>NC_139060.1:2959649-4159649 GCF_965140915.1 Aythya marila
GAATGAGTCTGGCAGCTTGATTTCTGTTGTTATTAATGTCTATAGGTTCCTTTATTCTCAGGCCTGGAACTTTGCTTTTACCAACCAAATTTATCTCCATCAGAAATATCGACAGATCAGGGGATTCATCCAGGCATCTCTTATAATTGCTTTTTCCTTTTTGCTCAGCGGCAAGCAGGAGGTCTGTTGCTCAGCAAAACAACATTGGGATCGATGGCCCAGTTGTATTTTCATTTTTTGATGATTACTAAACTATTTTTGAAGCTATTATATAAACATCAGGAGCAGAAGAATTTGCTGCAGCAGCCCTCTGTTTTTCTTTGTCTACCTAAGCTATTTCAAAGATCTATGCTGGTGTAAATCAGTGAAGATATGAAACAGAGCACTGCACCAGCTAAGAGGGACGTGCCCCACGCCGAGCTGTGGGGTTGCTGGAGCATCACAGATGCCTGTGATGAGAGTGGGATAGATGAAGGCCTCCTGGTCTGCTGGGGTTCTGCATGCTTCAGTGTTTACATCTGAGGCCAGACGGTGCCTGGGCCCTGAGAGGTGATGGGGATGACAGCAGGTACCTCCATGGCAGGTAGGGTGATGCGTGTCCTCCCCGGCCTGCCCAGCCAGCCTGCTTCTCCTGAAAGAGAAACAGGTGATTGCTTATGAAAATCTGATTCCTGAGTCTACGAGGAGCCAAAGGAGGGCTGCCAGATGCTTGGCTTGACGTTTCCAGCCCCCAGCACTCCCTCGCTCTGCCAGGGCCGTGCTGTTGGTACTTCAGCTCCTCTACTTGGCCTCCACTCCTCTTCCCTTTTGCAGTCCATCGAGCTGTCACGAGATCCCAGGTGAAATGAGGGTCTCCTCTGTGCGTGCACCTCTGCTCTGGAGGACATGCTGGGAGGGGAGCTGCTACTGTTCAATTCCTTTGTGCCATGAAGAAGCTCCCAAAGAAAATGCTGTAAGGAGATTTTAGGTTAAAGTGACTCAATCAACATGGCACAATTTGATCCTCAAGAAAAAAGAGCAGCATTCATTCCTCTTCCTTCCCTTCCTATGGAAGTCATCTGTGGTACTGCTGCCTAGAGGGTCCAAAATGGACACATCAGTTAAACCAAGTTTTTTGTAACTACCCCACCAGGTAACTGCCCCAAACCAGCAGGATTTGCATTGCTGGTCCTTAAGAAGTTTATTTTATAACATCTCTTCACCTAAGCAGAGGGAGCTTCTTTGAGAAGCTGTCTCAGGAACATCCCAAGGCTGTGCCTTGGGGTGGCCCCAGTGCAAGAGGGCTGCAGGGCAGCATTGCCTGCTAGGTGTGATGGGTAGCAAGGGCGTTGAGCAACACTCCTGACATCAACATTACACATTTTTCGTAGCTCAGCTGGAAAACCACTGTCTCAAAATACCAGACCTGTGGTTGAGCCGTGGAGCTGGGTTTACTCTGCCTTTTCCTGGCAGTTTCCTCTTGCTAGCATTGCCTCTAAGATTCAGGCCCGAACTGCTGTAACACCCAGCCTGTCCCACAGGGTTGAGGAAGTCATTTCATGTGCAGCCAAGATGACTAAAGCTATTTTTAGTAGTCTGCAGAGCATCCAGATCCATCAGCTTTTTCTTAGCCCTCGAGCAGATGGACAACCATGTCGCACCTCCTGCCTTACTTCCCCTCTTTACCAGCTCCATCCCCTTGCTGTCAGTAACAGTGAGGGCACTGCATTTCCCACACCTCGAGCACAGGCTGGGTGAATCCAGCAAAACTGAGACACCTTCTGGCCTGAAAACCCCTTCAGACCCCTGACTGCCAAGCCTTCCAGGCTGTGCTGCTCTTCATCCAAGCACCTAGCAGCATGCAGTCAATTACAGTAAGGACGCCAGCGTTCAGCTTTGCTTCTTCCTCCTCCTTCTTTGCAGCCCCTCTGAGCTTGCCCAGCGTCTGTGCTGCGGCTGGGTTCCCCTTTCCATGCCAGCTGCCTGGCAGATGCGTTCAGGAAGCGAGCAGTTCTGCTTACGAGGTTTTGCAACGCTGACTCCTGCTCCTTGATGCCCTTTCAGTTACTTCTCCTCTTCCCTTCCAGTGGGCTGGGACAAGGTGTAGCTGCTGCAGGAGAACCAGCCACATGCGTGGCTGGCACCAGCGGTGTCCCAGCCTCATCCATGAATAGTGTCTAGCCCTGTGCTGTGGAAGTTTCCCAGGCAGGATGCTGAAGGGATGGGTGCTGAAGGGACAGATGCTGAAGGGACCAATTCCTTCAAAAAAAGGGCTGCGTGAAGTCATCGTGCCATATATTTGTGATGACAGGCACTGATACCCACAGTGCTACCCACACAGCAAGCCCAGGGGTACCTCCTGGCCACCAGCTAGCAGCCATTCCTGGTGTGACATTCCTTCTGTCACCACAAGAGGAAAGCTGTGTGACTATGTGCCTTAAGCAGCCTGGGACACTGCCAGCTCCACTGTGAACAGAGCATGGAGCTGCCCAGGGCACCTGGCTCCTCCCAGTGTCCCCATGCTGTGAGCTGCCAGGCCAGTTACAGGGAGCAGGCTGGCAAAGCAAGGGATAAGTTGGAAACTTGGGACCTTCAAAGGTGACAGAAAAGGCATCTGGGCTCCCTAAGCACTTTTATTTTTTTTTTTATTATTTTTTTTTTCTAGAGTTCTTTGATTTGCTTAGTCACGCTGCAGCATGTGCTGCACGCTAGAGTCTTGGCCTTAAAATGCCTGGGCTTTTCTTTTGCTTTTGCAGCGGGAGCTGTCTTTGTCTTCAGCAGCAGAAAAGCAGACAACTACTCATTTGTACATACTTCATACAATGCTTTTTTTGTTGTGTTCTCATCTCCTGGAAGATGTCGCAATTGGGTTCAGCTAAGCAGGCGATATTGTTTCCAGCAGTAGGGACTTAACACTCCTCAATTTCCTTGAAACTCTCTGGACATATGTGACCAAATGGTCAGGGAAGTCACTGCTTCAGAGGGCTTAAAGCAGTGGAAATGTCAGAGAAGTTGTTGACATCTCAGGCAAAGCTTTGTAAACATGGCAGAGCCGTGCCTCACGAGGCCCATACCCAAGTTCAGGATGGTTCTGGAAGAGGGGAACCAAGCCTCTGCTTGCAAATGTTGAAAGAGGCGTGAGCTGCCAATGCCTCTTGGAGACGCCCATGACGAGGTCAGTGCCGCTGTCACGGGGTTCCCCAGAGCCCAGGGTGACAGGGCAGCCTCCGTGCCTGTGTGCTGTCCCTCGTGCCTCAGCAGGCCTGGGAAATTCAGCCCTTGCCGGTCCGTGGAAGCAGGCCAGATCAGATATTTTACAGATTTGCAGACTTGGGTATCTGCTGAATGCACTCGAGTTTTTCCGGTCTGGGACTAGTCGCTGGCACAGGTACCTGCCTGGGTTTGCCATGTGTGCAAAAATAACACCTGGAAACCTCAGGATGCTTCTGAGTCTTTTGATCTGATGCTTCCAAGGCAAGGCAAGGCGGTGTCTCCGGTCTGAGAATGAATCACTGGAGACCTTTCTGGTCTCCTCCTGTCCCCATCCCCATGATGAAAGAGGTGGCAGCCACCTGCAGCACCAAACCAGCATTGTGTCAGGCCATAGCAATTCACACTCTGCTTGCCCCAGGGCGTGTCATGGGCTGGATACTGCTCTGGGAACACATGTGCTGTGCAAGAACCGAGCTTGGCCAGCACAGCATCTTCTGGCACGTCTCTTCCCAGAGAGCAGGGCCTTAGCACAGACCCTAGACTTGCACAGCTGTGGACAGACATCACGGTCTGGTTTTCTCCTTCAGCTGAGGTTAAAGGTTAAGAAGCAGATGGGTAGTTTTGTAATCTTGTTACAGTAACGACCCTATTGTATAAATGATCACTTCTATTATACTGTGCTGCTTCCTTTCCAGCAATTCTTCAAGGAAACCTCTGTCATATCCAGATGCTCTGCTTGGGACATTTTGTTACTGCAGCTTCTATTACTCAGAGATGGTGCAGCAGCTGGATGCCTGTTAAACTCATCCCACCTCAACTCCAAAACCAGCCCATGGCTGGAAGGATTAACAGGAGAGCAAACAGGATCATGCCATGACCCAGATCCACATCACAAATTCCCAACTTTGCTTCACTCTGTGGTCAGCGTGGACAGATGACCTTAATGTGTCAGGAGCACAACTATGTCTCCCAGGATTGTCCTTTTCTCTTGATAGTTCATGGGAAACCTTAGGAGTCTTTGAAAATCATACTCACACATGCATTCTGCTGCCACCAATTATTTATTCAAAGGGCTGGAGACTACACAGTTACTTTAAGAGAAGGGGAAAGGAAGCTGGTAATATTTATTGGGATGTGCTGATTCATTGGTAGTTTACTGAAAGCTCCTCGATGGCATGTTCTTTGAGGATCACACCCAATTCACTGCTCTGGGGATCAACTGGGGAGCCTGCCTCAGACTCAGCCAGGTCTTCCCACCCCACACAGAAATCTGACGTCCTTGTCCCTGAGGTAGGAAGGGGTTATTCCAGAGAGATGGGCCCCTCTGAACCAGCGCCACACTGTCCTTAATCATTGTGGTTAGAAAGGCACCAGTTCTGCATCATCTCTGTTTCTGTATCTCTACATCTTTGATAAGGGAACCTGGCAACAAATGGAGGCCAAGACCCTGATAACTACTGTTATCTCACCATTTCTCCATGGCAAAAACAACAAAACATACGATTTCTGACTTAATCAGATCACTTCAGAGGATATTCCATAGTGCATTACACATTGTGTGAAAAAAAAAAAACAAAACACAAAAACAAAAACAATTAAGCGGCACAGTAGAAAGCTTTCTCACTCTAAAGATTTATTTTTCCTTCAGATTTTTTCCCTGGTTGTCATGTTTGGAAAGCTCAGAATATTTGTCATTGTTTATTCTCCTTATTAGTTATTCCTTTGGGCATGTCTGTTTGGTTGCCACCATCCCTTCCTAAGCAAGTCTGTTTTCCCTTATGAGCAAAAGCCTAAATACTTCCAAGAGCTTTCTCCTGCAAGCTCAACCCCAGGGATTTAAGTCACTGCTTGATTTGAAAGGAATGTAGAAATTACACTGATGGGTAGGGATGTCACAAGGGCAAGGTGAGGGAACTTTGGTTACAACATAGTCAGCTCTCTCACCAGCGCAGGCTTCTCAGTTCACCCTTTATGTCTTTCTTTCCTCCCTGGCCCTGTCTCCCCTTCCCCTCTGTGCCCATGTCTGGAAGGCATTTCTCGGAAGGTGGACGGGCTTCCCATCAGCCCAGGGGCACATCCTCCCTTCCTTCCCTTATCTTCTCACTGCTGGGGAAGAGCCTTGGGGGTTCATCTGATAAGGGGATTCCTGGTGCAGCTGAGCTCACGGCTCAGTTCCTCCCACAGGAGGGGACTCCAAGGAAGGATCTGTAAAGCCTTTCATCAACATCTGCTTGCACTGTAAAAAAACTTAAAGAATAATATCCGGGTAGAGCTTGGTTTCCTTTTTATTGCAGGACTAAAACAGGAACATCTGTCTTAATGACAAGTGAACTGACATAAGACACGTGCTTGGTTACTCGGGGCTTCTTTACATTTCATTGCTGCTAAGTTCCTCAAGGAACAATTTGACATTCTGCCCTCACCCCAAAGCAGAACTGACCTCAAGCCCATGCAGCACAAGGGCAAAGCCCTGAGGAATTGAGTCTAGGACCAGCAGTCCTCTGTCTGCTCCATCCTGGGGCGGGTGGCAGATTTCTTTTGGGTGCACTTATTTCTGCATGCAGAATTTGCTGTTGGTTGTTAAACACACTGCCTCTGTGCAAATTGCCAATGAAGAAAACCAAATTTTTTGAATTGTCTTGTAGGATCGAATTAATAAGTGTAAGATTTATAAGTAACAGAAATTAATTGAAGAAAACACTTACAAATAAGCACTTAATCTATTAGGTTTTCAAAGTCCAATAGCTTTGTAAGAGAGCATAGGCTTGGATCATCCATCTGCCATTGGAAGTCTTTATCCATTTAAAAGCACAATGCATGTCTTTAATAATGTTGGAAAAAGTGAGGCTATAACATAATGCTGTGCATTTTAATGTCTCATATGTTGTAGTCCACCAAGGAGGTTATATCATATTTTAAATCTATTCAATTATAATAAACAACTTCACGAACCAAGGAAAGGCTTGAAAATCAAGCCTAAAATCCCAAGTGTTTACAATGGAGTTTTAGATGTTAGACCCAAAGGCATACATAAATTAGAAATCCTCTGTTCCCAGAAATTGGCATTCTTTTTTGACAATTACATTTGTAAAAAGAAAAACAAACAAAAAGAAGCCACAAAACCAGTTACTGGTGATATTGTTAACATTAAAAAAAAAAAAAACAGCACACACACACAAACAAACCAACCAGATCCTTTCGGTTTGGTTTGGAAAACCGCATGTACCATTCTTCTCGTGAATCTAGATGAAGACTAGATAGAAATTCTGCTGAAATGAGCATGGCTGAACTGTTGACCTATGCTGTCAAAAGATTTTATTACTTCAGAATGGGTTTATCTGACATGTTCTGGAGTAGAATGCAAGCAGTTTTCTATGCTTGGTAAAATATATCTGAGTTGATAGAAAGTGTCTTCTACCCATCCCTCTCCCTTCTCTGAGTTTTAGTAAAGATCTTCAAGAAGGTATATTTAGGCTAGAACTAAAACCTTTGCTTCAGTATTGCTAGAAATTTAATTATACATAGCTTTCTGTAATTTCATCTGGAAGTTATTCAAGCTGCTGCCGCGCACATAACAGCAGTAATACAAGAGCCAGACCATTACTTAGTGCAGTGAACACAAGCAATGAGTAGGCACAAACTTGCTGTGAGAAATCTTGTTTGTACAATGTAGTTTACAAATTACCACCTTGCTTAGAAATTCAAAATGGCACCAGCAAGAGCTTTCTTTATGATAGACCCTGATTTAGGATATAAGCATGAACAGAATTTGCCATTGGATCCTTGATTTGAGTCCCTGTTTCTGGTCTTCATGCCTTTGGTTTTCTTTCACAAATGAACCACTGATGAAGCTTCACTGAGAACAGCATTCAAATTTATATTCTAAGCTCAACTTCAGTTTTGCAGACGCTCTTGATCCAATTTCAACTGCACAGTTGCCTTTACTTTACTTTTATGGAAATGTTCTGTGTGCCTTTTTCAGTGCAGCTGGCCTGGAGGGCATTTAGGTTGCTGCAAAAAACTGCTGGAAATATCTAGCTTGTGTAAAGTTGGGGTCTAAGTTACTGAGCTAAGGTGCGTCCATCAGCCCACCCACCCTTATTTTTTGAACAGGATACATAGAGCTGAGTGATATTTCAATTCAGGTTTGGTTTAGACCTCAGTCCCTGGTGTGATTCTGCACAGCAGAGTGTTGTTAGCAATCATGTGTTTAAGGACAGGAGGCTCAGTGCACTGCTGGAACCTTTTTCACTCCCATTACTCCCTTTCATTTGATTGCAGTTTGCTTTCTTTTGTATGAAGCCAAATCTTACTGGGACACAAGTAAAAATGCAATTTTGCATCTAGAAAAAGAAATAGGCAGTTAAGTAATACCCTTTCTATTTTAAATGTGTTGTTTTTAAAGACTTCTTGTTATGAACTGCCTTGCCTGAGAAGCATGGCATGCAGCTCCTGGCCAGGTATCAGGATGGTGCTGCTACTTCAGCTGTGGCGTTTTGCCACTGGCCTCCTTCTAAGTCTGTATCCAAAATGGATGGATGGGCCAGAAAGTGATTTTATTTAGTGGGTAAGTTGTCATAAGGGAGACTTTTTTCTAAAAATGAATGTCAGTTCACCAATGATCTGATTGTTGTTTGTTCAGTTTCTCTTTTTCATATTATTACTCTTAAATGCTAAAAGGTCTTGCTAAATGCAAGTCAAGATGAAAATAAATCACACTGGCTTTTAAGACAAGCCAAGGTAAATCAATTTCTTTTTGTTGTGCTCTGATCAATTCTGCTGATTGGAGTGGGGTCAGGCTCACACTAAATTACAGCCAGCTATTTTCACTCTCTTTGGGCTGTTTGTTTCGGCCCAAACTGGAGAGGTCAAAGTCACATTAGCTGAAAACCATAAGTCTGGTTGCTTGCAAGCTGATGACTGTAGGCTTGAAAAGACCTACTAGGAAGATGACTCAAACTATGTCAAGAGTTCCCTGTTTGTGATGAGATGGGTAGATGCCAATAGCTCTGCCATTGGTTGTACTATTTCTGAGGTATGAGTAATTCCTATGTGGGATGCTTCTTGCAACAGGAAGGGAGAGGCTATGTAGTCTATTGACTCCAGATATTCTACTGTTGAATATTTAATTTTAAAATTTCTGTATGTAATTTGTCTGAAATTGTATATACTGACCCACAGGACAAGGTGTACTTGCTGCTACCTACACAGCAGTATTTATAGTGGGCTCATTTGACTAAGCACTACAAATGGCACTCCAATCCTGTTTGTTTCTGAAGCAGGTAAGCATGTCTGAAATCATACATCGGTTATTTGGGACAATACTCAGTGGCAGGCAGTGCAGGCTGGCAGTTTTGAAGACACGTGAGTTCTTTGAATCAGAGGGAAAGTGATAAATTTTCCTGGCATTTTAATTGGAAGTTGCATTAGGATTCTTAGTGATTACAGCCTACTAATTAGAATCAGGTATCCTACTCCCATTCAGTTTTAACAGAACACTTGGGAGAAAAACAGTCTTTTCCTGGAAGTCAAGGAAGTGAAACTGGACAACATCCATCACTCTGGCCTCTGATCAAAGATAAGAACAAACTTTACTGATCTCTTGATAGCCTCTATATGAAATGAAAAACAATTTTATATCTAAGAAGGTTTTTCTCTTTGTGTCACAGAAGACAAACTTCTTTTGGTTAGCTTTCTCATGCAACCTGAACCCCATGGCCAGGAGATTCAGCTCTGTCCAACCTTCATAAGACTCAGGCGGTACTGATCCAGCACTTGGTTCCTTGTAACCATTGTTCTGTCTGACGTGAAGCCTCTCAAGAGAAATGGAATGACAACGGGCACATGGGCTTGTTGTACCCCTGTGCATCCCCGAGTCCCATCTGGGGCTGATTTAGGGAATTCACACTGCTCCTCAAGAGCAGGCACAGTGGAGTCATCTGGTTCTGGTCTGGCATCCTTCAGTTGCCTCGGTCAAAGGCTCAACCACTGTGATGTTGGGAGGCATTTCCTGGCCTCCTGGTAGGCTCAGTTTTGTTCTGGGAAGATTTTGAACTCAGCTGATGTTCAAAAGAGATAATAGGGAGTGAACCTTTCCCTTTGTTCTCTAAAGCATGGTGAGAATCCACCCTGTTTACTGCTGATCCCTGCCAAGGTAATAGCAGGCCTGCTTCATGAATTTAATGTGGTGCTATTAATTCTTCTGGAAGGGCCTTTGGAGAGATATTTTGGCCTCTCCTATCCAAGAAAACATCTGTGCTTGTTTTCTACAGTCCTGCAGGAGAGATGTTGGCTTTGGGGTTTGTCATGTTTCCATGTGTACATTTGGTTTCCTTATTCTCTGCCTCTTTGCTCCAGGCCAGTTACTTATATTTCGCAATGTTCCTGAAGTCATAAAGCTTCACAAAGCTGTTCAAAGCTGCTTGCCCTCGCTTCTCTACCAGATATTCTTGGGAGGTTTTTGCGCTGCTGTTTCATGATGGCCATCAGCTTTGGGATCAGCCTCGTTGCTGAGGCTGGTGGAGTTCAGGACCAGCTGCAGAAAGGCCATACAAGGGATATTATAAAGGTTGAAGAACTGGAAAATGGCACTGGGAACTCTCCTGAAATTTAGCAGCCCTCATTGCTAGTCCAGCTTTGATGTAGATGAATTCTGTGATCTTCTACTTCACCTCTGGTTCTCTGCTTTTTATCTTTTTGACTACTTAAGCCAAGAACAAGTCACTAGAGGTTAGTGAAGGCCCTCACCAGGTTGTCTCCAGTGGTGTCTATGAGGTGTCATGGGTCTAGCATGCAGCACTGGCAGCATCTTAAGTCCCAGGTTGGTTTTCCAAGGTCTTAAGGGCACTCTTCTCCCTGGTTTTCATTGTAGTGTGCCATGACAGTGTGCTCCTTCACCTGCCACCTGTGAGGTCTCTGCCCATGCAGGGCTAACATCCTTCTCTGCTTCCAGCCTTGGTCCTAACTTCAGCTCCCCCCGATGCAGGACTTCCCAGGTGAGTCCTGACTTCACGGCCACCCATCAGTGACTGGAGTCATCTGCCAGGCTCCTGGCAGATGGGCACTCAGGGATGAAAACCAGCAGAGAGATGTGACAGCCCTATGCAGGGGGTGAGACCCCAGCAGCTCAGCATGCCCATCTGAGCCTGGGCTGTGGTTTGGGGTGCTTGGCTCCTTGCCTCTCTGTCGTGCACGGTGACCTGAGAGCTGTCCCCAGTCTCTTCAGCACACTTTGAACTGACATATGAGCAGCTATTGTGTCTACACCATGTGAAAATAAATTAAAAAACAACACTTCTATTTTCCTTATCTTTATGCTTTATAAATTCAACATCCTGTTCCATTTCATTGATGTAATAAGCCAAGAATGGGAGTAAATAGCAAAAAAAACCAGAGTTCCCTAGTTTCCCCTACTGTCCCTCTTCCTACAGTGGTATTTCCACGGAAACCTCTCACAGCAGCAAACCAAGCAGAAAAAAAGGCAGCCAGGAATAACGAAACAAGGAAAGTATCCCTTGCAAGCCAAGGGCAATGGGATTTGGTAACTTCAACATGAGCTGCGGAAAGTATTTATGTCTGCACAGAGGTTTCAGTGCTGGGAGCAGCTTCGTCTTGCAACCTTCAGACAAAGACAGGAAGAGTCCGAGCTGGAGGTGGCATCGGGTGCTCCCTGCAGGTCAGAGGGCTGCTTTGTGGCTGGAGATGTTATTTACTAAAGGTCAGAGAGGATAATTTGTAACGATGTTCAAAAAGTGGGGAAATGCTGTCCTGATTTTCTAGCCAGGGTCAGAAAATTGCTGAGGCTGGAATTGATCCAAATGTCATCTTTGTGCATGTCTTGCTAATGCATGCCTGAGTACTGTTATCAAAATTGTTAACTGTGGTGTATTTAGAGTTGGTAGTTGGCACGTTAATGCAAAATAAGCAGAAAGAGAAAACTGGGCTGGCTTTGGGGGGGGGGCTCTCCTCTCTGCCCATTCACCAGGGCGTTTTTCCTATGTTTTGCCACACTTTTTTTTTTTTTTAATAATCTTTTTGATGACCTTGAAGACAAAACTACCTTGTAAAATTCAAAAGCAACTTTGATTTTTTTTTTTTTTATTTCCTGATCTATTTCCCTTTTTTATTTTTCCTGCATGTCTCATTTCATTTGTATGTGAAAAGGCTCTTGGTTGTAAGCTTCTTCCTCTGAAAAATAATGTGAGTCATTTTCTGGCTTCTTGTCAGTGGCAAAAGTATGCGTAGAACTAACAAATACATACTCCAAGTGTAATGGCATTTTCTTCAAGATTTGCAATGTTTGTTCATTGTAATTTAGTATGAAATGAGTGGCATAGTACTGAAATACCTGAAGTATATATATAAATATATATATATATATATATACTCTCTCTATATATACACTGAAATACTCCTTTTCAGAGCAATAAATCCACTATCATTCTAAATTTTATTTTTCTGTGTCATGTTAGGTGTTTCTGTGCGGTGGTTTGAAAATGTTTTTTGAAATAAAACCATTAAATAGGGTTCAAGACCTAAACTTGAAATTTAATTTGAATAAAGGTTGAGTATAACTAAAACACTAATCCCAATGAGACATCATGATACACCAAATTGGGTATTTTTCATGGGAATATCATGTTCTAAAGCAAAACTTCTGGTTTTAAGATAAGGAAACTTCAATGAAAAATGTCTGTAGGGGAGATGTTTTGAAACACCAACATTGGAAATGAAATATATTTCTTTAGAAATTACAGAAGTTTTTGTTTCAGCTTCTTCAAAGAAAAAAAAATCTTGGGTGGCTATATTCAGTGAACTTTTACATTTTTACTTTTCGTCCCCCTTTAAGGTAGAAAAAGCAAATGTCAGAAATTGCCCTGGGATGGAAGTTCTGGTTTCGAGTGTGGTAGACTGAGGCTTCAAGGCCACAAGTCCCTCTGTGTTCCCATCATTAAACTTGCTTAGAAAAAATCATTGTTTGTATGAATTCAACCTGTTCTTCCCTCTTTGCTTTGCTAGTTTTGCATATTTGAAGGTTAAATATTTCAAAGCTGTTAGATGTAGAGCTTAGGGATATGGTTTAGTGGGGACTGTTAGTGTTAGGTCAGAGGTTGGACTCGATGATCTTGAGGTCTCTTCCAACCTAGAAATTCTGTGATTCTGTGATTCTGTGTGACTTTTAACTGAGGAGTAAATGCAGAAATAAGTTTCTTTTTTCTTTTTCTTTTTTCTTTTTTTTTTTCTTTTTACTTTTTTTCTTTTTTCCCTCCGTATCTTTCACAGTAGGGCTTGAAGGAAGGCAAGCAAACCATTCACTACAGATCCTATGGCATGGAGATGACCCCTCACATTTTCCTTTGGCGAAAGGATGTAAGATTCCCATGCTTGCCCACTGGCACAGTTAGGTTCCTGTTACCTATGGGTGGCCATCACATTTTTCCAAACCTCAGCCTCTGAAATGTCAGGTTTGATCTAAAACCACCCCTGGGCATGTCAGGGAGATTCAGAGGTGACTTCCCCAGAGGAAAAGCTGTTCTGCAGCCCCCATGGCAGAGTTCACTGGTGTCCAGCAGCTCCTGCCATTGGGGATGGGGAAACCAGAGTGAATGATGCTTGTGTGGCTGCTCGGGGGCTCGCAGGTGAGCGCGGCTCTCAGCAGCTCCCCTCGTAGGGTTTGGTCAATGGGAGATCATGGGGCTGGGGCTTTGCACCTCTCGTGCAAGTCAGTCACAGGAAAAGAGGCGTTGAAGATGTCGGGCTGCATTTTGGAGGTCGAATGCCACGACCAGTCCCCCACTCTTGGCAGAGCAAAGCTGTTTGTCTCAAGGCACTGAAAAGAACCAACAAAACCAACATACCCTAAAGCAAATATACCAAAATGAAATGATTGCTCAGTGGTGTTGAAGAAGTGTGAGCTCAGATCCACCTCCTGGCTGTGCTGTGGAATTTTGGAAAGTGGAATTATGTTTAATTTCCCCATGCTATGGTCTTCAGGTTTTGCTAGTCTCCTGCCCTCTGGGTGCTCTGTTGCTTTGCTCCTAGACATTTCCATGCATTTCTGTGCTGTGCTCCTCCTTCCACGTCTCCTCTTTTGCCATTGTCAACATATCACAGAATCACAGAATTTCTAGGTTGGAAGAGACCTCAAGATCATCGAGTCCAACCTCTGACCTAACGCTAACAGTCCCCACTAAACCATATCCCTAAGCTCTACATCCAAACGTCTTTTAAAGACTTCAAGGGATGGTGACTCCACCACTTCCCTGGGCAGCCTGTTCCAATGCCTCACAACCCTTTTGGTAAAAAAGTTCTTCCTAACATCCAACCTAAAACTCCTCTGGCGCAACTTTAGCCCATTCCCCCTCGTCCTGTCACCAGGCACGTGGGAGAACAGACCAACCCCCACCTCGCTACAGCCTCCTTTGAGGTACCTGTAGAGACCAATAATGTTGCCCCTGAGCCTCCTCCAGCTTCTTCAGCTGCTCCTCGTAGAACTTGTTCTCCAGAACATATCCCTTTGCATGTTTATCTTGGCTCCAGCTTTAACAGGCAAGTCCTTAATTTTGCTTAAGTAAATTTGGGAAAGGGAGAGCACTTGGTGAGGTCCTGGGTGAGAAGCCCTGTTGGTATCTACAGTGCTCAGTCCCTGGGATAACTGCAGGGAGGCTGTCTGTCTGTCTGTGCACAGGAGACAAACAGTCAAGGTCCCAAAGTTGTTTTTTTTTATTTTTATTTTTGGTAAGTTTGCTCAGCATACTTTGTTTATTCAGTGAGTCTAGTTGAGTCAGGGAAGAAACACCCTAGGGAGGGATCCCTAGAAATAGTGAATCCATTTAAAAAAAATACTTGAAGGACAAAGTTGATAGTGACTAGCCATTCAAGGAGAGGTCTTGTCCAAGAACCTTGGTGCATGAACACTTGCTCAGTTCAAGCTAAAGCTCAGATGCAGCTCAGCTGTGCAGGCAGATGTTGTGCATGTGGTTTTTGGCATGGTGCAGAGCAACATTTGTGCTGCGGTGCAGACAGGCCCCTGCATTCATCCAGCCTTTACTCACAGCATCTGGCAGTCTGCTCTGGTGCAACTCTTGCCAGAAAGACCTTCAGTCCAACACCCCAAACTCCTGAAAGTGCAGCGATCTACAAATCACGCACAGCATGCAGGATTTATGGCTCTGTTAGACGTTGTTCAGGAAGTCTCTGATTTCAGAGAGATTAGTCGAATAAAAGGTTATCTCCAGGGGAAAAAGAGATTAGTCAAATAAAAGGTTATCTCCAGGGGAAAAAATTATTTGGACACCTAATCCCAAAGATTCCTATAGAAAAATGTACTTGGAAAATTCAGAGTCTGCTTAGAAGTCTACGTAAAAGCTTGTATACAGCTCCCTGGGGAGAGGAGGTGAGTGTCCTGCTGCCAGTCAGCCTCCTCTGTGGTGATTTACCCCCTCCTCTTGCTGATGCTGGCCCGAGGAGGCCAATGCTTTCCCTGGCTGTGGAGTATGAGGAGCAGAGATGCTCCAGGGTCTCTGCAGGAGCACTGTATTTGTCAGCCAGCACAATTAAACTCATATTTTTCTGCTTGTTTTGGCAGACTGCAGAAGTTGGGGTGCTAATTCAGTTGTTCTCTGGGATCTCTGGAGTGCAGAGTGTGACTTCACTGAGCTGGAAACATCTGCGGGAGATGATGTCTTGCTTTATGACAGCATGTTTTCTCATGAGCTGTGTCTATTTAACAGGTCCAAGGGTGCATCTCAGCCATGACTTGAGATCACACCCAGGTGTGTATCAACAACCACTGTCCCCAAACCACAGCAATTTCCATGGGGGAGACAGCTGGATGCTCAGGACAGGCGGTGGCAGCAGCTGGAGCTTGCATTTCCCACTGAGCTGGGTGAGGGGGGCTCTGGCCTCATGTGAAATCGTTTGCATTCAGTGTGGAAAAAACTTCCTCTGATGCTGGTGGGGATTGGACAGGCTCTGGGAGAGGACAGGGGCTCCTCTGCTGGGCATCAGCCTGTCCTATTGAGGTGAGGATGGCAGACATGCAGCCACTGATGCTGCTCATGGGAATGTTATTTAGGGGACTTCACAACATTTGGTGAACAGCCCCTGGTAATTATTCTCTGGCACCTCCTTCTCCTGCTTGTTGCAGCGGTTGGTGAAGGTGTTTCATGCCAGCAGATTTCCCCTTGGAGGCCCTGCCACGGGGATCTCCTTGGCTCTGCATTACCCCTGGAAACTGGTGAGGGGCAGCCAGGAGGAAACATGGGGTGCTAACAGCAAAGCAAGCCACTTGGCTGGATAATAAATGCTTCACAAAAGTTTATTACTTCACCACAAATCTGGAAGATGGAACAGATATTTGTTACCCAAAGGATCAGTGTGTGGGACCTCGCGCTGCCCCTGTGACTTCAGCAGTTTTGTGGGAGGCCGGGGAAACATCAGGAAACTGCTGACCTCTGAAAGCTCCACGCAGGCTTTGGGCAGCTGCCGGGCTGCAGGTGTGCCTGCCTGCAGCTCCTGAGCAGCACTTGTCCCTGTTGCCCCCAGCTGTCCCCAGGGCTTGGCAGGCTGCTGGCTTCCTGGCTGGTGACTCTCTGGAGTGAGACCAGGAACTGCAGTTGCTAATTAGAGGCTCTCATCTTGCACAGGTGATAATAAGTCTGGGAATGAAAGTGGATGACCATAATCAAGGACTGGATCAATAGTTTTAGTTCAGGAGCAGAGACAGCCCATATTAATTCAAAGTAAAACCCTCTAGGCTGGGATTAATCTGTCTTCCTTTTTTTTTTTTGGTGTCTCCAGCAGAGGTGGATGAAGACAGGAATGTTGCGTCAACATTGGCTGTGGTTTCCCGTTAAGACAGCAACAGACTGGACATGAGTGTGGGGAGACACATTGTGGGGCAAGAGGAGAGAAGCCAGCAGGCACGGATGGATGAGGACACAGAGGTGAGCCCTTTGCCAGCCCCATAGCTGCTGAGCCTGGCTGTGGGTGTTTGCATCTGTTGCAGCAGAGGTCGGAAACCTCTGCTCTGCTGCTTGCTCAGGAGCCTGATGGACACATCCAGTGTGTGCTCTGCTAGCCCGTAATAACTGCTGGCAGCTGCGTGGCTGCGGACCTTCAGCAGTTTCCTGAGTGCAGGGTATTCCCCTTGGCTGTGAGGGTTTTCCCAAGGGTATCCAGTCCAAGGCACATGTACGCTGCAGGGACAGCCTGCCCTGGGACCATCCTGGAGATTTTCTTCTCTGGACCCGCTGTGATTTGAGCTCTGCTCACTAAATCCTGACTTCCCTCCCCTTTCCCAGTGGGTCACCACAATGGGTGTCATCCTCTTCATAGCCCAAGCTCCTCAGACAGGACACATCCTATAAAAATATCACAGGGAACACAGGAACAACCCCTTTTTTACCCAAAGAGGGTTGCATTTCCACTGTATTTCCACTCTGTATCTCCAAATATATTTCCACCCCTGATGACTGACCATCGGGGGCTCTGCACTGCCCCATGGGGAGTCTGAGCATGGTGTTCCTGTGATCCTTCACCCACCTGCTCCTGCACTCATTCAAGCCATCTCCTTGGTGGCTGCAGGCAGTGGCGGGCAGGCACAGCCCATGTCACAGCTCAGGGGACAGCAGCGGCCACCGCTGGCTCAGCCCGTGCAGGAGGGGGAGGTCTGCACCATCTTTGCCTGCCCGGCTCCACACATGGGGGCTCTCGCTGTCTCCTGACCAGCAGCTCCCACATCCGGAGCTGGGGAATGGCAAAGAGGTGAGAGGACAAGTGGCAACCTTGGGGGACCTGTCTGATTCCCTTTTCTTCCTCCCACTGCAGATTTCCTGTGTGACTGTGGACGAGTCATTTAGTGTCTCCGCAGTTCCCCATTTGCAAAAACGGACTTTCCCTATCTCACAGGAATGATATATGGATAAATACGCTAATGAGCCTCAGATACCGTCCCAATGTAGGCCAACCGAATCCTGTTAAGTGAATACCTCCACTGAGTAAAAAACCACAAAACATCCTGATTTTCTGAGAATGCATTAGTTATTCCTAAGAAAACAAGCAATATATTTTATGACGGCATCAGAGCACACAGTGGTCTTTGGGAGACATTCTTGATAACTAATTTCATTTGGTATTTATTGAATACTGTAGTTCAGTTTCATTACAGGATGCTGCTTTCGGTTGTTGAATACAAGAAGGAAAGGATGTAAAGACAGAGGAAACAGAGAGTATGGAGAACATAACGTGTTCTCCAATGTAGACAGTAAATATTCTTGTTGAGAACATCAACAACAAGGAACTTACTAGTGAAGGGAGCCATCTGTGGATGGGGATCAGGGCATCACTTGCAAGCGTGGTGCACAAGTCAGAAGAGTGGTGATGGGAACCTTGGCTTGGAGGCCAGACCCACGCAGCAGGGGAGAAGGATCCTAGAGATCTCAGAGGGCTGGAAAGCACCAAGGCAGTGCTAGAGGGTTTTGATCTGGTTTTGTCGGCTGCTGTATTTTCCTGAAGAGGGAGGTGCAGCACAGAGGGACTCACACAGAGCTTGCACTGGGGTGGAGAAGTCCTCCCAGGGCAGGTGGGCTGATGGGGTGGCACTGGCTTGGGTCAAGAAGGTGTTAATGATGGCTAATTGGCTCCATTAGCCCCAACTTGCTTTGTTCCTGCAGCTGTGTGCTTGGGGAAGATGATAAATGGGTGAGTGGGAGAAGCAGGTGGTTGTGTTGTGCTGGGGTTCCTTATGCAGGGTGTGTGTGTGGGGGGGAGGTCTGCAGTGTGTGCCAGGGACAAGGTGTCTGTATGCCCTCATCCCTGAAGGTATGGGGGAAAGTGAGGTGTTTATGTCTTGTCTGGGGAGGCTGGCTTCTTACGTTGTTTATTTAGCTATTTAGTCAACTCTGAAAAATAGTCTCTTTAAGAACATGAGTGGAAACTGCTCAAATAATGCAATAGTTCAGGCTAATGCTTATGTTATGTTTCCTGTTCCATGTGACTCTGAGTTAGTGCTCAGCTTCTTCAGCCAAAGGCTTTCTCTGCTCCCTATCCACAGAAGCAGTTGATAGGGATGACTACTGGATGAGTGAGGAGACGTTATCCTGCTGTCTGAGACTGTTGGCTTGACTTTTGAAATTCCTTGTAAATCCCTGCTGTGTGGGAAGGCAGTATTGTGGCAGATAGCAACCTTATGCTCCTCCTTAATCCCTGGAACATGGCTCCCCAAGAAGCATGGGGTGGGCTCCTGGCTCTGTGACCACATGCTCTGGAATCAATTGGGAAAGAAGAGAAGAAATACTTGGGGTTTGTTGAGGAGCCACATGGAAAAGCCTAAAAAGGGGAAAAGGCTAACAAGCCAGCTGATCTGTTTTCTTTCTGTCTCCCACATCAAAGACTAAGGGCATGTAAAGATGAGGGAAGGAAGGCAGGACAAAAAGGTTTATCTTCTCAGTGGTGTTTCTTATTGGAGATGGGAAGCTAGCTGGGACTATCACCTAGTCCTGGCCTCTTTGACTAAGTTGGTCCTTACAGCTCCCTTTGACACAGGGCCCTAGTAAGGATCTCTCTGCTCAATGGAGAATGCTCTCTAGTGTTGCTGTAAGCTGACTGCCCTCTGGGTTATTAGCATCTGTGCTGATTCCTGTGGCTTCACATCAGACTTGGTAGAGAGGAATGCCTACAGCTCAGATGCTGTATCCCTATGGGAGGAAAAGACTGTGGTTGTGGCTTCTGATGAGGTTCCTCTAATGTGCTACAGGTTCCTGGATGACAATCAGCAGGAAATATGGATGTTGACACACAACTGTCGTGTTCCAAAGCCTCAGCCAAGAAGGAGAGTGTCCCAGATGAGACTAAGCTCATAGCTCCTGTGCTCCAGGTGAGAGGTGCTGCCCTGGCTCAAGGGCTTTTCTAATCTTCAGGCTGAAACTGATAGGAGTGTTCTGGCACAGCAGACATGGAATTTAAGGAATCCCTCAGAGGAAACTAAGGCACAAATAATTCTTACCAACTTGTTTATGGAATGACTAATCTGTTCACGAGTCTTTCTTTTAGTCATGAGTTCAATATTAAAAGGAATAGGCATGAATGTACTTTCTGAAATTATTGTTACAGTGAATGGTGATGCAATAGTACAGGAGGGAAATGCAACAAAGCCAGTGATCAGACCCATGTGTTTTCCCTAAACAGCATCTTCTACCACAGTTGTTAAAGGTCTAGCCTGATATCTTGCGATGTTTCTTGTGCTTTTATGGTCTTCAGTCTTTGCTTTAGTGGGAGAATACTCTTGCTGCTGGGTTATTGACTGGCAGTGTGTCTCATAGACTCCAACAGACCTCCTGGGAGGTATGGGCTGTGTGTAGAGCATTTGGCGAGGGGTGTAAAGGTACATTCAGGGCACTGTATGAGAACCTGGACAAGAGGAACCTGTGGCTTCTATCTTCTCCTGGTGTGTGTAATTCCTTCCATGGAAAGCAGGGGAAAGGGTGAGATGGTCTTTTCCTGGGTCTGTGTGGTTTCTGGTTCTTGCCAGGTCTCTTTAGACTTGGCAATACTCTTGGCTATTGTAGCTTCTGTCACGTAAAAAGCTCCAGCTCAGAAGAATCACTTTTTAGTGGCACAATCCTTGGAAGACTGGTCAAGGGCTCTGAGAGCCTTTGTGGAGCATGGCAGGGCCTTGCAGGAGGGGACCGCTGGAGGACCTGCACTGTGAGGACCCTCAAGGTCTCCAAGGTTGTTAGATATCTCATTTCTGACAATTTTTTTTTCAAGAATCACAGAATTTCTAGGTTGGAAAAGACCTCGAGATCATTGAGTCCAACCTCTGACCTAACGCTAACAGTCCCCACTAAACCATATCCCTAAGCTAAGAACTTCTGTTAAAGCTGTTATCTCCTCACAAAAACCTCTTGTGTTACCAAGTGGTGTTCTGGGAGGTGAAGGGGTGACCTTCAGACTCATACCAACAGCTTGTCCTGAGGCAGAGCTGTTTGCTCCCATGACTTCCAAGAAGAAGGGAGTGGCAGCGTGACTGTGATGTTAGCCTGACTGCCGGATTGATAACAAGTGCAAAAGAGGTCAAAGATGCCACTTGGATTTCTTCCTCTCCTCCTGCAGCTGCAGTATGGGACTACTCTGAAGTAGTGTAAGAGAAGCAATGAACTGACTGAAGTGTGCTGCACGCAGCTGGTACTGTATGTGTAATGGGGTAAAAGTCTGGTTTCCTTCCTCTGAGTGCTGGTAGGTTGCTTATCCAAGGTTGCTTGGAGGAAAGCCACTGAAGGCAGAGTGTTCTCAGAAGCTGGGGGTAGTGATTCCTGAGGTCAATAAATGATGCTGGAGCCCTTCAGTGAGGACCAGGAGTGTGTTTTGTGAAGCATGAGATGAAGTTGCTGTTTGTTTGCTGACTTCTAAGCTGTAAAAATATAAAACTAAATGTGTAACCAGGATGCGTACTGAACTGGCACTAGAGAAGTCTTAATGTAAAATAGCCTAAGCTGTATTGCCTACTGTGGGAGGAGAGTTATCCTGTGTGGGAGCAGAGGGACCTGGGAGCCTTTAGGGTTGAGGGATGAGTTTCCTTCTAAAGGGGTGGCAGGGGTGGGTAGAGACAAGCTATGTTGGGGCTGTGCACATTAAGGAAGCTATCAGCCACCTTCTTAGGCTACCAGAAGGTGGGTATAAACCCGTAACTTAGGAAATAAGGATAGCTGGCTTTAGCACTTGGAGTTTTTGTCCTGGTGATGTATATACTAAAGGGTGGGTGACACAGCTCAGAACCACTGGGCTTGGGAGTGTCCTAGAAACCTGCCTGGTGTCCCTTGGTGTCCCTTTTCTTCTGGCCTGGGCCTGGCTTGGGTCACAGAAGATGCAGGCAGGTAGACCACAGGCAGTGCTTTGACCTTCTCTCTGCCTGCAGGAGGTCAGCCCTGAGGTCACAGCTGACTCACTGCAGCCATGCTCATAGCATGTGTGCCTTCCTCTGGGATTTTCCACAAAGTAGAGATCAGGTGCTGCTGTAGCATGATAGTCAGCTTTATCACTTAGGAGATCCACCCTGTGACACAGTGGGGCATTTCTGGGAAGAAATTTCATGAAAAATCCTTGTGGCAACTGTGCCAGTGTGCTGCTTTGTCCAGGATCACTGCAGTAAAAATAGTGGGTTTTCCTCAGCTACCTCTTGGGAGCTGTCTATGAGAATAAACCAACTAAAACCTCCTTAAAGAACTATGGTGTCCTTGTTGCACTTACAACCTTAAAGCACAATCCCCACGGTGCCCCCCTGAAGCAAGAAAGGACTCCCACAGAAAACTATGCTTGCCAAAAAAAATGGTTTGTGGTTATGTGCTTTGCTTTGATTTGTTGCATAAGTGCCTTCCTGAAACTTGGACTGTAATTGAGGAGCTGGGGTAAGGAATCAACAGTCCTGGCTATCGGGGGAGGTCCCAATCGACTGGCGGCTAGCAAACGTGACGCCCATCTACAAGAAGGGCCGGAGGGCAGACCCAGGAAACTACAGGCCTGTCAGTTTGACCTCAGTGCCAGGAAAGCTCATGGAGCAGATCCTCCTGAGAGTCATCATGCAGCACTTGAAGGGGAAGCAGGCGATCAGGCCCAGTCAGCATGGCTTTATGAAAGGCAGGTCATGCCTGATGAACCTGATCTCCTTCTATGACAGAGTGACGCGCTGGGTGGATGAGGGAAAGGCTGTGGATGTGGTCTACCTTGACTTCAGCAAGGCTTTTGACACCATCTCCCACAGCATTCTCCTCAAGAAACTGGCTGCTCTTGGCTTGGACTGGCGCACGCTTCGTTGGGTTAGAAACTGGCTGGATAGCCGGGCCCAAAGAGTCGTGGTGAATGGAGCCAAGTCCAGTTGGAGGCCAGTCACTAGTGGCGTCCCCCAGGGCTCGGTGCTGGGGCCGGTCCTCTTTAATATCTTCATCGATGATCTGGACGAGGGCATCGAGTGCACCCTCAGTAAGTTCGCAGATGACACCAAGTTAGGTGCGTGTGTCCATCTGCTTGAGGGTAGGAAAGCTCTGCAGGAGGATCTGGATAGGCTGGACCGATGGGCTGAGGTCAACTGCATGAAGTTTAACAAGGCCAAGTGCCGGGTCCTGCACCTGGGGCGCAATAACCCCAAGCAGAGCTACAGGCTGGGAGAGGAATGGTTGGAAAGCTGCCAGGCAGAGAAGGACCTGGGAGTGATGGTGGACAGTCGGCTGAATATGAGCCAGCAGTGTGCTCAGGTGGCCAAGAAGGCCAACGGCATCCTGGCTTGTATCAGGAACAGCGTGACCAGCAGGGCTAGGGAGGTGATTGTCCCCCTGTACTCAGCTCTGGTGAGGCCGCACCTCGAGTACTGTGTTCAGTTTTGGGCCCCTCGCTACAAGAAGGACATCGAGGTGCTTGAGCGGGTGCAGAGAAGGGCGACGAAGCTGGTGAGGGGCCTGGAGAACAAGTCCTACGAGGAGCGGCTGAGGGAGCTGGGCTTGTTCAGCCTGGAGAAGAGGAGGCTCAGGGGCGACCTTATCGCTCTTTTTAGGTACCTCAAGGGAGGCTGTAGCGAGGTGGGGGTTGGCCTGTTCTCCCACGTGCCTGGTGACAGGACGAGGGGGAATGGGTTTAAGTTGAGCCAGGGGAGTTTTAGGCTAGATGTTAGGAAGAACTTTTTTACCAAAAGGGTTGTGAGGCACTGGAACAGGCTGCCCAGGGAAGTGGTGGAGTCACCATCCTTGGAAGTCTTCAAAAGACGTTTAGATGTAGAGCTTAGGGATATGGTTTAGTGGAGGGCTGTTAGCGTTAGGTTGGAGGTTGGACTCGATGACCTTGAGGTCTCTTCCAACCTAGAAAATTCTGTGATTCTGTGATTCTGTGAATAGCAAACGTATTCAACAGGATGTGCCAAATGAATCAGCATCCAAGTCTGGTTTACGACTGTAGAGGGGCAGCAGTAATGGGATACGCAGGAGATCAGTCCCATGCTTCTAGCCAGAAGTGACAACTAGATGCAGACACTGGGTAAAGAAAAAGCCTTCTTCACTCCTCTTTGTCTCACCTCTTCTTTTTACCTCCTCCTTTAAAATATGAAGGGATGACCTCTGAAGGAAAACTAATGAGATGTCACCATGATTAAGGTGGTGGTAACAGCCCAAGGAACTGTCTAGTTTCAGAGGACCTAGATATTTGTACAGACAGGGGAGTTCTCCACACATTAATACCTACTTGCCAGATAATTCAGTAGTGAAGAGGAACAGTCCCACTGCTATAGGAAAAAAGTTGTTTCATATCTCCTTGTTTTTGTTCTAGAGATTCCCCTGATTTACATGCAGAAAAGGAAGTGGGACATCTGCAAAGAGTGAAGTCATCCAACTGAAGGGCTGGGACATAAGCAGCGCTTTCTGCTAGCAGTCTCTTTGAGAGGATGCCGTTTTCCCACCTATGCTTTTAGGAACTTATGAGAGAGGAACTTATGTGTAGTGAACAAAACTATTTTGCATGATTTGACAGATAATCCTGATATGGCAGCTGTTTGCTTGATTAAGTTCTCTTCCACTTTCACCTTTGCATGCACAACTGCCTCTGTATCCTGCCTGCAGAGGGGAGATGGCTGCGTGCCTCTGTGGTAATCCCCTGGCTGGACCATCAGCAGGGAGCGATGGACCTCTTCCCCTCCTGTGGTACAGGGAGGGCTCTCGTACTTTAATGAATTTATATCAGATAAAGGGGTGGAATACAAGGGAAAAGCCAGATGCCTTGCTGTAGTGTTGGTTGTTGGAGGGGAACAGCCACAGGGGCTGGTGCAGTAGCCAGCTTCAGGCCCCAGTTCTGGCAGCTGCTGAGAGGCCGCAGACCAAATGGTCACTTTCTCAACCCAGAACTGAATCTCAGTGTGTGATTCCTATTGCTTAACCTCAGCTGTGCTGGAATTTCTAGCTGTATGCAGTTAATAGAGAAAGGGACATGTACCCAGAGCGCAAGTCACCCCATCTTCCTCTGGCTTCTGAGGAAGTCAGACTAATGACAGGCTTCCGGACTGCAGGTAGGAATCACCACTAACTTTATTTGACAGCCATGAACAAAATGTATTAATGCTCTTTTTAATATATTTTTTCATTGCCATTCTGGCAGAAATATTAGTTTATAGGGTTGGTCAAATGGATTGTGTTGTGAGACTTAAGAATTCAGTTCGCCCACATAAAGTTCTTTTCTGGACTGCAGATGTAGTCCTGCTCAAATGTTATGAAATTCTATACGAATCTCAGAACATAATGAGTTTTTACTAAATATTACTGGTATTGAACAGAAAGCTGTTAAATAGGGATTTTTTCATACTGAAGCATGGTAGGTGGTTTTCAGGATGTACTGACTCTTTGGTGTTTTTTTTTTTTTTTTTTTTTTGTTGCCACAGAGTTAAGCACCTTAAATGATGGTGAGATTCAGCTAGCTTTGCCTGGGGGAAGGGAAGGGGGAAGAGTAACAAGACTATAACTTTCAGTTCCCTGATATGATTGTACGCTACTGGACCAAAATATTCTAATTGCAGGCGTTAAAACAAAGGCTGAAGAAAATGTCTGAAACTGGTCCTCAGATGAAGACCAGTTCCATGCTCCTGAAATACTAGGATTTATAACTTGCTGAGTGTATATTCTGTATGCAAATGTATTAATAGCTTGCATACAAAAAAATCTACACATCTGTGAAGTCATGTATTATGTGAAAAATATAGCACACTTAAACATGTTGTTATGGGTAAACAAATGTCTGCCTTTCCCAGCTGTAAATATGAGCACTTGGTAGATATTAGAATACAGACAGACTCAGGAGTCAAGGTGAATAGAAGTGCTTTTATTTTTTATTTTAAGGCATGTATTTAAAAAATATTTATAAACTTGCTTGTCAAAAGACATCAAAGCCATCTGCTAAAGTAAATAGTTAAGTTTAACAGATCTCAACTTTGTACCTTGTTTTTTACAATTTCTTACGTATAACTGACATCTATACATAGTACCAATAAATATGCAGTAAACATTTTCAGTGCCTTTTTGGCATTTTGATAAAACTCTACAATCAATGAAAACATAGCTTGATTTGTACAAGAATGAGAGCATCTGGAAGCTAGTTTAGTTCATAATTCAGCAAAACCTCCCAAACCTTCCTACTTACAGCACTTAATAATATAGTATTTAATAATTTAAGACTTAATATAATATTAAATAACTTAATGACATACTATTTACAGTAACCTGGTGTTTATGGGTACTAGGCTCTAACTTGTGAGGCGATGTCTTGCATGCTATTCCAAAGGACTTGTAGTAATACTTCTAAGTCAAAATGAATTTGGAACTGCTGGTATTGATAAACTTGGCTTGTCGCTTCACTTTTGAAGAGATTCATGCCTGGCTTTGGCACCAGGTGTCAAAAAAACCTGAATCAATGGATTCTTAGCTTTGAGAACCTGTCTGACAGCTGCTGAGTGTGTTGGAAAAAATTGGCCCTTATTCAGCTGCCTGTCGATGAGCAGGGACTCTTGAAATAAAGTCTCTTCCTATGAGTGTTCCTTCCATTTACCCACTTTGTCTCCTAAGCATCTTGCAGGATGGAGCACCAACTGAGACAGTCTTCTAGCCCTGCCAGAGTGAATTCAAAGCTTCTTCCAAAAAGCTGAGTGTATTATAAGTGACTTTTGAATTTGTTCCCAGCCTGGAAAAGGGGTCTTCATGCAAGAACAAAGCTGGTGAGCAGATCTAACTGTGGTTGGGCACCTCAAGAAGTTAAACTTCCCTACTGTCCAGGGTGAATTTAATGGAATAACAAATGCATCACATGAAAGTAAGATTCTCCCTTCAATACCCATGTCCATGGATGTAGTTGATAACACCAAACCCAGTGAAGATTCTGCTCGGGCAGTAACTGTCTGGGCAGCTTTATCCAGCCTTCTTGGGAAGGGAGTGCAGTGTTGTGTGGGGGCTGGGGATAGCTGTCCCTTGCTGAGTGCTGCTATTATAATCTCACTTGCATTTAGCTAGTAAAAATTTCTTTTCATACATTCCGCTGCAGCTTTGGGAGAAAAGAAGGTCTTATCTCCACCCATTCCAGGGGATGTAGCCTTTTATAAATCTCTACCCTTGCTAGAAAGAAAACGTAGAAATTCATTAAGAATATCCAACTTTTGGATGAGAAAGGTAGGGAAAATGAAGTAAATTCCTCATGTGGAGGGAATGTACATGCCAGTGTATTTAGACCACAAAGATAGTAACTCAAGCTATTACTGCTATGCTACTGCCATTTCACTCTAAACAGAGTAAGTACAATAAACTGAGGGTATTCTGCTTAGCTCATGTTAAAGCGGGAAGTTTTTTTTTAAAAAAGGAAAAAAACACCTTTTATATTCTTCAAATCTGAGGTAGCTATTGAATTCAAAAGAAATGCACCGTTTTGTTGTGGAATTCTTATGGGGGAAAGCCTGTTTCCTACTAATTAACTCCTGGCTGCCACCTACCTAACAAAATATCTCAGGTATGTGAGTGGATGAAAGCCAGGGTAAACATGCTTCCTCCATCAGAGTTTCCAAGTGAAAACCTTACTTGAGCCAGAACACATAGCCTTTAATCAGAAATCACTTCTGAATTAACTTAGAAATGCTACTTTGTGTTCAAGCCAGGAAAATGACAAGTTGTGGAGATAAGAAATATGCCTACTGGGACAATGTTTCTGAATTTTTCTAGTGGAAAAGGAAGAGCTTGTGCTCTTGGCAGCAGAGGATTGAAAATAAAACCATCTGGGATGAGAAGTAGATATCCAATGGGTACTGCTACTACACTGAGATTAAGGACAGCAAAGCTCAGTGCAGAACAGGACCAAGGGTGCCCAGAGCTCTGTTGCTTTCACTCAAGATTTGAACCCTCACTTGTCCAACGCTTCCCAGCTGTGTTACCTCTGACAGTCAATAGCAGAGAAATTGGAAATGCTGAGTTTCTAAGCTGCTAAGGTGCTCTCATGTATAGCTGTAGTCAGGGCAAATGTTTTTTTTTTGTTTTGTTTTGTTCAGGTGATGATTTAAAAAGCTGGCTGGAATAATGTGGTTCCCATCTCCCTTGTCTGCTCAGCTTTGGGCCCTGACTCAGGACTGACAGTATGACTGTGATGCAGTTTCTGATGAGCATTGTTTTTCCACAGGGCTTTCTTCAAAATATACTAAGAAATAGCAAAGAAAAAAAAAAAAGGAACCAGCTGTTTCCCACACTGCAAAGGGGAAAAATGAATGAAAAAGAAAATCTGGTCAGCTTTTGTTTTGCCTTTCGAAAGGGAAGCCCATTACCTCCTGGGGCAAAGAAAAACGTTTGAGTTCACTCAATGTGGGTGCAGGATTGCTGACTGCAATAACAATGACTAACACACAGCAGCATGGGTGTTTAGCTGTATTAGCTGATCACCCTTATGTGTGCAGTTGAGTTAGTGTCTTTAGAAGGGGACCAGGATCAGAAGCTCTCACATTAGTTAACTTGCATTTTTATTATCATAAAACTTAGAAACAAAAAACTAAGTCTGTTCTTCTGGTAAAAGTGAACATCAGTACTGAAGCATAAGACAATATGCAATCACTTAATGAAAATACATTACAGTAGCAAAATGCTATACTGGTGCTTAATACCCAGATTTGGGCAAAAATTCTTGACGCTGTCTGATTCTTCTAAAGAACGAATTTTCTCCTCATTTCTCATCTGAAATGATGGGCCACCCAGGAGATTAATAAACACAGAGCACAGTGTGGTCAGTTATACAGAGTTCAAAAAGACAATCTTTCAAAATATGGTTTATCTGTATTGAAAATCACAAGTAATACCTTAATCCATCCCACTTGGTCTGTGCTACGCTTTGATACAGACTGGTCGCATCCCTTCCTTCTGGGGGTCTACTCAAGCTGACATCTGCTAAACTGCGATGTCCAAAATCATCTCAGCAGCCTACTGTTTGTTATTTGGGTCATGTTTTACTAAGGAACATGACCTTCAACTTTCCACCTCTAGATCCTAATCCTGCCAACATACATGTGCTGATGATGGTCTGTGAGTGCTCCTATATTTAGGGGGTTACTCCTATAATGGTGTAGTTGACGGTAAACACAGGTTACATTTACATCACTTTTAATTTGATTTTACTCCTCCCATACACCAGATAGGAAAACTGAGCTCACTTTTACAATGTCACCCATCTTAAGCACATGCTTAAGACTAAGTAAAGCGTATGTTGGTAAGATTGGAGCTGTAACCTCTATAGCTTGATTTAAATTTACTTGGATATCTATACAGAGAGAGAGTTAATGCTTATTAGTTTTTAAGGCGAAAGGAAGCAGTAGGTAAGTGAACCATTATATGAATTTGGGTTATATTTAGTATTAGCTTTTTGGAGATCAAAGAGATTGGGGAAGAACAAAAATCCAAAGAACAAAAATATTTTGACCATGCTTCATACTAAAAAATAAACATTGGAAGAAAAATGATTTTTTTTTTCTGTATAGTGCTTAAATATCTCTTTTACTGGAAAATGGAAGGGTCAAAATCCGAAATCACATAATTGTTTTAGTTCACGTAGCACAAGCTGCCTACTTGAACCCTATTCCTCCAGTTTGGAGTTTTTCTTATAACTGTTCTAGTTTCACATCCACCCAAAACAAAACATTTTCAGTCTGACCACAAACTGAAAGGTCACTTGTTCACAAGGCCTGATTTCATCATCTTCTCATTCAAGTGAAAATGCTGATGTATATGCATTTTCACATCTCCAGAAATGATTTACATTAAAGAAATGTTCTAATTCAATAAATGTGATTTTCTGAGAACACTTCTATCCTTATTTAGCTCTGGGAAAATCAGATCACTTGCAACTTGGGTTCAGTCTACTTACGATATTTCTCTTTGAGCCTGAATTGTCTTAAGCAGCTTTACCCTGAGGTTGTGCCATTGGTTTCTGTGGAATCCCTGGGTCAGAAGCAGCCCGTGTACTTGCTATTATACTTGCTAGTCACTGTTACAGAAGCATTAGCACTGTATGTGAGGGAAGAGAAGTGAAGGGGAGAAAGGGGGAACTTCCACTGGGGTAGATGTGTGCACGTTAATATGCCTGCACCACTTTAAAACAAGTAATGCCAGATAAATTACTTTATGATATATACAAAGTGTGCTACTGTGCTAAACGTGCTAGAAGCTGGTGTAAATAATGGGGTAGGAGAGCTTGCTATGGACTAAAATATTTTTGTGGTATGGCTAATGGAACAAGAGTCATACCTGCATTGTTAGAACAGCAGGTAAGTTTTTGCTTGAGAAAATTATCATCAGTGTACTGTGGACAAAAATGATGTACTTTGTTAGAGAAAGGGCTCGTTATTGCCAAAGCACTTCCTAAAACTTGTATGGAATATGCATAAATACACAAGCATGGCTATATCTGTATGTATTCCCTAGAAGTTTCTTTTTGTTATATATTAAATACTGCATGCACAATCCTGTCCTCTGGAACTCATATTTATCATATTCAGTGCAACAGTCATTAAGTGATGATGACTTCAGGTATAGTTCTTATGGAAATCTGCTCTACAAACCTATCAGGATTGCCCTATGGCCTCAGAAGAATGCTATGTTATCTCACTTGTAGAAGTAAAGAGCTTTCTGAATATCTGTAACTTAGTACAGCTAGAATTTGCATTCCGATTTTCTCCAAGGATACATCAAATTCATCCTCTATAACTTCATAAAAGCTTTCCCACGTAGTTGCTGAGAATCACCTGTCCTGGAGAGGTTGCTTAAGTCTCCTCTTTATGACATATGCCATGTTCTTTGCTGTGCTAGTCACATTAAGTGCCTCCATGTGGTGGTCTGCAAGACCTGCAAATGTCATGTTTTCATGAATTTGGATCATATTTTGGGCACACAACAAAGGGATCAGCAGCTCAGAAGGACTCGGTGTGGGGTGCTGAGAGAATGTTTGAGAAAATCTAAGAAATGGCAAGTCTTAGGGTTTCCCTAAGAACATCCTTTTCCTGAACTTGCGATCTCACCACATTTTTTGATGGTACGAAGCGAAAAATGGGATTTCTGAGCAGTAGGAACAGCCCTGCCAAGGTGGTGAATGATGAGTTGCCCTTTCTGAGAAATAACAACTAGATTGTATGCTAGGTGCTGAGTAGATACATATGGAGTAACTCCTCTTGTCTCCAAGAGGTAGTTTTAGCATAAGAGACTGAACAGATGAAGGAAACATAGCAATAAGTGTTTAAAAATGGAAGCGAATCTAGCTAATAAAAGAATTACAGGATATTTTGGCCAAGAGCATTTGCAGCTACTAGCAGGTACACCACCTTCACTTTCTGATGTCTTGATCTATTTTCAAATAGCAGTTTTCTGACATGATTATAAGAGAGAAGTGTGTGGAAATTTAGATTTGGGCAAAGGGGTGTATTTATACTTAATGGATAGAGCCAAGAAAGAAGGAAGGTGCCTGAGGGAGACACGGATCAAGAGGACAGCTGGGATGTGGGTGTGGGGAAAGTGAAGACTTTGACAAGTCAAAGAAAGGATGAGAAGCTGAACTCTAAGGAAGTTTTGATGCAGCAGCAATGTCAAGGTGTCCTAGGTGGGCTATACTGCATAGTGGACCAACATCTGATGCCTAGACTTGAGGAGCAGAAAGCAAGAAAGACATCCGCTGAGGAAAGAAGAGCAAGGCAAGATGCCAACATCCTAGCTTTTAATACTGTGTATTTCAGTACTGTGCTTAATACTGCCTCAGTGTAGATAAAACAGTGAAGGGTGACTGAGAACCTACTATGGGACCAAGGCACTGCAGAATAGGGAAGGATGGTCAAAAAGCTTGCTTTTCTGAGATAATTTAACTAGATAAAAGATCTGCCAGGATTAAGAAGCATAGTGGTGTTGTTAGCCCAGAAGTGCTTATACCCAGGCTATGAAGAGGTAGAGACCCAGATATTGGTTGGATTTCTCACCTCTCTGCCTCTCTCTTCCCTTTGTACCCTAATCTGCTTGGCCCTTCTCTGTGCTTCAGTTGTGTTTTGCCTTCTCATCTCAAACAGATCTTTATATAGCAATAAATTGTCTCTGCTTGGAAGAGGCTTGCTGTGGCCAAAGCAGCCCACTGCTGGTCAGGCTGCAGTGTCGCACGTGGTCTTTTGTAGCTGGGCTGTCTCTGCCAGAGAGCTCCTCTGCCCACTCAAGCTGTTCAGCTGCAAGCCCCTGTCTCCAGTCCTGTGGGTCCCCTGGCCTTGGTGCCTGTGTGGCACTAACAGCCTGCTATTGGGCCCCACCATGGCTTTGGGTGGAAACAATAGCTAGGGAATCACGCCTTGCTCTCACTTCCGCCCAAGAAGTAGAAAACAGAGGGAGCCTGATGAGGTAAGGAGAAAAAAAAAAAAAAAAAAGAGCTGCAGTGAGCAAAGCCTGGCCACTGGCCAGCCCCTGCAGAACAGCTGCATGGTAGGTGCTTAGGTGTGAGACCTCCGGACAGTTAAGAGTGTGAAGCCTGCATCTACTGGAATACGACCTGAGTCATTGTCAGTGATGTATTTATTGTGGGAGGAGAAGGAAAGCTGTGGAATTTCCCTGAGAGACAGCAAGGCCCATGAAAAAAAGTAAGTGTGAGATGGGAAGTGAGTGCTCCTGAGATCTGCACCTGGCTGTGGCACACCATGACCTTCTCTTTAGATCCGAGAACCTTTTGTATGGGCAGCTGGTTGGCAGCCCTCACCCAGGCAAAGGCTGGGGAGTCCTTTGAGTTTTCCAGACTGCTGTAGCAGTGGTTGCAAGGGGGAGAGCACCAAAGCAGTGATTTTTTTAGTTGCACTTGCTTTCAATTAAACGGATTGGAAAACCAGCTATTGCAGAATGTTTCTCTTGAAATTTCAGTGGTTGATTTTCAATAGTGCAGAAAATTTTGTTGCGTGCCTCTGCTTTGTTTTTTTCTGTTTTCCTAATGTTAGGATCTGACAGGGGGATTCCACTGTCATGCTGAAACAGAAAGCATTTCTGCGTTTTCCCTAGAAGTTTTACATAAAGGCCTAAGCCTACATATTGACTTACATAACTGTAAACAATTTCCTGGAAAAAAAAAAAATCAGGTAGCTTCTGCAAAACGCAATATAATTTTAATCTACTTTACAGGGAAGTTGGAAGGGATTAATTAAGCAGTTAATGATTAATGTGGGTTTTATATTAGTGCAAAGTACTGATCAAATCTATTTGTAAGGAAATGTTAAAAAATAATTACCTTTTAGAGCTGAGAGTCTAAAGTGAGGTAATGCAAAACTATACTAGAAGTGCTGGGGAAAGTTTAAAATGCTTTTTTTTTTTTTTTTTTTTTGAGATGAGGAAATTATATATTAGAAGAGGAGTTAGTGATGCAGCCTAGCTGTAGTATTCAGGATAAATAGGCCTGTCCCACACATATAACAGGTCCCTCCCAAGCAATCAAAGTTTTGAAGAGCTCTTAGCTTTTGCTTTCAAAACCTTCTATTTTCCTCTAGCCTGACTTGCATTTTTCTGGAGTTTTTTGCTTTGTTTCAATTCAGCCTGTGGCTTCAGCTTTCCCTACCCCATAATTTAAGGCTGCAGAGAGTGCTGCAGGTGAGTGACAGTACAAAAGGAGCACAGAGACCAGCACCCTGACGTGCCCTCACCAAACCAGAGTCCTGCAGGGCCATGTCAACCCCCACCAGCTGCTGCCAGAGACCTACAGTAAAAAGGCACCGAAGAAGGTTTTGTGCTCCTTAGTGTAATCCACCAGCTTAATGTCGCTAACATTGACCATCAGCTTGTCTCCTACTTCTAAGGAGACCACAGCTCCCAGATAAATGGGCTGGAACCAGCTGTTCCCTTCTTCACGGAGGGTCTTGGTGCTGGTCAGCAGCTGGGTGGGCTCGGGGTAGCTGTCGGTGACTTTGGTGATGATGGCCGTGACAGAATTTGCTTTCCCTGAACTTTCAATGTGCCCTCGGAAAGTGACCTGAGCATAGACATAGTAGTCCCCAGACACAGGTATCACCAGTGAGTTGCTGAAATAACTCAGGTTGTTCTTGGTAAAGGCCAAGCCTCGCTTGTCTTCCCACTGCAGGATTGGCAGGTGGTTTCCCATGGTGCTGGCAAAATCTTGTTTCTTCACTGTGGGACAAAGAGAGAGGGAGAAGAGATGGGTTACTTTGCATCCTGCTGAATGTGCTAACGGATCTCTACTCCAAAGGCGAATTAAAACACCAGGAGAGAAACCTTCTTATTTTACAGCTAGAAAGCTGAGACAAAGTTGGCTGCAGGCCAACCGGCAAGTGGCATTTTTGGAGCATGCCTGGCAGTGTTCGGATCTGAGCCATCAGGAGCCAAAACTGGAAAACCTCAGCCAGAGCAGGTTGCAGCAGGGCTAGGCTACAACTGGACACCCTAGGTGGTGTGACAAGGCCATCCTTCCCGAAGGCTGAATCTCACAGCACCATGGGGAAGTACAGATGGCTTTACCCCACAGTTCTGAGTATAAACCTTGTCCTGAAGTGAAAGCAATGCTGGGGAGTTGTACAGATCTGTGCTGCAATGGTTCACACCTGTACATCTTGGTTCAGGGCACTAGTAAGAGGCATTAGAGTAATGTTTTCTTGAGTTTCAGTGGACTGAAGTTATGTTTATGCCACCATAGTGCTAATGCAGGATAACAGATGCTATTTGCTTGCAAAAGTTTCACAACAGTCAGCACGATCTGTCATTGAGCACTGAGACCCTTGAACTTTTCCTGCCAAGTTGCTTTTGGTTAGCCCTTGCACCCAGCTTTCCTTGTGGGTGTTCACACCAAGATCTTTTGCTGTACAACTGCCTTTCATTTACTGGTGCCCTTTGATTTTACCATAAAACTAGAATACCCCAATGTGCTTTAAAAAGACCAGTTTCAAAGTAACACTTTATATTAAAACCCAGTTTTATCTCAGTGTTTTGAAAATGTTTTGATGGAGCAAAACACTAAGCTTGATGTTATCTTCAGCTTTATTTCTTACTTAACTGCCAGACCGTTTTGTTTGTTTTTTTAACAGAACTCTAATCCAGGCCCTAGCATTGGTCTGATCCAAGCAGAGGCTGAGGATGCTCCTCAGGTTGCAGAGGCTTTTGGGAAGAATCAGGGAGCTGCTGCCCTCTTCCCTTCACCTCTCCTCTGCTGCTCTGACTTTATTCACATGACAGTCAGCAAAACAAGCCTTAGGACTTATTCCTTCTGCACAGCAGCAAAAGAGTTTTCTCTGCCCTTAACCAACTGCCACATAAAATTGTTGTGCTAAAACAGCAGCTGAGGTGGTGAAGAGCATACATGCTGCGGAGATTCTGCTAGGTGTTAGAGCAAACCTGGAAAGTTGATGTTAAACAGCGAGAAAGACTGAGTCAACTGATTTCCAGGAAACCAATCCTTTTTCTTTTTCATGAACTTAGGTTAATGTTTAAACTTGATTTTGATTCAGTGTTTGGGGAAGAGGTGTGTGCATGGGCAGGGAGGCAAGATGAATGCAGGTAAGGGAGAGCTTTGAAGTGCTTGGCAATGACCTTTAGGTTTACCCTGGGTGACATGAGATTCAGGAAAATGAATATGCTCAGTCCCATGGCATCCTTTTTTTCTGGCAATAGATAACCAACGAGGAGACAAGCAGATGTTAGAAGTGCAATTTCTTGCATATTCTTCAAGTATACCAACAAAATAATGGCATTTTTTTTTTCTCAGCCTGCCTGTCAGCGCTGCTGAAGAATTATATCTGTCTATTTTTACCCAGGAGGCAAAGCTCATGAAGAGAGTATTTCTGTATGGGAAGGCAATAGACAGGGATTGTGACAGCAAGCCAAGCTAAAATATAGAAGTATTATAAGGACTATGAGGCTTACAGCCAACAAAGCGTTGCCTGATACACAAAGAGGAGTAAAGGAAAGTGAAAGTATTTGTGGTCTGCCTTCATCCTCCTCTACCTTCATCTCATAGCCTCGGGTGCCTGTGCAGGGACTGGGCTGCATCCTGGCAAAAACTAAAGTAGCAGTTGGGTCACGCTGATTACAACAGCTTGGGGTAAGACCTCTCAGAGTTGAGGTGGTAACAGAGGGAAGCTTGTTTGAGGTAGAGGATCAGAAAATTTCCCAAAAATGTCCTGGGCTCTTTTCCATCTTTTGAAGTTTGTGGGAAAATTGCGGAGAAGCTTCATGAGATTTTTTTTTGTTGTTGTTGTGTACAATGACGCACTTAAAATGTCAGTGACACTTAATTCTTCAATGTTTTTAAATAACTAAAAGGCAACTCGAAGTACATGATTTCATAACTTCTAGAATTAGGCAACTCTAAGTTTTGTAGCTATAACCTTCCTTTTAGGCTAGTGCTCACTGCAATGATGCTCTGTTTCCATGTTGGTTATTTTTTTCTATGCTTTAGAGATATGCCAAGAGGAAAAAATGCATGTTCAAATGCCTTTGAATATGGTATAACTTCTTTTCTAGCAGTATTTTTACTTCTCATTGATTTATTTCTTAAATATATGGAGCTGCACTTTCAGCAAATATACATATTACACTAATCCTCAAAGTAAATAAAATCTGCTTTTAGTAAGGGATTCATTGCTACAGCTCCTTCAAGTTTCCTCTGCATTTTTAATTTCTGGTATCACTTACGTGCCAGATTTCTTCTCTTTTCCAAAGATCCCTTTCAGTTTAGTTTCTTGTTGGGGAATCCCCATTGCTTAGCAGCTCTTGGGTGCATGTTGGTGAACTTGTGGGGTTTCTACAATTCATGGCCCTCACTGGTGTGATGGCCTAATACTGTCAGCTGTATTATAAGAGAGATGAGGGGCTGAGTCTCCTGTGGAGTACAGCTTTGTGTGGCATGTACTGCAAAGTGCAATGGCTGCAGAGTCACTGTTGCTCAAGATCATGCCCTGGGAGTTTAATTACTATTCTTAGAAGGTTCGTCAACCAAGTTGAACCAGAAAGTGTTTTTCTACCCAGATTTAGTGGAGTGCTTATTATAATTAGCATCAAGATAAATGCCACCCAGGTACTTGATGGGGTTTCTGCAACATGCTGCATCCAGCTGTGCTCCAGGCTGGTGACAAGGAGGAATAGGCATTGGTCTGCATCTTTCCCTCTATGCTGACCGTGCCATTCTTTACTAGCTACAGCCACCAGGGAGATGAGATGTCAGTGTCATGATAGGTTCAACATGCTCGATATGTGTTAAAAAGGCCAAGAGCAGGTGGAGAAATTTTCATAAAGGAACAGAGACCAAAACATTGAGTCATCCTGCTACTGTTAATTCAGTGGTGCATTCCCATACTAAGTACTCCAGCTAGTTCTCATTCCCCTCGCTCCTCTGTTCTCACCTTCATAATATATGTTCCTAGATCTAGAAGGAGACAGAGAGGAGCAGATAGGGATCTGGAAGAGATTTCCTGTGAGGGAGAGTACCTAGTCTACTATTTTCACTGTGCAGATGGTGCCTGTTTTGGTGGAATGTAGGAAATATCTAAAGAATAATTATTCCTTTTTTGCTTTCTATGCACAAGTCAGTCACAGGTCCTGAGAAGCAAAGAGCAGGATGACACCCAAGAAGTTACTATAGAACCAGTTTAGAATAGCACAGCTTTCTGACTATGGTGCACCACTAAGTTTGGGAAGTCACTGCTTACAGGGTGTGGAGAAGCCCCAAAATATGCCAGGGCTCAACAGGGTGCCCAGAGGAGCTGTGGGTGCCCCATCCCTGGCAGTGCCCTAGGCCAGGATGGATGGAGCTGGGGGGCAGCTTGGGCTGGTGGGAGGGATTAGATGGGTTTGGGCTTAGATGGGCTTTAAAGGTTCCTTCTAACACAAACCATTCTGAGACTCAAAAAAAAAAAAAAAAGAAAAAAAAAGCTTAAAGACAAGTTCATGGAAGTCTGGTTTCCTGATGGCTATGTAGCACAGCAGCCTAGGTCCCGGACTCCATTTTGCACAGAAAAGGAGTGAGAAAAACATCTCAGCTTTTTCCTTCTCATGGCTAACAGTGATGGGGCTGAAACAGCAGGCTGGGGTGGACAGGCAGCATCCCTGGGGCACTGCTTGGGAATGATGGTGAAGGAGTTCTTACAAATGGGAGGCCTGAGGAAATTTGTAGTAAACTGTTGGGTGCTTCCCTGTGACAAGAGGACTTTTGTGCAACCCAGGGAAGTTCCTGTCAGCAGCGCAGCGCTTTGGCTGCAGCTCTGAGTCAGCCACCCCGGGAGCTTTTGGGTCTCAGTCATGTGGCAACTTGGGAAATGGGGGAACCTCTGTTAGCAGATGTGGTCCTTCTGCTCCTGCCAGCTTGCATTTACGCAAGGATGTTCTTTGAGCAAGGACAGGCCCATTTGGATGTTCTAGCAACCTGCGTGAGGAAGGAGATGGGACTGAGGGTGTGCATTAGGAAGGAATTTGTGGATTAGTGAAAGTAAACAATGCCAGGGAAAAACTGAGCCCTGAAGCACTAGTTGCTTCAACCCCATATGTAAATTTGTGTGAAGCTTCATGCAGCTTCTTGCGTGGTTCAGGTTACTGCGGTGCTCCCCTGGGACAGCACACAGGGTGCTGGGGAAGCCTCTGCAATGCAAATTGCCTTAGTGGACAGATGGGAGAAGCTCAGAGCTGCTGGGGGGCCCTTCAGCACTCCGTCCCATCCAGATGGGAATCTGCCGTGAACCTGTTCCCCTTCTGGTAATCCCTAAATTTTCCAGGAAGGTGGAGCTGGTGGGAGGGGGGAGGGCTCAGGACAGCAGCCTTGGTGCGATGAGAGCCCCAGCTCCGTGGTGAGATCACCCACCCCCCCCCTCCCATGGCAGCGCTTTGCGAGGGCGTTTTCCTGTCACGTACGGGCTCAGAGGGGTTCAGCTGGGCACAGCTCTTCCCTTGCTTGCTCCAACGTGTTAGAGATGATCACACCAAAAAGAGGCAGCTATTTCATAGGAACGTAGTGTGTGTGGCTTCAGTCAGGGCTTGCAAAAATAGGGGCCCTAAAACTGGACTTATTGACCTCATTTGGCTTTGAAACTGGTAGTTCTTCCTAAATCACAGCTCATTGGGCTCCTTTCCGAAGAAAGTGGGCACTCATGCTTGGTTTCAGGGGCCTGAGCACTCACTCGGTGGCAGCAACCACCAGGAGAAGTGGTACTGGTCCCAGAGGCACTGGCTGCCTCTCCTCTGTGGACCCTTCCCTATGCACACCGCTTTGTTAAATCTGCAGCGCTGAGCGAGGCAAAGTCGATGACTATTTCTCCCCTGCTTCTTACAACACCTGATCCTATCAGAGCCGTATTAACTGAGGTTTTTGCACTGCAACAGCTGTAAGGCCCGAGGGGAACGCTTTGGTATTGAACAAGCATTACCTGTCAGGTGCGCTCTTGGCTTCTCTGCACTGGGAATTGTATCTGTAACTGAAGGGAAAAGAGAAAAAAAAAAGGGTTAAGTGAGTGGAGGGGGAGTGCTCCTCTGCTTGGCTGGGCACAGGGTGTGCATGGGCTCCAAATCTGCATTTTTACTCTCTGGGGGAGTTGTACTGGTCCCAGTGAGCTGCTGGGGAGGTGTGGGCCCATGCTGGGATGGGGACAGAAATGCTTGTCCGTCACTACAGCCCCGGCTGTCCCCCATCTCCCTGCCTCCTGTGGCTTATTCTGCCCTGCCTAGTGTGGATCTGGGCCATGAGCGTGGGTGGGGAGGTGTCGGCACTGGGCGCAGAGGCAGCAATTGCAAAACCTCAGTAAACAAAGGTGCCGGGGATGGGAAAGGGACAGCAAACTTACCAGTCTTTAGTGCCCGCTGCTTCAGAAAGTGAGAGCCCCGCTCGTCTGCGACCTACGGGAGAGAAGTGCAAATGGTTACCTCCAGGGCTCCTCCACAAGGGTCCGGTTTGTGATATCCCAGAAAACGTGGGATGGTACACTGATATCTTCCACCTCAGCTACAACTTTTAAGTAAAAGGACAAGTCCCAACAAAGCTTTGCCTCATTGCAAGAGTTTTTTTTTTTTTTTTTTTTTTTTTTTTACTGTTTGTTTGAAACCACCCACATCTTAGAAAAGGTGCCAGGGACAGGAGCTGGGCTCCTGTGATGGCTGGGTTTCACTCCAGCCTTGTTCATGGGCTGGATGAGCCCATGGCAGTGCTGGGGCAGAGGCCATTGCTAACTCTCCTGTGCGACCACGTGTCCACCCAGCACTGCTGCTTGGTGACTCCTGTCTCCATGCATGCAGCAAAACAGAGCAAGCAGAGCAATGTCAGACATTCTTCCCTTCTTCCCTGCTTTACATCTCAGCAGGGCTGAGTAAATTGCATCCAAAACGCCAGCAAAGAAAGTGAGAGGTGTACTAGCTACAGACCTGCTGCTTCCCCTGCATCCCTTTCTGAGTTATTTCAGACTGTAAGTCTATCACTTAGGTCTGCCTTGAAATCTTGGGAGCCCCAGGGCAAGGCAGGCTGTTTCATGTTCGCTTGCATCTTACGTGTAAATGTTCCTCTAGCACTGAGCACCAGCATATTTATGACCCATCCCTGTCATAACAGGGCCTGTACCAAGCGGTGCTGACATTTGGGTCAAGCAGCAAAAAAGGGCCAGCCACTGGCTCCATGCCATGCGCCTCCGGGTGGCTCCCGAGTTATCCTGCATGGCCCGTGGCTCCTTGCCAGGAGCAAGCCCTGCTATTGCAGCCTGAACCCAGCATGCTGCAGGGGGAAGGAAGGAGCTGTGGGATGCTGACACTGGATGTGGCCTCCCCGTGGCATGGGGAGCATCTTCCCTTGTGCTTGTGCCAGGCACAGTGCTTGGTAGGAAGATGCTGGCAGTGCGGCTGCAGGTAGCTGGTGGTTGGGGATATGCAGCCAGCTCGGGGCTGCCTGGTGAGGTATGGTGTGTGTCAGGGATGGCTGCAATGAATTTAATGGGTACTGCAAGCTGCCACTGACCGGCTTGCAACAGACGGTGTGATGCGCATTGGTCAAAAACCAGGCTGAAATAATATCAGCATGTAGGTGCTGAAGTTGTCACCTGGTGGCTGCATCTCACACAGCTCCAAGTATTGCAGGAGAAGTTGAAAATGCATAATTTACACAGGTTATGGCAAGGAGAGTATGTGAGGGGAAGAATCAGGTCATATGGGACTGCTGGCTGCTCTGGTGAGCCTGAAGATACTTCACCAGCAGTGAGCAGCCGTGTGCTGCTGCAGAAAAACATCATTTCTGAAATAATGGCTCCAGTGTGTTGGAAAAAAAATGGAGAAGGAAAAATATCTTTTTTTTTTTTTTTTTGCCCTCCCTTTCTGCTGTGAACACATACACACAGAGCCCAGGCACAGGCTGCCCTGCAGGAAAGGTCATCTAGGAGAGAGGCTGAGAGAGAGAGAGAAAGATGGGTGATGGCTGAGAGAGGAATGGTGCTGAGGTGTCTGAGCCTCTCATTATCACCGATGACTTTCTCTGAGGTCCTGCCTGCTTGCTGTGGTGTCTGAACGCAACTGATGGGACTCAGTCAGAGCAAGGTGACTGTCCTTCCCCTGGTGAGAAGCACAAGGTCGTGTCGAGGATTTCCCTCAAACATCCCCTTTGCTTTCCACCAGATGCCTATGTGTATATTTGCAGCTTTATTTATGTGGCCCTTCCTATATATTTACCAAGTTACATATTTCCTAACAATGCTAAGTACCACAAAGAGCTATAAATCAATCACAAACCTATGTTTAATCATCTAACTTCAGTGGGACTGGTTATTTAAAGCCCAACTTCTGCCGAAGTAGTTTATATACGCACAGCGTTGCAATACAAGCAGAAATGATGGGGAAGTGGGAAGGATCTCAAGAAGAATCCTGCTGCTTTATCAAAAATGCTCAATTTACTTGTTTCCAAAGAACACCGAGTGAATAGTCCTCACGGAGCAGCTGCTTTTCTACATGCTAAGGGACAGCGCATTACATTACATAAGCAGGGTATTACAGGGTGTGAATTATTCTTTTATGTGGCAAAGGTAGTTTTTTTTTTTTTTTTTTTTTTTTTTTCCTGATTGTGCTGGTTGATTGGGATACAACTCTTCTAAACTTTCAAAGAAGAATACTTCAGTACCAGAAAATGCCACATAATGGTATTAATAATATTTGTCCTAAAGATGTACATTGATGGTGTAGTTGAGGTGCATAAAGAGCATTCAGGATGAATGAAATGAGGGAGAGCCAAGCAGCATGAGATAGTACAGAAATCATTTACACAATTAGATTTTTTCTCTATTTTCCCTTATTGCTTAGCTGTGATTCTGAAAAGTTCAGACCATGGCCTCAGTTTTCCCTTCAGTTACTCCAGAGAGATTGTAGCCAGTGCCAAGTGACTTTGAAAATCCTACCCTACAGCTGACATGGGGACAAAGGATTTCTCCAGCAGCTCTGCTTACCCTGAAGACTGCAGTATACAACACACTGCTCTATTGCTTTGATACCAAGAGTGTCCAAAAGCCCCAGTGCATCTACATCCATGTCTCGCTAAAGCCAAGGAGAAGGACCAAACATCCCCTGAGCACGTGCTTTGCCTCTCGTACCTCAAGGAGGGGCTGGGGTTGTCCAGGGGAACTGCCTGGGAAAAGCAGCTTGGTGCTGGAGGCAGGGGGATTAATAAGCAAAATCCCCCCCCTGCCTCCCCAGGCTCCTTCACCGCTCTGTTTTTAGCACAAGATGCTAATTTACAGGCAGGTCTCTGCAGGGCATGCACGGTACCTGCACCCCCAATTTTGTTTGCTCCAGGGGTGCTGCATGACCTGGACAAGATATGTCTGGTCCCCTGCTGCTGAAAGCTGCCCTTGGTGGGAGCTTTTTGGCAGGGCCATGGCATGTGCTGACATCTCTGTCCATGAAGCATGAAGCAGCACTTTCCCGATATTTGGAAGGGCAGTCCTGCACACGTAGGACTGGATGCAGTGCTCCCTGCTGCTCCCCAAACACCTCCCCATCCCTAAGGATCAGGAAGCCATTTGGGGGTCTCATTCCCATTTGGACAGGCCACGAGGGCTTCTGGCTCTGCACAGGTTATAGTTCTGCCTGTCTCATCTAAGCATTGCTGCTGTATCCTTTTGTACTGCAGGAGGGAGATCTAGGTGGAGCTGCTAAGACTTTAAAGTCCCTCCCATCCTGTGGCACCTCCCGTCTCCATTGCAAGGCTGACATGGCACACGCATTCATGTGCAACCCGTAGGACTGTTTCTGGATTGAGTTTCCCATTTCACTGCTTGTGGCCCTGCCATGCGAAGGATGCCACCAACAGAAGCCCAAGTACCAACATCTGCAGGTCAGGACTTGACTCTCTGCGTTATGGGGCTAGCAGAGTGAGTTGCTAAGACAGATGGAGATACTTTCCTGGCTGCTTTGTTCTTCCCCTTGGTGGATCTGTGCACTCAGGCTGAAATTTGACTTCCCTTTTACAGATTTCCTGCTAATAGCCCAAGCCATGTGTCATTGCTTAAAGATCTCTTTCCTCACCTCGCTCTGTCTTGAAACACGAAAGAAAGTGATTTGTACTTCCAAAAGGGAAGCTGTGTAGTGAGCCTGGAAGGTGTCCAGGGAAGCCAGCATCAAGGCGTCAATTATTCATGCAAGACGCAACATACCACAAGAAAGAGAGAGCCAGTGGTTAACACATGTTGCTGTAATGACATAATTTGCCCTGCTCTTTCCTGAAAGAGGCATTTCCAGAGGAAAAGGTGAGTTTATGCCCCTTCTGAGGAGTATGTGACAGCATGTGCCCCCACACAGAAGCTGAGATGAGCAAACCGTCGTACCCCGCAGGCAAACTGAAGAGGCACACCCCTGTTGCACAACCCTTCTCATCCTCCTTGCTCCAGGAAGGACGGGTTCAGGGATTTACTACGTTTGCTTCTCACCTGCCTGGCTGCACCAGTGCCTCCCAGGAGTTGCTGGGGCCAAGTCCCTCCTGCTGCCCCGGGCTGGCCCAAGTGCAGGAGGAAGGGAAAATCTGGCAGGTGCAGGCTGAGCTCTGGGCCTGGGGCAACAAGAGGGCTCCTCCTGTGAGCTCAGTGCTGCAAGGGACAGTGAGTCAACCCACATCTGGTGCAAACTGGGACCGGTCCACCTGCTCCCAGTATGCCCAGGACACCCGCACCCAAAAGCTGTGTGCAGAGAGCTCCAACATGCATGCCTGGTCCCAGACAAGTTCTTCTGGCCCAGGATATCAAGGGTGTGTATGAAGAAGGCATCCTTTAACCATGTGGTTCACACTCTTCAAATGCAGATGGAAACGCAAAAAGATGTGATCCTGAGAGCCTATACACCCAGAAACTCTCCCCTGGACTGAGCTGGGCTGTGCTGAGCTGCAGGACTGAGCGCCTGTACTCAGCCCACAGCATGGCTCTTAGGGGGATTAACAGCAAACTCCGCAGGCAGACAAATCCACCCAGCTGCGCTCTGTTGCTGGACAACACTGGTGACACTGTCAGTGATCCTTGGAGTGAATGAAATAGGCAGCAAAGGCAGGATCCTATGGAATTGCAGCTAGGCACTCCACCCACTTGGCTTGGCACAAGCGCTGTGGGCAGGCAGCCAGCCCTGATGATTTTCCCTCCCTCAGTAGGACACGCAGCGGCTGTAACTCATCTGATCACCTCGTTACATCACTGTGGGAATACTATGCACTAACAAGTCAGTGTAGATGCACGGAAGTACATGCTCGTGTAATCCAGGCTAGAGCAAATCTAATGGTTTATATTGCGCTTTTCCTCTTTAGAAGCCAAACCCGGTCGCAAATATTTTTCTCCACCAACTCTGCCAGCAAGGTTAACAGCCAGGAACACGTTAGTCCTATCAAACAGCTAGCATTATACTATTTCTTTTTACAATTGTTTCAAGAATGGAACTTTCTGCTTGGTACTGGAGAACCTCAGAGGATGGGAACAGAAAGAGCAATGAGACCGTCCGAAATGCCTTTTCACTCCGTGTGTACCCGCTCCAACTGGCCTAAATAATAGCGAGGATAGCGCAGCAGCATGTACATGTGCAAGAAATCAGTAAATTTAGCTGTCTGATGTACTATGCAGGGCTGTCATACTTCCTTTCAGCTGTGCCTGAAGTTACAACTGGGTAACGTGGATGGACTCAGGAGCTGGCTCTGTTTGGGTGTGAGATGCCGGCCGTGCAGACTTGGGGTCAAAGCAGGGCTAGTGCTGCTCTGTGCAGCCGAGCACGCACATGCGTGCAGCTACAGACACAGCTGACAGACTGTCCAAACATCTGCAGGCAAAATGTTTCCTACATCTGAAGTTCGCTCTTAAGGCCGCTTACTAACACTGTTTTCTTTTGCTGTTCCATAAGTATACATACATGACAAGCAGGCTAATTAGGTGGGGAAATTCAGACCTGAAGTTAAAATTCCTTTAAACCTTAATTCTTCAGACCCAAATGCACAACTCTTCCTCCTGGCATGGGGCAGTCCTGCTGGATTCATAGCCTGCAGTGGGTATAGACACTTGCAGGCTAACATAAGCAGGAGTGGGGCAGCACAGGAGAGCATTAGAAGTGACCACACCAGCCAGCCTGTATTGCTAGGAGCAAAGAGTTTAGCTGTCTGTCAAAGAAAAAGAGCTCAGAAGTTCCCTGGATACAGAGAAAGCTTTGATGGAGAGTAAAAAAGTGGGATGCAAGCTTTAGGATCAGACTGTAGTTGTCCCAAATCTTATCTCTGTAGGAGTTTGCATTGATAATACAGGACAGCCCCAGCTGTCTGCCCGATCATGTACACATGCACTGACCCACTGACATCAGCAGCACGCTCAGCAGATGTTTGCTGGAACAGGACATGGTAGGGGAAGTCTCAGAGCTAATCCAAAAGAAAGGTGGAAAATGAGCCGTAGTATCAAAATCGGGCTGAAATCAGTGGAGAGACAAATTTCTATCAACTAGAGCTTTCTCTTAAGCATTTTCTGCAACACGCCAGTAAAAGTTTTAAAGGTGTACGTTGTGCTGTGACCTTAGTGAAATTACGACAAGAGGAACAGAAACCGTTAGTTAAAAAGACCGAACGATCGTAAGAGTTGTCCCTGGCAGACTGTCTCTGACTAAGGAAGGTGGAAGGTATCGGTGAACTTCTTGCCTTCCCTTAAACACGAGAAACTCATAAAGAGAGAAGAAGAACCAGAAAAACAAATAAGCAAACAATGGGGGAAGGGGAACGCCACGCTCCCCTCCTCGCAGGGCAGCAGGTCCGATGCACGGCAGAGCCTTACCTGGCCAGAGCAGGAGGTGGGGGCTCGGAGATTTCCAACCAGCAGGTAGGCGGTGGGCAATGCCAGCAGCAGCACGGCCAGCAGGCACAGCAGCACGGCGCATCGTATCCTCCTCAAGTCCTCCTTGAGGTGCATCCTGGAGGCTTGGCCGATCACTGGAGCCTCCTCCTCCAGGGTTATCTCAGCCCCGCGGTCCATGCCGGCGCTTGACGTGTGAGCTGCCGCTGAGCCTGGCTGGGAGCTGGCAACGGCAAAATCTCCTCTGGCTTCTGCCCTGCATGGAGACCCCCATTAAATAAGAGCTGCCCCGAGTGTGGGAAGGCACCGACACACGCACACCCTCCCTCCCGAGGAATGCACCGCCTACAATAGAAACCTAGCTCAGGGAAGGGAGCACCGCGGCTCATCGAGCTCCCCGAGGTGCCTGCTGCCTGCCTCCCTCTGCCTTTTTTTCCCCTCGCGTGTAGGAGGAAGCTAGGAAAGTCCCAGTGGGTGGAACCAGGATAAACTCTGCTGCTGGGCTGGATGAGCTTGAAAACTTTTCCGTGTGGCAAAGGGAACGTGAAACCAATGGGAGTGAAAGTGAGAAGCAAAGGGGGGGCGCGAGGGCGAGTGGCCACAGCGCCACAGTTTCAGCGTGGCCTCAGGACAAAAGGGACTTTTAGGGAAGGTGAGCAGGCTGCAAGTGACACCCAGGAGTCTGTTTCTCTGAGATGTCACTTTGTTCCCACATAATAGGACGTAAAGCAGGCTGCACAATGAGTACCTTTTGCACCAAGCAGCCCGGGTTCAGGCCCCAGCCCGGTGTTTGGCTCCCTGGCTGATGGGGGCTTGCTCTCTGAACTCGTCATCGCCATACTTTCACAGGAGTCTGTTGTCATTACTTGGAAAGGGAAAAGCTGTGACTTTATTGCACTTGGAAAAATGTGAGGTCATTTTGCTTTATTGATAGCTGCTATCTGAGATTAAAAAGGGCAGCTGCCTATCAGCACCCCAGGAGCTGCAGGGCAGCAAGATTTGGGGGCGCCAGCTCGGCTGCAGCGCTTCCTGGCTGTTTGCTACAAGGGCTGCCTGTGTGCTTGCCCCATGCTGCATTGTCCCCATCTATGTACTGGCCTTGGTAACAGCATTTGGTGGAGATGAAGCTTTTGGAGTGATCCAGGTTTTTGAAATTGGAAGGTTTTTCCTGTGAAAACATGGTCTCATCAAAAATGAAGCTTTGATTTACACACACACATGCTGATGCATAGAAACTTCTTTTTTTCCCCTCCGTGTGGAAATGTATTTTTTTTTTTTTAGTGAGAGAGCAACAAGTTTTGGTTCCCCCCACCTCCCACATTAGAAAAAAAAAGACATTTTTGTTATTACAAAATTATACATAAGCAGGAAAAACTTTTGTTCATATCCTAATGTCTGCCACTCCCAACCCCCCACCCCTAATCCCTCAGGGAGGACGAATAGTCAATCAAAATTCATCCAGCTGTTATCACTTGCACTTTGATAGCACTGTTAGAAATCTCCCTATTGCAATAGTCCTGTGCAGCTGGGTATATGCCAGGAAGCCAAAAGCCATGCTGTGAGCAGAAGGTGTCTCTTCGTGGGTATGGCTGGGACCACCAACACCTGGGCTGGGATCTTTACCGGGGCACAGTGTTACAGGTCAGGGAAAGTGTGAAGGTAAAGCAGGAATTATTGAAGAATGGTTTGGTTTAGGGAGGTGAGATGAAAGCTGCTAAAACACCAAAGGATGTGTGCTCTAATCTATGTGAAGCCACATAAACCGTTTGTGACCTTAGACAGGTCTCTGTGTCCTTCTCTAGGTATTCTTCTTTCTTCATTGTTTGTGTTCATTTAGGCTGTTAAATCTCGAGGACAAACACTATCCTCTGTTTCTTTTTCCCAGCATCTGGAACTGATTTGAGGGCATGTGTGACTCCATTTGTCTTTTTTTTTTCTTTTCTTTTTTTTTAAGAAAGGGCAGGAATGTGCTCCTAAGAGTAGTAGCAGAAAGAAAACTCATATTTCTGTGGAAGTGCTGTGGGGAGATGTGATTTTCTGTTTGCTAGAATCCCAGATGTTAATTCTAGGGCACAGTGTTACAAAATGAGTACTTGTATTGTGAAGATGAGCATCAGAGTTCATTTTCTCTTCACTGTGAGTACCTCCAACTACTTAATTTATCTTCATGTTATGTGACGTAAAAGCAGGCAGACACTGCTATCCCCACCTCCAAGCCAGCAGACCCTCTGGAGTTGATTTTTTTAAAATTTTATTTTCTAAGGAATTTGAACAGAGCCAGTTCTGAGCTAAGGCAGCTGGCACCAGTTTGTATTGGCCTGAGAGCCCATGCACTGGTATGTGACCTGCGGACCCCGGGCTGGAAGGGGATGAGCTGCCGGAGCCTTTGGGATGAGATGGGGGCAAGTTCACACCCTGCCCTTGGCACATTAAACCAGGCTCTGTACTCACAAAAATTGCTAGAAAGGAAGGAGATTTTTTTTTTTTTCTTGTGAGAGCTCAAGTGCACCTTTTGTTTGCCAGAGGGCAGCTCAGCAGGAGCATCCCAAACCAAAGGCACAACTGCAGACCTCCTGCAGCCCAGCTGTGCTGCTAGGCACAGGGAGCACCAGGTTTCACTGCCATCCCCTTGCTGCCCAGGCAGGACCAGTGACCCAGGGTACTCACAAAGTTCCCATCGCTCCCTCCCACAGTGCTGGGCTTGTGCAAGCATACTGCAAGCAGGGTTGGTCCTGCTCGGCTGTCTATCTATTTCTGTCAGTCCTGGTGCTCTCCGAATGCCTCATGCTGCTCCCCCTCTGCCCCCAGCTCAGCCCAGAGTTGGGTAATTTCCCCTGCTCATGTCAGGCATGTCCCCGCCTGCAATCCCTGACAAGTTTGTACTAATTAGAGAAAGTCTGCAGTGATTACCAGCCAGCTCACTTCCATGGTTTAGTGATCTAAAGGGTGGGGGGGGGGGGGGGGGTGAGGGGAGATATTCTACTGTAGAGTTAGATAGGACTTAGAGATGTTTTTGAGAAGGAAAAGTACCAAGGGAGTGAGGCATCCTCAAGAGGAGGAAGAACAGCTTGCCATCGGGGCTTGCCGCATGCATGCTGCTGCCTTGTGTCTTCTTTCCGCAGTGCTTTTTGTTCTTTCTGCAAGCTAGTGCATGATATGCACAAGGACATCTTGTCTGAGGTCAAATATGCTGAATCACGTATATTGTGAAATAAAGTACTACACACACAGGTGGTACTTCAGGTGCTGTTTGGCCTCTGTTTGGCAGATACTCAGCATGCAGCATCTTCATTCCTTGTCTGCATCAGGTAGTGGCTGCAGTTTTAGTGTTTGAGCTTGCAGCAGCTTTGGAGAAATATTAATTGAGCATTCAAAGACTATGTCACACATGTTCTGAGAGTGCTCTTTTTTTTTTTTTTTCCCACCATGTTGAGCATGGTTAATGTTTTAGCTGTGAGATTTAATCCCATGAGGTTCCCTTTAGAAAGACAGAGCATCCTTCAGCTGCAAGGAGAGGACCAGCATGTGATATCTGCCCCCATCAGCCTCACCATCTCCATCTGGCTTGGTGTCTTGTGAGGAGGGATGGATGCTCATCCTGCAATGTCTAGCAGCACCTAGGAAGAGACGTGTGCCCTGCTTCGTGCACCAGTGCTGTGGGAGGGGTTGCTGTGGGCACAGGCAGGTGTGTGTGTGTGTCACGAGGGGCTTTTCACACCCGTCTTTGCTGTTACACAACCCCGCTCCCAGCCACCGATGAGCAGAGGTAGGCCACAGCCGATGGCTGTGTGGAAATGTTTCCGGTTAGACTAGGTTTGTCTCCAGAGAGGAGATGGGGACCTGCTCCTCGAGCTGCCCCTTGCCAGGGCATGACGTGAGACGGGAAGGAGTGGGAGGGCTCGGGATGGTTCCCTACCTGCAGCGCCATGTCCCGGCCATGACCTCTCATCTGCCCGCTGCTGCGCTTCCCTCCCACACACACCGAGGAGACGATCAGCCTTTACAAACTCTCCTGTGGTGCCAGCAGCTGCAGGAGAGGGAATGTCATGGCCTGAGGGGATGCCGCTCCCGTATCCTTGGCACCGGCCTTGGCTGGGGAGGAGGCAGGGGCTGCGGGATGGGAGCTGCTTCCCCAGCTGTGCCAGGGCCTCTGTGAGAGCCCTTCAGAGCAAATCCTGGTCTATCTGTGTGCGTCCTTTGGCAAATTGTGGTCCCTGTTGGCATGATGTAGAAAACCTGAAATATCCTGAATTTAAAGCAGCTGCTCTGGGCACCACTCTTGTGACTGTGCTGAACTGCCTCACCCCCTACTGCTGCTGCTGCCAGGAGATGTTCCCAGCAGCAAGACGCTAGATGGGGCACAGGCAAAACAGATCTTTGGTCTTCTCTGGTGCCCAAGCAGCCTTTCTGCACCCCTGTACCTTTACTGCAAGGAGAGAAAGGCAAATAACACACAGGGTGGTCTGCACCCTACCAGACTTCTTGTATTGAGGGCACTGGGGTAAAGTGGGATGGCATAAGGGGAGGGCGAGGTCACAAGGTCTCCTAGAATAATTTTGAGGCAATACATTGACAAAACTCTGATATGGTTCCTGTGGGGTGTAGACCCTGGAAGAAATCATCTTGCATTACCCCGCCAGGGAAACTACCTGGTTTGCCCAAAACTGGTGCCCAAGAGGGAGCAACATGCACAACTTTTAGATGACCGAGGGATAAGGATCATGGCATGACACAAAGAAGAGACAACTAGACAAGGGAAGAACACCTTGGTGTCTACCCAGTCTTTTGAAGCCAAGAGACCTCAAGTGCAGGGCTCTCTAGTTCTCCTCTGATTCAGCTTTCTTCATTTACCCAGGGTGTTTTGCTTCCAGCACTTTCTTAGGAGCTCTGGCAGTTCAGCACCGCAAGGTGGTTTACTTGCTCTGAAATTCTTTTGTGGTGATCTGAGATCCTTCCACTGTCTTTGTTCCTTTCCATCCATGAGCAACTCAGCTTTTCCTTATACTTTTCCTTCTAACAAATTTCCCAGGATCAGAAAATAGTCAGAGATAAGGAGGAAAGGTCATGATTAATACCAGTGGAAAATGTTCTGTGAGCCAAAATGATCATTTTCCATTTAGTTTTGCAGTAGTCCATGCACAAAAAGACACAGAACTGAGAAAAGTATTCTTAGCCAAACTTCAAGCAAGGTTTTAAAAAAGATGCTCAGGGGCAACTGCTCTACTTCTGACCACATCAGTACAGATGAGTTGAAGTTGGCTCATGAAACCAGTGCACATCAGTCAAGAATGAACTGCCCTGCTGTTGTCCGTGTGAAGTTCACACAATGTACCTGTGCATGATAGCAAAGTCTGACCCCTGCTCATTGTCAAGAGGTTTTTTGGGAACAGACAGTGCCTGAGGGAAATAATATGATCAGGTCAGACATATAGGGTTTTTCTCCTGGGCTGAGTATAAGGTGTATGTACAGAGGTATTGTTTATCCCCGTCTGTTGCTGGAGTATTGTTTGCTCAAGTTTTGCAAGAATGCATTTGTATTGTTAGTAACAGGTTAGCTGGATGTTTTCCCACCTGTTTCAGTAATTACAATTTAGCTGGCTCCATGAATTGTTCTTTTCACGACACAGGGTTTTGTTTTCCTCCTTGCTGCTAACAGTCCCTAGCAAATGAACCAGTGAATCAGGGCTTTTGACTCCCAGGACTAACGTGCCTGTTAGTCCTACAGAGGCACACCGCAGCTACCAATTGTTGTCTTAACATAGAGTGGTTGCTGAGGATACACAAAACAGCATCACTGATGCATATTTGTGTGGTAAATGCAAACAAGTGAAGAAAATCTGATTACACAAAGCAGTTCCTGGTAATTTTGTAGAATACATTATATGGCATAGATTAGCGGAAGAATGTCCTTATCGTTGCCTTACTTTTATATGTCATGGCCCGTCACAGTTGAACTTTCCTTTTCCTGTTGCCTTCTCTGGGAACAATGCAGTCTGGAAAGTGTCAAGTGTGAGCAATGGGATCAGAGTATCCTGCAGCTCACTTGGTCCAGACTCCAGCTTTCTGTATGCAGGGCATTGGTGGCATACTCTCAACTCAAGGTCTCAGCATGTATCGCCCTATGTTCCCAACATCCCCTATGTTCTTTGTGGCTCAGGCTGCCAAGGCATGTTTGTGAGTGATGCTCATTTCACTTTTGGGCTTCAAGGGATTCAAGTTTTAGGCTGTTACCAGCATATAACATGTGCAGGTACTGGTTTAGGCTGGGATAGGGTTAATTTCCTACATAGTATCTGGTATGATGCTATGTTTTGGATTCATGATTAAAACAGTGTTGATAAGACACGGATGTTTTAGGTGTTGCTGGGCAGCACTTACACAGTCAAGGTCTGTTCGGTTTCTCACCCTGCCCTGCCCGCCACCAGGTTGGGGCTGAGAAGGGACCCAGCCAGGACAGCTGACCCCAACTGACGTCATGTGCAGCATGGGGAAAAGAAGAGTTATACTTATTTTCCCAAATAGCTGTTAGATATGATGGATCCCTGGTTTCCTGGAAATGCCTGAATGCTTGCCCACCATTGGGAAGCAGTCCTTATTTTGCTTTGCTTGTATGCACAACTTTGGCTTTATTTTTCAACTGGCTTTATCTCAAACCATGAGTGTTTTCATTTTTGCCTTTCCCTATAGGGATGCCCCATGTCTCCTCAGAAAAGGTCTGCTATTTCCATAGATGACATCTGCCAAATTAGTTCCAGGTGTGCCTGAAACGTGGGATGCTGCCGTCGTGCCAAGCAGCAGGGCTGCATGCCAGCCAGGCACACGGAGCAAGAGCTCAGCAGAGCCAGGGTGCCATTGCCACCACTGCCCTTGCTCCTGCTACCCTGAGCTGCAGAGGCATCACCAAAGCATGCAGGGATGTATTCACAGGCAAGAAAAATTAGGAAGCAAAAAGCAGATGCTTTCAGATAAAGCTCAGTGAGAAAGAGTTGTTTTGCACAACGAGTCAGGAATTTCAGGAGGTGTCTTCCAGATATGTTCTGAGAAAGTTTGTGGCACAAGGTTTGTGTCGGATCCAAACTTTTTTCACCGTATTTCTGGTTTCTGTATTTCTGCAGTGCTGAAAAGCCATTTTAGAAAGAAAAATGTTCTGACATCAGACTTGGCTCAGAGGTACAGCGAAGAGAGGTGTCTGTGGAGCCACACAGAGAATAGCTTGGCAAAAGATATAGCCCCCTCGCTGACTGAGTACCGAGATGATTGAATGCAGACTCACTATGCTTTGGGAAACAGAACATTACCTGGGATCGAAAGGAAGATTGCCCTGCTTGTATCAGAGCATTGTTGTATCACTTTGCATAAGCCAGTATGATTGTAAAACCTCATCTCAGGCATCAGGCTTGGGCCAAAGGCAGAGGCAGGAAACAGCGTGGATTAACCTTAGCATTTCTATGTCTTTCTGTGCGTGCCAGTAGCACAGCAAACTTTAGCTTTTGTATCTGAGAGTAGTTAATGTTTCTCTATGTTCTGACAATTTCCCGGTGCTGATATGACCCTGTTTTTCTCTTGAAATGAGCTGTGAGGTATTTTCATTCCTATTTACGCACCTCCTGACACACTATTTTATCAAATATTTTGCTCTTCACATGTTTATTAGCTTTAAGGCTTGCTTTGCTGGAGACTTTATGGCCCATTTCCCTTCGCTACCCTAGAAGGTAAATAAACAAACACAGGGTCAGAAACCTTCACTCACCCTTATTTCAGAGTTCTTCCCCAATGGTCCTGGACTATGTGTGAGCAGACGAGATGCTTAACTCATAGCCACATGTTAGACATGCACTGGAACTTTGACTCTTCAGCACACAACTTGGAGGTAGGACTTGCATTTGGTCCAGCTCAGCCATCATTGAGCTTTGTGATGACCTGTGGTCTGTCACCATATGAAAGTTATTAGTGAGCATTGTGATACAGAGAAAAGCACTTGTTTGGGTGGAGAGGATGTAATAAGTGCATGAGAAGAAACCTCAGTGAGGTCATTGCCTCTCTGGTTTTGGCAGGATGCTCAATCTTCAGCAGACCAGAATTTCAGATATTTAGAATATTTAGATATTGCTGGTGAGGACATCTACAGTTTGGTTCACACTGCGGTCTGTGAACATCTCAGGAAGTTGCATATGTACTTTACTAGCCTTCACTGCCAGGTCTTTATGTCCACCACAACCCGAACCACTTAAATTAAAGATAGGATGGGTTTGCCAGAACGTAATGAAAATCCAGCAGGAGAGATGTCCAAAAATAAAAAATAAAAATAATTTAAAAAAAAATGTATTTTATCCCCCTGAATATTTAAGCTGTAGACCTCCTTTTTGGAGGATAACATGGATGCTGAAAGTTGACTTGGGTTCAAGGGCTTATTAGATATTTTTACAGAAGGGAAGTTCCCTGCGGGTGGCAAATATTCAGAATTTGTGTCTGTCTCAGGAAGACTATGGGCCTCCAGTTGCTGGAAGCTGGGGGAATGTTTTGCTTAGGTATTTTAAATGCTTGCCCTGTACATCTACGTCTGCATCAGGGACAGAGATATTTGACATGTTCCTGCGGAGATGCTCTGGTGGAGGATCTCCAACTGCAGGCAGCACTGGGACACATCTGGAAACATCTACAGGGTGACTTCCTGATACTGGTGACTTATCACTACTTCAAGGGAAGGAAATAGATGGAATCACTGGACCAGGTCTCGAGGCTATAGCTGCAGAGTGGTGTGGGTACATCTTCATGACCAGCAGATGACGGGCACCCACATCAAAAGAGGCCTACACTCAGGCTGCTTCCTTCTTTTGTATTAGTAAAATTAGACATTTCCTGAGCTGAGCCTTTCAGCCCACTTGTTTGTCTTTTCCAGAAACTTGGTCATTTGTGTAATACCTCTACAGTTTCCCCAGGTGGGTTGCGGAAGAGTATCCCCAAAGGGATTGCTGGCAGTCATCTTGTGTGCTCGGCGTGGGAGAATCCTTGCTTGTATCGCTCCTCTCCTCCCGCCGACACACCCTTTCTGTTGGCTGCAATTCTAAAGAACCTCTTGCCCACACAAAACTCTTCCCCTGCCTCAAAGGAAATGCAGGTACTTGAGATTAAGAAATAAGTGCACTTTAATAAAGGCTGGAGAGTCAGCTTGGTTCACATGTCTGTTCCTCAGGAGCTGATCTTTGAATCATGATGTATTGTGAGAAAGTTTGGGTTTCCAGGGTGGAAATAGGATGGGAAAGTTCCCTGAGACCAGTTTTACATTTCTGAACCTGCGACGGAAATACAAGTTTCAGATCTGAAGTAGGCTGAAAAGGGCAGGGAGACTGTATGCAGCATTTTTTTTCAATTTGATCTTAACATTTCATCTCTTCTCTCTTTGAGGTCCTGTGTGAGACTGCACAATCTCATTAAAACAGAAGGGATTTACTTCTAATGACACAGAAATTATGAACTTGCTACAAGTGTCTTTTTGTTGAATTAGAAGTAGAGACAAGCAATTGTAGATTTTTGTTATGACAGAAAAAAAGATGCAGGTACTAATATTGGTCAGGCTTGAGCTCATACAATTTACCTTGCAATGGGGTAATTGCTGCTTGTTGATTTTCCTCCAGTAAAAAATACTTATTGGTTAATGAAAGCAAATATTTCATGGTACTGCAGCCCAGATATTGCTTTGTAGAGATGAGAGACAGCAGACTGTTAGATGTATAAGAAAGCATGGTGAATATCCTTCTGTTTCGAAGCTTTTTGTTCAAGAGGGATTAATAAATACTGTGTTGCCAGAGGCACAGAAGATGCTCAGATCTTGGTGAGGGGAGGACAGTGAGCTCTCAGTGTCAGCCTTTGGATGTGTTTGTAGATATATGCTTGGAAGATGTAGATATGTACTGAGGATGATGTTTCTTTGTTGCAAAACTCTCAATAGATGTATATATTTTCCATATGTATATACATATATCATACACCCGTATGGCCTGGTGATATGAGACAACTTGTCAGATAGCGTTAACATGTTTTCCATCTATCCATAAAGGGATGACCTTGTTTTTCATCCCTGGAAATGGCAATGCATAAGTGGCTCTGTTAAATTATATACAGTAAAGATCTTTGTGATTCATATGGGTGTTTCAGCCTGAAATGCAAGAAAAAAAAATCAAAAATCAAAAATTAGAAAATCAAAGCAAGAGACGCTGTGGACTTCAGGACTTAGGAGCTGCTGCTGTTGGTGGACAAATATGTATGGTGAGCCAGGAAGTCAATCACCTTATATGAGGACGAGTGGGACAGAAGAAAGGGAATTACAAAGAGAGAGAAGATACTATTTTTGTGTTGTACAAAATATGCTGTCATGCCTTCAAATGCAGAAGTGACACAAATGTGAATGAAGAGGGCCTGACTCAAGCCTCGTTCACTAAAGCTTTGCTATATTTAGTGAGGAACAGAGTCGTGTTTCAGAGCTGAAATAAGCATCCGGAAAATCTGAATAGAAGAGCAAAATTATGTTGGTTTTACAGAATTAACAAAACAATCAGATTAGCTCTATGCATCATTTACCTTGAGTGTTTACATGGCTTCTCTCACTGTGTTCTGTCAATATTAACTTTCTGGACCTCTCAGCACCCAATAATGCAGATATCATATGAACCATTACTGAGATCTGCTTTTCTTTGACAGGTTAGACCTGTTAAACTTGGACTAATGTTCAAAAAAGTGAAACAAACTGCAGCTTCCCCAAAGACAAAGTGGTGCATTCCTGAGATGCACCATTTGAACTGGAATGAAGCCAGGGAATTACCTTGTTTTCTGAGCTGACTTTTGTGTGGAGGAAAGTCTCCTATCAGGAGAGCTATGCGTTTGCATGCATTTCTTCCAATGCAAGTGCTTTGATTTTTTTGCTTCGAGATTCATAATTTGACTTGAGATTTTGATTTCAGATTTCTAATTTCATTGAAATTGGTCAGGGAACTGGGAATTGGTGCCCCCTTAAGATTCATTGTGGGAGTATATCCAGTGGCAAAAGTACACCTGCAGCTTACACTGGCTCACTAGTAAGCTGAGACAATGTCCTGCTGCAACCTCGTGGTGTGTGCAGAGGGCTCACTGCCCAAATGCTGACCAGGGAGAAAATAGCTATCTGCACCAGAGCCAACTACAGACCAACAAACTGAGTTACAGTACAACGGGACCAATAAAGAGAACCGCCCAGGTCACTCTGTCGAGGGGGTATGAACCTGGTGTTGGTAGGAACTGACATAGGAAGCGAAGTTCTGTCATGAGCAGAGCAGACAAAGGAAGTGCTTATGGTGGACAGACTTGAACCATAGACATATCTGGCTTTGTGGATAGATGTGGCAGAAGGAGCACAGAGAGCAGTCAGGGAAGACTTGATCTGTGGAAGGCTTGATGGCTGAATCTCACAGTTAACCTGTGCAGAAGGACTTGGTGCAGGTTGCTAATTGCTTTGCCACTAGGATCTTGGTTGAGTGGACCTGAGCTGTGAAAATGAATCTACCATGTCCAAGAAATCAGGTTAGAGAAGGCTTGAATGCAACCAGATACAGTGTGCTCCAATACTGAGCCAGTTTTGGTAAAAGTAGTGGTGTAATTAGGATGAAGCTGCACCTCTGAAGTCTAACTGTTTGGGACAGTAGAAGAGCATAAGAGGAGAGAAGATTCATCTCAGCACAAGCAAAAGCTGCTGGGGTGTGGTTATTAGGCAATTCACTGTAAGGTATTATTGCACTGTCAGCTTCCTAGGTTAAATTACCTATTGAGTGGGTGAGGAGGGAGACTTGTTGGAACAGCCCAGGTTCAGATGAAGGCTCCTGGTAGGAGTCTCTGAGGCTAACGTTTCTGGTTGCTTTCTGAGGTCAGAAGTTTGCTTCTTCTTAATTGAGCCTTTCTCAAGTGCCACGGAAGTTAATGAGTCAATTCCTGAAACTTGTGGCAGGTCGGTATCCCTTATCTGTTTTCCTGGGATCTCTTGGCAGAATCTCACCTATGGGATGCAGAGCTCTCTGCTATTTGCCCAGTCCCAATTTGTGGGTGTGCTCTCAGTCCGTGCCCCTCCTGCAGGCCAGAGCAAGAGCTGGGACCACAGCATCCTCTGGCTGCTCAGGGATGTGCGAGTGTGGGCATGCAAATGGGGAGAAAGCCATTGTGTGCTCCAGTATGTCCATGAGCCTGGACAAATGGTGCAACAGCCCTCATCTCCCAGTCCTGCCGTGTGGGCCAACTCAGTGAGTCAGTAACCTCTGGGAAAGAGCAGAAATTATCTGTGCGGAGCATTGGAGCTGAGATTTCCGGTGGTTGAAATAATAGGGTTGCTGGTGTATAGCAGTGGCTCTTGGAAGGATCACTATCTCTTGACACAGGATGTGACTATACCACAACCAAAACTCTGACTTTTTGACTATCTGATGGGGCTGATAGGGTCTAATTAAAGCGCATTACTTTTGCAGAGCTGAACTCTCAGCTGAAGTTGCTATAGGAAGTTATTGGTTAACCTTTGCAGATACTGAGCTGTAAAAGTTCAATTTTTAATAGCTGGGATCAAGGAATTATCTGAAAAATCAAAATATGCTAACAGCTTGTTATTTTGTCACACTTGTGACCTCTCTGGCACGGCAAAACAAAAGGACGGTAGTCGATATTAAAAGAATTATGTGGGAAAAATTCTTAGAAACAGCTGCTCAAACAAATAACATAGACTGTGCGTTATCACAAAATTGTACCAAATTATATAATTCATATCTTTAAGTGCAACTCATTTCCCATGTTAAACATCAACTTGCCTTTATAGTCTAAAGTCATTGTTACTTACATATAGTTGTCATACCATAATACTTCCCAAATGATCAGCTTTTAGAAAGCTTAATTACCCAATTTGTTATGATTTGAACCAAACAAATTAACACACTGCCATTGGTGATCTGAACACTTTCTGAGTTTTGAGTCTTATAAGTGGAGAAAAAATGTCTTGATATGCCTAAGCTACGACATGGGTAGCATGCAGGCCTCTCAGAAAAGATGCTCCCTGATACCTGCCCCCATTCAGTTGTTAAAGGCAAATAACTTCTGTTTTTTCTTCGATCTGCAAAGTTCTGGCCGTGGTAATCTAAAAATAGAAGTGTGGTGAGACTGTAGGGAGGGTGAGAACACTGCAGGAAGTAAAAATTCTGTTAGACAAAATAATATCCTGCAGTGCAAGGGAAGAAGTGTGTAAGAAATATTCTATGTTCCTCATCCAATTTAATCTTGCTGCATATAAATGTCATGTAACATACTGTCGTGGTTTAACCCGACCGGCAGCTAAACACCACGCAGCCATTCGCTCACCCTCCCCCCTCCCTCTCTGGGACGGGGGAGAGAAATGGAAAGTGAAGCCCGTGAGTTGAGATAAAGACAGTTTAATAAGACAGGAAAAAAAATAACAAAATAATAATAACAATAATAATAATGATGATACAATGGTGATAATACGAAAGTAATAATAGTATGTACAAACAAGTGATGCACAATGCAATTGCTCACCACCCGCTGACCGATGCCCAGCCTAACCCCGAGCAGTCCGGCCCCCTCCCCCCGGCTAGCCACCCCTATATATTGTTTAGCATGACGTCAGATGGTATGGAATACCCCTTTGGCTAGTTTGGGTCACCTGTCCTAGGTCTGTCCCCTCCCAGCTCTTACTGCACCCCCCAGCCTGCCCGTTGGCAGGACAGAGCAAAGGCTGAGATGTCCTTGGCTTAGTATAAGCACTGCTCTGCAACAATTAAAGCATCGGGGTGTTATCAGCACTCTTCTCATTCTAAGCCAAAACACAGCATTCCACCAGCTACTAGGAAGAAAATTAATTCTGTGCTAACTGAAACCAGGACACATACATACAGATAGATTAAAGTGTTCCAGCTATATCAGCCAACAGTGATGTGTCCATCCAGAAGGCACCCTGGACCCAAGTACATCCTGCTCTCCAGGCACAGAAGTGCCTTCCCAAGGACATCTATTTCCTTCTCAGCTATGTGGTGAGCCCAGCTTTAGGACTGGGAAGGGGCCAGATGCAGGGCAGGTTGTGGAGAAGTGCAGATAGACTGTGAATGGGCCGTGGAGCTGCCATGGTAAATTAAACAAGATGTAGGCAGAAGGATTTCAGTCTCATCTCCTTATTTATTTATTTTTTTTCCTGCCCTTACATCTCTCTACTACCAAGCTGAAAAATGTGAACCAGGACTTTCAGAAATATCTGGAGAATTTGAGCAAATCAAGTTTAGGGGATCAGTCTGAAGTACTTACAGAGAATTTGATATTTAGGACTTATTAAACAACCTGGAATAAGAGAACTGGCACAAATCACAGTCATTCCCTCCCTTATGCTATACACATGTGGAACAAGTAAGATGAACACAGCTTCCCTCTGTGCCCCACTGCTCTCCAAAATCTGCAAAATAAAAATAGCCAACCTTCTAATCTCTCTATGTCATGCATAGGTTGCATGGCATCATCCATAGCTGAAGGACTAATGTCCATTTTTTTGTGGTTATTATTGAAGAAAATCTATTCTTTTGTTGCTGGGTGGTGAATTATTTTGGAAAGCTTAGCAGATCTCCATAATGGCTAATAAAGCTTTTCCATTTGTACAAACACTATGTAAGTTGCCACGTCATTCCCAGAAACATTTCCTGTAATCTAAAATTGTGAAGTATAGCAAGTTGGGAAAAACATACCAAATCATCTTGTATGCTAAGAAAAGGCAGTGACCTTAAAGTAATGAAGCTGTAGAAATCCACAGGAGGGTCATTGTAGTGACTTCTACAGCTTTTCAGCAAAACAATCTTGACAGAAATAGTCAACATGCATTCATTTTGAGTACATGCTGGGTGAAATATCCCTTGCACTTCCTTTTTCCTGCTCCACTGGGCCTTTAGTAGAGCAGCCTTCCCAGATACACGGGAAGAAAGAAGTGGGCCCAGATCACAAAGCAGTTCCCACTGAGCTGCCCAGGCTAGCAGATTCCTCTTTTTGTTTTCCAATGGACCTGTCCACCATTTTCTTGAGTCACACTATTTCTCTTGTCTTCCCAAATTGCTCCCTTCCCTGTTCCATCCCCCTCCCTTGCCCTCTGGGTCATTCCAATAACAATTTTTTATACCACTGAATGTTCTTCCTCTATCATTTGGACCTTAGCCCCAAACTCCCAGTGTCATATTTCATCACTGAGCCCTTTGGATTTTGCAGGAGCTACCTAAAGCCTTTGGAAATCAAGGAAAAATCTCCCTTGAGGAAATGTCTAGAACTGGTTCTTAGAACAAGTCATGAAAGGGCATTTGGGTCAAAAGGTATTAATATGAAGAACGACCAACTATTGTCTTTAATGGAAGTTACAGACATTTGGTAGATAAAAAAAGCTAGTAAGTCAATAAAGGCTTTTATTTCACCTAGGGCTGTCTTGTTCTTTCTTTCATTTTCCTCTCTCTCTCTTTTTTTTTTTTCTTTTCACAAATTGTGTTTAACACCACAGTGCAGAGGGCTTCTTGCAGGTATCAAGCTGTTCAGTTCTTTTCTCATTCATGGGTTTGACTGTGCTTGACTGCTCACAGCAGCCAGATAATATAAACAGGGCTAATAGCTCTCATTCTCATGACTGTTCTGGAGGCAGGGAAGTCATCTTGGCCTTGGAAATCACCGCCACTTCTTGCACAATCCCTGGCACCTACAGCACATAAAGATGTGCCATGATCCACCTTGTGCTGAGGTGCCAGGGGACAGCTCTGCAGCAAGGGACAAGGGTGGCTCCATTGCCAACCCAACAATGTCTTGTGCAGCCAAGGTGCACAAATCACCTCTGTGGTGAGACATGGTCCTTTGGGGGACCATCATCTTTTGGAAATCACTTTCAGAGAAGGCTAGTCAATTCTGTGTGTTTCAAAGCAGCTGAGCTTTCTCAAAGAGGTTTTCTATTGAGCTCCCATGGAAAATAATACCTGAAAGAACACCATAAGGTGCTATCTTGTACTTTCCTCTAGCATCTATGTAGCAGCATGTTCAATTAAGGTCTTCTAGGAAAACTGAGTGAGGACTACTAGAGGTATGGAGAATGTAAACAGCATGAGGCATGAACACAGATGGAGTATGTGGCTAAAAGATGACTGCAAACTTCTTTGAAGGCTACAAGTATTGCATAAAATGCCTTCAAGAGGAGGAGAAGGACAGAGCGCTGACCTGCAGTTTAAAAACATTCATTCTGCACTGGCTAGTTGCTTTGCTTGTCTGGGCTTTGAATTTATACCTGGAAAATACAGGCTATGACACTGGGCTTCTTAATTGTAAAGCGCCTGGGGATTTCCATAATAAATTATTACTATTATGTAAAGAGTTGTCTTCAGCAACAGGCATTATTTACATGCTAATAATGTTTTCACCTGCAATAACAGTGTTGTCAAGATTAACCTGTTTAGGGGTGCAGCTGTAGTATGGAAGTATATTTTATGTATGTAGTATGCTTTCTATGTCTTCCCGGATCATATAACACAAAGCGCATGCCATCTGCCATGCTGACTGTGGAGAGGGGAACTTACACATCTTTCTTGGAGGGCTCACTTTTCTGTACTGTTCTTTTATTCATTTGGGAAACCAGGTGTGGTAACGTGAGGCTGATCCTTGGTGCAAATGCAATAACACTCATCTGGAATGGTTCTCATGTAATATATTTAGTTGCTTTTGGAAATCATTCTTGATCCCTGACAGTGAAATAGGTGCTGAAGTGTTTTAAAAACCGGACTGCCACACAATGGCCTTTGCCACAATGCTCAACTTCAAAAATAATAATAATCACATATTCAAAATAATAAAAATCATGTATTGCCTCTCAGCTCCATTGCACGACAGTTTGAACAGGGGTTGTTTCATGCTGTGCATGCAATGCATGCAGCACCAATGGGTTGCACCACAGTTGGTGCAGTTTAACACAAAAGTACCAAAATGCATCTGTATGAAAAGGAGGAAGGACTGTCCATGACAGAGAGGTGGTAGCAGCTGAAAGAAAACTTGGGCTGGCAACTCTAAGGGAAATTTGTTGTAATTTAAGACCAGTTAGCTCATGGGACTCTTCTCTTGGTCTGATGGGAAACCCCTTCACTGGAGTTAATACAGAGGTCTGCCAGCCCCAGGCAGGCCACTTGCTGCATTTGCCATGTGCTGCAATGATGAGCTCATCTGGCACCTGAGTCAAAATCATGGTATGGCAGAGAATATGAGCACCAGAGATAGCCTGGTGTTACAGGGTTCAGAGATTATGCAATCCAAGCCATCAGCCCCAGGGCACATCCATCCCTTGGCCCGTCAATTTGTGCCATGTCACATATGACCAGAATAATTCTGATAGAAATGTTTTTCCTCTGGAAGAAGATTTTGCTTGAATGAACTGAAAACTCTTGGAGGAATGGCACTATTTTTGTCAAGAATAGTCATTCATAGGTTTAACTATAATGATGTGGTTGGTTGTCCTGTTTTGATTTACTTGAACTTACTTTCATACTAATTTAATCACTCCCCCCCCGCCTTTGGCTTGGTCAAAATTACAAAGAAGCATCTCAACTCTTATGAAATTCAACCTTACACAAATTATGAAATTCTGTTCAGGAAAAAAGTTTACATTCTTTTTTATTCTGTACTAGAGGAAAACAAACTTAAAACTCTGAGCATTGCCCACAGAAAGGAAATTCCAAGTATTCTTGCAGTAACAAAACAAAACCTATGACTGTCATAGTATGCGACAGTGACCATGGGAAAATGAGTATTTATGGTAATACAAGCTGCACTGCACAAGCACATTTCCAGTTGTTTACCATGTCTTGAGGTCACTGGCCAAAAACAGCTGTTGCATTATTTTCCTGTGCAGTAGCTTCGGTTTTGAGCTTAGAAAAAGGACTGTACTAAAAATAGAAGCAGAATTTTAAGCCATTTCATGTTAAATTTGGTATGACTGTGGTGCAATCAACAGACGTTCGCAAGACGATCCCAATGTACGGGTCTGTCTACTTTCCTCTGATACTTTTTCTATGGATTCTAGCTTACATTTGCCAGTTTGAGCTCTTCCAAATATTCTCTGAGGCTACAAAAGAGACGAGACCCCAAGGCAAGGCCAGCTTCTGATCGTTCACCACCTCTCACCTGGCCATCCATCATCTCTGCCAGAAAAGTCTAGGCTACAAATGACTAAATGCAGAAATGCAAAGGCTTGTGTCTGGGAACAAGCTTAGGGATTCTCCAAATGTCATTTTTTGCAGAGCTGGATGGCTTTGACTTTTGATACTTCCCCTCATACCGTTTCAAGCAGATCTGCTATGTACTCATAGCAAGCAAGACTAGGGACAACCTCCTGATCCCAGGTTGAGAGCTGCACAACTTGCCACCTCAGTGCGTCTGCTTGTGCCAGTGGGTGTTGGTCTTTGCACAGTGGTCCTCAATGGGACTTCTCCTAAGAAATGTAAGAGAAAGACTATTTTTTCTGCTTGTAGTTGCCTCTCTGCTTTCACAACTGGCATCCTGTGCTGCTCCTGAAGCAGCCCAGGAGCACCGAGACCTCTTGGTTGTGATCTTGTATCGAAGCAAGCCCTGTCTGGTCAGCCCAGCATTGAGGCTGCCAGCTTCAACGTCCATATGGTGCTTTCAGTCTTCACCAGCCTCTCTTACAGGTGCCACAAGGTGTCAATAATTCCCCCTCCCCATTCAGCGCCGACCAGAGGGTTGGGTATGTCTGAGCTGAATCAGAAGTTTTAGTGCCTCAGAAATGTCCCTGCAGTGATTTTTGACCTTTAGTGCGGGGATACCTCAAGACAGCCACTCACTGCATGTTTCCTGAGAGAGATGCTCTGGGGAAAAATGCTGATGAACCCAGGGCTCTAGGACTCCACCTGGCCCCTATAGAACTGATTAAGTCAGAAGATGTTTAAGAAAGAAGTCAATATATTTTCTTTTCTTTTTTTCTAATCCTGTTAGTTGAGTGGAGCCTAGGAAGGGAGGGACAGCTCTCTTTATTTCATAAAGGTCTTGAATTATGGCAGAAAAAAATCCCATTCTTTCTGCTGGGGAGGAGAGGGAACTTCCAGAAATATGGCAAAGTATCATTTTCTTGCATTATTGTTCACATGTCCAGTTCTTTCCCACTTCCATCACTGTATATGGTTTCTGTAAAGATGCGTCTAGGAAAAAAAAAAAAAAAAAAGAAAATCTGGGAACCTGTGCTTGTGACCACATGGGATGAAAGTCCCATTGCTCTCCTCGACACCCACTCTGAGAGATGTTTCCTCCCCACTACTGCATCCGGAGGTTGCTGAGAAGGCTGCTTCCACGTAGAGAACCTGCTCTGCATTGCCCTGGCGAATGAGGTGCCAAGGAATGATGTGGGTGTTGCAGCCGCAGGGAGCTTCGACGCTGCCAAGGGAAAAAAGGGATTTAAAAAATACTTTCCAAGTACCTGGGCTTGAGAGGGATGCAGCGAGACATAACGTTCTCTGCAATCCCAGCTGGGTGACGCTGCTTATTTGAACGAGGGAGGGGGAAGCCCGAGTATCCTAGGAAGGAAAATTCAAATTTGTGCTCTGTAGGCATCTGGCGGCATCATCCGATTTGTGGCAAAGCCAATAAAATACGAATGTCTGATCCAGTGAAATAAGTGGAGGGTGTTCCACTGTTTTTGATGAAGTTCTGAATCAGGCCTCACTACACTGAACTGAGGCATAGGATTGTAGGTGTGGGTGGCAAAGAAAGATAGTTTCTTTACATCATGATAAAAGTCTGGAGGAGTGCGGCCAGCAGACCAAGAGGCATTGTTAGACCCACCACTCTGTTTGGTGAGGATGAGGCCAGATCTGGAATACGGTGTCCAGTTTTGGCTCAGGAGGGATGCAGAGAACCAGATAGAACATCATGGGGACTACAGGGATGCTCGGGGTCCTGGGCACCATGACCTACTAGGAGATGTTGAGGGAGCAGGGCTGGTTTAGTCTGACAAAGGGGAGATGAAGAGCCTTGGTAATGGGCAGATAATATATCAAAGAGCTATTCACAGCCATGAAGGGCATATTAGGAACCTGATGATGGACAGTAAGAGGAGCTTTTTCACTCAGACAGTAATAGAGCAGAGGAGCAGGCCGTCGGAGAGGTGCCCAAATTCCTTCCCCAGGAAGCTGTCAAGGCTTGGCTAAAGAAAGCCATGGCCAATCTGAGCTAGTGCTGGCAGTGGTCTTCCTTTGGGCAGGAGGTTGGGCTAGAGAACCCCGAAGATCCTTTCCAGGCAGTATAAATATGATTCTTTAACTCATCAATTAAAGAGAGGAATGTATCAAGGTGCTTATGTCTCAGATATTGTAAAAAGTGAAAACCAAGTTCTGTAGCTAAATTCCTGCTATTTCCTGAGCTAGCTTCAGCTTTGCTTAGCACACCTGTAAGATACAACCAGCAAAACAATGTTTTTTCAGCACACAGTTCTGACTATTGCTTTGGGACAGGCTTGGTTATCGCTGCATACAAGTTTATATACGAGATAACTTGCTTTATCTCAGAATTTCTGGGGAGACTTCTGTGTGTCCTTAAGACACAACTGCAGTGATAACTGCTCAGTGTGAGAGAAGAGATGGCCACATGCCAATAAGAGAGCACAGGGATAAGAATGAAGCGAGTGAAGTTTCTGTGCCTTTGGCAGGGTGTGCTGAGCAGAGCTGCCAAGGGCACAGTGGGGACCTCAGCTTCTTTTTGATCTCTCTGGGGCAAGTGCATCATTTGCTTCCCCAGGGTGGTGCAGCTCCAGGGAGGCAAAGCAGGCTGCGTGACGGCAGTTGGACTTGCCTTCCACAAGAGCCCGTGCACCAGATGTGGTTGGCAGCAGCTCAGATGCACAAGAGCAAGGACCTGGAAGGATCCCAGGGAAGATGTGGGAATGGGTTGTCACCAGCAGCACTGTGGAGCTGCAGGAGGACAGTGGGTATCGCTGGGACAGGGGAAGCTCTGTCCTTCCCACAGCACTTCCAGATGTGTGGTTGTCCACAGATCAAGGTCCCCTCAGTGGGAAAGCAAGTGTGGAAAAGGCTGTCCCCTTCTGACAGCTCAGCGGGGGAACTAGGGAGTAAAGCCATGTCTCCAGAGGTGAAATACACCTTTACTGCCACCCCCTGCACCCTGTCCTTTTGGTGGGTCAACTGTGAAATGTCTCATGGCTTAGGATGGATCTGGACCCAAGGGCTGTCCCACATAGTTTCTTTGTTCAATCTTTCTTTTCTTAAAGTGTGTATCCCAGAAGCAGAGCTGTCCCTCCCTGTCAAAATGAGCTAATTGTTTGCCGGGATTGACCCAAGTCCTGGAGTCACTCAGATCCCTGTCCGGATGCTATTTATTTTGCAATGTGCCCAGTCAAATGTGCCAAAGAACCGACCTCTGCATGTTGCAGAATGAAGCCAAGAGCAGTGGGAAGCATGTGCAGGGCTCCCTGCTGTGCACCGTGCAGATTTAGGTGCAAATGAGAGAAACTACAATGGGAGGTACAATAGGACCTTGAGGTCTTGTGCTGATCTTGATGAAAATATTAAAGTAAAACGATGTCAAGTGGGTTGTTGGCTACTTGTCTGGACCTTTGATTAATATGAAAACTCTTATAATTAATATTTCAAGCCCTTTGAAAAAGGGGGAAGCTCTTTCCTGGCATCAGGGTTGTGGTGGAAAGCAGCAGGAGGTAGGTGCTGTATCTCAAAGGCATGTCTAAACACATGTAAAATAGGAACGTTCAAGATCTGCACCGCAAGGATGTCACTGTGCTATTAGGAAATCACGTAGGTTGTTTTGTTCGCTTCTGAGCAAGAAGCCAGGTATATAAGGGGAGCATGGAAATGCAAGGCAAACTGCTCTGGTTTCTAGGCTTGTGATCTTCCTCCTCATGCTCCTCATGCCCCTTCCTTTGTAATGGAGCTCCTTTCTCAGTTATGGAAAAAAGTGGTAAGGATGGTATCGTTGCCTCCTCTGTCACAGAGGCCTGAAAAGAGACAAGGCATATAACAATCCCCTTAGCAGACTGAACAGCAGTTGCTGGCTCATGTCTCATAAAATACTCTCATTCTCCCATCACTTTTTGCTCTAAGCAGTGGCACCTGGGAGCATCAAGTGTCACTGTCTCAGAGACCGGGGGACTTTTCACTGCTTGCATTTGAATCACATCTTCCACTTGTGCAGGACTTGTGCATACCCCTCTTTCCATCATGGGGGTGATCAGAGGTTTTGAACTGACCTCTTGGATCCTCTTCTGCATGGTGTGCAAGTTGCCACCAAAGGCTGGCTGTTGAATTCGGACCAGGCTGCCCCAATGCCTGAAAAAAGAGTGTGTAAAATCACCTCCCAATGGTCTGCCTTCAGTGATTTCCTCCTGTTACTCACCCAAACGATTTGCTGCATTAATCAGAGCCTGTTATTTTTTTTGTTTGTTGGTTTGCTTTGATTTTTTTTTTTTTTAATTTATTTGTTTATTTGGAAAATTACTGGGTATCTTTTAGAGCCTTGTATTAGTAATACATATTTGCCATTTTATCTTGTGGCTCCATTTGTATCTGCTGACACACAAGAGGGTCAGGCTGCCAAAAGCCCTTCCTTTCCTGCCGAAGAAAGCCACAGGAGTGACAGGAAAAATACCGGCATTCCCAAAGAAATTCTCTGGGTGGTAGTATCTGGATCACTGGGGAAAGGAACAACCCTAGGGATTTTCCCCTCCTCACCATGGCTATGGGATGTCCAGGCCTGACTGCAATGAAAATCAGGCTGTGTGACTTCATTAACGACTTGCCATAAACAAATGAGGTACTGAGCTTGTGTCGCAGCCAAGAGTCGGCTACGGGATTTGCTGTTCCAGATCTGATTGCAGCTCGGGTTGCGGTGGCTTTGCACTGCACGTAGACAGCTCTGCTGCAGGGGCGCCAACCCGGGGAGGGTGGGGGAAAGTGTGAAAACCAAAACGGTTCTTGGGCTGCATGCTGTGCTTGACAGCTGCTGGCTGTGAAGGGAGGAGGGCTTTTCCTTTTCAGTCATAAAAAGGAAGAGAGGGAAGGTAATGAGAGTCATGCTTGGAGTGAAACATATGAATAACTGCATAAATGTTGTTTGCAAGATTTAGGGTATTCAGCAGCTCCAGGTTAAGCTGGTGGGAGTCTTTCCAGTGCTTATGTTTGCCTAGGACCTTTAAGTAATTTTTCTAAATATTTTCTAAAAACTAATTGAAAGAGAAAGACCTTCCACTGTACTATACAGATAATTATTTTTCTGCATAACATTATTTTTTTTTTGCCCATTCCTTCCAACTCATTATAATGAGTCCCAATTTCTGATACACCATGTCAAGATTATATTATTTTGAGTAACCTGATATATTGCAAATAGAAAATATGGTTAAATAGCAACACTTTGAACAGAGGAATGGACTGCAATTTAAAATTCAGTTTAATAGCAATAGTAAACATTAGCAGAATTAAACTTTACAGCATTTTTCCTCGTGATTTGTTCCTTGGAAGACATCTCTTGACTTGTGGTTGAAGTCCTATGTGTGATGAATGGTTGAAACATCTTCCAGCTATCTTCAGTCTATCTAAGCTGTCAAGTTGCTGTAGTTATTTTGTGTTTTCATAGAGAATAGTTGGATCCTGACTAATGGTACTGTGGGATCTGCCTGCACCACTTCTGTCACAGGGATTGCATGCCTGGGTGTAGTTCATGCACACCCCATAGGGAAAATCGACCTTTTAAACCCGTGTCTTCTATGGATACATTTGTCATCATCATAAGTTTCTCTGTTGGGGTCACCACTGTAATTTTGGACCGCCCGTCTCATGATGCAGACCTAATGTATTGTTAGGCATTTTATTGTGGATCAGAAAGCATAAGACTGAGATGGGATATGAGCCAATATTTTCAGAAATGGTTGCTCATTTTGTGCAAGTGCTTTTGGAGGACAGTGAGGGCAAAGATGCACCTCAAGCAGTGCCTGTGAAAATGAAGACAGCCTCCAAAGGTTGCTCTTGACTTGCTGGAGCTTGCAGATGATGCATTTGCATGCTGAATGCGGTTTTCAGCAGGATCCTGACTCCAGCCTTGCTGTCCTTTTGCTGTCCCATGCTGTCAAAGCATGGTCTGAGACAAAACAGAAACAGGCACAGCATGAGACTTGGCAAGGGATGTGGAGGAAAAGTAAGCCTTAATATAGGCCATGAACACATCTGTCAACAGATGCACTTGGCCAGCCTCACTGCCGGCCCTGTAGCAACATCACTGGTCCCAGCATCCTTCCCAGGATGGCACTAGCCTTGCTCCATGTGGCAGGAGTGGGACTTGACATACCCTGACCCCCACAGGTGCTGTACCAGGAGCATCCAGCACTGTGACCAACACCATGCAAAGACAAACTCTGCCCTGAGGTCAGCGTAGGCACAGCCATACAGAGACAGTGACAGAGCTGGGAATGCATAGAAATATGAGATCGAAAAGAGCTGGTAGTCAAGTGTCAGAGAGTTTCTAAGCAAGCTGTGTTCTACTCCAACTATTTTTCAACTTGGAAAATCCCAGCCAAAATACATCCTGAGGTCTGGCAAGTCAGAAGAACATTGCGTTCAACTCACAAAACTTTCTTCTCTCTCCTACTCCTGCTACATTTTTTTTTTCCTAAGAAGAGGAAGCAGACATTGGTGTCCCAGTGCCCTTCTGCCAACAAGTTTCTGTCTGCCTCTGTCTTCAAGACGTGGCACCTCTCAGTTGCATGACGCTGCCCGAGAGTGCTGGAGATGAAGGTGGCAGAGACCTTAGCTGGCATGAGCAAACGGGCACAAGAGAGAGATGCACTCGAGGAAAAGGAAAGAGGAAGCACTGGTCAGTAGCTTGCACTTTCCACCTTCCTCTGTGGGAAAACAAAATAAAAAAGAAAATAGGTCCTGGCACGAGTTTTCCATAGATGTCTTTGCTTTTAAGAGAGGAATCAGAGCCTGATGCCAGGAGGAGAGTGAGGCATAGCTGGAACATACATAGGAATGTGGGTGAGGGTGAGTAGTCCAAGTGCTGCTTGGTGACTGATGCTGTTCCACGCGCTCTTCCAAGGGAATAATTTGCAAAATCTGTGGGGGGGATGGGAACTGCCCTCACCAAGGAGTTGCATAGGATTTTCCAGATGAGCCCAACAACTACAGTCTGTAACTGTTGAATTTGGCTCCAGGATTGCTCGTCAGTTTTGCAAGTACTGCAAACCAAAGAATGGAAACCTGTTTTCTAGACCTCTGGTACATGGATAAGGCATTCAGGTTCCCTTGGGTGAAATCAGGACTACCTGCACCACTGACCCTTCCACTGGGCCCCTGCAGTGCTTTTGTTGCAGCAGTAATCCCCAACTGGGAGGGCAGTATCTCCTCTGCTGCCAAGGACAGGGACACCCCAAAAGCATGTTATTTATCCTGCCTCTGGGGAGAGCCAGGCCACCTGGATATTTTGTGCTCGTGTCTTGGTCTTTCTGTGGTTTTGACCAGAAATTCCAGCCTTGTCTTAGCAACTTCTGCTGATAACTGTTTCGGTGAAACTGGTGCTTTCCAGAAAAAGAGAAAAAGTGGTTTTGTTGAAAACTCATGGCTTTCACTTTCTGGGATATTGTTTTACCTTGTGGGGCTGAGCCCTGCAAACTTTGGGGAAAATAAAAAAAAAAAAAAAAAAAAAGAGGGGAAGAAAATCAATTTCATCTTATTTTATGAGAACTGGCCTTCTTTTAAAGGCTGGTTGCCTTTAACTTCACCTGTAAGCAACTACTAATACAGAACTGAGAAACAAATTTTCTTCTTCTCCTTTGGATCCTGTTCTTTCAGGAAAAAAAAAAAAAAAGGAAAGAAAGACAGAAGGAAATAGAAAGAAAGAGAGAGAGGGAAAGGAAGAAAGAAGGAAAGGAAGGAAGTGAGGGAGGGAAGAAGGAAAGAAGGAAAGAAGGAAAGAAGGAAAGAAGGAAAGAAGGAAAGAAGGAAAGAAGGAAAGAAGGAAAGAAAGAAAGAAAGAAAGAAAGAAAGAAAGAAAGAAAGAAAGAAAGAAAGAAAGAAAAGAAAAAGGGAATGAAAAGAAAAAGCAAAATGGAAACTTAATACACTTTCCCATCAAGCACAGATGCACATTTGGTCTTGGAAGATTGAGAATATTTTCGAATTCTGAAGGATAAATCAACTTATTAAGCCTATTCACTTCTGAAAACAATTAAAGGATAAACTTTCTTGCTATTAGAAGCCAGAAGTATTGCTAATGAACCAGAGCAGATTTGAGTCTGATGGTTTATGTGTTGGCTTATGTGTTGTAGTTACTGTTGTTCAATGCATTCACTGTGTCCGTTTGACAGGTTGTGTTGCAAAACCAGATGATTTCTACAGAAACACAGTGTGTAAAGCCAGAATAGCTGAATGATCTCAAAAATTTAGTAGGCGCTGTATGACTTGGCTTTTCTTCATTCATGTTTAACTACTCCATCTTTCATGCTTTAGCTTCCACTGCCTACACTTCAGTTAAGGATGGTTCCTCCCCACATTTACTCACTTTCGCTTGGTTTTGTGGATGGCTTAGATAGCAACAGGAGAGAGAACATGTGGGATAGACTGTAAATCCCCTAAAATCAGCTCTGACACCTCAACTGAGGGACATTTGAGTCACATCTACTTTTGGAACATAATAAGAAAAGCCAAATAACAGTGTGTCACTCTGACAGAATGGCATAACCTAAAAATGAGAAAAAAGGCTTATTTTTTCCCTAAATCTCCAAAGAATTCATCTGTGGTTGCTATGCTCCACGATGATCATGAGCTATGAGATTTTAAGCTGATCTGTAAAAGCAATGGGACATTTATATATATATAGCATGCTAAGAATGATAAATGGAAAACATGGTGTGAGAGCTGCGGGCAATCTGTGGGGACAGGATGGTGCCAGGGCACAGGCACCATCTCATCCTTCACCTGTTAATGGGGGTTCAATGGGGGGGGGTTAGGTTTCAGCTGGCAGTCTCTGATAGTTGCTGCTAGTGAAGCCTGTCCTTGAAAATTAATAACATCTTGGTGAGTCTGCCTTAATAATTCATATTTTTCTTTCATTGAAGTCCTGCCATTGGTAAATCTCAGACCTCAATAGAACAAAAAAAAAAAAATCACCTTTTGAATTGTACATGGTGTGTCCCTTGTGGTATTGATTATTTATAAAGCTATTTTCCAGTTTCTTTATCTTTTACAAGTGAGTGCCTTTGTTTGATCTGCACAGAATTTACAGTAAGAGAACTTGCAGGTTGATTCATGCCTATTTCGTTTTCTTATGCAAATTTATGGTTGTTTTAATTTTCAATAATAGTTTAATTTAAAGTTTTAAAAAATCAGCTTAATAATTTTTTTGATCTTTGACTCTTCAGTTCCTGTTATCCTTTGAGTGACTTTACGTAATACCTAAACAAAACGCACACCAAAGTCCTTGGTGCTTAGTGAGTTTTACAACCTTAAAGTTGAACTGAAATTATTTTGAGCTCAAAAAAACATATATATATATATAAAAATTACATGGCAATGAAGGATCAAAGTCCAAGGAAAAGCTCAAGTGACTCTTCACAAATATTGGCACCAGAAAAATACACAGTAGTGAATTGTTCCTGTAATGCCATGGTCCGAAATTGCTCAAGCTTCTCATACAAAAGCACCTGAACTCTTGCACTGTGTCTCTCCTGTTTAAAAACACTCAGGGATTTAAGTGGCTGTGTGGTTTCAGAGCCACCTGCTTGTAGGGAAGTGTACCCTGCAGTGCTCCCCTGAGCCACAGCACAAGTACTGAGAGCTTTCCAGGGCTGGATTCCAAACCTTTAATTAGCACCCAAATAAATGTTTAAGCCAGTCAGTCTTCATACAGACATTTTGTTGTCAGCAGAGAAAAGCAAAAATTCGCAGAGCATTGAAGGATCCTGCTCACTTTGTGCAAATTTCTCTGCCTTTGCGAACTCACTGCAGGCTCGCAGCTTCTGTTATGTTTTCGGGGGCCAGATCCGCCTCTCAGATTCCCATCGTATCACCCAGACACTGTGTTCAGGCGTTTTCCACCCAGATGTGTTTGATTAAAGACATGCTGCACTGCAATATGAATCAGACGTGTTTATTCAGGAAAACACTCCCTCCCCATCCCCAACTCAATATTTTAACTGGAATAATTAACAACATCAAAAGAAAAAACTTACGTCATTTTACATGATACAATTATTTTGACATTTCATGTGTCTATTGCTAAAGCTCCCGATGCACTGTCTCACAACACAGTCAGGTTTATACATGAAAAAATACCCTTTAAATATAAAGGCTCTGATATTCTGCACACAATCTGCTTGCCAAAGGCAGAAGTTCTACTCTTCTACCACTGTCAAGCTTGAGGAACTCCTTGAAGCCCCTGGAATTTACATTCATATAAAGTATTAAAAAACTGCATATTCTCATTTTTAAGCATTAAACTTATTATTCCTCTTAAGCGTAAGCTTTAGAAATACCTATTTTTAAACTGTTGCATATGCCAACACACACTCACATCCTCAAAGTTAGAGTATCAATAGACCTCATTTAACTGTTCAATCAGTTTTTTTCCCAGCTCTTCATGTTTCGGTGGTTTCCTTCCTTTTTCCTCCTTTACATTCTATTTTTTTTTCCCATCCATTTTTATGAGAATGAAAAATAGAATCAAAAAGAGGAAGAAGCAGAATAACAGAAAAACAAGGAAAGGAGGAATTTTCAAAATTTCTCCGTCACTTCAGTGCCTTCAGCAGGTTTGAAAAAAAAAAAAACAAAACACCACTTAATAAACAGTTTTAGGTGAACAAATACTCCCTTCAAAACTTAAATACTTAATTGGTGCCTAATTCCAAAATGTTGCTCCCCCCATCAGTTCTGGACAAGTCCAAGCAACATGCACTAGTGGTAGTGAAATGGCCTAAGTGGGAGAGACTTATTCTTTTTTGCACTCATACATCTAACAACTTACGCAGTTGGCACTGGCATTTTATCTTACAAACATGCTCTGCAGGAGAGCCGCGGGCTTTCCAGGAATCTCACCCAGCCTCACAGCACAGGTAGTGCTCTGCTCAGAGCTGTAGAAAGTGCCATAAATTATCAGGCCACAGATTAAATGATCGTTTATCATCTCATCTTGAATGGAGCTGTTGAGAGCCAGGGCTTGGTGGACTGAGTAAAGATTCAGTCACCAGCTGACAGTGTGTAAAATAGGCAGCTAATTTGGGTACTCTGACTCACCGCCTGGACGTTCTTGCTTCAAGACAGCTATACAGGGAAACAGGGATCCTAAATTTAGATGGTGTGGACATGGCTGAAGGGAAATGGTGTGCCAATATCTGCAGGATATGGCATCTGAGGAAAAACTGATCTTACTCATGGTCTACGACATCCTTGTCTTGCAGCAGAGGAGGGTGGTTGCTGCGTACAAGCAGCCCAGAGGTGATGGTGAGTGCGGAGGGGCTGAAGGCTCTGGCTGTGATGCAAAGGTCTCACAGCAGAGCCTGCATGCTGGGAGCTCTGGAGCTTCACTCTCCTTAAGGCATCTGAATTTTGGAATGCGCTGTGCCAGGCTTCTTTGGTCTCTGCCCTTTTCAACTCCAAATCTTTAAGCTCATGGGACCACTTCTGAAAACAGAAATCAGGGGGTCCTAAACCTGAGCTCCCCCAAACATTTTTCCAAGACTCCATATCCTCACAGCCCATCATGTTTTCTTGCAGTTGAGCCTATTACAACCATAAAAAGCTGTAGCTGGAAGAGGTTTTGAAGGTCACTCAGTGCAACTCCTGCTGTCGCAAGTGTTGCTTGTAAGAATTTGCGTCGTTACAGTTGTTCCTCCTACGGAGGATGCCTTTGCTTTCCCTTATTCTTCATACTGAACACCCATTGTATCACTTCCACTTTGGAAAGACCTGCCAGCAGACGCAGTTAGAGGTCCCCAAGATCAAAGGCTTCTTATTTATTTTGCTTTTTGGTTGGGTATTTGTGCTGGTTAGTCCCTTTCTTACTTTAATTGCATGATAGGGTACTTAAAAAAACATAGACCTGCTTGTGCTTTTCATATCTAATACTGAATTATGAAGAATAACATTCAGAAGAAAAACATATTAAGAGCATGAGCTAGTGGCTGAGGCTTCTGCAGAATGTTGTTTGCTCTCCAAAGGAATTTGGGTACGTAAGAGGCATGCGGAGTCAGGCAGTTAGTTGGCAGAAGGCCAGTGCGGCACTGATCCAGGTGAGGTTTTTCAAACAGGACTGTTCATTTTTGGGTAATACACAGCCCCTTGTCTGGCCCATGGCACAGTAAGGAATTTCTCTCTAAGTGACTAAGAATTCCTCCCTGTGGGAAGTGTGTTAAAACATAAAATAAAACAAAACCAGAAGTGAAGTGAATGCAAAACTCCAACTCCATCCATCAGCACTTGTTCAGCCTAACTAGTGCATGTGTGTCAGATAAGCCGTGACCTCATTTTCGGATCTGCACTTTGAGGAGTTTGGGTTCAGGCCAGTTTCACAGGAGGTGTCAATGAGCCCTGTGCAGTGTAATTACAAGCCTGAATTAAAAGCCTCTGCAGCTTTGGGGAAGTTTGGATCCAACTCTGTAATCTCTTATATTAAGCTTGATTTGATTTTGATTTGCTGCCCCCGGGTGAGCTTGGATGGAAGTGTATTGCATTGACTTGACTTCATTTAAGTTCCTACAAACGTTTCCTACAGCAATTAACAATGGCCAGAATTAAACCAGTAATACACACTTTTTCTATTAACCAGGATTACAAATAACAGCATGTATTAACTCCTGTAGATGCTTCTTCCTCAAGCAGAACACGGTTTAAGAGTGCAATTTCTTCAGTGTCTGAGAAGGGCCAAGAAACCTCATCAGAGTAGACTTCCTTGTGAGATTGCTGCAGTTTCCTGTTTCTGGTCAGGTTAGCAATAGAGCATATGCACAGAAAGCCACAGGTTTGCCACATCTGAGGACCAGGAGAGGAATTTTCAAAATTTCTCCGTCACTTCAGTGCCTTCAGCAGTTGCCCTTTGCCATGGACTGAGGGCTGTGGTGGGGCACCAGAGCAGGTTCTGCTGCTGCTTGGGAGCTCCAGCACTTGGGGAAGGGCAGGTCTGGGTGAGGACCCCAGAAACAAAACGGCTCTGCTGCCAGCAGGGAAGCTGACACCACGGGAACAAGTTCTTCCCCAAAGCATTGCTGTTGCTGAAAAGACGTGGTGGTGTGTAGGATCCGCTTGGATTATTTTTTTTTTTTTAAAGTATTGTTGTCAAAAATAATCTGCCTCAAAGAACTAGGAAATAAAAGAAGGAAAGTGATGAAAGAGTGAAGTGACGTGGAGTCTGCCAGAAAGTAAGGAGTCTGTGCTGCTTGGCTCGCGGCCCTGTTTCAGTGAAAGCTATTTAACATTTTTATAACTGATGGCAAAATTGCACGCTATTAATGGGCCCTCTTTATGGCTCTAATTTATTCTTATTTCTCAGAGGCAATGAAGTAGAGGCCAGATTGCTTTATCCTGCGGTATTAAAAAGCCTGGGGCTGAGAAGCTTAGCACTGCTTTGTCAGGATTTTCTCCATCTGGCAAAATAATAGAATAAAATCATCCTATGCAGAGAGCTGCTTGCTTTTTTTTTTTTTTTTTTTTTTTAAATAATGGGCTTTCTCCTTCAATTCAAAGCCTTCAGGGAAAGGCAGTAGTGGAGGGAGTAAATGCATATTTTCATTCATTAGCTGCCTTTTCGATATTCAGGAGCTATGATTCCTAACTGCCAGACTATCTTAAACTTCTCTGAGTATTAGTGGTGTGTATCGAGGTGGAGGCAGACAGAGGTTAAAAACCCTGTTCCAAGATGGGATAGATTTACAGGCGCCAGGCAGGTAATGTGATCCGAGTGGAGGTTACAATGTCATAGGCAAGGCAAGGGAATTCTTATAAAAATAATTTTCCTTTCTTTAAGGGGGAAAGAGAAAAAGAAAATATGAATTTAGTTTTCTTTTTTTTTTTCTTTTTTTTTTTCTTTCTTCTTTTTTCTTTCCCCCAGCTATAGATAACAAAGGAATTTTTGCTTTCATCAGTATCTGTCAAAGCAGAAAGCAGGTATCCCTAACAGTGAATGAGCTTGACTGTTCGTGATCCTCTGAAAGGTTTTTGTGTATTTTGAAATCACCTGGTCAATGGATTGAAACCTCAAGTATGTACCAGGAGTTTCCAGTGAAATAACACAAGTAGGAAATTAGTTCCATGAGGAGTAATTTGAGTGTGCTCACACAAACCGTTCATCAGATAAGCCTGAATAATAAAAGACTTCCTGGGTTTCTGATGCCAGAAACTGATTTTTTAACCAAACTCATGACTAAAAGGTTTGGTGAAAACTGTTCACCCAGCTTAATTATGTATAAGGAAGAATGCACAGGTACCCAGGGCTGAGTTCCAAATAAAACAGGCTTTAGTAGAACCTCGGTGATGAAGAGAAAAAGGAAAGCATGAGCCCTTTGTAACTTTTCAATCCCTCCCCTCACTTTAAGAATTACATAGAAAGTAAAAGTCTGTGTTACTGAAATTCACAGAATAAGAGGGCCTGAGATTATTTTAAGTATACTTAATTATCTAAACTTTTAACTCAAAGAATATCAAATGACCTATGTCCACTGGACTGTCTGAAATCATCTTTGGGGAAGTCTGAACCTCAGATCTAAATCTTGGATTTTCCAGGAGTGCAGGTCTTTGGGTGTGTTTGCACACTGGCATGCCGTCGTGTCACTTAGGAAACTGCCAAACAAGCAGAACAGGATTTGAGGAAAATATATCATAACAAACTTTGTTATGTGGCACAAGATTGTTATTTTAATATTCTTTATGGAAAAGTCTAAAAGCCCTGGGTGAAAACAGAGGCTAAGCATTGTGCATATACGAAGTCTCTGCTCCAAAGAGCTTAATATTAAATAGAAAAAATGGATAAATAGTGAAAAGGAAGACACTTGGAACTAAATTGCATAAAGTCCATAGCAGAATGCAGCCTGGAAATGTCTGGTGAGTCCCAGGTCTCCTACATCCTGTCCCAGAGTTTTAGCTACCAGCCTAGGAGTCAGTAATTTCCTCATCTTTACTCTCTATGTTCTATCCATAAACCTGCTCCAGAGTTGTGGTTGCATGCTCTAGTTGAAAAAAAAAAAAAAAAAAAAAAAAAAAAGCCTTAATTACAAGCTTTGACTGTTAGTTAATTTTTTTTAATGACCTTGCCAATGACTAGACCATAAAATTTAGACAAAAGGATTTCTCCATCTCCTGAGCACAGGCACCTTGCCAGCAGTGCATTAGCCAAAAAGCCTTGATATTGTGTACTCTTCCCATAATGTGGTTGCATTTTGGCCTCTATTTGCACAGCATTGTTTTGAGGAACCACTGGCACGTCTGTGGGTTGTGTGCTGGATAGTCCAACACCAGTCCTACCCTGAGCCAAAGCAGAGCAACCCTACATCTGCCAGGTGTGGGTCTTGTAGCTTTAGATTTCATTCTGGGACACAAAGTTCCTTGTTTACCCTAGCAATAAGGTAAGATAGGAAACATGAAACAAGGTGTAGCCTAGTAAAAGCAGGCTGCTGTCATTCAGAGAAAGACAGAGAAAGTCTGGGCAGCAGTGGGAAGTCAGAGGACTTCTCACATTTCATCACTGTACCTCAAGACCCCAAGAACATTATCATTGGGAAGGGAAATTTCATTCAAGAATTTAGGATGATTAAGTGTTACTGATATCCGGTCCTCCACGTTCAGGTACGTCAAATGGAACTGGAACAAGGTCTTAAAAGTCTTTTCTTGGCACGTGTCTGATGCGCACCATGTGGATAATGTTTGCCGGTTGACTTTGCCGTTTACAAGGAACTCTATCTTGAGGTCCGTGGGGCTGTTTGAACAGTTGGCAAAATGAAAGTTCAGGTGGCAGTAGATCAAGTAGAGGCCTTGTTGCCGTATCACCAGCTCTTCGCTCTTGCACTGGATGTCTTCACATATGCCCTTCCCAACCAAGCTCAGTTTTGAACCATTTACTGGACTTGACACTAGAAAGAAAAGCAAGGAAATTGTAAAACGAGCTGACAAACTTCACTGAGCTAAATTCAAATGTATGGGACATGCAGCAAGGTATTTTCTAGTAAATGGAGACACCTGCTCTGAGGTTGTCCCATAGAAAACTCACAGAGAGAGCCCCGGCCCGGTGGCTGTGAGCTCACAGATGGAAGTGGGGTGCTGAAAAGTCGTACGGACTGTGCAGCCCTTTGGGAAAGCCGAGACAGGGAGACGTGGTTTAAAATGGCCTTCTGCAATATTTAAGGGAAGTGGAGATGCATATTTGTGTGTCTGTGTGGGGAAGGCATCTATTATGCCTTTTGAAGTTAGAGAAAATATTAATGGGATCAGACAGGGCACCTCACTGACCTCTCATGTACGCAGCAGCTCCCTTGGTCGGGACATTCTGTAGAATTCTTAAAAAGTCTTCGGAGGTGTTCCCTGAAGGAAACAACACGTTAGGTGACCAATCCTGATTTCTTTGTACTGTAAGACATACTGTCAGTGTTCGGCACCTCTCCTGTTGCACCCGGGCTATGGACAAACCGCACAGCAGCAGCCAGAGGCGTGCGTGCTTGGGAGCTGGTTCCTGCACCTTGGCTGGTAACACCTAACCTGCACGGGGCTGCCATAGCGCCGCAGCTCCCTCGGTAAACCCTTAACACCCTACAGTGCCTGTAGGACGCAGTTCTCGCTCCCAAACGCGGGCTCCCCGCGGGCCGGGGCTGGATGCGCGGGGCCGGCTCCCTCCCGCGGCCGCGCCCGGCACTGCCGGCGGCTCCGGGGCGCCGGCACCGCAGCCCGGTGCCACAGCCCGGCCCTGCAGCCCAGATCCTGCAACCCGGTGCCACATCCCAACACCACAGCCCTGCACCACATCCTGGCCCTGCATCCCAGCTCCTGCATCCCAGCTCCTATATACCAGCTCCTGCATCCCGTCTCCTGCATCTCACCTCCTGCCTCCCAGCTCCTCCCTGCCCCTATCCCCTTCCCCCCCTGCTGCTTCCTTTCCCATTTCACCTCCCTTTCAGCCACCTTTCACTTCCTCATCTACTTTTCCTAAGCCTCTCCTCCTTACTGAGCGCTGAATGCATGGCACTGATTATTCCTCTTTTATTCTGCGATTATAAAGAGCAGAGTTAGCACAGCTCTGTGTAGCCCGCATGCCTGTGGATTCACAAATGAGATGTACATTCAGGAAAAGAGTGTATCCCCCATGGGGCAACCAGGCAGGTTGGTGGTTGTTCCTCATTGCACTGACCTCTCCTTATTTACATCTCCTGGCCCTGCTGATGCTGGGGAAAGAGCAGCTCAGATGGGAGATTGGGAATTCCCTGTGTTTTATTCCACAGCTGAATACAAGGAATGCAATATGAAGAAATTTCAGGAAAGCCCAACCAAATTATACAACCCTGTCCCAGGGAACACAAATCATCTCTATTTTCCTGTGACTTCATTTACAAAATCAGTATGAGTCATCCACCCAGAAGGGTCCCTGAGGTACCAGTTAATACGCAAAATTAGATATCCAAGACATCAGATGACATATATCTCATTCCTTACATGAAAAGTATAGAAGTTTACTAAATACAGAGTAAGTCAAGAATCTTAACTTCCACAGAATTCCTGAAACTAAAGGTACAAGAAAGCACTTCAATCTCCAGACCCTTACAGTGTCTGCTTAGCCTGATTTTTCAGAGATGCTTGGTCAGGAGGATAGATAAATGCGGGAAAAGCGAGTCCCATACACAGGTCTCACTGGTTTGTAACAGTGCCCCCTTTGCACTCGTACTGTTGGAGGAGGCTATGTATGTCTTGAAAGAACTGTAATCTCTCTCTGACTCCATTAGCTGAAACACTTTTGAGGGGAGCAGGTGTTCCCTGCTCTCCAAGAATGAGTAAATTGTGTATCAAAGTCCCTTTTCTGTGCTGGAAATCCCCAGAGAAAAACCAAAGCCTGCTTTTCTGATGTTAGTCATATCAACACAGAGTTTTAATGAGTGTACAGAAATAAGGAGATGGTGAATATAAGAAAACTCTTCTGACCCTTATTTCAGGCTAATGCTGATACAGTGGTAGCAAGAGTCTTTGGCAATGCACAGCCAGCATCCTCAGCCCACTTGCGTTACTGATGTCCTTCAGGAAAGAAGAGTAGTTTTAGAGAAACTCGGTGCCATTTCGGGGCTTTACCCTACAGAGCAGAAAATCCCCTGCTGCTCAAGCAGACCTTGGAAGCTGCAGCCCCACAACTTCTGCTAGGCAAGCAGAAGTGTTGTACCCGCACGCAAGCACCTTGATGTTGCCAGGAGCCCCATCAGCCCTGAGCTATCTCAGGATTTTCATGGCATCACTCAAAACCTACCCCTCACTCATATGGCTGTGCTTGCACTTTCAAAGCTGTACTTACACCCATTGATGTCAGCAAGTTTTGTACATGTGTGTTTAAGCCATTTGTTTGGTGACATCAGCTGTGTTTCTGAGAAGGCAAGTTATGGAAAAAAACGTATAGAGACATTTCCTGCCCTCGCTCTGCTGAGACAGCTTGTAACCTTTTTCTAGTTTTATTTCTCAAGTTACTTCTTTTATCTGAAACATTTCAGCACAAGCCGGCAAAGACTGAAATTACTAGAGCTTCAGGACTGATCAATGGATATGTTCAATCACATCGCCTAATTGGCTTTTCTCTAGTAGCAGTGTAAATCAGAAGTAATCCCACAGAAGTCAATTGGATTATATCAGTTTAAAAACACTGTGAGAAGGAGGAATAGCAAAGCCACAACTGGGCCTAAGTACCAAGGAGCTCACACTGGTTTCATGTCCGCTGTGATGCATGGACGCTGCAGATCAGGTTGCTTGAAAGAAACCTGCCTATAAGGAAGGACTCATAGCAGGAAGCCATTTAGGTTATTTTGCCCTAAGGAAGCCCTTAGGAGACAATGCACTTTTGTCTTCCTGACCCCTTTTACCACAGGATAAGCATCCAGAGGGGGGCAGCCCTGAAGGAAAGGACCAAGCAATTTTTGTGTGCATTACGAAGCTTTTCCCCGCCGAGCCAAAGGGGCTGTGAAACGGCTCAGTGGAGCTGCAGCATCACTGCCACCTCCACGATTTCCACCTGCAAAATGGAAAGAGCCTTGCATTGAAACAGCAGGACCTATAGAGGCTGTGTCTGCCTGCCAGGAGGAACCTGAGGCTGCAGGACACATGGTTGTGTCTGAGCCAGGTCTGAGGAGATGTGGCTCCACCTGGGGAACATTCCTCACCACTTGCTGCCTCAGTTTCCCCACCTGTGAGATGGGTATAACAGGAGCAGAGGCACAGGGCAGTGATACCAAGAGCCAAAAGCGGCATGGCAGATCAAAGCATTGCTACCCAGGAAGGAAAAGCCCCTTAGATGTTTTGTTTGTTTGTTTTTGAGGCTCCTCCTAGTACCAACCACCCATGTGTTACGGTGAGGTTCCTCTGCAGGGCATACAGCATTAGGGCTGGCTGGGAGCTGAGTGAGGACAGACAAACAGATCAAAAACCTATCTTATCTTAAGGATAAATTAAATAAGAAAAATATCCTTAAAGGTAAAGAAGGCAAGAAACAGCTTTCAATCCTTTCTTATACTCTACCAATTTAAATGCTGACAAAATTAGGCAAGGTGACTTCATCTGTTTCTGTCAGAGTGCTGGAGGCAGCAGATCTTGCTGTGCTTTATTTCTTTATGACACCCCACAGCTCTCTCTGACCTCCCCCCTTCCAGTTTCAGTGTTCTGCAAGCAGCTGCTGGCCGGCACTGGTGGAGAGCCCCAGCTGCGTGGTGCTGTGACAAGTGCCAGCTGGGTGATGTCCTCTCCTGGGCTCCACCTGTGGCTGCGCTTGTTGTGCATGCACTGGGTGTCTTTGGTCCTTGGGAGCCCAAGGACAACCACACTGGTCCTTCAGAAGCATCCCTTTCTTTCCTTTGGATTTGTGAGTAACATCTTAGGAACTCCTCATCACAACAAACCTGACTACTGCAGGGTTTTTTGCACAGAATTTAAGGCCAAAACTCTTCAAGGCTTTCACCTGCTTGCCAGTATTGCGTGGGTCACAAAATTTCATGGAGCTGTTTGTATATGTATATATATGTTCATCTATAACTTGCATTTTTAATATTGGAGAGGCAGAGGATCTAACATTCAGCATTTTGGCAATACTAATCATCTCGTTACTAGCTAAATAAGCCCCTCTTATGGCTAACTGGAATCAGGCTAGCAGCAGTTTCCGCTGGATGCTTGCCAAGGAGCATGCCTCTGCACTCCTTCTAGCATTTGCAAGCCCAGGCTTGACAAAATTTTCTGAACCGAGAAACACAGCTCATCTGCCCTGACCTTTCTGAGAGCAGACAGACCCTCATACAGTTTTACATATATTTGCACAAACATGCACGTGTATTGTAGGTGATAAAGCAAAAAAAAAACACTGGTGTAAACATCAAGTGTCCATTTCTGAAGAACCTGTCTGCACTCAGATATTTTACCACAGTTCTGGAAAGACTGTTTGCTTCACCAGCTTCAGCCTGATTTACCCTAGGGTAGAAAATAATGTATAGGTGAATGTCACCTGTATTATCTTTAATTCCTGGGACCAGATTTTCTATTTGGGAAGCTATTTCCCCTTGCAACTGTGAATGGAGTGCTGAATTTCCTTTGAATTATCTTTATACATATGAGCAGTGCACGTGTACCTATGTATCTGCAGGTTTTTTATTTTGTGAATGAGAGCGGATTTGGTTTCATGTCTCTGTAGTCCCAAATAAAAAGAAAAGCCACCAGTCCAGGTTTATAGCATTTCAAGGGAAATGAGGCTTGGTGAGGACAACGAGGAGAGGATGAGGACTGAACATCTCCAGATGCTGGCAGATCATAAATTTCTCTGTGCCTTGTTTTTTTTTTCCACCAAAATGAATCTACCAATCATACCCTTCTGGCCTGTATTAATATTTATGGCAACCTGTGATTCCATATTTATGAATGTGGATGAGTTTCTGCAGAGAAATATTTCCCCAGAAACAACATTTCACAAACATTTACCTCACGATGAATTTAATGCCTTCCCCTGTTGCTTCAGCAACGATGGCACAGGGGTTTTCAGGAAATTGCTATCGTTTTTCACACAAACATTTAATTAGCTGACGTTGCATCTCAGCTACTGCTTGCACATTTCTGGAAACCCATCCATTGAGGACAGACAGCTGAGTCAGGAACGCAAAACTCCTATAGATCTGCTTTAGTGCCCACTGGTGTATAGCTAATAATAGAACACAATCTCCTTGGAAATCTAAATGCAAATCACAGTGTTTTTCCTGCCTTGAGATCACTAAATTAATTCAGGGAAGTAGCCATGTCTGGACCACTGTCCCTTCGTAGTGCAATGCACTCTGCTCGAGTGAGGTGCAGACGTTCCCACCTGCACACTCCTGCATCCCCTGTTAGCATCTCCGAGAAGCTTTGCACAAGTTGGCCCCTTCAGCCTCCCCATTTCTACAGACACAGGGTTGGAGCAAGGCTGAGCACCCAACTGGCAACTCAGCAATGCTCAATTTGCTTTCTCGGCCTCCTTTCAACTCAGGGCTTCCAAGTCCCGTTGTGAAGCAGGGGGTGCAACACCCTCCAAATTACATTATCAACACTGGGGCTGTCCATGGGGCAGGCACAAATGCAAACCTAAATCCACAGCCACTCCAGCCTCACCACCATTGCCATCCTGCAACATTTCTTATGCTTCTGGTCTTACTCTGCAGCTGCGGGATGGGACTTGCAGCAGCTGCCGAGGCTCTCTGCTTAGAAGTCAGCAAGCGATGCCTGGCAGCGGACGACAGAGCTCCGTGCCGAGGGGCCCGCTGTAAATTACCCACTGGGATCTATTAATCAATTAGCCCTGCTTTATGCATTTTAAGAGAAAAATAAAAGGCCATTGTAATTTGCTCACACTTTAATGCTCCATTACCCCATCAGAGCTGTGCAATAGAGCCTGACAGGCGGGGAGGTGTAGGCTGATCGAGCACCTGCACACACTGCAGACAGCTTTCGGCAGCCCTTCCTGCCTTGTGGCATTTTGCTATGCCCTCCTTTGTCTTACACTAATGGCATCACTGCAGATTTAACAGCAGAATTTAGAGCAACAGGATTCCTGTAATTGATATTGACCCAAAGGCAAAATGTTTTCTAGCTAAGGAAACACGTCTTGTAAATTCCTGGAAAGAACATGCTCCTCCTGCCTGGCACCTGCCAGATGTTGATGAGGAGAAAGAACAATTGGCACAGATTGTGAGATTTGAAAGTAAATAAATAAAATTGCAATGCAACTTTTTTTTTTTTTTTTTTTTTTTTTTTTTTCTCAATGTGAGACCTCTCCTTCCTACTTTGGGAATGCCAATATTGCTTGTGTTTTGCTTTTACATAACCCTGACCTACGACAGAGGCTCAGTGGCTCCTCCTCTGTCAATCACTAGACACCTCTCCGACGGCTTTCACTACCTCTTTCTAATCGGTGGTAAAACTCAGCCATGAAAACCAGCGCCGTTCTGGTGATTTCTCTGAGGTTGGGCTGGCTTGTGAGGCAGAGGCTCTGCTCTGGGGCTGCACCGCTCCACAGGCACTGGGGACTTGCTGCCACCATGGGGGATGTGGGCAGCCAGGCTGAGGCTTTGCAACCACTTAGGTTTGCAAAGCTCCTTTCTGGGCAATTTTGGGGATGCACTGGAATGAGGCTGTGATAGGGCTGCCCAAACTCCCTTATTCAAATCTGCCCTGCATGTTAAGACCCTGCTTTATTTCTGAGGATCTTCAAGTACAAGCTATAGTACCAGAAAGCCATAGAAAAACTTAAGGAGATATATAGAAGATACACAGAGAGAAAAAAAAAGCACTGAGGGGAGAAGAAAATCCCTCCTGTTTTACAGGAGTTTGAAAACACACAAAAATGATGGTGAGGTTGATGCAAAGTTCTCAGGAAGGGCAGTGGGACATGGAGGGACAACTTCGTGTGGTATGGAAAAAGCCCAATACAGAACAGTCCTGGATTCAAAAATTCTGCTAGTTAGAGTGTATATTGCCCAAATGCTTCATTATGTCACCTGTGCACAAAAACAGAGGTGCAGAAAATATAGTTATGTAAGGAAGGTTTTCTGGACCTTGATTTTTCAGATTCCTGTTGTGCCAACACCTCTAGATGATCACTGTGCTTCAGTTTTCCCATCTGAGGAGTGGGAGGTGATGCTATCTCATGTCTTCTGGGACTAACTAGGAACTCGTATTTGCAAGTCAAAATACTTGGTGCTAAGGACCAAAGAAACAGGAAGGCAATAGAAATTAAATAAACAGTGCTTCTCTGATTTATACTAAGGGAAAACAGAATCTTGGTAGGCTGTCTCTGCTAGGCTAGTTTGAAAGGTTTCTCCAATTTTGGATTCCCTATGTCCGTACTCTGCCTGTTTAAATTCCCTGCTCCTTGCCTCTTGGTGCTGTTTTCCACTTGCTTCTCCTCGACCTACCCCTTCCCTCCTCCCTTTTTCCTGCAAGCCAGTAAAAAACACGTAACTACTCCAGACCAGAGGAGTTCAAGAGGAGCTCCTGTTGTTTTGAAATATGTGCTAACACGTTTACACCCTGTCCCAGGACAGGGACCAGGGACATTATGTCCCCATGTGCAAGAGCCAGCCCTTAAAATAAGACCTAATAGAATGATGTTCACATCCTCTGGCAAAAATGCTTTCTTGCAAAGACACCTCAGGGCAGATTCAGAAATGCTTGTTATTTCCTCAGCTATGCCCTGGTTTCCGGAGGTACCGAGTAATTTGAAAGTTTTTTTCTTCTTCTTCTTCTTCTCTCTCTCTCTCTCTTTTTTTTTTTTTTTTTTTTTTTTTTTTTTTTTTTTTTTCCACTGCCTTGGCTTTTCACCAAGAAGTGACTTTATGTGAAATGTTGAGATGTGCATAATTGCCTTACTCACGATCCTGGGCAATACTTGCATTACAAATGAAACACAGCACAGGCTGTCAATTTAGGTGTCTTACCTTTGCGGATGGGTTCTGTGATGCCCTCTGTGGCAGGATCAGCTGCCTGGAAGAGAAATGAGAGTGGGGAGGTTATTCTGGGAGCAGGGCACACCTGTGTTCAAGTGGGACTCTATTTGTCGATATTAAAAGTTTCCACTGCATCCCAGGAAGGCACTGCAGAGCTGGGAGTTACACAGCATATGGCTCCTACAGAGCACCCCAGCATCCCAGTGAGGGAGAGCTGTGGAGCACAGCCCTTCAGCAACTCTGCACTTAGAAAATTCATCCTCAGTCATTCCTCATCACAGCTTTTTTTTTTGTTTGTTTTGTTTTGTTTTGTTCTGTTTTTTGTTTGTTTGTTTGTTTGTTTCCCTGAAAGTAGTAGAAATCTACATTTCTGACACAGCAAATTTCCCAGTGCTGTAAGAAATGTGTGTGGCTTTTGTTGGGGTTGTTTTGGAAGCAGAAGCCCTGAAGCTCTCCCTGTGGCTTGCAAAGCTTGGGGGGAGTAGGACAGAGTGGGACTGGACACCCTTCAGAGCCAGTGTTTGGCCCTGGGAAGCCTGGCTGGATGAAAATAAAAGCTGCAGAGCCCCAGCACAGGTCTGGGAGCAGCAGTGTTGTCCTGCCTCACCTTTTCTCCTACTTCTTGCTTCTTGACCCAAAGGTCAAAAAGGAATGGGGAATTGTCCTCTGTCAGCATGGCCTGAAAACTTCTCAGGAAACATGCTCCAAATGTGAAAGGCGGTAGGCTTCCTCTGTGGTCTAGCTTCTGTTTTGGCATACCTCTCTGCTTTCCAAACATGAATTCCTCGGGCCTGTGCCTGCTTGTGTACCTACTTCCATGCAGGTTATAGCTCTAACAGCTCATAACTGTACATCAGTGCCCCCAGGGAGCAAACAAATTTTCCTGACAGCTGTGGAAAGAAATTGTGAGTGCCTCAGCACTTGAAACTCTGTGTCATGTCCCTTCGCTCACACACAGTGCTAATTTCAGTATCAGGGAGTGGTTTCTGTTCCCTTCCAGGCTATCCTAAACTGACTCTTTTATTCTCAAATCTAATGACCTGGGCTAATTGTGCTGTGTAACCTGGCCAGGCCCAATTCAGCATGTCCAAGGATTAGAAAGTTGGGAATCTGGTACTAGCTTTGGCAGAACATCTGTTATCTCCTGGGAAAAGCAAGGCAGCCTATACATGTGGCAGGAGACACCATCATCCACAGTGGTCTGGAGATCTCAAGGGTCTTAAAATATGAGCACTTTATTTCTAGGTGTAAATAGAATAATGTGTGGCATGAGGAGAAAGAAGATGGTTGGACAGTAAGAGACGTCACGCTGTGTCTGTTTCTGGTACTTAATGTTGTGGCCTTAGATGTTTAAGAATACATTTAATTTTGACTTTGGCCTAAAGTGACCGTGCTTTCAACTACAGCTGAAATGTAGAGAAATGTCTGTTCCAGGCAAGCTGAAATTATCCTTTGGTCTAATAGCAAGATATTGCATCCTGCAGATAGAGATTGTATAGGTGCTTTGTGATTTGGGAACCTACAATATCTGAGTCGTTCATTTTCTCTTCCCACACCCATGTAAGACAGGGAGAAAGATGCTATCTCCCCAGCAAGATTACGCTCAATATGATCAGAAAGAAAAGCCATGGCTGTCTATAGAGAGGTTGGTAAAGTAACTGAGATGTTACTATCAGTGAGGTGCTCGCCTCTCAGCCCTCCCTCAGAGACAGCATGCAGGATGAGGCTGATGGCACACAGCATGCTTTGTAGCCAGGGCAACAGAAAAAGAATTAAAATGAATTAACATATTGTGTCCTCACTTGGGAAGTCTCCCAGTGGGTGAAAACATGAGATATTAATTCAATTTATTTTAGTGGCAAGTGACTAGGTATTCAAATAACACTTTAGATCTTGCTTTGAAATATTACTAGCATTGCTGTTTTCTCTTGTGACAGCCAGCACATTGCGTGTAATAGCGTAATTTGGAATGCACAGGGACGCATGCTAGGAGCTCAGAGAGGTTTAACAGAGCACTGGCTCGGGAACAATTCAGTACAACGAATTCACCCTGTCTGCAGTGATCTGGGTGCTGCTGATGAAGGATCTTAGACTTGGCAAGCAGAAGAATTTGAACTTGCTTCATTAGAGAAAATGATAATCAGGTGCCAGTGAAAGTCCTGTCTTTCTTCCTTCCCTTAATTACTTTACAAGAAAGTTTCCCAAGCTGAGACAGACCGATGCTGTTATAGTAGTCACTGAACCACAGAATGGCCCGAGTTGGAAGGGACCCACAGGGACCATTGCATCCAGGCCCTGGCTCCGTTCAGGACCACCCAAAAAACAGACCCTAGGTCTGAGAGCATTGTCTAAATGCTCCTTGAGCTCTGTCAGCTCAGTGCCATGCCCACATCCCTAGGGAGCCTGTCCCAGTGCCTGACCACCACTGCGTGCAGAACCTCTCCCTAACACCCAGCCTGAGCCTCCCCTGTCACAGCTCCACGCCGTTCCCTTGGGTCACTCTAACACTCGGGCTCAGAGCTGAGTATTTGTTTAACCAGAAGTCTCCAAAATGCGTGCCCACCTCTACAAAGCCCAGGACAACGCATCCCAAAACACAGTGCCCCAGAAATGAGCCTGAGATCAGCTTCATGAGGCCCAGGGCTTTCGCAAGAGTGCGTCCCGCAGGTCCCAGCAACAGAAGCTGAGGACATTAATTAATCTCCGGGCTTCAAACCTTCGTTATCCGTGGCTGGCTGAGCCGGGGGGCAAAGCAGACGTACTTTGGTGTTCAACGAGTGGGAAATTGCTGGCAGGGGCTATTTTAATTTCCTTTTTCCTTCGTTTTTGTCAGGGTTGTCCACCAGAGGGGGCCAGCAGGCTCCGATGGGCCTGCTCTCGGCAAGGCTCCTTACAGACCTGTAAGTAGCCATAAATCAGCCAAAGGCAGTGCAGGGACGTGGCTCCTGCAGCCCCACTGCTAACGGGGTTTGCAGTGTAACTAGCGGCAGGACTAGAGGGAACGGCCTCAAGTTGCACCAGGGGAGGTGCAGGTTGGAAATGAGGAGACATTTCTTCTCAGAAAGAGTGGCCAGATGTTGGAATGGGTTGCCCAGGGAGGTGGTGGATTCACCGTCCCTGGGGGTATTCAAGGAAAGGTTGGACGTGGTGCTTGGGGACATGGTTTAGTGGGTGACATTGGTGGTAGGGGGATGGTTGGACCAGATGATCTTGGAGGGCTTTTCCAACCCTAATGATTCCATGATTGACTCCAGTGGCCTGAGGAGGAGACCAGCAAACACAAAGACCAGCACTGACTCCTAGCAGTCAGCTGGTGCCTGAGCCACACTGAGGGGACTTGCCCATGCTGCTTAGAGGGTAACTATATGGCCCCTACAAAATGCAGAGCAGTGACGGACTGTCCCAGACTTCACCCAGAATCTGTTCATAGTGCTACACCTCATGGCCTAGGTGTCTAATACAGCGTACCTTGCAGTACAGTCCAAGGTGTCCTGGGCTTTATGTGTCCTAATTACAGTTCTCTATTCCTTTCTTACCTCTTCCACTGATTTTCTCTCTCTCCATATATGCAGACATCTACATAGGTGTATGTGTGTTTATCTATATCTACCATCTATATCTATCTATATATCTAGCAGCAGTGAACCGCAGCAGGCAGAAGCACGGAGGCCTCATGGCCCTTCTAACAGTGTTAAGAGGGAAAATGTAGGCAAAGGTCCACTATGCAGCAACTGCTCTTGTCTGTGAGGAAAAACAAAAATCACTTCTAAAAGATGTAGGTAAGTGAATGGGCCAATACAAAGTGTTTCTGTAGATGAAAGCTGGGAACTGAACTGACTTCAGCTCTGAATGTAGTTCCAAAAAATGACACTTCCCAGGTCTGACACTGTGCTGTACCGCCTTTCTTGAAAACAAAGTGTAAAGGAAATTTCTTAGGGTGTTGGAAAATGTGGGGGAATGAATAATGTTTCCAAATCTAACACTGTTTCCGAAGCAGCTGCAGTAGTGTCATTACTCTTTTAAATGAAAACCTTGACTCTTTCAGTAATATTGTTCCTCTGGCAACTGGTGTAACTGCATTTATCCTGATGGAGAAGTAATTTAATGCTTACTTTCATAATAAGTACAAATGAAAGCCTCATTATATAGGAAAACTGTGGCAATTCTGTAATTACCCAGGCTGTTATTTTAAAGATCTCCCTTAATGTCCCACTATTTATCACTTGAAAATCCCCATGTCTCATTCTAACTGTCTCCAAACTGCTTCTCTTTTGGAAGAACGCTGATTTCAGGTAAATGACTCCTTGCTGGTACAACTTAAAGAAGTATCAGTCAAGCTTTAATGGTTTAATTTCTGGGTAATGAGCATACACAGATACATAAATTGTACAGGATCAATTTAGTAAGAGAAAATATTGTGCTGAATGAACATATTTTGTTTTCCATGGCCAGCATCATTCAGCAGCTCCATGCTGGTGCTTTCATTCTATGAATCATAGCAGAGATGCTTCAGCACTTAGATTTTTGCACTAAGATTTCAAAGACTATAAAACTTCTAACGTGATATTATACTCTGGTAAAATTCATAGCAACATTCCTGGTAGGATCAGAAATGCACCTTTTGTATTCACAAACCTGTACCTCTGTCCTGGATGGACCTGTCTCACTGATTCCCCATTCAGTCCCAGATCCTCTGTATTTTAAGAAGGGGGAAATGTCATTAGGCAGAGGGAAGAGTTCTTTTTCTCAGACCTTGTCTCACTTACATCCTTCAGCTATCCTTGCTATAACTATTTTTGCATTAAAAAATCACTCCCGAGAGCAAGACTGACAAAAACGTTGAGGCATCACGAGGTTCCTTGCCACATCCACTGCTCAGGGTTGTTCAGGGGAGCTCTGCTTCACTGCCTCTCATGGCATCCTAGCAGACAGCACCACACAGCGTCACACAGCCAGATGGCTTGTACTGTGTCCATCCCTAACAGACACTGCCAGACCAGGCAAGACCGGACCAGACTATCTTGGACAGCGGTTGCTCTCCAGAGAAGTGGCAGGGGATACATAAGCCAGGCAGCAGACACTGAGGCACTGATATGTCTTCGTTCCACTTCTCCTCCTAACTAGGCTGGACATAGTGTGGATTGACTCTTGGATTATGAGCTTCCCATTTCCATTCATAGAGAAGAAATTGCATGCTAGAAATAATGTTGCCCATGGAGCAATGATTTCTTTTTTTGAAGGTTCTTTGCTCTCCCTCTTTGTTTTGTCCCCTATCTTGTGTGTGTACTCATTACAGATGGCAGAGATTGATCTGCTAGCTACAGAATATTATTTGGAGAGAGGGAGGTTACATTAGAAAATAAAGAAAAAAGAACAAAGAAAAAGGCAATGAATTAAGTGAGAAATTGCTTACCGTCCTCTGAATGACTAAGACCATGATGGTGGCTAGTGCAAAGACGAGTAATGTGGCGAGGGTAGCGATGATGAAATACAAACATGTTTTGTTAGTGGCTCCAAGCCTCCTTGAAACGGTGTCTTCACTCACATGCATGGCTGATTCATGAGAGTCCTTCACCTGAAAAAGTGTTTGCTCTTGTGCCGAGCACATTCTTATATAGCTCTCAGGGTACTGCTCTGTATCTCCCCTTGGTCAGGTTCAGGTCGCAGCCCATCTCTGTTCCTGGCAGGATTTTCCCCCTTCATCCTGGCTCATGTGATCTGGAAAAAAAACTTCATCACTTGTGGTATGAAGAAAGAAGGACCTGGGGGCGTGATGCAGGTTGCAGCTGTGAAGAGGGGAAGGAGCTTCATGTTCTTGATCAGGGATTTCGCGACAGCCGTCTTGTATGCTGCATTGGAGGTTTCTGATGTCAGAAGGTGAATAGTTACCAAGATCAGTCCCCCCCCTCCCTGCCGCTGGCTTTCTGTGAAACAGAGAGCTATGCAAATTTTGTTTCATTTTATACTCAGTGCAGCTACAGCTCGGTACAGTACCTCACCCCAGAGCGCTGCCTTCCTGTTGCACAGAGTAATCTCTTGTGATTCTCCGCAGCGTCCCAGCGCTGTGATCGCCGGCGCTCTGCATTGACCTGGGCTTTGTGTCTGGTGGCTGCTGCTCCTGCCTCTGAAGTCTGCAGATGGTGGGTGAGATTATGCTTGAACATTTCTCAGAAATTGTCAGGAAGATGTCTCTGATGCAGGACACAAATTCTAGGCAAAGGCATAGACAGAAAGTGGTCACACCAAAGTAACTGAAAGCATGATGTCAGGATGTGCCTGCAGAGCATGTCTGTATTTGCTTCCATGCCTTGACAGCAGCTGCTGAATTTATCCTGGTTTATCCCTTGCCAACAAGTATCTTTGTTCCAGGCTTGTTCTAGCACCCAGCCATGAAGTTTATCACCAAACCCAATCGAGACTTCTCTAACTGGAAGCACCGCCACTGCTTTCCAGCGTAGAATCATCAGTAATACCTAACCCTGCATTTTTTGTGTGAGATGACTGCTTGCTTTCTGGCTAGCCCAACTCAAAAGACATTTTGGTGTTCTGAAAATTTTCACAGTTAGATGCATGCCCTCTTTTGATTCATAACTATGGAAACCAAATAACTTGTGTAACAGATCAGGATGACTAGGATTATTATTTATTTTAGCTATTCCCAGTTCAGTGATATACGGTCATCAGAATGAACAAACAGGATCTTACCAATGGTCCATCTATCTCAACAGCTTGCCTTCTGTAGAGCACAACAGGAGATGCCTTGGGAAAGATATCAGAACAGAAAAAGCAGGTAAAGTTATTTATTGAGTGTAATTATCCAGGTTCCTCTGATTTTGGCTAATGGGACTCCCAAGCCAGACGTGGTACCTTTCTATTTTAATCTAGTTCTGCTTTATACCCCTGACATTAAGACATCCTGGCACCTTACTGTTATTAATACTTAGCTTTAAAAAATATCATCAGAGCACAGCAGTACAAAAGCTTGTATAGATTTCCAAACAGTGTTTTTCAGAGCATCACTTATCACTGTGGAAACAGGCAGTCTATTTTAATCAGGAGACAAAGGGAAGAATCTTCTCCTGAAAGATGAGATGGTACAGTAAGATGCTTGGTCAGGGCTTCCTCAGGAAGTCTGTCACTCAAGCCTGGGAGGTTGGATGAGGTGGATCTTCACCCTCTCAGTCCTGCCTCATGGCAGCAAACATTTTGGACAGCACCTGAAAGCAGTGGTTCTCAATCACCCTGCTATGCACTGGAAATTAGTCTTGATTTGCAAGGAAAAGAACTGCACATTCCTGAAGGCTCTTTTGACCCCTTCCAGCAGCCAGTCCTGCAGAGCTTCAAACCTATCCTTGGGAAAGCAGAGCGTGGAGGCGTTTCCAAAGAGCATCATTGCTCCGTAGCAATGTGACAATTGTGAAATGCAGGAAGATCCAAACTGCAAAGATCTTGCAGTGACTGACGGCATCTATTATACTTTAAAAGACATTAAGCATCTCTTGCTCATGGTGGAGCAGATACATACCTCAGCAAGGAAGATGACTTGCATGAGAGTAATGGTGTTGTAGTTTTAAGAATGTCCCAGCATCTTCAGTGTCATGAGGAGAGCACCGTCCGCTGTGAGCTTGTAGGTGTTTGTGGCTGTACAGAGATGTGCATGGTCAGTTCTACCTGCAAATGTCAAATACTTGTGCTAGCCTTACGTATAAGTAGATAACCAGATACTGTAGTGGTGATAATGATAAAATGAGATCAATGAAGGCCATTAAAGGGAAATGGAAAAAGTTCAGCCCCTGTGCAAGCAGGTGCAAACCAGATTAAATTTGGCTTGTTACTTTCTAGACTAAATTCAGTCAACCCACTAGCATGGCACTTGAATGCTGCAGTGTTTAGTGAGCCAGCAAAGTCTGCTCGGAAGGTCACATATAAAATATATGGCAGGCACAGAGCGTCTGCTTGTGCAATGATATCATGCAGTACAGATTTCAAAGACAGCAAACACCTAAGAATGCCCCAGGTAACAGCAGGATCAACAGATGATTCCTCTTCTTTCACCGAGGAGGGTGAAATGCCTTGAATTGTCGAAGGGAAATACTGCTCAGCCGAGCCAGATGTACAGCTAAGGCAGCCAGTAGTTTTGCAGCAGGATAACATGACAGGTTGACTGGATGCTTCTGCTCCTGTAGCTTTGTCTTAGGCAGTAGATAAACCACCTCACCTCCCTGTGAAATAGCTGCTCTTGGGGTACAGTGGCTGTATACCCTGGCTTGAGGGTGGTGATGCACTTTAAGACATAACTTTAATGCAATGCTCTGTTACCCTTTATGTCCAACAACCTCACTCTACAAAACCTATCATGCCAGCTGCCTGATTATGCCTGATTTCCAGAGCCCAGTTCACTGTTTTCATGCCTTCTGAGCAATGTTGCATCCATTCTCACAAGCTCCAGTTGAGAGGCTAAATAGCAAGTGCTTGCCCTGTATTTGCATTGACTCTTCAATATGAGGCGCCTGCTGCATCCTCTGCAGCAAAGAGCTTTGCTTAAAAGGACAAAGAGGGAGAAAACAAGTGAACCACAAAATCAGCAGTTCTAATGATTTCTTGGTAGAGTTTTCAAGTGAGTGTCTTTAGAAGAAAAATATGAAATATCCCAGCCCCCTTTTTAATATTTATTTATCTACTCCTCCACTGAAAGGAACCAAATAAACTTTCTGAGAACTGAAAACTCATCCATGTGGTCAATGGAAATTCACCTTTGACTGAAGTTTGTGAGAACTGAAAACTTTTCTGAAAGACATTAAAAGCCAATTCTTCAGAGACATGTATGTGCCCAGCTGCCACTAAAATCCAGAGGCGTGAAGAGTGCAAATGCCTTTAGCAGTTTCTGTTTTGATCCTCAGTGGGAACTGGGTCCGTTTCTCATCAAAACCATCATTCATGTTTATGCTCATATAGTTTACTGCCAGAGCTTTGTCTTTAGATTTCCACGATCTAAGAGAGCTTAGAATATGTACCATGATGTATCTTTTATTATCGTGTATGATTCCTCACCTCATCCCCCTAATTAAGGGTTTTAGATAGCAAATATGCTTTTGGGCTCTTACCTTCAAAGAGACCCTCTTAAAGAAAGAGCTCTTTGACTACAGCTAAATTGTAAATCACTTGAAATGGAAATGCAACATCAGTAAACTGAGGTTACTGCAAAACATCATTAGTACTCAAGGTATGAATCACAGGATTTTAAGTTTCCTCCGATGAATCATTCTCTTGTATTGTGCTTTGGTGTTATGTTTGTACTCCGCATCTCAGCCTGAGCTGAGGGAGATGGATGCCTGGGCCAGGGTCCTTCTGCTTGAGCACTCCTCTCTCCTGAAAAATGCTTCAGTGCTTGATCCTGCAGGAGTAGCACATGCACTCATAACCATGGATCAGCAGAGGTCTGGTCCACCTTGCCTTTCATTTACTGAGACATGGTAAAGTACATTACCTGCTAGATGGACAGGTTATTGTGGGCATCTCCAGAACAGTTCTGCCCCCCACCAACTTCCACCAGGGGGAGGAACTAAGAGGATATTCAAAATCCCAGTGATGCCTAATTTCCATCGAAAGTCAGCAATTCAAGGATTGAGAAAGATCTTTTAAAATGGTATTTATTAAAAACTGTACCTATTTGTGTGATCCTGATCCAAGGCTGGTCACAGAAGGAAGTAAATGACATTCCAGTATCACACTAACACTGCTGTGATGATATTGTTGGCAGTTACCATAAAAGAGTCTTCTGAAGGAGATGCTGCATATCTCATCCAGGCTTTCTTCTGCTCTTGCAACACATTGGAAGGATTCCAAGAAAAGCAATGTTCTTTTCTCATTTTGTTTCTGCAGTAAAATTACGGAATAAAAATAGACATCAGACAGTAGGAAAATAAGAGAAAAGAAAAAAGGTTAGAACTGCCATTGCACAGTATTATCTCCTCGGGAAGCTACGTAATGTTTATTTGTGCTGTGCAACTGTCTTTGTTGTTCAAAAGAATTATATCACTCAGCCTTGTAAGGCAATAGAAACACAGGTATATTAAATTAGCTGAAAATTGGCTATAGGGGGAAAAACATCTTTTTATACTGGAGGTGATATGCACCATCCATCTCTCTAGAAGTACAGGTAGAAAGCAGAGTGTTAAGATAGATAATAAAATGCAGTAATAAAGCAGTATAAATGGAACAGTTATAAAAGTACAATAACTTCCACAGATTTGTCAGAGAGTGCATTTGCTCAGTAGGAGTTATTCTCTTCCCAGACAGTACCAGTTCTGCCCATGTAGCATCCTTCCCAAAGAAAGGAGCTACCTACTCTGGAAAATCTTTGGTATTTTTCAGCAACATTTGCTGTCAAGAGTCAATCAAAACAGAAATGTTCTTTTCGGAGCACTAATCCCCTCTGCATTCTGATGAATGGCTTGGGAGTAACAGGAAGGAGGTAATGCATGAATCACCAAGCTGTAAGAAATAGGAAGATTAAAAACATACCTTAAATCAAAAGTGCAGAGTTCTTTAGAATGTGATTTTTTCAAGCATGTCTGGAGTTTTCAGGTACCTCGAATTCCAATTATTCAGTGAAAAAACACTGGGAGAATCTTCATGCCCAGCATGGTGTTCATCACTTCCTGAACACCAGGCCATTTCTGAGTGATTCGAGCAGCGTAATCAAAAATGGAGCCACCCAGAGCTATACTCAGGCTCTGGTGCCTACTCTGGATTCTACATTTAAAAGAAGAAGGAGGCGTGCATCACTTTGCATGGCAGGAAGAAATAGCTGTAAGCACTGAAAATTGCAGAACCAAAGGACTTTTGGAAGAGGTCTGCAGAGACCATGCTTTGACCCTCTGCTGTGAGGGAAGGCAGCACTGCAACCTGCCGCATCCAGACATCCCAGGGCTGGCAGAGAGATGCGGCACTGTGACCAGGGCATCTTAGAAAAGGATCTTACAGTCAACATACATAATAGATTCCTAGCTTTTAAGTCACGAAGGGGCCATTAGATCACATAATCTGGCATGCTAATTCAGGTAAAGGCCATACAATATTACTCAGTCATTCTCAGATCGGCCAAAAACCTTGTTGGTTATTTTGTTTGTTTATTTGTTTTCAGGAAAAAAAAAAAAAGAATCAGGTTGATGAGCCATGCAAAGAAACATCAGGTGAGGGCTGACTTGTGAGACAGGCAGATTTTTGTTTTGCTTGAGTTGTGAGACTCAAACAGATTTTTGCAGTTGTGTATGGCCATCCCACCCAAAATAAAGAAGGGTGAGGCACATAGACACCTGGGGCTGCAGGTGAGCAATGGATTTGGTAATGATGACAGTGCCGCTTAGGTGGAAAGGGGAACTGAGGTCTCTTTGAAGACATCAACATAAGTGCCTAGGGGGAGGAAATGCCCTAGGAGGGGCATTGCTCTGGAAAGTTGAGTCTGCAAGAACAGGAATTTTCCTGTGTATGAATATGAACATGAATATGAAACTTAGTAACTGGTAAGAAATTGAATCCTGAACTAACAACTAGTTGATCTGAGTTATGTCAAAAACTATTATTTGTGTTCCTTGCATGAGAAGAGTGTATCGAAAACTTTTGATTGAGGAGCGATGAGTAATTTGGAGATCAGGTGAAAAACAGTGAAACATTTCCAGGGGATCAAATCATCTCTGGTTAAACTTCACTAGAAGGGCAGAATTACATGACACCTGAATTTAGCTGACAGTGTAACATACACAGATCAGAAATAAAGGCCACATGAAAGCTGGTCTTTATTTGATGGCTAATAAATCTCCCTGTGTCTTATAAAAAGGGAAATATACATAACTTGCTCGGTGTGGCATCTGTACCTTAAACCCTATCAGGAAATAATATGTGAACCAGGGAAAAGTCAGTCACATCTAGTTTGAAGCACAGTTCATATATCACAGCAGGAGCATAACTGCATTGTGAAAGCATATTTATAATTCTGGAAAGGTGAAAGACTTCTGTAGTTCATCCTCCTCAAAATAGTAAAATACCATCACTCATCTTCTCAAAGAGGAGCCTGGGAAGTTGTTTATTTTTTCCCAGTCCTTATAATGTGAGGAAGGAAAGAGTTTGCAAAAGCTGTTACGCCACTGTAGGCATATTGTGGAGTACATGCTATTGTATACATACTGTACATACATGTGTAGTGGGTTTACGTGGCGAGGCTTTGGTAGCAGGGGGCCATAGGGGTGGTTTCTGTGAGAAGGATCTAGAAGCTGCCCCATGTTTGGTAAGGGCCCCACTGCTGACCAGAGCCGAGCCAATAAGCAATGTTGTTTTGCGCCTCTGTGAGAGCATATTTAAGACAGGGAAAAAAACGCTGCACCACACAGCAGCTGGGAGAGTGATAGGAGTGAGGAACAGCCTTGCAGTCACCAAGGTCAGTGCAGAAGGAGGGGGAGAGGTGCTTCAGGTGCCGGAGCAGAAGTCCTCTGCGGCCTGTGGTGAGGACCATGGTGAAGCAGGATGTCCCCCTGCAGCCCATGGAGTACCACGGTGGAGCAGGATTCCACACTGCAGCCTGTAGAGGAGACCACGGTGGAGCAGGTGGCCCTGCACCGACAGAGGCTGCCGCCTGTGGAAGACCCCTGCCGGAGCAGATTCCAGGCCGGACCTGTAGCCCGTGGAGAGGAGCCCACGCAGGAGCAGGTGACCCGGCAGGAGCTGCTGCCCGTGGGGGAGCCAGGTTGGAGCAGTTTCTCCTGAGGGATGGACCCCGTGGTACAGACCCGTATCTGGAGCAGTTCTGGAAGAGCTGCTGCCTGTGGGAAGCCCACGCTGGATCAGTTCATCAAGGACTGCATCCCGTGGGTGGGACCCCACAGCACAGGGGACGAGAGTGACCGAGAAGGAGCGGCAGAGAAGAAGTGCTGTAGACTGACCATAACCCCCATTCCCCCGTTCCCCTGCGCCGCACGGGGGGAGGAGGTGGAAGAGAGTGAACGGGGGGGTGGAAGGTGCTTTTGGTTTCTTTCCTTTGTTTCTCACTTCTCTAGCTTGTTAGTAATAAGCAATAAATCTTACTATCTTCTTATGCCGAGTCTGTTTTGCCCGTTACAATAATTACTGCGTGATTACTGCACCGATGGGCTGAGGTCAACTGCATGAAGTTCAACAAGGCCAAGTGCCGGGTCCTGCACCTGGGGCACAACAACCCCAAGCAGAGCTACAGGCTGGGAGAGGAATGGTTGGAGAGCTGCCAGGCAGAGAAGGACCTGGGAGTGATGGTGGATAGTCGGCTGAATATGAGCCAGCAGTGTGCTCAGGTGGCCAAGAAGGCCAACGGCATCCTGGCTTGTATCAGAAACAGTGTGACCAGCAGGTCTAGGGAGGTGATCGTCCCCCTGTACTCGGCTCTGGTGAGGCCGCACCTCGAGTACTGTGTTCAGTTTTGGGCCCCTCGCTACAAGAAGGACATCGAGGTGCTTGAGCGGGTGCAGAGAAGGGCGACGAAGCTGGTGAGGGGCCTGGAGAACAAGTCCTACGAGGAGCAGCTGAGGGAGCTGGGCTTGTTCAGCCTGGAGAAGAGGAGGCTCAGGGGTGACCTTATCGCTCTTTTTAGGTACCTCAAGGGAGGCTGTAGCGAGGTGGGGGTTGGTCTGTTCTCCCACGTGCCTGGTGACAGGACGAGGGGGAATGGGCTTAAGTTGCACCAGGGGAGTTTTAGGTTAGATGTTAGGAAGAACTTCTTTACCGAAAGGGTTGTGAGGCATTGGAACAGGCTGCCCAGGGAAGTGGTGGAGTCACCATCCCTGGAAGTCTTTAAAAGACGTTTAGATGTAGAGCTTAGGGATATGGTTTAGTGGGGACTGTTAGCGTTAGGTCAGAGGTTGGACTCGATGATCTTGAGGTCTCTTCCAACCTAGAAATTCTGTGATTCTGTGATTCTGTGATCTTCTCATCCTTATCTCAATCTTTGAGCCCTTTTCATCATATTTTCTCCCCATTCCTATTTGAAGAGGGGGAGTGAGAGAGCGGCTGTGGTGGAGCTTGGCTGCCCACTCGAGCAGAACCACGACAACATGCTACTTCACTCCCCCCCCCCCCCAAAAAAAAAAAAAAGAAAAAGAAAAAAAAAGTAAACAATAAAATAAACGAATAAAATAAAGTAAAAAAAAAAAAGTCATAAAAAAGGAAATAAACCCTTTACCTCCTCAGACAGTGACCTAACCACCAGGACATGTTTTTCCTCAGGATGTGGAACTGTAGAAATCCTAAGAATGGGGCAAGAAAGATGTTTCAGTAATCATTAAATGATGAAATATGGCGCTTTTTATTTGTGGCTTACTCAACAAGGTCAGATAGAAGCCACTGGCAGCATTTGGTTACTATCAGGCAGCAGCTGCTTTCTAGTGGCCCATAGATAAAGGTGAAAATCACCATAAGAAGAGCAACACATTCCCTCCTTGGAGCCATATAGCCCTTGGGCACAATCAGCACCTCTAAATGGAGATGTTCAGAGTCAAGCCCTACTTATTTACAATTACACTGATTTAAAGTTGTGTTCATTTACATCTCCAGATGAGCATTGCTTTTGCAGTGAATTTTCAGAGTTGTTTAGCATCAGGCAAACTTGGTTCTCACAAGCTCTGCCTTTTGACAAGGGGCAAGATTTTCAGAAACCCATTGGACAAAAATTTATCTGGGCTCACCAGGTCAATCCCAAACACAGGTGTCAGCGTGAGCTAGACTGTGCTTCCTTGGTGTTTCACCCAGCCAAAAATAGTTGAGTTATATGGGGTGAATCATTTTGGTAGTGCTTGTGTTCCGAACCAATGTCATGGAGAGATTGTGGAAACAGCCTAGACAAGTTGTTTGGTCTAAGTACCTGTCAGATTTCTAACTCTAGGGAAAATGACTGGGGGATCTTGTGATGTAAGATCATAAGCCCAATGAGCAGGCAGTAGATGAGAGTCTAATTACCAGAATTATTGTGAAAAATCACACCCACTATGTGGGAGAAACACCATCTTTCTGAGAAGGAAGCCCAATTAAAGATAACACACCACATTTGGGAATGAAATAATAAAAGGCCATTATCAAGCAGGAATGAAGTAGGGATCGAGAGCTACCTCGGCTAGGTGCATCTAGGGTGGAGCGGTACCAGGAGGATGCAGAAATCATGGCATCACTGCGTCGCAAGGCAGCCGGGGCTGCCCTGGAACTGCCAGGGTGTAATTGCCTCTGGAAAAACTGCTTGTTCATTTACTTAAGCCAGAGAAAATGTATGAGTCATTGGACGATGAAAAGGCAAAATTAAAAAGACCGTAGCCTTGAGCTACAGTCCTTTTTTGTGCGTAAGAAGGTAAATATCAGGCAAAATAATGCATCTGACAGTATTTTCACCAGAACAGTTACCCTAAAAATGTCCAAAGCTTTTATCAAAGCTGTATTTCTTATCCACAAGAAGGACATCTCCAACATGGATCCGGTTCTGTCTGCCCTCCCTGGAATTAAATTTGGTGTTTCTGTCTTTGATTTCAGTCACTGCATACAAAAGCTCTGTACATTTCCATTGATATTCAGATCATTTCTACTTCAGCTTCCTTTGAATTAATGTAACCCAGGAACCTCAGCAATGTCAGTCTCAATTTATGCAGGCTTAGGCTGAAAATTTTAATCTTGTCTGTTCTTGATTTTTTTTTTCACCAAATTCTTTTTTTCTTTCTTTCTTTGATGCCTTTATGCAAATATGTCAGTGCCTCAATGGGTCTACAGCACTCCACTGTTTGTTTTTTTCTGATGGAAAAGCAGTTTTTTCATCCTGTCCAGAAGAGCTAGACACTGAGATATTCCAAGGACAATCAAGAAAACTCATCAGCATGAACAACTGTACCAAACAGCAAGTGGTTTTCTGTCAATGCTACTTCTCCATACTTTTTCCCCAGACTTTTACACAATGGAGGCCTGCCAGCCAACACAAGGGTATCCAGCTGATTAGAACAAAACAGATGGAATTCTGCAAGAGGAGGCTCAGCCATGCCTTTGAAGGTGCTACCTTGAAAGCAGCAGAACACAGGTACAATTCACAAGTAGCCAGAGAGTCATGGAGTCCACCAAACACCAGCCATGGTTCAATGAGTCAGCAGCAAACACAACGCAGAGCAACTCAGTGGTGCTGAGCTCAGTTAGCAAACCTGACCTGCGGTTTCATACAAACCCTTTTTCCTTCTTTTAGACTACATGGGTTCATGCCCCCTGAATTTCGCTCTCAGTTTCAGGTATGAATGAATTCAAAATCTTTAGGTAAAATTCAGTGAGAAGAAACTACCTAGTTTTGACAGGTTTCAGTACAAACCCAAGCAAAACCACAAAATTGCTCATGGTTTCCAGACCAAACCATATATTTCACCTAGTTTTTTGGGGGTTTCATTATGAAATTTTCATGGAGTCAGAAAAAAAAATAAGCATGCAGCTTAATGTCCCCAAAGCACTTTGAACTGCTGTCTACACTTCTGTTTTCTGAGAATAAAATGTTTGAAAGTGTGTATCTTTTCTATCAGCCAACGGTAAGATAACTGATTGCAAAGAGATGGTTCTCTGCACCGTGTGAACCCCCAGTTTGCTGTAAGTGCAAATGGATTGGCTTACTGACCCTCCTTGGCTCCTGGGCTTTGGATTTGATTTTGGTCCTTGTGTTGGGCTTGTTAGTGTAGCTTCAGCCTTGAGTACATGCCTGGAAGAGAAAAATAAATAATTCTCCTTCTCAAGGTGGGAAATCTATGGATGCTGCAGGCACAGCATAGACAAGTCTGCATCTTTTACACTTTCTAGAGTAAAGAATATCTCTGGGTTTAAAGAGACTTGGAAAATACTGAGACTCCAATGGTGTTCTTTCTTATTGCTTAATAGTGGTTTCTTCCAGCAGAGAATAAAGCTTGTATCATTTTTAAGTCAGGTCAGGAAATTCGTCAAGCATTTGGTAGCTACAGCTACTCATACATGTGTAAGTGTGGGGCAACAGGGGCTGTGCATACTAACATAGCTTCGGACTCGAACTCATGATAGTCAAGCAGCAGACAAAAGAAAATAGCAGTGAGATGAAGACACTGAGAGACATATATTTTACTACAGAAAATTTGTCACGAGATATAATGCATTTTCTGTGATACATAAGCAATTTTTTTTTCCTGGACACATTTCTGAAGGCTGTGTCTCACCTACTGAACCAATTCTGTCATCTAGAATACATCAGTACTAATTCTCTTGCTGAATTCCATAGGAACTAGCTTATTGAGCACAACTGAACCAGGAAACTCAACTAGACTAGAAGATTTCATTTTAAAAGACATCTAGCTTTCTTTTCAAAGACTTCAAGCTATGATGGAGTTGCCATTTCTTTCAAGGAGTCATGCCAGTATTTAAGTAACCTCAGCTTCATGGATTTGTTTTTCTCTCCTATGGAGTTGACAGAGGCAGACAGACAGGAAGATAGAAAAGAGGAAAGCCCTGGGGTTTGTTCACCTCATCTGTCATTAACTCTCACTTCCAGTGGTCCAAACTTTCCTTTTCCCAGTTAAATTCACATGGACCCAGCACCAAATTTTCTTAATTCCTCAGTTTGATTAAATAAGTAGACCAAATTGCTTACATTTCTCTAAGTAAAGGCATTTTCTAGACCCTTGATCATATACTCACGCATACCATTATAACTATTTAGCAGGGAAAACTTGTAACAGAGGATTTTTCTCAGAACATGCAGGATGGGAAACTGCACCTTCAAATAGTGCTTCGAATGAAAAAAAGAACACACAGCAAATAATTGAAAGTTAGAGACACCCACTCAGATGCAAAAATATCCCATAGCTCTGTGGCAAATGTAAATGTAATTAGGCAGTTTCAGGATGTGTCTTGACAGGCTGTTTTGTTTTGTTTTGTTTTGTTTTAGCTGTTTTCTGGAGAGGTATGGCCTATTGGTAAAACTCAGACTGAAAGGAAATCTGGTTTCACATCCGGGCTGCACCACAGCCTTGCTGTGTGACCAGTGCCATGTCACTCCCTGTGTCCCCTTCCCTGGCGGCACAGGGAGGGAAGCAGCACTCTTCCCCAGGCCGACATACGGCTTTGCTGTCTGGCAGCATCCCTTGAAAGAGCAGAATTGTTTTAGGTGAGGTGGTGGTGACTTTGCCTTAGTTTCGTAGGCCAAAAGCAGAAGGGAAGAAGGGTGGGAGGTGAGGGAATGAGCGCTCTGCAAGGAAAGGCAGCCGTGCACTCTCTGAACTTGTCTGCTTGTTCTGCAAGGAGACAGGTTTGAACCCAGAAGTGAGCAGGATGCGCTAATGCCTTCGGATATATAACAGTGTGCCTGTCTCCAGCATTTTCCTCCCCAGAACTCTTATCTTTTTACAAGAAAGATCTACGTGATTTCTGCCACTTTATAGACAGAAAAACTGAGGCACTGGCTGGAGAAGTGACTAATGCAGCAGGGACATCACACGTCTTTCTGAAGCCTTTGCCAGATGCTTTTTGAAAACGAGATCCTTGGGGCTTCTACTGTGAACTCAGCCAGACTGCAGAAATGGCATTGGGGCCAAGGCTCCGCGTGCCCACGGGCAGTCCCTAACAGTCAGGCAAGCCAAGGAATGAGGGAAGGAGCCTGGTGAAGATTATGAGAAAGAGGAGGAGGTGGTGTAGGTTGTGAGAGAAGATGAAACAGCTTTGACACAAGCAAAGGAAACTTCAAGTTTGGAATTTCAAAAAATCGACTCAACATTTCTGTCGTAGCAGATAAGCATCTATCTGCTTTATTACTGGGAATCATTTTTATTTTTTTCTGATTATAAATAGAAACAGAATGCTACTTCGTTATTTCCTCTGGGTTTTTTGGGGGTAGGTACATGTGGGTGGTAAACAGCTTGCAAAGAGGTTGTTGTTATTATTATTAGTCAATATGAAGAACCAGAGGGTAGCGCCTGAGGCTGCGACGCACTGGGTATGGGATAGCCACAAACCAAATATAGGTCATTCACTCAAGCACATCTATGACGAAGGGGAGAGAGCACAGCCGAACCACTAATCTGTAGCTGTGATTATTGTTGCTTTGCGATACTATCTGTATCGCTATACAAATTTTTTGTGTGTGCCAAAAGGCAAGCAGAGACACAAAAAACCTCAAGGGCTTAAACTAACAATGAGACATAAAACCATCAATAAGCAGCTGAACAGAGCTATCAGTGCGCTTGTTTAAGAAAACTTTTTAGCCTCAACAAAGCCCTGCTTGTGTCGTGGTAACAGCGAGCAGTGGAAACGTGCGGTATTGGTTGCTGTACAAACATATTACAAGATGCTTTTGTGAATCTGCAGTCTAAACAGGCGATATAAGGTCTGATAGGAAGACAAGCACTGAGCTTGGGTTATCACATTATATCAGGCCATTATGGTGCCATCTTCCAGCCTGAAGTGCATGAACTGCCCTTGCTTACTTGGAGCAACCCCAGTGATGGGCAGCAAAGCCCATCGGGGCTGGGGACGAAGGACTGTCCCGTGAGGCACTGGTCTGGCCTCGGGGAGAGAGAAAGGTAGGGATGACCTGGGTGGGGATTCTGGGGATGGAACTTCTGGGGCACCCACAGGCGTGTGGGCTCCAGGCAGGGTGGGGAGTCCCAGCAAGTGATAGATAGCTGGTAGGTACGTGCCAGTAGGTTCACCAAACACAACAGGAAACTCCATCCCATGGGAGAGTCCTGGGTGCCATGCTCCATATGTGGCTGTTGTGGATCTATCAGGCCAGTACAGGCTTTAGAGTGGCCTTCAGGGCAGCCCTGATCACCAGTGTGGCTCTGTCCTGAAAGATGTGACCTGGGACAGTCAGCTGGTCTGTGCCAGCTCCCACACCAGGACAGGTCTTCTGAGTCCTGGTCCAAAACGGGTGCAACCAGCTGGGAAGGATTCAGTAGATTCCCCATCACTAAACAATGCTGTTTTATTGAAAGCTAAACCCCTTATCAGAAAGATGGCCGTTCTGATAACACAGGTTGGAAAATTTAAGAAAATAATAAATTAACAAATTTGAAAGAAACCATTTCAGCATTTTGAGAACTGAATGATTTCATTTTTCTAAAAAAATAATGTTTTGTTTTGGAACACTTCGCTTGATACTATTTTATTTATTCGATGTATTTATTCAGCTCGAAACTCTGGGAAACAATCAAGCCCTTTGATCTCCAGTTGCTACACTTTTGTGGTGGAGAAAGGGACTTTTGCTTTGTGACACATTTCTACACCTCAGTGTAATAAGGACCAGATGACGTTGCACAAAGACATGGGGCGAGGGGTCAGGGACCAGCAGACAGGCAAGGCAGGTGGGACATGGGAAGAGCTGCAGGAGAAGTAAGGAGCAATAACAATTGGAGAGCGGTTGTGAGACTGAAAGATTAAATCCCTGGGTCCACAGGAATAGGGCTCCCTACCTCTGCCACCACTCAATCTCATTTGGGAGCATTGTAATGCACTGGGCCTCACTGGGAAGTAGGTGTAGGGCTACCAAAAGGGGGTGTCTATTCACAGCATAGCCATACACCCCACAGAAGAACTGTGGTGCTGTTGGTGACTCTATTAAAGCAAGATGAAATGGGGCTACCTTCTAAACAAGAGCACATCTTCTTCCCTGCTTGCTGCAGCACTTGAGAGTGGCAGAGAGCTGGAGGAGGGAGCTGGGGTGAGGGGGTGCCTGGGGTGAGCCTCAAGGTGGGGGCAAGACAAGGGTGGAGAGATTGTGAGGCTCTGCTCTGCTCCACACACCTCCAAACTGGGGAAGGGATGGAGATGGCCAAGGGGAGGGCACAGCACAACTGGGCTTTGCTGGAGGAGCAGGTGCCTGTCCTCATGGGTGACCACAGGGATGGGGGCAACTGCTCCTGCGGGGCAGCAGACGGCCACTGGTGACCACACTTTATGTGTGTGGGGAATTATTGGCTTGGGAATCATTTCTTCCGAATAAAACCAGCGGCTGTGACATCTCCTCCACACAAAGGGGAAATTTCTGTAGGGCACAGAGGAGAATTTTTTCTTCCCTTTCTATATGATGTCAAAATCTAAATATTTAGCCTGACCTACAGCTGACTGCGTGGCATAATGGAAAGGAAACCAGCCAGGCAGAAAGCAAAATGACAGCTCATGGGATGGGCCTGCAAATCAAAGCTCATCTCAATCATAAGGAGACTGCGAAGGCTGATAAGTTTAACCCTGGCAAATAGTGAGCTGAGTAGCTGGATGGTAATAAACCTGTTAGGTTAATTGAAAGAAGAGGAGGAGGTACCACAAGTGTTCAGGTTACCACAGAAGATACTCCTAGATGGCTGCGCTAGATGGGTTGCGCTTTCAGCACTCCTACGGTGGAATTGGTTGTGATAGTCATCTCTCCGAGCAAAAAGCCAGCTTCCATCAAACGCTGCAGCTCGAAAGCTGGGAGAAAATGGCTCAATGAATCATCAGTTCATTGGAAAAGGCACTTTCGGGCTGGTCAAGCCAGTTCATGAATGTGAGTTGAATTTTGCTGAATGGTTGTGGCAAAACCACATATTGCTGAAAAGTTCTGGAAGTACTGAAATACTGGAATTAAGCAAGATTAAACAGTGTTCTAGGCAGATCCAAGCTGAATTGTTTTGATACTTCTGGCAGGTTTGTTTCTTGCCAAAACTTGAGGTAAGCGATAGAAACATTGTTCCTCTTTCATTAACTCGCTGATGAAGATACTAATGCACACTGTAATAACCGTAGATATGATCTCCTTCTCTGACTAATTCAGAGCACAGATTTGAGCAATGCTCTCCCATCCTCACAAAATTATTATTAAATAATATTCACAAATCAGAATACCATAAGCAGAATGAAAGAGTAGGAAAATATCTGCTAATAATTTCCTGAAAACTGCATGTTAAAATCCCCTCCCTGGGACTCACTTTAATAGGATGAGTAAGTATTAAATAAGTGTGAATTCAGCCATTCATGACCTTGCAGGAGATCAACAGTATTAGTTTTCAGCATTAGTTGGATAGAGAGAGAGCTGTAATTTTATCTTTACCCCAGAAATAGCAGCAATAGGCACTGGAAAGGTGTGACCCATATGTACATAAAACCATTGTGGAGCAAGCAGATGCAGATTGTCAAGGGACACTTAACAAAGCATTAAAAGAGGTCACCACCCACAGTCATTGGCCACTGGAGTGAGTCAGAGCACTGTTCTGAGTCAGACCAAATATTCATTTAGCTGAATACACCATCTGCAAGCACAGTCATCAGATGCTTTGGGAGAAAGTATAAGCAATAGACAAAATATAGCAGTCATTCACCTGAGTAATTTAATTTCTATTTTAGTTCAGATACACACTGTGACAATGAGATCCATAACTGAATTGTGCTATGTAAAAAACAAATTTTCCTTTCATTTATTTTTATGTTTTGAAGGGCTTGCTTTCCTGGAATACTTCTTTGACATGACTGCAGGGGGTTCAAAGGAGGGCCATGAAGATGATGAAAGGGCTGTTAGAAAAAGGCTGAAGGAGTTGGGTCATTCCACTCTGGAGAAGAGAAGGCTCAGGGTGGGGGCCTCACCATAATATTCTAGCACTTAAAGGGTGGCTACAAAGAAGATACAAGCTCTCCCTTCACAAGGACCCACATGGAGAAGACAAGGGGCAACGAATACAAGTTGCACTGGAACAGATCTTGTCTTGATATAAGAAATTTTCTATAGTGAGACCAACAGGAACAACCTCCACAGGGATGTGGCAGGACTCCCGTCACTGGAGGTTTTCAAGATGTGGTTGGGCAGGGTGCTAGATAAGCTCACCTACTCTCCCTTTCCCACAAAGGGCAAGACCTGATGATCTTTCAAGGGCCCTTCCAAACTGGGCTCTTCAATGATTCCGTGACAAGGGGGGATTCACCCCTGGCTCACTGCATCCATGACGTTTGATATTTTCCAGTGCTCCTCCATACTTCATAGAATCATAGAATCATAGAATATCCTGACTTGGAAGGGACCCTTAAGGATCATCAAGTCCAACTCTTGACACCACACAGGTCTACCCAAAAGTTCAGACCATGCGCCTAAGTGCACAGTCCAATCTCTTCTTAAATTCAGACAGGCTCGGTGCAGTGACCACTTCCCTGGGGAGCCTGTTCCAGTGTGCAACCACCCTCTCTGTGAAGAACCCCCTCCTGACGTCCAGCCTAAATTTCCCCTGCCTCAGCTTAACCCCGTTCCCGCGGGTCCTGTCACTAGTGTTAATGGAGAAAAGGTCTTCTGTCTCTCGACACCCCCTTACGAGGAAGTTGTAGACTGTGATGAGGTCTCCCCTCAGCCTCCTCTTCTCCAGGCTGAACAGGCCCAGTGACCTCAGCCGTTCTTCGTACGTCTTCCCCTCAAGGCCTTTCACCATCTTCGTAGCCCTCCTCTGGACACTTTCCAACAGTTTCATGTCCTTTTTATACTGTGGTGCCCAGAACTGCACACAGTACTCGAGGTGAGGCTGCACCAGCGCAGAGTAGAGCGGGACAATCACCTCCCTCGACTGACTAGCAATGCCATGCTTGATGCACCCCAGGACACGGTTGGCCCTCCTGGCTGCCAGGGCACGCTGCTGGCTCATATTCAACTTGCTGTCTACCACGACCCCCAGATCCCTCTCTTCTAGGCTGCTCTCCAGCGTCTCATCACCCAGTCTGTACGTGCAGCCAGGGTTTCCCCGTCCCAGGTGCAGGACCTGGCACTTGCTCTTATTGAACTTCATGCGGTTGGTGATCGCCCAGCTCTCCAACCTGTCCAGATCCCTCTGCAAGGCCTTTACGCCCTCATTTGAGTCCACAACTCCTCCAAGTTTTGTGTCATCAGCAAACTTGCTCAAAATACCCTCTATTCCTACATCCAGATCGTTTATAAAAATATTGAAAAGTACCGGCCCTAAAATGGAGCCTTGAGGGACCCCACTGGTGACCGCCTGCCAGCCTGACACAGCCCCATTTACCATAACCCTTTGGTACTTCGGTTCTTAGGGGTGATGGCAAAGCCCAGAATCTGTTGCATCCTCTAATGCTTTGTGCTGTCCCCTCTGCCCGCTCCCCTCCCACCCATCCCACTCCATCAGGGCTGAGACAGCAGCGACAGCATCAGCAGACATCTGTGACAGGACTTCTCTGCATATTGCACTCCACTTTGTAATCAAGAGCGCGGAATAGGCACTTTTCAGAAGCTTTTGCCTAGCTCATGCTATGTACCTGTTTTGGGGTGCTTTGTGCCCTAGAAGCTGCTGGCTCTCGTCCGTGACTCAGCTGCTGTCGTTTGTGCTATGAGGGGGCTCCATCCCTGGCACACTGGGACAGAGAGCCCGGCCGTGTGGAGGTGCAGCCACCTGAAGTCGCAGCCCATGGGAAAGAATAAGGACTGCCCAAAAGCAAGGTGTGTTCCCCAGCATGAATCCTACAGGGCAGCGAGACCAGAAGAGGAGCATCCCCCAGCAGCAGTTGCTGGTGATACCCAGGGGACAATGAGGGCCAGGAGTCTGTGCCTGTGTCTGCACTTGGAGGAGGAGGTGCAAAAGGTATAAAAATGGCAGGGGACTGCATTGGCATGGGTCCTTGGGAAGAAGCCCAGGACCCCCACATATCCCCCCCAGGCTGCCCCCGTGTACCAGGCAGGGACAAGCTGAGCTGCCCTGCTGCAGCTCGGGAGCTCCTTTACCACCAGATTCATCCAAGAGCAGAAAACCCTACATTTGCAAAGAAAAATTGAAAAAAACAAACAATATTTACACTGTAAAGTATCTGAAGCAGTTTTTTACGTTTGTTTTTGTTTCAGCTGAGGCCAGGTCAGTTTTTCTTTTGATCTATAGTAGTCCCCCCATGCCTTGCGAGGCACAGTGTGAACACACTTTAGACTAGCTGACAGATTTCTGGTGTGGTTTTGTATGGTTTCCTGCGAATCAGGGGCCATTTGTTGTTTTGCAATTTTTCAGAAACCCACAAGTATGCCTAAGTGCTACGAAGACCTAATAAACAGGCAGGTGTTGTGAGAGGTTAAAGAGGGGCAAAAAAACTGCAGCACTGCCACGGCCAGCGCATCGCCTGGCCCCTCGTTGCTGTCAGCAGAGCCGCGCTGAGGTTGCCGGCAGCAGCAGTGAGCACGCCACGCTGAGGGATTTCGCTGTACCGATGAGGCAGAGGGTTGTGGAGCTGCAAGAAAAATGCGGTTAGATTTTACTAGCACCTGTGGCAAATTCCTCTCAGAGGTCCTCCCACAAGGCAGAGTACGAGCTGCACATGCCAACGCAGACAGAGCAGGAGGAGGGAGGTGATGGTGTCATATGTTCCCCTCGGGCTCGCTATTTTATTTCTGAAAAAAAAAAAAGCTTTAGATTTCTTTGTTTTTTCTTATTTTCTTTCTATTCACAGGGGACATTCAGTGGAAACTATTACAATGGCACTGTAGGAGAGAGCCTTGCACCCTCTGTCTGTGTGCTGAGCTCATCCTGATCCCTGTGCCTACAGGAGGAGAGCGCCAAGGAGGAGAGAAAATGCTTGCATGGTTAAAGCAAGGGGATGGCAGTCAAGGGAGGAGGGTGATGCTTCTGGCTCTGGCATTTGTATGGATCAAACCCAGCATTTACTGCCTCAGTGCTTGGGTTTTGACACAGATAAAATGGAAATCCCTGTTTGGAGCAGTGGGGCTACTATCACTTGGCACGTCCGAGCGGTTCCAGTAGGAAGTGCTTTCCATCAAATTTCTCTTTGAGAAGAAAAATTTAAGAAGAAGAAAGATTAGGAAAATATTTAAAATAGAGAGTGGCAGTAAGTAACTCTTATTTTGTACTCTTGCCCATGCCCACGTGCCCCTGGAGTGCACACATTGGTGGCCGTGCTTTTTTGCAATTATACAAGCAATGACATAAGGGTAGCCTTCTCCTATAAGCGTTCATATAAGAAGAAAGCAAGAAAGTTATAGTATCAATGACAATGGGTGATCTATGAACCAAACCATCTTTCTCTCCCCAACCACAGCACCACACAATGGGTTTTCACTTTCTCCCAATGGCCCTGAACATCCTCAGCCCTAGGAGCCGACTGTTTCGGCTAACGTTTCTGTACCTCAAGCTATGAAAACAGGCTGCGGCTCTCACTAGGGAAGGCACTCCTGTGTAATTGCTGATATACCTCTTTCTTGGTTGGTGGGTAAGAAGAATTAAACCACTATCCTGTCTCTTACTCTAGAACATACAAACCAGCTCTTGAAAGGACAATGACATGAAAATCTTGTGGCTCTTACAAGGGCTAACTATGTATCCTTTGGCTTAAAACAGAAAAAGCACCAGGACCATTTATTGCTGTACACTCAGCTAGAACCAACGTAAGCAGGGAAATATGCTTCTGATGTGAAAACTGGCTTTTTAGCCAGTGATCAGATTTGGAGAATAGCTCCACATATCAAGCTTTTTGATGTCCTCCTTGGTGAACTTTTTACTGATTTGCTGAGTATCTTCAGACCCATTGGCAGTCAAAGGGAAGGTCCTGCAGCTGAAGAAAGAAGCCTCCAAACCTGGCCACATGGGAATGGAGTGCCCCCAGCATCACAGGTGACTTCCAAAGAGTGGTCAGCCTGCCTGAAGTGAGAGCTCTTTCTGCCTGGCTTGGACGTCCACAGGCTGTAGGCTTCAGGCTGTCAACAGCTTTAAACCATAAAGAAAGAGAGTCTACCAGAGAAACATGTTGGAGTGATGCTCAGACTGCACTCATGGCTGCTTGGAGCTATCTACAGGTGGTTCAAAGTGATGCATCACTGCAGTAACTCCACTGAAACAAGCTGTGGTAATTCGGGGATAAATTTTCCTTGCTGATGAAGTCCATCCGGCAGCTTACACGCAAGTGGGCAAACACAGCACTGTCTTTGGGGCTGTGGTGCCAACTCACAACACTGCTAAGATGCAAAGCTTTGTTAGAGATAGCTGAGTGGGGTGGCATTTTCTTTGAAGAGGGTTTGCTTTCTGTGCTTTATTTTTTTTTCCAGGAAGAGATAGCTGAATCTCAGAACTGATGTGCTCCAAAGTCTTAAATGCTGGCACTGCTTATTAGTTGTTTGTGCAGTGAAGAATATTCTTCCTTATATAGGCCTTACAGAAACTAGGTCAGAGGATTAACGTGAGTACTGGTTGCTAAAAATCCTCTTTGACAGCCTGCCTTCCTTTATTATTTTCTCGCCTTGCCATACAGAAGCCAGCACCCTCCAGCTTCCCTATTGATTCCTGCTGGGGCAAGCTGTGATGGGCGCCGCACTCCCTGCTGCCCTGCAAAAACCTTGCCCGTGTTTGTTAGCCCCTGATATCAGATGTCATCCCAGGAAGGGGATGGTGTTTTTCAAAGAAATGTGGCAGTGCCATATTCAGTTGATTTGTCAGTGGAAAAATATCTAAACGCAGTTGCCTGCAGGGGCTAAGGGGTGGCACACTCAGGATGCCCAACCTTTGTTTTCTGAAGGCACTGTACTGAGAAGAGGGCAGCTGGGCTGAATGCCAGGTGGGGTGCTGGGTGCTTGTACGATGCTCCCCTTAAAAGCTATCTCTTCCATCAGGGCTTCTAGGAAATAGTGCATTGCAAATAAAGATAATAATAATAAAAGCCTTCTGCGAAATGTTTGCACTGAAACATAAAATGCCATGGAATATTCTTGCTTTTAGACACTGTTGTTAACTCCGAAGGATCAGTCGCCATACATTTGAGCTGATGGGTTATTTCTTGCCAAGTTATTTACAGGAGATGACATCTTTCTGTGGGATACACATATATAGATAATACATGTACCCACTCATATTCACACATGCACATCACCGATAGAAAACTTAAAAACTATCATTATACACCTACTTGTCTAAAATAAAGTGATTTCCTAGCAGGAATGACACAAACTATTAGAAAGATTCAAGGTACATACATATATTCTTAAACTGATTCCTAATCTGTATGCACATGTGTACTTATCTCAACACTGAAGTGTCACAAAACAAGACTCAGAGCACATTTTTACGTCTCTGGATGCTCACTTAGTAAAGTGTGCCTATTTCCAGAAAAGCCAGGTGCACAACAGCCCCTGCCGAAATCTGCTGTACATTCAACACTGTGGAAATGTGATCACCTGGGAGGGAGCAAGGTCCCAACAATGGGTTCTCCTCCTGCAGCTTATCTCGCAGCCTTCCACTTGAAACTAAAGCAACTGAGGTTTCTTTGGCCAGTAATGTATGCAGAGCTCAGTTCTCTTTGCTACAGAAGCCCTAGGCTTGATCGCGTGTTCAGTTTGATTTTTCAGTTGGAATCAAAGTCACTTGTCAGCCAAGCTTTATCCTTCCTGCTTTCTTCCCCAGACCCATCATCAAATCAAGTGTGCGCACAACATATCCAATTTAATGTGGGCACTGACTGTTCCGACAGCTGAGCATGCCCATGTTTTGCTTTCTGTCTGCTTGCTAGCTCCAGACTGCCCATTAGCTGCAGCTGCCTTTGGTTTTCTTGCCTTTGTGATAGAACCGATGGGATATTCTCTTTTTTACTGCCTCCCATTTAAATGTAAAGCTGGTTTCTTGTCTCAGAGATGCCATGTGTCTCCATTTCTGCTGTACTGTAGGGTTCCCTGGGTAGCCACATAGGTAACGTGATCTGGTGGTGTTTGCTCAGAGTTCAGCTATGATGAAGAAAACAGACTTCTCCAGAACTGAGTGTGCTACAAAGCCTCCCAAATCCTTGCTTTATTGAGATGAGAACTGATGAGAATTGCCAAACTGTAGCAAGGAGAGAAGCTCTGAAGTTACCGAATGTTAAATCCTTCCCTGAGAGAAGCAAAACCTAAGGAGCATTAAACAAAGCTACAATTACACAATTACTGTGCTTACTTTGATTATGTTCCCCACCTGCTTGGGCCTTAGGCTCATGAAGCAAGCTTTGGTCTGGGACAGATCCGACAGATCCTTCCCAGGACAGAGACACCTTTCTGGTTCATCCTTTCCTTTCTTCTTCTGTAATGTACTTATACATATAAACAAGTGAATTAAATATAAGCATATACATAAGTGAATGAAGTGAATCACAGAATCATCTAGGTTGGAAGAGACCTCCAAGATCACCTAGTCCAACCTCTGACCTAACACTGACAAGTCCTCCACTAAACCATATCACTAAGCTAAGTGATTGCTACAGAAGTCATAAAATTCCCACTCATAAACACACTATAACAATAATAAAATCTATAATAATAAAAGAAATGTGATTTTATCACACAGTAACAGTAGAGTGAAGTAAAGTATCCAAACGTGACTGCTTTAGAGTATTGGTGATTTCTGTTTGCTGTAAGTGTGGGGCTGCAGGGATGTTGGAGCCACAAGCAGCTGCTAGCTGAGGGCCAATGCTGAGCTCCTGTATCAGAAGGCAGCAGGAACAAAAGGGTTTCTGCTCCTTTTATACATTGCAAGAAGTGCTGAAATTTATGCTGAGCTGGTAGCACTTTCTGGTCTTTATACCCATGACACTGAGCACGTACCAACCTTGCAATGATTACATAAGTAAATATATGTGTGTGCACACATTTTTACATATAGGTGCGTGTTGTCCGTGTGTATGTACACACACTCCAGTGAACAATGACACACTAGTGGAGCTGCATTTGTGGGCAAGTGCATATCCAGACAGATAATTTCTGAATATGCATAGATAAACACACGTGCATGCATACAATACATATACACGTACACACTGGCTGTTGAAATACAGCTGCCTCGAGGCTGAAACTGTTTGGCAGCTCACGGCAGAGTTCCTCTGCACTTGGGGCTTCATCCAAGCTGTGGAGGGAGGAAGGTTGCCTGGGTGCAGGATGCTAACCCAGTCTGGGCAGCTGCTGGGGAAAGCATTTGCCCAGGCAGAAGCACAGCCCAAAGGCCTTGACAAAGCCACAACAGCCCACACCAGCCTGTGCAAGGCAAACAGGAAAGAAAACGCAAATGGGACAGTACCCGTAGCACTGCATTGCGGGGTGGTGCAGAAGTGACCAGGGATGTGTCACCTAAAGTGACTTATTACATCCTCCAGCACTTGGGGTTTTACCAGGGGAGTTTCCTGCCTGAATTCTTGCACTGGTCTGATGGCATGATGGCAGTCATATGTACGGCAGCACAGCTAACAGGCGCGCACACTTCCGTCTGCACTCGCATACGTGAGCATTGCAATCTGTACGAGGAGCAATCCCGGTCCCCTTGCAGCTGAGAGCTGCTCTGAGAGCAGCACTTCATGGAAGAGATCCTGGTCAAGGGTCTGGGACAGGGGTAGAAAGAGGGCTTAGAAATGAGGCTTTGCTCAGAGGCCCTGAAATTCTGGCAGCTGAGATACTAGCTTGTTTCAATGAGAAGAGTTCAGAGCTGTGGCTGGCACTACGATCGCTTGGAAACACTTTTGGAAAGGAAAGTCAGGCTGGTCGGATGCACTCACACACATGAACCTGGGGAATTCCCTCCCAAGGATCCATGTATCCAGGTACAGCCACAGCTGGAAGCTATTCACTCAGAGCTTCAGAGGTGTCTCCTGGCCTCTTGGCTACTGGGTGGCTGCCAAAACAGTGAGGTGCCTCCTGTGTTACTTGTTCTGATGAGCTTCTTAGTAAAAACGCACCTGCAATTAATCTGACTGATGTACCAGCACTGCAGTGTGGTGCCTTTTTTTTTTTTCCAGGCAGTCTGTCCTGGAAACTATAAGGCATAGGATGCACACAGCTTGTATTTAGAACATTAAAAATGACATATCTGGGGTTGAAGCTCATTTTTACCATTCATTTGCTATGGAAAATTCAAATGGTTCAGGGTATAGACATACTCAGAATACAATGGATTTTTTTTTTTTTTCACTTTATCTCAGCCAGTTACACTTCATGGATCTGTCATAATGGGCTAGAAATTAGGGAAGATAGCATGTTTTTTTTTATTATTATTTTTATTTTATTTTATTTTATTTTTTTTTTGGCAAAGTGCCTTCCTTGCAAGCAGTGCCCTGTTTGCAGGAAACCTGCAACATCTTATTAATAAAAAAGTCCCAGCTCTTCCCAAAGCTCAAGTCCTTTACACCCGGATTGCTGAAAAAGTGGAAATTATCTGCAAGGATAAATCTGGGTAGTTCTGCTCTCTAGTGACATAGCTGGGAATTTTTTCTTCCACGTGGACTAAAGAGCCTATTTCATGTTGCTTCTCCTCTCTCTTTGCCAGTTACAGAAATAGAAGGGCAAAGCAGTAAGTAAAGTAAAAGTAGAGGCAGAGGAAGGGCGGGGAGGAAACGAGCACTTTCAGTCCTGAAAGTAGTTTCAGTTTAAGCAGTGGACAAATTTTCAGGTTCGCTGTTGTTTTTAACCCCTTCTGCACAACCAGAAAGCAGGGGGACGCCTTCGGCAAAGGGAGCCGCAAAAGTGGCAGTGAAAGGGATTGTCTGTACTGAAACCACCCTTGTGTTGGTTGTTGGGGTTTTGTTTTGTTTTGTTTTTTCCCCAATCTGTCTGTCTGTCTGTCTTGCTCTCTCTTTCCTCTTCACAGCATATAATTTACAGTAAAAACACAGGAAACTGAATGATTTCCTCTGAGGAAAGTACCTGACAAAGAGGTGAACGAGTAAAATCAGCGTGCGTTTTGACTTCATCAGTACCCGTGTATCCTCGAGGGTTTGCAGATGCTACCTCATAGCGCAGGCCTTTCAAGTGATTTTGCCCAAGCAGGCCGGCCTGGAGGCACACCAGGCATCAGCCTTTCCCCGCAGCAAGCCAAGCAGAGCTTGCTTTCAATTTGGGAATGCCAGCAGCTATTAGTGGCACTGCCTGTTGTATACCAGCAAACCTCTGAACCATTACTGCCTCTGTCACTACTGCTCATTCTGCAAATGGTGCTTTGGAAGCTCATCTTCATATCCAGAGGCTGCAAAGCGAGGCTGCCAGGCTGGCTCCTGAAAGCTGCAGCAGGAATATGGGGCAGGAGGAGGCAGGTTGCGAGCTCCTCGCTGCGCAGCATCACCATAGCTGCCATTTCAGGTCTGTCCCCTCTGTTCCCCTCTGCAATCTTCTGGAAGTCAAGCTTGGGAAGCAGCTGTGACTTGAACCCCCTACATCACATGACCCCATTGAAAAGCTAAGCTTGAAATGTTGCAATTGCAGAGATCCTGAAGAGGGACTTTACCCTAAAAAAAAAAATAGCCTCAATGTCACCCAAAAGGGCACAAATGAGTAACTTTTCAGATACCATCTCAGTGAGGTCTCAAGTTCCCCATACTTTAAAAGTGACTACAATGAAGTGGGTATTTTAGTGTGCATGTATCGAAATGTAGGAGTAGAAGGGATGAAAGATAGAGATTATAGACTTGGGTAGATCAGTTCCTCTGCTTAACTACAGTGCAACATCTTCCTCTATCTTTCTTTTCCATCTCCTACTAGCTCCATAAAACCATCCTTCAAATTATGGAGGTGTTGAAATGCTTGCAGGTGGTTTTATTTTCCTGTCCTGTTCTCCGCTTAGGATGTCATTTCTACTGCGGAATGAAATAGGCCTGATTCATCTTGCAGAAGGAACATGATTGATACAAGTCCGGATGGAGACTCATTCTCAACCCCGTGGAAATTCCTCACCAAGGTTGCTAGTCAAGTGAAAACCTCTTCAATGTACAATCATCAAGGTTGTGTTACTGCTCCTAAGCTGCTTGGGCTGGAGCCAGGGAGAGTTTGTGAGCATCTGAGGATAAGCCAGAGCTGTTCTTACATTGTCTATTTTTTTTTTTTTCCTGAGAATTGTCTTTCTCTCTCACCTAAACCAGCTTCTTCTTTACCACAGAGAGGTCATGTTATTGTCTAGATTGAAGGTCTGATTAAGATGTGTTTTTTTACAGTGAGGCTGTCAGCCTTCCAAGAACAATCATCATATGTGCAGCTTTTGCTGATATTTGCTTGCAGTCTCTTGGTTACAACCACTCCTTGTTTATCAGGACAAACATATGTTGTGCCCACATAAAGCTGCTATGGCACTGCGGGCTGAGATTTCTTTACCTGTTGAGGCTGCTGGGGAAATACCCAAGAAGGAGGCATACGAACAAAGACTAAAGACAAGAGGGTTTCTAAGCAGACTTTTTTCAAAGAAAATGGTAAGGAAATCCTGAACAAGGGGTATCCCCACCTGGAACACTAGTGCTGCTGAGGGGTTTGTGTCTTCTTTCCTTTCTTTTACACGAACCATTGTTTCCCCCACTTCCCATAAAATACATTTAATTATTTTGTCTGATAGATAACTCATAGAAGATCTTAGATCTGTGATGTTATATGGTGGTGTCTGCTGTCTGCTTACTGTTTCCCGTCTGTCTGTAGCTCCTGACCAAGTGCAGAGAAGCAGCAGCAAGCAGCCAAGCACTGTCTCAGCACTCCCAGCTGTGCTCCAGAGGCCTGTGTCACCTGGGAGGCAGAAGTATAGCAAGGTACCTATGAGGCTGATGCCACAAGAGCAGATATTTCATACCCAGGAGCTCAGAGCAGGCCCTTCCTCCTCCAGTGCTCTGCCCTAAGCAGACAGTGCAGCTCCTTGCCATTTCTGGGTGGAAGACCAAGCTGCAGGTGACACCTAAACATTTATATTCAGCTCACATTTCTACTCATCGGGGTCTGACTGAAAAGTATCATTACGTTAAGCACACAGAATGTTAAAAAAAAATAAATAAATAAAAAAGAAGAAGAAAGAAAATAAATGAAAAGAAATCAAAAAAGTACTGCTCCTGCAGAGTTTAACAGCCCTCAGAGTTAATGCGGCCGCCGCAAGAAGGTTTTTGACAGCTGAAGTTTCGGATTCGGGTAGTGAAAATTGAGGCCAAAGGGGTAGCTGGGGCAGCCACTGGACCGCTCTATACTCAACTGATAGTTTTATGTGCTCTTCAAGCCCTAGTTATACCCAAGTGCTCTTAAAGTAAAGCAAGTCAAAAATGTAATTTCGAATGAAGTGACCTTGTACAGGAAACATGGGAAGCAGAAGATGCCTTCTGTTACAGGTCACTCCAACAGTTTGAGCTACTTGTTCACTAATGCAGGCTCAGAGAAGATGCCCAGGTTTTGTGGTTACATTTAGCCCAGCAATAGATGCAATTAATGCCCTTGATTAACAAAGAAGATGAAATAGAGTCAGGAAGAGAGCTAAAGAGCTCCACCTAGAGATGGTGTAGCTGAAGAGGGTGATCTCCTGGGGTCAAACTGAGCTGGCCTTAAGGTCCTGCTCTGGTTCAGGCAAACAGAAGAATTAAAAGTTTCATCATCTCCCACATCACAAAGGAGGGCTCTAGCCACTCGGTCAGTGTGGCTGCACCCTCATGAAAAAAAAGCAGCATTTAGTAGTCTGAGTCCCACTGCAAGCCAGAGGCTTTAGTAACCTAAAAGCTGCCATCACCTCCAGCCTCAGTTCCCCAGAATGCCCTATCCAGCTGTCTTCTGCCCAAAGCTTCAGCAGCTGGCCCGAGGGCCCCACCTCACCCAAGCTTGAGTAAGAAATCCAAGTCTGAGATTGGGGCTTCAGTATGAGAAAGGGTTTCTGCAGGGCTGGGCATGACTGAAGGAGGGAGGTTAAGTCCAGTGGAGCTGAAAAAGATGCTTTGCCACCTACGTGTCTCAAAAATACCCCTTATGGATACTGGCCTAACCCCATGAATTCCATTCACTTCCCAAAATATCTCCTTCCGTACCTCTGAGACCTTAAGACTAGCTGCCCAAACATTTTTGAAACCCTTCCGCTCCTGCCCCCCTGAGGCTCCCACACTGCTTTGTCATGTAAGTGATGTTTTCTTTAATCTGACAAACTAACCAGACAGGCATTTGGTGTGCCCTTGGCAGGTTTATAAATTAATTTCAAGATTGTGTGTGTTTTTAAGCTATTCTTGCAATTTAAAATCAGGAAAGGAGCAGAGAGAAAAACCTGAAAGCAAATAAATGTTAAAATAGCCATGGCTGAGCTGCTTGGTACCAAACCAAGCTTGTGTCAGCTCTGAAGGGTGTTTTGGCATGTGCTACTTCAAGGGTTTGCCAGTTTCTCTCTCACAGTAGTAATCAAGAAAAATATCAAGCAGGGCATCTGACAGTGAGTAATTACAGGAAATATCATCTTTCTTCTGTGCAGCGTGTGCATGTCACTGCTGGAGCAAGGTACAAATCTCAGCCCATCTCCAGCAGTCCTGCTTGGCTCTGCCAAGCTGCAAGACATCACAGTCAGATACAGGCAGCTTTGTGATGTTACCAGAAGCAAGGAAATAGTTTTATAGATGTCTATTCTTCCCTTGAATGTCTGTAAACACACTGCAAGAGCTCTCAAATCCCCAGTTATACAGATTTAGTGCAATTTTCCAGTAACAGAAAGAACATCTTTAAAAGGGAGCATGTTTCTTCATTACTGGGTTTGCTTTCTTTTATAGTGCCAATCACTTGCTCCAACAAACAGCAAAGAGGGGCTGTTAATTATAGAGAATGGATTTAATATGGTGCTGCAGGTCAGCCCCTTGGCAGCATTCTGGAAGGTTGAAGGAGATTGTGCTCCCTGTGCGAAACAAACAACATGCACTAGTACAAATTCACACTTGGAGGGGGGGAGAGGGGAATGTGTTCAAAGTATGTGGAATAATATTAATGAAGAAAGTAAACAGGAGTTCCTCTTTGTCGTGCTTTTGCTGTGACCTAGCTCCTACTCCTGGAAGCCCCCCAAAAAACAACAAAGAAACAAAAAAACACCTTTTCTCACAGGTCTCCTTGCAAAGTTTCTGCTGCGTGGCCACAGGGCAATGCTTTACTACATGTAATTATTTTTTCTAACAAAGACCTCGGCTGCAGAGACAACACAAGCAGCTGGGAGGCTCTGCGTAGTGCATGCCACTGTACAAGAAGGCAACAGCCAAAGATGGCAATGTCTGGACCTGGATACCTGCAGGATTTATTTCTAAGAGCTGCCAAACAGACCGGGCACAGACCAAGACAGGCTCCGTGTGCCACCTGCCGGTGGCCAGGCCACAGCAGTACGCTTCAGGTGGATGAGGAGAGGAAGCCAGACTGACAATAAAGACACGGAATAGAAACCATGTCAACAGAAGACCCTCAAAGTTTCACTAATTAGGTCCTTCTCCTGCATCCCTAGCTAAGCATTATCCTTTCTCAGACAAAAAATCGTCTGTCCCGTGCAGCATCTTAGCCTGTGGCCCTAATGTGTGCTCAGCAATGAATAGCTGTGCGCTATCGTTCCTAGGAGGTGCACTGTAAATACCTACAAACATTACACCTACACTAAACATTGCTGAAATACAGTTGCTGAGACTGATTATTAATAACACACAGCACACGTGCTTTGATGCTTCTGTCTGCAGCACCATGTGTCTCCGCACAGCAGTTCCTGCTGTCCTTTGGTTCCCTCACAGTGACGCTGGTCTCTGCACACCCGAGTGTGGGAGGTCCCCACCAGGCTCTCCCCTCTGGGGTGATGCCAAAGTTTGAGTCAAGACTGTGAAGAAGATGGCCCAGGCACATAATCATTCCCAAGGGCTAATAAACACTCAGCTAAAGCTCTGAAACGTGAGAATTGAAGGACTGCAATAATATATACATATAGTAAGAAGAGACATCAGAAATTAGGAAGGAGACACCCAATGGCGAAGGGAAGTGATTCCTTCCTTCCTTCCCTCCCTCCCTCCTGATTTTGGAGCTTTGTAGTGCTATTTTTCATGCGCGCACACTTTTTATACCCTGTGTCAAATCAGCAATATGTGACCTTACTTTGTAGCACGTACCATTAAGTCTTATTCTCAGAGCTGATCAGATCAGAAGACTGAGAGCATCTTCCTTCCCGGCCGCCTCCCAGTGTCGGCTGAGGAAGGGGCTGAAACACTTGTTCTGTTTGAAAAGGGCAACCTTGAAGCAGGGCAGAGAGACTGGGTTAAAACAAAAGATCTTTTATTGTCTCCAACTGAAGAGCATGATACAGAGGAACTACACAGAGGTTTCATTCATACAAAAAGAGAGCCCTTTATTTACACAAGTGTTCAAAGTCACCGGTGGTACCTAACAACTCTGTACTTTCCTTGCTTTCTTTTGTTAGTTCTTCCCACCTAGATGGAGCGAGCGTTGGTCAGTAACACTGAGAAAAAACATGTAAAAGCTTTTGGGCAGGAAAAAAAAGAAGCATGTTCTAAAAGAAATCAAATCCTTAGAGGCCTTTCACTGTAACAAAACCAGCAGAATACTTACAGCCAACCACTAACAAAAGGAACAGTTTTCAGTATGGACTCAGCAGCCTGATCATTTTCAGCCTTCCTTTTACTTCCCCATGTAAGTAAATATACCCTGGACATGCACAAACTCAACATGTATGAAAAAAGGTAGAAATTTATTTAAAAGTAATTGTGCTTTTATTTTTTTTAAAAAAATTTACAATCAGACACTGTCCTGCTGTGTTTCTGAAAGCATGGTTCTCATAAAAATGACAAAAACTTAGCTTATTATTATCATTATTATTATTACTTTGTCATTATATTAATAATATTAATTTTATGCTTAAGTTTAAAAATGCACTGCTTTCCCTTCCCCACCCCTTCCTTATCTGTGGTACTTGATATATATATAAAAAAGGCTTTCCAACAACCAAAGGATTTCAATTATATCTAATAATAATAATAATGATAATTAATCGTACACATTTCTGTGTGTAAAAATATGGCTGGTTCTAAAACAAACTACCAATATACAAAGCTGTTCTCCCTCCCCTACCCTGGGCCACCCAAGAGATAGTCAGACTGTGGAAGAACTTCATCCCAGAGGCTGAGAAAAGAAAAATTAACAAAACAACATACAACCCTTGAGATCGCTGTCTTTGGCGTGAAGGACATTACTGGTGGGCAGCAGGAGCTGCTCTGCTGGAAACGCTGGGGCATGTAAGGCTTGTTGGTTGGACTGCTGCAGAAGCCTCTGTTGCGCCAAGGGTCATCAATGCTTTGGTACAACTACCAGCTCCTCACACCCCTCCACCCCAGTGATGCCAGAGGATTCCCCCACACCCCCTGTTCTCTGTCCCTCCCCCCCATTGCCCTGCCTGTAGCCCTTTCACCACCCCAAGGCTTTACGCTCGCTTTCGTCTTCCTTCCAGATTTCGGAAGCTTGAGGGTCTCAGCTTCATCTCTGCGAACTGGATGGAGTACTCATGGCCCTTCCAGTGGAACCAGTTAACACCCTGCAAAGACAAAGATGAAGCATGAGAAGTCACACATCCATTTCTTACCCTGCTGTCAGCCTTTGCTGCTTGCGTTTCAGATCTTGTTTTCTAACTTGGGAACAGACAAAACAAAGTAAAGGGACTTTGGGAAGTACAGGGGCCACTAGCACACATGGCCTGTACAAGTCAAGTCACAAGCTGTCCCCCAGAGCTGTCACTCTTTGCCTGGCCTTCATGGCACGAAGAACATTTTGTTTCACATATTGTAAACTATGATTATTAGACTGCAGACTTTAGAGATGCCCATGGAAAATGACACAAAACCATCAGTATTTCCCCAGCTGACAAGAAATTTTTGTTTTGTGAGCAACTGTCTGTTGTCTGGGGTGTGGGCTTGGTTGGTGGGCTTCTGGCTAGCTGAACCACTGGACAGATCCATAATTGCAATTCCCCTTCTTCTCATGCAGTAGGGAAGCCTTCGAACACCAAACTCACCTGACTGTGGTTGTTGTCACCGTATCTGCCCATCAGATTGACTCGGTGACAGTTCTTGTACCAGAATGCACCCTTGTATGACAAAGCACAGTTGGTGATAGCAGAATCATTGTCCTTGTCAAAGGTGGAGAAGGACCTGCCGTTATGGTAGGTCATGGAGTCACCTAGGTGGGGATGACAAAAGAAAGAACCAGGTCAGTGGCTTGTGTGGTTTAGATTACATGGGAGTGACCATTCTGCACAAAAATTTGGACTGTGTGTCTAAGTCATTTCAAAATTGACTTGTTTTGCTTCAGAAGGATGTACACAGTTTTTGTTGTTGAAGGCAGCTCAAACATTTTTCCAGTTGGTCTGTAACCCCCAAGTCATTCAGTGGTTATTCACAGAGCTGTTCCTGCACATCTGGTTGGAAGCTGGACTTCAGCCCTGAGCAGAAGGCAGTGTGAACAGACTGATCCCAAATGGACCCCCATAAAGCATGGGCAAAAACCAAAGGAGTCACCACACTTAGCTGGTCCCTGCAATTAAGACACCCATCTTCATTAGCCTGAAGCACAGAAGGAGAAATGTCTGCCTGCAGCTGACTTCCCATTCCCAAGGCCTGGGTACTGGTTTATAGATGGGTGCAGTGGGAGCAGCCTTCAGTGCATATGTGCCATAGGATCTGTGTTACTGTAACATTAACCTTAGCCCTGAACACTGAAAAATGGGAAGCAGTAGGACTGAATCCTAATCTCTGTAGCAGCTACTACTGCTCTGCATCAGTGTGTTTGCCCTAAGCAGACATTAATTCTACTGCTGCTTATCAACGTTTGTCTGCTTCCTTATTAGCTGTGCAGAAAGTTCATGTCAAGGTCACAGAGCAGAGTCCACACGCATCTTTGTGGTCTGGTTTTTGTACCTTACAGTAGTATTTCCCTTTAAGACACTGTCTGGAGCTGGATTTCTCTCAGTCCTCTGAAGCACTGAAGAGGATCCAGTAAGGGCTGCAAGCATTGCCCCAGTATGACAAAAGGCAGATAATTTGTTCAGCAAATTAGAAACCATGTTATAGCAGTACTTGGCTGCACATTCCACTGGCAAGATGAGACTTTGCCAAGTTATTATTAGCTGTACAAATGACAGTCAAGCACTGACCAAACGAGATATGTGGCTGTTTAATATACTTGTTTATATTCTGTCATAAGTATGCCATAAAAAGTGGCACCTAAATGACTGGAGGATTTAGAATGGAAATATAAAAGATATTGTTATTTTCGTATTTTCAAATACCTGACATACAAGAAAGAGGTACCTGCTGTGCTGCTCATCTGCAACATTGACACAATGGTAACTTGAGCCAACTGGGAGGAAATTGAAGAACAGAAGCAAAAAATATTTCAGCTTACCTGCTGTGCCGCTGTACCCATCCACTCTTAGCCGGTACCGGGTCTTCGAGTCCCCGACGCTGAACTTGTCGTACACAGCGTAAGCTGTCTCGCCTCTGTCTCGCAGATCCACACGCAGCTCATACTGGCCCTGAGAAGTGATTTTGTGGAGGTTCTCAAGACCTGTGGGAATACATGAACAATACGTTTGTCTTATAAAGGGCGTTTAACTGGCCTGTGTAGATACACCAGGACATCAATACTGGTTGGGAGGGTGAGCTATTTCAGTTTTATGGTAATGTTGGTGCAAAACCAAAGAGAAACAGGCAGATTTAGAGACCTTCTCAGCCCTTCAAATCACAGCAGCATGAAGCCCTTAGAGAGATGTAATCAAAGCTGGTGCTGTGTGATTATCTTTCATCTGTGAGCAAATAAAATGTAGTGCAATCTTTGAACATTTGCTTTTTACTTCTATTTACCCCACTTTACTTTGTCGGGTCATGTGCTCTTGTTGGGAACACCCTGGGAGTACAGCAAGTTTGCAGTTGCTTCTCAGGTTACTTTCTGACTTCTTACAGAGTACCACTGGGCATTGGTTTGGTACATTCAGTGACCCAAGTGTGACATTCATGAACTGCAACTGAAGGGCTGGACCCGGCAATCTGTCTGCCCTGCAGCATGCTGTGCCGAGTCTCCTTTGCCTGGACTATGTTCTCCTTTACAAATACTCTTGCCAACTGAATGGAGGCTTCCAAGTGTCTCCTAGACTTTTGGGCTCTGTGTTTTATTTTTAGAATAAGATAAATTCTTGCCACTTACCTATCCAGAATTCATCCTTAGGATCGCCAAAGCCAGCCGCATAACTCTTCCAGTTCTTGTAGAAATCTTCCTTTCCATTTTGGCGCCTCAGGAATACCTACAACCACAGCATGCAAATGTTGTTGCCAAACTGCCTTTGACGGAAGGGACACCAGCAACATAGCTTCTACAAATGCAGAGCTTGGCACCCCTATCACTCAAACCAGCAGTCTCACTGCAATTGTTCCAAGTCAGGTTAACATTCTTTGTATTTTTTAGGTAAGTCTTCTCTACCGCGTTCCCAGGATACCCCATGTGATGTGGTCTTTTAGTTTCTATTCTCTCCTTTTTTAATGGCCCCACACAGCTCTGTATTTTTCAGCCAAGACTTTCTACATCCTCGCCTTCTACCCATGCATTTCTCCAGCTCCTTCTTCTTTTCCCTGCCCTGGGTCCCTCTGTCACGTTCATATTTGAGGATGCCAGCACAGACAGCTGGCATTTTTGTTGCCATTCATTTGTTGTCTGGGTGGGACACAGCTTCTGTAACAGCCTGGGAATCCTGGCCAGCCACCATGTCGTGTGGCTGCTGAACAAATGCTTTCTCTGACCTGGTTCCCCCTGTTGTAAAGAGGGCGCCTCTGCTTTAATGTCATTTACTCTCCCATCTAAATTGAGTGAGTCCACCCTTGTCTCACCTATTAACTATTTAAAAGTTATTAAAGATGGTCATTTCAGCTCCCTGTCCATCCAGTGAAGAGACATCAGGGTTTGGGGGCAGCAATTCATGCCTTTCTAAGTGCTGAGAACACTGAGATGACCCATTCCCTGGAGACATCCGTCCCTCCTCCAGCTACAGAGAGCTAACAACCTCACTTCTAGGCACCTAGGTGTCCTATCTGTGATAAAATTTGCCAAATTTATAGACAAGTCAGCTCTATTCTGATAACATTGCTCTGTGAGTGACACTGTAGGAACACAGGGATGGGATCTGCTACCCCTGCTCTTGGCACAGGCAGACGAATGCAAAGGTGGCATGGGCTCCCTCCCCCTTACTCACAATCCATCCGCCCCCATCTTCGGCCATGTCACAGAAGACTTGCAGAGGCTGGGTCCTGTCGCCATTCAGATAAATTGTGTAGAGCCCAGAGGCGACTTCTCCATTCAGGAGAGCCTGGGAGCAGTCTTTAGGGTAAGGATAGAGAAGACCAGCTGCATGAAAAAGAAAAGACAAAACAGTCCTTAAGAAATCAGCAATTACAACAAACCTGCTGAACTTAAATGACTCATGAAAATCTGTGGTGGGTCAATGGCATGGCCAGGTACAGAGCTCAGGAACTGGCTTGTAATTACTAGCCCCCACACAAAAAACTTTCAGTTAAACACCAGATGATGTATATTTTTCTTTGGAGTAAGCTTTTACACATCTGTCTATGCTTTTGAAAGAATTGTGAAAGCCAAATAAGTACTCCCTGCTATGATGGGAGTATATCTGCCAGCTAAATACTTGAATGGCATGCCCTATGTTTACAGCACCTTTTGGGTAAAATCAAACCTACCAATCTTTGCTTATGTGACAGAGAAGGAAGGTGGAAATGGAAAAGCAGAACTACAACTAAAAATAAATAAATTGGGCTTTGTTTTGCTAGCAAATACAGTATTAAATACTATAAGACCAACGTTTTAATTAACAAAAGCAACAATAAAGCTTGAAACTACAAGGAAATGTCACCAAGCACTTTTTCCTGATAATTAATAGTATTGTCACAGCCAGGGCAATTTCTAACTCCAAAAAACTTTTTTTCTTTTTAAATCCATTTTGTCCATTAACTTTTGTAGCCAATGGTCTAATTAATTAAGTGATGTTCTTGGTATGTCCATCAGAGAGGTTTTAGCAGTTGCTGCTCATAGGGTGGCTGCTCCCCTTCCAGTGTGCAGCACTTCACTGTCTGTGCCTTGGCTACCAAGAATTAGCAACAGCTTTGGGATGTGGGGAGAAGCAGCTCTCTGCAGGGAGTGTTTCCCTCCCTCCTTCAGTGTTTCCCTCTCACTTAAACTAACCATACATTTAATGTAAAGCCCAGACTCGAGCATCTGTCTGGACAAGGCTGATGCTGCATTTGCCTGGGGCAAGAAACCTCATTCAGTCCCTGTTTATGGTCAATTTGCCAAATGTCACTTAAATACACGCAGATTTAATTCTATTTTTGGTTGCAGATCCCAGCCTGTTGGTGGTATTCACCCTGTTTTACACAAGGGCTGACTGTGAGCAGACTCGGGGCAATGTGACTTTTATGAACACTTTTGTGAGTCCTTGGGCTAAAGTTTGTGTAAGGGTAGAAGGAGCAATGGAACCAGCCTAAGGGCCTGCTAGGTCTGAAAGGCTAAAAGCCGTGAAAAGAGAGACAAACGACAGGCAAGGCTTTCACAGTTAATACTGAGCAACATTTTATTTTCCTTGCCATCAAAAGATGTGTCCATGAGACCAGTGACGGACAGATATGTCAACTATGAAGTGACCTTCAGAGAACCCAATCTATTCTGGCACTCAGCTTGCTGGAGAGCTGTCCCTTTAGAGTTGGAACAGACATGCCAGCATCACCATGTGAAAACTGATCTCAGAGCGAGGAGAAAAAACCTGTCCAGAAATTCTGCTCTGAGGACTGCTGAACTGATTTTTATGTCTGTGCATGTGTTTTGCCTCATTTCAACCTAAAATGTGGATTTGTTTTAACAGATTGCTGCACATCAATACAGAGATAAATCAGGGTGTCTGTCTGGATTTTAAAAAGTAATGTCCCTTTTAGCATTTTACATGGGAAAAGCAGGATGTTTCATCAGAAAGAGGACTGTAGAGATGATATGGATGTAAATTTCAACCTGCCAGTTTGGGGGAAGCAGATGGCACAAAGACTTAGGGAGAACAGGGACTTTTGCACTTTTGGCTGCTTACACACTCTAACGTCCTTACTTGTGGTGAAAATAGTCTGGATTGTTCTGCTCTTCAGGGATCTGTTCAGTGCCTGGAGTTTTACCGTGTACTGGGTAGATGGACTCAGCTCTGCCAGGGTGTAGGAAGTTGTCTCAGGGTCTAGGATGACTTCCTATGGGATAAATAATACAGGGAAACCTCAGTAAGAAAATTATAAGTGGACTTGCAACATATTTTAGTTTGTCAGATTATTTGTGGTAATTATGATATTTTAACCATTTAAATTATTTAATACAAAATGCGTATTTCTCAAAGATTTTTGTCATGATAACATTATTTAGAAAAGCTGTCTGGAAATGAATGTTAAATGTCATAGTGTGTAAGTTGTGTGGTTTAAAAACAGGTCAACATAAATGTTTACATACCTTGAATGTTCATATTATATACACGTCTCTGTGAAACTCATAAAAAATTAGGTAGGAACACCCTTTAGGACAAGCCTGGAAATATCAGCCTCTAGTCCTCAAAAGTTTTTTCTTTGCAACCATAAAGGACTGATTTTCAGTGTGCTCAAGTAATCTGTTTTCCTGAAAATCCCTTTCTAACATCCCAGGCTGGCCATTCAAAGTCATCTGTCATTTTTGCTAGGAATTACTTCATAAAAGTTTAAGCATCTAGTTTAAACTAGTCATGTAGGAACTAAATAAAATTATTAGATAGCAAGAGGCATTTCCAAAGGCTTTAGGCACCTCACGCACACAAGGCTGGGTTCTCTTGTGTTAGAAAAAGGCAATCCCATTCTATGGGGTTGTGAGTTTGCTCCATGACACAGGTTTGGAATAAGAGAAAATAGCTGCATGTGCCTTTATCCTTATTGCTGAGAGATGACCATCAAAATTCAGGCTGCAAATAAGCTTCTGTTTCAGGATATAATTTAAGAAAGTACTTTAACACGTTTTAAATCCATTCATGTTCAAGCTAGCACTGTAAAAAGTACATAGTATTTTACCACGTTTCTCTTAAGGCATGTGCTTAGGTAACCAGTGCTGGGCACTTCTGAGCATCTCTACTGCCTAGTACTGAGGCACAGACCTTCTGGTGTGGATGTAAATGCTATACCTTGACTTTGCCATCAATGGACTCATAGATCAGGAGATAACCAGTGACAGGAGCACGTGGAGGCCTCCAAGTTATCACAGCTGTTTCTGACTGAACCTCGGTAGCACTTAAATCTCTTGGAGCATCCATTCCTGAAGGAGACAGTAGACCAATTACAATCACATTGATTCAGAGCTTAGTAGAGAGGCTGTCTTATGAGCGGGGTATTAAAACAGGCCAGGAAAACAAGGTTTCCCTCTGAAGAAATTTTACATAAAAAAAAAAAAAAAAACAACTTTTAATTTTGTGATTTAAAAATACTTTCCCCTCTGGAAGTTTTAAAATACAGGTATTTACTTAATTTAAGTTAAAAAATTGGCTTGTCTCAGGTATGTTGGTTTATAAGCAGCTGCATTGAAATGTCTTTTGAAACAAAACCATGCCTTTCAGTATTTCACACAAGAAGACAGATCAGTATTTCCATATTCCCAGGAAAAAAACTTTGGTTCCTATGATGCCTCTTTTGAACAGGCAAACCTTTCACAGTCGGTCTTGCTACAGACTCCCTTCTCCACCATAATTATAACTGAATTTGCTCTTGGCTTTCTAGTAAACTCCCTGGGACAAGTCAAATAACTTTCTATGCTCAGGAAAATGAGAAAGTGCATGATTTCCTTGATGTGCATGAGTCATAAGGATGTAACCAACTGGATACATTCAGCACTGGTACCCCAATATTACCCCTCAAAGATGCAGCTACTGCTATTGTGAGAATCTGTAGAACTGGTGACAGAAAACCACCTCCTGGGCCAGCCACACCAGCTTTGTAGTAGGAAAAATCTCCTGAAAATGCTATCAAAATTCAGGTGTCTAGTAAAAAATTATCGACGTGCTGGCTGACTTTATGGTAGTAGAGAAAAGTAGGCCTGGTAGGACTGGGGGAGATACAGCCCTCCCCCTCTCCCTGCAGTGAGGTGGGAGACAGCACCTGTAGTGAACTGGGTGGAGAGGGTCTCGCTTTTTTGTGTGTCCTTCACTGCATGGACGCTCAGTGTATACTCAGTTGCAGGTCGAAGGCCATTCAGGTCATACTCCACAGTGTTTCCTGATACCATCTGAGTAACTTCTGGCTCTAGGAAAAAAAAACCAAAAACACAGAAGAGAACCCGGTATTATTCAGACACGTCATTATGTGCTCAACTCCACGCTCCACTCAGTGATCGTTTTGTTACCAGCTGGGAACCAAGTGCAAAACAGTGAAAACTCAGAGCTTGTCTCCCTGCTCACACCTTTGCTGAATCTGAATTAACAGAAGAAACCTTTCTCTAAAAGTATTAGCACTCTCTAGTGTTCATATGAATTATAACACCATGTTTTCTTTTCAAGAATATTGGTTACCTTTGTTCATGGCTGAATTAGGAATGCATAACTAAAATTATGTTATTTGAAATGCTTCAAGCAAGGCTTCTCCATCAAGTAACAGCCCTGCTCCCCTTCCCCCTTGAGCCTATCTTCCTGGAACCACATTGCTGCACCCATTTCTGAGCATCTCTTGAGAGCTGTAACACTGTCAGCTCCCTGACCCATCATTAACTCTTCTTACCATCCTCAGAAGCATAGGAGATAACGTAGTTATCCACAGCAGCAATTGCTGGCTGCCAGGTTGCCAGAGCCTCCGAGTCTGTAATGTTCACCACCACTAGTCCTGATGGGCTGTCCAGCGCTGAAAGAAAGAGGATAGCAGGCTGAAAGGGTTTGACAAATACTCTCAGCTCTGTGCAATTCTGTCTTGGAACTATATGATGTAAAACGTGCAAACATTTCTGCTTGATGCAGAAGCTTTTATGATTCCCTTTGGAACAGTGCAGCTCTGTAGCAGAGACGTCAGTGCCTATTAACAGACACCAAATGTGTCTACTGGAAAGCGAGGTCAATGCATGAAAAGATTAAATGCTGGGAACAGATATAACTAACTACATTCTCAGATCAGTCTTGATATCAATCTTATTAGCTTTGACAGAGCTGACATATTTCTCTAGGCACCCTCAGGTCTGGACTGCTTTTTGGAGCAAAATCATGACACAGAGCTTGGGAAAAATAACCATCGTGACGGCAATTGATAGCCACCATGACCTTCCACCAGTTTGCCCTCCATGTTTAAAAATAAACCAAACAGCCAGCTAACCATCCAAATTCCCCAAACATCCTACCTTGCTTCATCATGGGACTTTGTTTTGTACCTAGTTTTATGCTCCTGCACTGGGAGAGATACCTGCCCTCGGTACAGCTGGAATAGGCTATAAATTGGCTATAAATTTGCTATAAATTTCACTTTATTGTCCAATATGCATCATCTTGTCCTTGCCACAGTTCTCTGAACACTTGTCAGACTCCAAAAAAGAATGAATGAACAAGACTTCAAGGTGGCAAAAACAGGACCATAGTGGAACCTTATTTTCCATAGGGATATTTAAAGATAGATTGAAGAAGTTAGAGTTTTTGCATTTAGGACACTGTCTGGAACTTGAGAGATATGGAGAACACACAACAGAAGCTGGGCTGAACTGCTCAGCTGTTCTGTTTTCCCACATCTGCAAAATAGGATTAATTAAACTTCTGTTGTTTTCTGATGTATTAGGACTGTGAACCCATGAAGTGTCCCTGTCACAAGGAAAGTCAGTTCAGCTTTAGCAGAATGGAAGCCTGATGAAACTTACAATGTCTCCACTCATTTTTAATACAGACACAAAGGGAGAGTGGATAAGAAAAAAGTCCTACAGTTTGTGTAGATGGCAAAAGTGGGATCTCAGTGGGTCTTCAGCTCCATTTCTTAAGTCTATCCTATGGCACAGAGAATGTATTTGAAAACCTGCTATTTCTTCTTCATATATTACCTGTTTTCAGAATTCCAGAGATGGGTTCACTTTCTTCAAAGCCTTTCACAGAGATGATATTAACATTATAGTCTACACCTGGGACTAACTTCACCAACTTGGTCCTTGTCTTACTTCCATCGACTGTAACAACATTGGGAGTACCTATGATGAATACAAGTGCAAGGGATTAATTGCAGTTCTCCAGTAAATGTTTGAAACATGTGTTTCAAGTTAAAAACATTGTGACCAACATGGATGTACTTGTATGTACAGAACGAGATGAATTTTTTGCCAGTAAACTGCAATCACTGATGTCAAGGAGCAGCCTTGGGAAAACATATTGTGGCCATGACATCTGAATCTAAGACACTGTTTTCTGTTTTTAACTAGTGGAATGTCAACAGTAAGAAAAAAAAAACAGTAATTCTGTTCAGAAAAGTAACATAATTTATTTTGAAAACACAGTACTGTCTACATACCAGTTCATAAACCTGTGAGGACAGGACTTGCTAGTTTAGATCTGCTTCGTTTCTTGTGGGAGATGAACAGAGACAAACTTTTTCTTTCACCCATCTCCTTTCTAATAAAGATGTATCTTATATCATTTCAAGTTGTGAAGACTTAGGACAGATGCCTATTTCAAATTCTGGGTTTATTCCAGCAAAACACTTAGGCAAGTGCCTAATTTTATGACTGTAGATTTCTCTGAAGATTTTTTTTGTGGTATCATTATGTATTTAATGCTGCACATGTGCTTACATACAACATTATCCAGAGGCCTATATATTTACCTGTCTTATTCAACAGCATTTCTTTATGGTCCTGATGTCTGTAGTGTTTGCTTTTTAGTTGCTTCCTTTCAGAGATGTCCCTAAGTTATGCTAAAAATTTGCTTAAGTATAGGAAGTTTTTTAAACTGAACACTAAAACAGGGATATAATAGATGCAGTGAAATAACACTGGGGAGCACTAAGAAAAATCACTACCTTTGAAAAGTATTACAACCATGGATTATGATTATTATTTCTGAGGGCCATCTTTTGCTCATAAAGTGCCTACAAAATAACAAGGCAGTTTTGGAATATATCCTTATTTAGGAGGCAGAGTGTTTTGTGAATGTTGCCTGATGAGGGGCACAACAATTCCAGCATCTAGCTGTGAGCTCCCTTACAAGTCTTGTCCATGGGACAAGATTCCTATGCACTGAGAGTTGGATATCAGTGCAACAAAACCTTTCTTCTCTCTCCTTTGCCATGTCCATTCCCACACTTACCTCCTGTGACAGGGACGTAGGAGATCCTGTAGCTGTCCACGCGGGTGCGCGGGGCTATCCAGCTGACTGTAGCAGAGTTTTCTGTGATATCAGAGAATGAGATTCCCTTGGGAGATCCAACAACTGTCAGTGGAGAAGAGAGGACAGACACACCACATAGAAAGAAAAGGTAAATAATTTGTTTATCAGTTATTAGTGCTGCAACAGTGATTTGTTCCTGTATCCCAAGAGCTGATGCTACCAATACTCTCTGCACAAAACAACATGAATCCAGGGAGTAGCAAACAGTTAATGGTTTTATCATGTAGCCTACTTGGTCTAAATTTGCCTTTTTCGGTAACAATACAGCAGTGCATAGCTTCAAAATACCCTAGACATCTATCGACAAATCATGTTCACAAAAGTAACAGAGATTTTTCAGTGTTACAGAAAATTATGGAGCAATACTTACAGGAATATTATGCTATTACCCAGAGTCATTGTACTTATCATTTTTTCTACCCCAGTTTCCACAGAGTCTCAGAGCCCTAGCTGTGACACATGGCAACAGCAATGCTTAGCAATGGGGAGATGCCTCTTCTTCAGCATAAGGTTTCTACCACAGGATGCCTAAAAGAGACCTGGACTCAGTTGTCTGAGTGCATCAAGGGTTCATCCTCTCAAGCACTGACTGCCTGTAACTTCTGTTTGCTTAACACCAGAACATTGGATTTGCTTCTTGGAATCTCTGTTTGAGACCATGATGTTTCCTAGGTACACCCATCACCAGAAAGGCACTTGTAGTTCACTGCAGCTCTTTGTCATACAGCCCAGCCTCACCCAGTATAAACCTGAGCACTAGGTTTGCCTACATAAATAAGATCAGCAAGCTGGGACAGATTCATTAGGATGACCTGGTTGTTTTGCTTTGCAAACAAAGCCTAACAATTTTTGCCAAAATGGCCCAATTTTAAGATGCAAGCCAACATATCACAATCTGAAACATTCTACTTTAAGGCTTAATTAAGCTACTGAAAACACAAATTGAAAGGGCTTCTGGAAGGACATGGTCGAGACCTAACCCTTCAAAGTTTACATTGAGCATCTCACTTCCAGTTTGCTTTTTTGACTGTAACCAAAACAACCCTGACATTTGTTAAAAGGAACAAACAGCCACACATAGTAGGGCATTAGCAGAAAGGGGACAGATACCAAACATGAACCACATTAAGAGTGGTGGAAACAGGCTGTGGGCAGGGGAAGGGGGACAAATGAAGTCCACAAGTGACTGCGCTTGAAATAGCTTGGAAAGAACGTGTCTGCAGGAAAGAAGTCAGAGAGGGCTGTTTGTTCCATGTGTCCCCAAAGATCTAGCAGCAATGCAGTAAATCAAGTGAAAGTCAAGGAAAGAAAAACAACAGAGCTCTCAAAGCTCTCAAGAGAAATGTAAATTATTTCTCCGGAGTTCACAAGACATTTTGGGCTTAGAGGGCTTTGCTCATGTGGAAAAGCCAAAGAAATAAAGATAAAGAACTAAAGATAATGAAGAAAGCAAGGTGGGGTTAGTAAAGCTGCATGGCACCCAAAGTTGCTACTGGTTTAGCTACAGTGTGAAAGAAACAACCATAAATAAAGAAAACCTGTGAAAAAGAAAGAAGCTAAAATCACACTGATCATACTCTATGGTGTAGGTGCCCTTAGTTACTGATGAAAATTGCTAGTGATGACTCTGGAGAGCACAGCTCTCTTTGGACCAGCATTTGGGGTTTTAACACACTCACAGACTTCAGCCTTGCCCAGAAAATCAAGTACCTAATCCATCCCACCTGAACTCTGCTGTGCATACTTCTGTAGGCACAAGCTTCATGCATGTTTTCTGCACCAGGTAAACTGCCATGTAACAAAGAACAATATACAAAGAGCCTTGGCTATGTGAGAGTCCAACATCCCCACTACTCCAACTACTTTTCTGGGAGCAAATGTGACAGACAAAGCATATAGGACAATCCGAGTAAGCATTGGTCCTGGAATGAGTCCCAGGCAGGTAACGGAGCAGTTCCTTTGAGCACAGGGAAATGAAGAAGCAGCAAATGAATCAATCTTCTTAGGCTACCTGAAAGCCAAAATTAAGCAGGCATAATAAAGCTTCTGTCTTGTCACTCACGAAAAGCTCAGCACAGCTGTTGGACAGATACAAATGATTAGCATTATCCTCCAGCACCATCCCTCATCCCTCTATGAGAGACTGAGGACTTTCTGTGAGGTTGTTGGAAAATCCATCAAACCTGAGTTCTTGCCCTATTTTTTTTTTTCTTCTAAAAAAGTTCTTTCCTCATTAACAGACCACTGTCTTTCTTCAAGCAACAGGAAGCATCAGACTACATTTATCATGTAAATAGATCATGTGAAGTGTTTGGGGAGCCTCTCAGATGAAAAATGCCATCACAGCGTGGCAAAACATCATTAGAAGAAGGGGAAAGTAGCAGCATGAGACCCACACTTCCTACCAAGGATATTAAGTGGCACATGGCCATATCGTGGTCCCCTGCTGACGGCTGAATTGCATTTCAACAGACATTATATAGATGAATTTCCAAGAGACACAGACCTCCTCTGAGAGCAGCAGTGGGCAAACTTTCTGGTGCCAACTCGATTAGGCACTGCTGGTCTGTACAATGCTGCCTCACACTGCTCTGATTTTGTGATGTATGTTTTCTATCACACTAGAATTGATGAAAGTAAAATGACAGACAAATGCAGAGAGTGGGTACCATCATCACCCCAAACAGGATAACTTTTAACAATGTTATCAGCAGCAGTTGGGGAGGGGGGAATTACTGCTCTTCACTTGTACGTACAAGTAAATGTCACCTGTTATGGAGGAAGAACTGTTGGTGTTGGCTGGAGGAAAACAGGACTTCATCGTCAGCTCCCATGCACAGCAGTTTCACACCATGCCCCTGGTGTGATGGGAGCCAGGGAGATCAGCCAGGCGCTGAGCCACCAGCTGCAGAACCAACACAGCTAAACGGAGAGCCTGACAAATCCCAGTCCTGCCCGGCTCCCTCCTCACTGAAAGCCCGTGGCTGTCACTGCATCGCCCCCCTGGCTGAATTCTTAAAAGAGAAAAGGAACGAAACCCTAGAGGAGGACAAGGCACCTAACGGTGAACACTGTGAGGTTTTTCCTCCTTCTCCCTGCTTGCAGCAGCTGGATGGTTTAACACACGAGGATAAGAGGTTGGACCCTCAGAAAGGATAGCTCAGTGATGCTCAAACCAGACAGCTTCAACTGCACTCATTTATACCAACTGCAGATCTGTCTCTGGCGGCTGTGTTTGTGTATAGAAGGCTGTGTGCCCATGTAGGGAAGAAGGGAGAACTGTGAGCGATAAATACAGAGAAGGAGTTTCAATACAGATTATTTTCCTGACTTCATTTCTATGGTAATGTTTGGTTTAGGTTTGCTGGTCTGTTTGCTAGCCGTCTTTGTTCCTACTGTGATTTTACTGTTTCCTCTACTAAAACTCAAGACTTTCTAATTTATTCCTTGCTCGCTCATATATTGTACGCAGGCTAGAATAAAGCAAGGCTGCTTACGAGTCTGTCTGAGCTACCCACTCAGAGGCAGCAAATGTTTCTTTGCCAGCAAACTGGAAATGCTATAAATATACACGTGTTTATCTAAATAACCAACTCCTAAATAAGAAACTAGTTAGATGCCTTGGTGGCCCTGGCTGCCCAATGTGGTAACATGCAGTCTGAGTTATTTAGCTGGATTTTTGTGGCTCCGACTTTACTATCAATTATCCATGGACTATTTATAGCTGAAAAACATCTTTGGGGCTATTGGTGCCACTAGGTGACATGTGCTAAATCTCTCTTAAAAACTGAATAAGAATGTAGTCACAAGGAAAATGATAGCTGTTAGTGGTTTACCATAAATATCCTGGAAGTCAGTGAAAATGGGAACACGCTGCTAACAAGTGCAATTGAATTTAAACATCCTTCTCCATTAGGAGACAACCCACACGAGCCTGGAGAAAGGCAGCTTGTGATGGATGTATGTTCTCCCTCATGTAAAGGCCTGGGTGAGTGTGTATATGCTCATGCTGCTTATTCAGAGGATGTGATGGCAGTCAGTGGAGCTGGTCAGAAATGTGCATTTCTAACAACTGGCACCACAGACATTGAGGTGAGTCGTGAGGCCATGCTATTTGAGGACAAGTTGTTTCATATTGAGTTATTGTTGGTCCTTTCTGTGGGCTGTCTGCAGTACACTACTACAGCTGGGCACATGCTTCTTTTACACTTTTTTGGTGGCTTCCTCACACGCTGAACTTAGTTGTCCTCTTCTTGACCCCCTCCTCCCTGAATTAGGTCGATCTGAAGTAATTATTTTTTCAGATCAGCAAGCCCAAAAGTTTTCAAAGAGAGGATTTGTGTCAAAGAGCATTGCCTCATTTTTTATATATTTTTTTAAGATTTAACTATGTTTCAAAATGGAATCATGATATCGATGGAAAAGAATTTGAAAAGTTTCCTTCAAAAGTGCCAAAATGAAATACTTCAAATTAAGAACCCATTTTTTGTTTAAGTTAATCTGAGGAATTCAACCTAAGCCTCAAGAATTTTTTACATGACTAGTATCTGCAAATTTTCATACAAAAACAATATAAGAAAAAATATTCCAGTTATAAATAGCAAAAAAATTTCTTCCTCTCCCTGACACTGAGAAAACAAGGCTGTGTTCTGGTAGAGATTTTTCATAAACAGAAGTTTAGGCTAGCTTCAGGATACTAGACATTTACAGTTATATTTACAATGCTTCTTCATCATTGTGAGACTATGAAAGGCAAGAACTCTGACTTTGTGGAATTGGCATACTGCAATTGAAAATCAGGGCCTTGGAATTTTTAAACAAAATAGCATGAATTGGCAGTCATCCCTGCATCTTTTCCTCATGATGATTTTATCTAGGCTAATTTACACCAGGATTTTTGACACACAAGAATGACAACATATAGCAGCTTCTGCTGGGGGAGTTCAAAGTTTTGATTTTGCAAGAATGTCTAGTTTATTTTGAATCATTGAACACATGTTGCTCCTGTTAAAACCAGTCTAAGTTAATGGTGCTTAGTCCTTTGCTGATAAAGCCATAAATAAACTTCTCAATACCTCTGTTAAATTCATTTTGTCATCTCTCTTTTATAGGGAGGTAAATTATCGAGGAGATACACAATTAATCTGATGAAATCACTGAAAAAGGCTGATAGTCATTATTTCCCAGCTCTTAAAGCCAGCACTTTGAATGCTAGACTGCTGTCTAATTCCAGATCATGGAAGTAATTAAGTGAACCATATTAAATAGGCACTGATGAAGCTAAGGAATCTGAGACGATTCACTATAAATAACTACATCAATACACTACATGATTCACTATAAATAACTACATCATGAAAAAAGAAACTCATAAATGACATGCAGGAGACAGTTCGAAGACCTCGGTAACAGCTCAAATTGGCTAGGAAAAGGAGAAATGTTAAAACAAACAGGCACAAACAGATTATACTTTTCCTACTGCAAAGACAATACCTGTGGTTGCTACTGAATTTATGGGTTGGGAACGCCGTCCACTGCTAACTCCATAGAGCTCAATTTCATACTCAGTACCCTCTTTCAGCCCTGTTATATCGTGGGTGCGCTCATGGCCTGGTACTATTAGTTCCAGTGGATCAGATTTCCTTTTGGTATCCCTGATTCTTAGAACAAAACTGTCAAAAACCCCATCATCCGCAGTCCAGGACAGACGGAAGCCGTCTGGAGTAGCATCTGAAACCAGAAGGTTGTCGACCTCGGGTTCTGCTTCTAAAAAAGGAGAAGATAGCAGTAGGGGAAAAGTAAGTGATTGTTTTAATCAGTTCATTAGTGACCTGCATGAGGTCTGGATATAGCATACTGCAAGAATCCAACCACAGTTCAAATAAAGGGAAACAATCTGCTGGCTAGTGAAAAAAAAAAAAAAAAAAAAAAAAAGAAAAAAGAAAAGAACATTAGCATTTTACAAATACTGAAGATGTATGTGAGTGTGTTTGGGTGCATTCAAACAGTTCAGTCTTCAACAGCAAATCCACTACATGGAAATACACCATTTGCCTCTGCCATGCAAAATTACACATGCTAATAGTAAGTTCAAAGTGCATTTGTCCCTTGCTTTTCATTGCATTACCCATCATATGTGAAAACTTCATGTAGGATAAAATCAGGCTTTTGTTATAGATCTATAGGCATGCCTGTAATACTGTCAGGTCTCTGTCTGTTAGGAGGACAACACAAAAGCTGCTTGAAAGAGTCTTTTCCTTCATGCAAAACCCTTATTCCATGCATTTCTGGCCTCTGTGATACCTCTGAACAGATGAATCCTTCACTTTGATAATAAAAACAGGCTGAAGCAGCAATGGGGAATCATGAAAATTCATATTCCTTAGCACACTTAAATCCCAAGTGCAAGACCTACTGTCTTTAGCAAACAAACCCACTCAAGAGGATCCCACGAGCTGTAAGACATTAAATAACTACAGCACATCTTCAGCTCAGTATGGTCAAGCATCACCACCTACAGAAATGCTGCCGGAGTGGTTACTGTCTTACAGCATCTCTAATGCAATTCTATCTTCCACAAGAAGATGTTCCTATTTATTTTTTTGTGAAGCTCCAATCAGGTAATCCCCAGCTTTACTGCTGCATAATCAGTAACATGCAGATGAGACTTGATGGTAATAGGGCTAGAGAATCGGTCTGCAATGCCTTTTCAAGAAAATTCAAATGCTGCTGGAAAACAGCAGCTATGATGAGGCTGAGAACATGAGCTAAGGTTTTGTGGAGAGCAAAATGCCATCTTTACAGTTGGCAGTGATCACACTCGATTGTCTGTGTGTGAAACCCACAGACAGAGTGAAAGAAATGAGGCCATAGGCAGGAAAACCAATATGACTTTCCTCCTGAAGATCCTGACAGTTGGCAAGTTGGGGAATGCTGACGTGCCCAGCAGCTGTTAACAAGATGAGCTCCCACATGCAGCTAGCTGTCTCAAAAGACTCCAGTTAGAAGTACCTGCATGAACATAGCAGAAATTTTCACCCCTCAACCCACGTCATGCGTCTCTACAGGATCCCTCACAAAGACAAAAAGGAAACGTCAAGTTAAAAGGAATGGAATTTCATTGGTGACCCTATCAATCACAAGGAGTTATGTGTAACCACGATGCAAAAAAGGATGCAAAAGCCAAGGTTTGTTTTGCAAATGGACCGCATAAAACATCTTCCATGTGAGAAGAAAAGCAAGAAAGATAGGGTGGGAGAGAACAATTCATTCGCATTAAAATACCTGTAATGGCCACAGTGCTTAGGGGCTTTGTTTGGTGCCCCTTGGCAAAACCATAAAGCATAACCTCATAGCCAATGCCAGTAATAAGGCCTTTAAGCTTCAGTTGCCGCTGGGCTCCCGTAAGGAGGAACTCCTGTGGGTCCAGCAGCTTGCCAGAATCCACCACGACTACAAGAAAGCTGTCAAAGGCATTCTCCGATGCCATCCACGACACTGTGAACCCGTAAGGGTTAATATCAGAGACAGTTAGGTTTCCCAGTGGGGGCATGGCCTCTAAAAGAAGGGAAGGTGCAAAAAACACACACACACAAAAAAAAAAAAAGAAGCAAAAAAACATTGCAAATTAGAACGTGTCACAGATTCCAACACACATAAATCACATTTTTTTTTCCCCCAAATATGGATTTAATTGAAGTGTATAGTCCGGACCACAGGACTAGGATTTTCAATGGAGCCTCTAAAAGTTAGATGCTCAATTGTTCATTTTCCTCAAGGGTGTCTTAACACCTCATCTCACAAGCTCCTTTGAAATTCCTTCAAAGCTCAATGTGCAAGCACATTTCTTTTGTTACACATGCACTAGAAAGCAGTTATAACAAAAACTGTTTGAGAAATTCTACACATAAGGCTTTCATTTCCTTTCACTTGTCTCCATCACGGGTGCTTTAGGGACAATTTTCAACCTTGACATTCACAGTTCCTATATTTTGCATTCTTTTCTCTCTAATTCACACGAATATCTCCAGCTTTTTTTTTTTTTTTTTTTTTTTTTTTTTTTCTTTAAACAGTGGAGGGGTCAGCAGTGCCAGAAGGACTGCCAGAAGCAGGGCATGAATCAGCCAGGGTCATAGCTCTTGCAAGTACTAAATACTTGCAAGATGGCTTTTTGGGGGGGATAGGAGAGAATCAAGAGTTTGCACTGGCAGAGGGCAGGGGCTAAATGACTGCAAAACAGAGCAATAGCCTGACCAAAGAGCTTCACAGGCAGCTGCTAGGGTGGCATGTTGACAACTTAAAGAAATTCCAGTGAGGGGGCTTTCTTTTTCACATCAGCATGACACTTGCCAATGTTTAGAGCACGCAGACCAACTTCTCAAAACTTTCCCACCATGTCTCTGAAAAAAAGGCCAAATTTTCACAAGATTGTTTCTCAACAGTTTTTTGCTTGCTCAAAATCTGACAAGTCAAATAGGAAGATCAACTGGCTCTGTTAAGCCCTGGCCTTCATCCAGGTTCCCGGGCATTGCTAAAATTCTTCTAAACTATTTGACAAACCTTGTTTTGTTGGCCCAGGAGCTAACTCATCAGATCTTCCATCGCTCAAATTCCACTCACTTAAGAAAGTACCAGTTCCCAAAGATCCCCATTTCAGTTTGGTAAACAAATAATGAGCCCCAAATGCTGAAATTATTTTCTTGGGATAGGTGTTGAGTGACACCAACGTGCTAAACCCAGAAGGTTTATGAGAACTGTTGGCACATCCTAGTGCTCTGTAGAGTGCCACATATTTATCTAGCTGTGGGAAATTTCCTCAGAAAATACCAATGTCTACGGTTTGTTTTCAAGAAGGAAGCATTTGTGCTCTGGTGTAGCAAAAGATCAGGAATTTTGAAAGCAAACACTTGCTCACTTCTATCTACACGTCATCAGGGGGCAGATCAATGTTGGTGCAAAATGCAACCATTTTCCCTCAGGGAAATGATCATGGTCATTGCCTTTCACAGAAAGTGCTGGCCCAGATGCTGAGGGATGCTGCTACTGTGACTAGTTCTCCCACTGTGCATTAATGAAGTGAGGGGGGAAAAAGAAAAGGATTCAATTTCTGCTTAATCCTATTTAGGCTGTCATATGTCTATGTGACAATCCCTAGCAGTGCATACTGGCCACATTGTACATAGAATGTGAACTCCGTGGTATTTATTTGATGAGTTAGGCTTGTGATGTTCAATTAATCCCAGTTAAAATCTAGCCAAATTATTCAGATGTAAGGGATATGTAGAGGGAACATCACAGAACAAGAGGTGTTTTAATATCCAGTCCTCTCCCTCAGATGGAGCTACTGACAAATTTCTCCCTTAAACTTCAGGATTCGAAGAAGATTATTACACATGGGAGAAAGACCCTAGAGGGCTCTTGACTCACTTTAAACTATTACTCCTCCTGGACAATTTTTTAAGGCCAACATGCCTGCTGTGACCCATTCCTGCATGAAGCTTGCAAATGAAAGCATTGTTGCTGGACCAGATATTCAGTGCTACAGAGAGTCTGCTCTTTTATCCATGCTGGAATATATATTTTTATAAACTGATAAATATACCCCAAACCTTTAAGCAGGTACCTGTCATGACAAAAGCAGTGAGGGGCTCTGTGTGAACACCTGCATCGGTAGTGCCCTTAATGTTAATGTCATAGCCAGTGTAATCTAGCAGGCCTGAGATGTGAGCGCTGCGAGCACCTCCTGACACCGTAAGCTCCTGGGGTTCGTGTGCTGCATAGGAATCTCTAATGTGTATAACAAACTTGGCAAAAGGCCCATCTCTTGTGGTCCAGGAGAGGTTGAAGCTGTCGGGGGTAACATTTGTGAGTGTGAGCGTGCCCAGCTGTGGCTCAGCCTCTGAGGGAGAAAGGAACACAGGTGAAGAGAGAGCATTACTTAATAGGGTGGGGGAATTAGCCACGGGAGGTTATCGATTCTTGAAGCCAAAGCTGAAGCTTTTAGCCTTGTTTTGCAGTGGTTAAAGTAAAGAGGAGCACCATAACAGCTATTTTGTAAGGTTTTGGAAAGAAGCCAATGAAATTAGTGCTGACTTTTTGTTGTTGTTGTTGTTGTTTTCATTCAGTATTTTTAAATACACTCAATTTTCCTGTTGAAATGTGGCCTGATTTACAGAAATGCCAACAGCATACAGCCCCATGGTAAAACCATGGGAACTGCAGTAACTCAGCACTAGAAATGTAATGGAGATATCCAGACCCAAAGCAATTCCAAAATAGATGAAATAGGATTTGGGCAGGAGTTAGGTGGGTCCAAACCAGACATCCTTGAAATCCCATTTCAGCTTCTTCTTAGTGTTCCTGTTGCCTGGCAACATAGATACAGAACCCTGAAGTTCACCAGGGTTTTCATCCTGGTAGTGATCATCTCAAGCACTAATCTCAGGCCAAAACCTCCCTGGATTCCACAGCTAAGGTGTTCCTCATCCCCTGATTAGGCATAATCAGGGAATATCTAATGGACTGGACAAAGCAAACAAGCAAATGAACAAAAAACACAAAACCAAGAAAACACTGCCGTAGCTCTCCCTCTTTCCAACCATTCAATGGTAAGGGCTTTTCTTGAGAAAGCGAAGACTTTCCTTTTCTGCAAAATGAAATTTAAAATCACCTCTCTCCCCTGCTAAGGGAGAATCTCAGCTTTTAGGCTATAGAAGGGGGAGAGCTTCCCACCATTCCTGTTTTAAGCTGTTCCGTTTAGCATAAAATCATCAAGGATTCACAAGAGCACAGAAAGACCACAAACGTGACCCTGCAGTCAGGTGGTCAAAGAATCCTGTGTCTGCTCTCAGGGCTGAATTTCTATTTTTTTCTCTTGCCAATTGAGTATAAACCAAGAACACCTTGGGAAATGCAGCCTGTGAGATACAGGAGAATAACTGTGTAAGTGATAAATGTTGAGAGAAAAGCAAGAAGGACTTGTCACACTGACCAAGAGAACAGTGCAAGAATGAATTCCTTTTTTAAACTAAAACATGAACTGCTGCAAGATGTTCCAACTTTTAGCTGCCGTCCCCAGTGGCAAGACTTTTAGATAACAGTCCACCTCCTTCTCTGGAAAAATCTTGGAAGAGGTGAATCCAAGTGGCCCCGATTAAGGACACATGCTGCTGTCATGCTGCCAGCCCGTGGCCATCAACGCCCTCATGGCTAACAGTGATGAATTCACCATGTAAGCACAATACTTCTGAAGACAGGGGAGGAGATGAGAAAATATCCACAGTGCAAACAGGCTTGGGAGGAGAACCCAGTGAAACCGAGCATGGAGCCGTCAGCCCTGCATGCAGCTCAGAGCTGACAAACCAATCCTTTCCAGTCTGATTCTGAAATGGCCACATTCCTTTGCATGCCATTTGCATCCAGTCAGGCAGGCTCACATCACCACAACCAAACTCCGAAGAACACTACATGCAAAACGAGTGGAAATTTTCTTTTTCAGTGAGTCCTGCCATCACCAAAGGAAAAGCTCTGATATCCAGTGAAAACAGACAAGTTTTAAAGACTCAGAGATAGCAAGGCAAGTGAGAGTGGTGGGCTGACCATCAAGAAAGGGTGTGCTTCTTGTTTGAGCCCAGCTCTCTGCTGGGAACACGTAAAAATGCCCAGCAGAGGAGGAACACCAGAACCAGCACAAGGTGACCAGACCACTCCATGCAATCTTGGCTGGTCATTTAGCATGCTGTATGAAAATCACATAAGAGATGCAAATGTCTTGGAAGACATTTGGTTTTAAGATGAAAAAATCAAAACAACATGCAGGTGCCTCTCTGGTCTGACAAAGATATGAAGGCCTCCCACCCACAACAAAGCAAGAGAGGATGGGACAAATGGAAACATTCAGATCAAGTGCAAAGATATTCTGTGAAAAACATCAGCCATCTGGAGCATGTCAGTTATATATACACAGTACTTGCAGATAAGTGTATATATAATGAAACCAATCATGGTTTACTACTGGCTCCCTTAATGCTGGGGGCACTTTTTCAGCCTTTTCCATCGTCTCAGATATCTCTTTTTCCAAGTGCTCACAAGCTCATTTTACTTCAGCCTCCCCTCATGGTGATCTTCCTATAATTTACCAAAGGAACGATGATGAGTTGGAGCCACGTTTTAGAGCAGTTCGGTGGACACAAAAAGAAAGAAGAGAAAAAAGCAAACCTAGAAGGTGAAACAAAGAAATACCTGTGGTTGCCAGTGCTGTCAAGGTCTGACCACCTTGCCCATCAATTACACCATGGAGTTGGATAGTGTAATTAGTGGCAGCTTTGAGGCTGGTGACTACATAGTGCCGTGAGGCCCCTGGCACTGTTTGCACCAGGGAGTCCAAAGGGAAGTCAGAATTTCTGACTTCTAGAATAAAATGGTCAAAGGCATTGTCCTGCGCCTCCCACGTGAGCAACATGGTGTCTGAGGTAGCATTTGATACAGTGAGTTTGCTAAGGAGAGGTTCCTCTACTATAGGAAGAAAAACAAATGGAAATACGTTGCAATTATTAAAACCCAAAGCAACAAAGTAAAATTAAATAAAAGTTTGAATTCACCCACAGGTCACAAAGACCAACTAGCCCTATATTTCTTGATGTTTTCCACATCACAGCCCCTGTGGTCACCCTGCCCACACTACCTATGACTCAGTGAGGATATTTACAATCTGCTGATGCTAGAAAATGCAGTTCTAGATTATCTTGATCACTCATGTTTGATATTAAGCTCAACATCACTGACTACCTTAATCTATTGCTATGACAAATTGCTGTGACTTTTCCTAAGATCATGTCAGCAGAAAAAAAAACACAGTAATATTAAATGTTCAAAACATGAGCTATTATCTGCCTGCTATCAGAATACACCTTCTGCTTTTGTAACCTAGTCCTCTCCTTCCACTTTCACACTGTAACTGTCTACAGCACATTTGACACTTAACTTCCTTTTCTTTGAGTGTTTTCTGGAAAAACTGTCAACTGTAAAACCTCAGGATGTGCAATATGCCAACAGCTAAATGCCTACCTATTTAATTTACCAACATCAAGTAAATGCTCTCTTTCACTATCTCATCTAACATAAACTGAATTAATAAATGTATCAGCCTTGTAGGAGTCTGCTGACACAGACTGAAATGTGCCTGAAACCCATTTAGAGAATCAGGATAAAAACTGTGTCTAGAAATTGGTTTATCTGAGAGAAGGAGTGTGTCCTCTATGCTGTCTGACAAACGCATACTGCAAAAATAACATAATGAATCATCTCCCACTTGCTTCCTGGGAAATTTATTTTGATTCTCATCAACAGCAGAAGTTGTCCCTACCCTAACGTTTGAACAAGAGCAAACATATTATTATGTGAATGAAATCACACCATACTGTGATTGACTGCCTTTGCTGGATGGGATAGTGGAATAACATTCACAGTTCAAAATGTCTGCAGCAGGTCGTCCTTAGAAGGTGTCAGACAGTGAGGTAGAGAATTTGGCAGTGGGTAGATTGGTAGGGTAGCTGAGGGCTAGGAAATGGGCACAACCTGCAACAAAGAGTTAGAAGAAAGCAGAATTAGCATTGAGGTAGGTTTTATGTACCTGTTGTAGCTGCAGAGCTTATTGCCTGTGTGCGGAAACCATTAGAGATCCCATAGAGGTAGACAATAAAATCAGTGCTGGGGGAAAGCCCTGAGATATGAGCTGTTCTTGAATTGCCTGAGATGTTGAACTCCATGGGCTCCAGCAACCTGTTAGAATCAATAATTTCAATAGTAAAGACGTCGAAGTCCCCATTGGTGGTTGTCCAAGAAAGGTTGAAGCTTTCAGGAGTAATGTCGGAAACGGTTAGCTCACCAACTTCTGGGTGCACTCCTGAGGAGGGAAACAACATTGGTCAGAAGGGAACAGCCCAGTGTCTTCTCCTACTAGAAATGCTGTGCTTCGCTCTGCACATGCTGACAGCACTCCATGCTGCCCTTGGAGAAAAGGGTTTAAATGGAAGCTTGCTACAGCAGGCAAACAGGTTTTAAGGGGAAGAAATCAAATGAAAGCATCTCAAAATGCTAAAAAAGAAAAAAAAAAAAAAAAAAAAAAAAAAAGGAAAGGAAGGTTTAAAGCTATGGCTACTTCCCTTTGCAGCCATGTGTCTTTGAGGTCTGAGCATGAAAGCAGTTGCAAAAGAACATTTCCAAAAGCCCCAGGGCATTTGGACAAGTCAGCTTCCAGTTTTAGGAGAAGCTAAAACTAGAGCCATTACTGTATCCAGAGGAAAAGATTGTGTTTTGTTTTAGTTCTTCTACTTTCCCTTTCAGCTTATGCCTATGAAAACTGGCATGTAATTTGGGAGCTGGAGCCAAAATGCAAAGCAGTGATAGCTGCCTTGGGGTTTCTTCCTCTCCGTAGGCATCCCTGACATGCTACAGGAAGGCTCAGAAAATTCTGACAATTGCAAGTCCCCAGAAAGGAAAATTTTGAAAAGCCGGATGCTGAGTATGACCCAGAAAGGGAAGGGAAAACCTCAGCAGGGCATCTTCTGGTGTTTTCATTAAGTTAATAAAAGGAGAGAACATTGCATATTTAGGCAGGACACCCATGATGTCTGTTTTCTTGTTTGTGCTTCTACTGCTTCCCTTGTCTAGCCACATTTGTCTATTTTCAATGGGCAATCTGCTACCAGCTCATACTCAAGACTCTCAAAGCAAAGGACTTCCAGACTGCAGCAGGACACAGCCCAAGGCAAGTGCCTTGTGCCACACACATTTCTACTTAAGCCAAGCTGCTTAAAACACTATTGAAACAAGCAAGCTTTACCGTGTATAATGTTTTTGTTTTGTTTAGTTCTTACATGTACTTTTATCTCCTTCCGTGCTGAGTAATATGTGCTTGGGAAAAGTAAATAGAGCAGCAAACTTTTGGCTGTCCCACAATTTTGGGAGGCTGGGAGGTTGCAAAGGTCTGTAAGGAAGCCCAGAGGCAACAGATATTGTCTACAAGAAATAGTTCCATCACTGGTGCCCCTCTATTGTCAATTCATACCCTGTTTGTTATAATGATCGTAACACTTGGAAGAGTCAGTGAGCCATACAGAACAGACATATGTTTATATTTGCTTCTCACAGTAGAAACTTGTGATGAGCAATCCTTTATCCAAAATGCAGTGTTTCACAAGATCAGCCAGAAAATTATTTCTGTAGCTCTTGCTTAGTTTCATGCAAGCTTTTGATAATGTGGGGCTTACCCTCCTTCTTTCAGGTCAGTTTTATCCAGAGTACTTTGGTTGAATTTGGTCTTGCGTTGTAATTTTTTCAGAACAGTCCAACTGTTTAACAACCTTATGTGGCTCAATATATGATACCATGCTTGGAGGAAACTCACTTGTGTTCTTTTCTATATGAGAACATACAGAAGGTGTCTGTCCTTGGGTCAGACACACACGCTATACACTTGAGACTGGATTTATTAGGAAGCTGGCGCAGAATTTTGGAAATAGCTTCTGAAGGGTAAAACACAAACATGCTCCTGGGCTTTGATTATCTGGGTTACAAAGAGCAGATTTTATAATTTTTACAAGGCAACCTGGGCTTTCCTGAGCATGTACAACAGCCAGTTGGGTTTTGTAGTTAGTGTCAACCAGCAGAGAAGCAAATAAAAGGAACAAAACAAGCCATTCTGAGGGGGGTAAAAAGAGCATTCCTGAAAGCAAATGGCTCCATGGGGGCGCTGAGACTCATATTGGAAAGTCTGATCATGAGACATTTCCATGCCAGAGATGTTCAGCCAAGCTTTAACGAGTTCAGCGCGCCCCATGCAAAGCAGACCGAGTGAGCAAGCTTTGTCGAGCAGTTGCAATTGCTCTGGCTCATGTCCCTGTCTGCAAAGGAAGGGAGCCATGAGACTGGACGAAAAGATACCTGTTGCAGTTTCAACAGAAAGGGGTTTGGTTCTGTAGCCGTTAATCACACCATAAAGTGTGATGTTATAAGGTGTGTTGGCCTTGAGGCCTGTAACATTCATAAAGCGCAGTCTGCCTGGGACTGTGATATTCCGGGTTTCTTCTGGGTTGTCAGCCTCCTGCACCTGAATGACAAAGTTCTCATAGGCCCCGTCAGCTGCTGTCCAGGTGAGCTGGAAACCATCCCAGCCAGTCTCTGATACTGATAATTTTCCAAGCTCAGGTTCTTCCTCTGAATAAGGACAGAGAGTCAGTCAGTTACTCAGATTACAGACTGGTGGTGGTGAGGTATTACTTAATGACTTTCAGAGCTAATGAACTTCATTTGTAAGCAAGTGACACGGAGATGCACCCCCACACACATTGACATTCTCAGCTGCCCCGGATAACTCATAAAGTCTCTTCAGAGACTTGGCAAGACAGAACAGAAAGAAAAGATCCATAATAATAAATAATATTCACAGTAATGCTAAAAGACTGCTTACAGAAAGTGGTTTAAAGACTGTCTTACAGCTGCGAGTGTTTTGCCAATATTAATTACAACTCCCTATGAGACAAGTAAGTATTACTATAACCACTTTATTCCAGCTAGTAATGACTTGGTGTTTGTCATTTTAAAGTGACTGTGAATACTGCAGTAAGCCTATCGTAAGGCTAGAAGGATGCTGAGCATCTACTACTCGGGATTCTGATGTTTATGCTTTTAATTGAAGGATGATATTTATTCTTCCAAACTATTTCTAATCAAAAACAGTTAAGAAGGGAACATTTCCTTCAAGTCTACATGTCTCCAGTTTAATGGAGTTATCTTCATTACATTACATTACATTATTCTGCCCTGAAAACCTTTCTGGAGGCAGAGAAGCTTGGATTTTCAGAGTTATTGATATTAATCTAAAATTGAAATCTACATTCACAGAAATCAACATTTTTGTATGCCATCACAAGGGTGGCCTAGGAAGTCAGGAACCATCAGAACTAACTCTCTGATGCTGTTTTATCTGAAAGTTTAGGTTGTTTTCTCAGCAGGAATAGAAAATCCTCCAGTACCGAGGATTTTCTTAAAAGTTAGCAGTCACATGAGAAAATGACCCAGTAATACCTTATTTTTTCTACATGGAAAATCCTGCTACATGATCTATCATTGGCCAGTGGGCTGGGATAAGTTTCTAGCACTTTTCTCACTTCCTTGCATTGTTAACACATCGGCATTACAGTAAGAACTGAGTCTAACTAAACAATCCCAATCTGCCTGCCTGAGCATTTGTAAGAGATATGACACACAGAGGGAAATGGATCTGAATTTTTCAGTTCTAAACTTCAACTTCAGACTCTATGTAAATTTTGAGTCAGTAAGGCTCTGAAATAAATGAGAACTAGGCTTAGCAACATTATTCATATAAATTTTCTTCCTGTAAAAAACAGAAAATCTCTTGTGTGACTGCTGCATAGCCTTGTATAGGTAGGTAGGGCTGCATTTTGAGAGGTAACACTCATGGGTAACAGTCAATTACCATCAGTGAGATTCACTAAAGTATAGCAAATACTACTATCCAGGAACATCAAAGTCTTGACAAGCTTTTTCTATCCTGCTAGAAAGGAAGAGATTGTTTATGAAATAACACCATGTTCAACAAAAAAAATGCATGAATCCTAGAGCTGTTTAGCTTCCTCAGTAACAGTAATGAAATACTCAGAGGCAAAATATAAATCATGTCAAGATAGCACCATTTAGCTGAAAAAGAAAGCAGAACAGAAAAGGAACGGGTTGAATCAGAAATAATGATCTTTTGGTGGCAACAGAAATAAATAAAATAAACACATTGCTTAAAATGAAAATGAAACTAAACCAAAAGTTAAAGCAAGGCAAAATATTTCACATAAAAGCATGATTATAATAAGTAATGCAGTAACCATCACAGCTTAGAAGCAACTCAAATTTCTCCAAAGAGTACTCAGTTTCATTCACCTCCGGGATGCAGAGTCCCTTTTTCTCCTGTTTATTTCTCATGCATGCCTGAAACGGAAGCGCACTCAACCCCATCATGCTTTCTAGGGACAGAGAGATTCTCATATAAAATCATGCACCAGGTTGGACAGCTGGAGATCTCTGAAAGCCTCATCCGCAAAGCATTCAACATATGTGACAAAACAATGATAATGTCATGGCAAATGATATCAAGGGATGATGTTTCTTAGCTTTTAAAAAAAAAAAAAGAGAGAACAAACCATTGAGAGATAAGACTGCTCTAGCCATGTACTAGGTTCACAATGATCTTTGTGTTTCTATGTGAATATATTATCGCACATCATGAATTTAATTCTTGGCTGATGGTTTGCTATAGTCATTAGTCTCTGGCTATGTTCTTTAGGAATTAACTTTGACATTGTTACTTGAAACATTATTGAACTGAACTCTGTGGCTACAAGCCTGTTTCCTCATGAAATTCATTTAAGAGGGACAAGAGGTAGAAGTTTTCAGAAAGGTATACTCCCAATGTGTTTCAATCTTTTTTTTCCTCTAACATCACCACTTCCATGCCAATGCTGCAAACTGCAACCTCCTTGTGATTTTTCTTGGATGCTTTGGACCACAATCCCTGTAATATCTTGCTATTTTCATGTCCCTTGTAAATAGCAGATGCATCAATGCTCCTCTTTGCATGCAATTTGAAAAGAGAGAATTGATGCTACATCACTTTAAAAGCTGTATGGGGCATTGTCCATGCTACATAACCCAAAGTTCTCATTCCATAGCAATAAGAGTTTTATCCCGTGCAAAAAGAAGTAAAAAAAATAAGAAAAAAGGAATCACTCACAAAGCCTAGCATTTCTGCAGTGGAACAGCAGTACGAAAATGGAGTTCTGTATTTCAAAGCAGAAAAGGAACACGTGGCTAATGAATCCATAGAAAATACCTGTAGCAGCTAGAGCTTCCAGGGACCAAGAGAGCTGACCTTGAGTGCTTCCTTGGAGGTTAATCTGGTATTGTGTGCCAGCTGTGAGATTGGTAATTTCTGTTTCTCGTTGCTTTCCCAGCAAAAAGATTTCCTGCGTTCTGTTTGAGCTGGACAGGTCTTTCAGAGTGATAAGGAACTGATCAAATACCTCATCCTGTGCTGCCCAAGACAGGGTGAAACTACTGGAAGTCCTGTGCGTTATATTTAGGTCACGAAGAGCATCAGTGACTTCTGAGATGGGAAGGTCAGTGGGCACCACAGGCAGAGCATGAGAACCAGGACTCGGGTTTGTTAAATAACTTAGCTCTGTAGGTGCAGGACTGGTAGGATTAAATGATGTTTCACTGTTTGATTCTCCAGGTGATGTGACTAGATGTGCTAAACAAAGGTAAATTACAAGTTAAAATTTTCTGAAAATAACCTCCCAAATATACCCAGTGACAGCTAACACCTACTACAAAACAGTTTCTGTGTTTTCATTAACAAGCTCTAAGAACAGAGAAAAAAAAGGTAGGTACTTCTATTTTGGAGACTGAATCCAAGCCACAAGCAGAAGTAGCATCACCAAGCACAACCTGGTTCTCGCACAGAGCCACACTAACCAGGAGACCCAGAGCAACAACCTTTAAACACAGATAAGCTGACATGCTTTCAGTGGAGAAATGGATAGGTACATTCTCACTTGATGTGAATCAGGACAAGCTCCAAAGAACTTCACTGATTTACATCAGTGAGGATTTGAACCCTCAGTCTCTCAAACATGCCTTTTATCTTTACTACAGCACGTTGTTGCTACTGATACAAACCAGAAGTGGAATGCATGCCAAACATCACAACAATATCCAAATCCAAACAAAGAAACAAGACACAGAGAAACATGCTAAATCTCTTCCTACCCAAATAAAAACATGCTTGGAGGAGTTATCCACTCCGATACATGCAGAAATTTAAGAAAGGGGAAGGGACCCTTAACTAAAAACCAAGACAGAATGAACTTGTGGGATTTTTCTTTAAAGAGATCCAGAGGGATGGAAGGGAAAAAGGCTTGGCCTTCAACATGCTGAAGATCTGTGACAGTATCTTGTAGCACAGTCAGGTTCTGAAAATCTGAGAGCTGTGGAAATCACAACAAATGGTTTCTGATCACTGCTGCAAGGCAACAGGCAAGTGATTTTTCTGACACTTCAATTAGCCATGCAGAATTATCTCCTCATTAGTGGAAAACCACATCATTTCACACCTCGATGACTGCCTTGCTTTCATGCTCCATGGCATTCAATTAAGAGAGAGTGAGTCATCTACCACCATCAGTTCAGCACAAATACGTACTCAGGATTCAGTATCTGTCTCCAAATTCACACATGTATCAGAAAAAAAAAAAAAAAAAAAAAGGTTTTAGATGAGAAAGATCAACTTAAACTGTTTTCAAATAAATGCAGAAATTTTATCTTGAAAATATACTCTCAGGAGAAGTATAGACCTAGAAACGTTGCTTTCTGCTCACCTCCAGAAAAGAGCAAAGCCTGTGAGGCAGTGACTTATATTTACATATATTATATATTACATATATCATATCAGTGACAGTTGACTTAGGTAAGGGTCCTCCTAAATTACACCAGCATGTGATCTGAACCAGGCCCTACATATCGTGCAACCCGAAGACAGCAAAGTTGTCATCACACCAGCATATGTGCAATGGTAACTGCTAGCATAGTTCATTCTTTCTTGGAAAATGTGCTGTCAGAACTATTCCCTGACCACACAAGGGTGACTGAACTTCTGTAACATCCCTATGGAACAAAGCAGGAAGACATGCAGCACTGAACCAGTAGCCTTCTCTGACTCTCAGCTGCTTTTGCACAATCATAGTGCTGGGAACACGCAAAAACCTATGGCATCAAGCAAGTGCACTGGTACTTGTTCAGACTTAAAGAGGCTTAAAAATACTTAACATGCATAGTGGCAGCTGGGCTTTACTGTGGATTATTTCTGCAGGAGACATGCATAAATAGAGGGAGTGAACAGACCAGCACAGAGGAAGAGAGCAGTACATTATACAGGTAAGCTCCATGCCATGGAAGGTCCCACTGGGGAACAGCCACGCACCTTGAATTCAAAAACCAGGACTAAGTGTCCAAAAATAGAAGGGAAAATGAAAACATGAGGCTGTCCTTAAGCTGGCATACTAAGAATCCTTCGGAAACCCCAAGAAATATTAGTCAAAATTGGCTTCTCATTTCCCCTCATTTTCCTTGAGCACCCCTATTGATACTTATCCCAAATTCCCACCAATTATAGTATAAACACACAAATGGGAAACATAGCAACAGTTCAACTGCATTATCTAAAAAAGGAGGGACCAATTCCTGTAACTGGCATTTTAATTCAGCATTTTGCTGTCACAAGTGGGTTAATTTTTTGTGACATCTTTGACAACTACATGGGTGGTTACCATGTACAGGCTGTCCTACAAAGCACGTACAATTTATGTAGTTACATTATCTCTGAAACTTTTTTCAAACCTAATTCGGAGTATTATCTTGTGTTTAATGACTGACTCCACAAATGAATTTGTGGTCGAGAAAGGGTGGTCTACTGTCTACACGCACATATAAATGCACAGGCACACACCTATTAGTACATTGTGTAATAGAGGAATATGTGGCTTTGTGTACAAACATGCAATGGGTAGAAAAATGCAAGTGATATGAACATGCAGAAAACACTTGGATACCATAGATAGTATCAGCATTCAATGTTTAGCATACAGAATATTAGCTACAGAGTGGATAACAGAAAATTTGGAAAACAAACTGTAGGATATCAAGACCAATGGAGATCAAACACTTGACAAAGCAAGCAGGGCAATATATGGGAAGAAAACAGAGCTATAGGAGCTCTAGGTGGGTGGCTGACAGCCAGACAGGCTGATGCATGATGGTGAGATGAATAAATAGTAAATGCCAAAGAGCTGAAAGTAAAGAGGAAGGGAACTGGATGGACAATAAACACGCTCTTTCTCAGACTGGAATATTTCTTAATATCATTCTCTTAGTAGAATCTTCAGGCTGAATATGGCCTAAATATGTCCACACTGCTGCTGCTGGCCTTTTGAGGAATTCCACTGTAATGCTTCACTGGAGTTTTTACTGAGAAGAATGTTAATGTCCTGCCAGGACATTTCCCCGGTTACTCAGGATGGAGCAAAGAGTATTCTGTATTATTTCTTGCTTCCGTCTCTTGGATTTTACATTATTTTCCAAGAAGGGCTATCAGCCAGTTTCTCTGCAGAAGTTCTCATCACATCGACCTCACTGTAGGATATGGCTGCAGTTTCCTGAAAGAGGGTTGCAGAACCACAGCCTACCAAGATATTTGTGTTCTTTTAAAAACCCTTTGGCTAAATGGCTTTCCCCTCTCTCAACCAGCTGATTAAGTGGTCTTACAGTGCCTTTGCACCCTTGAGTTCCAATAATAAAGCATTTCAATAATATCACAGGCCAGAAATAATACAGAAACTAGAGCTAAAAATCTTCATATTGAAGTCTGAGATCCCAGGTACTCTCAGCAGAGGAAACAGGTGAAGAAACGGACAACCTTTAGTGGTCAATCCATTTTCCCAGCAGTTGGCACTGCAGTTTCCCATTGAACTAGGTCACCTAATCACTCGTCCTAATGTTCCTTTGAGTTTGTATAAAGAAGGGTGGTGCAATCTGAGACTAGTAGAAGCCAGGAGAGGAAGAGCAACTGACGCATGACACAGACAAGGGTCTTTGGTAAAAAACATAAATTTTCTTAAAAACATTCAACAGAATGGAAAACTTGCTTCTGCAAGCCATGCTCCTATGTGCAACTCATTTCCAGAGGCAAGACAGTATCTTATCCATGATTCATCAGCAGTTGCTGCACAATCTGGGTCCTTCAGCAGAGGAATGTGAGGTTGGCACTTGGTTTCTCTTATGTTCACTCATTTATTTCCACAGCCTTCTCATGCCTGATGTATTGCCATCCCTCCTCCTCCAGGACCCACATTGTGCTACGCAGGCAGGGCTCCAGAACCAGAACAAGAAGGAACAAAGCTGCAGTCTGAGTGCTCAGCTTTCTCAGAGCTGGGTTACGTGCTCGCTCTGCAGATTAGTTGTCAATCTTGCACAACATTCTCCAGACATGCTGCCAGGAAGGTCCCTCCAACTAGTAAAATGGCTCATTTTCTGTGACTTCTGAAGTAGTTCTAAACCAAAACCTGAGCACAATGCTGGGAAGGACCTTTAACAAGAGAGACCCTGCTTTGTGGTACCTTAGTTAGTAACAGAAAGGAGGTACCTGTTGTAGCCACAGCTTCCAGAGGAGGGGAGCGCTGTTCTCCAGCCAATCCATACACCTTGATTTTATAGGAAGTGTTAGCTTGGAGGCCTTCAATCACAGCACCTAGGGAATCTCTAGGAAGGAAGGTTTCTGCAGGGGACCCAGCTGCCAATGACACTTCCTTGTACTCCACCACAAAACTAGTGTAGGCTCCTGTGTTCACATACCATGAGACACTAAGGCTGTGGTCTGTAACCCCTGAGACCACAAGGTCCCTCAGTGCATTGTTCTCCATCCCTGAGATCTCTGGGGCAACAAAGCTCCCAGAGCCAGAAAGCTCCTCTGGGTCAGGAGTCATTGCCTGCATTAGGGTTAGACTACGTGAAGCTACAAAGAAACAAACAAGCAAATGACAGTGTGAAATATTCAGTCTTTCCATTTCAGTAGAATAAAATAACATTTAGCTAACTGGTCACTTTATAATTTTTAGCATCCCTTGAATGCAGAATCATGGACATCAGTATAAAAAAGCTTTCTATTGAGCAACACTTCATCCATATAAAGAAACAGAAGCAACATAGGGCTGCCATCCTGCGGTGTGAAAGATTTCATGATGTGCTTTGCTAAAGGTCTGTGAGCTCTCAAGGTTTTGGCCACCTGTGTGCGCTAAACTGTGGAAAGATAACCAGGAGAATGTGAGAGAGGAGAGAGCACCAACAGAACATCTTCAGTTCTGGGGCTGAAATAAACCTTACTCTCAGTGACAGATGATTCACTGTGCAAAGAAACAAAAATAATCTGCAGGAAACGAAAGCACTGAAGCTTCTGGATACCTGCAGGCAGAGAAACCTAACCAAACTATCAAGAGGCTGGGGAGACTATAAGATGAAAAACTGGAAATCTGAAGAAGCAAAGGGAACTGAAAGAAAATGTTCTCAAGCCTCCCACAGTCCCTGACTCCCATGCTCAGTGAGGACAGCACATGCCCCTCTGAACAGCAGGACTGTCTCCTCCACCCACCAAGAAGAGCTAGTCCAGGCTTAGCTGTGCTACTGGCACTTTCCACATCAATCATTGCTCTCTCTGCATGGTTTCTCCAAAGCACTCTCCTCAGCAGTGCAATGGACCTGAGTTCCCCCAGAGCTCTGCAAGAGAGGGCAAAATAACAAGTTTGTTTTGCTTAGCCTGAGGACTAGAGGACCCCCCAAGTACTGGGAACACGGAAGAGGAGGCCTGGCTAGAGGCTGGAGGAAAAAGTAAACCAAAGAAGTGATCTCTTGTCTTATAACCCCCAGGCTTACAGAGCACTTCTGCCTCCCCATGCTCTTGTGTTTGGATTTGCCCATTCCTATACAGGAGGAAGGTCACTGAGGCAGGTTATGTCAACTACTGCTGTTGCTTCTACACAGCACACTGCAGAGAACTCGTTGTTTACTGGCTGATCTGAGTAAAGACATAAAACAAATGCGCTGGTCAGACAAACTTGTTACAAGAAAAATAATAATCCAAAGAAAAAAGAAGGCATCTTTTGGGACTTTGGAAGCTGGTGCTGGAAAGACCAAACTGTGAAATTCCACAGCATGTTGTTTCTGCCTTTTCACCCTCTACACGTACTTCTTTTGAGACTGTTCAGTCTTCAGACTGATGGGGAAACAGATAACTTTGGAAAAATTGAAGCCTACTCACTCAAGACACATAACCTTCAGCTTCTTTTTGCATGGATGTGCTCCAAGACTTCCTAATTTTTCCCTACATGGGACACAAACCAGACTTATGCATCAAATAAGTAATTCAGGACTAAATCTTTTCTGTAGTTTACACCATATCTTATAACTCTCTCCTGTACTGGATTACTGACTCTGTAAATTCATAGGTGCTGCTGGCATGAACACTGCTAGGGAATATGGCACTGTTGGTTTTTGTTGTTGTTGTTGTGTGTGTGTTTGTTTGTTTGTTTTTTTTCCCCTCGGGTCAGTTGTATACAGTTATTAGTTTGTAAAATCCACAACTTCTGGCACGTGGTTACCTCATAGGTGGTCTTTTGTGGAGAAAAGGCTAAAAGCCTATGTGCTAAGGAGACTAATTCTAGCCCAACTGATTCTGATTTTACTGCCTCTGCTGCCTTATAGCAATTGAGGCTATGCCTCAGAAGATTTAGGCTGAAGGCACTTAAAGATTCAGGACTCATTTGTATTCTATACTGAGATATGATCTGTATGCAACCAACTTTGGGTCAAAAAGTTTCAAAAACAATAAAACCTTATTCAAGAAGTGGTGCGTTGATTCTAGTTAAATAGAGTTGTTTGTACAAATGGAGATGGCAGAAATGGACCCTTTCTTTGCAGACAAGTAAAACAGTCATGGTATCCAATGAAAACAGTGACTGTGACCAGATTTGTGACAATAGCTTGTTTCTGCTTTTGGATGAGAAAAGTGAAAAAGGGCAACAACAGAGCCCTGCTGACCCTGCTGAAGCATGATGGGTGGAGGCATGCTGTGAAGAGAATTCATTAGGCAAGAACAAGCAATGTTAAACACATTCTGGTTGCTCTTCCTCTTGGTTTTTGGCTGTAGAAAATAAAACAAGTTATAAGACACAATGTACAAAAGCACAGCCTCATTTAAAACAAAGGACAAGGTCTGTATTTTCTCCAGGACAAATAGCTTTGTTCTTTGTGAGTCTTCTCAAAAGGAAAGCAAGAAATCCTTGAGAATATGGAGCTAAACACAGTAGTAAGGCAAATACACAGCTATCCCTCAGTGAACCTGTCATGCTAGAGAGAGCTAAGTCTGCTCTGCAGGCAGTGGATGTTTTCATGCAGTTCCCCAGAGACGGCTTACAAAATCAGGTGAAGTTTTACTTGGGCTAGTCAATGACCTTGCACACGGCACTCATCAAAAGCTTTTACTCACCAGTTGATCCCTTGACAGTTGTGGGTTTGCTTTTGTGTCTGCCCTTCTCTGCCACCAGACTGATGGTGTATTCTGTCCCTGCCTCTAACCCTCGAAGGATAAAAGAGGTGCTATCCACAGGGATCTCCACTTCATTCTTCCTTCCAGAAGGACTGACGTAAGTGAGGCGGTAACGATCAAACTTGGCCACTGGTCTTCTCCAGCGAAGTGACAGGGTGGTTTCTGTGCGGTCACCGACTTCCAAGTCCTTGGGGTTATCAAGATCTATGGGTCAAAAAAGCAAAGTTAAGCTGTCTTGGTACTGCTCTGGGACAGTTTTTCAGGCATCTGTAGACACAGCAGCAACTGTACTGGGTGCCTAGTGACAGCTCAGAGTCAGATCTGCCATCTGAGCTTTTGAAGCCCTGCTGCTTGAGGTGGAGGAAGATGAAGTTCTGTTTTACAGACACACCACACTAAATCTAAATTTCCACCACTTAAATTCACTTCAGCAATCACTACATGAAGAAGAGAAAGAATTTAATCCCCTACAGCATTCACCCAGGGAGAAAAAAAAAGGGAGTGTTGTAAGAAAAGTGCTGTATTTGAAGGATAGTCAGGACTGTTGAAACCCCTGAGGCTATACTCTTTGTCCAGATGACGTTTCAGCCATAACCACCATTCCTGCCAGAAACCCTCACAGCTAGAGAACAATTATTATAAAGCAATCAATTATTACTATGGTGAATAACCAAGAGTGTTAAGAGATCCTGGTACAGGAAAAGAAAGCCAGAGTCAAAGATCAAGATCTCTGGGAAAATACTTTTTCTTTCATTTGTAGGGAAATGTCCCATTTGTACCAAAAAGAAATCAAGAATTTTCTAAAATATTTCTTACAGCATTACTTAAAAAGGGAAGAAGCACCAGAGTGGCTCCAGCTATCTGCTGCTTCCTGCAGAGTACAAGAGAGGATCAAGCTACTCACCAGTGCCAGCATTAATGGTAGCAGGAGCACTTTCCCTGTCCTGTTTCACTGCTGTCACTCCAATGCCATATTCAGTTCCAGGCCTCAAACCTAAGAGATAAGGGATAGAAGCATGAGTCCCTGTCCATGGAATTTGCTTATTGGCATCTGTTTAAATAAACGAGTCTGAATATATGCAAGATTAGATACATGCTTTTGTGCATATGCAAAGAGTTGAGGTTTCAGTTGCCCTCCAGCTGACCTGAAGTGAATAAATCCTTTTCCACAGACTTGCCAGAGGATACAGACTATGGCTGGCTGAGATTACATGCTGATCATTGTGCAAATGCATAGTCAGAGATAACTTCTACTTTCAAGAGATTGCAGTGTAGGTACTCCTGCCCCGAGAAAGAGATCCACATTAAATGAAGAAATCTACCATTGTAGGCCAGTGTGGCAACTTGCACACACTCGGAAAACCTGCAGGCTGGCATCAGTAAATACCATTCCTAGCACATACAAAAGCCTCTTGAACTTAAAGATGTCAAGCCATCTCTGCGAAGATATGTAGCAACCTAGAACCCAGGCGAGTGACTAGTGGGGTTCAGAGACGCACATGGAAGCAAAATGGCTACACGTCTGCTGTTGGCTAGTTATCCATCTGAAGTACATAAATACACATCACATGGACTTTAATTTAATCATTTCTACTCAAAATGTGTAACCTCTGCTTGTAGCTCTTATGTATAGTTACCAAAAGGTTTTTTGGTCCTGTGCTCAAGGGTGATGGCAGCAGCATGACATTAATAACAATCTCCCAATTCCCTTACCTGTGAGTGTAGCTCTGGTTGTTGCTTGGCTGCCCTTTGGCACTGTGATCTCAGCATGGTCTCCACCAGAAATGGGAGCAAACTTAATTCGGTAATTATCAATGTTTGCATGGCTATTCTTCCACTCCAAAGTAATGCTATTGTCTGTCTGTGAAACTCGCTTCAGGTTTCGTGGAGCATCCAAGTCTGTAATAAATACATAAATAAATAAACACATAAATAAATGGAGTAATGCTCTTATGACAACACACTCTTATGACAGCCATTTTTAGAAACTCAATATGATTCATGAAGCTGACAGATTTCCTCTTATATGATGCCACTATATTCTCAACTACATTAATTAGATGTCTTTTAGCATGAAGTGTAGAGTTTGCTAGCTTTGGGAAACAAATCAGTGGAAGAAATTCACCATTTATCTCCTGAAACAAGCAAAAGAAAACCATTTCAACTTCAGTAATTAATTTTTATTACAAAATACATAGTTGTGGGAAAACATATTTGGATGAAATAATACTTTACAAATACCTTAGCTTTCCAAATGAAAAAAAGTTGCTAAGAAAAAGTAAAAGACCAACTCTAGAATGTCTGTTCAGTTAATATCTTGGGCACATGGCTGAAGGGAACTTTAAATCTCAAAATGCAAGGTGAATATTTTATAGAAATGCAATAGGCTTTCCCTGTTTATACCTATGGTAGGCTCAAATCGTGCTCTGAATAAACTGCCACATTTTGGGATGAAATGGGAGGTAATTCGCCATGTACCATCTACTCAGGTCCCTTAATATATCCAAACATTGACAATATGCTGAAGGACCCACATTTTCATAAAGCATTCACAGGATAACAAAGGAGCAAAGAAAACTTAAAAAAAATACATGAGAGAAAACATTTGCAGACCTGGAGAAGGAAAAAGAGCAATGTTCTCTGCTAATCTGCTATGGGTTTAGACAAACAGAAATAAGGTCTTTGATGGAATAAGAACCATGGAAGATATTTAGCTCAGCAAACAGAGAAGTAATCCGGAGGAATTTGTTTTATGGAGTAAAGATTTATGGTATGATAAGCAAAAGCTTCTAAGTGACTTAATAATATAATTCCCATTTTCAAAACACATTTAGAGACTGGAGGGGCCTAAATATTTTGATGAGCCAGTAAAGTATACAAGACACAGAAAACCCTCCATTTTCATGTACCTCTATAATACCATTGTTTCTGTGTTGATCTTGTAACTATTAACTCAAGCAAGACAATGCAAACAGCACAGGAAGATTGATGGTGATTACATTAAACTCCCAGAAATCTGGATTGGTACCCAAGCTTCCTACCTGTGACAAAGACTTCTTTCATGGGGTCACTTTCCATGTCCCCTCGCCGAGAAATAAGCGTCACTTCATATTCTGTGTGTGGTCTCAGGTTTCCAATAGAATATTGGTTTTCATCCTCAGAAAGGTCAATGGTAGTTCTGTCCCCTGGAACATCCTTGGGGCCATAGGTGAGCTCTATGCCTTCAATTTCAGCCAAGGGTTTGGACCATGTGATCAGAGCTGTGGTGTCTGTGACATCTTTTGCCTCAATTTGGCTAGGGGCATCAAGCTCTGTAACAAAAGAAGAAAATGTCTTTTTTTTTTTTTATTTTCAATAAAGCTTACCAGAAAACTATAGCACTTAGGCTTTTAATTGCTTCAGAACAAAATTAAAATGAATGGCTCCTACAAACTGAAGCTTATCTTCATATTTTTCATCCTTTACTTTTTACAGCTGTAGAAGAAAGTGCCAGATGGAGCCAATTCGTAAGAAACAAATTCATAAAAATTCATTAACATCTGAAGTTGCCAAAACAAAGACAAACAGAAACCCTAAGAGTCCTGCATAATGGAAGCTCTCCCCTAAGTAATTTCTTTACACCAATACGACCAGGAAGAAAGAAGTTCTAGTTACTATTGATGCACCTTTTAAAAAAGGATAAAAATAGATAACTGCTAGCTACCTTCTAAATAAAATTAAATTTACTTTCCTCTTCAAAAAGGTAATTTAGGAAGGAATTAATTTATCTTCATGTCTTCCTTAACAGCTCCAATGCTTCCCACCCCCTTTTTTTTTCTTTTCCCTATATAAAGCTTAGCTTTCCAAAAAAATTTTAACACTACCAAGACTACATCAAAAAGCAACTGTTTAATTGGTTGCACTATACCAATACAGGTTATGCTTACTTGTGGTTATCACTTTGGATAGTCCTGGTCCCCTGGTATTGTTTTTCACTATATGAAGGGATACATTATATTGTTGCCCTGGTGCCAAGCCTGGCTGCATATATGATGTCTCTGGCCTTTTCAAGCTGCTGGTTATATCTCCATTATCGTCCTTTTTCTGTAATACATGAAACAAGCATTTATTATAAAAACAAAAAATTCAGGATCTTTCACTTGGACAAGAACCAAAGCTTCTGTACAAAGAACATTGCTTCCTTACCATATTACGGAAGACCAGCTCCCAGCCATCAAATGAAATGCTCAGAGGATCCCACTCTACCTGGACAGATGTTTCTCTAACAGATTTGAATTTCAGACCTTCTGGAGCAGGCAGATCTGTGACAGAAATAAATAAATAAATAAACAAGTAAATAAATAAATAAATAAAGGGGATAATTACATGTGCAACAAGTAATAAGTGAGGGCACTGGGGTGGGACAGCTACATCTATCCACAGCTATAACTTTCCACAGCTTTCCATAGTTTTTCACAGCTATATCTATCTGCCATGTAGGGAGCTGTATCTGAGATGTTTTAACTCACTTCACAGCTAGGTATTCTGCCTTTGGACAGACATTCCTCTGACCTGTTCTAGATTTCACCTTAGAATAAAATAAATGCCCTCGAAATGCCTGTTTTTGCCCTCTTGAAAGAACCTCCTGTGGCCATTTGAAGTTAGGTGAGATAAATCCTGCCCCAAGTCTCTCAGAATGAGAACAATGACAGAAGTCAAAGAGCATCTTTTGAGACTGGCATGTTGAGATATGATTGTGATGGGCACAACACAAAAAGGGAAACGGACAACAAATTATCAGATAAGCAGATAGAAAAGCAAGTTGTGGTAAAACACATGGAAGATGTAAAACCAATATAATCTCCATTTTAGTCAAAAGATTTTGAATCCAAGTGATTTCACATTACTCTTATTGTACTTTCTGTATTTATTTATATATATATATATATTTACTTATTTATTTTCAGGAAGCATTACCAGAGTTTATGAAGAAACTGAGGGTTTTAATTTACAAAGACCCCACAATATTCATTGTCTTGAGATGGCCTCAGAGAGCAGAAGAGCTAACAAACATTACTTTTAACACAGACATTGGTATTGAAAAAGAATAGAAAATGAAAGTATGAAGGCTGTCCTTGTCCAGAACAGAAGGTGAGCAGGAAATAGAAAATACAAAAGGAAGAAAACCCTAACAAAAATAAATGCTTGCTGCAGAACAGACAAATGAGTGAATAAAGAGAATATTAAACTCACATGTTGCTACTCTGGCACTGACTGGAATACTCTTCTTGTTTTTAAGGATTGCAAAGACACGGATAAAATATTCCACACCCGGCTCCAGTTCATGAATGGTGGCAGATGTCTGGTTTCCTGGTACAGTGAACTGCAGATCTAAGCCACCACTGCTGGTAGGGACATAGGTGACAAGGTACTCATTGACGAGATTCTCATGCTTCCATTCCAGATTTACAGTTTTATCTGTTACATTTGTTACAGTCAGCTCTGTTGGAGGAGACACTAGGGAGGGGAAAAGCAAAACAAAACTTTTCAAGGCTCAGAAAATAATGACCTACCCAGTTTCACATTTTCCCAGAAGCAGTTTATAAGAATCATCTAACAAATAGGGAATGGGGAAGCCATGCCACACAAATTAGCCACTTGTAGAAAGGAATGTTCAGTTGATGAAGACTACAGATGTTTCCAAAAGTCATGGGCCAATTTCTACTTTCATACTTGCATATAACCTATGGCTGACTGTGTTCCAGATCCTCCTCTCATGGCTACTACACAAGACTACTATAGCTGGGTCGTTAGGGATTCAGATGATTAACTCAACTGCCAGCAACACACGATTTTATAGTTGGAAGTGCTGGGGTTTGGATATACAGAATTGCACAGATTTTCCACAGTAAAATAAAACATGATTATTTTTGTAAATACTTTCAATAGATTACTCCCCATTTGCATGCACAAGGACACAGAATGTGGCTTGGGAGCCTTCCAGGAGGAAGAGATGAAAAATGGGAATTTCTTTCAAATCGTATTCATTGTCTTTTACAATGTTCCCAACCCCAAAGTACTCTTTGATTACTCTACAAAGATCTTAGTTCTAAAATACCTCCCTTGGGATCTCTTAAAAAAAACCTGCCTCCTTTATAGCGTAACACCTGTCATTATCTAGCTGCCAACATTTTCTATCGATTTCCATAGAGTCAGTGGTAATGGGAAACTAACCTGGTTTTATAGCTAAGTTTCCACTCCAGTTGATTCCATTATTTTACTCTAAGCTTTGTCAAATCTAACAGTATATATGTTCCATGTATATATATAATACACACACACATATATATTTTATTTTAGTTAGAAAAATCAATTTGGTCACTTGAGTGAGAACCAAGGCCCCTGCAATAATCCTGAAAGCTTGCATGACAGTATTTGTGACATCTGGCAATTCCATCATGATGGGTGTCTCATACTCAGATAGGACAATCTTATTTTCTGCTCATGCCTTGCCTCCACCAGGGATCCAGCTCAAAGGTCCATCTTCAAAGTAAGGTCCTTGGGGTCTGAGCCCTTAGGGTCTGACAGCATACACTGTCAGTGCTATGCATTTTGGTTTCAGCTCCCACAATAGTGATAGCATTGCAAATGCAAGTTCCCTTTGTACTGGTCCAGTGTGGGACTGTGAACTAGAAACTGCAAGAAGTACTTGATACCTAAGCTCTTTATTCCCTGAAGTTCTTACCCACACCGCCTCATTCCTGACAGCATTATTTTTTAGGCAAAATTCTGTCCATATTCTCTCGACTAATTCTGCTTAGTATCTAAGTAAGAAGTTTCTGAATTCACCTCCCTCTTTCTCCACAGCTAGTACAGTTTCTTTAAGATGCATCTTTTTAGCATCATGAGAAACCAAAAGGTAATAGTGACAAACACCCATCCGGTGATAGCTACAGCTCCAATGGCATTGTATCAGGAGCAAATTTGGAGACAATAAATCGACTATTACCATTATTAGCCTTTTAGATTGCTGACCACCACAATTCAACAGAAACCACTACACTATATAACCCTGAAAAAGTAAGGGAGGTGAAGTGCTTTCTCTCAGTGCTGCAACTCCATCAATTCAACTGTTCAGACTATGATGAAGAAGAGCAGAAATAGCTACATGGAAGACATTCATGGACCCTCCAAGGCTGATAGATGGACACAGAGGATTACCCAGGGGAAGCAGATGGAAAGGGTCATTGCAACCTACCATCAGAGCAGTCGATTCCCATGTAACCATCCTCGCAGACACACCGTCCATCGATGCAGCGGCCCACATTGTTGCAGTCATTGGGGCAGGACCGTTCACGGCAGTCTTCCCCAGTGAAGCCCTCGTGGCACACACAGCGCCCGTTGACACAGCGCCCACGCTGGTGGCAGTCGTTGGGGCAGGACAGCTCACCACAGTCCTCCCCTGTGAAGCCATTGTCACACACGCAGTGCCCCTCCACGCAGCGCCCACGGTTGTGGCAGTCGTTGGGGCACCTCAGCTCACCACAGTCCTCTCCCGTGTACTCCTCGTCACACACACACTGCCCATTGATGCAGCGCCCGTGGTTGTTGCAGTCGTTGGGGCACCGCAGCTCACCACAGTCCTCCCCCGTGAATCCTTCGTGGCACTCGCACTGCCCGTTGATGCAGCGCCCGCGGTTGTGGCAGTCATTGGGGCACCGCAGCTCCCCACAGTCCTCCCCGATGAATCCCTCGTCACACACACACTGCCCGTTGACGCAGCGCCCGCGGTTGTGACAGTCGTTGGGGCACCGCAGCTCCCCGCAGTCCTCGCCGAGGTACCCCTCATGGCATACGCAGCGCCCATCCACACAGCGCCCACGGTTGTGGCAGTCCTTTGGGCACCTCTTCTCACTGCAGTCATCCCCAACGAAGCCCTCGTGGCAGACACACAGCCCGTTCTCGCAGCGCCCATTGCCATTGCAGTTGTTGGGGCAGGTCAGATCCCCACAGTCCTCTCCGGTGTAGCCCTCCTCACAGAAGCAGGTCCCGTTGACGCAGCGCCCACGGTCAAAGCAGTCGTTGGGGCAGATGAGCTCGCTGCAGTCCTCACCGGTGTAGCCCTCATCGCAGACACACTCGTTGTCCACACAGCGCCCGCGGTTGTGGCAGTTGTTGGGGCACAGGGGCTCGCTGCAGTCCTCGCCAGTGAAGCCCTCATGACACACGCACCGCCCACCCACGCACCTCCCGTGCACGCTGCACCCATGGGGGCAGAGCTCCTCACTGCAGTCTGTGCCTGTGTACCCCTCAAAGCACACGCAAACCCCATCCACGCACTTGCCTTGGTCGTTACAGTCGGAAGGGCAGGAGGCCTGGCTGCAGTCCTCGCCGGTGAAGCCCTCGTCGCAGATGCATTTGCCCTGTAAACACACTCCCCGGTTGAAGCAGTGGTGCGGGCAGGTTGGTTCAGAGCAGTTGGGGCCTTTCCATCCAGGCTCGCAGACACAGCCGCAGATCTCGGTGCTGTAGTTGCCATGTCCACTGCAATAGGGTGTCGTGTCCAGGCGGCCTGTATCAAGAGTCAGGAAACCCGTTACCCCCTTACCTCTAGGATGTGTTAGGCCAGTGTGACACACAACCTAAAAGGGTCTGATTTTCCCTGTTCCCTACAGGTCTGATTTACAGAATCACCAAAGGTTTTGAAAGACACGCTCCCACTCTCTCGTAAGATTTAGTTTACCAGGAATGCTTTAATTCACACTGCTGCCAGGGAAAAGCTGCTGCCAACTAATAGCTAAATGAGCATCTTAGATTCCTCTGCTCTTCTCAAAATCTCTCTTCCACTGACTAAGCAGCTTTCCTGACTGCTTCATTATGGCACACACCCGTATTCACCAGAATGTGTTCTATGTTCACCAGAACATAGAAAGCCAGGCAGCACACTGTGTCATCCACAGTGAGACCAGATCTGAGTTCAGAGAGACAGATTACAGCTGTACCTATGTTTTCTCTATCTTATGACCAGCGACTTACCTCAGTTTAAAAAACAGCAGGAAGTATACTTTCTTTTTACCTCTCAAATCATTTGTGCTCACTAGTACTCATCTATTGCTTATATCCTGCTATATTTTTATTGGTCTCTGTTAAGGAAAACTTGGACATGAAAACAGTTACATTGGCAGCCTGCTTAAGGGGACAAAACATGGAGCCAAAAGCTTAGACTGTGTGAGTTTTAATCTAAATTCGACACTGACTGTTACCTTGTCCAAGTGCCATACATGCTCAATGCCACCACTACAAGGCAGCCCAGACAGACTCCTGACCCCCAGATCCACAAAACTGCAAAACTGTGAATGAACCAAGCTGGCAAACACATTCCCACTTTTGATTACATTTCAAAATTAACAGGTTGACTTTTGCTCATTCTTGAAACAGATTTGAGTATCTACTCTAAACAAGATCTGCTGCCAGCGTAAGAGTTTCCCTGAGAGTGGCTCCCCAGTCTGCCTTACCTTCTGCTGTCTGCGAATTAGGACAGCATCCAGCCCCACTGGCACACTGCTCCCGGAGGGAGGATACCAGCCCCTCCAGCTCCTCTAGTCTGCTCAGCAGATCCTTAATATCTGGGGCAGCTGCACAGCCACAAGCCCGGCGGGGGATGTTGATACGGTGAGTGAAGACAATCTGGTTCTCATCTTTCACCGTGTGCTCCTCGTAATTCTTGACAGGCTCAATTTCTGCCTTTAGGTCTGCATCACCACTTGCTGTATCCAGGTCCACAGAGCAAAGGGAGCCAACAGGCAACTTAATGTTGTAGACATGGTTAAAAACGAGGGGCTGGCTGTCCTCTGGTAAGGTCACATTTAGCCCAGTTTCCCGCTTCTGCCTGATAATTCGCTTGATGAGTCCACCACTGACATGCTGGTACAGCAAACCTAAGATTGCACAGGCCAAAACCTGCATGGGGAGTCCCATTGTGGCGTTCAGTTCCTTTTCAAAGCTGATGGAATCCTATGTTTCTTTGGCCTTTGTAGTCTGGAGGGGAAATTGGACAGCCAGTTCAAGCCAAGTTGGATTTCCTTTCCTTTTCTGTCACACTTGTTTCCTAAAACAAGAAGAAGCAGTGTAAGAGATGATCTGCAGCTATTCCACCCAACAAAAGGCCAGTGGCACTGGATGTGTGCTGGTGTCCCTTAAAGAACATGGCTGTGGTGCTGCTCAGTGTACGATCTCACTTGATCAAAATTGCTGAACTTGCTCTTAAATTACAGTGCAGATAGAGGTATGTACAATAAATCCATGTTCTGCTACTGTTCAACTCATGGTAGAAGTCTGCATTTCCTTCACCCGCTAGGGCACTGCTTGAAGGATACTGCAGGCTGGACCATGTGAAAAACTTGAGACACTGTCAAAAGGCCTATTAACACTAATAAGCCCATAGCAGCCCTTTTCCACATGCTTTAATTTGTTTCAATTTCTAGGGAATCTGAACTCTAGGGCTTGAAGCCCAATAATAGGTTTTACTACACTGACGATCTGCCTACAGCATGAAGATAAACAGAGCTCTCTGAAGAACACTGCAGGTTAAGGGTGCTAGTGTCAGTCTTTGCATCATCATTCTAGCAATATTTTAGCATAAAAGTAATGAGATGCAAGAGATTATCCCAGATGAGGCTCCAACAAGGGAGACACCGTGTAAGAAATATCAGCAGAAATATAGGAAATCTATCAAACCATTGAGTACAATAGAAAACTTCAAAGGACAGGAGAGCAAGCAGGTGGGTAGGAGGGAAAACCAGGGTAAAAGAAAATGCACACAGATACACCAAACTGGGGCTGGAGGGGAGGGAAGAGAAGGAAAAGAAATCCTTTGATCATCTCAGTTCTCCCAAAGAAACAGAAAGCTTTTTATGAGTAGAGGTGTAAAAAGTCTTTTTAGCAACCAATAAGCCTTTTCATTACACAACATTTCTCAGTGTCTTATCTTTCACCAGCAAGTATTTCACTCAATACCTTGCATAGGGTTGCAAGCACCTGGCTGGGATTTACTAGCTCTTCCTGAAACTCACTCTTTTCAAATAGCTTCAATATTACCTCTTCCTCCTCAGTCTGAACCCATTCCTTTCAAATTATATGAGTCAGGGGAGCTGAAAGACATCTGTTGACTTCCATGCAGAATCAGCCCTTTAGCATGCACAGTGAGAACTAAAAGCAGTTAATGGACAGACTAAACAAGTGTACCTCTTAAATGTCATCTTAATATTTGTTTTTCTTTCTGCTCGTTTAAATAGTTAGGTCAGTGACTGCGCTTTCACTAATTGTAAGCTTCTTCCACTCTTCTGCTTCCCACAAAGTATATAGGATCATTTTTCCCATATTATTCCAGCTGCTTTTGTGAAAAATAACAATCATACATCACACACTTTACTGAAGTAACTTTGTGTAGACAATGTTGAGCTCACAAGGAGTGAACTTCACCCCTTTTTATTGGCAAATAAATCAGAAGTAAACATGCAGTGGTGGAGGCTTTTGTCTTGTGGAAAAGCATTCAGCTTGAAGCCATTTCTAACACTTACCCTGTTTGTTCAAATATGTCTGCAACCCCTATCTGCACCAGAGGAGATCACAATTAGATTAGATTAGGTAGCTAATAAAGAGTAACAGAGACAGACATGGTCCAGGCCTCATTTGTGACTCAAGCCAATCCCTAAATAGGGCTGCAGTTCATGAAACATATTCAGGACAATATCTGAAGTGGGATTTAACTTTCAAGCACCCCTATATGTTTGCAAACTGCAAATTCCATGCAGTGGAATCCCATGTGCTAAATACGTTTTGCCCTGAGACAAGGTTATAGAGCTGAAATTGATGCTTAGTCCTCAAGTAGTTGTTTAAGGTACACACTGCTTGAAAGAACAGAACAAACTATGCACCTAATTCTCACTGAATTTCAGTTTGAGTCTCAGTTTATTTATGGCTTCTGTAATTCCCAGCCTACAAGAATATTGGCCTTGTCCAGACCTAGAAAGCTGATGGAAGTCTTTCTGCTAACAGCTGTGAGCTTCCATACCATTTTATGGGGATACAAACTGCAATTTTTGTATATGACTGGAAAATAAAAGCCCTGCTTCTGACAAAAGCTATTCACTGTTGCCTTCACTACAGATGAAAGCCACACTAATACTATTAGTTTTACTGGATATTCATCACATTAGAGTCAGCCAAACCTCTCAGCCTACAGACAATACTCAAGACATAATGTATCTTGGCTGACTTCCTTTTGAAGTTTATGAAGGGTGGTCTGGAAGAAGCATTCCAGTGTCTGATCTGTGACCTCTGTGTTTTGAAAGTGAATGTGATGTCTGAGCTAATTTGGATCAGGTGTTTCTCCTCTGATCTGCCAAGGGCCCAGCACGATAAGCTGAGCTCCACTGCTAGATCTGAGATCTACAGAACAAGACACCTTCATACAATTATTTGTACATTAGCCTTATTTTTGGCTGGAAGAAAAAAGATGCTGTCCTCCCATCTAATATCCTTCAAACATATCTACATAACAGCTCAGGCCATGATGGACCACCCAGGAAGGCACTTCTAGAGAAAAATGGAAGACAGCAATTGCCAGGCTCAGCTGTTCCTTCATTTATTTTCCAATCTTCTTCCTTTCAGAATGGCCCAAGTAGATTTTGCTTAAAAGTTGCAGACACACTACCTCTTGGAGACAAACTTTTCTTTGCAAACATCAGCTGCTGGATTATTTACAGGGACCTAGAAGTCTGGCAGCAAGAGTCTGCAAATGAAGGTGACTTTTCTCATCATGAGCTTGGACGTGCTGCAATGCATATAAAAGGTGTTCGGTGATGTTTGTGGCATGTTTGTCAGATATGCTGAGTGACTTGTCTGCCTCAAAATGTGTTCTATTTTACAAGCAATTAGTCTAATAAGAAATCCTACTTGTTTCTTACGAACTGTGCCCCCTAATGTCTTACTACCATCCTGACTACAACATGACTGCTTCAAAAATCTTGGCAATGACTATGTGGTTCTGCAAAATCTTCTGCTTGTCATGAAGAACACTACATTCTAACAGCTCCTCTCATCCCACCTAATTACTGGCATCTTTCTGTGGCCATCACCCTCACTGGGGCAAATCTTATCTTTTAGTTCTCTCCTTGTAGATCATCCCATGCCAGAGAGCCTGCAACCACAAAATAAATAATAACAAAAGGCACTGTGGCTTCTTACACCTGTCCTAATTTTACTGGATGAGATGTGACTTCCTGCAGGCCTGAATTTTGCAGTCATGTCATTTAAAGTGTTGTGGCTAAAAATTAAGAAGCTAATCATGGCATTTATGCAGTACTAGCTGACCCAGAACGTATTAGGAAAAGGAAATGTCCTGTATGAATAGTAAGTGTAAATATTAGATGTTATCCAAAGAGGGAAAAAAAAAGACCATTCCTAGAAAAACACTCCTTAAAAACATGATCACTACATGGTAATGCCCCTAATAATATGTGGTGGAAGTGAGATGGACTGTCAATAGCACAAAGAAAAGAAACAGTTTTCATTTCCACTACACGCCCTTTCATCTGAGGATCTCAAAGCGCAACATCTGTTTGTCTGATTGTCAAAAATGAGAAAATATTAAGGTTATTTTTTGTTTTAGATGACTCCTTTCCCCTCATTGACATCATAACTTTTCCAGCACATTTATATTTAATTAAAATTTGTTTCTTAATAGGAAATGGTCAATCCATCTTGGAAAAAGCTGAGGAACTCCTGAGTCCTAGGAAACACTCAGCAAAGGTAACATATGAATATTTTCCTTCCCCACAGATGTATTTGCTGGAAACCAGCAGGTGTGAGAAATTAAATTAATATGTTTGCATAGTTTACAGTTCTAGTTTACCGCTTTGGTCTCTCTTGCAAATTCAGGAGTGGCAGAGCTGTAAGATTATTTGCCAGCACATGGAGCGATAAATATGCAAATGAGATCCCTGTGTGAGTTTAATCAAAACAGATTGCAGCAATGAAGAAATGGAGGTGTTAAAAAAATATCTCAGCTGTCCTTCTTAAAGGAGGCAGAAGGTTGATTAGATTTGCTCAGGCACCCTCTACATGTCACGGCTTGGAAATTAGACTCAAAGAAGGCATGATGAAAAAAGAGGGAGAAAAAAGACTACAAATCCTCTCCAAACAGATACTTCCAACATCACAGCGGGAAGGGATCACATGATCTCAGCATATATTGTATTCAAGCACACCTTGTTAAACATGGATGGAAGTATCAATGGGAGGGATTCTGACAGAGGGGAAGACTCAGTTGAAGGAGAGCCACAGCCCTCTGCAGAAAGCAGAATGGTGCATTTTAGGGCTTAGTAATTGCTCATGTCAAAATAGCTTTCTGTGATTTTTTAACAGAAGAAATTCTATATTTCAATAATTTCCAGCAAGGTGTGATCTAGCCATCTGTTCCTTCAAGACTGGGGTATACAGCAGTGCCTGTGTCTCACTGGCCTCATGATATCACAGTGCTCTTCTCCTTATCTATTGACACACAGACAAGAGTCTCGCTGGGAATTTGATGGGACCTGGGAGACTCCCTCATTGCAGACACAGGGAATTTGTGCATTTTCTACAAGGAATAAAAGCAGTACTGTTGCAGAGGATTAATAAATTGAAGCAGTCTGCCAGTGTGCATTTTTACAAGGAAGATTTTCAAAAGATGCAACCTTTTGAAGAAAAATTGCTAACAATATAACTTTGCCAAGAGCATGTGACTCTAGAGGCTCCAGGCATCTTCTCAAACAGATGGATTAAGTCTGAAGTAAATTGAAATGTTCACAAAGAAAGAGACTGAGGGAGACTGCAAGTTTTGACACAGCAGGCCAAAACATGAATAGTTCTGATTTCATCATCTTTCACCGCTGTTTCCATAAATTTGTAACTACAGAAAATCATTTTCTTTCCATTCCCAATTGCAACTGGGCAACGGAATCAGCAGGGAGTCTCAGTGTAGGTCAAACTATACTATGTCACAATTTAGAGCTGAAATGCATAATAGTCCTGAAATATCAGTGACAAATGTTTCCAGCAGACACATCCAAAGCCAAATTGTTGCTGTGCTTTTCTCCTTTATTTACATTGTAATCATTTTAAGGAGAAGATTTTTAAGGCAGCCAAATCTGACTCAGAAAACTGGAAATATAACTCAGAAAATCCACTGTTTTCTCTGTACGTGCAAAGAGAATTTGCAGTTGTTTCAAGAACAATCAGAGACCACAGATACAAACAAGACTTTAGGAGGTGAAACTCCAAGGGGCAATATTCATAATTCAGAAATTTTCTTTGAAGTCTTAAGTCAACTGTAGAAGCAGAGGAAAACCTGTTTTCACAAGTATCAGGGAAGAAAGAAAGAAGCCAACTCCCTTATTCCCAAAAGTTCTATCAGCTGAAATGCAGTGTGATAAACTGTAATCCATCCAGGTTCCCAGTTGCACAGTGAGGATTTACCTCTAATTCATGTCCAAACAACTTCACGTCTATCTCTGGCCAGTTCATGAAGAAATTCAGTCTTGTGTGTGTTCTAGGGATTCCTATGACATCCCTACATTTCTGTAGGGAGCTGGGTTTTGTTTGTTTATTTATTTTTTAATTGAAAAGAAATCCCAAACCTGGTAAGCCCCCAAGCAAACAATGGATCCAGACCCAGTGATCCCGCCTGTTTATAAATGACAACATACAAAGGCATGGATTTCAATGCCTTTCTCCTACCCAGCTCCAGATTTGCAGACTGAACCTATTCCTGAAAATCAAAAGGAGAGAAAGGATTAGCCAAAAAGACCTTTCTGCCAGTGGATGCCCAACAACACCAAGAGGAAGAAAGCACTCCATGGAACAATGGTACAGAGACAGAGGCAGAAAGGAAACAACTGGAAAGGAAGTTTTTAAATACGCTCAACTAGAGAAGCACAAAATCTAAAGACATGGGGTGATATGGGTAATAAAATCCTCTTTCTGATACAGAAATGATTCAGCAATATCCCTAAGTCCAGAATGAGGGTCCCTTGGCATCCACATGTGTTTTGGGGGGAAAGAGAGGGGGAGGAAGGGGGGAAAGGAGGCAGAAAACCTTTTTTCCAAAAGTTTTAGCAGTTAAAATGGAGAGACAAAGCCTCATTCCTCCATTTTAAATATGGGAAACTGAGGCACAAAGAGACACTGAGACACCTGAGCTCCTAGAAGCCTCTGTTTTAGGAATAGGCATGTCTCAAAGCTGAAAAAGGGCCCAGTTTTGCTAAGTCTCATCACAGCAGTTCAAGCACAGGCACCTCACAGCACCAGACCCTAGAACCACACTTTCTTTTAACTTATTCTGCCTTTATGACTTCAATTCTTACTATTTAAGAACAAACTGGCATTTTCTCTTTGATGTGGTTAAGCTCCCACAGCTCAGAGCTCTGGATACATCCTGAAGCCATCTGCGTTTCATCCAGTGCTGGCACTGGATGTTTGCAAGGAACCTTGGTTCCTGGGGCTGAGAACACTCACACAGACCGGCACTTTGCACGCTGAGATGGGAACTGATTTTCGCAATTAATTCTTGATCGATTTCTGAGCTCTCCTAGATTAGAGTTGTCATGTGCAGAATGCATGCATTATATGTTCTGCGGGCCTCATCATGCCAATGTACGTACTCTTATAAATAAAAGATTTTAGACTACCATAAATGAGCCCTGCAGTAGGTCCTGGTGATCATTTGAATTACAGTCAGACTTGTACCTCAGACTGGTTCAAAGAGCAGCAATAAAAAAGATTCACACACACTTTTTGCCCCATCCAGCCCCTGAGGTCCTACATTAAACACCACTCAGCTAAGCCTGAACTCCTCACTCCAGTTAATTTTTCATCTTTGGCTTCAGCTCTTAGGTAACATTTCTGCTTTTGGGAAGCTGTGTAGTTTCTGGTTCACAGATCCTACTGTACGTCATCTTTAAATAAAACCATTTGGATTCCTTTTAGCCTCCGCCCATTCTACCTTGGCTGAAAAGCAGCATATAGACAGGACTTTGCCAAGGCTCTTTGAGAAGGAATTTTAATTAATTGCTTTGTGTACAATTTAGAATTTAGCAAAGGCTCATATTTCAAAGGCATCAGCATGACAGTGCCACAAAGAGGGAGGAAAAATAACCCACTGAAGCCAACATCCATAAAAATGTGAAAGAGCTATGGTAAATTCTGAATGATAAGCATAAAAGCAGCCCCTTGAGAGACTAAACCTTCTGTCGTACAGTGACTATTTTGAGTTAAATTAGCATGATTATTCCATTATAAACTACTTTGTTTCAAGAGTTTAGTATTCTTAGCCATGGAAAATCTCCCTAGGTCTATCCTTGTTCAGGATCTCAGAGAGAAAACAGACATTTCTAAACTAAACAATGAGCTTGGCTGTTTTTCAAAGCAGAGCAGAAGTTCAGAGATCAGAGGTGGTCTTCTTCCAGTATCAGTAACATCTTTGATCAGTTAAGTGTTAGTGAGCAAATCTCATGAATTAAATGAAAAATGAAGTCAACTGGCAGAGATGCAGCTGGGAGAAAAGGACTGCTGAAAACATGCAATAATTAAACAGAAGTGAAAAACACATTATATGATGAGGTGCCTGCAATAACAGGATATTGAACTCTACGACCAAGAGGTGCCTTCCAGTTTCACAGTCCTAAAGACTTTTTTGATTTATGTTTCTTACAAATTACCTGGCTGATGATGAGAAAAGCAAAGAAACTCAGCCTGAATATACTGCTGCTGCTGCTGTATCATCGAGAGCAAAGGAGCAGGAATTCAGAGGACAGCCAGGTGTACGGAAATGGCACTGTGTTGGGACTTGTGAGATCTGAGGATGTTCCTAATTTCTGGAATGAGTTTAGCCAAGTCAATTAACATTTTGATTTCTAATAAGTCTATAGGAGATTTGCATCCTAAACAAGTTATAAATAACTGAATCTAAATGACTTAATTCCTTTGATACTTCCAATTTCTTTGAGAGATTCTTCAGTCTGCTCTGTAGAAAACTTTCCCTCCTCTCAGTTTTTCTGCCTAAATTCTATGATCTTTATCTAAATGAAGTAAGAGAACCTCTGGTACAGAGTATCTACCTATATTAGAGCAAGCCAAACATGTTAAGGAATAGCAGCCAAGTGGCTACAGTTCTTAACAGGAGGTTTGATCGCAGTCACCTTCTGAATGGACCACAGATGGACAGTAGATAGGATTAGCGGTGAAAAGGGCGAGTGAGATGTCTTTGGATATTTTACATTCTGGCTGGAGCAGAGCTGCTCTGAAACAACTACCATGTTGTTTAGGGCTGCTGGATATAAGATACTCTTGTTAAGGCCATGCCTACGTAATTATTTATAGATTAAACTCAATGCTTCCTTTGGAGCCATTCCAGAGGCCAGCCACCATTGGAGGAAATTAAATAACAAACCTGTGTTTAACATTATTAAAAGAAGATTAGCCTCATAGCAATGCTCTGTGTTACTGAAGAGGATTTACATTTCAAGTGCATTCTACACATCCCAGGACAATACCTAGAAGAATAAATCCCCTCCACCTCCCACAAGGAACAGGAGCTGAAGAGTGGTGCTTCCCCTTGCAGCAGCTTTGCCTGGGCAGATCTGTGCGGCATGAGCCCCCAGGGACTGCTACAGATCTCACCTCCTGCAGAACACCCCCAGCATCCATCCCCTGGCTGCTCACAGCCAGCTGCTGGAAAATGGCTTCAGCAGGATGAGAACAGCCACCTACCTGGGGTGGGTTGAGGCGTGCTTATAGCACCTGGAGTAGGGATCAAACCACTTTATGGCAGGATGTCAGACTAACAACAACCTGGTTTGATCTTTCTGGGGCCTCGTTTGGGGCAAATCAAACTTGTGTGCAAGGAGAAACAGCTCCTAGGCATAGTCATGGGCCAAATATTAGAAGTAACCTGCAGATGTGCTCCTTCTCCAGGTAGCTGAAGGGGTGGGTGGTTGCAGCAATAGCCCCAGACCTTGTTTGCACAGCCAGCACTGCAGAGCAGAAAAAGATGCAGCAGAACCTGCACTACCCTGAGTGTCACCTCCTGCAGATAACTTCAAAGACATAAATCCATCCTGCCACACTTAAAAAAAAAAAAAAAAAGCCTGCTGTCCCTTAAAGAAATGTAAAGGCATGACTTGTATTGTAACATGACACACTCATACTATCTTGAGCATATTGTCTTAATCAAAATGATAACAAATATCAACTAGGAAATCTCAAGAACAAGGGTTTGCAACATCTATTGTCCTACCAACAGGTATCACAAGTGTTATGCAGAACTCACATTTTCATGATCAGACCCTAAGGGAACGACATCTGCTTAATCCTATAATATCCCAGCTTCTCTTGGCTTGTGTTTGAGCCTTATGACTTTTTAAACACAGTTGTTTTATATCCCATGTTTACATAAGGAGACTCCAACGTGGCATTATGTAATAGTTATATATAGCCAACCAGATGCGGGAAGAGACCCATATTAAACACAGAAATCAATAGCTCATAATAACTCACTTTTGGTGTCACTGGAATTGGTAAATTTATCCGAGTTCAAACTGAATGAAGATAATTGCTGACTTAGATGTGTAATGTAGAAATATTCAGTCCGTGCCCATAATTTGGTGATCAATTTCTCATGTACTGTATTGGTAATTGTACAGAATTAGAAATAAATAAATGGCACATCTCAATCCATGTTGAGTATGTCTTGCCTTAAAGCATGCTCCTGGGCTCCTGACTATGGATAACGTGACTTGTACCAAACATACCTCCAACTCGTGACTTGGCAGGATGTTGTCATGTCAGTTAATTTTACTTCATCAACGGCAGAGACTTTTCCTGCCTTTTCTTGGAGACCGTAAGGTCTCTGCTGCTATACATTATATCCAGCACAAGTGTGTCTGGGTGGGAGGCTGCATGGCTCTACACGTCCTCCTCTGCATTCACAAGGGAAATACAAACTATGTCTTTGCTCTGACATTTCAAAGCACCTGGCTAGAAAATATCCACGTACTTCCTGAGAGTGGCTGTAAAAAGGATATTCTAAGAATATTGATGCTGTCAGTTGGTAGTGCTAGAAACCCTGAGAGCACCGAGACAATACAATAGTGCTGCTTCTTATACATTAGGGAGAGATGTGTGCCGCCTTCTGGCAAAGGGTTAGTCTTGGGAGTGCTGTATCTGATGCCAGAAACATTCCCAGAGCCAGCCCTTGGCTGTCGAAGCTCCAAGCACCCAACAAAACCAAGACAGACAATGGAAGCTGTGAGTGAAAACCAGACTTGCTCCGCGACTGCAAACCTGTGCCAGAGCTCCCTGGTTCCAGGAGGGCAATGGCCCAAAGGCTTGGTCCAGCCAGCAGCTTTTGAGTGCACAGCAGGTTATTTGTGACCAGGAAAATCTGCCTCTTGTGCTGAATTTCCATACACTTTTAATCCCAGTGACTGAGGAAGACGTTGGCAAAGCTTATGCCCTGCTGAAGGCAGGCGAATAAAGCACCTCGCTGCAAACGGAGCCTAACATTTATTTTGGGTGTGCGATGGAGTCTGAATTCATGTGATAGAGTAATTCTGTCGATGAGGTCATGTGTTCCTCTGAAGGGGCTTCTTTGTACCCTGGGTTAGTTAGCAACGCTTTTCTGTTATCAAGCATCTGATTAAACTCACAAAGGAAGGGTCTTTAAAAAACAGTCTCGAGAAGTGAATAAATAAATTGTTGTGGTTTTTTCTTCCTTTTTTTTTTTTTTTTTTTTTTTTTTTCTTCCATTTTATCCAACAGGAAAAACAGAGAGGAGTAAGATGGGGAAGGGGCACCAGAGAGGGAGTCGTTCTCAAATGACAGAACAAAGCTCTTAATCTATTTTTAAATTTTCTACAGCACCCAACTCTGTGGCAGGTAATAGTTATATGCATCCATATGGCACGTTTCACCTTGAAGGATCACAGTGCACCATTCTAATAGGGAAAGCCTTCCAGAAGCCATCCTATACCACTCACTGCTGGAGTGACACAGAACCTACTTTCTGCAGTAGTGAAATCCTTACCAAAACACTGGAGGTAAATTAAAACATACCTCACATTGTTATTTGACCTGGAGAAAGACTCAGCCCTTTGTACGAGAATGTTTTGCCCTGCAGCTCAGACACCTTTTCTAGTGTTTTGTAGTCCCCTACACCATGTGCCAGGAATAGCAGCTCAGCTCTGACAGCAGGGAAAGAATGAATTTAGCTAAATCATCATTAATTTCCCTTACAGGACACAAATCCAAGATCACCTTAGATTGTGAAGTCTAAGAACAGCAAAGCTCAAGATGTTAGTAAGCTGTAAGATACATGTTTTTAAATACCTGTGCTTATTAGAATTGTATTAATTCACATTAGTTATTTGGTTACCTCAGTGGACCATTATATTAGAAAACAAACAAAAAAACCTCAGCTCCTCTCCTTGTGGATTGTTTCATTTAGTACTTCCCTGCCCTCTCCATTGGTTCTCTTGGCAAACAAACAGCTGTATAAACGTAGGTCTATTAATAAAAGAGCAGTAGAAAACAGCTGTGACCGACTGATGACAAAGTAACAGATTGTCCTGGTTTCAGTTAGAACAGAATTAATTCTCTTCCTAGTAGCTGGTGGAATGCTGTGTTTTGGCTTAGGATGAGAAGAGTGCTGATAACACCCCGATGTTTTAATTGTTGCAGAGCAGTGCTTATACCAAGCCAAGGACACCTCAGCCTTTCGCTCTGTCCTGCCAACAGGCAGGCTGGGGGTGCAGTAAGAGCTGGGAGGGGACAGACCCAGGACAGGTGACCCAAACTAGCCAAAGGGGTATTCCATACCATCTGATGTCATGCTAAACAATATATAGGGGTGGCTAGCCGGGGGGAGGGGGCCGGACTGCTCGGGGTTAGGCTGGGCATCGGTCAGCGGGTGGTGAGCAATTGCATTGTGCATCACTTGTTTGTACATATTATTATTACTTTCCTATTATCACCATTGTATTATTATTATTATTATTATTATTATTATTATTGTTATTATTATTTTGTTATTATTATTTTCATGTCTTATTAAACTGTCTTTATCTCAACTCACGGGCTTCTCTCCCCCGTCCCAAAGAGGGAGGGGGGAGGGTGAGTGAACGGCTGCGTGGTGTTTAGCTGCCGGCCGGGTTAAACCACGACACAGATACAGCTGGTTGAAAAAATTTTCACAACCCTTACTTTGCCATTGAAAGATACCATTTTTCATTCAATTCTGAACACTCAGCAAGAAGAAAACCAAAGTATCAGCAGCATTTCAGGAGTTTCCTCTCTCAACAAGAAATTCTACCCTACACCTGAGAAACCATTCTGAGGAAGTCATCTTTGAAACCAGTAATTTCTGTTCTGTGGGTTTGCTTTGAACAAAGTGGCATTTTTTAAAGAATAACTGCCTCAATCATGTCTTCAGCCTTCTTCTTCCAATAAAACACAACACATTGCCTTCAGTTACTAAATGAAAAGTAATACCAAAGTGAAACTACAGTGCTCATGTGCTCCTCCATCCCAGGACAGGAGAAAGAAAGTGAATTTGCATTCACTTAAACCTCTAAAAGTAAAGGGCATCCACAGGGAAGTAAAGGCATGTCAGTGCATTGCAAAATACCATTAGACACCAGACGGAATTTTCAGGTACCAAAACACTTCAAGAACAGCGGTACAAATGCTGACAAACTTTTTTCTGTTGGTTACTGATTGTGTCATTACTTTCCTATTTCTGATCATCTTGGGGGCACAGATTCTTATATTTGCAAGGCAAGGCCTGCTAATTCTACAAAGCCCACCACAACTATCATAGCTGCTGGTAACTAATATGCCCTCCCACACCCGCAGCACACTTGGCAGGAACCAGGCTTGGCTGAAGATGTGAAACAAACAGCTTGAAAGCCTGTGAAAGGAGAAGAAAGAATTGTTGAGGAGGGGTAGGTGGGGAAGCAGAGGGGGCAAATACTCAGATGTCTCTGTTTTCTAATGGGATTGTGCTGTTTTGGTGTACCAGCCAACCCCACTGTCTCTTTCCCTACAAAGCATGTTAGACCAGCTGGTGAATATGACCTGTGGCACTCCAGTGACTCTCAATAGCTAAAAATATGTCTCAGCGTTACTTTCTGTAAAAAATGCAGGGTTTTTTTGAGGCAAAATGAGGATAAGATCATGTAAAAATAATGCCTCTCAATGAATTCATGTGAATAATGCAAACTACAGTGGGTTGACTGAAGCAATGTCTCGCATGGCTTATGCTGCAGCTCCTTTCTACCTCAGGGCTGCGAAGCCCAGGAAATGAAAATGTTCCATCTACAAAATACTTTTTTTTTTTTTTTTAAACAGGTTAAGTGTATTCTCTTTATGATATAGAGAGATGAAACTGTGAATATTGAGTTGAAAAAGCCAAGCTAACGTTCATTCAGATCAAGATTCTTTTTTTTTTTTTTTTTTTTTTTTCAAAGTTATATTCTAGCCATTTGCAACAGTGGTTTGTATGTTGGTGTGATTTGGGTCCTGCCATGCAGGCAACACAAAAAAAAAGGAGTAAATATCCTCTGGATTTGTCCTGCTGGGACATGTGGGAGGTGACTGCAGGCAAAGGAGCGCACAACTCCCTGCTGCTCTACCACAAAGCTGTGGTTTGTGGTGCTGTGAGGATGGACATCTTGGAGACACTCCTTTATGAAACTGGGGAACACAAACTGCCAGATGGACCTACTGGGGAGTCAACTGCTGACTGATGGGAAAATTAAGATGGAAAAAAAATAATTGAGATGAACTGATGTCTAGGGCAGCCAAAGAAAACATCCATATGGGTGTGACAGTTCAATGGCACGGTGAGGCGTACGCTGCAGCCTGGTAGTGTCATTGCAAAGTGAAAAATGAATAGGTCTCCCACTGAATGGATTCCCCAGGCCTGGAAAAACTACCTCTCAACAGAAGTTGAGACAAAAGCTTCCCAACCAAGGGTCTGCAGTCTAAGTCTTTGGAACCATAAGAGGAGAAATGAAGCTAATTAGAGCCAACTTGTTAGGGCTGGACGCGTGGGGTTCCCACAGAACCGTGTGCCCCCGGCAGAGACTCCTGAAAGTGCTCACAACCTTGGGATTAATAGTGGTGTGGCCTCCTGGTTAGAACCCAGGACTGAAACTCAAGTTTCCTGAAATGAAATTATTTTACAAATTGTCTGGTATGTCTCAGTTTATCCATTGGTAAAACCCCACAGGGGGAGCATACTGCTTGGTGAATAAAGGATTCCAAGGACCTCACGGGAAGGTACTGTCAAATTCTTATTTCAATACTTAGACACTTTCCTGAAGACTTCTATAAAATTGCCAGAAAATATATACGGAACAAAGAACTGGAGAGTTACCCACTACAATATAAGGATGAAAAAGAATCTCAGAGAAATATCCCTGGCACTGGAGAAGAAAGTCTGACCAGAGATGTGCAGCAAATATGCAGATAACTACATGACTGCTGGAAATTCTAGGGTAACAATAAGAAACTGAATACTTAATCTGAAGCCAAACCATAGGATGTGCCAAGCCAATTACCAGAATAAAAAGATGAACCCATGGAAATAAATGATAAGGTTAACAAAACCCACAGAGAAACACACCAGAATTTGAGAAAAATCTGTAACTGAGACAAAATAGAAGGGCCCAACCAACTAAGCTATATCTACAGAATGCCCTTTCATCTATAACAGTCTCCAGACATTTTATGAAATCAGCAGAGGAGACATTCATGCACACACGTACACCCAACCTTCCTCCACAATGAGATGTGTCCACCGTTGTGTAGCAACGCCTGCTGCTGTTACACAACTGCCGTGATTCATGCTTTCGGGCAGGAAGCAAAGAAGAATTCTACATCCAGCTCAAACCACACAAGGAATTTTATCCAAGCCACAAGAAACTAGCTAGTTATTTTAAGGGGTAGAATACTCAAATGTGTCATATATAAACTGAAAGAGAGAAACTCAGAAGAGGTAACTATAGGAGAACCAGCACCAACTCCATCCAGCCTAGCTCTCAATGACTGAGACGAGACACGAGTTAACAGGAAACCCAGTGTGCACTTGGGGCTCGTTTTTTTGTTAAGAGCTCAGATACCTGAGCATCAATTTTCGGAAATGGGAACTCAGAAAAGAGAAACAAAACAAGCAGGTCAGTGGGGTGCTTTTGAGCTGCATTCAGACTCATGGCAGGGTGCACAGCAATCAGCCCAGTACAACGATTTGCTACAAACTTTTGAGATTAAAAAAGAAGAAAAGAAAAAGAAAAAGAAAAAGAAAAAGAAAAAGAAAAAGAAAAAGAAAAAGAAAAAGAAAAAGAAAAAGAAAAAGAAAAAGAAAAAGAAAAAGAAAAAGAAAAAGAAAAAGAAAAAGAAAAAGAAAAAGAAAAAGAAAAAGAAAAAGAAGAGAAAAAGAAGAGAAAAAGAAGAGAAAAAGAAGAGAAAAAGAAAAGAAAAGAAAAGAAAAGAAAAGAAAAGAAAAGAAAAGAAAAGAAAAGAAAAGAAAAGAAAAGAAAAGAAAAGAAAAGAAAAGAAAAGAAAAGAAAAGAAAAGAAAAGAAAAGAAAAGAAAAAAGAAAAGAAAAGAAAAAAGAAAGAACTGTGCATCTGTTAAACACTTTTTTTTTTTTTTCTTCCATCTGCAAAGCAATCTCTGCTCTTTCTGTAGCTTTCAGAGCTGGAAGAAAAGAGCCTTTGACTGACACAGCCTAGACAAAAACAGTATTTCCTTTTCCAATATTTAAAAACAACAACAAAAAATACCACTTTTCATAACAAAAGCAATTTTTGTACACAGTCTCAAGCAGAAATCACTCTTGCCCCTGAATACATACTGTACCTTTTAATGAAGCCTTTCTAATAGCAAAAGCATTTGCTTTCTCTCTTGGCTTTTTCCTCCCCATAGCAAAGACGTATGTAGAACTGGAAAAGATCTACAGTTTTCTAAACTTGTCTTTGGAAAGTTTCTTTGCCAAGTTACACTTTGTCAGGAGCTCATTATTTTCTGGGTAGACACTAGAGACTTCACTTTGAATTATTTTGAGGGCTGTGCTGATGTCGTTTCAAACTCTGTGATTTGTATGCTTTTTTGCATGAATCACAGCAACTTATGTTCATTCCACATACAAAGATCTGTTTAATTTCCAGACCCTTCTCCATAGTGTTTCTCCCAAAACCATCCCTAGGTTTTCCACAGCCCATTTTACAGAGTGTTTTTGTGATAAGATAGGAAGGGGAGAACTTCAAGACTTCTGATTTTTTTTCTCCACTCCTTTCGCTCCCTGGCTATATGATGCTGGTCCTCTCTCCATTCCACATTTGAATCAAGACCAAGGTTTGATTGAATGAATTCATACAATTCTGTCTTCATCTGCACTTTAGAGGAGCCATCCTGGATTGACAGTGAGACTGCATGTGGCCCAGCAAGCTGGACTGTGTAGGACTGATGCTATCTCCATCAGCAGAAAGAACAGAGATGGACTTTGCAAGGCTGAGCCCAGAAAACTTAAGACCTCCTAAGTTCCATAATGAAAACTAGAGAGAGAAAGTAAAAAGCAATGTTCACTACAGAGTACAAAGGTCTCAGAATGCTAGTTCAACGTCAGGCTAAGCAACAGTTTCCGAGAGCAAAGCAGAAACCAATTCTGGGGATAGAAATGTGGACAGTTTCATTTGGCCCTTGAATTTGAATTCACAAGTGAGGTGTGAAGCATCTTTTTTTTTTTTTTTTTTTTTTTCTCTACTGACAACAACAGAGAGGAAATGAATCACCAATACTACTGCCAAGTACAGTATGAATACGTTAATAAATAGGTGAAGAGGTGCGGCTATAAGCAGGTGCCAAATTCCTCATCTTACCAAAGATGCTAGTGAAAACTACGCTGTAGAAAATAGGATCTTCGCATTCATAAGAACCATGAGCTAATGACACATTAAACAAATACACACATAGTATGCAGGTGAATAGCTTAAGCACACTGAGACGACATTGCTTTTTCAGTGTCTCTGATGAAGCTGTTTTTTAAATTGCTTGTGCTTCTAAAAGAAGAGGTAAGCCAAAAATCCACTCCATATACCCAACATCACATTTTTTCCATATTTTAAGTGAGTTGAGCTGAAGGAATGTCACGTATATAGGCAAGTGAAGTGGAATTCTGTTTTAATGGCTTTGCTCTAACCAAGTGCACAAATAATTTACATGTGCATTGGTCTGAAATAACAAGAAGTGTTTAAGAAATATGAGTTGCTAGAGATGATGCTGGTCAGCAGGCAGCAGGATACGTTCAGAATTCATTGTGGATATTCACATGCAGTTTGTAATTTTACTTCAGTTTGACCATATGCTTATTCTAGCACTGCAAATGACACCTCTGAACTGTCTCAGAAGTCAGCCACAAAAGCCTGCGTTATTTTTGGCGATCAGAATTATTATTACTTGCCTCCTGTCATTAAGCAGACTTTGGTCTTCTTAACAGAAGCTGGGGAAGCATATAGGTAACCCGTCCCCAGAAAAGTCTTTGTTTTTCAAGCAATTATTAGTTTGTCTGGGCGGCTTTTCCTCCCCACCAGAGCTCCTCTGTCCTTGGTACTAGCATCTGAAATGTGCAGGAATGTGCGCTTTTTTTCTAACTCACAAAACCACAGAAGGAGTTCCTTGAAATCTGACTTCCAGTAACAGCCCCCAGGCTAGCTGGCTGCTTGGCCTAGTTCTGTCAGCTGCCGTAGCATCAAGAATCTCCATGTTTGGCAAACCAGGGTATGGTAGCAAATTTTAGCAGAACAAAATATATAACAAAGAGTGACGATGAAGTGAAATCAACCATAGTGTGGCAACACAAAATAAAATACAAATTTAGATTCACAAAATACGAAGCAAATCGCATGTGAGGCACTTGAAAACAGAGAAGGGGCCATTTCTAAACAGTCCAGTTGGAGGATTTTTCTCAGTGCTCTGATTTAAAGCAGAAGCACTTATATAATGTAATGGAAAATACAGCCATATACACAGCTCTGAGCAAGTGATTAGTTGCAACGGTGACTGAACTCGGACAAAACTCTGCCCTGCTGTTTCAAATGTCAACAAACTGGGCACTATTACACTAATGGGAGACTTGAGAGACCTCCACCACCAGCGCTCTGACCTCCTTTTCTTAACCCGCAGTGACTTGAAACCTGTCTGTGTTAATGTCTTAGCTGACAGCAATTTGAGCCATGGAATAAAAGAAGGGATGTGGAGCTCAATTATCCAGCAACAGATCTCCAGTGAAATCAATGCAATTGTGTCACATGAGAATTTGGCTGGCAGCCTCGGAGGTCTGCAAAAGAGAAAACCATCCCTCAGAAATGCATGCTGAAATGAAGCAGACAAGGAATAATGCAATGAAGTGCTGCTTTATGCATGAAAAATGCTCGGTGGGTTCTAATTTCCTCTCCGTTAGACTGGTCCTTCCCCATGTAACTCCAGAAGCAGTACTCCTGACCTAAATGAGCACGGACCAAATCAGATCAAGGCAAGGCATCTTCTCCAAAGAGAAATTTCTCCACCGTATGATTAAGACAATGACAAGCAGGTATACTGTAAGTATATTCAGCACCCCGTAAAACTGCTCATGTCAGCAAAACAAGCTATCTCTCCAGGTGAAACAGCTAAAGTTAGATACAGTAGACTTTTATTTGCATTAAGGCCCCCTTTTTATCAGTCTGGTAGGGCATAGTTATAGGATATTAGGATATAGAATTATGGCATATGTAGGGCATATTTATATTTATCAGAATGGCACATTTCTTACTTCAAGTGTGATGTAAATATAAATCTGGAGACTCCCATATCTGTTCTGAATAACATAACTTGCAGAAACGAGAATCAAGCCACAACCTAGAAAGCACGGTGTAATTCCAGATCATTTCCCTTTTCTTACAGATGAGCCTTCACCCACATGAATAGTGCCTTTGAAACCATTAGTAATGTGGAAATGTTTTCACAGCCAAATCTGGAGGGATTCTACCCAAATCAAAGCATATAAACTCATTCAAAATGACCTTCCTCAGCACTGACATGGCACTACCATGTCATTGGTAAGCACGGGGCTTCTACTGAACACAGATGGGACAGTGACACTGGGATCCTGCAGACACAAGAGGCTAAGCACCATGTCCACTGATGGGGAAAGCATGGGCAGGCACACAGGCTTGGCTGGCAGAGCAAGACATATTTCCCTCTTTCTGCCAGTGACCCTCTCAAATCCCAGTGTACTGTTACATATAATTAACAGTATATGAAATAATAGCCTGAGAATGACAAGAAAAGTGTAAATAGCATCTAATGCATCTGAGCAGGGCTCTACCTCTCCAGGTCCTTCATTCTTTCCATCAAATCTGTAACCACAGGACTTTTGGTTCTGGATCACTGTGATTGACTTGCTAACCTGTAAAGCGTGTAAGTCTACATCTTAATTAACACTTGGCAGTGGAAATAAAAATTCCCTGGCTTGCAGATGGTATATCCTCCTATAAACACTTCTCTTGGACACCTATCTGGAAAAATAGATAGGACATTCATAAGGAGTGCTCACTATGGGAAATGCCAGCATTTTTTCCTGGAAGCTATTTACACTGCCAAGATACTTCAATAAGAAAAATGATCTGAGACCTTTCCCTTAATATGCATCCTGTTCTCATTTGACTTGTAGTCTACAGTGTGCAGCATTCATTCTCAGTCAGACTTGAATTACTGCAGTACAAGCAATGCAGAAGGGAAGTACAAGCCACAAGTAAAGGAAAAATATGTGTTACACTGTGTTGCACTAAGAGGAATGGATTGCCTATACATCACAAGCTACCTTTATATCTTTCTTGGCATAGACCTTTGTCACACAGCACAGAGAAACTATTTAGGAGGATTCAGCATATCCAGAAGAGGCTGGTTTTCCAAAAGAACCAGTAGAAACAAAGAACCAGTGCAAAGTGGACACTGAGCTCCCTTTGAAAGCCTGACAAACTGACTTCTGACAAAATGGGATCATGCCAGGCCAAGAAGGAAGACAGCCACTAAGGTCTTGTACTGTGCTGTACAACACATACTGCAAGTAAAGCTGCTAGCCTGTCCAAATAAAGGCTTTTCATCAGACCAAAGAGACTGAACCCCAGTCACAAGTGCTCAGCTCGCAGTTGGCTGTCCCACCTGCTATCCCCACACCCTGCCTTTAAGGCAAGTCCAAAACCAATTGACAAAATCTGTCTATTCACAGATCTTACAATTTCTTGGGAACAAGAAGCAAACTTCTTTCCTGGAATTAAACCTTTTTTTTTTTTTTTTTTTTTAAATCCCTTTTCAGCAGGCAATCCTTAATGGTGGAAATAACAACTTAGCCAGTTCTGATGAACACAGAGGGAAACGATCTCACAGTTTAATTTCTGTTTATAGTCAGAAGATGTTTACATCCCCTTTTAGTTTTGTGCTGCCAGAAAGATGTAAAAGAACGTTAGTTTAAAGAAGAATCAAGACAGTTTGGGTTGATATTTTGGTTAATATCCTAATCCCATAAAAAGTTATTATTTGGAACTTTAGGTTTACAAGGTTATGATGTTCCAGTGCATCCTGGGAAAAAGCACAAATGCTCAAGTACTTCGTTAAAACAAACCCATTACAGTGGAATTTCTCTGGGCACCGAATTTCAGACCCTTTGAATATCTTGGCCAATATCTATACACATATAGTCAATGGTACAGCCTGGCATGGGTAAGAGGCAGACTACTACAATACACCTTTGTCATGCCTATGATTCAACCAACTGGTTTTGAAATTTGTTTAAAAAAGATTTCTGTTCCACCACCCTGTTCTTTCTACTCAATTACTAAAAGGAATATGTTTTCTAAGCATGAAACAATATCATTTTTGTCAAGGGTCTGGAAATTGAGCACTTATATGAATTGAAGAAAGCTTCCTTTCTCTTCCCTGTGCAGTTCTGGTTACAGGGAAAGAGCTTTCTGTGTGAGTAATCTTTCTAAGTAGGAAGCAGAGCTCCCCTATTGCTAGGGAAGAATGGACCTCCAGTAGGCTAATATGTGATGGATGACTGAATGCAAACTTGGCAACGTTGTTCTCCGCTCCCCAAAGAATACAAAATGCCACAGGCTATTCGTACACAGGGACTCGCTGGTTGGAAGTTCTGAAAACTTGGCAACGTCCCACCTTAGTTTAATTGAAACTACAGTGGCAAGACAATTAAGGATGTGAATTTGGAGAAATTGCTTCCAACAGGATGAATTTATCTTTGGAGGCTGACTCATGCATAAGTGAAACAAAAACATACATGGAAGGTTATTCTTGTTGACTCCACAGCCTGAGCAGCAAAATCTCACATTAGCTTTTGATGAGTGCTTCATGGGATATGTCAGGCCTTGTGTATTAACTGGTATTCTTTAAAGACACTTTAACTACATACACATAGACTAACTGAAGCTGTAGAGGTTATTTTGTTATGTCAGTAGCAGGATATGCAGTATGTAGAAGAGAGAGAAATGATGCATACAGAAATCCAGTAAAATATTACATTAAGGCCATGTCTAGTTATAATTTCATGTATATCATCCCAGCAAACTGTAAAGAGCTTTCTCCTAATAGTGAATGTTAAAAGAGATACTAAGTAATTGAAACTTTGTACTTTCAGCAGAAGGATGTCTATTATATTCCTTCTTTTAATGCCCAATTACTTTCTGCAGGACTGAGAGACATCTCTTGTCAGGCAGAATCCCTTTCTGCCTCCCTCTCCTCAGCCTGCCCACTCCACACAGTGCAGTTACATCATACATTGAAAGATTTCACTAGCTGGAAGAATGCCCAATTTTTAACTTTTCCCACATGTGGAAGGCATTTAACTTCAGTTCAGATTGGACAGAGGATCGAACGCACGAATGGACAGTGAGCGCTGAGCTAGGGGGAGTTTCACACTTGTATAAAACCCAGAGCTCAGTGGAAACTGAGACAGCTCAACATTGTCTGTCAGGGCTGTTCATTTGATCTGCCTTCCAGTACTCCAATTCCTTCTTCTTTTCTCTTCACAACACAAACAATTTTTTGGACTGCTAATGATAGCAATTGTAAGTTCTTTATGGCAAACAGCATCACCTACCGTGTCTGTTCACTCTTTGTAATACAATGAGATGCTAAAATGTTGTAGCAATAGTAATAACATCATCAGCATCTAATAAACTCCCACACAAAACCATCAAGCCATAGACAGCAAATCCACTTCGATACCAAGCAGTTTAGTCAATTAAATCACATCTTATAAACTCAAAAATAAGGAGTGTGTGCAGATCACTTCTATCTCCTGAGTTCAAGTTTTGATATTTTCTGTCCAGAGCTAAAAGTTACACATCCTACAATTCCTTGTGCCAGCTTTGCAAACTTCTGAGCTTGGATGATGATAAAATATTTGCCCATTAATTTTATAAGCTGTAACAGTTATTTTCCCTAGTTTCCTAATTTATTTGCTAACACTGATTATTCTGAAATAATAAATCAGCCACTTCCTTAAAACTACTAGGAGTAGCTACTACACTTAACAGTATTTCCACACATTTACTGTTTGTAGCCACTGGTTTTGATGGCAATGATCAGTCCTTAAGAAGGGTACACTAAGTTCACACCAGAAATTAAGTCAGAGAAACTGACTTAATGTTGGTAAACCAGGGCACAATTTGAAAGCCCAGTATCTCAACCTGCCACAGTTCAACACAAACACCTTTTTATTATTGAGAAGCTGGGATTTCTAACTTTCCAGTGATACAAATCATACATTTATAAGCCTGGAACTTCATGAGACACCAGACCTTTAAAATGTCCCTTTCCCTTCAGCTCAGCAGTACTGTGATGCTATGTTTCCAAAGTCGAACACATCAAGTCACAGACTTCAAATTAGAGTAACTTTTGCTAGTCTGAATTTCTCATGTTTCACTGTGTGCCATACATGTAGGACAGGTAAATGTATAGCTGATAACGATGCAGAAACCACTCTGCATTTATACTTCCTTCCAAATGTAATGTCCAACTTAGATAGACAGCAGGGTTCAGTAATGGAAACAGCCACTGAATGAAAACTTTCTCCCTTACAGATTTGCCAGTGTGGGACATCCATTTACACCCGACTACTATTTTATACAAGCTATACTATTTTACACAAGCCAGTATACTTCATTACTGCTTAGCACCACTCAAACCTCTTGGAGCACACCCTACAAAGCTATAGGAACAGATGAACTGTCATAGGAAAAAGGCAGACAGCAGCACAAACAGGTCTACTATTTTGAATGGTTTTGCCAGAGGGATGACAGGGTTAAAGCTCTGGCTCCAAAGCAACATCACTGTTTCACACATGCACTTGCTCCTTAGTTCTGCTTTGCTTTTGGGAAGGAAAGGATGAAAAAGTCCCGAGAAGCACAGGCCTTCCCGCCTAATCTCATCATTTTATCAAAAGTGAAACAATACTCAAGTAAAAACTTTGACAGTCTCTTTACAGCAAGTCAGAACATCTTCACATGCAAATAGTCTTCAGCTTTTTTTAGACACATTATAAAAAGCAGTAATGTTAAAAATAAGCTACTCCTGGCTGAAGTTTGAACACCTATAGAAATGCTATTCTAGCAACAGGATAGTTAAGTTTAAGTGAGTACAGGGGAGACATGTTCCACCCTTAAAGAAGAGGTGGGATCAAAGAAGGAATAGATTTGCATTAACAAAGACCTCCAGCTAACAAATTACCTGTAGCTTTGCAGAGCACTTTTTAGTCTGAGTATAGGAATATTTCAGCTAAGCTCTAGCATAATTAAGCACTTATAATTCAATGGGAGGATTGGATTTGGCTTGTTCTCTTATCATATGTCTATTTCCACAGTATACCTGGATGAGACTTCTGCTACAGAATATCAGATTCCCTCCAAATGAGACATGACACACTAATCTGCAGTCTGTATGCTTTTCAGCAGATCCTTTGGCTCTCCTGTGGCTTTGAAAACACTGATAATGTAACGGTAGTTAAAGGATTAAGGACTGGAACTTGCAAAGAATTTTCTCTGGGCTGGAAGGAACCAGAAGATAAAATTAATGAGCAAAAGACCGTGGCAAACAAATAGCAATTTGCTGAGGATAGTGATGGTGATAGAGTCAGTGACACTCGGGATAAGCAGTGTCCTGTACGGCATCCCTCTTCCCTCTGCCTCTTCTCAGCTGCTAATCCCCCTGCTCAATTCAGATGCACATCCTTCCCTGGGTGATGGTGCAGAGGTAGCAGCTGCAAAGAGGCTCGCCCTGAACTCCCTGATAACTCTTCAAGTGCTTTCAAAATTCACTGCCAGGGAAGGTCAACTGCAGACAGATTGTGTCTCTTACTTTGGCTAAATACTTTCATTTGCTCCTGGGTTTCTATTAGCAGTAAGAAAAGAAAAAAAAAAAAAAAAAAAAAAAGACCAAAAGACCCCATAACCCTTTTCTGCAAGTCCTCCTGGAATTCAAAGCACAGTTGCTACCCCCCGCTGTCCAGCTCATTCACTGACTTAGAGCAACCGTAAGGTTTCACAGATCTAAAAAGGCAAACACAGAACCTCACCATAATAAAAAGGAAAGAAAAAGAAAAAAAGTATAACATTAATGATAAACTGTGTAAAATGAATTTTTACTATTATTTTTTTTTTTTTTTAATGGTGAAAAAACACATAACAGCTTGACATGAAGGTTTTTGCCCAGTCCATGCACCTCATTGATTTCTATTCTTTTTCATAAGGAAAACCTGATAAATACCTTGCTATGCTTTTTAATTCCATGTCTCCACTATGCAAGGGGACATGCCCCGGTCCTGTCAATCTGATCGTATCTCCTCCAGCATGACACAACACAGACTTTTCAGAAGTTTAGAGCAATTACCAAACACTCAACCTCCCAGTAGCCAGAGAGTGAATTAGGTAGGGAAAACACTGCAAAGGTGATGTAACACAGAGTTTTGAGTAAGAAGGCTTAAGTCTTAAATGAAGCTAGGTGCAATGGTTTTCTCCCAGTCAGTTCTCTGTTTTAAGTCAATTTGAGGCTAACTGGGGAGTGCAGAGGCAGTGACGCAGAAACCTCAGTGCAGCCGGCAGCAAGCAGTTAAAGCAAGTGCCGGGTTTTTCCATGATGCTGGAAGATTTCACTCTCCTGCTGTCCAGAACCCACCCATTTACTTGGCAATAAGATACCAGTTGAATCTTCCTTTGTCTTTTGCTCCCCACAGCAGGCTCAGATGTTATGGGACTTCTAAAAAAAACTAGAGCCAGAGGGGGCAGGGAGGAAGGTGACAAAGGTTCAGAGCAAAGCAGTGTGCAGACAGCAAAGGAAAAGGGCCCGATTCTTTCCCAAGTTACACACAATAGCAAACGAAGAGGAGTTACCTGGGAGGTTTAAGAACTGCAAGTGGATTGCACCTGGTACACGGTGTGAGGATCTGGACACATTTATATTACCTGGCTAGTCAAGAGGGAATCCCAAATCTGATTTTCTACCCAGCCTGTCAGTCAGGTTTCTGCCTATATTCCTGTAGATGTCCAGCTTTAACTTATCCATCCTTCATTCATTCATTGGATCAGATTAACATCATTGAGAGGTTTCTTACATTATCATTGCATCGGATCACACAGACAAACCAAAGGCAGGCATGCTCCAGTTCAAAAATCTTCCCTCCTAAGCTCCCTGACTACTCAGACTGAATAACGTCTTAGCCGTGAGAAGCTGAAGGCTGTGTTATTGCAAACTTGGGTGGGAGAAGAGCTCCTGGGTCTTTTAATTCAGGAAGGAAGCAGACTTACCTTACAGACTCTGACAGAGATTAGATCCTGCTGCGAGCAGCCTCCATGAAATAAAGATGTTAAAGTCAGCTATCAGCTTCTGACTTTGTTGCCGTCCTGTCAAAACTCTGAGAAGTTGTGATGCCTAATTCTGTGTGAGTGTGTGTGTGTGTGTGTGTGAAAGAAACGTTTGACAGTAAGGCAAACTGGTCAGATCAGCCAGATTCTGCTGGGTTTATATAGCTGAGCTGCAAATCCTGATCCTTGGCTCATTCTGCTGTAATAGGATGCCTGAAGGCATTTTTTTCAGTTTTGCTTTAAAGGAACAGCCTCTCTCTTTGGCTTAGCTTCTGAAGAAACACACACGCACTCACATACACACACTGTCATACACAGACACACACACAAAAAAAGAATTTGCATGCAATTTATGGCTAAAGAAGGAAACCCCTGAACCATTAAAAAAAAAAAAAGTCAGCTCAGGGCAAATGACTCAGAAAGCAGAATATTTTCCTTACAGCATCAGCAAAGTACATTATCAGGAGTTTTAAACCCCTCATCCCCATTATTTCAACGTTGCGAAAGAGTAGCAAACTTAAATAAAACCAGGGGAATCACAAGCAGGCTTTCAGTTCCAGAAACTCCTACAGAACATGCTAGGACTAACGAGCAGTTAGTGCAAATCAACCCCACTTCACTGGAATCAACTAAAAAATTCAGATTTACACAAGCTGACGATCTGGCACACACCAGCATTTTTAAGCTTGTGATGTTTGCATCTCAGTGTACTGCCTCTGCTCTCTCAACAGCTGGAGGGAGAAAAGGGCAGAAATCAAGAGAAAAGTCTCACAAGCAGAGTCCTAGAAAGATTCTTTGTTAAAAAAAAAAAAAAAAAAAAAAGAGAGAGAGAGAGAGAAAGGGAGATAGAGATAAAAGCCCAGGGAAGAACATGGGAGGGCTTCCCTTTCTTCTCAGATCTGATGAAAAGACATTAAGTGGTTGTGTGTGTGTAAAGATAACGCAACCACTTGTTCGAGGCTCATGCTTTTCTGGTCACTGCATTCTCTCTGTGTCCCATCCCGGAGCTATCAGGAGCACACATGGTGCTCACCCGGGACAGCTGCAGGGGCCTTGCTGTCTCTGATTACCTCTGAACTTCACTCAGGCTCGTGGCAGAGTTAAGATCACAGTTAAAGGATTCTCATTAGCACTGACCTGCCTCTTACCTGCCATCACACCAAGCTCACTGCTGCTGTAATGCTGTTGTTTTGGTTTGATGTTGGTTTGCTTCTTTTGAAGGTTGAAGGTGGTGGAGAGGGAAAGATTGGGTTTCATCCTTAACTTCCAGGTCTACCTTCTAGGATAAAGTATGAAATTCATATAACGACTCAGGTTGGAAGGGACTTTGAAGATCATCTAACTCCAACCCCCCCGGGTTCCTCTGCTGCTTCATGATTTCAGAAGCAAGATTTATCCAAATACTTCTGAAGACAACTTTACATAGCAATTTCAAGAGACTAGGAGCTTTCCAGTAAGAAACAATGGGATCCTACTCAGGAACAAGGATGCTCACAAGAACTAAAATTACTTGCCCAGGCCCTTCTGATCATTTTCCTTTTCTGAGTGCACCTTCTCCCAGCTGCCCTTTCTCTGGCTCCATGGACTCACATCACTTTTAGGATTTTTTCCTCTGCTGTTTCACAGGCACAGCACTACTATTTTCAATTTCTGCTTTAATTTTTTGACATGCTGTGTTTGAGAGCAGTCATGCCCTAAGAGCAGAGAGGAGAGCCTATCAGACAGACTCAGAGCCATTGACAACTCCCCAGTAAAGGCATTGGATCCTCTCTGCTGATTCTTAAAGGTAAAACTTGTTCTGGTCATCTTCCTTGATCCCAAAGGCAATGGGGTTACTGTACACCCCGATAAATCTTCACTTTTTGCATGCAGTTCTCAGAATATTGTCCAAATGATCCTGGTGCGGGCCTACATTAGCTCTCCCCCCATTACACAGTTCTATGAAATTCAGTTAAAATTTGCACTCAAGGACAAAATCTGGAGATATAACACAGATTTTCCAATAAAATCTGATGGAGACTGAGAAAAAGATGGTTCCCCATACACTAAGCCACTTGCTGTCTGTTACTTCAGTAGTCCTTTCACATAGATGTGAAAAAAAACACATTATTCCTCTGTCCACATCCACAAGTTGAAACAAGACAGGAAGCTTGTGAGTAAACTACGGGAAGCATTATGCAGGGTTTGTTTTTGCAGTGTTTGCTAATAACAGCTTTTTTGCCAAGAGCTATTGAATTAAAATTTAAACTATTTTTTTCTCCTATCATTCCCCACCCAGTTACCTGACTTCAAACAATATGCCTTATGAGTTTCAGGTAAGAGTTCAGGCCTGTTCTTGGTTTATCTTTTCCGGCTCACCCATCCTAAACCACACTCTGTGGCAAATACTGAGCGACACACTGAGTCAGGAGCAAATGGTAGCATGAAAGAGGGAAACATATTTTAATCAGAAAGATAGCTTTAGGTTGCGATCTTTAATGCATGGGACTAAAGCAGAATGATGTGCCCTGTGGTATTCTCTTTCATTAGATAACTGTCGATAGCAATTGATTTTTTAATTTTTTTTTTTTTAATGAATTGAGAAGGGAGTAAGTAATTGAACATTAATATTTGTACAAACAGCTGGGTTTGTTGCTGTGTTGTTACACACAAGCTCATACTGCAGATGAAATTCAATCACGTAAGGACAATCAGAACAGACAAATCTAGGAATAGTTAGATGACAGCATGAAATCTAGGACAGCATGGAAGTATGAGAGAAAAACAGTGAATTTCACACTATATACTCATCCTCACCTTGGGACAAAATTGTTGCAACCCAAGTAATTAGACTTGGTTCAACTTTAATACCTGGATTGGTTTACTCCATCCCAGGAGTAATTTACTTTGTAGCAGCATATCTGACAGTGTGAAAGCTGCCCTGAAGGCAAAGAAGTGAGCACAGCAGGAATTAACATCCTGTTAGCACAGCCTGAGATGTGTATTGCCACGCACATGGTGCAGCCGAGTTCAATAGCATGCAGATGGGAACGCACTGAGCCACTGGAATAAAAGTTATGAAATAAAAGGCCAGATCATCGTGCCTTGGGGCAGGGAAATAGGTTCTTGGTTCGAGCAATTTTAGGAGCCAGGAGAAGTGTTCAGTGCCTGTGGCTGGAAGGAAGTACATTTCTCACAGCAACCTGATGTTGGAGTAGGACAGAGCTCAAAAGCAGCATCCAAGAGCTCGGTGGAGACGGCCAGGGCTGATTCAGAACTGGCAGCCTGAGAAACAGAAACCAATTGGGTCATGGTGCAGCAAATCCCACTCAACACAGTTTATCGTATTTAATGCTAAGATAGAAAAAATAAAACAAGTTTTAGAGACAGATTATAATATTACAGGATCTATCCTTAAGGTGATATCACCTTAAAAAAATAAAAAAAAACTTTCTAGGCTCCTTTCTATGCACCAATTCTTATAGTACAAGTAATTTCCAGAGACATTTTGATCCTTTTTCACTGAATAGACTTCCCTTGTATTTTCTGTCCCTCAAGCCAATATTCACTAGGTTTCACTGGTACAGAATAAAGTCCACACTGCTTTTGTCTCAACATCAGCACTGCCATGATTCCTTTGTGACCGTAGCCAAATACAGGTCATTCTAGTTCACACTGAGTGGCATTCTGGCAACCTCACTGTACCTTTGGCTCCTGGGCTACCATCTTACCTGCTGCTTTTCAGTTGATTTCCCATTAATTTGCAACAAACCATGATCCCAGTACATTCACTGCTTCTTACTTGACAATCATTTGCAAACAGACTTTGATTTCTACAAGTGCACTTACTGTTTAGAATCACTGTGCTAATATATGAGACAGTTTAAAGGAATCTAGATATCTAAAACACTGCTTTAAATATCTGCTATTTGCAGCAATTCATGTTGCCCCCATACTAATATTTTCCCATTCATGCAATTACTCCCAAATAGATTATGGGCTTTCAAAAGCATTACAAACTTCTGGCTATTTGTCCAGTGCTTATATTTAGGTGAGAACACTATTTCATATAGTCATTCACAGCCCATCCTTTCCCAATGTTATGAACACTGGCATGACCATGTTCAACCATGTTGAAGATGACATTGCTCTGAGGCTAGATTGATTATGGTAATTACAACCCACGTTGAAAACTGGAAAAAGGTGGCCACTGTTTTATTATGAGAAAATACAGTAGCTTATTCCTAACCCAGGGAACATCTGACAGAAGCAGATGAACACAAATCTGAAGGTGCAAGTTTGCAACTAATGCTTAGATCAGCAGTACTGAGAGTTTCAGTGGAATCAACTGGATGTTTAAATACAGAATACAGTAACGTTTGGCCCCATAATGTCCAGTAAAACCAATAAAATAGTAAATATCATGTCAGTCACTAAATTAAAAAAAAAATAAAAATGAAAATTTTGGATTTTTTGAGAGATGATTTCCAAAGAAGATAATGAAATTTCCTCTATTATTTGGATTTAATATTATTATTGTCAGGATGTTTCCCAAGGGTAGCATTCATTCCCTAAGTGAAGAAATAGGATGCAGCTGTCTGAGAGCAGACCCACTGGGTTTGTGCACTGCTTGTATACAGGAAGCCAGTAGCAACTGATACCCATTTAGCCTTTCTTTAAACATTTTTTTTTAAAGAGCTGATTATGTCTTGGCAGTATTTGTATGACCTGGAAAGAACACAAGCTGAATCACAAATAAAAGGTAATTGAGAAAATGTTGGTGTTTAATAAAATTATTTCAAACTCTCTTATCACATCAGTGAAAAGAAACTGTGCCTGTTAAAGGATACACAAGAGTGGAGCCAGATGACTAATACAAGGTCTGCTGTGCTCTGAAAGATGATCTAATCATGTCTGTCATCCCTTTCCCTAATATATAAAATATATGTTCTTTGCAAGGTAGGCAGAAATACACTGATAATATATGCTAAACAACAGTTTGTTGTTAGTGGTATCCAAAACATTTACAAATAAAATCTAGATAGCGCTATGCAAAATTCACTCAAAAAAAAAAAAAAAAGTCAAAGCTTCACTGCAAGAAATAACAAGTACATTGAGAACAACCAGTGCATAAGTATTTTCCATCCCAACTGATGGTGTCAGCCTCTGTGACACAGAGTAGATTCTAATCTTCACAAATATCTGTCATTTATTGTATTTACAGTAGACTTTATTAGGAGTTTATAAAACAAAATATGTTTTTTGCTATGTATCAAGGTAGGAAGAGAGACAAGAAGGAATATGCCAAAATTGTAGAGGTCTGAGGGAGAAAATGAAGGTTATATGGGATGGCATAAAGATTTTATCAACATGTTAACATTACTCGTAAGTGGTTACGCCACAGATGACAGAGGGAAAGTATTTGATCTGCTTGCCAGTAAAGGTTTTATATCATGCCATGCCAAATTGTATCTTCTAAGTGCTTGTGTTCATAAAAACATTTAAGCACATTCTTCTATCCATCACTAAAAAAATAAGTACACTTCACTATAATCGTGTATTCGAGCTTATTGATGTCAAAATTACAGCTAATGAAGTCAAACACACCCTTAAGTGACTTGCAGGAACAGTTCCTCCCACACTTAAGTAGCAACAACAACAAAATAAAGTCTGTAGTGCTTACTCATTCCATATGAAGGATTTTCAAATGTAATGACAGCTGCTATCAGTCCTAAAGTGATCAGATTCCTAATACTAATAACGCCTGAAGAATTGACACATACACAGCACAAACAGATGTGAGAACACTTAAGTACCCTTTTGTTAGAAAATGGGATACAATTTCAGCCAACAGTCATCACAAGGACTTGGCCTGGGAGGAAGGTAGCTCACATTACCCCCAGGAACGGTCCCAGGGACTGTGAGCACTTAGGTAGAGATGAGGATACTGAATGAGTGTGGTAGCTGAAAAATGTAGCTCTCCACAGAGAGTGGAAGCAATGTTCCTTTGGTCTGTATCTTGGTATATCTAGTAGGGTTTGTTTAACAAGAACCTGTCTTGATTTCGAGTAGGACCTTGATGGGGCTCATCAGAACTGCCTTTGTTATGCCACAATTACACCCAACCACACCACCTCCACACCACTGCAAAAAAAAGTCGATGTTCTGGAGCCCGTGATGCCCTCCTGGACTAAGTGGTGGCCTTGAAGGGCTCTGCAGTAAGTGGTGCCTGAAAGAAACACTTCCCTGAGTGAGATGTGATTCACAGGGAACATATTCAGTCACTAAGAAACACACCAACTAGAAATGCTCACCTAGTACAAGCAAGAGGCAACTCCTTGCAGGAATGTGTACCTGTCCCACAGACATTTCAGTTTGCTGCTAGTAAATGTAAAAATCTACTACTTTTTTATTTAAAAAAAAAAAAAAAAGGAAAATAAAGGTTTAACAAAAAGTGACTTTAGTAGCTAAATGCATCGTTAGTTTCATGACTTCAAGACAAATATCTAATCCCAACTGCATGTTTCATTAAAAAATGTCAAAGCATTTGCACATTAAAAAATGAGATGGGAATTTAAAGGTCATATAGATTTTCCCTAGGGCACAGTGAGCTATACATAATCCAATACAGTTTAGTAAAACAAGTTTGGCAATGAGCATAGCACTTTTTGAGAGAGAAGCTATACTAAAATTGAACATCACCAACATGAGAACAAGATCAAAGACTAGGAGTGGGATTCTCCAATACCCAGCCAGAAGCCTGTGTGGCAAATTTAATGTTTTCAGCTATTCATACTGAAAAAGATCAAAACAAAAACAACAACAACAACAATAAAACAGCCTTGTCGTAATTGTTGCTGTAGGAGGAAGGCCTCTTTTCTGAGGAAAACAGGAGCAAAAAAATCTTTCCTAACTGAAAAAGGAAAATTACAACTCATTCTAGTCACTCATGCTTCAGGGAATGCTGTCAGTCTCAGAGCTGTACCTTGCCTGGTTAACTATTTAACAGGTAAACCATATGAATGTAAGCAAAAATAAATAAATAAATAATGAAAGAGAAATAAACTTTGTAAGGACTTGGATCCAAACTTTAAAGTAGAAAGCTGGTCATCACAGCTGATTCAATGCTTTAAGGGAAAGGGAATCTTTAATTCCCTTAATCCTTTAAGGGAAAGTGAAAGGAATCCTTAATTCCCTTAGTCCGGGAAAGGGAAAGGGAAAGGGAAAGGGAAAGGGAAAGGGAAAGGGAAAGGGAAAGGGAAAGGGAAAGGGAAAGGGAAAGGGAAAGGGAAAGGGAAAGGGAAAGGGAAAGGGAAAGGGAAAGGGAAAGGGAAAGGGAAAGGGAAAGGGAAAGGGAAAGGGAAAGGGAAAGGAAAAACTGTGGCTGGAACAGGAAATGTCCCAAGCCATCCCTCTTTGTGCTAGTCCTAGGCATTTATGCCTCTAGGCTTCAAAGGATACCCTAAAATTGTTTGAAAATAATAAATCATGGTCACAAATTAGCAACCAAGAATATTTAGATCCTCTGTCCCACTTCTGGGGATGAGCAGCAGATAAAGTCATTACAGAAAGTCAAGAATCTGACCGATGGAGAACCAATCATTTGCTTTGTAACCCGGCCTCTGCAGGCAGCTGAAGAGGTGAAAGGTTCACTGAAATAGTCGAGACTCAGCCAGACAACAGAGCTATTTGACCTGCACGGCTTTTGCACAGAGCAGCCAAGTCTTTTAGTGTGCAGGTTGGAACTGCTGGGCTCGCTTTCAAGGAAGAATCAACTCTGGATGTCAAACTACAGGTTCAAGGGCAATATCCTAGGGCAGAGGGAAAGCAGTCTGGTAGGTAAGACAGACACATACCCTTGAAATATAATTCAGTCTTCCTCAAGTACTAAAAAAGTAGTTTTTGCAGCTATGTTTGCCTAATTATTGCCTCGCTTTTTGATAACGTCACAAAAAACAGGGTCAAGGAAAGGCAGACTTGGGAGAATCTGCATTTGCATCCCTTGCTCCCATCTTGCCAATTTTAGTGAAAAGTGCTAACTAATTAGCATCTCCCTTTCCTCTGTTGTTTGTTCTCAGAATAGCCCCTGGCCAGCTGGGATATCATACCCGAGCTGTCAAAGACCAGCAAGGACCAGCTGCACAATTAAGCCCAAGTCACTCATAGGAGCCCTCAAGAATGTCCTGCCTGATCTAGATGTTCTTCTCTAGCTTGCACCCAGCCACGAAGAGGCAGGAGCACGGTCCTACCACCCTGGCACTGCCCATTTTCCCCGACATGGGACACATTTCCCTTTCCATGGACACAGTGAAGAGATGGGAAAAGGGAACGATGCCAGATCCCAACTGTGTAGTGTTGAGGGGGAAGACAAGCTCCTTCTGCTCTCCCTTCAGGTATCGCTCACTGCTCTGCAGTGAGTCATTACGTGAGGTTGTTAGCAGTGAGGTCACATCATAAAAGCAGACCAAAGGAGCAGAGGGAGGCCTTTTTTCCTTGCCTTTCTCCCAGCATTTCCGGAAGGAGCCCATACACCTCTCCTCATATCCTGCACTGAGCTTCTTCTGGGACCAAAGGGAAACCTCATAGCAGATGGGATTTAGCTTACTTACGTTTTCTATAGCTAACTCAGGTTTCATTAAAGACAGCTGTAATCCCAGACTTCTTCAAATGCGTTAGCTCAGCTCTTACGTAGCTTCTATATCTTTAGAAATCCAGGCTCAGCAATAATTTGAACCAAAAATGAAAGAGTGAATTTGTCAGAAACATTGACGTCCTGAATTGAACAACAAAAATTACAAGTCTGTAATTGAGCCCTGAACATCAGTCCTGTCTTGTTTCCCACTTTTTCACATCTTTAACAGGGCAGTGAGGTCTCCCATAGGCTGAGACTGGAGCCCTTTACAAAACACAGCAATAAGCAGAATATATATGCTAGAGTAAGAAAGGTCATAACTTACTGCTCCTTATATCAAGTGCCTTTCCTTCATGCTTGAAAAGTCAGGGGCACCCTGTTCTCTCTCAGCTTGAGGCTCTATTAATGTCAATAGAAAAACAAATTCAATTTAAACTTTCTCTCTTCCTCATTATGGCCTTTCTTAGCTCAGATTTAAGATTATCACCCTTTCAGAGCTAACAAACCAGGCAAACCTTCTACAACAGAATAATTCACATCGTTCCATGTTGAAATAAAGTTGCTTGTGACCCATTTATGTGACAGCACAACAATAGGAATCATGTGTGCTGCTTTTATTCTGTATACAGTTCTTTCATCCCCATGCTTTTGGAGTGAAAGTTGTATGACAGTATTGTGCAAATATTCCTCCAAAACTTCATTTACCAAATTGAAGTTAATTGAATACATAAGTTTAATTCACAAAAGAATGGATGTTTCTTTTACTGCACTAACAATATCAATAATTTAATAATACCTATGTTTCAAAACAATCAAGACTGAACAGTGAAGTCTTGTTGCTGTGTGCAGGGTAAATTCAGTTCTTTGGTTACACCTTACAATTGGCAGATGCTGTCTATAACAAGGAATGCACAGATGCACACAACTAGGATGAATATCTAACCAAGAAGAGTTCCTGCTGTAGATCTCTGTTTTTATCTGTTGTCTCCAGAACAGGCCTGATTTTGCTAGAGTGCAGTTAGTCTTCTCTCATCTAAAATAAGTTTAAGGGCAAACATTTGTATTATGAGAGCTTTTTCCTACTGTTACTGGTTTAAATCACATTTATTCTGGCAAAGGCAGTGCCTCCCACAAGGCTGATTTCTAAAATTGATGCCTGGAGAACAGAGAGAGGATGCAGAACCTATGCAGCTATCAAATTCCAAATATTTTATTTCCCTTTAAAAGCTTTTTACAGACACCATTATGCAATGAGGATTACAAGTACTCATGTAACAGCCAGTGCTTTGGTATCCCAAAACGATCATGTCCAAGATTGCTCATTACAGTTAGGAAGTGATTCCATTTGGTAAAGCCAACAAGATACTCCATATGTCATGAATTCCAGTCCATTATAGCTGAATTCTGCCCACGTCCTCCTGCTGTAGTTTTCCTACACCTCAACACATTAACTGCCACACAGAAAAGTTTTGTGTCTCACTACCTGTTGTTAAATGATTAAAAAAAAAAAAAAAACTATTGTGGGAAATTTAGAATCCAACACATCAAGCGTCTTGGATTTCAACTTGGCATTTGGCCAGAGCGCAGAAGCACTTACGGACTTTACACATATTTCTCTGATAGTATCATGACTCCCCTTTTTCTTTTTTTCTTCCTTCTGTCTACGTTACCAGCGTCTGTTCCCAATTTGCTGTGTAATGAAGTGACACAGGGTTTAGGAACGTCCCTGGAACAAACTACCAACCCCCACCGTCTACTGCAAAGGGGAGACTCGTGGCTCTGACTTCATGGCACCCGGGACTAACAAGCACAGAGCTACTGCAGCAGCCCTGGCAAGAATAAAAAAAGCAACCAGACTCCATATGTCCGCCCAGCACTGAGGGGGAAGTGAGTGAGGACATATTTTCCATTCTATAGCCAGAGGCCCATCTTACGGGAAATTTTGGTCAGTAAAAGCAAAATGTTACTGGAATGTTGCCTTCCTTGAGCTTGCATGGATTTTTGTATTATTAAATTTGGAGAAACAGGTGTGAAAAATTCATCCCTTTCCCCATGGGGCTTGTTCAGACGTTGCAGATTGCGTGGACTCTGCGAGACACGGAAGGGCTTCTGTCTGGCAGCATTACCTGCAGACGAATACCTGTTTCTAATTAGCCACGGGTGATCCCCCCCCTGCCCATCCCAAGGCAAGGCAGAGGGAAAGCATCTGCCAATAACAACAATCTTGTCTGCTGAAACAAGTCACCAAATAACTTCCTTTGCATTCAGTATCCCATGAAGTAGCTGTTAAAAAAAAAAAAAAATGAGCTGGGACATCTCAGCGCTTTGTGAGCAGCCACAAGAAAAATAAACTGCCCTCTTCAGGCAGAGGATGCTCAGCCCCACTGAGAGACTGCCATGAAATGACAGAGGCCCTGCCAAAACAGACTGCTCTGCCTTTAGGAAAGGCTTCATAGAGCCAGAAAGCATCTTCTGTTTGTGCCACCCCTCCATCCATGCTCCCAAATCTCAGGCACTCAAGACAGGGCTGCAAGGCAGAAGTGGTCTTGCTGCATTGGCTCTCCTGTGCTACCAATGGGAATGCAACATGACTCATTTCAATACTCACATCTTGGTGGCTTGATAGGCATTTCATATAATCATAAAGGTTGGAAAAGACCTTCAAGATCATCTGGTTCAACCAGCCCCCTACTACCAATGTCACCCACTAAACCATGTCCCTAAGCACCACATCCTAACTTTATTTGTAACCTGTCAAGAGCATCGGCTGCTATAAGTAAGCTTACATGCAATTGAGTGGAGGTGTCACAATCCTACAGTACTCAGAAACGTTAATTAAGAAGCTCATGAGATCTACTAGGGTATATCAAGTCATCAGGCAACCTGACAACAACAGCAAGAACAGTAGGGAGAAATGCCCTCCCTTTGTGTTCTGTGAGGCCTCTGTTACGAACTGCATATATTTAAAGATCCGTTGCAATTCAGGAAGGAGAGTACAACAGATTTTACCCCTTTCAGTGACTGCTTCAGACATCAGAGAAAGTTTCAGAGATTCAGGAGGTCCTGGATTCAGGGGAAAAAAAAGGCCAAAGAAAATAGAAAGCAATTTACATCTCTAGACTAATTGACACTTGAGGAAGTTTTTAAGACAATCTTGGAAGTGACCCCTGGCACCAGTGCCTGTTCCAATACTGTGGTAAAGATGAATAAATTAACCCTCAGCAAAATAGGAAAATACATTTATTTTTTTACCTCTACTGGCAGACAAAGCAAGCAGCCCAGTAAAAAGGGCAAAGAACATACAAAATGTTCTTAGTTTTCTCACTTAGCCCGTGTTCTTTCCAGAAGCTGATGGCAAAGGATACAGTTCTTGTAAGAGCTACATTGAAGGGAACAACAGACCACAGACACTTTTCAGGTTTTCTTTTCTAAAAGTGGATTAGGGATTTAAGATTTTTCTTTTGCATTTAAAAAAATCAGCCTTGTGCATGAAAGACTCAGATGGTTATAGGATTTGTTTGTAAAGTCCTGAGAGGCCCCGTGCACAGCATTTCCTAGGGCCAAATCCAGCCCCCCAGGCTGTGCCCACTTCAGAGTCTGGTATGCAGCAGGAGCTGCACCGCACTGTGCTCTCTCCCCGCATCACCAGCACAGACCTGCCCTGGCCTGTGGCACAGCAAGGTGGTGGTTCAAACCAGATACTTATTTTGCACAAAGATGTGCTCTTCCCTTTCCCTTTTTGTTTCTAGCCCTTATACATACATTCTGCTTAAGTGTGATGTATGCACTTAAGAGAGAAGGTATGAGATGTGCTCTGACGAGGATACTTGTCTTCTAAAAGCAGCGTTTCAAAAACAACTAGACATTAATACGATGTTCTTTCAAGTATGAATGGATTCTGGACTATCTGAGAGTTGGCACTTCTTTCAGAAGAGCACTGTAAGTGCGGTGTTCGTTCCATAATTAGCCGTTTCAGAGAGAAGTTACCAGACTGCCTGGACTGCTGTTTCAACCTGATAGTTCTCATTTTCCTACGAAGTTTGATGGAGTTGTTCATGTAGCTTACCTTTTTTTTTTCTTCTTTTTTTTTTTTTTTTCTTTTTTTTTCTTTTTTTGCTTATCACATTAGAGAATCTGATGAAAGGCAAATCTACTTCAGAGAGAGCTGACATATTCACCACAATAGCATGGGAATGCCTGACCTATTGTTACAATGCCTACCGTGGATTTAATACGGGATACAAATGTGAGAGCCTACAAAAACCTCAGGGTGTTTTAACTTAAGGAAGGAAGAGAGTGAGAGGAAGGAGAGCATTCAAGAGCAAGTTCTGATCCTAAAGAGCTGTAAATCCAAAATAGCTTCCTAGAAACAAATGACATTACTCCAAATCTTGGTTGGTATAAGTGAACTTGCCTCCTAAATGACAGGTCAAGAGTTCGGTGTTCTAGGATGGAGGAGAGGAAGCAGTTAATGTTTCACCGTACTGTAAAAAGCCAACTGTGTCAATAGATTATATTCCACTGCAGGAAGACAGCTTCTAAATGTGGTTGAATTTGACATCATCAGAAATGCATAGGTGCAGCCTCCTATATAGTATCAGGAAACACAAGCCGAGACATACTATGCCAATGGAATATTTTTTTTCCTGAGAACATGAATAATGCGATCACTGAAAGTGTGGCTCGGGGAGCCTCACGACTCAGGGACTGCAAATCTCAAATTCCTTCACAGATTAATAGGTCTACTTGGAGAAAATGTCAGCAGTCCGGACACTTCTACAAAGCTCTCTCCAAATGCCCCCACAAAAATTCAGCTTGGAAACCAGGCAGAGCACAGCATGACACCAAGCCTTCCGCAGAACTCTGGGACTCACTGGGCATAATCTGAATGGTTTCTTCTCCTTGCTAAATGTAAGCAGCACAGGGGAGCTTATAAAAATTATTATAACATATTTAATATTCCAAAAAGTTAATAAAGTTAATCAATGAAAGTTTCTGATCACAGCACAACCTAAGGTAAATTATAAAGAATTGGGAAAAGATAAGTTTCCATTCTCCAGGAAAAGGGTTAAAAAGAACACAAAATGATACCACATGCAAGTCTGCGATCATGGACACTGACTACTAAGTTAAAAACACACTTGACTCTTTGTGTGACTTTCCAGGCCTGGATAATCAGGTGTCACACTATGCCATAACCAGCCATCTCTCTGAGCAGACCGTGATGGGCGGTGGCCAGAACAGCAGTTACAGACACCCTCTTTGCTACAAGCAAAGGCCTGTACTCAAAATAATAATAATAATAAATAAATAAAATAAAAGAAGGATGAAAGAGGGAAGGTGGCCCTGGAAATCAACCCAAATCATGGTTCTCTCATCCTCAGGACACACGGTACACTGAGAACCAATATGTTGAGAACAGGCCTTTCCAGCATGTGCAGCAGACACTAGACTGCTGCCAAAATCTTTCCACAGAGAAACATCCTACCTTGGTCAGTTTACGCTGCTTGCTGTTTAAAATCCTTTCATTCCTCACACCGTCAGTGGAAATGACAGGTAGAGGAGCAGGCCCTCGGTACCTTCTGTTCTGCCAGCTGGGCACCATGAAGCCACATGTCACCATATTCAGCCTGAATTTGGGAAGCCTCAAACAGCTTGGAAAGATGTTTCATCCTGCTTCATAAACTATCCTTGCATCACATACAGCTCTTACAGACAGCTGCAACCTCTTGAGTATCTCCTTTAAAAAGCATGCAACAGCTTATTTCATGCATATTTTCAACACAGATGAACTGTGGTTTGTTGCAAAGGGGTTGGGTTTTTTCCCTCCCCCCCCACTCCCCCCCCACTCCCCCCCCACTGTTCCAAGAGCTATTTCCAATGTTTCTTTGGTAATTATGCTTTACCCTCAGTCACTGCATCTGCACTCTAAAGGCAGCTCTGCATATGCCCTCACATGAGATCCCTCTTATCTCCAAATATCAACTGTTTGCTTCCTGAACCAAGTGCTCACAGCAAAAAAAGAAAAGAAAAAAAAAAAAAAATCAGTCCACTGAGTATGAGTTCAGAGTCATAGATACTGAACCCTCTCATCTTCAAAGATTATTTTAAATGACTTTAAGGAGGAAAAAATAAATAAATAAAGGATAGAAATAAACCATGAAAACTTTATAAATGTATATATGTTTATAATATATATATGCTGATCGATGCTCTCCTGAACACCAGCCAGCAGTGTACCCAGGTGGGCAAGAAGGCCAACAACATCCTGGCTTGTATCAGGAATAGCATAGCCAGCAGGAGCAGGGAGGTGATTATCCCCCTGTACTATGCTCTGGTGAGGCCACACCTCGAGTGCTGGGTTCAGTTCTGGGCCCCTCACTACAAGGACACTGATGCCCTAGAGTGTGTCCAGAGCAGGGCTATGAAGCTCGTGAAGGGCCTGGGACACAAGTCCTGTGAGGAGCGGCTGAGGGAACTGGGGGAGTTTGGTCTGGAGAAGAGGAGGCTCAGGGGAGATGTTATTGCGCTCTGCAACTACCTGAAAGGAAGGTGTGGGTAGCTGGGAGTCAGCCTCGTCTCACAGGTAACCAGTGATAGGACTAGAGGGATTGGCCTCAAGTTGTGCCAGGGCAGGTTTAGGTTGGAAACTGGGAGACATTTCTTCTCAGGAAGAGAAGTCAGACATTGGGATGGGTTGCCCGGGGAAGTGGTGGAGTCACCATCCCTGGGGGTGTTCAAGGACCTGGTGCTTAGGGGCATGAATCAGTGGGTGACATTGGTGGTAGGGTGATGGCTGGACCAGATGATCTTGAAGGTATTTTCCAACCTTAATGATTCTATGATTCAATGAAAGTGTAGGAAATAAAGTTTCTGTCCAAACTGTTTGGTAACAGGTTCCCTCTCAACACAGCCCTCTTTGAGCCCCACTGCAGTCCTACTGCCAGAAAGAGGGTGTTCATATGCACGTAGAGTTGAGCCAAGATTAAACTACCACCATACCTCTGGCCTGCAGTACACGTACTCCATGTAGGCAGTTGGCTCTTTCAAATACAAAGAGAAAATAAAAGATAAAGACAATCGCAGAATACCAGAAACTCCTAGAAAATGAAGTATTTTCTGGAGTGTCTTTTGGCCTGTTATTTCCCCTTGTGCCAGGGATTTGAGTCGGATATTACAGTGCTGTGTGGCTTCCTTCCTCGTGCATGCAGAACCGCTCTGCACTGACTTTGCAGCTTCGTTTGCATTTCTGTAGCAAGACAGAGAGGGAGTTTCTAATTTCCATGATCATTTTTGACTGGCTGTAGTGCTCTCCCTCAAATTACTAAGCACTTTCAAGTACACAAAAGAAAGGAACGTGATGGCTGAATTGTGGACTGCTAATACATATAAATATGTATTTTTAAAAGCTGTGCGCAAATTTGAAAAACTCATACCCCTATATCAGTTAAGAGAATAATCTAATTAACAGAGTAACATTGATTTACAAAGAACCTTTTCATTTTTTCTAGAGCAAATACTAGAAAAAAAAACATTTTGACAGTTGCAAAATTCTTCTGAGATCTTTAACATCAGCTTCTTTATAAAGACTTCCAGGTTAGCCCTTGAACAACTGTGATCTTTGACCTTGAAGCTATACGATCTCTCTGGAAAGGCAACTGTTCATGCATACTGATGTACTCTATGCCCATTTAGAGAATATTTAGGTTTCGCCTTGCTACATACGCATATACTGGCAATGTATGAGGATGGAAAGGACAGGTGGGGTCTGAACAAGTTCAATGCAGGCTCCTTTCACAGCAGCTGGAAGAGACACAAAGCCATAGAATAAATGAAATCCATAAGCTCTCTAGCTACAGAGTCTTCACAAACTTGTAACACAGGACAACAGAAACAGCACAATCATTTTAAGCACCTAACACTATCCCTTTAATGACATAACTCGCTGAAGTTGAAAATGTACTCAATAAACATGGCTTTGGCTCCAATTCACACTGTCTGCCAACATGTACTACAAACAACTTTCCAGTAGACAATCTTGAACAATCTTCAATTCAGGCTTCCCTTGTAGCATCAAGAGGGGATGTAAGAACCCTTTTAATTGTTCTTACACCTTGTGAACTCCAAAGTAGGAAAAATCCCAGAGGCTTATTGCTCAATGTTGTCGAGTTAAGCTGGAGCAACCAAAATGATGTCATCAAAGGCACCAACTCTGTTTCTTGGAGATATTTGGATGAAAAGGCTGTGTGGGGGACTGATTTCATTTAGTAAGAATCCCAGCTATAAACAGATTAGCAAATTATTGTGACAGACAGTAAGCCTTTCGTGAGAATGTTTACCACTGAATTCCACAGGCCAGGATCCGTCCAACTCCATCATCTTAAAACATAACCAAGGAGTACAGACTTCCAGGAATCACATGCTGCTAAGGAAGGTGCTGCAAGGCAGACTGGAAGCTAGAAGCAGACTGGGGAAAAGGTGGCTGGGGGAGTCATTCTTTCCCAAATGTCACTCCAGGGATCAAGGCTGGAAGTCAGAGGACAGCAAGCCAAAGAGCTAAACACATCTGGTTGTGTGGAGGTGTTAGCCAGAAGAGTCTGACAGATGTATCTGTGCCTATGAAACAGGTCCCTAAGGCATCAGGCTAGTAGTGCGAGTGAAGAAAGATGTTTGGTTTGAGCTTTATCTACTTCTGATTACTGTAGCACTTTCTTTCTTCAGTAAAATAATTAGTGTATTATAGAATCCATTCTGGAAAAAGATAGGGCTAAGTTTGAAAGTTGAACCTGAAAAAAATGAATGGTGCTTTAGTGCAGTTCTTCCCTTTTCCAAAAAGTTTTCTACATGCAACTCATACTGCATTTTGTATAGTTACAGAAAATGAAACAAAGGCCAAATAATACAGATAATCTCACATACAGAGTCTGTGACATAGCCATAAGCCAGATCTCACTGCACCCAAGAGGATGCTTCAGACAAACTGAATCCTTCATCACTTTGCCAGTCTGCAAAAAGAATGAGTGGTTTCTGGGCAAGGCAGAGCTAGAAGGTTTTTCTTTGGAATGGACATATCTGGGAAAAAATGTTTTAGCTTTCTAAACGGGAAATAAACCAGCAAATAATAATAACAACGACAACAAATGTTGCCTGTCCCAACAGTTAAGTTAAAGGATTCTTTTCCTAATGGTTCACAGTAACTGTCAGACCCTGACCTTGCAGACACACAGTCAGCTGGCTACTACCCTCTGGGCAGCCACATCATGAAATCTGGCTCATTAGTGTCATGCTGACTCACCAGGACCCCAAGTACAAGGAATAATGAAGCATAGGGGTTAGAAGAGCCAGCAGGCAACAAAAAACATCCCTGATTCCAAGCTTCTGCCTTCAACAAACCAAAGAACTTCTTCTAAACATTAAGGTTAATACCAATACAGGAATAATTCCTATCTCGAAACAGGCATCGCTAACTCTTCACAGCTTTTTACCTACCTGTCTGGAGCTTCAGAAGGATAGCCAAGATCTGGGGAGGAACAGATCCTTATATAAATTTCATGGGCTCCAGGTCTGGCCTCATGAGCCTTTGCCATGTTTGCCCTTTACATTGTGTAATATTAATGCTGAGTAACAACACATTCCCTACCAATGATGGCTATGTTCATAAATATTTACAGCAACTGACTGAATGAAACTGTACTTTGTTCCATCCACACTTCAGTGTGTCAGGGCGCCTAAACTGTTACACTGCCAAATACAGAGATCTTCATGAAATTTAAAGCAAGAGAGTTCAACTTTGCACAGAGTTCAGCCAATTTTCATCAGTTGCAGATGTTGTTTTATATATAGTTTACTTTTAGGCCCTCATAATGCCACCTGTTTCCTCACTATAGCATTAGATATCCAGACTACCTGTTTTGTCAGCTCTGGTGGTTATGGTTCCCCATGTTTGCACTGAGAAGTCCCTCCTGAGCTCTGAAAGCTTCACACACACACAGCTTTATGCACCCTCCCACTGCTTCTCCAAGACCTTAACTTCAATGAACTGCCAGTGTCTTATCAAGGACTGATATCGATTCTCCTGTCTCATACACAGGGACGGGGTAGGCTATTTGGTCCATCCTTTCCCAGTCTAGCACACATACAATTCTCCCCCAGTTAGGAATAGTTATGAGTTTCAGCTGTCTGACAGCTCTTTTCCCATTATGTTTGTGTGAATTGAATAGATCAGTGCTTTCTCTAAACACATAGTTCAGGTACAGAGCACCCCAAGCACTGGATTTGGCTTTTTGGCTGAGGGCTCTTTTTTGCCCCCTGAGTTTATTCACAGACTGAAATAAACATTGGGGTGAGATGAAGGCTCTAACTCCACTCTAATTTCATCTGTCATAGCAAAAACACTCCTTAGGGCCACTGCAGCAGCAGTATGTGGCTTTCCCCTTCTTGATTTTGTCCCACATTTCTAATTACTGGTAAGAATGTACTGTGTCTTTGTTTGTTTGTTTGTTTGTTTTTGTTTTGTTGTGTTTTTTTGTTTGTTTTTTTTTTTTTTTTTTTTTGAATACAACTAGTAGGTATGAATAGAGTTCTGTCATTTCAACACCTGTAGAGTCCATTCATTATTTCTAGCTGCTGTTTCTTTGCTTTCCTGCATATTGGACACTGTTAAATGCCCAGAGGAGCTGTGGGTGCCCCATCCCTGGCAGTGTCCAAGGCCAGGCTGGATGGGATTTGGGCAGCCTGGGCTGGGGAGTTGTCCCTGACCATGTCAGGGGCTGGAACAAGGCTTTAAGGTCCCCTCCATTTCTAAGAAATTGCCTTTTAATGAAGGTATTGGCTTGCTGCACTTAACTTCATCGATCCTGAATATAAGTAAAATTTCAGCTCATTGGATTCCAGTTTGAAATGTGAATCTTAGATCTGGAAAAGACCAAGAGGAGACCAGTGCTGGAATTCACTGAACCAAGTGTCATTTGTTGCTTGTTTGCAGAGGTGAAAGCCTCACTCCAATATCTGGCATTCATTTTTTTGAATATATGTACTCCCAGCCTTCCTTCCTGCGTTAGTATGTCATTCAGATAACAGTAACTCCTTGTTATTCCCTGTAGCGATAATACAGTTGCCTAGGAGTTAGATGAAAGGTCCTTCAGAGGGAATTATGCTGTATCTTCAGTATACAATAGGCTCTATACCTTTTGGCTCTGCTTTTGGTTTCTTTGTTGTTTTACCTTGTTAACTCAAAAGGAAAATCATTTAAAAGGTACTAACCATGATCAGAGCTCAGAAGCATGAAGATAGTCTGGCAGTAAATGCCCTGATTAGCCCCAAGATACAGATAAATCATTTAATGTTCATTGTGCCTGAGTTTCCTCATCAGAAATCCAGTGATACTTTTAAGCCCTTTATTTTCTTTTCAGGGCAGGAACTGCCTTAATTTCTGGGCCCTCTGCACATAAAGTAACAGTTTAAAGCAGGGCCTGTAGTAAGATAAAATCAGAATAAAAGCAATAAAACTGCAGACAAAATTTGACCAAGAACATTCATCACACTATCCCCTTCTTGGTTATTATGTTGAAAGGCTCAAATCAGAATGAAATTCAGTGCAAAGCATCAACTACATAAAAGCAAATTTCCACAAGCCTGGAGTTTAGAGAGATATTCACCTATGATATTAAAGGCAGGATACCACTAACTGAACACACAGCTCTAGTATATCCCAGCAAATGGTATTTATGAATAGCTCCTCGATGTCCAGCTACTGTGAGAAGTATTTATGAAGCATGCTGAGGTGGATTAAAAAGGAGAGGAGGATGGAGCTAACTGAATGGCCTATCACAGTATCTCCATCGCTTTCCTATCCCTATTTGGAGGGAAGGGGAGCTTTCCACATATCTGCACGCTGAAAAGGCTGTAGGTCTGAAATTTACGTCAGCAATTTGCACTCTCGCTCACTGCACTGACAGATACAAGCTCTGCCTGGTGGGATCCAAATTGTTGTAGGACCTGCTGAGTTTGTTATTTGCACTGCAGTGTTTAAAACCGCTGCAAAGAAACCCAGGGGATACTAAGCAGAGCGACTCCTTTCCTGTCAAAACGTGTAAACATGCACAAATACGGGGTCTGTATGGAGAATATCAAAGTCAGGTAACACTCAGCCCAGTGCAACACCCCATGGCTGTGGGGGGACCAGAGTGTGAAAGAGTTCTTGTTTTACATAGCTGCTGTGAAACGTCACGCAGCCTGGGGTTAGAGCATGTGCTGGCTGCGTTTCCATACCCTGAGCCTAAGTCCTCCTTCTGGCTGTCTGGAGCCAGATTGTTTCAACCTTTTGTTTGCTTTAGAGTGCCCTTCTGTCTTGCTTTTCTTGAAACAACACATACACTGCATGCCAGATGCTGCTAATCTAGCGATGCTGACTTTATGCATATTCTGGCTTCATGCGGAATGAGAGAATCACTAATGCCACAGTTTGATATAGGGCACAGCAGAGACAAATGATGCGGACGTGCAATTCTCTCACATTGTGTGAGTATCTGCACAGAAATGTCTGCTGCTGTCTGGGACACACTCTCCAGCCTCCAAACACACCCGCAGACTTGCTCTTTTCAGGTCTTACAGCCCTACTGTGATTTGCATGGAGACGTAGAAATTGTGGCACAGATCTTAATCTTCAAGAGAATAAGATTGACATCTTAATTCTTTATAAAGTGCTTATATGACGAAGGCCTACAAGACAAGACTGGTCTTGGATTTATACACTGAAAGGATATGACTTCCTATAACCTGAGTATGTTGGGCTAGTGTTATATAGTCTGAGTATGCTTGTGTTCCAGGCCAGATCTCTGTCTGATACAGCACAGCTGATTTGGAAGAAGTCATGCTGAGTAACAAGCTGGCCTTCTCTCATTAGTTTGTCATTTTCATTTGCCTTTGCTATTTCAGGAGACCTGCCTGGAGTTTCCCATGCCAGATACAATCTCCAGGCTGTCCTTTCTCTGTGATGACACAAAAATCTTTAATTGCAAGCCCTTGAGAAAAATTTGTAAGGATTTAATGCACCATTCTTCAGCAGCTTTCCCCTTCTCCAGCTCAAGTTGAAAACAGTTGGCTCAGAGATGCAGCTGCAAAAATCTGCTAGCACAGTATGCAGTTTTGTTGTTAAAACAGAAAACCTGAAGCCACACACCACATCTTTCCTCCAGATGGGGAATTGCTTCTCTACAAAGCCATAAAAGTGTTGATTAGCAGCTACTTTCTAAGAGAAAGGAGAAACTGCTTTCCTTTAATCTTCTCTAGAACCAAGCTACTTGCTACTTTTTTTTTTTTTTTTTTTTTTTTTTTTTTTTTTTTTTCCACAGTGATGCAGGGATGCTGCATCCAGCAGGTATATCTGGCAATCTGTACAGTTATTAATCCTCTGCATACGTCCAGCCTGTTCTGAGAGAAGGCTCAGGCTCCCTGTAAGTCCCAGGGGTCCTCAATGGTCGGAGCAATCATTTGGACAACTTTTTTGCAAAGCCTCTTTAGAAGTGGATCTCCTCCCATTTCATCCCAGCAACAGTAATTAAATAAACATGTATTTCCTTTACCATTTACCCTTCCAAGAGTGAAGGGCATGGAATTGAAGGCCCTTCTTGCACCTATTGTGCATCTTATACTGGAGAAGCTAGACAAGGAAAACGAACTGAGCTACAACTAATGATCTGTAATTGTGCACGTACAAAGCCTGACTAACTTTAGCACTTTCTTCTACAGTCATCATCAATTGCCCCCCTTCCAAGGATGTGAATTGTCACTCAACCAGTGCCACAAAGTCACCACTGAAATGAACAGGATCCACATGTGAAAACAACTTTCTAAATAAAAGACACGTAGGGGGAAAGCTTAAATATTCAGTAGGGCTCTCACTCTCAGGGAATAGAGCTGCAAAACAAATTCAGTAGTGTTTCAGGGTAAGCTGTTTATCCTTTTATTTCACTTCATTACCTTTGGCCAAGGCTTTAAGGTTAGATCCAATAAAGGAATTTGATTCTCAGAAGCTAAGCAGAGGCCCTGTTTCAGGTGTCTGCTTCTCCCCACCCCTCAAAGGCCATTAAATCTCATTTTACTATTGGAAATTACAAAGAAGGTGAAATCACTTTGGAAAATTAATTCCAGAGGATTTGCTTCTCTAATTGAAACAGCTTTCTGTGTGGGGACCATTGGGAAAGCAACATTTAGGGCAGGAATGGGTAGGGACTTCACAGATATTCTTCAGATAGAAGACACCAAATTAAAGTGTTTTATAGCAGACAAAAACCACAGAGGCCTGATAGACAGAGTACAGTCTGTGTGTGAAAACAGAGGAAAAAAAAAAAAAAACATCTGTAAGGTGCTCTGACTCTTCAGACATACATTTTGCTTGACAATGTACCTGCACCTTTACCAGGGGTTTGCCAGAGAGCTCAGATATAAACCCTGACAAACTGGAACCACATAAGGTACGTCCAGGGAAGAACACAAAAACAATACCCTCAACAGTCAAAAAAAATACTTGTAGTATTTTCTGAGATCAAAAAACACCTCCCATTATACAGCACAGACGTTTGACCAATGAAGAGAGCCAGCAGGTTCTCACACACTAGAGACAGGAAAGTGGCTCTCCTCCAAAAGGGTGGTGCAAAGAGATTTGGAAAGCAGACAAGTTATGAGTGGACATGCCTTTGCCATACGGCATCATTTTGAACTACAGGTAAGTTCATGTTGAATTTACCCTTATTTGAAAAAATCACTCCAATCCAACTTCAAATTCATGGATGCCAAATGAATGTTTAAAGTTCAGGATCTAAAAACTTTTGGTGAGTCAGTGCCTATGTTATAAGACTATATAATCATGTAGTTTTAGGAGGAGTACAGATGCAAGCATAACACCTGATTGTAAACCATTTAAATTATTGGCAACAAAGATAAATGTGCCAAAAATGCATTAATAAAAGGTTTTCATAAAATCCAATGATGAAGGTCATCTCCATTGGATGATAGTAGTTCTCTTACTGTCACCTAGTGCCTGTGAATTCCTTAACATCCTAAAAAGATAAACATTTGGTTCTTCTCATCCTATTTTTACATACTAAGAAAAACTGAAATTATACAAACAAATTTCCTTCCTTGCACAGGAAGGGAATAAAACATAGCTGTATAAACTGAAGAGTCTCAATTGCACTAATGCACACATTGAATTACCTGTCCTGGAGGGAGAGAAAATGAAATTTATAACTTTATTAAGGTCTCCTTATGCTACCAGTTTGGTATGAATAAGCTCTATTTCAAACAAGAACCAGGACTTCAGTCTTGAGCCCCTCTTGTACCTTATTCTTCCAGATATGTAAACCCAGTTCACAACTGCACTGTTTACATAACAAGATGTTCCAGAAGCAGTGGAACAGACTGAATTCCTATTGATTTGTGTCCTTTGCGTCTGAGATTTCCCCTCTGCCCTCCTCTGCCACAACATTTCTATCAAGTGTGAGACATCATGTTCTGTTCTATTTAAGGCCTGCAGAGCCTGACTGCCCAGCCAGTAAACGTGTATTTACTGGGTAGCTGACCGTGACAGACCGTGTGTGTAACAACTGAATTTTCATGTCTGTAATGGCTGAATTTCCTGCATTTTCATTAGTGGGCATACAAATTTGGTTATTTTGCTCTGCATAGCTGGTAGGTTCGTGAATACCTTGCAGGTTTACTAACATCAGGACTTTTAGTCCTCAAACATCTGATCAGAACCTGATGATATGTCAAGTTTAAAGGCATGTGTGGAGTGCCGGGAGAGGAGACATGCCAGGCAGGCTGGACAGACAAACTGACAAATATGTAAGTTGTATAAGCCTTATTTCCTTATGAAAACATATTATTTTTTTATTTTTTATTTTTTTTTAAGAAAAAAGGAGGAGTTTTGGAATGCTCTATCTTTTTCTCATTTAAACAGCTGATCTGTTTCAGAGTTAAATCAAGCCTTACTATTTTTATTCTTTGCCTAATAAAGAGATCTAACTTTGTGTGAAAACAGACATTGCCTAGAACTTCCATGGGAAGGTGAATAGCTAAGCAGTGTTGTACAACTACAGGAAAATATCATTACTCTACTGAACAGTACCTGAGCCTTCAGATAAACCTACAAATCAACCAAAGCTGGTCAGCTAAATCTACACTCCAAAAGGTAACTGCATGAAATATCATGTTTATCATCACATTGACACACATGTGCAAGGATAGAGCGGGTTTCTCAGTTACTTCTCTTTCTAAAAGGGCAGTACACAGAGGGGGAAAGGGAGGTTTGCTGCAGAGAATTTGGAAGTAAGATGCTACCCATTTTGAGCAAAGGAAGAATTAGAGCCACTAACCTTGAGGAGGAAAGAGTCCACCAAAGCTATTGTACACTAGCTAATTTGCTTTTACCCTCTCATGGAAATGCTTGTTCTGTACTAACAGTTTATGTGCTAGGGCACATGTAATCAAACAGCATATTTCCTCCACTTGTAACACATGTAGGCAGGTAGCAAGCCAACAAATCCCTATCTGTGAAAGCCCAGTGCTAAACCCAAGCTGATACATCCTTCTCAACACCACCTGGGTTGTTAATGCCATTTTAACACAGAGCTGGTGCCCACCTGATCAGCTCAGAGCTCATGCTGTACAAGTACAGGATCGCTCACTCCTGTCTGTGTAGCCATAACAAAGCTTACCTTTGGAAGCAGATGAGCTGAAACAACATGAACACACTCAGAAGAATGTTCTTAGGAGGATTTACTGAACAAAAAAGTAAGAGAATGAATGTGGCAGTAGTTAATGCCTGCAGACAAGTCTTGAGCTAGTTTGTTCTCCATTCTGCCCCAGCAGCAAGACAGCAACAATTCCCTTTTCCCTCTTGTGGCCTGCCGCTGTAGAATAGGCCACACTGCAAAACTACTTTCAGCAAAGTCTGATGAAGGCATCAAGCCCTAGCTACACTAAACTTTTTTTTTTTTTTTGCTTTACACAGCAAATTCCACCCCCCCTACAGATCCATGACCTAATTCAGTCTCAAAAAATCCAGTAGAAGCACACAGAGAAAAACCAATGAACAATCTGGAATTATGGCACTCTCTCACACAAGACTTAAGCCATTTCATCCTTGATATATTATTGTTGCTCCCGACAGCTCTCTGCATGTGATTTGGGGCACGCGGCAACGACACAGGGCATGGTTGTTGTAAATGTAGCAACAACTTAACAAATTCCTGTTAAGAGAGATCAAGGCAACATGTCATTTGCAGAGAGCAGGATTAGGTTGCTTTTGTGTGATGCTCCAGAAGGCTTAGGAACTCTTGACAATTGTTTGGAAAAGAGTGACTTTTTTCTCCCTAGGAATAGATTATTAAAGAAGAAAGTGTGTTATCTGCTTGTACAAAGACCAGTCAGGCAAAAACATCGTTGACATTACAGAATTCACAATGAAGAGAACAGTAATGGGAAGCAGATGCGAACATCTTATGGTTCAGGAGGCCAATCCAGACCAACAAAATGGGTATATATAGCTGGGAAGGAAGTGGCAACATCCTCCAAAAATATTCTGCTGACTTGACTTCTTGCTTGTCGAACTCATGAAATCTCCAGTAATTAGATAGCTGTAGCAATGTCTGGGCATTCAGATTTCATGGAAATAACTATGCTTGATGGTGGGACACAGACTGAATCTCTGCACCCTCTTCTATTAAAAAAAAGTAGAATCTAATTCAAAAACTTTTTCAGCTTGTTGTGTAGCACATTCTATTTCTCTGTCTGGAAGACAGAGAAGTCTTTGGATAAAAACCTGCTGTTCATATATTTTATGAATCACTACCTGCACTACCTACTTGCCTAGGAGCTTTTGAGAGTGTGCAGACTCAAGTCTCCTTGTGCAAGAAGGCAATTTATTGCCTTCACTAAAGATATGAAACAGAAAAATGGCCTCGAAATTTTTAAAGATAATGAAAGTGGGACGTTGTCACGACTCGGGCGTCTCAGTTTAAATAGTTTAAATAGAGTTTTTTTTAACATTTTTTACATTTTTTTAAACAGTTTAAATACCACCTCCACTTTTGACATTTTTCACAGCAAAACTCCCTTGATACCTAAAGCCCTATTTCTTCATGTGCCCAGAATTATAACCATTTTGATAGGACTGAACAACTTTTCTCCCTAAAACCCCCATGCTATACACTGCTTCCCTGTACTTCTCTGGGTCTCTAACTGGCATCTTCAGGATCACAGAAAGTTCTCTTCCCTCCTCAAGCTGAGTTCTGCACAAATGATGCTGGAGAATAGTTCAGAGTTTGCAGAGAGAGGGAAGATAGCTATCCCTTTGTCTCCAAAAAAGAAGTTCTCTTAGCATGTGCACAGAGAATTGGACACTTTACACTACACTGTGGCACAATCCACATAAAGCCAGTTCATAAAAAAGAACTGAGCAGTTGCTGAATAAAGAGAGCAAAGGCAGCAACTCTGTAGCCCAGTAATAAAGGCCTTTTACAAGAAAAAGCGTAGGTGTGCATAGTTAATGCTCTTTATATTAAACAGTAATTGAAGGAAATTTAAATATTTAAAAACAAAAATTCTGTTAAATGAAATAGAATTGCATCTACTGAGGGAGTTACCCACTCATGAGGTCATCAGTATAAATAATCCCTCTTTATTACCAGCAAAATGTAACAATTCAAGCTGCTGAAAGAAAATGAGTAAAATTGTGCCAGATTAAACTCCAGTGAAAGACACAGAACTCTGCATCTTCCACTTAGGGTCAGTATTCCTGATCCACCTGATAATGCTGCTCAGGCTGTAACTATCAACTGCAATAGCTTCTCACAGCCTCAACCTCAGAAGTCACGGCCTGATGTCCCCATCACTGCACATAAGGAAAAGGTTGTAGAGGAAAAAATCTACCTTTCAGGTAACAGTCAGTTATTATACTAACAACCTGTGAAGAAAGAAGCAGTGAGAAACAACATTAGGCTGATAGAAAACAGGCCTGACTCAGGTTTGGCCAGCACGTCCTGCATTTTCCACATCCTTCCTCTTTTTTCCGTCTGAATGCCTACTTAAAACCAGAAAGCTCTTCCAAGAGTTTAGTGGAAATAACGCATACTTTATATAAAGATTAATATATTCCTGCAGTAATAATATAATAACAACAAAAATAATAATAAAAGACTGCCAACATAATCAGCTCCCTCATAGATTTGGAGTACACAACTGAAACGTGTCAGTCTTCAGAGCCAAAATAGATATTAAGGCAGAGAGAAGCACCGCAATGCCTAGACTAGCTAAAAGTTTCAGCAGAATTATTTCATTCAATGATTTTAATGATTTCTAAATCCACAAGTTCTTTTTGATCTATGCTTTCTCTACTAAAACTGTTGTATAAAACACTGGCACAAAACAAATGAATTTCCTCTTTCCAAATGACATAGGGTACCAACAAAATAACTATAGCCTTCCAGAACTGATCTACTTTTAAAAGTTTAGCTACATATTTAATACAGCTCTCTAAATACCATGAAACTGCTTGTGAACCCTACAGAAAATTCTTTCTGTTGAACTGGTTTTCCCCCTGCAAAGCAAGAAACCTTGTGAGAAAGCACGTCCAAGAAGGCTGTGCCAGACCACCTACCGACCTGTTCAATGCATGCCAAGAGCTGTAGGATGCCAAGTGGGCCAGTGGGTTTCTCGGCCCAGATGAACTGTTTGTGTCCCAGAAAGGGCAACAAGTTCAGCCACGAGACAAAGGAGCATTTCTTTCCTGTTCCACTTTTGTGTCTGCCTGTGAGTTTGTTGTTAAAAGCGAATGATTAATTGGACGCTGGGGAGCTGTTGGTATTATTTTTTTTATTAAACCAATGGACTTTTCTCAACTCAGATACTGAACATTTAAAATATTGTTTTGTTTTTTTTTTTTGAAATGTTACATTACTGAAGTGCATGCATTTTTAATGACACTTGACCAGAATTTGTACTTAGCAGACAAAAACAGTGAGCCCCTGCAATGTGTTAATAAGGCTACCGCCAAGTCCTGCTCCCTAACACCAGTATAAATCTGAAATAAAATCTCACTTCTGTAGAGAAGTGACAAAACTGTGTATCCCTAAAATAAATCAAAGCAATACTAGTGCTGCTGCAGTGTATGCTGGGCAGCTCACACCACCAAGAGGCTGTTATAGCACTGAAAGAGCCATCAAAGTCCAGGATATTTGGACACAGTCTCGCCTTGTAGGATGGGAAGGCACAAGCCTCATCACATGAAGACCCCTCATTACCAAACTTCTGTGTGCTGCTAAAAGCTAACCAGTACCTAAGTGAGCCACGTTTCTCTTTTTTTCCCTTCTCTAAGGCCTGGCTTAAGAAAGCTCCGAACAGACTCAACGTCTGTGCATGTGTTGTGGTGAATAAATTTTTACTGAGCTCTCCTGTGAATATGCCTTACTTCATAAGCTACAAGCTCTTCAGGACAGAAACAGATGCTTCTGGTACACATGGGCTGTATCTAGAAATGCCACTGGAATTCATCATCACCATTGGTAACAGAGTCTTTTCAAATGTCACTTTAACCCAAAGTCAGGGACAGTAAAGTACAACCAAAAGCACAGAAGTGAAGTTCTCTTCCTACAGAAATCAATGAGAATTTTGTCCTTGACTTCAGTGGAGCCAGGCTTTTATGCAGTGTATTTGTACTTCAGGTTTCCCGTGGTGAATAAATAGAAATGAAAAGCCAAAGTCCTGGCACCAGTCTTATGAGTCAGACAATCAAGTATGTGCAGTATGCATTTCTTTAGAGGAATCAAACTTTTAGGACATTAGCGTCTAGATATACAGCCATGTGAAACTGTACAGCTAGTCAACACGACTTCTTTAGCAGGAGCAACAACCTCCTGCATGTTTTCTTTAACCGACAGGAAGCCAGCAGGGTTATCAGTCTCAAACAAGTTTTGCAGATACAGAGCTGTTGCTGCCAAGCACACAGGCTTGTTTGGTATGCTGGGTGAAGAGCGGGTACGAAAAGAACACTGTCGATGCTGGGACAGCCCTAGTCAAAGGCTATGATGTAAACAAAATGGTCCTTGAAATGACATTTTATAACCCCAGACAGTATTTAGTCCCAGTGAGGATTTTTCCCTGTAGCGTAACAAAAGATTCTGTCCTTTGTAGGTACTTACAACACCACTATGCTGAAAAGGGTAAAGAGCATTTCCACCTCAGTTTCTGCAACTGTTAATAATTATAATGTTTTACAAACACATGTTTGTCACATCAGAATTACTACTCACATTCATTAACTCTGAGTCTTTTGATACTACATTGTAATTTTCCATTAGGAACATCTGACACACACACAAAAAAAAAAAAAAAAAAGCAACAAAGAAAGTGAGGTTAGTATTAGAAAATACCTCTTATTAAAATCTTTTTACGGTGTTCCTTATGTTGTTGGGTCTGTCCTTTATTTGTTAACATATTGGAGAACTTAAAGCATTCCCATTATGTACAAACATCTGCATTTTCTTACTTTGAACACCCTCACAGCATACCTTCTGTCTATTTACCCACACATATGTACCAACCATCCCAGCTTTGAGTAAAGTCAGTGGTCATTCTGGAAAAAGCCTGGAATAATTGAAAAATGGTAAGCAGTGTGCACAGAAGGCATGTTTCTGGTTTTGCAAATCTTAGAAACATACTTTTACTATTGTCTTTTACAGCTTGTATCTTCTCATGTGCAAAGTAACACCCACCTGCTTTGTCAGGATGAAGGAGACATCATTACAGAGCAGGTCATACTGGCATCTAGCAGTTCCAGCAGCATTTTTTGTTTATCATAGAATGGTTTGGGTTGGAAGGGACCTTAAAGCTCATCTCGTTTCAACCCCTGCCATGGGCAGGGACACCTCCCCCCAGCCTAGGCTGCCCCCAGCCCCATCCACCTTGGCTCTGAACACTTCGAGGGATGGGGCATCCATGGCTTCTCTGAGAAGCCTGTTCCAGTGCCTCACTACAGTGTGAGTAAAGAATTTCTTCCCTATGTCTAACAAAGCTACCCTCTTTAGTTTAAAACCATTACTCCTTGTCTTATCACTACCCCCCTAACAAAGAGTCCCTCCCTGTCTTTCCTGTTAATCCCCTTTAAACACTGGAAGTTTGGTTTGTTTGTTTTTATTTTTTCTCCCCACACACTGGAGGCCTGATTTTTGAAAAATTGTCCATCTGTGGCATACAATCCTTTTTGCCATGCATCACTGGAGCTTACCAGTCATCTGGGAGCCACTTCTTCATTCAATGCCCCTCCTGCACTGGGTGCAGAGCACACAAGTCCACCACACTCACCACACCTCACAAATACCAAGGGGTGGGCTGGAGGAGACAGAGCTGCCCCAGTCCATGATAGGTGCTATCAGGAAATCCCATGTTCTCCATAAGAAGCAATATAACGTGCTGCTTTTACAGCCCTTGAGGGAGATGAGTCAGAAATCCCGGAGCTTTTCTGTTCTGGGTCATCCCCACCTCTCCCTCCTTTTATATCCCCCTCCTTTGCAGAGAAGCTGGGTCTGTGGTGCACAGGCTTTCCATGTCTGCAGTTGCTCCTATTCCCTTGTTGTGGTTTCTTAGCAGCATTCCTGAACCATGAACTCGTTGATTCTTCCAGATTAGAGCAGTGAAACCAATCTAAGTGTCGACTATTCCCCCCCTCAACGTGGACAGACAGAGTTCAGCTGGTTTCTGTATGGAGCCTAAATTCCAGAGAATGGCTGAAGCTAGATGCTGTTGTTGATGCTATCACAGCAGGATCCTAACTGCACATTTGCATGTAAAGACATCAGTTAAGAGCTCTCCGCTAACAATCCCAACAGCTGCTGTTCTAGCTTTGTTGATGCAGATATCCCAGAGTGAGATATATGGGTGCCTGTACCCTTTTCCTTCCCTCAGATTACTTTTAATATCCATTTAATCATGTTTACTGTTTTTGTCTTTAATCCAAATGATTTCATGCAGCTCAGTCAGCTGCAGCATGACTTTTCCAACGAAAGATACATGTATGAACAGTTAGGAGATGTTCCTTGACCAGCCTCAGGGCTGAACAGCCACTGAAGAACATGGACACCTGGACAGCTTAGGTACACAAGATCTGCGGACAGGCAATAAGCTTCAGCTCTTAATTCACTTTGGGTATGTCAGCATGCTATCCTGCAGACAGTTTATTCTGCCTATATTCAGGTCCTGACAGACACAAGCCCCCTTTGAACCTAGTATGGCATAGCTTTTGCTAGAACAGATTTTTGCCCAAGTTAAGGAGCTCTGCAGAGATGCCTATGCACTAGTACAGGCTGTGTCCTACAGTCGTGTGGCTTCTGGTCAGTTCAGTGCATGTGGTAGTCAAGCTCATCTTTACCTGCAATAATCCATGTATGCATAATCCTAAACACTTTCCAAAACTCCAATCCAGGTCTTTTATTTCCCTTAGGTTTCTCTGATAATTTTAAGGTTGCTATTGTTTGTTTTGCAATTGCTATGGTGATTACCTAGGCAGGTGTCTGATTCAGACGATTTATTTTAAAAAGATTAGCCCAAGGTAATGTTAGATTCCTGTCCAGAATTAGTAAGTGTTCTTAAACTGTGCTTACTAAGCTTCCAGCTGTGTGGTACCTCCCGTGTTTCTCACAGACCTCCTGGGCTCTGGGGGAGGCGCAGCAGCTGCCAAGGCTGTGGGCAATGCTGGCCATTCTGATGGAGCTGCCGATGCTGTGGGCATTGCTTCTTCCTCAGAAGGTTTATTAAAATGGTAGGAAACTAAGAAAAGAAAAAAGTGAATCTTGATAGAATCACTAATGAGGATCAGTAAAAGACAGTAGATTAATCCTAAATGAACATGTCCAGGTATGAAAGGTGGGGATCTTGCACTAGATCAGGATCATACAGGCCATGGCACCACGTACCATTTAATTTGATACACAATCCTACTCAAGCCTTTCATCCTGTTCAATAAAACATACAAGCATATGCATTCAGCAACAGATTTCAGTGAGTTTTGGACTTCTCCAGTGTGGGTCCTTCACAGTTCCTGCCAGGAAACAGCCAGGTTTCCTGGCATTTAACCTCCAGCACAGGGTCCTCCATGAGATGCAGGGAAATACCTGTCCTCCGGCCTTCCTCACTGACCTGAGTGTTCTTATGGCTGTTTCTAAAACTTTTTCTCCCCTCATGATCCCTGCCTGTGTGGCATTTTGGCATTTCTTTAATATATTTGCACAGAAGCCTCACAAGCTTCTGTGATAGGGCCAGTGGGGAGCTGCTGGGACTGGGCTGTGCCCGGCACAGGCAGCCCCAGCCTCTCCTCACGGAGGCCCCTGTGGCCCCCTGCTACCAAACCTTGCCACCTGTACCCAATACACACTTTTACAAATTTAATTCAAAATTGAGGTGGTTTTGTCATCCTCCCCCTCCCTCCCCCCCTTTAACAGATGATTTGTAAGACCTGAAACACGTCTGTTATCTATTAACAGGAATGCCAACAAAGCTCCCCAGTTAAAATAGTAAAAGGCCACCCAGACTGCAGATCAGAGATGAGCAGCACATTCAGAGTCTGATCTGGATTTGAGGTGAATTTGGCTTTGCAGAAGCCTATAGCCTGCAGCCTCCATTCCACAGGAACATGGGCTCCCTGCTCTGACGCAAAGGAAATTAGGAGACGGAGGTCCCTGCATGTCTGCAGACACCTTACAACATCGCATCCCAAACGGGGATGAGTAACGCGGCATTTGTCTTCCACGCTGAGCAAGCCGCGGCACTGCCAGATCCCAGCCCAGCAGCGGTGAGTCAGCAGCCAGGGATGTCCCCAGCTGCAGCGCAGGCAGTGCAGGCTAACACGAGTTAGACTACTATTTAAGGTCATTCCTAGCTTCTGCATGGCCCTCGGCCAAGTCAGGCTCACGGGGCTCTCGCCAACTCCTCCTCAGTGAAATTACCCCTTCAACCCTGCATGCGGTCACTTCCTCCACATGTCCCCGGTGCTCCAGCCCAGGGTTGCTTCCCCCTCCTCCGCCACCTCCGTGCAGCGTGCTGGTGGCAGCCTGGGACACCTTGCTCCCAGAAGTGCAGCTGGAGCGGAGCCCTCTGGGCTGCAAAGTCAGGGAAATCGCTCACAAATGCAGCTGGGGCTCCAGTCAGACCATAAATGGGGAGCTTTGGGCCTTCTTACGAGATTTCGTCTAGCATTTGAACAATTGTTTTCATGTGACTGTGCATCCGGTAATAAGTTTATGGCACATTGTTTTCGGAATAGCGCAATCTCTGGTGACTCCATAAATCATGCAGGCTTTATGAGTAATCTGGCCTGGGCAAATATGCTAGCTCTGACCCAAATGCATATGACCTAGGTCCTCCATCACGGTCAGATAAGAACACCTCACTTCATTGTAACGAAACACATCTGAAGACCTAGGGAAAACCTTCCCCACCCTTTTACAAGTGTAGAAGTGGATGGAATCTAAATGTCAGCTTCCATTACATCTTTGTTGTTGAGCACACTTTGCCATTAGTTGAGTGATATCCCAACTGATAATGATATTATAGCACAAAAAAATCTATGAAATACTTAAAGGAGAAGACTATGCCAACAGTGGAAAATGTTAGTTGAGAATGATCAAGAGCATAAGATGTAGCTTTGCTTTGCCTTCATTTATTGCTCTTCCCCCTTACATAGAGGCTTCACTCCTAAAATAACGAATAGTTCAGAGATTAAAGTACAGAGATGCATATTCAACATTCCACCACCACCACCAGAAATCCTTTGCCATTTCACCTGATGCACTCCATGCCACCCTTTCTCATCTGGAAAACTGCTGTAGCAACCCTACCTTACAGGGGTGTCACAAAGTAAAATGTTTTCAGCATTAGGTGATACTGCTTTGAGAGCATAAGACACAATGAGATCTACACTTTGATTTCAGAGGAAAAAAAAAAAAAAGAAAAGAAAAAAAAGCAGACAAACTTCTCAGCTAGCTGAAAAATATCACTTTAAATTCAATTTCCACCCCATTTATACTTTTTCAGCTTCATTTATATCAACACTTCATTTACCCCCTAATCTGTTCATGTCTCTAGATACAACTGAAGTGAGAACATTCACATTAAACATAAAGGTCTTCAAAGTACAAGGTAAATAAGGACAGGTTCTCGATCCTATGCCCAGTCCATTTGGGATTATTGAGAAATGTAAACACTTCATTAATTATCACAGTCACAAAACCTTATGAGGTGTCTCACAAGAGAGGCCTCACAACGCTTTGCAGGAAGAAGCCCGTATGCAGAAGAGCAGATCATGAGTCAGATATTAAAACTGACGAGGAGAGAGACGGAGCCTGAAGACAATCCAGTGTTTAATTCTGAACTGGAAGAAGATGCTCATATCCAGGATGGTCTCCTAGACAGGTACTAACACAGGTGAATCCCATCTCACACAAAACCCAGAAGACAACAGGTAGTGTGATGCTTTTCAACCCAAAGTTGTCAGCCAAAGGAAACGTATGGACAACACACATCTTTGTCAGATATGGAGCAAGGATGGAAACCCTTGAGTCAGAGCTCCCACAGAAGTCACTAATTACTTGTTGGCTATCTCTCAGCTTCTCATTACGAACTTGCTCTGCTTTGTGTCACTAGCTAAATATTTCTTGGAGCAAGGACAGGAAGCTGTTCCCATATTTGTACCAGATTCCATGTCAAGTGGAGCATTTGGAATAGAAGAGCAATTCACACCAGAGCTGCTAGAGAAGCACATGAGCCAGGCAGAAGGGGAATTTGCTATAGAGCTACTGGGTAGAAGAGGAACACTTTCACCTGAAGTTTATTCCCCAGCAGACTGAGGCAGGCTCCAAGTTCAGCTGCTGAATTCGGACCAGGAGCTAGGGAAGGGAACATCTACAGCGTGAAGTTACTGCAGCTTCACCATGAAAGAGCTGCCAACTTCAGAGTGTTGTCAGGGATGAACAAGATAGCAGCAGTTTAGCCACTGGTAACTTGAGTAGCAAATTTCAGTTTCAGAGGTTTGGGGTGAATCAGGGCAAGTCAGCAGTTGGGTGGGTGGGAGCCAGAGGGATAACTGCAGTGCCTGTGAAGCAGATGAAATAGCTTGGAGGGAGAGCAGAGCACTCGAGGCCCCTAGCTGTACCCAAGACTCATCTCCCTCTCCTTCCCTACACCTGGAAGTGTAAGATTCTCCTCAAGAAACTGGCTGCTCTTGGCTTGGACTGGCGCACGCTTCGTTGGGTTAGAAACTGGCTGGATAGCCGGGCCCAAAGAGTCGTGGTGAATGGAGCCAAGTCCAGTTGGAGGCCAGTCACTAGTGGCGTCCCCCAGGGCTCGGTGCTGGGGCCGGTCCTCTTTAATATCTTCATCGATGATCTGGACGAGGGCATCGAGTGCACCCTCAGTAAGTTCGCAGATGACACCAAGTTAGGTGCGTGTGTCGATCTGCTTGAGGGTAGGAAAGCTCTGCAGGAGGATCTGGATAGGCTGCACCGATGGGCTGAGGTCAACTGCATGAAGTTTAACAAGGCCAAGTGCCGGGTCCTGCACCTGGGGCGCAATAACCCCAAGCAGAGCTACAGGCTGGGAGAGGAATGGTTGGAAAGCTGCCAGGCAGAGAAGGACCTGGGAGTGATGGTGGACAGTCGGCTGAATATGAGCCAGCAGTGTGCTCAGGTGGCCAAGAAGGCCAACGGCATCCTGGCTTGTATTAGGAACAGCGTGACCAGCAGGGCTAGGGAGGTGATCGTCCCCCTGTACTCAGCTCTGGTGAGGCCGCACCTCGAGTACTGTGTTCAGTTTTGGGCCCCTCGCTACAAGAAGGACATCGAGGTGCTTGAGCGGGTGCAGAGAAGGGCGACGAAGCTGGTGAGGGGCCTGGAGAACAAGTCCTACGAGGAGCGGCTGAGGGAGCTGGGCTTGTTCAGCCTGGAGAAGAGGAGGCTCAGGGGTGACCTTATTGCTCTTTACAGATACCTTAAAGGAGGCTGTAGAGAGGTGGGGGTTGGCCTGTTCTCCCACGTGCCTGGTGACAGGACGAGGGGGAATGGGCTTAAGTTGAGCCAGGGGAGTTTTAGGCTAGATGTTAGGAAGAACTTCTTTACAGAAAGGGTTGTGAGGCATTGGAACAGGCTGCCCAGGGAAGTGGTGGAGTCACCATCCCTGGAAGTCTTCAAAAGACGCTTAGATGTAGAGCTTAGGGATATGGTTTAGTGGAGGGCTGTTAGCGTTAGGTTGGAGGTTGGACTCGATGACCTTGAGGTCTCTTCCAACCTAGAAAATTCTGTGATTCTGTGATTCTGTGATCAACTTATCTTGGATGTACAAAGTCAGCTTTCTCAGGACTGCACAATAAGGTGTGTTGTAAGAGTAGAGGAATAACCCTACTTTTAATAATAACAAAATTCTATGAAACATCTGTCCATTAGGAATATTTAATTCTTATTTCACATGAGAATGTAAGCATGAAAAGTGTGTCCTTGATACCATTCAGAGAAGTTAAACAGGATCAGAAAAGTTATCCTATCAAAAAGCATCTTCTTTTATGTTGCTTCTCAAATTGCAAAAGAATAGTGAATTTCTTTTAGGCTTTTAGTCTGGGTGCCTCCTCAGGAATAAGAAAAGGAACAATAAAACCTGGCCTATCAATATGCAAGCTGGATTTTTCTATGAGGTTTATTTCTGAGCATGTCAATTAATTTGTAAATTAATAACACTGTTCTGCAGTTTCCTTTTACATGCCATACAAACATCAAATGCAGAAAATTAAATACCTTGCTTATCAGGAAAAAGGAATCTTTTTTAATTTAGAAGCAAATTGTTTGATGGATTTTGTCTTCCTTTTGTTTTGCCCTAGCATACAAGAAGTATGCTAAGAACACACACACAAAAAAAAAAAACGCCCATAGAAAAAAAAGATGTAATTGTCCTAAATTCAAAGAGTGATTCTTGGTTTTGAAGTGATTACGTTACTCAAACCAGCCCTGCATTCACCAACCACAAATCCTATTTAATTCTTTTTTTTTTTTTTTTTTTTTTTTTTTTTTTTTTTAAATGCACAGATTATGCTTGCTTTCATTTAGAAGAAAAAAATTGAGTAACAACTAGATTGGGCACTTTCCCTTGTGCTGCCACCAATCTTTGTTGCTCAATGAAAGCAGCGTTACGTTTCATGTAGCAATTCTGCCTTACTCAGAGCCTGCTATGGTTCCTACTGCAGCAGTGCTGGCCCTGCTGCCAGTGGGGCACACATAGCTGCAAGGTTGCTCAAAGATGCAAGCAAGATGTATTGTAAACATTTAACTGAGGCATATAATACTGCCTTCAGCACTATACCAAGTAATTTGTTGTAAATAAGAAGAATGTGCAAATTGTATAACAGAACTCAACCACACTTCTTGAGGGATGGGGAAAGCTAATTAAGTTTCCTGCAAACTTTGATAACAGTTGATGTAAAAGGCTGAAAGAAAGAAAAGCGTATTCTGGAGCAAAAATAGCTCTGGGAAAAAAAAAAAAAAAAAAAAAAAAAAACAGAACAAATTGCAAAACAGGCCTTATGGAAAGCTTAGTGACGCTTAGAGGGAACTTCTGGTTGGAAAAATGGATAGCACAGCTCTTTGCAGCACGTACCACCTGCTGATACTGCGACACCCGGTGTAATTAGGCAGAACAGACCACTGCAGGAAATGGAGTGAAGCCGTGTAGGAAAACATGCGTTTCAGGAAACAGAACGGCAAAGTGATCCTTATCACTCATGAATTAATCTCTGAGCCCAAGTGGTTCAGCAGTACACGCATTAAGCCAGATTGCTGTTCTCACAAAAATTAAAAATAAAAACCAACAGAAAAAAAATGACTTCCAGTAAAGTTTTACTTTATAAGGGCTAGTTATCAAAGTCACTTTTGTAAGCACTAAGCAAAAGCTGCTAGCTGCTTCTACCCTGACTTGCAGTCTAGCCTCTCAAGTGCCTGATGTCTGTCTGCTGTCAGTTCATGCCTGTACAATGGCTCCATTTAAAGTCAGAAAAGCAGAACTCATCTTTTTCTTATTCAGTGCTGTTACAGTTCAAGAGTCCATGGTCCATTTACATTTATGGTGACTAAATAATGAGCTAATTTTAGTGGGAAAGGAACAATTCTGAAACTTTTTTTTTTTTTTTTAATTTAATCATTGCTATTTCTTTCCTCATGTTGTCCCATGTGGTTACTAATCCTTCTCCAAATTTGTTTTTACAGAAAAATGAAAGTGCAGGGATGCTCTGTGCCCTCTTCTCCTAAACAAAATGCTCTTTGTTACAAAAGTAAAAAAGTTCACCCTCGCTTCTACTGTTTGTCAGCTAGGTACACACAACTTTTCTGCTGTAAGGTAAGCACATCCCACCTCAATTTTAACAGGATCCAAGTGCTACTAAGCTCAAAATAAGGCATATTTCTCCCCAGGTTGTGTTTCAGACCTGATGTTTTTGGACTTTTAGAAGAATTCTCCTCCTTCTGGACTTTTGACTCCTTACAGCTCTTTTCTTCCTCGATCACTTGCTTTTTGTTTTTTACACTTCTATTCTCAAAGTAAAATTCTGAGAAAATTCTGAGCAGAAAATACAGACAGCTCTGAGGGACTTGCTGTAATAAATACATCCATTTCCTATCAATTCTCTCATTTTTGAATTCCTTTCTGTGACATACTTAAATGTTTCTTATTTCTTAATAATGGTGATAAATCCAAAAATACTGTTGCAACATTCAAGAACATCCTGCAAAATACATAAAAAATCACAAATCAGTCCAACGTTATTCTTTGAAACATTCTGCTCATTTCTAGCAATGAAGAGCATGGCTTTGGCCCATTTTTCCATATCAGGCATACTTTTTGTATGATTTGCAGTGGCAAAATACGTCACGGCAAATTTCTCAGAGTTCTACTGAAACCTAAAGGCAGACCAACACAAAGATGCTTAACACATGACAGCATCAGGGCTAAAACAAGTCAGTGCTGCATCTACATAGGAGAGATGCTTATTGCAGTTAGGACACAAATCTCTCTGACAATTAAACCTTCTGAATAACCATTGCAGTGAGGGTAACTTGGGTGCCATCAACTTTCAAGCTGATACAGATGAAAATGAAGTATAAGATCTTGCAATCCGGCAGGTAACATGAGTAACTAGATTAAAAAAAAAAAAAAATCACTTTATTAAAAACAAAAACAAAAACAAAACAAAACAAAACAAAAAAAACCCCACACATTTCAAGGGGGGGGGTTCTCATGCAACAGCAGGATAAAATCAAAACATTTTTATTCTATTCAAAAAAATGAAATATAGAATCCAAGAAATATCTAAGGAACAAGTGCCCAGTGTACTCTCAGGAACTGTATGAAACTAGGTTCAAGTTACTGCTGAGTGTCACATCTCAGGAAAACATCTTAATCAGCACGGTAGAAAAAGCCTTTCTTATCAGAACTGCACCACTTTTCTGTAAGTAATTGAATACAGATTTTGATGACCTGCTTACCCTCCTAAATTGGATTGTATGACTTGCTACAAAGCTCCTTGCAAGAAGAAAATGATTTGAATTCAGCTTCACCCCCTGCTAGCAGCTGGCCAGCCTGAGACAGTTCCCTTCCCCTGACTTGAACCAGTGATTCCAGTTAGAGAGACAGAACTCTTCCAGATAAATTTAATCAAAACCAGTCCACTTCCGGAAACAGCTTTGGAAATTTACTGGCACTGGTATTTTCAAAAATTCCCAATCATCTACTCAGCCACTTTCTGTTAGTAAAATGAGTGTCTGCATGAAGCTGTGCACACAGCTCATTAGTGGAGAACTCCTCACAGCTTGACTGAGAAACCAAGCACTGACACTTCCTACAAACACCATCAGTAGTGACTGAAGAGGAATTTTTGAAGACGTTGCTGCCTGTAGGAAGGGACTGTCAAGCAAGGCAAACCACTTGGAAAATCCATTTTCAGAAGGATGAAGAACAACCGTGGCCATTTTCACATAGGAAGACTAATAAAAGCATTGTTGTTCTTATGATTTCAGTGTTGTTTGCTCTGTTTTGAAAAGAGCTTTGTAAGAATAAAGAACCAGATACTGGAATCTGGAGATTTCTGGAGTAATCAAGCCTCATGCTTGACTGGTTTTCAAGTTATACTAAAACACCTTTGTGAACTTGCTCCTTGGTCCACAGTGTCAATCCATTTACTTCTCTCAGATACATGGTCACCAATAGCACACCCCAAATCTCCTCCTATTCCTTACTATTTCAATATCGCCAGCTCTCGCTAATACCTTTTGCCTGCTCCTCTAGCTGCACAATAAACTGCACGAGCTCTGCCTAACCCAAAGCCATTTGTTTGGTCAGCTGGCTGGCCAGGAGCTGCACATAACCTGAGAAATGACCCAGCCACTGTTTCTCTGGTGCAGCAATGATGCTCTGGAGCTGCAGACAGGAGTGTGAAATCAAGTTTTACTAGGACTTAAACCAGCACAGAACTTGCTAGAGTTGGAAGGGGAAATTGGCACATGCAGCATACAGTTGCATAATACATACTTCAGTAGGAAATCAGGTAGAAATAATAAAGGGACAAGCACTCGGTCATGGCCGTGTGAGTTCTCAGTTTCCGTGCACGTACTTATGAGCCCAGGTTTTGAGAAGTCCTCACCTTTAGCATCAACTACATGAGCACTGAGTACATCATACAGAAAGTCAAAATCTACAAACTGCAAGTTACACATGGGAAATTTCAATAACCAAATGGAGCAACATTGCTGCAAAATATTTAAACCAAATCAATCTCACTTATGGTCAAAGCTATACCCATTTCGCATACCTCCTGTTGCCAGCTAACACACTGTGCATTTTCCCCGTCCTCTGCTTAGAGCACCCAGAGGAGCTGGGCTAATTACAGCTCCCAGGTCTTCACTCCATGTCTGCATAAAGGGCAGAGGTAACACCAACACTGCAGATCAGACTGCACAGCCTGCACAGGAGGCCAACGATTGTTGTAAGCTTCACATTTGAAGACTGTCAAACTTTTTATTATAATTTCAGTTTTATTTTCGTTTATTATCTTTAAAAGAGCCAAGCTTTATTTGTCAAGGAGTAAGCATATAAAATGGATTACAGTATTTTTGAAATAGATTTTATTACACCCCCTCCAAATGAAAGAGTTAACAACAAACAAAAGACATTTCTACAGTGTCTTGCCCTGAGGCAAGTACTCAATGTCCAATTTCATGCTAATCATCACCTTTCTTCAATAGGAGGTATGAAAAGATGTCTAGTAAGAGCCTCATTGTGCACTCAACTGCAAAATCAATCTAAATGTCTAAAAGAACTACAAGCTCTGACACAGGATACAATCAGATTTGTTTCATTTTCTTATCCCCATTATCAAGACGACTTGAAAGCACAATATTTTATCACTCCCTTGGCTTAGAGTGTCTCCCCAGGAAAGTCCACTATCCAAACATTTATTTATACACAAACAAATTTAGACCGTACTTGCTTGCGCTTCAGTAGGAGAAACGGATGCTTCATTGCAGAATCATCAGCTGCAAAACAAACTACTTAAAACATAAACAGATCCCTATTTACCCTTTGGGCTTCACCAGATAAACAGCAAGCATGGAGAATTCAGCAAAGCAAAGCTCTCTACCATTAATACTTCTGGCAGCAAACACTTGTAGGCACAGCTGCTACTGGAGAAGCTTCATGTTGTAGGTTTTGATCCTTATCACAACAGTAACTGCTAAACCCTACCTAGCTGCCTCTAACAGATGACTTATCTAGAAGATTCACTGCTGTAGCATACCAAGTTGCAAAATAACCTGACAGATGGTAGAGCATTATCTCTTCCCACATCTCACTCATTGCTAATGCTGCTGTTTTTCTTCTACTTCTTTTAAATAAAAGCCTGCAGTGACAATCAAAAGCATTTCTTTTTTTTTGTCCAGCTGTGAAGCACACTCACAGAGCCTTACCTGGGAGAGCCACAAACTTAGCATCTTTCTAGAGGCTCTGCTACCTTTCTCAAAAGGCCATGACAGGTACTTCTTGAAGACTTGGGAGGAGAAGATGGAAACGCAATCTATTTCCCCACTGCACTGTTAACTCAGGGGGAGAAGCCATGCAGTGGGCAATGTGGCACGGACCAATTGGTTTCAGCAGAACGGGCTGCAGCTCTGGGTTTGGGTTTGGATGAACTTGGAGAGCAGGGAAGACAGTAACTTGTGTGATCTTTGGCACTGTCATCTCTTTAGCTGATCACTTGCAATCAGAAAACAGCCACCAACCTCAGTGTGCAAGGGCAGCCATCGAGGGAAGCAGCCCTTGACTGTACCTTACTTGCTCTCTGAGCAGACAGGCATATTTCCTGATAACCCCCTAAATCCTTAAGTGTTGCTCAACTGGAAGTTTTCTGTTTGTTTTTCCTAGAAAGCTCAGGGGATAATTAACTGTAGAGATACTACTACTTCCTCATAACCATTGGTGAAACTGTTTAGTTGTCTGGTCTCCAGTTTGGTTCACAACTATGTTTGGTGAAAAAGTTAAGACCAAGAAGCAACTCCCCATTTGCCTTTTCCTGCCTGCTGTGCTTAGGTTTAAATAACCTAAGAAGAGCTACCAAGTGCAGTCAGAGAGACAACCATTTCATTACTACCTGCTTTCCAGAGTAGTTGCTTCAGGAACCAGAGGGCTATTCTTTAGCCTTGCCTTGCCATGCTGGCTTTTTGCTACAATGGCATTCCCTGCAAATACGCTCAGGTTTTCCTACCCTTTGCCACATCTGGATGTTGGGCAACCTCCCCCTCCCAATAATTAATTCATACACAATGCACAACTTCAAGTCTCAAGTTGCTTTTCCAAGAAACACACACTACGAGGTGTTTGCTTTAACAACACTAATCCCTGCAAAAGCTATCAACTATCTGCAGCAGTCCTGCCCCCTCCTGAAACAGTTTCCTGTTAAAGACATTACTGCCTCATAGGAATTCATTACCTTCCATGCATACACTACCTGCCTCATACTTTTTGGTCACATTGCTATCAAAAGTGAAACTCAGGGTTATGCCTAAGCTTGGAAGCTCATTACCTATTTGTGTAGGCAAGGCACCCTATTCAGGGACTGACCACACAGAGAAACCCCTTCGACATAGGCTGGAAAATGCAGACAGCCTAGAACTGCCTTGTTTCTTTTAAAAATAGCACCGAATAAAGGGCTCCTTCATTTCAGGCAACCATCCAGGAAATTGGAGCATTTTGTGATCCATTCCCTTGGATTACCTGCTAACATCTCTATTTCATTCGGAAAGCCGCCTTGGTTTTGTGCAGCAGGGAATTAAATCTCCCCCTTCCCAGGAGGAAAAGAAAGTTTGTGGTATCCAAGGATTAACCAAACTAAGCCACAAAGGAAGCGTGTGAGCACATATGGAAGCCCACATGGGGATGCAGCAGTGTGTTTCACTTACTCCCTTGCAGCCAGTCTTTACTAACACTGTCTGTTTTACTTTGTCTCCTTACCTAAGTTTATTTTTGGCAAGGGAGTGTTTTTTTGGAGCAAGGTGCAGCTCCATGTCATTAATAGTATCCATCTATAACCAAATAATTTGTGTTCCTTACACAGGACAAAGTAGGAGATACTCTAAAAACCAGTCTAAATTTGTGAGATTGATCCAAAACCTTCCTTTGGATATTCATTGGTATGTGTAAAACATAATGGATTTTATCATTAATGTCAGCATATGCCAACTTTACCATTTCTGTAATAAATAAAATGACAGACCACTTTTTTTCCCTTTCATGTATTTGACCAGAATTTTGTGGATATACCACAGAAATAGGAAATGCAAGTTCATTACCAACCTTGCATCACACATGTAGCAAACCCTGCTTGAAAATCTTGCCTTATATTTGAACTAGATCATATCCCAATGGGTTGAGGCAGTTCCCTTACTCATAGTCTGAGCAGGCCAGACATTCAAGAGCCGTTTTAACAGGACATAGAGCACATGTTACCATGCCCTGCCTCTCTGCTGATGAGGATTTGAGGAGCCAGACTTTCCTGAAGCACAAGGGCAAGTGAGGTCTGCCTGGACTATCCTTGTAAACGTGTCATTGATGCCTCACTCCAAGCTGCTTGTGGAAAATCAGATGCTTTACTCTTAGCTTGCCACAGCCTAAATAACAATTACTCCTACGTAAAGGAAAAGCCCTCAGGTGTAAGGAAAGCAATACAGAGGAAGGGGGTGAACTCAGGGAAGACACAAAGGAGATATGAACATTATTAGGAAATAAAATACACAAGCAGACCAAGATCTGGGGCTGATGTAAGATCCCATAACAGGATACGTGGTCTGAAAATGTAACTGGATGGCTGTTTCTGACTGGTCTGTACTTGCATACATCCGAAATTTCATCTCCCTGCAAAGATAGTCCCAGATTCTAGATGGTGGCATCTTAATGGACATGCTGTCATCTTGTGGGGACAAAGGTCACGTACTCAGGCAAACACAGAGGGTTTCTGGAGAGTCTCCTGAGGAAGAGGAGACATTCTGGACCATACAGGGAAAGAGGAGAAATTCACATGTCAGAGCTGAGGCAAGGCATTATGAGTAGACAGTAAGAGGGTGTAACAGAGCCTGAGGGGCAGTCACCATTGCCCACTGACAGAGAAGTAAAATGATCCAAGAAGCACAAAGATAGCATGAAAGCCAACAGCAAATCGTTGCCCTTAAATCTGTTCTTGGTAACCTGCACATAAAACAAGATTTAAAAAACAGTGCAATATAAAGTGTGAGGATGCATCAGCCTTCCAGCATTTCCATTTGTGCTTATCTTCCTTTCTCCTGGCATGTTGGTAGTGCTGGACTTCAAGAGAGCTGACCCGCTTCTTTCTACCATGTTGTAACTCCCTGTCAGCAACTCCAACTGCACCATACATCTGGCAAGCAAATAAAACCTTCTGTGGATAAATCATTTTGACACCAACACCAGTAACCGACTTGTAATTTAAAACACTTCTTCCAATCTGATGTAACTTGAGCCAGTCTGCAAGGTTATGCCAGCCCCTGAAGGTAAACAGTTCAAAGTGGTCGGAAGGAAGATAGAGAAGGACAAGATAAACCAGAATCTGTAAAACAAACAAAAATCCACACCAGAGAAACAACACTGCAAACATCTGCCCCACCTTTATTAAGTACTAAAACAAAGACATTTTTTTTTCTGTCATCTGTAAATCTTTTTCATAAAAAATCCTTTCCCAAAGCAACGTTGGCCTCAGCTGAAATGCATTTACTTATTTTTTCCTAGCAGTACAGAATTTGAGCAAGCCAGAGAAGCAGCATCTCACTTTTCAGCTCAAGAAGTAAGGACAATTCTCCTTTTCAATCTCCTCTGTCAAGAAAAATCAATCTCCACTAAATAGAAAAACAGTAACACTCATAAATCCCTTCTCACACAGTTTCTAGAAAACGGAGGACAGGAATTGGAAAGAAAGAAGTTATTTATAAGAATCACAAGTCAACAACATTAATTATTGTATTGCAACATCAATGGCTCATTAATTAAAAGAAACATTTGTTCTCATGCAGAACACTTTTAATATCCTTTACATCTATCACTGCAAAAATAGGAAAAAAAAAAAACAAAACCTAACAGTCAAACTCTCATTACCACCCTCTTTTTAGTACTCCCTCCCCTCTCCCATTTTCATGCGTCATTTGTGCCTTCTTTCCATCGCCCGTCTTTGCACCTCAGGGCAGTCACCTAACCTCTCTCAGTTTTGCAGCTATAAGTTGGAAATTTTGGATTCTCAAAGGAACATTGAGAACCACATCCAACAATGGCTGAGAGAGGCTGTTCAATAATGAAACAGTCAAAAGACAGCCCTTCTTGTGAGACAGATAGTGTAATTTGTCTCATTTTGAGGAAATAGGGGCATATGAAGGTTAAACATCTTGCCCAGGGCTGCCCAGTGAGTCATTCTAAAGCCAGGGGTTGGACAAGAGAGCCCTGAGTTCTTCCTCCGTTGCTCTGATCAATTCACCATTTTGCCTCTTCAAGATTTATTCCTTTCATGACTGATGACTCAGCTGCTCTTTAAGAAGGGTGTATAGACCGGTTCATGAGAGGCTAATTTCTCCTGCACACATGCTGTTGGGTATAACGTGACCCAATGTTACTGAGATAATCAGTCCATTGTCTCACTGTGTTAATTAAAACAAATGGTGTAATGACTCATGGTTAGGTGTCTCCTCCAATGTTTCCTCCTTTTCTGCTCCTGAGATTAATGCCCTCATTTCCAAGAAGTGCCTGCAGATGTTCTTCCTCTCTGAGTACAACTTCTGGAATACTGTGTGTGCTTGTGCCATCTAACTTGCAAAATATTCTGCTGATGCGGGTTTGCTATTTTCAGAGTCTTTGGAGAATTCTTTTTCTATGATAAATGTTTTTGAGGTTAAAAGCAAATAGAAGGTGAAAAGAAAAAAAAACAGTTCCCCCTCTTCACAATAGATTCTAAAATGTGTACCCATCATTTATCGGCTTTGTCATTAGGGATTATGGCTAAATGATTTTATCAGACATGGCTGAAATCAACATTTGCACATTTTCCCTCAGCTTGCAGCCAGTGGTTAGATGGGAACAACTGATTCTTTGAAGTCAAAATATTGTTTAGTGTCAATGGCAGAAGCTAAACAAAATATAAAAGCAAAAACAATTTTAACACAGTGAAAGACCTCGAAAGAATGCCTCCTATTCAGTGGAAATTAAAATTTCTAAGAGATCCACTGTGAATTAAGCCAAAGTATGCACAGAAAAAAAAAAACAAAAAAGCTCAACAGAGCCCTACTGTAACCATCCATGGTCATACTCCTCACCAACACATTACTGCACAGTGGGCACAGCTACAGGGGAGTTTAGCAGAGGTTGTCTAAAGGTTTAACAAAAGGGTACAAGTCACCGTGTAGATAAAGCCCAAAACAGAGCCAGCAAAGTCAACTCAGTCAAATTTAATTCTATTGGAAGTAGCACAAGTGGTGGAAAAATGTGTGTGTTTTTTTTTTTTTTTTTTTTTTTTGACAACTTCTAAAAAAAATAATTAATAAATGCTAGGCTAGGCTTTGACAGATCACGTGTAACACACGCATCTCTGCCAACCCACCCACTGAAGGGTTTTCCATGGGGGCACCTCAAATGCTGCAGGATGCCATCAGCCACACAGAGACAGCTGGCGCGACGGCCTCCTACAGCTGGTGGCCTCCTACAGCCGCTGGGCCCCGCGGAGGCCGCTGAGGCACAGCTGCCATAGCTTTGGAAGAGGCAAAACCTGGCTCTGTGCTTCGCACCCTCAGTCGAGCCAGGTTAGAGGAAGGCAGCACTGTTAGGGGAAGCAGAGCATTCACTTGTACACCTGGTTGTAAACACCAGTTAAGGATGAGGCAGTGGGCTCTGCGTTAACCATTTTTGCACCACTTTTTTCATTGGAATTGTATGGAGCTGTTAAAAGATGGATCAAGTTACAAATATTGGCCCCGAAACAGAGCCTTAAAACTTGTAGCAAGGTTGCTCCTCCCCATACTAGGCAGAACATGCCTGATCAGGGTATAGATAGAAGTTGCCACGTGGGTGTTTGTTAGCTGGCCCCAAAAACATCACTTCAGTTACACCCTTCATAATTGATTAAGCAACAAACTCATTTAGATTTTTCTTTACAGCCTGGAAATAACACATACACACAATATAGGTATGTTCAAAACACGTTCTGATGATGAAGGTTGCTTCCTGACAAGTGGTTAAGTCCCACTACCTTGTTTGACTGCCGTTATAACAAAAGGTGTTTCTCCACTATGGGGGCCTAGCTAAAACTGTACAATTGTTTTAAATGTTCTTTCTAAATGTTTAAATAAGGGCATGTGAAAAATTTCAGTCTGAAACACTTTTTTTCACCCCCCCACACTTTCTGTAATTTCCATCTGACTGTTCAAAAGGCTTGTCCTCTCTCAGGGTCACCCAAACATTATGTAGATATTTTACTTGCAAGAATATTATTCAACTGATGGTTTTGTATAGCAGATGAGACTAAACCAGGCTGTTTGCTGCAAGTCCTTCCAACAACTGAATTCCATTTCACAACACATTTTCAATTTCGACCTTGCATCTATGCATCTTTGGCTGTACTAAGCTAAAAAAAAAAAAAAAACGAGTTACAACAGCACACCAACCTCTGAGCCTTATTTCAGCTACGAAAGTGCAAACATATATTTATATTAGAATAATCATACTTTATACTAACAGGTAACACCTACTAATCTGAAATCTGGAGTTTTATTAGTGGGGATGCGGAAAAAGCTGGGTAGCCTAGTACCCCACTTCTTCCTTTAACCTTTTTGTTATGCTCCATGGGCTGTGGTATGCATAGCGAGCAGAGCTTTGCTACAGCATTTTCAAAGATAATATGCAAACCCCTGACCAGAATAAGTGACAAAATAACATTCTTATGTCAGTGGTGGTCTCTTAACTGCTGCCCACCCTCTCTCTGCCTGCTCCTCTGCCCATCACACACCCCTCCTGTTATGACCTCTACAGTCCCCAGTCTGGTTGCTGGCCTTGGGTGTCCTGCAAAACCTCTGCAATGAGCTGTTAACACCCTGATGGAGACCTACAGCTACCAGAGAGAGATTTTGCTTTTCTGGAATCCCCTCAGATCCCCTCCTCCTTTTTTCTTTGTCTGTTTTCAATACAAAAGCAATTTTCAAAAACAAAGGGTCCAGTGAATGATTCAATAAATTCTGGATTAAGTACAAGCCAAACTGTGCCTTACACTTAATTCAAAAAGATGGAAGACATGTATGTATCTTTTAAACAGGCTCTCAGAGGATAGAGAGGAAGAAGGAAAGAATAGAAAGGTGTTTCAGAGGCAGCCAAACCCTGATGCAGATTTTCAGAGAATCTAAGGGGGAATTGTATTGCCCAGAAGAAGACAAATGAATGAGGACTGCACACAAATTCATTTTCTGGCGTGTGGTATGAGAGGTGGAAGCGAAGGTGTCAGATAATGGCAACAGAAGGAAATGCTAGAAACAGAGAAAGGAAAAAAGAGTGCCACTGAAGAAGAGATGGCCCCTGCTAGGAGCTGACCTTGTCAGGGCTCTGCAGAGCAGCTGCAGCAGTTCCTGCCCTGCGGGCACTGCGCTGTGCTCTGTGATGGGGCGTTGGAGGGGGTTGCACAGAGCGCCCTTTGTAGTGGTTGCTTTGCCAGCCTCCCCTAACGGGTCTTGCCAGGGCTGCCCCGAGCAGCCTGGGAGGCGGAGGGCAGGGGAAGATGGGAGAAGCATTTAGAGGGCAGCGAGACAGAGGGAGTAACAACGCAACAGATTTCCCTAGGCTGCTGTGGCAAAAGCGTATAGCAGGGGGTTGATATAAGGTCTGTTCTAAGGGCTTGGAAAGATGAAAAAAATGGAGGAGTGAAATTCCAGGCAAGATAACATTTTCTTTCAGGGGCTGAGTGTTTATGTTGTGGTTGTAGCTGTGAAGGGGCCTGGATAACCCACTGTCCTGGGTGCCCCTCCATCTCAGGCTGGCAGGGAGGAAGCTAACCGCTCGCCTGCTTTCTGACCTGCGGCCAGCTCTGTCCTGAGAAGGGCTGCATGCAGGGAAATCACTCTGTCAGCCTTCTCAAAGATAAAATACGTTATCTTTCCTAGCATTCAAGAGCTCAGTTCCCCCAAACACAGTTCTATTTCTACCCTGGTTCAATTCCTTATTTTTCAGATCCTATTTTAGTGAAATTGAAAAATAACAGAGGCCTAAGGGCTCTATAAGATGTTTTCACCAAGTAGAATTTAAAAGAAATGAATAAAATCCTGCTACAGCGTGCTGGGAATTTGTTCAAGAAACTACACACACCTTTCTGTGCTTACGCTTTGCAACTGTTCAGATCCCATTGTTTTCATCCCTGATAAATTCTGTAAGATATTTTGATAGTAACAACTGAACTTTACTCTGATTTCCTTGCTTCCTGTAGGACATTTAAAACACATACCTCCACAAACATAGCAGTGTTTTGCTCCCTTTTACATTGTATGCAGCATGTTCAGAAGAAAACAAACACACAAGGTAAGAGATGAGGATTTAACACCCTTCTCCCCAGGTTTCAAACACGTACCTCCCTGTGGTTAAGGTGGTCACCATAACCAGCCAGGAATTCCTCTACACTCGCATGCTCAACAGACCTGCCACTTGGGAGTCTTCCACTTTCTAGCATGAAAAAACTGTGCTCTTCCCCTTAAATAAGCTAAGGACAGATAACAGGAGCACCCTCTCGGATGCAGGACAGCCCTATAGGCTAGGACATCCAGCCAATTAAATAGAAAAGGCAGTAACACCATCTTTACAACTTTCTGCTTTTCTTTACTTAGACCCCAAAAGCCAAGCACACAAAATATTTCATTTGCAGTAACATGAGTTTATTAAGGAATGTCTTAATTGCAGAAAGAAATTGGAAATACTGAAATAAAGTCTGTTTCAACTAGGTACCTAAGAATGGGCCAAGAATAAACAGGCAAACACTTGGTCAGACAACCCATCCATTTAATCCATGCAGCTCCCCATTAAAGTGCTGCCTTCTTTTCTTCTACTTCCAACCCAGTTTCTTTCTCCACACCCTTCTCAGAGCTCCCTCCCGATTTCTTCCCATTCTTTCAGCTCCCCCCAAGGAGATGGGGCCAGGCCACCAGGGCTGGCAGCCGTGGGCTGCACCCACCCCTGCCTTTGATGCAGCTCTGTCCTGTTAACAGCTCGGGACCCTCACAGTTCTCCTGGACTCATGCAAAACCTCACCCTGCTGCTTCCCTGAAGCAATGCAGAATTTAAGCAGCAGACACCTCCCCTTTCACTACACATCATTGTATTTTTACAGGAATTGATGTCAGCTTGAACATGTGGCAATTGGAAAGAAGACATTTGTACTCTGGGAACAGCAAAAACTGTTTCCTTTGCTTTGTAATTAGATCTCCAAGTTGGCCTAATATATGAGCTGCATAAAAAGCCTTTGTTCTTCTTAGCCTCAGTCACTCCAATTTGAAAAAGAGACTGTCAAATTCCACTAAAAGGTATTCTGAAGCCCATTTTGTGGCGTAAACCCCAAGCTTACCAACAAATCAATCACATGCAATTTAAAGAGAGTCCAGCAGGGTTAAACACTGGCTGTTGATATAAAGAGAATGCATATACTTTCTGCAGCTCTGGAATGAGCATGTTATGAGACATTTTCAATATGAAAGCAGGAATCACCTGCAATTTCTCAAGACTAACTGTGACCACAGCCATGAGTGAAGTCAGATATTCTAATCCTTATCGTTATGCTTTGCATCGCCATCTAGGAGTGGAAGCTCCCTCTACCCAAGTCCCAGCTTTCTGCCAACCTGGTAAGGAAAAATGGACAAATCACAGAGCTTTTGGGTGTTTCAGCGCCTTCTATGCAAAGTGTGAACAATGATGTTGACCTCTTTTGAAAGCTACAATGAAGAATGTCACATGAGTACACAATTATTTCTAACTGGAGATGAGGAGTTTCTCAAGTTTTGTCCCATATTTTAGAAGAAAATATGTCTGTAAGCTTTGGCCTGAAAAAGCATTCTAGCTCCAAATTTGCTGTGAAATACAGGGAAAAAAAAATCACACATGCTAGTTCTCCCATTCTATAGAATTAAATCTTAGTATGAGATCCACATGGATTACATTTTCTCCTGGGCCCTTCTTCCCCAGTGGGAACTAATACAGATTTCTAAAATTCTCCCAGCAGGAAACATGCTGTGATGTCTCTGCTCCACTGCAGTGCCACTTCACCAGAAACCATGCAGTCCTTATGTCTAATTTTGTTCTAACAAAAAGTTTACTCATGGGCCATCTTATTTTCATCTGTAGAAGGAAGTCCTTGAGAACAGCTCTGCATTCAATTTCTTTACTAAGAAATTCAGTTTGAAATTCCCCACTTCCCACCTCAAACTGTTTCTAAGTTTAGCCAGGTGACAGTGCATGGAGCCAAGAACTATTTTTTTCATGAGCTTTCCTATTAGAGAAATTTTACTGGGGAATCATTAATTTCAAATTAACCTAAACTTCTGAGTCAGCGTGAGAGGTTATGCACAGATTATGTCCTGGGATGTGAATGCAAAAATTAAGTACTTACTTCTCTTTAGGAAGGCACATTAATAAGAATTCAAATACTTATTCTTTGACTGTTTAGCAGAAACCATTTGAGAACTACAACCTCAGGGTACAAAATATTCTCAATTTTCCATAAACATGAGGTGCCTGCTTTCCTCGGAATACTTGAAACTGTAAGCAGAAAGCTGAAAAAAAAATAAAAATTCAGTTGAAAATTAAGTTCTGCAGATTTGTTAGCAGTCCACACCAAGCAGTTTTTACATGCCTTATTTCTTATTACCTCGTGACGGACTTCAGACAATGCCCAGTTTGACTTCAGACGATGCCCAGTTTTACCTGTACCACTGAAATGCAATCAAGTCAAGATGTAAAGTGCCAAGTGAAATAGAACACCCAACCCTGCTATCCTGTATCACAGTAAATTGATATGCATAGTACAGCAATGACTAAAAACCAGGTTTTAGATCAAAGGCCAGAAACCTTGCTCCAGAGCAACAAGCAAAACATAACTAATCAAACAGCATAATTCATTTTTTTTAAACCTTCATGCAATTATTTAGTTTGCTTCAGAGCTATGGAAACCAGCGGACAGTGAGCAGAACACAGAAGCTAAGCACTGATTTCAATTCCCTTCCAGCAGCTGAGGGCTTAGTGAAGGACATTCCCTCGCCCCCAGCTTGTCCTAGGGTACGAATCCCATTAGCTCAATATCATGAGGTAACAGTGAAACAGAGCACAGCTTCAGAAACTCGCCCGAAGCACTCTAAGAACCAGAGCAAATTAGTGCAAACGATGGGAGGATGGTTGCCAAAGCAATCTTTGCAGTTGTTCTCCTCTGACTTTGGGTGGCAAGAGGACGGGGGTGTTGTGCCACAGTGTGCAGCTTCACACGATGTCAAGGGAAAAGATTAGCTCATCTTTCAGTGACGGACAGGAGCTTGGCCTGCATTTTTTCACAAACATCACCTTTCCCAAGGGAGAGAGAATTTAAACCCTTGTCTGTCTCAAGCAATAAGTGTCACTTATCAAATGCGAGCCCGCCGCCTTCCAGTCAGCACTTCTCCAGAATGACAAGCAGCTGGAGGGAAACAGCACAATGACCCATTGAGCCCAAGAAAGAGAAAGCTCATTGCCACAGGGCAGCTCACAGGTCTTTCTGAAGCTTAGGAAAGGTAATTAGAGGCCTTGTATAATCTGTTCCCGTCACGTCTGGGCTGTAATGGAAAAATGGACCTCCGCAGCTCTTCTGAGAAGTTTAACATACTGCCTGAGACTCTCTTTACTTTAAACATATGGCATTTTCAGTCCAATCCCCAATCACAAATACTGTGTGAAATACTTACAGTATTGGATAACCTTTTCAGTACAATGGCTCTGCAGATTTTGTACTTCAAATGCACAAATGTACTCAATTTAATGCCTTTTTCCATTAAAAAGCTGAATAGCTTTCAGATGAGTCAAACAGATTAGAAGACATAAGGAACATTTGCCTGCACTTACGATGGGGAATTAAGGATTGCTAAGACAATCATGACTATTTTGGTAAAGGTACTTGAAAAAAAAAAAAATAATAATAAAAAAGGTTCAGAATATTGGCCTGAATGTTTTGGATGCTTACTCAATAGTTACTCAAAAGTGTTGCTGACTGATGTGAAAAACAAAAACGTGTGTATCACCTCAAAAAACCTGCCATAATTGGAGTTTGTAAAAAAATATGATAAAATTTGTCCCCTAAAAAATAAATCAATGACACCTGGGAAGACAGTTTTCCTAGAACGAAAACACTGAGGAAAAAAAAAAAAAAAAAGGAAAGGTGCCAACTGATGAATGCATCAAAGTTGAGGAAAACCAGTTTGGAGAAGTGGCTTATGGCATGGTGAAAGTGCTTGATAGCTGTCAGGGACAACAGGTAGGAAAACACAACAAACAAAAAGTAGCGTTTTTTTAAAAAGCAAAGCAGAAGAGAGACAGAAAACATGGAAATAGTGGTATTTACCGTTTCCTGCAAAAGCAGTAGCAGGGACTGATTAAATGACAGCTCTCCCTCAAGAACCTGTAAACATTTTGGAAGTGACCACATCTTCCCAGGAGCTCAAAGCCTAAGCAGACAAGGTAGGCAAAGAAGAATAACTGGAAAGGAGAATAAGTATCCAGAACTTATAGACGAGGAACAAAGGGACCAAGTTACTTGTCACACAATACCTTATGTTTCAAATTCCTAATCACATAGTCTAAGCAATAAGGACCACCCTTTCTATTGACAGTATATTTTTAATTGTGCACAATTAAAAGGAAAGGAAGGCTCTCTCACAGAGAAGTATTAATCCTCCTAATTAAGTGGAGCAGTTGGAAAGCAGTTAAGAAAACAAGTGAAAGACTGAAAGGAAACTAGCTGAATAACAGCAGAAATAAACACTAGACTTCTTGCTAAATATGACACTTCCATCACTCAGAGGCCCCAGGGGAGTGCAATACTGGAGACAAACTGGTATTTCTTCAAGGAACATGAAAAGCCTGTGAAGAATTTTAAGCAGCACAGTATATAATAGTACCACACAGCCCTAACGGCGTGGGGTGCAGGAAGCAGGAGGTCTGAATTGTATTCCTTCAGCTCCCACTGCCTGAAGTAGTTTCAGGCTAATTACTTGGCTTAGAATCTTCAAAAGAAACAACCAGATTTGTGAACTCATCTTAAAATAGGTATCTAAACCAAAAATACCCAGAATCAACAACTATCTTGCAAGTGCTTTGCCCTTTTCTTCTGCATCCCAGTCTGCAAACAAAGAGAATAGAAAGCACCAGTCACACATCTGATGCTGTGAAGAGTGGTGGGATGCTCTCTAGCACTTAGGATACTTTTATCACTCTTATTTGTGTGTCTGCAGATCACCAACTGTATTGGCAAGTCACGGGCATGTTATAAATCAGCACTAAGGAGATTTTCCCAGCTTGATTGGGAATCAGTATTTTAACAAGCATGCTCTATTGGTAGTCTTCGCGAATCTTCCTCTGCAGCTACAAAGCACTTCGACTTTCTTCCAAGTAACAAGCACCTATGATGCCTATGAGCAACTATTTAGGACTACTCATCAGTGTTAATTCTTGGTTTGTATTTCAGGTCATGTACATAGTCTTCATTGCATCTTTGCTGCATAGTTACCACGTTTTATTCTCTTAATTTGTCTTTTTTTCCTTCTTCTTCTTTCCTTCAAGCTTGCTTGAAGGATTTTTTTTTGTTTGTTTTTAAACATTTTTCCTTTTTCTCACATGCTATATGACCTCTAGAGCAGATTTTTCCCACTCCTCAAGGACTCTGTAGTTAATACAGAAGTCATCTAAGATGGCTCTACCACTACTTACATTCTGGATTTTAAAATTTATTTTAAAAGTTCCCATTCTCCCTTCCCTTCCTTCATTAAGGAGTTTATAGTGAATAGGTTACATCAGGCTCAAAGGGTTATAGTAAATGTGGCTACAACAGGCTTACAAACAGTCACTAGTGGGGTTCTCCATGGCCTCACTTTGAGGCCAGTTCTCTTCAATGTTTTTATAACATTTTATAACTGGATGCAGGACTCAGATGCATACTAAGTAAGTTTGCAGGTGATAGTTAATAAGGGAGTCGACAGCTCCTCCCAAAGGGTGTAGAGGCCTTGTATAGAGATCTTAACAGACCAGAGGGTAGCTAAGGGCTCTGGCAGATGGCAAGTTGAGCCTGAGGCAGCAGCAGGTGCCAGCAGCCAACAGGGCCAGCCATGGGGTGCCTCAGGCATAGCGCTGCTGGCCAGCCGAGGGAAGGGATTGTCCCTCTGTGCTTGGCCTGCTGTGGTGTCACCTTGAGCACTGTGTGCAGCTTTGGTTGCCATAATATAAAAAAAAGACATAAAACTCTTAGAGAGCATCCAAAGGAGGGCTACAAAGATAGTGAAGGGTCTGGAGGGGAAGACTTAAGAGAAGCAGCTGAGGCCCCTTGGTTTGTTCAGCCCAGAGCAGAGCAGGCTGAGGGGAGGCCTCATGGTGGCCTGCAGCTCCCTCACAGGGAGCGGAGGGACAGGCGCTGAGCTCTGCTCTCTGGAGACAGCAACAGGACCCGAGGGACTGGCATGGAGCTGGGACACGGGAGGGTCAGGCTGGGGGTTAGGGAAAGGTTCTGCACCCAGAGATGGTCGGGCACTGGAGCAGGTCATAGCACTGAGTCTGCTGGAGCTCAAGGAGAGGCTCCAAGACATAGCGTCCAAATTTATGTATGCCTGTACGGAGCCAGGGGTTGGACTCGATGATCCTTATAGGTCCCTTCTAACTCTGGGTATTCTATGAGTCATGATTTGGATGTCTGAAAGTTTTAACATTCTGACCATAAATAAAGTTCTAGCCTCTATTATGGTTGAACCCTCAGTCACATAAATTCATTCACCACTTCCCTTAGTGTGCCTGTATTTGTGGTGGTGTTGGTTTCTTATATAAGAAGCAAAAGCCTGACCTGTTTTTTATCACTGATATCACTCAAGTCATAGACTCAGATTGGTTGGAAGCTTTTCTGCAGAGGGAAGAAAAGCGTTTAAGTCCTCCACTCCCAAATTCAAACAATGGAATAAGAAAAGCCCTGTTGCTTCAACACTGTATAGGCAGCAATTCATGAAATTACAAAAGTGTATGAAGGTCAGTAATGCAGCCAGTCCTCCTCAGCTGGAATTCCCGACACACAGAAGCTATTGTCCATCTGAAATGAGGAAAGGAGGGTTACTGAGGATTTCTTCCTCTTTCTGAGTAAGCATGGCCTGACAACATCCAAGAAAATCCCTAAAGTCAGCAAAACAAAAAGCAATTTTGTTCTTCCAGACCAAACAGAGCCATAAGGAAAAGAGAAAAAAGTCTTTTCACCATGTGAAAAGAGTTGTCAGAGACAACTTCTGTTGCGATGCTATTTCAGCATAAATGTATCCCCTGTGTTTCTAGAAAAAAAGAAAAAAAAATCAGATCTTTGGCAATTCTGTGCTGAAGCTGAACAAACCAAATACCAAGCAACTTCCTGAGAAATGGACTTTAGTAAACTTTAGATTTGATCCTCTGAACTGTTCAGAGTGAGAAAAAGCAGGAAGTGAATGAAGAAACCTCAACTAAAGCTTTTTGGAGGATAAACTTTTTAGTCCAGTGGACAAAATGAATAGATCAAGTTAAATCAAAATACCTTATTTTTCTCAAAGACTTAGTTCCATCATCTTGTAAGTTTTTTCTTTCAGAATCTGTAGTTTTATAGTTTTAAAATACATTTTCAAAAAAAGTGTCAAAACATTGTTTTGAAAGTAACAAGCATTTTCTAAAAGAGGAGTTATACAAATATCTTGTGCCCATCTACTCAGGTGAGGAGAGCCAATTTACCATGCAGGGGAAGAAGGCCCTGTGGTCATTACAACAGCTCTGTACCAAAGTGAGGAAACAATGGTCAGAAAACATGGTTTGTGTAGTGAAAAAAAACTAGCTAAAAAGCTGGTGGAGTTTGCAGATACTTTTTTTTTTTTTTTTTTTCAGTAGTGACTATACATTTCAAATAATAGTATTTAGTTAGGACTTTAAAAAAAATGCCATTACGCAAACTTGATCTTTGGGAAATGTAGAACTTGAACTTTTATTTTTCTTCCAGAAAAGTCAATTTAATCAGTGCAGGATAAGAAGATTGGTTTGCAGCATACCATTAGAAAAAAATTATATAGTGTCTTTCTGGTAGAATGCCATTTCAGAAAGTGGCACTGCATTCCTCCCAGAGAAGCTGACATTTAAATATTTATAGGATCAGATGCTAATGACAGAAAATTCGCTTGACGTTCCATCCCTGCCAATAGAGAATATGGCTCGATAATATCTCTTCTAGTATCTTGACTGTGTATACTTTCAAGTGGGGCAATAGTCAAAACATTCACTCTTTTTTTTTTTTTTTTTTTTTTTTTTTTTTTTTTTTTTGCTTCAAGGCCAGTGGAACAGGCTCATCAGCCTCATTAGATCATGGACAGGGGCCTCATCTATACCCTCAGTGCACATTCCAATCTAAAACTGGATGAGGTGCTAAAAGAAGAATTAATGAAAGCAACAGTTTTGTAGTAGTTTGTTATACCAGCTCTCCAACTGCTCACATTAGATCATATTCTTAATGAAAACATAAGACAGACTCACATCTCAGCTAATCTTACAGCATCAAGCCATTTAAGCTGATTTTCCACTGATTTAACACAACTGGATCTGAACACACAGGGAGAGTAGGGATTGTTCAAGCATCAAATGTGGCTGTAGATACACCAACTACTAAAGAAACCCTTTGATTGCAAAATACTGGGATCATGATTTAAACCAAGTATTTTATCTTAAAATTGAGACTGAAGCATTACACGTTCAATCAGCAAGACAGAAGATGCTGAGCTAGCAATTCTTCTCTACTGGAAAAGCTTTAGTTATCACTGAGAACAGATGAAAGGTCAGCACATAGGGAATTGTTGCTGTTACTTAAAATTATTACTTCTAACTGGAACTGGCAGATTTGATGCCTTAAAGCATGTTGGATAAATAGCACCTTAGACAATGAAACTTTGTTGACAAGTATCAGTTAAAGTGATCATAAAAACCCTGTATATCAGTGTGTTACCCTTTCTCTCACAACAGGAGAGGTAGAGAAGCAGTCAGCTTCCTGCTGATACTAATGAAATATCGAAATACATCATCTGAGCTTTTTCTTCAAAACACCGATTTCACACTATTTATTTATTTATTTTTTACATTCCTCTGCAGGAAGAAGTCATCTTCTACTGTTACATTCCTCTGACTTAGCTATGCTAAGTATGGTAAAAAGGACATCAAGTATCTGCAAGAAGAACCACAGGTGACAACAGAACAGGTTTGAGCAAACTCAGAAGCTTTACATGAAGAAAGCTTTAGAAAGCTAAGAAGCTTTACATGACTGTTCCCCCTCTCGTGACAGCTTTTGTCTGATCTTTGTTACTTTCTTCACTGAGGTCCCCATATGCATGATGCTGCTAGACATTCTTCCAAAGCAGCAACAGCCAGAGCTTACAGAGTTTTTAAGCACCGTTTTTCTCTATTTAAAAAAGAAAGTTAAGCTCCAAAACATCTTCAGGTCCCTGAACCTGCATTCAGAGAGGCACTCAGCAACAGCTTATTCAACTGAGATCAGTGTTCCCTCTACATTAACAGCTGCTTTTACAGATAAAATCAAAGCTATATATAGAAAATATTGCTAATTTATTGCTCTCAAATAGCATAGTCTTATGAAGTTCCTAAGTATGTTTTTCATTAGAAGTGACATTTGAATACCAGGAGGTGGTGAATTATGTTTTGTTTCCTTTTTTATTTTTATAAACATTTCCAATTAACTGTTTGTTAAATTGATTTTAGCATTTGAAGTATTCTGTGTTTAAGCAGGACAGTGTGTGTTGTAGCTTAGATGTCATTTCAGATAACACCTTCTGAAATAAATTGACATATCCCCTTATCCACTGTTAATTCTAAACACAAGCAGAATATATTAATCAGTGCCAGAGGCAAATGATCCCAACAGAAACTAACTAGCTGCATTATGGAATAAGTGATAGCTCCATAATACCCTACACATATAAGATGAGCTCTTTCTCCTGGCAGTCTGTATAAGTGGACTTGTATCATGACAGATAGAACATCAGAAGGTTTTGACTGATTAAAGGCAAGAACAAATCACAACTCCTTCTCCCTCCCTCAAAAAGATTTACATAAAGCACCTTGGGATTTGTCTACATTAAAAGCTTCATGTAAAATAATTGTTGTAAAAATACTTGCCAGCATTTCTCAAATGCTGTCCTTTGAATAGCTGACATCTCTATTAAAACCTCTCACAATTTGCATTCCATTCAGCATTAGTATATGGTAAGTGTCAAACAGTCACAATAGAGCCCCAGCTGATGCAACTAAAAAAGAATCTAATGCAAATTCCAGTAGGCTTCAGATGTAGTTTTAAACCTCTTTCCTCAGACCTAACTTTTTATTTGCTGACACATCCTTTTGTAGACCTGCAAACTTTTTAAGCCAGCAAAAAGTAATCACACAAGCAGGGATTGCATCAGCAGAATGAGCACAGCAACAATTAATAAGACTATTTCTAAATGAAACTTGAGCAGATTTGCCAACGTCAACAGGTACTGCACCATTGTTTCTTGAAGGTTCATCTGCTTGTGTAAGCTGTCCCAGTTTTCTCTGGCTAAGAGGAAAAGCTGCTTTCAGATTTCACTTACATCAGCATCAGTGAGGAATAACACCACAAAGCCAGAGTTAGTTCCAGTTTATATCAAGATTACTGAGGTTGAAGCCCTTGAAATTTCAATTTTCCAGTCAGTGAAATGAAGACAGTAAATAATACTTGCCTGCCAAAAGATGGAACTGGACTAATACATTAACATTTGCTCAGTGTTCAAGTAGTTCTAGCTCAAACAATGACAACTCCCATATTGTAAATTTGCCTAAAGTTCATCTTGTGCTTAATGCCAATGATTTTAGAGATTTACACCAAAAGATGTTTGTTAAGCCTTTTCCTTGTCACAAGTACACTATTTTCTGCTGCTGCCAATTGCAACACGTAGCTTCCTTAGCATACAGCCCAACAGACACAAGTTTTCTTATCTGGCACCAAATCCCCACGCCAGTGTCCTGGACATAACTCCGCGCATGAAAACCAAGAATTCTAAAACCACATGGAACTGAAAATAAATTGAATTTCCCTTTCCACTTGCCAGCCTGCAGGAGCAAAGAACTTTTGCTCCAGGCCTTTTAATTAAAGCTTCCCCCCTACAGCTGGACTATGTTAGCACTGGAACCATTATTTGGCTTGCAATACACCTGCAGAGCCAAGAGCCATAGACAAGAAACACAGGAATATGTCAAATGCAAGATGGTTGCTGGTGAGAGCTGGGTCAGGCTGGCCTCACAGCCAGGCTGTATTCTCTGTTGTCAGTACATAAAAACACTATCAATACAAGTGCAGAAAGGAGAAGTAGCCCTGCAATTTGGATTCAGAAACTTGAGAAAAAATCTCTCTGTGGCTGAGTCACACAAGCATATTCAAAAATGTAGTTTCCTTTAAAAAGGTAGTCTTGAATACCACTACTGGCAGGTGCAAGAGTCACCCAGCAATGCTTTAGTTTACCACTTCAAAATTCTACCAGTGCTTTAGCTTTACCTCTGCTTCAATACAACACACTTCAGTCTCAGCACTGAGTTATTCACTCTATGCTCTGTGCTTAAATAAAATACCATAAATACCAGTTCTGGAAAACCTTACCATTTGACCAAGCAGGGGATCTCCAGGCCTCTATATACAAAAGAAGTCTCTGCAAAGAATACAACCATAAGTATCCAATAAAAGATAAGCAGAGAAAGAGGTAACAATCTCTTCCATTTATAGCTTCCTAACATTTAGGAGGCCAAATGGAAACACATTTCAGAAAAAAAAAAAAAAAAAAAAAGGAAAACCATCACACGGTTATAGGCTATTGCTATGCAGTTTAGGAGGTGCACTTCATGAGCCTATCCATAAAATTAAGAGTTGTGCAGTTTACAGATGCTGCAGTCATTGGACATATAGCATCTGTCTTCAGTAGGATGTTAGTTATAACTAGCAGTCATTTTGAGTTTCTTTCCCAATCAAATGAAGAAAACAACCCTATTATGATGTTTTATTATACTTTTTTATGAAGGAAGTGACATGTGTTGGGGATTAACATTAATGAAAAAGAACCAAAACCTCAGTTTGGAAAAGCATGTCCTGGAATGCAAGGGAAAGTTTAGACTTAAATCAAGATTCATTTTCACAGCAAGTATTTCCCTTTTTCTGCTAAAGAGAACAAAGAGAAAATAGCACATTTAATGAAAAATAAGCCCAAACCCACAATCTCCGTACAAAATAGGGACATGGATAATACCTAAAATTAAATAACAAATTAACCAAAGGGTTCTAATACAGAAGAGGCCACACACATAAAGCCAGCACACAGAAGTTGGAGCTGCAGCGCTGCAGAAAGTAGATGGATTAAAAGGGTGATACATGGAAGAGAGCAGGAATTTTTCAAAGTCAAAACTGAGCACCAGAACTGCATCTACATCTGATGAACGCCAACATGTAACAATATACAGCCTTATTTGTAGTACCAGGCTCTTAAATTTACAAAGAACATGAAAAAAGTTTTTGCATAATCACTATAATTAACAGCAGAATTGAGACAAATTCTAGCTGACTGTTGAGATGTACCTTGCTTAATCGGAAACGCTGCTTCCTCCAGCCTCAGACCTGGCTGTTCCTATGCCACTGGTCACACTTTACCCAATGCCACCAAGCAGTGGGAAGCTTCAAAGATTTATCTTAAGATCAAGCCACCTCCAATGAAAATGCTTTTATATATACCAGTTCTCTTCTGTAGAGATCCTTTATTTTTTCCTATTTGAAGCAAGACCTTCAAAGAAAGAGGTGAACTCACAGATGCAAAGAATATTCATAGTATTAATGGGGATATAAAGAATATCCATAGCATTAATCATAGAATGGCTTAGGGTGGAAGGGACCTTAAAGATCATCTAAGTCCAGCCCCTCTGCCATATATAAGGATGTGACCCACTAGATCAGGTTGGCCAAAGCCCCATCCAGCCTTGAACACCTCCATGGATGGGGCATCTACAGCTTCTCTTGGCAACCTGTTCCAGTACCTCCCTACCCTTACAGTGAAAATCCTAATGTCTAATCTAAATCTATTTGCTTTTGTTTTAAGAACATTCCCCCTTGTCCTATCATTGTCCACATGAGTAAAGACTCCTTCTCCATCCTTTCTATAGTACCCCTTTAAGAATTGAAAGGCTTCAATGAGGTCCCCCCAGAGCCTAATGAAGGGTTTTGCCAAAGGGACAGTATCTTTTTCAATGAGATATATAAAACTTCCTGTGGGCCAATTTGAAATACGTGAGTGAATATTGAGTTAGGATCAGCCTCAGATAACTCCACAACTCTAAATCACAGAATCCCAGAATGGCTGAGGTTGGAAGTGACCTCTGAAGATCACCTAGTCCAACCCCCCTGCCAAGCAGGATCACCTAGAGCACATTGCACAGGATGGCATCCCAGCTGGTTTTGAATATCTCCCGAGAAGGAGACTCCACAACCTCTCTGGACAGCTTGTTCCAGTGCTCTGCCACCCTCACGGTGAAGCCTGCATCAGCTGTTTCAAAGAACCGTGGGTAGCTGACTTTGGTTCAATAGAAACCAAGCTCTGCATGCAAATATATAACACTTTACATATGTAATACTTTATAATATATAGTACTGTAATACTACTATACTTTACAAATCATCTCTGCAGGTTAAATTCCTTTGAAGAAGGCATCATACCCGAAAGAATGCCCTTCCTCCCACCTGTCCCCCTTTCTCACAAATTGCACAAAACTGCAAAATCATGGAGCCCGATATTAAGGCGCCTGCTCCCGGTGTGAAGCAGCGGCAGCTCGGCAGGGGAGGAGCTGCGGCCGGGCCGGGCTGGGCCCAATGCCCCCGGGCACCCCGTAGGGTCCCCCCGGCACCCCCCGGGCACCGCCGCGCACCCCCGGGGCAGCCGAGAGCCGCCGGAGCTGTTCGGCAGCGCGGTGCTGAACCTGCGGCTCCCAGTCAGCGCTGCCGCTCCTCGACTGCTTTTAAACTGCTCTAAGGCAAAGGATGTTCGAGTCCTGAGAGGTGGCTCCTGAAGCGAGGGAGGAAGCTGGTTTTGTTGTCGTGGTTAAAAGAGGCTTGCTGTGATCTGCACCAAGAGACAAAGTCTGCACATCAGAAGCTTCACCTCTGTGTTCAAATCTACTGCCTCTGAAAGCCCATTTTATCCCAGTCCTACTCATGTTTTGAAAGCAGAGAATCAGTCACAACATGAGCATGTACTTTCATTACAACACTTACCCATGCCAGTTTAACAGGTGGCACTTGAGATGAAACTTTAATGGTCATACAAGCATCATTAAAGGAATGAAAGATGCTCTTTGTTGGGACATAGAATTATACAACATCCAACTTGGAATCTTCATTTGTATCATGAAAAAAAGAAGAAACTGCACTGAGTCAGTCCATCTTTCAGGTTACACTTCATACTACAACACGAGTAGAAGTTAAGGATATGCAGCCCAATTTAAGAAGGTCATAATGAATCTTATCACAAGCAACTAGAGTTTACTGAAAACAAGCATTTTTATTCATCAGTCTTAAACTTTAATTTGTTTTCATTCCAGATTGGGATAAATATTTAAAACAGAGCAGCAGCTGTTTCAACAGTAGAAAAAGGCATGAGGAAAACTCAAAAATAAAGGATGAAAAAAAAAATCAGAAAAGAATGATGTAAATCAGATGAAGCAGATATTAATATAATATAACACAGTTTTAAGATGTACTTATATTTACTGCAGTGAAAACATCAAAAGGTTGACCAATTACAAATGCTAACATTGCAGCAAATTAGCTTAAAAAAAAAAAAAATCACTGAAAGTGTTCATGGAAAATTCACATCTGTTAGCAGTGATAAAAATAGAATGACAGAGCAGCTTTTTCTTATTTCTTTTACCGTTTGCCAGCTAAACTCATTGTAGTTCAAATAATTTCTCCAAACTCTGTTTTCAGTCTGGGTTGCATCTTTTCTTCCCCCCTGTCCTCCCTCCTTCCTTTCCAAAGGAAGATGGACCTTGAGCTCCTGCTGGGGTAACTACAATGCCACAGACTGTGATGTTGACATCTGTAACCTGACAAACTACATTTGCAGCTACTTTTATTAAGTTCTCTCTCCAGCGTGTTTGTCTTCTCATAGCTGTACTACCTGAACACTTACCATCTTAGAACAAATCCCTGCAGTGCCACAGTAAGAGGGCAATAGCTATTTCCCAGTATCATACAGCCCTTGCCAGAAGTGTTTCAAGGAAATAAATTCCTTATGAAATGAAAAAGTCCTCTCCTTCTCCAAGAATACGGCATTTTGAAAAGTAAGGGCTTCTCAGGTCTTCATTTCTGGCCAGATCAAGACATACGCAGATCAGGACAGGCAAAGGACAAGTGATTAGGGTGCATCTGATATATTAGTGCTGTGGCCTCTTTTTAAACCAATGGGGGTAACTGTTTGCACCTTAGGACTAGAACCAAGGTTCCAGAAAGAAAGTTCAATACTAATCAAATTCACTTCACCCTAGACAATCTCACATGCTTTGAAGGGCGGAAAATTCTCACAGCAAAGCATGGAGAGCTGTAAGTAGCATTAGACCATGCTGCCTGTTCAGACTAGGAGGTCACAACTGCGGATGCTGTGAAAAAGTAAGTCCCTTTGAAGCTGGCGCTGTACATAAAGTCAACAGGATTATTTTTAACCCAATGTGCCACTGACTTGACCAATATTTTACAGCAAGTCATTTCATTTGTGCTCTAGTCTCCTATTTGTAATACATGGGAAACATTTTTTTAAGGGTGTAATTTTAAAACAACAGCAAAATCTGCAGGCCCTAAGTTAGTGCCCAGCTGGACTTCATTTTCAGTCATTTGAGCATGCATAAAAGAAAGACACCATAACAGATTGTGAAAATGAACAGCCTGCTTTCAGGATCATTAACTGAGTTACTTTAAATCATCTTCAGCAGAACTTCTGATGTTGCCCCTAAACATTTGCTTCAGAGAAGAAAAACAGCTTAAAAACTTACTCATGTCCAAACCATCACTTTACCCCCTCTCAAAAGCTCAGTAGAGGCACTTGATACTACCAGCTGAGCTTAGTTTTCTACATTGTACGGAATGGGATTTCCAAAGCAAGCATTATGAAGCTCTTCCACAAAGAAACCCTGTGCTTTCAGTTCTTCCTCGGTGTGCTTTAACTTTCATTCATAACACTAGTAGTAGCTACTTCCCTGTGCCTCACCCTAAATTGCTTCTGTACCTTGTTTTTAATTAAGCTTTTCAAATATATCTCAGTTGTTATCTTGTCCCTAAATACAGATATTTGTCTCTTTTCTCTAAATGAGCAATCCCTTCATACTGTGGTTGGTTCATTTTTCCAGAACACTGATTACCCAGCCATCTGGCAAAAAAATTTCCTAGACAGTACCCAGGGTGTGCTACTCCATAGCAAAGGAGAAGCTAGAAAGCCAACAATAATAATAATTTTACCACAGGAAAGACATCAACTGGAAACAAAGCCAGTTATTTCTGATAAGTATCAGTAGCTTCTGACCTAGAAGTGAGGACTTCCATGGAACTTCATCCACACTACTGCAAATCACTCAATTTACTTTATTCCAAGCAAATAATTAGCTTTCATTAAGAAAATGTATCTCTTAAAGATAACATTTGTGGTCATAACCACATACTTGCTAGGACCTCACACAAAGTTCTTGTAGCTTTATTTTAAAGAAGTGTCCTCAGTGCAACTCAGGCAGTATTTTACAAAATCTGCATTTCCCAAAAGGGCTATAACATAGCCCAGTGACACTGCCTGTTAAAAACAGTGATCAGCTTTATATTGTAGGCTTTTTTTTTTTTTTTTTTTTAAACAGGTTTTCAGAGCTTTAGGAGACCTCAAGGGGTGGCGCTGTATATAACTTAGTGCAGGAGAAAGCTACTTATAGTTATTGCTACTTCTTCACCCCTGCTGACAAAAAGACCTGCAGGGTCCAGGGCAAGACCCCATGGGGTCTAATACCAACCTAAAAATTTCCAACATCATGACTATAGTTGGAAAGAGCAATCCGTATTTATTATACAGCAGCAGTTTCTGACTAAACTACACAGGACTTCAAAAAGCTCAGCTCTCCCTGCTGTAAGAAACCTGGGTTTTTATGACCTCTTTCCCCCATCCCAAACTTCTACCTTTATCTCTGTGCCTCAAGTTGCAATAAGACATTTCAGTATGGTCAATGCTTGGGGCTCATTTTTATGCTAAGCCTTATGACTTCTTGGAAGCCAGATACAGACCACAGCTTCCAGAACCAGTTAATGATGACTTCCATCCCAGCTTGTGGGAAATATCTCACCAAAAGACTGCCTGAAGGTTCGTTATGGTGACCAAGCTTGATGCCCTTGATACACATGTTGACTAAAGCCACAAAAGAAATGAGTAAGTAACAGAGGGAGGTAGAGAAGCTTTTACGGCTACTAAATCATCCCTTAGAAGTTCCATGCAGGGCTTTCAGCTGGATCATAAGTTCTGCAAGGCAAGAACCCCCCTGTGATACAGTATACATCTGGCACAATGGCAAGTTATTCTGATAAAGCAGCTGTACAAGGAACAATGCCCAATTGGCTTACACGAGAGCAGAAGAATTCCATCAAGTATCTGCCCCAGGCAGCAAATGTTAAAGCATTACAAAATATTTAGCTGTTGCTAATTGTGTCAATGCTTAGAGGCCCTGGAGGACTTGTTTTCCAGTTTGTCAGGGAAGTGAAACCACACAGTTTAAAGTTAGAGAAGTCAAGATTTGAAACTAATGATGATGTTACTGTGATAATATATATATAAATGCAGTTTGTCAGTATGGAGTGACAGATTCGCTAACATTAGAACTGTTCAAGTTCAGATAGGCCATATTACAATTAGAATTCAAAATAATCCTTGTGTTTTGTTTTTGTTTTGTGTGTGTGTGTTTTGTTTGTTTGTTTTGTTTATTTTTTTAATCCCCAGTAGCTGAGTGACTCTGATTATTTGTTTCAGGCCAGTGAAATGACTGAACTTATTTTCATGGCTGTAAATAGCAAAGAACACCATACTCAAATATAATCTCTGCATTCAGTTCTGAAGCAAATTTTTTTCCTATAAGAAGAACATGCACAGAATTAGAAAACCATTTACCTTCTATTATTCTGTATTATTAGTTATTACAGACTATTTTTTTATTATTATTATTTTAAAACAACTGTAAATGAAATCCCATAATATTTTACACTGTTTGACAGCCTTTGAAGCTGCAAACATTTGAGGTTCTTTCTATTTTCCAGTAACACCCATCCTAAGTATACAGCTTTAATGTTTGGAACCAGACATATCTGGGAACCAGAAAGAGGAATGTAAACAGAGAATACTTAGTTCATGCTGATTCTTACAACCGCACTCACTGATGGGGAGAATCAAGAACAACTCAGTAATCCTGGTCTTGCAAGACTCCAGACTGATGTTCAGTGATGCTGAGCTCCCATGACTGAGGTTTAATTTCCTAGAGCTTTATATCTGCCTTTTATACCTCCATGAATCTCTGTGACAGAACACTGCCCTTCTTTTTCTACAGTAGCAGATCTATTTTCCACATTTTTTGATGAAAAGCAGGCTCCAAACCACTTCTGTAAAGCAGGAAGGAGCACAGATATATCAAACTCCTAAACATCTAACATCTTAAGCCTAGATAGCATATCTCTAGTGACTCACCAGCTTGAGTAGGCCATATCTCTACGATAATTCCCCATCAGGGCCACCACGTGGTCCATCAAATCTAGTACCGTAACTACTGAGACAAAGTTAGAGGGATTGAAGAAGTTTGTTTATGTTCAAGGTGAAATTATAGCCCAAAGTCACAAGCAAGGATTCAGTCAAATCTTCACACAGTTCAGGAGAATTTCATCCTTTTAATTGCAGCATCCTACAGAACATGAGAGAGTTTTTATATCAATTCAACATAATTCAAGGCCACTCACTCTACAAAGAAGAGAATTCCTTGGAGCATTAGCAGGTTATTAAAGCTAGCGTACACTGCTCTTTCACTCATGACTGTATGAAAACGTATAAAAAAGTTTCCACCGCAAAGCTTGGCTAACTTTAAAAAAGAACAACAAAGAAATCAGACATCAACCACTGGGTCCTACACACATCATCTTTTCAGCAGTGTTTAGTAGAGAACAGTAGTTTTCTAAAGTGTTTTTTCCCCTAAAGTGTTTTAGCATGGAAAAGAGAGCCAGTAAGCTGGCTGAATAAGCTTCCATATGTTAAGATCATCCTCCAACAAAATACAAAGCCTCCAATTGACCTTGTAATTTATGCAGAGAGAAGAGGAGAGAATGCAAACCAATACAAGGAGGCTCTCTCCTAAAAGATGGGGCTCATCCAAGGCCTACTTAAATCAGTGGGAGTCTTTCCACCAACTTCTAGAGGCTTTGGGCCAGATCCCATGTGAAAACTCCTACAGACCAAGATACAGAGACTACAGGGAAAACTATTAAAACCAACAAAATCACTGCTTAAAAACAAGAGGTATGGCTCCTCCCCAGGCACCACTGAAATATCTCGTGCAGTTTCCCGCATTCAAAAAGTCACTCAAATTACTCCTATGAGCCAAAAACTAAGATATAAAGGAACTGTACCATATATTTTTCTCCTGAAATTCAGGCCAAGGTGAATTACCAGTGCCTAAGTACCATAAATTCTCTTGAGTAATATATCAACTGTCACCAAAACGTATTGGCTCCCAAATCCATCTGCACATCTCCTACCACGTGGTATCAGTACAACCATTGAAACATGCAGCACGAGAGCTATCAGAACACAAACATACCCCGAGCAACTTACATGTGCTATTTCAACTCTAAATGCCTTTGACACTCCGACCTCCCAGTCTTCTGCTTAACCTTTGAAAATGCCTATATAGACAAATTGAGTGGGACTCAGATTTGTTCTGCCAACAACAATCTTTATTATTAAAAAATAATAATAATAATAAATCAGTTTTGTGTTTTTAAACCTCCCAGCTGGAAAGGAAACTAGGGTCCTTTTTAGTTTTACACATTATGCACTTCTTGCCTAAGCAAGCTGTGCATATCAATAGCTAAATTTTTAAGTAAGCCTCAGTGATTCCCTCCAAGGGGGTTGAAGTCAGGTGAAGCGAAAATTTGAACTCAGTTCACCAACTTAAGCCCTTTGGACAGAACTCTAACTTTCTCGATTTCCAGCAGCTGAAGATATCATATGTTCAGAAGTCTGAGACAAACAGCCTCCCCAAGACTTTCCCATCTGGCACATCGCACACACTGCTCTCAGTCCTGCGCAGGCACAGACAAATTCTCCCAAGTCATCACCATGTGCAGGAACTTGTAGCCCATTCTTTCAAGCTCAAGTTTGCCAGCATACACATTTTTACAGAAGTGAAAAGTTTTTATATGAAGAGATGAAAGTTAAGATTACAGTCCTAATTCAGCAAGACTTTAAAACATTTGTCTAATTTAACTGTGCAACTAATACCACTAAAGAGCCAGAAGCTGTGAATGTGCAAAAGTGCTTTCCTTAAAGACATCCAAGAAATAGAGCAGCACTGGCTGAACAGTAAAACCAAGAGACTCAACTGCATAATAGTATTAGCAAGGAAAATTTTGATCTCAGATTGTTGTGATCTCTTCTGCAGTTTGTGGTGTTTTGTTTGTTTGTTTTGTTGTTGTTGTTTGTTTTTAATTTTTCTTTTTTTTTTTTTTGCTTCTAATAGTGAGACAATTTTAAACTAAAAATATGAACTCTACCTGAATATTAAAAATTCATTTACACAGCCATCTCTGCTAAAATACTTTTTCAGCATTTGAAAGATTCCCAAGTCTACTCATACTAACTGTAAATTAAACACACAAATAGGAGGATACAAGCTTTTATTCAGAAAAAGGCACAGAGGACATTTTTTGCTGGTTTTCAGTCTTTAAAGCTTCACTGCAGACAGTCAATAGCCACACTGAGTTACCTGATGAGTTGCATAAAAACAAGTCACAGCAATATGTGTGTGATCTTAAGGGAGAAGATTATGTGGAATAAGTTTATTCAGTGCATACCAGTTGTCTCTCAGAAGAGATTATTTTACTACTAGGAACAGTAGCAACATCTGATATGAAAGGGTAATCTTGAAGATAAATGCGTAGAAAATCTCCTTTAACAAACTAACAAATCATGATTTTATGAATAGAAGATGCCTGTAGCTCTACTGCAGTTACCAACAGTGTCACTGATAACATGACTAGCTCCACAGAGAACCACAGTAATCAGTTCTGCCTTTGACCTTAAGGTATATAGTAGCAAAAGCATGCTGTGCTTTCTGCAGCTCCAAAGGCAAGGTGAAAGTCCACTGCAATAAACTACACCACCAGGTCTGGGATTTTTAACTACATTAAAGTCGAGACATCATGGAATCCAGTTGGAGCCATGCCAGACCCTCTGCTCCATCACTCAGCCTCTAATCAGAACCAGTCGAGGAGAACCTGACTGCAAAGCTCTGACTCAACCCCTTGGCATGCACAGAATAAATAGAAAGTAGCAAATTATTAATTTGAAAAACAACCCTTTGACAGAGGTGATAACTTTGAAAATACAAGGGGATTTCAGAAGGATGTATGTATGTAAATTCCCCCGTTGCCAAGGAAAGGAGACATTATATATGCAGTACAGGAAAGCTCCAGGGCTCAGCACACCTATTTCTTTCCCTGCTGCCCCCTCCCTCTCTCCTTCTGCTAATTGTCTATGTCTGAGGCAATAGTTTGTCAGTTTTCCATGCAAGAAGCCAAAGCTCAGCTGCTGTGCATATGAAATATCTAGATATTACAGCAAAACTTGCGTGCAAGGATTCCAAAATTAAAAAACAGAGACCAACATTTGGACATACATCTTCACAAAAGACAAAGCCCACATCTACCACACATCAAAAGAGAGGTTTTCTTTCATTTACATACCATCTTCTCCTCAGTCATATCTGCTGCAAATGTGCTTAAAGCTGCACAGAGAGTGGCCTGCAAACTGCCTTCAGGACTGCTGCACCCACAACAGCACTGCAACTCACGTGCTACTGACAGAAGGTGTTCCTCCAAATTGCCCTGTCCTTCAGAACTGGCTCCGTGCTGCTAGCAGAAGGTAGAGATGCCAGAGATGCACTTTACAATGAAACCAGTTGCCTGATGCAAGTGGAAACGAAGCAGCATAGAGTTCCTCTGTTCTTTCTACCTCCAGCAGTGACTTCTGTAGTAAATTAATTACATTAGAACAGAGAGATCAGATCCAAACCAAATTTTTCAGCTCCACTTGCTTTTCCCACGACCTTCCCTACAGCTGGAAAATTGTATTTCCCCCAAACACCTACGTGCTGCTGCCATGCACACCACAACTGAGGCTCTCCATCACAGCACATGTTCTCTCTTAACCACCCGATGTTTCACTCTTCCCTCAGCAGGGCTTGCAAGGGGCACTGCACGCCTGCTTACGGCTGTGTATTTGTGGTGTGTTCACCTCCACATGACAAGTTGATTAGACAGACTTCAAAGACACAAATACAAGCACATGCTGATTTGGAGTTGTACACATTCAAATATTTGGGATTGGAAAAAGGGGAAGTCACTTAGTGGTCCTCATCCCCCAGAGAGGGAGTCTGGCTGAAGAGTTTTAAGACTTGAAACAAAAATAAATTCTGACTATCTCACCTAATTATAGGAAGCAAAAAATCCAAGAATTCAGAAAAGGAGACCAAGATTCCAAAATTATGGGACTTAAAACTGAATATTGAGATCTGATATTGCTGTGAATTATACAATCATAAAGATTGGAAAAGCCTTCCAAGATCAGCTGGTCCAACCATGCCCCTACCACCAGTGTCACCCACTAAACCCCATCCTACACCATGTCCAAACTTTCCTTGAACACCCCCAGGGACGGTGACTCCACCACCTCCCAAATGTCCCCAGTTTTTCTGTCACTGTAGCGTATTGCACTCCTTCCAGATGCCTGACATGGAAACACCGAAGCTGTTATGAATTCTGTTGCTATGGCACACATACGTACGTATACACACTTATATCCTCCAAAGTACTTATTTGTCTGGCAGGCTGGAAAATATAGGACAATAGGGGAATCTTTCTGGATGAGTCACGACAGGAGCTGCTTAGAACCTTCCAGGGCGGTCTGGGTATTTTTCTAGTTTTTAATATCTATGAGCAAGAAGTGTAGGGTTTAGTATAATCTTAATTCTCTTTCCCTTGGCAGCCTTCCACCTTTGTGAGGTAAAGACTGAGGTTTGTGAGAGCAGTAGGGGAAGAAGGGTTAGCAACTTATTCTCAATAACTCCCTAACCTCCTCCTTTTCTTCCCCTCTTGGCTCTCATCATTTCTTTCCCCACCATTCCTCAAAATGCACTTTAATTACTTCATCATTGCCAAATAGAACCACAAAATCCCTGTTGACTATTCTTCCACAATAAAAAACAAACACACAAGTACATATACACACTCTATAATAGCCCCTTCAAATGCAGAGCTTGCAGTGATTTAAGGCATTCTATATATAGTACAGGCTGCGGCTGAAAACCCCATGGGTTTTATTTTTTTCCAGTCTAGGGAAATAAAGCTTTCATCAGCCTAAAGCTCCAGCTCTAATAAAACAAGGGAGTGCCTTGCATTTAAGGTTACCACTAATGCCTCAGGTGGTGCTAAGTGGTAAAGGTTCAGTACAAACACTTACAGATGACAACTTAAAGAACCGCAGCTTTGTTAGCAAGAGAGAATCTGAAGGGCTTTTGAGCCTGCTGAAGACAGTTTTGCATGCAGACACCAGTCTATTACCTGTGACAGCAAGGCCACAGACATCCCAGTCAGCTGCCCTTAAAGCACAGGAGGCTTCCTCTGGCTCAGGGATTGAATAGATGGCTACAAAAAGCAACATCAGAGTAACACTGTCAAATTTACTAGAGCTCAATCTGTCAGTGCTCTACAAATATACAAAGGTGGACTCTTAATCTAACAGCACATATTACTGAGAAGCATACTGGACATGAGTTCCACTGACCTCAGTCAAGCAAGTTTTAAACTTACAAATTGCCTTTAGTAGGTCACTGCAATTTCACTATTCTGCTTGTCTAGATTATAGCACATTGTGGCTTGCACTGTCTCATCACACTAGTCTCCATTCAGAGAAGTCTTTTGAGATCACATGGAGTTGATAAGGTAGCTGGAAGAAAATTAAAGTATAAATGGCAGGGCTCTTCGTCTTCACTAACCCTTACCAAGTTCTCTAAGAAAGAGAAAGCACATCTTATTTATTCATGGCTCCATGCCTGGGGAAGAGTTTCTCCAGAGCAGAGAGGAACCCTACACTACTGACAGCCCAGAAGTTGTTAAATCAATCATGAGGATGGGCTGAGTTTAACGTGACTATCAAAGGAAAAAATAATATTTCAGCACAGGGAGTATGTACAGAAAATGAACAGTCATTAAGTACTGGAACAGGCTGCCTAGGAAAGTGGTGGAGGCTCCACCCCTAGAGGTATTTAAGAGATGTGGGGACATAGCATTCAGTATGTGGTTTAGTGGTGGAGTTGGTAGTGTGAGAGACGATCAGACTTTATGATCTTAAATGATTTTGTGATTTCAACATTCTGAATTCACCTTGGCAGTTTGTCTTGTGATATTTGAAGCTCATCCTAGAGCATCACATACAACTGATTTTCCATACTGAACTAAAAACAGAGGACAAGTGCAGATTTAAAATGCTCCTCTAAAGAGCTGGAAAATAACACCCCTGTAGCATTGAACTGACTAGCAGCAGTTGAGGCCTAGCAATGCAAGAGGCAGAAGCAGCAAAGAAGAAATGCACTGATACTTGATCCCTCAAACGAGGGATGGAAATAAGCCTCAGTCAACAAGTGGCTTCTGCAGTAGCTTTGGAGCAGGCTGACACTAAAAGCAAGTCCTAAGCACCACCAGTTCCCCAGAAGACCTCTCACCCGTGAAGCAATACAGCCAAGCTACGCAGTTCACTTGCCTGTAGCTGGCTACTGCCATCAACAAGTTTCCATTTCTAGCGCTGGCTTGTGATCAGGCCAAAATGAAAGCAGGATGTATTCCCCCTGCTGCTGAGTGTTTTGTCTGCATGTTCCTTAACCTCACTGATGTAAACTCAGTACTCGCCCGCCCCTCCAGTGTTTTATTTCTGTTTCAGCCTAATGGCTAGCTTGGATGTGTGTGTTTGCTTTTACTTTGATTTATTGCCAAGCTGTGTCTGAAAATATAGAGGGTGATGGAAATGTTTAAAAACATATTAAAAGCTATTAAAACTCATTGCTTTTGCATGTAACATGGGTTGTTTCCTCCTCTCAAATGAAACTAATGTTCTTTGGATACTGTTCTCCCCCCTTCTGCCTCCCCACCTCTCTCACCATGCCACTGTGAGATGCAGGTGGTGCTCTTTGACGGGTTGCTGCTTGAGACCAGACCATCTGAGGTTCCCTACAGGAAAAAAACAAGAAGCCCTAAATCACTTTGCATTCTTTCCACTTCTTTGTAGGACACATTCATATCCAAGATGAGTTTGCATTGGAATAGGGTTTAAATATGCATTAAATCTTTTTTCTGTCTCTTGCAGCTGGTTATACTTGATGACACTGTTTTTGTGTTTGGTTACTGCTGGCATCCTTATGAACTGGGATGAGTGTAGTTACAGAATGGACTTCTGAAAATGAGGACAGTCTTCTCTAGTCTTAACCTAGTCAAAGCACGGGAACTAAGTCACTGGAACTGTGTCCAGCAGAGGTTTAGCAGCACACTGACTGCGTGTCTTTTGGGGTGGAATCCAGTGCCCCAACTCTGACCACATGACATTCACATACGATAAATGCGCGCTGTTTAAGAACAGAACCATCCATTACATGAAAATCTCTGCACCCGGAAATGGGAATTATTTCTTCTCCTCAGTACAGCAAATGCTGTGAACTCAAGCTAAACTCAACATAAAGCAAGTACAAGAGGCCAATGACAAGTGGTCCCCTTTTTGCTGACTGGCTCTAACTATGGTATTGTTTCTTCTCATTTCTACTCATCATGTTTGAGGTTCCAAATCCCAGACTTTCAGGCATTAGAAACAGTGACAGAATCTGACCAAATTTCATGTATTAGTAATGATCACAGGAAACCTGCTTAGGACAAGTAAATTCACAGAAATTTAGCAATACCTATTACAGTTTGTTATTACTCCTTTATAGGAACAATAAAGAAAACTAGAGGGCTATGGTGTTACTGATTTTAACAGTAATTTGATTTATATCAGTGGGTATAGACAGCATCAGGCAGAAGGAAAAGGTGAGGCTTTAGGTCTAATGATAGAGCTGCTGTTACAACAGAAGCTTGCATAGAACCAAGGGCAGCTCATGTTTTGCTACAAGGGTAAAACTATTACTGTATGGAAGACAGCATTAGCTCCAGGTCCAGCCTGATGCTGTTATGCACACTCAAAAAGTAGGCAAAGATCTCACCGCTGTCTTCTGTAGCCTTCCTTTTGTAGCACTACATTTATATTTAAGTAATGCAAACGAAGCAGAAAACATTCCCAAAATACACTCCACTGTGTACACAGTGCAGCCACTGGAGAAATAGTGGAAGGGCAAGCCATTTCAGAGTAATTAGTCATGTAATGCAGTGACACTGTTTAAACACTACAGAAGTGAAAGTGCACCACAAGAAGGTCTTGGACTTAAAGAGGCCCCTATACCTAAACAGGTCTTGCAAGGGCCCCTCTTCCTCATTTTTCACCCCAAAAGGGAAAAAAAAAAAAAAAAAAAAAAAAAGAACAAACCTAAAATAAACCCAAGCTAGTTTCCAAGATGTGCACTCTGACCAAACAAGTGGCTGTGAACGCATCAGGGTGCTGCTGAATTATAGTAGTGATTTGGTTCTCATTGGTTTGAGTACTCAGCAGCACAGTTTATTTGTACTATACATGAGTGTATACAGCATAGACAGATACCTGCACTGAACAGAAGTGGTGAATTCTGCAAGAGACTGCTTTCTCTGGGTTCTGAAGAGGTAACTCAGGAAATCCTTGACTGGATGTCATAGATACCAAGTAGTGCTATGTTGCAAACAAATTGAACTGAAGTTCTGTTCTCCAGGGCCCACAGGACAAAAGGTCTGGGCCTGAAAAGTTGGCAAAGCAGGAAGAAAGGCCCCTCGGTTTTGCATGGGCATGTTAATTGCCACCTGAGTAAGAGCCAGAAGCATTAAGGAAATGCTGGCAGAAAGTTTCTTGAACCAATCCACACAGGGATTTCCAACTGACAGCATCAGACTCGTGCCTGTATCCTATCCCCACGCACTTATACTCCTGTCCACGATTCCAAACTGAGGTATTAAAGTACTGGTTTAGGGTAGATTTGGATCCTATACTCATGAAAAATAAATAAATAAATCTCATCTCCCTTCCTGTATCTATTAAGCTTGGAAATACTTTGCATACTTTCTTAGACTGGTGTACTGGGCCTAAGCTTCAACCCACCTTGCCCCACAGGAAGCACAGGGCTTACCTGTCCACATTTAAGTAGAGTTTCAGCAAGAAAGGAAAGCAAGAAGAGTGGAAAGAAAGGGTGCTACAGGTAACAAAATTAATTGAAATCAATTCTCACCCAATGATCATGCGAGTATGATCAATTAATAGCAGCACATGAGCGTGGTCCAGTAATGGCAACAACTGATGGAAGCCTAAAAAAAGAGCTTCCTTCAAAACGGGAAGAAGGCATACACAAGTGTCTTAAGAGTGCTGCAGATTTTACTGAGCAGCCTGATGTAAAAGCTCAAAGTAGGTCAACTGGTCATCACTACAAGGTCTCTTGGTCTCTTCCACACCTCTGCAGTGCTGTTTCAGCACTTTCTTACAGTATTATTGCTATCTAGATCTCCCTTCTGCTTTAGCAATACACATCGTTAGCAATAAATACTTGTTGTCCTCATAGATCAATGTTTTCTTAGGGCAAGCACACTGCTTACCCTGCAGAACTGCAATGCTCACCTCCTCAGCAAAGCACCAAGGCCAGAGCGCCTCCTTCCTGACGCACACAGCCGCTCAACCTAGCGCATCCTGTTTCAGGGAAGTTCTTGCACCATGCCAGCACTTCTAATAGGAAGTTTAAAGCTTTAGTGCTGAAACCTAGTCATGAACGTAAATTGTAAAAACACTCAGAGGAGACTGAATGCACCAACAGCTCACTACAGGAAACCAGTAACAAGTAAATGGAAAGGAACAAAGAAGCACACTAAGACAACCCGCCAGCCGTGGCCCTTTAAGTCCCTGCATGATACAGCCTGAATGCAGCCCAAGTTCTCTGCTCCTCTGTTGTTAGGGCGGTAGCTGTTTAGCAGCTGTAGGTGTTTTTCCACAACAATTCAGGGTAGTATGAAATATCCAACCTCCTCGGAACAAATTCTTCACCTATTCCACTCAGTTTTGCAGAGAAATCCAGCACAGATGCATTCTTGCCATACCCTGTCCCTCCCAAGCCCAGACACGCAAACACTGAGACTCATGAACTGAATCCAAGAGCGGAATCCTTCCTCAGATCCTCCCTTTGAAATAACCCATTCTCTAATATGACTCTGCACTGGGGTACTTGTGGTTACTCAGTGTCAGTCCCTTTATCACAGAATTTATGCAGGAAAGCTGCTGGGCATTAAAATGGCTTTTAATATACTGAAACACAAAAGCTTATTAAGGACTGATAGTCAAATGTTAAGCCAGGAAAAAGAGTTTACAAGGTGCAATTTCTTAGAGATTGTGAATAACCTTTGGAACACAACTTCAAGACAAGTGGCAGGATCAGTCCCTCAGTACTGCATAAGGTGAGGTCAGGATCTCTCCTCGGTATCTAGAGATCAGGTGCCTTCAGAGGAAACAGGTTAACAAAAGTCACAACGCCCCACACAGGAATAACAGGGAAAGGTCTAGCTTGCAGCATGTAAGGTCAGACAGATGGTGCAAGAGCTCCCTGTAGCTTGAGCTCTGTGAAGTCTTTCTGCTGTCATCTTTTCAAGCTCGAGCATTTGCCTCAGCAAAAAGGCCTGGCAAGAACAACAGTGATCCTCAGTCGGTGCAGAGTCATAGCTTTCTTAATTTGAACAAATACGAGTCTAGCCAAACTGAGGAACTACTCCTTGATGCTCAGTTGCAATTATGGTTTTCCTGAGAATTTGGCCAACTTCGGAAGGCCAGATTATGCATTAGTCCACCCCCTCAGGCTTTGCTAGCCAATTTATGCATTCTTAATCACCACCATATTCTCCATGGGCAACTCCCAAAGCCACCCAGTTGTCTGACGCTGCTTCCTTTGCCAGCCATGACTTAATAATAGCCTTCTCACTAGCATTTCCATTTCAACAACAATCAGCAATTCTCTTACTTGCCTTGCTGACCAGGCCTCCAGCTGCACGCTTCTGTGCACACCCTGCACATCAGCTTGGATCAGAAGTCCTTGTCTTCCAGCATACCCCCAGCTAGCAAGCATGTTTCCAGAGGAATCAGAGACTCAGCTTCAAAGCTGAGAGTGGCAATGTAGCTGAATTATAATAGCATGCAATGCTCAGAGTACGTAGAGTTATTTTGTCCAGCCTCCTAAAACCATGAAATGAACCAAAAGAACATTTCCTTGGGCCAAGTTTTAATGCTATATAGAGAAGGCTGCCTAAACATTACTTCAGATGTTAAAGATACAGTGAGTTATTCAAAGAGCAAATCCCAGGCAAACAAGGAACGCTGCTGTAGCCCTCCAAGCGGTGCAGCACTCGGGAACACGCAGCTCTGGTGCACCAGGTTGCTGAGGGAGTTTTATTGCCACCACTTCCAGAGCCCCACAGGGTACCTAGACCAAGGCTCTGTGCATCAAGTGCCACTGCACAACAAGTAGCTGTGCCCCTCTGCACAGGGCTCACAGATTCCGTTCACTCCCAGCTACCAAGAACATGAGGGGACACCTGACCATGCACCGTGCAGCCCTGGTACACCATAGCCCTGGTACACCAGGACTCGCCAGTACTTAGAGGCCAAGCAGGAGGCAGAACCTGCTAGTACAGGGCAAGGCACCGCCGTGTTCGATCAGCTTCAGAATAGGGCCTGCTGCTTTCCAGTCCTGGATAGCTGAACTGCCCTGGTTACAGCTCTGCTAGGCACACTTTTACATCCATTAACAGTTCTCACCTACTTCATTTTTTCCTCCTTTTGTCCTGTATCACTTTAAGTCCATAGAAAAAATGTTGTTGCTTCTTCATTCACTCAAGGTAGGCAGTGTGATGTGCTTGTTCTTCCCAAAACTACATGACTATGCCACACTGAGATTTGTGCTGCACCTGCACAATTCTAGTAAACACAGTTATGATAAACACAGTTCCAGCCTTCTGCCTAGAGAAAAGGGCTACCCTCTGGGCCTAAATATACATTGCAAAATGAAGCAGAGCTGTGGAGGCATCAAGCTTGTTTGAAATGCATAAGCATAAGCTTAGACCTTTGTATCAGTCACAGCTGCCCAAGATAAAGCCGTAAGCGTGCCCTTGTAAGCTGTCCTAGAGCATTACCTTGTCACAGGACAGCTGATCCCAGAATGTAAAATTACCACATGCTTCTAATTAAGACATGCTGTAGACATACCTTTTTATTATTGATAGTTGCAAGGACCTTATTTGGTTCAGGAAGACATTATGCTTTTAGATCTGTAGTACTGCTGTCAGAGGGGAAAAAAAATCTTATGTTTTTCAAAACATCCAGCCATGTTTTAAAAACAACAATTCTTATTACAGTTGACAACTTTTTTTTCAAACGTTAGTGAACTGTTTTAGAACCAGAGCACAGCAGACCATGGAGATAACAGTACCACAGAAGTTCTTGTTCAAGAACAAATATGTCCAGAATCTATCAGAAACTTTGGCCAAGTGTTGCAAATATGGGTGACTGAACCTCAAGTCCTACTGCCAATGAGACTGACTAGAGTTGAGTCAATTTGCAGTGGAGATAGTATTCCACTTTCCTTTCAGAGTAAAAATCTTTAGGCAGGATGGAAACAGCAATAACTGACTCCTATATAAAAAAGTGCTTGGCCATCTGGAGACCTAAGACAGATTTGGAAGTTCCCCCATTCAGCACAGAGGCAGCTGGTTGAGAAGTCAAATCATTAAGGCAGAGACAAGATTCAGTTCTCATCTGAAACTCAAAATCTCTTGCAGTTCCCACAGAGCCTGCTGTTGTAAATGTCTTTGAAAATTTGTCTCTAAGCAACAGAGATTGATTCAGCCCCAGTTAAGCTGAAATGTGATGTTGTGCATCCAGTTTAGAGCATTTGGACCCCAACCTGAATAAGAAAGTGATCCAAACCTGATCCTACTGAATGAGCAGGTATAGGCTCAGGCAACATGGATGTAGCCTGAGGGAGAGTTAGAAGTACATCACAACCCCCCTAAAAATCAACAGGAACTTAAGAACTTCTCACTGATTCAAGGGAGCTGGCACTTTACTCCCGGAGGTATTTAGCTAAATTAGAGTTAATGCATAAATTCGTAAGAGAAGAGAGCAGGGCTGAAGAATAGCTCTATATATGGAAAGCTCTTGTAATGCAGATAAATGCATTTTTTTTTCCCTTTCCCAAAACGAGAAAACAAGAAGGTGACTAGGCAGACAGCAAGGATTTTGGCAGAGAAGAGATTTTTTTTTTTTTAAATGTGGCAGGGCATTTATCTCTATTCTCCTACTGCAGCTCCAGGAGGAGCAATCACAGAGATTTATAAGAGGCCATAAATATGCCTAGTGCCATTACATGCCTAAAGCAGCACAGGGGGGACTACGCCATGTTCGAAGGATTTGAGATTTCTCAAAGCAGACTTAGCAAACCACCCCAGAAAGGCCCTAACAGTTTGGCCACACCTGAAAATTGCTTACAGTAGCCTGTTACCTCTGTGGTATGGTTAGGTTACCAGGAGTTTTGTTTCAATGAGTTTTGGAAGGGCTCTCCCCCACCACTTTCAGCTTTCCTCCTTGGATAACAGCCAAGAGTTCAAGGACAGCATTGAGGAAACAGTAGCCCAAGCGAAAACAAATTGGAAGTGAACAAAGACACCCTCACATACTCCCTGCCCCACTGGAGCCAGCGTTTCTTAGTTCCTTAGTGACTTACAACTTCTGAAGCTCCCACTTTGTTACCAAGGACAACATTTCTTTCAACAGTACCCAACTGCTTCTGCCAGCTTTGGCACGTGAGCTCATCCAAGCCTTGGGCACAGCTCCTGCTCCCCAAGCCTTGCCTTACAGCTCGCCCACAGACCTGTTAGCCTCCAACCCAAATTGACTTCAGCCATCCCAAATTTCCTATTTCTACAGCATTAGGGCTGTGTAACTTCCAGGCTCTCCTGCCATTGTAGGATTACTGTGTTACACAACCAGCTGTCTAGTGGCCAGTAAACTCTAATCAGCAGGAACAGCCATCTTCTGTTCTCCAAAGAAATGAGATAGGAATTAACAGAGGGGATGACCCTGCAACGTGACTGAGACCCCACTGTACCTGCTCAGAGAATTAGGTTATGGGTTCCCAAACAAAGAAACAACCAGCACCCAACCCACATAGTCAAAAATGATGCCTCAAGGTGATGTGGGAGATTGTCCTCCTGTGACTTTGGGTGTTCAGCACAGATCCTGACCCCCAGGAAAGCCTGTTAGTTGGCAGTGGCACGAGTGTTCAGCAGCATTTTGCAACACTGAGCTTAAGGCTCAGACAGCCCCATGCATCTTGGACAGCAATCCATCAGGACAAGGGGCATAGCTCGGTAAACAATAGCTAAACAGTTTATGAATCTCTCCTTATAGAGGTTTACTGCTCAAGTATTTTGTGTAGTAAAAGCTACATGCCATGTGCCAAATGTGACAAGAAACACTCTGGAAAAATAAGAACAGATGTTTATTGGTTGTCTCCTAGATAACAATTCACCCCAACTCCCACTTGACCATTACACAGCATGACAATTTTTGTCATTACTCTTGTCACCTTGAAAAACCTTGGCCTTAAATGCACAAACAATTCTTTTTTGAAGAGTCAGTTCAATGATTTCTTCAGGTCCTGATTTATTGCAGCACCGTCCAACCCTAACCCCTACTAAGAGGTGTTCTAATACAAAAATCTCACAGGCATTTAGAAAGCCTTGGCTTAGATGCAGGTCTAATAAGCCAGATCTCTCAAACCACAATGACATGCCTTGCTTCATAACTATTGTCCTAGATGATGCTATGGAAAGAAACAATCTGAATGCCTCCTGAAAATACAGAGACTTCTGGTAATAGAGGGATTGCCAGGCGAATCACAACAGCTTCCCTAGCAGGACTGGCAGGCAGGAGGGGTAATGGGAACACAGCTGTTTCTTCCACTCTTGGAGCTCCAGCAAGATCTCCCCCCACTGCCAGCAAACAGCAAGGAGCACCCAGACTGCTGCTTCTGGGCAGCCTGCTGAGGCCAGGTCCAACACCGTAGAGCTTCCAGCAATCAACAGCTTTTGGCTGCACACAGGTATGTCTGGTTTCACAGGCTGCAGAAGTGACACTATTGAAAAGCAAGTCACTGAGGAAGTGCTTCTCATCGTGTCTGTCATCTTTTCCCCTTCACTTTTGAGGGAACGAGAAGTATCAAGTCAAGATGACTTCATTTCCACCAACAGAATGCCTCCTCCCAGAGGACTGAAGGAAATAGGGAGAATGCATCCCTTATAGGCCAGGTAAAATCAGGTTAATTCCTAATTGAAGAGAGACTCTGCAAACATACAGCAGTCATACAGTACAAAGCACTGGACTTTGAACTGCCTCAGCAACCGAGTTAGCTCTATTCTGCAGACAGAGCAAGTTGCCTAGGGCAGCCAAATGTTTAGGAGTAGTTTATTGTGTGACTGGCTAGAGAGATGGGAGGGACAGACATTTTTCCAGACTGCCAAAGAAATAAATCTCTGAGCCAGGCACAGAAAAAGAAAAAGTGTTTTCTGTCTGTAGTCTCCATCTCACTTGATAAGCTTTACTCATGAAATGGTAAATCCCATCATCTTACCTACCCGGTCTCAGCATGTTCCTGCAGAATTAAATAGTGGGCCATGTAGGAGAAGGTGGTACTTTAAGTGCCATGACTACTTCTCTAGCTGTGAAATCAGAATTCCACATAAAACAAAACAGTCTCTAGTCACCCATCAACTCTTCAGCTCACATTTTCCAGCAAACATGCTGTCATCTGACTGAAACTGTATCTGACAGCATATATAACCTTAAGAAAACATCAGAGAAGCTCATTCAGTTAAACATGGAAAAAAAAAAAAAAAAAAAAAAAAAAAAAAAAAAAAGCTTGTTACTGGATACTTGTTATTCCGGAAGGAAAAGGAGAACTGTAACTGTGGTACATCCAATGCTGATTTTGTTTTGTTTCGGTATAATGTAACAGACACCTTCAGTATGACATCCTGAAAGCTTCTCAACATTTCTATTGCCAATTTTTCACACCAAAGATCCTCACAGCTTCAGTTCATGCCAGACTATGTAATGCCCTGATCTGACATAAGGACTGTAGGTATATACTTCCACAGGAGAAGCAGCATTAATGGGACAGGAAGGTTATACCCAGCAAGTGCAGGCCTCATCTTCAGTTATCAGAAAAATCAGTTCTGATGTGTTCTTCACCTTCAGCCTGCTACTTTGAGGATTAAGTGCCATAACCTTAAATAAAGAGAACTGCAATGCATCTGGCCAAGCAGATGTTTTGTATTGATCCTTCACATTCTGAAATTCTTCAAGACAAAGGCTATCTACTACTAGGCATACAACAGTCCTTACCTAAAAAGTGCTGAGTGTGACCCCATCTCTAAGGAACCACTGCCTCCAACATGCCACGTGCTTGGTTTAAACCAGAGGGCAGCTCAGCACCACAGCTGCCTTCTCACTCTTCTTGCCCCCCAGTGGGATCAAGGGGACAATCGAGAAAGCCAAGGAGTTCTTGCCCTTCTAACTAAGAGACAGTTTAATGTGGAAGGGAAAAAAAAAGAATATTTAAAAAAAAAAGTGATGCAGAATGCAGTTGCTCACCACCAGCCAACTGATGCAAGCAATAGGAGCCCATCCATAAGTTATTGGCACAATTCAGACTCACAAATGGAGAGGATACTTGAGTGCCCAGAATTTCTTGAAAAGCAAAAATGGTATGCTGCTGAAGCGGAATGAACTAAAAGACTGGTTGTAGCTGTATGACAGCCAAACTACTTCCTGATATAAGTTAATGTAGGTTTCTGGATCAGGATGAGGGCACAGGAGAGCAGTATGAGCAGGGAGAGAAGTGCCTGACTGGACAAGACCTCCATTGTGATCATACAGAACTGTTCCATCAGTGAAAAAAAAAAGTTTGTATAGATGTCATGAAAATCATTCTCTTCAGGACTGACGTTTATTTACAAAATCCTATAAGTTAATTTCAGGAAGTTTCACTTCCATTTTTACCTCTTAAATTTTTATTTTTTAACTCATATCTTCTCCCTCCCACCTTGTTTGCTTTCATTCCTACTTCCCACATTTTCTTCTCTGCTAATAAAATAAACAAGAAAGAGCAGAGTAGCTCACTCGTTTGTCAAGTTTTTCAACAGTCGAGTTTCATGGCAGTTGAAAGAGAAGCTTTTTTCAAAATCAAAATCCTTAGAGAAGTCCTTTCCCAAGCCCAGAGCTGTCTGCCCTTGTGGTGCCAGGCAAGGTAATAAGAAGCACACAGCAGGCACTTCCCTCGGCTACCCACATTACTGGCTCTGCATCCAAAGGCAGCGGTGCCACTTCTCCCTCCACACACAAGGAGTCCACTAGGGAAGAAAACTGAGCCAGACCGCATAAATGGAAGGAATTGGACCCTGGACAAGGTGACTAGCAGGGTTATGTTCAAGAAGGAAAAATGTATGAACTCCTTTTCTGCTCTGCTTCAGAGGCAGCAGCTACGTGCTGCTGCCGTTCCTCAGGACGGGCTGTACCGTGCTCTTCTCCACGCCGCCCCGCGCACTAGACCCAAGGTTGCACAAGTATCCTGGAGCCTTCAAGTGCATTGCTGGAGGGAGGAAGGGGGGAGGGCGAGATGACTTATGAATAGAGCTATTCACCAAATCCCACGATGGGCATTCTTTTCAGCTTGGAACAGCCACCAAGCTCTCCAATACTAACCACAGATGGAGGCTCTGCCAAAAGAGATGCTGAGAAAGGGGAAAAAACTCCCGGTTGATTTGTATTTGATCAAAGCAAGCTACTGCCAAGACTCACACCATATAGGGACTAGGATGCCTCTGTTTTGAATAGCAGATTTTGCTGGTGATAACTTGATCTGGATTACTTTTTTTCCATAGAAAGAAAAGCAGTCCAGGCCAACCAGAACCGCTTGTAGATTGATGCCAAGTTGTGTTAGTACCTGTGTGACAATTTTGTTTTTCCTTCAACAAGTCAATCTCTTGTACTCTGTTTTTTTAAGAGCTGAAAGCAAACAAGGCAGAACATTGAAGTCAGGTTGCCTAAAAATTTAAAGGGCAAATAATCCCAGAAGTATTTCTTAAAAGCCTGAGATGTTTATCAAGAACACTTTCATCCCAAAGCATTTATTTTACTTTAGGAGTGAGCCATAAAAAAAAAAAGCTAAGTGATTTGTACAACTCTAATAAACACCTCACCAAAGCATCCAGGGCCAGGAAATCCAATTTGTCCAGGTACCCAGCTCAATCACTGCTTTCATATCTGAGCAACACTCCTAAAAGACACCTCCCTCCTCTTGATGGATCTCTTTTCTCCAGAAATTTTGCAGTTCTCATAAATCAGATGCTTTTGAATGTTCAGGACCTGAGCATCAGCTGCTGGTGTCTTGTTGACAACTTGCATTAGAAAGGAGCTTAGGCCGAGAATTAGAAACAGAAATCCTGTGCTATAGTCACTAACAAAATGCAATCAGGAGCCAGTGATACAACATCTGAAGGAACTGGCCACGATCCATAGGGCTCGAAGATGCACAGTCCACACCCCTAGATGGCCAGGGACTTCTTAAAACAGACTTCTGGCAAGAAAAGAGACGATATTAAACTCATCTGTTATGAGAAAAAAAGATTCTAGGAGGCTTATCAGCCTAGCGATGACATTGTGATACAGGAAATTACCACACAAGCAGACAAGTGTCCCTGCACCATGAGCTTGTCTGAGGGCAATCAGCACCCAGCACAGAAGCTAGAGGTTGTTCTGCAACTGGTCTCAGGAGCTCAATTGTGCACTGAGCTGCTGCCTCTGCTTCTGTGCTCCAGGGCTGCAGCATTAATTAGCACAGTCCAGATGCACCCAGGTCTCTGATTAGGTGGTTCATGACCCAGAACATACAAACAGCTTTAACAAAGTACTAATTCCACTTCAAAAGGCAAGTTCTTTAATGAATTTACACATGCCTTGAGGCTGGAATTACCATTCAAATATTATTGGTTTTAAAAAGGAGGAAGTGAAGAAGGGAAGGGTAGAAGTTCAGATAAATTATAGCTGGGAGCGCTGGCACCAGAGACGTGTTACCTGGCTGTATCGTTAGGACAGGGAAGTAAGTGGGAATGTAATGCAGAACAGCTTCAAAACCGTGCTGCAGCTTCACAAGAAGATTAACGCTGGAGTACTTCAAGCAGATTGTTGCCTTCAAAAACAAGAGTAAGACTTTGGAACAATTTCAGACAAACATGCATCTGGGGAAATACTTTCACTGGGCCTTCAGCTTCCCACCAAAAAGGGGCAGCAATTTGTAAGTGAGGTTCAGAGTGGAAGAGCACAAGGCAGCAGGCCATACCAAGCTTATTAGCTTGCGTTCCATCCTACAACTCTTTACCCATTTTTCCATTAGGTCAGATGGGCAGATTAGCTGGGAAGCAGCAGGGTCAACAACAGTTTAGTATTGATGGGAAAAAAAGTAGAAACAGAGGGAAGAGATCTAGGCTATCCTGTTCTGCCACCGACCTCATATAAAGACAAATACTTATCTTGTTCTATCTCAGTGTATTAACCACCTATAAATACTCGAATCCAGTTAAAGGAAGGGAGCTCCAGCAATGTTTTAAATAGATTTACCTCATATCCTGGTGGCTGTTGGCCAGCCCGGCTGTTTTCATCCTCAGCCAGCCACTTTCCTGCCAGCCCTGCCCGTGCTCCGAGGCATCCAGACCAGCTCCAATGCTGGAGATGTACAACAGCAGTAGTGCAGCACTAACCCTGAGGTGACAAATTAAGCCTCAGGCACCGGCTGAGAAAGCAGTGAGTCCTTACATATCAGGCAGAACAGGCAAGGCACCTAGATGAGATGGTTAAAAGTAGGAGCAATCTATTATCCTGAGAGAAGTAAGGCTGCTGCAGGAAGAATGAAGGATTGCAGAAAAGCAGATGTCAAACAACTCCTGTGTCTGCTGAGGACGTAACTCTAACCTCAGCCTTCTTGGATATTTGGGCCTGCCTGTCATCTCCCAGGTAAATGGCAGTTTTAGAGCCTGTTTGCCCACAAAGATATTCCCTCCTACTACTGCTCAGGCCTGTTTGCCTTGTAAGGTAAAGGAAAGCAGAATACACAAGTGTAAGGATTAATTGCACTCAGAAATTCCCAAATTGTCCTTGTAGAAACTGTTTTCAAGAATGGCAGGGGTGATAAGCCTCTGAGAAAAGAGGTGGTGGTAAGGCTGCTTCCACAGGGCTTTGGCACACACCAGCCAACTTCTCATATGTAGGATGAACTTCACTGCCTAGTCTTCTCCAAGAGAGGGCTAAATGGGCTGCTGGCAGATACATCTCTTTTTTCTTTCCTACTCCCAGCATCTTCCTCCAAATCTAGTTACCTTACTTTACTGAAAAGCTTCTTGCTACCTCAATTTCCATTATGTGCTACTTCACCTTACCTTCCTTTCCTTGTGAGAGGCCTGAGAACTACAGCACTAGGCCCCCTGTGTTTAACAACCTAATAGCCAAGGCCATTAACCAGGTCGTCCAGAACTCCCCTGCTCCAGCAAGTCACATTTCACACATCAAACTTGGCCTTCTCACTGCTGGACTTGAACCAAGCTTGACCTCACACGTGGGATTGCCCACAATTCAATTAGTGCTAATCACTTACCTAGACCCTATTAATATAGGGCTTAAAGACTACAGCACTCAATATATTGCAACTATTGAGTGCTCTTACCAGTGTTACCAGCAGAAAGCTGCTGCATACCCACAGACCCACAGGAAATTCACATGAAGTAGGGACTCAAATTCAAGTCACTGAAGTCTCACACTTTTTCTAACGTGACATTATATTGACGCATTTAAGACTGCTTTGAAGACATGGCTGAGTAATTTGTTCCTACAGCAACTCCAAAATATTTCGCCCTCTTCATTTTCCTAAACAGTATGAAAAAAGATAAAGACTCCAGTCAGTAAGGCACCAAGCCACTTTTCCTAACAGCAGCCTCACCTTTGCCACATCAAGTACTGAAGCAATCCACACAGGCTGCTCCCAGCATGGACACTCATCCACCACATCACCAACACACACCCAGGCAAGGATCGCGCAGGGTGCACACCACACAACTTTAATCACTTCCAATTGCAAACGATCTGCAGGGGCCAACAGTAAGCCATTTCTCTTCTTTTTTTCTTTTCTTTTTTTTTTTTTTTAAATCCCCAAGTCATTATCACACTGTGCATCTGATCAACAAGCAAGCAACATACCATGGCCTGAAATAACTCATGAAGCTGGCTGACTGGAAAAATAAATATTCTAAAAAAACTATATGAAAGCACATGCCTTTGCTGGATTCTCACTGTTTGCAAGCCTGCATCTCTCAGGACTACTTTTTATGAAGACAAAAGCAAATATAATGCTGGCAAGAAGCCCACACAGCTTGTATCTGTCCAAATGATCAGCTATGTTTCTGATTTAGCTGTGATGTAGGCAGCCAGTTTCTCAAACGCATGGAAGAAGGCAGAGCTATTTTAAAGATGCTCTGAAAGAAGGGAGAGAAAGACAAAACATTTAAAAGCTAGGGCAGCATGGCCAGGAAAGGATCCTGGGATATCTGGGGGGGAGGGAGGAAAGAAGTGCTCTGTGCCTTCAGCACTCAGACACAGATCCTACAAGAAAGTAGGATCTTAAGAAGGTGGGGAGAAGAACAACTACCGAGCTGTAACTACAGCTAGGTCCCACCCTGCCTTGCCTACCCCTCAGCACCACTTTGAAGCTCTGGGCTCTGTTTTGGAGCAACAGCCAGATCACGAATAAAAACAAGTTTATAAAAAAGTGAAAGATTTGAGGTCTTCACAGCTGTGTTAGTCACACTGACCAGTGAGAAGCATTAAGCCTGAGGCATACATCACTCAAGGTCCATCTGCCTGCCAAACCACACTGCACAGCTCTCCTGCACCACTGCTCTTCTCTGCACACCCGCGGCCCCCAAACCCAGCTGCAGCAGCACAGCTGCAGCAGTTTTGGGGTGCCAAGGAAAAGCAGTAAGTGTGTGCCTGTGGCAGAAAATACCACTGCTTTCAGCAAGACCTCTTGACCCCTAAGTACCAGTCAGGTGCCCAACAGAAGCAACAGCCTGAGGAACGTCTCCTAGCTAGGCTCTGCCTCCTACCAGCCAAGGGAACCAAAGCACTGGGAACATTTGTGCATTTAATTTCTTTGTAAGACAAAAGCCTGACCTTCACCCTCTTCATTCTTATCCTTAGTCTCTGTAGTCTTCAAACTCCACAAAAGCCCACTTCATTACAGGTATTTAAGTATTGTAACTAAAATTCCCCACAAACAGTCCCTGCAGTGCAGGGGAAACACAGAGGAAACATCCTGCTGCCCGCATCCCCTTGAGCAGTACAGGCAGCAGCTCAAAGGCCCTCTGCAAGCCCCAGAGGGTTGATACCAAAGCGAAGTTCTGCCTATTCTTCCTTAGGTTTTGTAGTTATTTGAATACTACAGAGTGCTTTGGTGCATGAACAGGATTGGAAGCCTTTATTAAGCAATACAGACCCGCACAAAACCATACGCAAACTGTCTGAGCAGTGCTGAAATCATTCTTCAGCCCAAAGTGTCCTTTCTGCCCATCCTGCTCTCAAACTACAGCAATACTTGAAACAACCACACCCAGTAAGTGTAAAAGAAAATCTGGCAATAAGTTTTAATATTATCTATTTATTTTTATCAGTATTGTAGGAACTTTTCCAAGTCTTATTTCTACAGAAAAATACAAATGCATAGTAGGTCTCAAGTATTAAGTGTCTGAGCAAGAATTGCATCACTGACTGCAGAGTTTAGACATTGAAACTAGCTTGTATATTTAAAGAGACAATTTTTAAAATTTCCAAGCAAGAGAACTACTAGTAATAAAGAGGTCTGGCAAAGCAAAAACATCCCTGACAGATTAAAACTGCTTTAATCCAGAATACCATTTGAGCCTTAAATAAAGCACACTTAATTTACAACCTGAAGGAACTTCCAAAAGAGAAGAAACATCAAGTTTGTTATAACAAGGCATCTCCTCAAAGCTGAAAGAATTAAATGTTAAGAAGATGCCAGAGAAAAAGTTCTGCTATACCTACTCCTAAGGATTACACAAGATTCATTTAATGTTTTTGTGTCTAGAGATTTTGTATTTGCCTCCAAACTTTAATTAAAATAGAACTAGATGAAGCTTTTCAAGAGCCAATGTGCTAAAACTTCAATAAAAATCCATTACTTGTTCTAAGTTATCCTGGTTCTTGGAACACTCACAAAAAATAATGGGAGCTGATTTTAACCTCCCTGCTTTCACTTTATTTTCCATCTGTTCTTAATTTTTATTTTATTTTTTTACCCCTTCTGTCTTCTGCTATCAAGATCTACCCTTCCCTGAAACACTTCTATTTTATAAGAACTGTATTTCTTTACTAGTAACTGGGACCTAGGTACATCTTCCATGACATCCAAAATATCAGGGAATAGCACAATGATGAGTGAAGTCAGAGCAGAGCTTAGAAGGACTACCTGAGATCAGGTAATCACTAGAGCAACTTCAGAAAGTCAATGCTTTCTCCAGAGAAGTTACCCACTGTCTGGCTCCCCTTCTTAAACTCCAAAGGTACTCCTATGTGCCAAAAACCTTCAAGAAGCCTTCAATGCTTTTGTTCATTTTGGTCAAAACAACTTGCCAAAGAAGAAATGCCACACTGCTTCAGAACAAAGGTCCATCCAGCTAGGGAGAAAACAACACCAGGTTGTAAACTGTTCATTAGAAAGCAATGTCCTACAAAGATATTCAGGGACTGTTATGCCAGCACCCCATTTAAGGGCTCTGGAATTAAAAAATAAACTGAACTGAGGGGGCTGGCCAGGCAAAAGTAAAACCAGCTGTCAACCTTTTACATACCCCAAGCTAGGTGCAGACAGACCATGAAGGTCAAAGTTGCCCAGGACTGTTTAGGACCAAAGCACCTTATTCCAGAATGAGACAGGCACTTGGACATATGGAATCAGCAGAGCCCTAGGGATTTTCTTTTGGATTAGGCTTTCAGAGTACCTGCAGTTTGGCCTTAGGAAAGCTTTTTTTTTTTCCCCTGACACAATGTCTTAGTTTTGTAGAAATTACTTGCTTTACATGTTAGATCTTCAGTCAGCCCACACTGCAAGCCTCTGGAAGCTACACCCTCTTTAGGTTCACTGCTGAGTGAGCAAACAGGATTGATTTGGTGAGGGTTTCCTAAATTCAATACCTGTACCAATTCAGAAGAGAAGCATTTTTCAATGGAAAGAGCTTGCAGGAGATGACTGGTGAGAAGGACCTGGTGAAATACCAAATCAGCAGAAGAAGCAGGGGCATGAAGCGTTACAAAAAGAACATTCAGACAGAAAGGAGAAGTTAACTAAAGAAATTCCACCACAGTCAACAAGGCCACAAGCACCCAAAAAAAAAAAAAAAAAAAAAAAGAAAAGATGTAAACCCATGTAGTATCTCCCCCAAATTCCAACTGGTTTTGCGTCCAGGAATATCCAAATTTGATGTTGTTTGTTGCATTGCAGTCCAGCTGCACTGGTGTATCCTTCCCATATCTAATACCGCTACTGAATCTCCCCATTTCAGCGTAGCGCTGAATTCTTGTGACTTCTGCTCTGTGACACAGGCTGTCTAGAAGTGGATTCATGTTTGTAAACAATATTTTTTCTGTAGCTGTTTTTCACCTCACTTTTACAGCTTCTTAGAAACCAGTGAAGCATGCTCCCACCCTAGTCCACCCCTCCAGATCGGTCTTTTCTTGATGTTGTTTTCTATCTAAAGCTAAACTGAGCAAGATGAAGCAGCTTCTTGTTTTTCCTTTTAATCAATGTTTACTTTCTGTTGATGCACACACATGAGGATTTCATTAAATCACTCAAGAGCAGTATGAAGCATTACTAATTCTAACTGACAAGAGACGTCATGTATTTCTTATTTATACTAAGCCACATACGTCACTCATTTTCAGTTCTTTGGAAAAAAATATGAACCAGAAAAAGGATCATCAACTAAACAAACTGTCCAGTAGCATAAATACTTTCCCTCAATTGTTTCAAAATGTTTGATTGTGAGATAAGAGGCAGCTGTTACAGCCCTCCACAGCCGTCAGTTGGAACAAAAGATGTAGCTCCTCAGATTTGGTGCTGTGCCTTTCATAGCCTAGAGGTGTTCCACTTGCTCTAAGGACAGCTACCTGTTGCTTCTCTGCCCAGACATCACCATCCGCATCATTTAACCGACATAAAACACACCCCATATGCCCATATGGAAGAATGCCAAGTTTTGACCGCAAAGTTTTTTGAACAGCTCCTTTATAGAAATAAGGGACCCTTCCCTAAGTCAAATAAACCAGATTTAAGTAAACATAAAGGTGACACGAAAGTCAGACAACCGGCACAAGATCTCAGGACAGAGATCTCAGAACTGGAAGGTAACAGATTCTTTGCATAGCACCCACTATTCCAAAGAGATGACAGAGCCCAGGGAAGAGCAGGATAACTAAGAACAAGAATCCTTCTTATAGCCAGTGGAAGTGAGAAAGAAAATACTTTTTTCCCCCCCTTCCCCTTTTTTGAATCAATATATCACCAAGAAAATATGCTAAAGACTTAAGAGAAGCCTTGTTCATTTCAGTGCATCTCTTCTCCCTGATTACAAACCACACATGCCTTTCTCAAACCCAAACTTTAGTAAGAACTGTCTGAAAGGACTTCAGCTATATACTCCCTGTAACAGCCACACAATTTAGTGTATGTTATCACAAGACCTTTGAGCTGTATCTGTTAGACAGACAGTTTTGCAGTGCAGTTCATTTTGCTTGAAGATACAGACACTGAATTTTCATTAAGGATACATCAAGAAAGTGTGAATTAGCATGGGGCAGTTGGGTCACACCAGCAGTGACGTACACTGACAAGTGATAAACTAATCCTATAGTGCCAAGTCTGTCTCTTCAGTCTGTACATCAGTAGCCTAGACAGTCTGCTCATCACTAGTTCAGGAGAGCTGAATCGTACCATTGTTTCCCTTGGCATCGAAATTTTCCAATAAACTTTTTGCTTATTTTTGCTACAGACTTCAGCAAAGGCAGTTTACTCTAGAACTACATTGTGTTTTCAAGTCAAAGAGGGGAAAAAAAACAAGCAACTTTTTTAGCTTCAGCTTGTATCAATTCACTCCTCTTTTCCTTGTTTTCAGCACAAATATGTACTTCAAACACATGCTGCCAAGCATTTCCCAGAATAGTGGGACTTGCAATTAAAACCACACCCCATCTTAAGCATCTGTTTACAGATCCCACCAAAACACACCTGCGTCTCTTTGCTGCTAATAGCTCCCCATTTAGTCAATCAGGAAATGCAATGGAATTTGGGAATCTGAAAATCTTTTCCAGTTGTTTCACCAGGTAACAAATACACGTGGAAGTTACCAACTGGAGAGCTGAGGAACACAGACAAGAAGCTTAATCCTAGCAGGCAAGCTATGGATTGCTACCCGGCCATTGGACTGCATCCTTACTCTTCCTGGTTTGTGTTCTCTTCCAACCCAGCTGGACCTGTTGAGTACCTACCACACACAGGAGACTCCTACTTGAGAGCTGGAATCAGGCTCTTCATTCTTCATGCAATTGGCTGAGAACTGGTGATAGAAGTTCTACGCAAAAGGCTTCATAAATACAAAGTAATTAGCAACTAAATCTTGATCAAAATTGGAGGTAGAGAGACTGGCTGTAGAAGTATTCCTCGGATCAGAATCAAGCTCTTCATTAATACTTAGAACTGCAGACAGCTCAAATTCAGAGCTTCATCTTGGACACATGCCTGTTTTTAGTGTCATAGTTTGCATCACTAAGTGTTCCTACGACTAGCTTCCATGAAAACGTATTCCTTTGATGCAACTATTCACTTAGAGTATCTGAGGGCCAGATCCCAAACTGATTTACTGGCTTGGCTCCCTTTAACCATCAGACATTTGCATTGCATCACTTCCTAGTGAGTAGCTCCAGATTTTGACAGGAGGGATGCAATTAAACTCCCTACTTCCAGCCTGGCATAACCTGAAATATGCCAGTTGTGCTCAGATTCAGATGCTGCTGCTGAAACCCTTCTGTAGTGACAGGTGGTTTCATTCCTAAAAAAAAAAAAAAAAAAAAAAACTTACCCATAAAGAATTTGGGAAGGATTCTTCAGAAGCTTGAGCAACATGGGAACTTTTTAATCGGTTCATCTAGGCAATTATAGTTACAGGTGTCCTACTCACATTTGACTTAGTCACCAGTGGCTGCATCCTTTGGAAGCAGAAGGACTTCAGTCACATCCTAAGAATATTATCAGCTCTCACCCGACCTTATTTCCACACTGCCACCAACATCCTTGATTAAATTCAGTAGTGTGAGGAACACAGATTTCTTGACAATCTTTCACTACAGCTATTCCCTCTTCCCCCTCAGCAGGAAGACGGGAATGAATTATTTGCTACAGCAAAGGAACTCCACTTCCTTATGTTGCATGCCCCGGGGTCACAGCACTGGGATGTTTTAACAGTCCTAAGAATTCCTGAAAGCTGTACAGCAGCTAATGGATCTTCCAGACAGCTTCTTAAAAATATCGTCAACGTGGTTAATGGAAACTCCAGCCCTCCTGTCCCTGTTCTTTCATACATATATTAAAAGTATCATTTCCACTCATGTTAAGCATAAAAACACTGTCTCTCCACACACATTTGATTCAGTGCCAGATCCCCAGTGCTATTTCTAGGGCAATAAATTAAGCATTGATCAAGTCATGTTTGCATTACCTCCTAAGGAAACATGGGTGTGAAAAAAACAGTAAGAAAACACGGAGTCTGGTGTCCTAGAACAGAGCTGTGCTTTCCCTTGGTTTAACGTATTTAAACCATTGGTCATTATTCCACTACTTGTAGGATCATAAATTTGTTGTTATTATGGCTGACTACATTAATTTGTATAAAATGCCTTACTTAAGCTTTCACCTAAAAACCTCAAGCCAGTTCCCTTGTCACTGAAGTGCAGATACATTCCCTCCATGTATTTCTGTCAGGCTGGAATGAGATGTGTGGAGCCACCAAAAGCCCATTTTTCCTTGGTGCTCACTTGAACCGTACTGCTCTAAGGCTGATGCAACAAAACAGAAAGCCAGGCTGCATGAGAAAAGGTGCCGTCCCATTTCTCTCAAATCAAGTCTCTGTTCAAAGAGGTTTTTCAAGCTTAGTTCTACAGATTAATATTAAAGTGCAAAAAAAAAAAAAAAAAAATCTAAACAAATGAAAAAGCACTGAACACACCAGTGAGTTGATACTGCCATAGCCCATTCCAGTAGCTACAAGTCTCCATCATGCAGCAAGAAGCTAATTTCACAATACTTCTGTCATTTAACTTTTTCCACTAGGACATCAATAAAAAGAACCTCCAGTTTCAGGCACACTACCAAAATAACTTGAGATCCTAATTGGACTGCTATAACAATCATGACAACTTGCAACCCAGACTTCATCAGATTCTAAGGTGTCTTCAGGGTCACATGCAACATTTGTTGCTTCAGCTTTTGATTCCAGATCTACAGAGGACATCCTTTCTCTGTTTTTCCCCTTCATCCTCATTTTTGCTTACCATTAGGCTGAAATGTTACAGCTGAGCTAGGAACTATCACTCAGAGGCCTATCAAACAGCTCTCAAAGCCTCAGCATTGAATCAGTGGTAGACTTCAAGCTCATGGAAGGCAATCCAATTCAATCCAGTTCATTGTGAATTTTGTTTTACAAACTTGGAAATGTTTATTACAGGAAGCCTGGAGAGCCTTGGGGGCTCTATCTACTGCTAAAAATAAGAGCCTAGTGCATACTTCACTAAAGGGCAGTTCCTCCATCTCTGAAAGGAAAGAAAGCACCAGGTAAGCAGAGATAACCAGAGGAAGATGCCTTTCAGATGTAAGATCCTTGCCATATTCAGAAACTGACATCATTTGTGACTACTGTCCATCTGAAAATCCTGCCAGGCCAAATATGTGGAAAAACAAACAAACAAAAACACACCACAAAAGCCTTTCAACACTCACTGATCCATAGTTTATAGTTCTGACTCTCTCCCTCAACAACCCTTGATTACTTGCCAGGTGTGGAGGGAGTCCAGCAAGGAGTACTCTGAGCAGCAGATGTCCTTGCTCTTCACACCACCAGTGCATCTGAAAGGCAAGGGATAGAAGCAACTGTAAGCACAATTGCAGACCAGTGCAAGCATCATACCAGATGGAAATTACCTCATCCATGCCAGGAAAAACTGGAGACTCAGCATGAGATAGTGTACTTCATTCCTGCACTAGAATCCTCTTCAAAAGCCAAAACTGCACATATGAATATTGTTGGCTTAAAAACCAAGGCAAGGGGATGCCCAGATGGCTGTGATGTTGCAGAAATATTCTGCATATATCTAGGTGTGCATCACAGTTATAAAGCATAAGGTGATATGAACACTGACCTGAAGTGACTAAATTTCTATAAAAGTCAGAAATAAGAGACAGAAGCAGCATCAGCCTTTCCAGTGAAATCTGAATTCACAAAGTTGTGCTTGCCAAGACCACAGGTCAACAATGGAGAGCAGCCCTCTCCTTCACCGGGTGGCATATTCTAACACTCATCCTTCTAAATCTGTATTTACCCGTTACACAAACTCACCAGATACTCGCAGCTCCAACTGAGATCCAGATAACCTTTCTCAGCACAGAGGGAGAACACAAAGCCTGTCAATGCTCCAGCAAGAGCTGACCTGACAGTAGGATACTCTACAGCAGCAGTGTGAAACAAAACAGCTCTCACTTCAGCAAAAGCCTCCTACATGGCAGTCAATTCATTTATGTACTTTTAACCTTGCATGGCAACACACTCACACAGATGTTATTGACTTCTGAACTCTACCTGATTCTGGTCTAACAACAGATATTGAGCATTGGAGGCAGAGTTTAGGGAGACAAAAAATAACCAAATGGGAACTGTGCCTTATAGTCCAGAACAAATTATGACAAGATTTCTATCAGCTATTCCTTAAGGGGTGCAAAGTAACATATGAATCCTCACAGCACATGAAGAATGGCTGCTTTGCCACCAAAAATGAAAAGACTTAGAGCAAAATCAGTTTTTATGAAGCTGACTGAAGCCTTGATCCTAGCCATTCTTTGCCTCTGAAGTTGTGCACAACAGCATAGGAAGGAGGCTATATAGCAACCCCATAAATCTAACAGCCAGGCAGATAGCTTAGAGCAGATTATTCAGTCTCCCTGAACCTCAGCACACTCATAATTCGAAACATCCTTCTAGCCTTCTTCACTTATAAGGTCAGGACACTGCCATGGCCTTTATTACAGCCACCTCCCAAACCCCAGCACAACACAAGCAACCCCTGTTCATCCATCACAGCTAGCCTTGGCACAGCCCCATGCGAGCAGCCAGCCAGGTGTGCCCCGCACCAGTTGCCCACCCAGTACCAGCAGGCACAGGTGGGAAGCGCTACTGGAAGTGGCCAATGCTGCACCCACTAGGAATGGGGGGGCAAGGCCATGAAAAAAGATGCAGGTAGCACTGAAGATGGATTAAGCAGCCTTGCTTGTGCACAAGGCTCGCTGCTCAGACAGACCATGGCCAGGGCCATCAGTGTAACGGTGACTGACACCAGGAGGGGACCTCCCTTCTTCAGGTCAAAGCATCAGTGCTGTATGGCAACAATGCCTCTCAGGGGGACATCTTCAGAGAGGGTATAGTCTGGATTTTGTTTATGTTTATACAGGTTGCTTTTCTTCATATTAGGCTGGGAAATGACACAAAAATAATTACTTTTTTCTCCTAATTATGAACCTCTTATGCAGTCCATGAAAGCCTTCCAATATGGCAAGGCCACGCACATGAAGACCGCAGGAGGCAGAAGGTGCACCTTGCTTCCCAATCTATCTTGCATCGTCAATAAGAAAAAGGACTCTGTCTACCACCTCCTGCAGCCAATTGCCAAAGAAAACTCTAAGCTTGCTCCCTTGAACTTGACATATACTGAAATAAAGTGTGCTTTTTTCTCTTGACTTTCCATTTCTTTCTGCTAGTAATTGGCCAAGAGCTCCAGTTCCAAGGCCAGACAAAGTTCTGGAAGACTTAGATATCTAGATGTGATGGCCAGAACCCTATTAGCAAAAAAAGCAAAACACAATAACAAAACAAAAACAGCCACATGCATTTTGAGTAGTTGTTCTATGTTTCTTCAAGTGGGAAAAATATGTTGATTGCAGTATTGGAAAAAATTCCAAATAGTCACCACAAAGTTTCCAAGCACAGATTATTAGTGCACCTGAATGGCTGCATTTTCTATGTGTTTTGACTAGAAAACTGAATTTATTTGGACTTAAGGATGAATAAGAAAGATGCAGACCTAAGTTACCTAAAACTTAACTGTAATTACTGCAATTAGCTATAGAAATATCAGGATCAGCAGAGTTTGGGGGGAAGCTTGTATTGATTCTGGGTCAACATGGTGACCCTATTGCCTGTGCTAAAGCATAATTTTGCACAAAACCCTCACCAACTACACAGCTGGAAAACATAAGCAACCTGCAAATAATTATATCAACTACTCTATTTATCCTTCGGATTTCCACCAGGCCATCCTGGGTGGAGTGATGGCTCTTTGAGACACAAATCAAAGAACTGTAGGGGTTGGAAGGGACCACAAGAGATCATTGGGTCCAACGAAGGTGAATTTCTGATGACTGCTGACAAGCTGCCCCAGCTAAACAGCACTTCTTGCACAAGCTGCTTGGCAGCCCAGTGAATCCCAGCCAGAAGGTAAATTCACAGCTGCACACAGTCATTTGTGCACATGGTCGTGGGTGGATATAGATGTGCCATGGGGAAAGGAGACAAAGCAGAGGAGGAAAAAATTTAAGACAAGGTGTCAGGCTAGAGTTAGGACAAACAATGAGAAGACATTACTCTTTTTCTGGAATGAACTTTAAGCAATTTCTCTGAACTTATGAATTGAGAAGTTCCTCCCGTTTGTCTGAGCAGGCACATCAGGAAAGCCCATCGCACATAGACGAGCATCTTGCAAGAAGTCTTGCAAGCCCAGTGACTGAGAGATAATCACCCTGCTGCCTCCTGGCATTCCAGCTTTTAGTTTCAACTAGGAGCACCTTGTTATTAATACACCGCTAAAGAGCTGAGTGGATTTGCTGCTAATATCAGGCTTCCAACTGCTGTTAAGTAAATAAGCCTCCAAAATAGAGAATGTAGAACTGGTTTAGGCTTTTCCTTGCCTTTTGTGCGCACGCAAATGCTCCCAGCTGGAACAACTAGCAGCATACATGTAGCCTTAACTCTGTAGCAGCAGGAACCTCTCAACAGGGAGAGATGATAGCAGATCTGTCCTCAGCATCTTCTACAGACAGGGAATCCAGCCTGTGGCTGAACCCTGCAGCACTCCAGCCAGCAGCACTGAGCATCCTAGAGCCTTCCTCTGAACTTGGATGAGAATAAGAAACCACAGCCTGAAAAACAATTGTTTCCACCTTCTCATGTTTATATTTAAGAAAATTCAGTTGCATACAGACTTTGTTTTGCCAAAATTGCCACCAACATAATGAAAGAAACCAAAGAATATAATTCAAAATAACAGGTCTCCAACTCCCTGTGTTAGCAATACAGGTCCCAAAAGAACATACTGTGCTCCTCCTAGAAAGATTTATAAAACATCAATTTATAAAACATCACACACCCACCAGTTTGTAATAAAAGTCAGGATTTTCCAATTGAGCTCTGTGTACCCTTTTCATACAAGATTGTATTATAGCCAGTCTAGCTTCTTATATCTGCGGCATGGCTGTACATCACACTCTGTTTAATAACCTCATTTAAAATGAATGCATCAAAATTGTAATTTCTGTCACTGCTGCCAGGTTAAAATACCTTTGCTACTGCTGCCACCCCCTCCCCGACAAGATTTTACATATATTATTCTCAAGCAGGAATCCAGGATGCATTCCATGCCATTGCCTAACTTAATCTCCTCCCACATGATCTTGAGTCACAACAGCCTCTTCTCTGCTCAGCTTGGGGAACTCTCACTCCAGACCTAGCATATAGAAGACCTGGTGAGGAAGCAGACACTACCACAGCTATGGAAGTATAACGGCTGGATGCAACAAGAGCCTGAAGCCACATTCTCAGATGCAAGTCAGCACACAGAGTCTGGGACTCAAGGCCACAACCAGTGTGCTACCAAGAAGCATTCCCCAATTTTGCTGTCTAAACCAAGCTAGGTGACTAACACCAATTTCTTCTTAGAAACATAAGCAAACCTAGTCTCAGACTTTAGTTGCTGTTTTGCTTGTGTGCAAGGTACAGCATAAGATACAAACTGAATATCCCAAGCCAGTCCACACTGAGACATATTGCTACTTGCCTGTGCTGTATTAGTGTTCAATACCCAAGGTAATCGAACAATTGAAGTTTTGGTGATGTCTGTTTACAGAACCCTACACAGCTAGGAAGAGTCATTTTACTCTTTGCAGTCTGAGTTACTGTAATAATGGAAGAGAACATTTAATTTCAGTGCATTTACAGCACAGATGCTGCAGTCTGTCACCTTGCACACACAGTCATTTAACACTTACGTAGTATGCTACCAGGCAGAGTATTTTACATGTCCTTTGTCTTTCCTTTTAGTGTTATACAAGTAGTATGAGGATCCCACCCTCCCCTGAAATTGCTATTACTGTTTTCAGTGCTTATTACTCACAGCAGTAATCCTCACTGCAGTGAGTATCACCCTCAAATGAAAACAAACATCATTCAGAGCTAGAAACTCATCACAACATGAATGTGAAAAACTGACTGGCAACTGCTGTGGCACTACTGGTTTAGATCTAGTAGAAGATCCAGAAAGGAGATATTTATGCTTTGGGGAAAGCACATCCTCAGCATGTTTCCCCACTGCATCTACAGCAAAGCAGACAATCCTCCCTACTTCTGTCAGATAAACAGACTAGAAAAGTGAACCCAGGCAGACAATACACAGCATTTGATTTTCATTCTCTGAATTTCACTGTGACTACACACTGTGGTACACATCACCAACAGACCAATGCAGTCCAGGGCTCAGGACAGCAAGAACTCCCTAGGCAGGGATGGAAAGGAACATAGGGCTCTCAGATGCTTGCTCTGCAGACTCTTCAGAGTTTTGCTTGCAATACTTAAGGGCCTATGCTACCAGCTTCCAGAGGATGCTGACAAGCAGTCAGATTCAATTCCAGTTCTACAAGCAATAGAGTGACTTATAGACATTAACTGTTCAGCTTTGTTTTTGGGTTATCTCACATTCAATGAACAAAAACAAATTGTTAAATAACCACAAAACAGCCTAGGGAGGGAATGTTCTGCCTTTGTGGGCTTTAGAGCTGTGTTTTCATTAACAAAAGTCAGTCCCTTCCAAAGGCAATCTGCATTTGCAAAAAAACAGCCATACTCTCATGTTTTCACATTCAAAGCGTGACTGGTTATAAGTGCTAGACTCCCCTTCCATCTCTAAATACAAACAGAATAATTAGATTGGAAGCTTCTGCTTCTAAGGTTCGAGGCTCAGTTTTCCCCTCCTGATTAGACAACATATCTCCATTACAAGTAATTAATTATGCCTTTTGCAGAAGGCTATTGTACAACCTTTGATTAGTGTTCCATTTATAGCTTATTTTAGTGCATTTACACATTCAAGTGATGTCTGACAAAGAATTAACTCCATCCATCAGGGAAATGAAAAAAAAATCCAGATTTACAAGCAGTCACTGCTACTGCTACAGCATTTCCAACAGCACAATACTTCCCTGAAAAGTTGTTATTTGAAGGGTGACTTCAGGTGATAATTCCCTCAGAACATGCACAAGTGTGCTAACCTGAACATATTAAATGATGTACTAACAAGAGAGAGTATATAGTCTGCTATCACCACAAACTCTTCAGAATGCCCAAAAGAAGGTGAGGTGCTTAACTGAGCTTTAACATAAAGCTAGAGTTGCTCATATCCAAACAAATGGCAGGGCTGAAAGCTAACAGACTATTATACTTGGAAACCAACTGTAAATTCGCAGGTTGTTAAAATAATTCATCCATAAGGAAAAGCGGTCTCTTTACCTGCAGGACTGATTAATCCACTGTCTTTAAGACTTAAGGTCAGCATAAGGATGGCCAAACAGGCTGGGGAAGGTTGTTCTTTAAAATAATTCATTATTGGTATTGCTATGGTTAGCAATATTAGCATATAAAAATTAGTACTGCTATGGCTTTAGAGGACAACAAATACCCACTGAGTCACATTCTCATGCACTACTGCACAACACATTGTACTTTATTTCACATGTGCCAACACCAGTAGAACCACCAACCTGGTAAAACAGGATTCATCACAGCCAGTTGTAGCAAAGTTATTGACTATGTACAGGACAGCTGCATTTACACTGCACACCTATACAGGCTGGGAGAAAGGCATAAATACCTCCACATATCTTGTACAACACATGCAGACTTTTACCAGATTCTGACTCCAGATGCTTCTTCACATGCTTTTGATAGAGAGGCAAGCAGTCAGGACTGAAAGGTCTAAGCTTCTACTGCCAGAAAATATGATTTTTTCTCCTAGTGAAAGCTAGCATCTATTTTTAATTTTCTTGTTCCTTTGTAGAAAAGGAGCATTTCTTTGAGTGGAAGAATGATAAATTAGTTCCTCAAAATACCCCTTGCTGTGATATAACATACATACATTCCTCTGCCCTACAATACTACTGCATTATGAGTAACCCCAAAATTACTGAATTTAGCACAGGATTCCTTTTCCTCATACCTAGGAGACTCCTCGCCCTCCATCCCTGTTTGTTTATAAACAATACCCTGGAATATCTGGGAAAGTATCAGAATAAGATTTCATCAAGTTTATAATTCTAGAAAGGTTAACAGGTAATTGAATCTCCCAACCTATTTTACCTCAGAGAAGCAGCAGGTACAGAAAGCAAGAATAAGGAGAAGCATCATTTCTTCTGTATATTCCCAGACTTAGAGGAATAAGAATCACAACCATAATCAATTCTCAACTGAAAACTCAATTCTGCACTATGAGCTGAGACAGAGAAGATATGGAGACTCACTTTGGGGAAGAAAGAATGCAACAACTTACACCATTAATTGTCACATAGCCACGATCAAATCTTATGTAGTAAAAGAAAAATACTTCTACATATGTTATCTTTCACTACACACTACTAAGAAATTTAGATATGGCATTGCCTCCCTTCAGTGCTATTCTCAGCCCACTAAAAGCAAGGAAAAGACAGAAATGCTCAATTTATAGTGCTAGCTGGAAAGACTTTCCAGCAAATGTGACAGATCAGTACAATAATAAGTTACTATTATCTGGCTGCATATTCCTACCTGCTGTCTCGTGTAATGCAGAAGGAACGAAAAAGAGGAATCCAGGCAGAGATGAGCAGCATATATGTATAAGAACAGCTTCCACTAGTCTCCACAAAAGAAAAAAACAAAGTGTCTTAGAGCTGTTTTGTACAAGGAATAGCCACAACATTAAGTGCACATTGCTATGAAGGACATTATAAAGTCAACATGACTTCAAAGTATTAAAAGATCACCTTTGTCAAGCCCCTGAAGACATTTAGAAAGAACACATCTCCACTGCTTTGTTAGGAAACAATAGGGTCAGCTACTGCCCAAAGCAGAATCAGCAACAAAAAAAGAAAACAGGCCAAGAGAAAGATCTGAAGGAAGGCTACAGCACAGGTGCTAAGTCCATCCGAGCAACATTGCCAAAAACAGGACTAGAGACAAACAACAGGCACACATACAAGGAGCCTTGCCAAGAGAACAGTTACCTCCAGCACAAGTCCAAGGTCTAGCCAAGAGGTAGGACTAGAAACACATGTCTAAAACATTGGTCTGGGAATTGGGAAGTCCAGGGTTGACCTTGAATAGGGTTTCTGGGGCCCTGGGAGGGGATGTGGGGATGGAGGTCAGAGGTGAAGCTGATACGGGCCATTAACAGCCTCCTTGTGCACTCAGGGCCTTGATGTAGTCACCACAGGACAGGCAGCATTTATGCTCCTCTGGTTTCTGTACACCCTAGAGACAGACACTCAAGACAATTTAGTTTAAACTTAACACCACTGTTTCATATACATGTAAATAAAGTGATTTAACACACCTCTATTTTCCACCTCACTTTATTTTTTGAACTTCAATCTTCAGACATGAAACTGTCCACGTTAACCTCCCCCCGACCACACTACACGAGAGTCAGTATTGTTATACCACTCTCTTCTCTTGCCTTTAAAAAAAAAAAAAAAAAAAAAAAAAGCCATTTTCTCCTCTGAGAAAGGCAGAAAAAGTCAGCTTCATTATAGTACAGCTGCTGAAGGAGTTCTTCTAGTCCATCCTTGTAAGCCTACAGCACTTTCTTGTCTGAAGGCCATTCCATGCCTCTTAAAATAAGCCACAGCTAATTACAGCTAGCCAAATCCACAGCTTTCACTTCGGCTTACCTTATTACAGGGATGGCATAACAATTTTTCTTGGATTCAGGCAGTAACTCTTACCACAAAACAGCAGTCAGCTTTCCTACTATTCCCTTTTAAGCTAAGCCTTGTCCTCTGCTGGCAATCCAAAAGGAGACAACACTGCCACTTACTTCAGGTATAATTAACTGAGGATAATTAGCCTTTTAACAAGCTTGTTAACCTCTTCCTTACTTAAGTAGAGTTTGTCCAGTAGAGAAGGTTAAGTACCTAGAAACAGTCAGGACTATAGATCTTCACACATGAACTTGTCATATTCTCTATTATCTTAATTAAAGGTCTGATGGTTGTAAGGCTTTATGAGAGAAAACTGTCCTGCATGGGGTGTTGTATACATGTGAAACTGTTTTAAAGAAAAAAAAAAAAAAAGGCACAGCAAGCAGGACTATAAGCAAATTAAAACTTAGAGAACAAATGCAGTACAACAGTCTCACTAACAAAAAGTGTGAGAGCAAAGCGGTATTTTTCAGTATTTTAGGAAAGGGAAAGGCTGCTACAATTTTGTACACTGAAAACCTGCCTATCCCACAGCTTACACATAAACGGAGTAACAGACGTTTAGACATAATGCACTTCATTTTTAGATTCCCAGTCAGTGCCCATCTCTGTCACCTACAGGAGTGCTGTGTTTCAGAAACAAGAATGTTAGGAAAGAAAAGCAAAAGGGAGGAAGGGGGAAGTGTATGGATTTAATGTGCTGCAATTATTGCCAATCAAGCAGGCTGCTCCCAGCCCCACGTTAACTACTGACACTCCCCAGCCATTCAATTGCTCTGCAGGCCAGGCCTTGTTGGGGATGTGCTGTGAGGGGCTGGGGGTGCTACCAGGCTCTTGCAGCCCTGATCAGCTGCCATGAGCCTCACAGGTCCCTTTCTAACCTGGGGCCTGAAATCTCTGCCCCAGTGCTGTTGTAGGGTGCTGGTCTGTGTCCTGGGGCAGAGCTGCTGGGCCCAGCCCTGTCATGAGGCACAACCTGGGCTGGGCCTGGCCCTGGCTCCCCTTCTGGGGCTGATCCCATCCCTGCTCCTGGCCTGGGCAGGCTCCTGGCCCTCAGCATTGCCTGACAGGAACACAGAAAGCTGCACCTCAAGAAAATCCCCAAACATTCACAGTCCTACTCTGAAAATATTTACAGACCAAGTGTGGAAGTCCTGCTTCAGACAAACAGCTTAGTGGCCTCCCTTTTCTTCCTCAGCACATCTACTGCAATGTATGCTAACACGAGCTCGCCTTCCCTGTCTGGCAGGTGAGTGACTTTTGGGGGGCTGCCTGTGATGGCCAGCTCTGTGTTAAAAGGCTGTGCCTTCTTCCTGAGCCTGGGGATGGAAGGGAGGTCTCAGAGCTCTGCTTCTGGGTGGGCTGGGAGGCTAAATGCCTCTTTTTTTTGGAAAAGAACAGGAATCTTTGTGCTCTTAAGTCATGGTGTCTTAAGGGCGTGCTTCCCAGAAGAGAGCACAAATCTGACTGGAGTCATTAGAGGTATGAAAGGTAGGATGTAATGGTTTTCTGTGTTGATATCACCACTCAAAGAAGGTGGGAAAAAAATCTTTTAATTTCCTTTTCAAAGTTCAAAAGGAAAGTAAGGTGAAAGTAAATAGTCTTTTGCTTTATTCCCACCAGCTCAAGAAAATTCATTTTGCAACTCTCTACAACAATTCTCTTGGACTTGAATCTTCTTGTTATTGAAGCTTGTGTGTTAAAAAAATTGATGTAAAGCATTGTTTTTTGAGTCAGTATATATATATATACTGATTTCCAAATTGGAACAGATGGGAAGAAAATAATTTATAAAGCAAATCAGGGTGAAAACATAACACAAGCATTTTGATGTTTTCAAAGGTTTTCCCCTAACTACTTTGGACAAAAGTATCCCTTAAATTCAAAGTGAGTTGGCAAAGAACTTCAGCATTCCCTGCAGTTCATTGTTGTCTTTATTTTTACTAGTGGTCCCACTCAAATTCAATGAATTTCAAAGATGAAGTCCCTATCCCAGATCAATCATTGCAAATGGAAATTTTAAGCCCTGAGAGCATTTTCTTCCTCAATCATTAATTAGAAGGGAAAAGAGTAAACAAACAAACAACAACAAAAAATAAGTAATGAATGATCCACAAAAGACAGCAAGAAATAAACACTTTCAGATAATAAGAAAACTGTCTTAAAGATTATGAAAAGATGTCGTTTGTATTGGAAGCCTTTCCATGCTGCAAGTGTGGCAGCATAATTATTACAGTGTTTTTCCCTTGCTACCTGAGGGATGCTTTTTGGTGCTGCGAAGTGTCCTAGTCCTAGCTAGGTATCCTAGATCACACTCTTTCCTTCAGGAGGGTTTCCTGCAACTCTTCTGTCTGTTTTTCACAGGCTTTAAGTATGAACTAAGTGGCAGAGTGGGTGTGACATGTTATTTACTAAACTGCTAAATACAGTCTAATTTCTGGATATGTGAACAGCACTCTAAAGTTCATCTATTTAACTTTTTCTTCCACCAACTGCATTGCATCTACACTGCTAGCTCATGATTTGTCATATGTTGAACGTCTGAGGTTTTGTCATATAGCTCCAACATTTGAACCACAGTATTTGTATATGAACATCTAATCTCTTCCCTGATTCTAGGCATCACAGCTATAGAGGAAATCTTGAATGTGTGCATCCTAATTTTTCAGTAACCAAAGACAAACAATGTAATGACTGAATGCAATCTTGTGATATTTTTAATGCTTGGGCAATGCAACACTGACTCACTGTAGCCATGTCTAATATCTCCAAACATCCCTGACAAAGCTATTGGCTGGCCAAGATCAGTGCTTAAAAGTTCCAGCTGTTTACGAGGTATTTGTGTGGGGGAAAGTATGTGGCAATAGTTGTTTCTTCTAACTGAAAAATGGTTGAAGAGATTTTCCTACAAATTCCTCAAAATAAGTGAGCAAAACCAACTGTGGGTTGGAAATAAACAAGACCAATTGCTAACAAAAACAATGTTTAGGACAGTGAGACAGAAATCTTTCTGCACCTTCAGCTGGAGGTAGTGGAGGTAGCTCTCTGTATAAACTATTAGTAGCTGAAGTAAACAGGCTTGCATTGGGTTTTCATCCCAAAGCTGCATCTGTGGACCATCTAAGACACTCATTAGTTTGTAATTGTACATTAGCAAGATTTTGCAGAGTTTACATTTGATCACTACTTGTATCATTAGCACAAAGGTTAAAATTTCTAAGGCAAGAAAATGCTTTATAGGTTTTCTTCTTGCAGATTTGGGCACCCTGCTTTCATGTAACCTCTACATCACTTTCAGACAGCTCTTGGCAAGATCTTTATGCAAGCAACTACCTGGCTCCTTTGACTTAGACTGGCTCCAGTTCATCTCTGAAATTGGATTCTAACCTTATAGAATGCCCTTTTGATTTAGTGGTTGGACTTTAAATGAAGACTACACTACTTCCTAGATCCTCTCTCATCTGACCTGATTTGTCCCAGTTAAAAATCCATCTGTCTATGTGGTTGTCTTGATTATCATTGGGAAAGATGAGAAATGGGACAACCTGGTTCACAGGCTCTTGTGTTCCTTTCAGGTCTGTGTTTTCTTTCTGCTCGGTATAAGGTTTTAGCCCATTCACTTACCTTATAAGTTCACATAAAGCATACAGGAAGCTAGGGAAAACAAGGTGAGCACAATCATTTGTAAATATTTTCAAAGATTTTCAAAAACATTGCGATATCTTAATTGCCTAAAATATTTTCATGGATATTTTAAACAATTCAGTGCGATAGCTTTAAAATTCATACCAGGTTTGCTCATCCATGCCTTTGCATGTTCACTTGGTTTACACTAGCTGTGTATCTTCAAGCTACATATCTCTTACCTCAGTACAAAACAGGTTCTGTGCAACGCTTAAGCTTTGAACTACATTATTCAGCATAAAAGATAGACAACAAATTGACATTAATCCTAAGTGGAGTGTTTAACGTGTATTACACTCAATGAAGAAACAAGCACTTTAAGGTGATCTGTTACATTTAATGTGCATTACTACTTCGGGTAGGCAGTAAGAATCTCTTTATGGGGTACAGGGCATTCAAACAACCGTGGAGTGAATAAAAATGCAGATTTCTGACATAACGAATCCAGCATTAAGAAATAGGGAAAAGGGGAAAACTGTTTAATTTGGACTTTCCAAATGTGCAGACAAAGACGGGAAGGATTTCTCCATTTCAGAAAGAATTTCAGTGAAGTCTGCCCCTTTCCAAGGATCACTGATACCATAGGGATCCACAGTTCATCCTGCAAAGACTGTTGGATGTGCATCATCTTTTGTGTACATCTTTTGGAAAAAAAAAAAAAAAAGAAAAAAAAAAAGAAAAAAAAAAGAAAAAAAAAAAAAAAAAGAAAAAAAAGAGTCCCAGTGTAGAAATAAAGCAGCTTGGCTCAGGAGACCAGCAGGCAGAAAGCCCACAACCATGTTTATAGCAACAGTTTTTGGCTTGTGTTTATCTAAAGGGTTCCACTTCTGCTTTAATTACTCACATTCTGTATAAATAAGATATATTTAAAATGGGAGACTTCTCCCAGTGTAGAATGCTTTCAAGGGTGATGTAGTTTGTGAAGAAAGAACATCAAGGAACCAAGGCAGACTGGGGAAAAACAGATTATTCCTGAGCAATAATCTAGATCTATGTGCAGTTAGGAAACTTGTGCCAGGTCTTGTTAGCTGTGCAAAGACCCAGAACCAAATTCTTGGGAGTTCCCCAAGGCAATGTAAATTCTAATGAGGTCTGTAATTTCTGGTGGTGTATTTATTACCTATAAGATGTGCAGTCGTAAGATCTCTAGGTGGCTTTTTCCCAGGGCCAGTGTGAGCTGCAGATGCTCTTACCTAAGGCTGTCTTATCTCTGCTTGTGATTTCTTTGTTAGAAATGCATGTGCACACACAGATGGCCTGCATATGGGCTATAAATATTTTATCTCAGGGACACATTCAAGTGGCTATGCATGTGTTAGAGTTCTGCTATACAGCAGATTGCTGAAGGAAGTAGAGAATCCTCTAATCATATTTTTGAAGATGAAAGGCAAAATCCAGGAGTAGGAAAGGGAAAGTCCACCAGGGTGCCTTCACAAGGCTTGATGTCCTTACGGCTTCTACCCTAGAGCTCCCATCACAGGCTCCATTTGACTCAGCGTCTTGAAGATGGCTTCAAGTGGCTCTTCCTTCCCCAAAACGTGCAGCTGAAGGATGTCTTTTCTCCTGCCTCTTTCAAATTCCTCCAAGATGTGAGGGTGACCTGGGTACAGCCTCATCCCCAGGGCTTTCACTGGCTTCCTCCTCACTGATACATGGCACTTTATGATCTGTACGTGGAAAGGGCAACTTTACCATAGCCAGCACACCTAAGCTGGATCCAGATTGCAGTGCCAGGCTCCCCTGGTGTTCCCCTGCTCCCCTTGCTGCAAGCACCCCCAGGGGTGGGCAGGCTCCCCGTGCTGTGTCAGGATGTGGGGGGCTGCACGGGATGCTGCTGCTGACAGGGAGAACAGCGTGGGGTGTTCCAGGTACAGAGGTGCTTTGCCTCACTGTTGCTGCACCATGGACTGAGTGGGGGATTCCTTTGGGCAGGGGATTCCTGTGGGGTGCGGGCTGTACCCCACGGCTGTTGCCTTTAGGGCTGCTCTGGTCTTGGACTGGCCTCGCTCCTTGGGCCTGAGCTGCTGCCTTCTCTGGGAGAGGGGAAGAGCGGAGTGGGCTCCCCGGGCAGGGTACAGGGAGAGATTTCCTCCGTGCCCTGCTGTGTGAGTGGAATGATTCATTGTGCAAAGACGCGTTTCTTTATGTGTTTAAACAACACAGGGTAATGGAGCACTCTCCTTATCTACAGTGCGTAGCAAAAAGTAATAAGTGGCAATGATTATACTGCAGAAAAAAGGAGGTGAGAGCTGTTATTTTCTGGTGGGAATTACTGCTGCTTTCTTTTTCATGCAAATGGCATCTCATTTGAAACTGATGAATTCCCTTGTATTTTCATCAAATATTTTGTAGTAGCCAGTCTTTATTACTCTGATTGTTCAGCTTCTCATTACTGATAATCAGAAAAAAATAATGTATGATATAAATATGCATAGAAATAACACATAATTGGCTTCATTTTTGCTGCCGGCTACCCATTTACTTGTTCCTATGCAAAAGCAAGCACAAATGGATGTGAAACACCACCTAATCAGCATATGTCTGTGAGATCTAATGTGATAATCCACATACAAGTGAATCTAATTTTTCCCTGCTCAATACCACTGTATGCTGACTGTCTGCTATATAGTATAAATTCCTGGTATCTAGGGAAGGTGCTGTATGAAACCACTGCCTGCTGAGCTCAGACACGCAGAGGGGGCAGCAATACATGGCTGTTTCCCGGACCCGGCTTTCAGCTGGTTCAGAAAAAGTTGAAATGCAACATGGCACTTTGGAAAGGTGGAGGGAAAAAGTCTGTTGCTCAACTGGGCTGGTCTTTTTTTTATCAGCAAACTGAGGCAGAGGGAGAAAAAAGACAGCACTGTGAGTGACCCAGCCCTGCCTTGAGGCTATGAACAGGAGCCCAGTAAAACTAGCATTGAGTGTGCCTGGAAGAGGAGCTTGGAGTGGACTTCTGTGGTCAGCCAGGGTGCAGGCACACGGGGGTGGCAGGAGGGAAGGTGAATCAGTGAGCTAGATTGAAGGCAAGTTTACTCTGACTCAGAAAAAGAACTGAAAACAGTTCTTTCTGTTCTAGTCAATATATCAACCTTCTGGAAATGGTGAATGGAAACTTAGAAATAAGGAGCCATGCACAGGGAGTTCGGAGATGCAGCTCAGGCTGATGGAGCTGATTGTGTTTGGGCTCCTTGGTTAGTAAGGTGAGTCACTGGGTCACCAGATCCTGCATAGCTGTTTACATTAATCCTCCTCTATAGATAATGTTCCTTCAGGAGTGTGTGTCCACACACGCAGACATCCCACTTGACAGTCAGTTATGCTAAACAGTCCCATTAAGGAAACAAAATCAGATCTAAGCATGTGAGTGATGCCTCTGCAAATGGCTTTAGCAGACGGAAAGCAGAACTTGATGTGAAATGCTTTTTTCTGCCCCCTCTTCCTCCTCTTTCATGGCGCAAGCTTGGTATGATTGATGTGCTGCCTAAATGTAATGGGATTTGTCGTCCAGAGTGCATGTGGAGCAGGATGGTAGCCATGTGCTAATGTCATCCAACTTGACCGATCTTTCTCATGTAAACGGTAAGGCTCTGCTGTGAAATGCCTGCACTTTCCTTACCCCTAAGAAGGTCTCACCTTTTGTTGCCTAATCTTCACCTGCCTTTTTGGAGGAAGAATGGTTTATTTTCGGAAGTGAAACAAATAAGTAGTGAGAGAAAACTCATCCTGAGGTCAAAATGGAGTCCCTTAGCTCCTTAGCTTTTTTTTTTTTTTTTTTTTTTTTTTTTTTTCCTCTGAAACCTGGTGGTATTGGCATTAGATATGTATGTGGGTTTTTTTGACCCTGTAGCTTTTCTCAATTGCCTGAATCTCAAAAATGAGAAAAAAAAATCCAGATTCTTCCTGATGCTTGTACCATGTTCTTTTTTATTTAGATCTAGTCCCTTTGTCACTGCATTTTCAGCCAACTTACTATGTTGTGCATCTCTTCTTGCCCCTGCCTCACCTGTTCCTCAGTTATAGTAAAGACTGTAATGGCTGATCACATCATCTACATTTTTTAAAGAAAAATAAATCAGGAAGGACAAACTGCATTGATAAACTGGCAAACTGGAGAGCAGTGGGAGGGATAATGGCACAGACTTCCAAAAAATAAAAGATTGACTTAGCCAAACCTCATCTACTGTTGATTTCTAAGAATGTGAAGCAATTAGTATTTAGAAGTTCATAGAGCTGGTCTCCGTGGTTAATGAGGCTTTGACTCAATGCAATGAATGTGCAAATACATTCAGATAAGATAAGCAACCTGAACTTTTACTTCATAATGATGAGTTTTTGAAGTTGTACTGTAGCAAGTACTGTGAGCAAACATCCTCCTCTTACTAGTTTTGTTCTGAAGTTTTATTTGTCTCATTGCTCCCTGTCTTCAGATCTCCTTTATCTATGACTTCTTGCCTCCTGGAGAGCAGGACTTCAGGAATGGCAAAACACTTGAGGAAAGATGAAGAGCAATTGGAGGAAGCTTGGAGGAGAAAAACAAGAATGATCAAAAGTCTAAAAACAGCCATGACCTTTGGTGTATGGCTGAAAGAATGGTTCCTTAAATGTGAAGGGGGGAACTCTAAGGGAGACATAATGTTCTTCAAATATATGTTAGCTGCAAAAGATTGCTGTTCTCCATGTACAGTATAAATAAGAATATTTGTTAAAGGCTTAAGTCACAGGAAAGGAAATTTTAGGGTTAGTGATTTAAAAAAATGTCCTAAGGAGAGTGAGGCACTGAATAGCCTAGGGGCATGTGGACTTGCTGTCATTGGAAGGTTTTTAGGAACACAAGATTTCCAGCATTTCTTGGAAAATGATGTTAATTAATACCAGTACCAAATCTGTAGGGGAGAAAATCTGAGCCTTTCAAATCAGTGGGATATTATGAAGAACATTCTTCTGTGGGTTTCCTCTCCAGCCCTGTCTTAAAAAGAAGAATTTACTATAATAAAAACATTTTAAACAGCAAAAAGTCCTTTAAAATATTGACATATTACTTTGTGCAAAGACAGTGTTGAATTTTCTTCATCTGTTCGTGAAAATTGTTTTATTTTTTCCCCTGAAATAGATGAGGGTTTTATCCCAAGGGGAAATGTGAGTATTTTCTTTCCAGTTCTTCATACTTAGAACAGCAATAGAATCTAATTTTTTTTTTTTTTTTTTTTTTTTTTTTTTTTGTGCTGGTTAATAAAAATCAGTGTTCAACTGAAGAGAAAAGGTCCTTCATCCTATCACATGCTGGTCATCTTCATCCAGCAAATCCAGCCTTGGGCCTTAAGGGGGCTTTGCTGATATGAGCAGTTCCAGGGGCTGCTGCTGTGAGCCTGCAGATGTCAATGAGCTGCTGACAAAGTTCCACCAAGATGTCAATTGGCTTGAGATGGTCTGAAATCCCCCAGGGACAAGAGAAGGGAGAAGTACTCCTCCTTCCTCCAGGCTTGTCTGTCTGTTCGCCTGAGCATAGTGCTAGCTCCAAACATCACTGCTGGAGCTGTGGAGCTCTGAGCCTGGAGGCCTTTGGGGCTCAAGTGCCTGAGAACAGTCTTAGGCCCAAACTGCATGCCTCTGCCTCCTGTGGGCAGAGCTGTTAAGTGATCTCTGTCATAAAAAGTGTTAGTCATAGATGGTTGATGGATCTTATATAAAACATTTTTAGATATCTGTATTAATTGCTTTTAAATCCTCCTGAGCTGAGACTTACTGATGCACTGGAAAGCCAGCCAGCAGCTATCTGCTGCAGGGGAGAAGCAGTGAAGTTGCTCGTTTGCTTGTATTCACAAAATCAGATGTACCAAGTTGTTTTTATCTGAGTTCCTCAAAGCAAGAAAGAAAATGTTGTAAAGTATTCACAGAATCATAGGATGGTTTGGGCTCTTAATCATGAATGAGGTTAGTGAGAGCAAGTTCTGCTCTGCAGCACTGGAATATGCAAAGAATAGGGTGACTCCACATAGGCATCTTCCTTTAACGTCCACTCTGAAGACGCTGTTTCTGAATCCCTGTCCTCCAGACAGTTTGGGGTACACCCCACTGTTGTTGGGACAAGTGAGTGGTGTTTATGCTGGAGAAGCAGAGCCCTAGGCAGCGGCTGGGCAAAGGAGGAGCTGCCTCCAGCCGCGAGCAGGGCTGCTGAGCTGCTGGCAGGGGGCTCTTCAACCATCTCCTCCTGTTGGCTCCCACATGGCTCCAAGTCCAGATGCAGTTTACTGTGGCTGTTGCCTATTGCTCTGTGGCAGAAAGCCAGCTGCTGAATTAGCCACAACGTAAAGAAATGGCATTTGGCTGCCCAGTGTTCGTGTGGTGGTGCATGAACTACAGGCCCCGGCCTGGAGCTGGAACCCAGCGTCTGGTGTCAACTTTCTGATGAGAGCGGAGTGCGCAGAGAAAAACAGATCAAGTATTTCAAATCTACCCCGCGAAGGGAAAACATTATCTGCCTGACCATGGCAAAGAGGCTGTAAGGATGTAACCCTTGGCAAAGCAAGCTATGTTCGTGCGTGGTCTTGATGAAGTACTTAGCTTCAATTAGAGTCGTGGGCAATGCTGGAGGCCAAAGTGGTGTGCGGATCCAAATTTTACAAATCATCCTAGGGATCATTTCTGGGATGGGCATGGGCAAGACCATGACACTAATTATTTCTGACCTTTAGAGAAAAAGAAATTGAAATCTAGCTGTGGAAATAGTGTAACATCTGAAACTTGGCCCACCCTGTTGCTAAAATTCATTTTATTGCGAGCTTCAAAGAAAGTGGTGCTGGCTGCTGGATGATAGGCCTTCAGATACTGCAATCCAAACATGAAAGAAGGGCTGGTCCATTTCCTGTAGAAATGGCTTTGGTTTTTGTTCAGCTGGTGAACATGCCTTGCTTCAGTCGGGGCAGCTGGGATGAGGGGCAGCCTCATGCTGAGAAGAACACAGACATCGACTGACTGCCACAGTGCTGCTGGAGGACCTCGGAAAAAAGGCTGGAAAGGACTTTCAGGGTCATGTCTTGGCTCTGCCTCTCAGGCAACCACATGGCAATGGCATTTGTAAGTGCATCAAGATGAATTGTTTCAAGTCAAGACCGAGTCCCGCTGCTGCTGGGAGGAGGCTGTTCCACAACCTCATTTCTGTGGTGGTTAAAATCCTTCTCATTTCCATCCTTATCATATTACAGACCTGCTTATGGCCATTTATTAATGAAAGCTGTGAGCAAGGCCGTTAAACTTTTACATCAAGATGTTCTTATGCCAACAGCCCTTTTTTACCTAGTTTTCTTCCTTCCTAACATTCATATTCATGAATGCCACTCCAAATATTATGCCAGCATGTTATGTTGCCAAACAGCATGCTATGGTAGAGAGTTGGATTAATGGGAAACCAACCCCTTTTCCCTGTCTTTTCATCTGAAAGTCTTTTAACCCTCTCCTTGAATTCCCTAAATTTTCTCTCTTTTTCTTTCCATGAAGCATCTCCATTATGTTCTTTTAGCACTTGTTTGCCAAACCAAACTCCCCCAGTGCAAAGTTTGCACCCTTTTCTCGATTCACCTTCCAGACTCCTCTGGGATGGGTGATACCTTTTCTCTGTAAGATGGTCTGCTCAGTAACGAATTTTTGGGTTGGAAATATGGCTAGAAGGGACAATTATTATTATTTTTTTTTTTTTCAAAGCATCTTTTACAAAATCTAGCAGATTTTTCCAAGCTGTGCATTTCAAAACTGGAATATTCCTTTGGCACCAAAGGTAGGATCTTATGATGTTTTCTGCCAGCTTTGGTCTCTTGACACATTCTGGAGTTCACTGCCATGGATTTACTTCTAGAGCCCTTGCCCTCTCTTAAATCAAGTTGGAGTAGTTTTCCTTCTAAGCCTGAGGGAAAATTGCTTTATTGTTTCTAGTTTCAAATCTTATGTGTAATCCCCAGAATATCCTATGGATATCCTGGAGTTTCTCTGAATAAAGTGTTTTCTTTTTGATGATTTTCTTAGAAACGCAGATGCTTTCTCAGTATTTCTCTGAGGTATTCCCTCCAATATTTGATTATCCTTGTTAAGGAGGGCGCCATGCTTCTGCTATAGGCCTTTATTAATAAAAGTATGTTATTCATGAGGAGAAATTCCAAATGCCAGAACATTCCTATATAGTAGAAGATCCATTTGCTTTTGGCTGCATTTTCAGAGACAGATAGAAATTGAGAAGAATGAGTGTGATCCATGCTTACGGAGTGGGGGTGGGAGCAGGATGCTTTATTTTATGGCACCACATCGTAAAAGCCCTTCTATCCATCCACATCTGCCACCGCCTTGTGAGCCTGCGTGCAGGAAACCTCTGCCCCACACCAGAGTGGGAGGCATGTCCATGGGGAAGGGAAGGGAGAGAGCAGTCTGCTGTCATCTGTGCCCACCCCACTGCCGTGGTATAGAGGAGATATGGATAGGGAGCGGGTGACAGAGGGGAGTAGCAGGACCTGCTGGTAAAAGACAGTGTCAGATGCTTCTGATGCTGTAGTACTGCCAGCAGCTTGCTGTTTGCTATGGCATACAGCTGGACTTGTGGTACTGCTGTGGCATCCTTGCACAACTGTTACTGTGCAGTCTGCACACCATATTGCAGAGCTGCGGAAATCAGATCCAAAATCTGTTAAAGCTTATGAGTGATCATCCTTGGGAGCCCCTCAGCTGCCTAAAGGTTACTCGCACTGTTCGGTCTCTGCTGCAAGACTCAGGGACATACTGTCTTACTTGTTCTGATCCTGGCCTGGGCTGGTTGTGCAAATATTAACATTGGCTTTTCCCTTTCTCAGCCTGCCTCATATGGTAAGAGACCACATGTATGAATAATGTGACAGGCATTTCTTTTGGTGGGGTTGGAAAATGCAACTTTCCTAGAGTTAGATCCGGAATTGGCAAGAGTCGCTGCTGCCACTCAGTTTTTGGCCTCAGCAGAAGGAGCAGCAACCCCTTTTCATTAGCAGGCATCTGGGGCAGATAAAAGGCCTGCTGAAGTCGATGGGCACCAGAGAATTGCATCTGACAGTGTTTGCTTCGGAGTAACAAGGCACTCGCTGCTGAGCAAGAGGTTCCCTCTGAGGGCAGAGCAGCCACTGGGATGCTCTTGGCCACGTGCGCTTTGGGCAGACCTTGGTGGCTTCTCAGAGGTGGCCGTGATGTGGCTGATTGTGGCAGGCAGCACGGCAGCCGGGGTCCTGCTAAGCTGGAGGGGGCTACGATGCCTTTCTGGGTGTTAGCCCGACAAGAGGGGAATGCCATGGTCACACCAATTAAAAACTTTGGCAAAGAGGAAACATGGTTGATTAATACTATTTAAAAAGGGGGCGAAAAACATAGGACTTCTGTGTTCAGGGTTATGGAATAAATCAATATATTAACCCAAATCTAATTGCAACCCTCTTTTTACAGGCTAGTTAGAGCTTATTGAAAATAAAATTAAAACAGCTTTGATTTTGGCTCAAACATAAAGCTAAAATACTGAAATAGCATGAAAAGACTTTTTTTTTTTTTTTTTTTTAATAGTAATTTCTGACCGCATGAAAATAAGGAAGTACTACAAATCTTTCAAGAAAGTTGACTTTATGAGATTTCCAGCAACATTTCCAGATTAAACAGATTTGGCTCTGAGTTTAAACTCTTTTAGGCTCATCTGAAGCAAACAGGTTTTCTGAGATTTATGTCAGTTCGGACTCCACTCCCTTATAGGAGTTTCACTGCAGATTTTTGAAAGCTCTATTTATGGGTATATTTAGGGGAACTGTGCAAATCATGCAGGAGGTAGACTGAATCTCAAAAACCTGGATTCTGCTTTCAGCAGCAAACCTAGGATCACCGACCAGTTCAATAAGGGTCTAACAAACTCTGGACAGACTTCTTTGGAAAAGGGGTCCAGGTTGGATTTTCATTTTGACTTTACTCTGTTTAGAGGAGAGGGAGTCTTGAGGAATGAGAGTACTGCTGTGCGATTTCTTGCTGTCCCGCAGGCTGCTTTGATTTTATGCTGGCTGTCTAAAAGTTATTAGGTATTCAGTTGCTACTGATTTTAACGAGAGGTAAGGAAAACCTGGTGAGGGTCAGCTTGTTGCTTTGAGCTGGCTGAATACTGATTTGTGATCAGAGTTGAAGCTGAGCTTTGCTGAGCCTGCTGGGACCAACTTAAGAGAGCATCTGCAGTCTGCATTAGAGTTTCTGTGCACAGAGACACTATTTAGATTAAGGCTGATCAACAAGGCTGTGAAATGATCTAGCGTTTAGGAATAAGGCTAAGGGAATTCAAGCCAGGGTAAGATACCTCCTCTGCCGGAGGATGTATCTGCATGCAGCGGTATGTATGCAGTATGTGTGCAGTATGTCACCTTGGTACACCAGGGTAGTGGTAAAGGTTGGGAAAAGCTTCCCTCCCACTAGGATTAGTAGGGCCATTGAAGGATTTGGGTATTGTTCTGAAGAAAAATCACTTGAATTCATGCTAGCTGTTACAGGGAGATTTTTTTTTTTTTTTTTTTTTTTTTTTGTGGTTATTTGAATCTTGGTGATATGTAGGATTCGGAATCATCACGTTTTCTCCAGGAAATCAAAATACTTCTACTTTTATGGCAACTGTACTTCTGTGTCTCAGCTTTCTACAAATTCATTTGGATGTTAATGTGCTGAGGTCCCATTATGTAACGGATGCATTTAGCTCCCTGAATGCAGAGTTCAGCATCCATTTTTTTCTTTGAGCAATTTTCTGGACTACAACAAAGGAGATGAAAACACTGGGTTTCTTATGACTACTGATCTTCCTCAGCTTCCTTTCATTCTACCCTTTACAAGAGTCAGCTGAAACTGGACAGTACGTTTTGCTCATTTTGTGAGAAGAAAGATAAATGAAGGCGCTAACAATTTAAAACAGCAAATCCTTGTGAAATGCAACTGCCCTGATTCACAGAAGGCTTTTACTGTAGTGCCCATCTTATGCTTACCAGATTGGTAGCTTGGGCTTTTATTTATCTTTAGGAACAAACTAAGATTTATAGAGGAGATTTGGCAAAGATGTTACCCATAATAAAATCTAATCACTTTGGATATTTTTAGTATAACGAGATCCATACTGCTCCTTTCAGAAAGATCTTTGGGCTCCCAATGGGGAGGATGTTTACAGCTCTGGACCTTCAAGACTTTAACTTGATTATTTGCAGGCAGCAGAGTCTGCTTGCTTGTATAACAGAACAACAATTGTGTAATCACCACTGTTAAGTGAAAAGTCACATGATGGGAGTTTTGTTTAAACTCAGCTGCTTCTTGTTTCTTGCTGGGTTGCCGTTCTCGGGTGCGCACCCTCAAGAACAGTGAGTTCAGTAATGTGAAACAGCATTTCTTCTTTGTTTTTTCATGCTTTTTAACTTTGTTACGGCTTTCAAAACTTCCCAGGGAAATAGCTTCCAGTACTAGTTATCTGGACTAATTACATATTTCGGCATGGGATGGGTTTGGCGTTAATGGGTCAACAAGGGCTTTCCTAGTGACTCTGTTTGTCCTCAAGCATGAACAGCTTCCCACAGATCTGTTTGCACACTTCAGCTTTTAATGGGCCACAGAGACTCAGTGCTCTCAGGAACATTGTGGATGTAACGCAGAGGACTGAATGGATGGAGGACCAGAGGCAGCTGTCACGAGCAAACATATGTATGTGTATATGCAAAAGTGGATTTCCTAGAGAGGAAAAAAGAAGTCAGAATGGTACTTAGGAATTGGGAACGTGACAGTTTCCACTCCAGGGTCAGAGGATTTGAACGGAGCAACGATTGTGCTCAGATCCCCGCAAATCATAATGCCTATCCTTTGTGCTATGCCAGTTCTTATATAAGTTGTTCTTGCAATATCCTGATCTTGTGGAAATAATGGGGGGAAAAATAATTCATTCTACATTAAAAATGGGGTAAAAATAATTTCCTGTAGCAGGGATTTCCTATCTGACTCTTTGAAGCAGTAGTAAAAGCCATTGTTTGGGACATAATTTGAGAGATGGTCATCAAAAACGGAATGAAATATGGTTTGTCTCAATTGTGTAAGGGTGAAAACACCAGAAGTTTACATATTTGGGATTCAAAAGTATTTGTTATCTAACCTGTGCCTCCTTTTTACTTCTCTCCTAGATCTAAAGTCCTGTTCTTCCTTTTTCTGTTTCCTCATTTTCCTCCTCTTACTACTTGCACTGTACTGCCCAGGGTCTGGAGGAGCTCCCTTGTCCCACACATCAACACCAATGCTCCTGTTAAGTGTCAGCGAGTCCTCCTTTTTTTCCTGCTCTCTTCTGTACTTTTAGTGCTATTTCTGACAGACCTGTTAGAGTATTTAATTTCTTTATTCAAGGTACCCTAAACTATATGAGGAGAGTTCAGACTGTATGGAGATTGGTCTTACTCTGACTGAGGCACGGCAGCAGTTGCCCTGGGGTGTCTGTCGATAATAAATGAGAGTAGGTGATCTACTGGCACCAGCAGAAACCTTACCTCCTGAGAGATACAAATCCCCTCGTGAAGAGTTTGAAGCTCCTGAGCTTGGCCCTTTTCCTACAGATAGGTTTAGCCTGGGAAGGCTAACTGAATCACAGATTATGCCCTGCATGCAACTACTTTGGCATCTCAGCACGGTAGAAGTACCACGCCGCGCGGACACATCATTCCCTTTGTTACTGACACTGCATGACTACAACTGCAAATATTTTCCACAGTTGCTCTGCCTTTCTCCATGTGGCTGTTACGTTTTTGGAGTGATGACGATAGCTACGTGTTAAGCATGAACAAGATGTCTATACTTTAACCTTTGCTATAAGCTGGTTTTGATTTTCCTTAATATAAAGCAAGTGGGGGACAATGGATCATGTTGTGCCTGATGAAAATTTCTGAGCAAATGGTTTAAAGTCCCCTGTGCACTATCTTTGCCAGGGTTACTTCAATGTAACCACAGAAGAAGGCTGAATCGGCCAGCAGTTTGAGCAACAGGTAGTGTCTGAATCCAGCTGTTGATGGGAAAGATGATTTTCCCCTCTTCCCAAATCTTTTCCTGTAGCTCAGCCTCCACAGGGATGACTATGGAGGCAGTATTACATTGCAAGGACATGTGTCTTGTTCTCTGACAGTTTTCCATGACTTCATAATTTATAGCATAATAAACCAAGAATCATATGTCGCATTGCTCCTGGAGTGGGCAAGGCACCACAGCTGCTGCCCTGAGAGGCAGGACGAAATCTGATTTCAGAAGCCATTTTGGAAAGAGAGGATTACCGAGTATTGTTTATGTTGAAAGAAGCAAAGTCGGTATCAAACTGACGGAAAGCCATTTATAACTGCAAAAATACTAAATACAAATTGCTATTTGATGTGTTTGAGAGGCTTTACCTCTGCTCCATGGTTTCTTTCTAATGTCAGAGGGATGGTATTTAATGGAATAGGGCAGCCAAGGTCAAGTTGAGACATGGATTTAATTCCTTACCTCTATAAACAAAAATCACATTCCTTGCTAAACTTCGCATGACAAGAGGGAAGAGATGCAGACAGGGATTTAAGCATTGCACTCTGTTTATATTTAAAAAAGGATGGAAAAAGTTCATAAAGGTGATAACCAGTTTCTCCCTGGAAATAGAAGGACAAATAACCTCAGACTGAGAAGCCGAAAGTTTGACATAGGACGGTCTGTGGACCTGTTGGATCCCCAACATTCACTTTTTGGCTTCTTCCATCAGCCTTGACTGATGTGCCCCCCCAAAGTGTTAGCAGCCCGGGAGGACTGAAGGTGCTGCAATGTTTTGGTGCAACTGGGGCTCAGATTTGATTAGTGCAGGTAGGGTACCACATATCCTAGCCACTCTTTTGTCAGCTATGTTTATCAAACCTGGAGACATGGAAAACAGCTGTATTCTTGGTGTTGAATAGCTAGGTGGCCATTCTGCACCTAGGTCACTTTCTTCTTTTTAACCCTTGACTAATCTGTCACACTTCAGAAAGTGAGAAGGGCTCCCTGAGAACTGGGAGGTTTGAGCCATCTCAGGATTTCTTCAGTGCAGGGAGCTTTCCATTATGGAGCTTGCTTGGCTGCTGTGCTCCCTCCAGATATATTCCAGCTGCTTCCCACTTCTCAGCTGATGCAGACTCTTGATATATTCATAGTTAGGTAAAAAGCCAGCAAATCCTTCTCCTTCTTCCCTCCCCTCTCCTCACACACATACAACTGACAGGAAAATAAGCACTACTATTTCATCTTTAAAATCAGAGGGGGGACATGGTTTCCCTGTGAAGTAGTGGAAACATTGACATCATGTTTGGAACAGCTGTTTTTTCCCCTTTCCTGTTCTAATTGCACCGAGTTTTTAAAGCCAAGGAATAAAATCTTCCCCTCTGGAGTGCAAGAAGGTTCCCCATAGGCTACTGTTTGTCTGGGCTTGGGATGAGTCACGCTGTTCCTTTTGCAATTCATTGACAAATTACTAGAACCAGGGGCTGGGAACTTTGATGGCGGGGGAGAGAGCAAGGAGTTCAAGACAGTTGGTGATAGAAAATGAAGAGGAATTATTTATAGAAAGTTCAATGGCTGGGTCCTTATTTCTGTGTTATATTCTTTCTTTCCACTTTAAAGGAAATGGCTGCTATAGCAGGAGTGACTCACTCAACAAGTGTTGCCAGCAATGTGGGTTTGCCATTTGCTTATGTTAACCTTTTATCACAGCATGGTGCAAGTGTGTGGTTCCAGATAAGACCACAGATGTGAAGGCAGAGGGAAACAGCAGGGGGTGGGAAGAACATAATTTTATAGTCAAACATCAGTCCTGGGTGTCTGCACTGAGAAGAAGCTCCCTGATGGCTGACCTGACCTGCAGTAGTACTGAGAGGTTTGTCCGCTGTAGCAGTGCCCATGTTACAACCTGTGCTGACTTTGGAAACCTAGGCTGTGGAATTCTGTATCTCAACAAAGCAGAGGAAACTCCACCAGGCACAGACACGAGCCAGGTACACACTGTCAACTTGCTCTTTGCTAAATGTTTTTATTCCTGCAACACAACCTGTTTGTGCTGGCACCTGCTTCCCAGCTCTGCAGAGCTCCTCGCAGATCCCCAGAGGTTCCAGCTCTTCCACTGGGAAGAACGTAGCCTTATGCTAACAGAGGGGAGGGGAGAAACAGAGAAGGAGATTGCAAGGAAGATGAGGAAGAGATTTTTCTGGGTTCCCTTCTTTCCATGAAATTGTCCATGAAATAAAGGAAAGAGCAGTAAAGGGAGTGAGTAAAGTACAATGTCTGCTCAGTCAGTCTGTGGGGAAGCCCAAAGGCAGCAAAAGGAGCCAGAGCTCAGCAAAGAAAGAAAATAGGACACCATTCTCCACAGGAATGGTGTTAAGCTGAGGCAGGGGAAGTTTAGGCTGGACATCAGGAAGAGGTTCTTCACCAACTGGTCACACACTGGAATAGGCTCCCCAGGGACGTAGTCACTGCACCAAGCCTGTCTGAATTTAAGAAGTGTTTGGACTGTGCACTTAGTCACATGGTCTAAACTTTTGGGCAGACCTGTGAGGTGCCAGGAGTTGGACTTGATGATCCTTCTGGGTCCCTTCCAACTTGGGATATTCTATGCTTCTATGATTGTATGAAATCCATCTGATTTTGCTTCTAGTCTCTTGCCTGTTACACTTGCAGGTTACATTCACATTTTCACTGTTCTGAAGTACCTGCAGACAGCATGTTCTAGACTCAGCAGTACCAGTGCTAAGCCTAAGCTAGTCCTGATGCTGCAGGATCCCAGTCAAACCAGTCCCAGCAAAAATCTTCCAGCAGTGGCTACAAGCTGTTCTGCAAGAAGAGCTGGCTGCTGACTAATGGTCTACTAACCATATGAAATAGTACAAGTCTCATGAAAGCACTTGCGATTGGTACATCTGTACTGCTAAATGAAAGAAGTCCAAAAATGAGGGAGGTCAGTCAAGCAAGGACCGTTGGTTGTCTGCGCTTCTTTAAGTCTCGTTTGGACTCTGCATTCCAGCAAGCTGAAAATGGTGCAGAAATGAATATTTCTGCACCATGTGAGGGCAGGGATGTGATTGTAGTTACATATCCTACAGAAAAACACCTGATAAGCTTTTTAGGTCTCTAGTGCCATTAGTGTTACTTTATAGCTTAGATTTTAAGCACATCAGCATCATGCGTAGCACCAACCCCTCTGTTTTAGACAAAACGAGGAGACGTGTAAGCAGTACACAGTTTTAATCCTTGTGTCCAACACATCCAAAGTTTGGGATTGTTTTTCTTTGGATTGATGGAATGGAAATTTGAATGTTCCTTTGACCGTGCCTTAGGAAAGTCTAAAGTGAGGGACTGTAAATAGTTTGAGCTGACATTTCAGCTTGAAAGTTAGGGGAAGGAATGAAGAGAAGCGGCCAGCATTAATGCTCACTTGAATTGTGAAGGGAAATTTAACATTAAAGACTTTTTTTTTAATTTTTCTACTGATATTGTAGTTTCTAAAGCCATATAAATTCAAAATGTACTTTTAACAAAAAAACTACATGCCAACCTCTTTTCTTACCCCATCTCTCCATTTCTTTCATGTCCTTGAATTCCCTGCAATAATCCCTGGATACGGATTGGAAACGAAGCTAGTTTCTGCGGATACCACCCTGGCCTAGAAAGATGGAGTGATTTCGTAACAAAGCCTGACATGCCAAACTTGGTGTCTGCAGTTAGGAGCGTTCCTCATTGCAGTTTTGTGTGCTAGCCTGGAGTTTGTAATTAAATCTGATAGAGTGGTCACTCACGGTACCCTGTTGTGGTAGCTGGTGTTGCTCCGCGCTTTTGGGGTAGCATCCTGAACAGCCTCTGCATAAGATGTTTATTATAAAAACCTCTAAAGCTGAGTGCTCTGAGGTGAACGAGGCAGGATGAGTGTCTGAGAAAGTTCACTAGGAATGGAAAGTGGGAGAGTTGCCTACAGACCTCTTCCTTTGCATTCCCTTTCACTGCAGTATTATAAACAATCAGTACAATTTTTAGGCTTTTGGTAGTTCTGGGAGATATTATCCTCATTTTGTGCATAAGGCCTTGGATGATCCTTCTGTCTAGAGAGGTGCTGTCCTCAGCTGGGAAGCATTTGATTTAGCCAGGCTAGCAGAGAAGTGCATTTGGGGAGTTAGTAAAGCTGGCAGCCAATAAAAGGAAATGTTTCATCATGTGTCTTTAGAAAATCACACTGCTTTTTTCTGGTCTTTGTGCTCTTGTACAGTGAGTGAGCCCTGCTTAGCTCTCATTCAGAGATGCTTCAGATTGCTATGACAGAATCACTGTGTGCTCTCTCTTGTTTACTACATTCTCGTTCAGTGCTTTTCTTTTAATTCCTGTTATAATAAGCCCATTTTCAATGGAAAGTGACAGTTTTGCAGCCAAAGCTTTTTCAGTCATTCTACTGCTTGGAAGTCATGGAGAGGCAGTGTAATTTCGGTTGTGACACGGCGGCTGGGAGATCCAACTGCATCATGAACAGACAGTTGTAATTAACCTAGCTGTAATCCAATTAGTTAGTGGTATCCAGGCTGAAAAGCTGTAATGGTGACAGCCGTAACATCCTGCCTGGTAGCCTGAATACATATTTTACAACTGAAATGAATTTCACTGAGGTTTTTTGCAGTATGACTGTGTGCTGTTTTCACACTTGCTAAATGTGTCCTTTAAAGCTCCCTGTGCTTCTTTGTAGAGCAGCGTTCTGAACAGCCTCTGCAGAAGACTTTCAGTATGCTCTAGGTGGCAACAGCTTCAACAAGTCCCAAACGATGGTACCTGCTTCAGCCAGGACTAAAATGTTGTGCTCTGTAGCTGTATTCCATCGCATCCTCCCTACTTGCAATGTGCGTCTGCCAAAGGTGCAGAGGCAGCAGATGAGGTATCTCTGGCCATAGGATGCTCAGATCATGCTTTCTGCTGCCAATTTTTGATTTCTATTGGTAAGTACAAATACAAGAAACTTTCAAGTGAAATTCTGGCTTCAAGGAAAAAGCAATTTAAAACATTGTACTGACATGAGTGGAGCAAGGCTTTTAGGTATTTTCACCTCATTTTCCTTTATTAAACCCAAGTAGTATGTCAGGAGTTCTGAAGTCAGGGGAGCTGTGCTCATTTATGCTTTATGCTTGCAAGCAACCGATTCACATTTTCTGCTAGTTAAAATCCCTGTAAAGTTTATGTGGAGATATTTCCTTGCGTTATTTTCCTCTAGGCTGTCTCCTTCTCATGCACTTTGTTATCCAACTCTTTATCATCAATGTTTTTCTTTTATCTTTTTTCCCGGTTAGTTCAAAGCAGCCTTTATTCCCAAGATATATACATTTCTCCAGTTTACGTGACTTTTGGCCCTGCAAGAAAAACTCTGGTTTTTTTTAACCTTCATTATACAGTTGATGTTTTTATTAATGAAAGTAAGTGTAGACTCAACATGTTGATGGTGCTTTTAAAAAATGATGTGACATAATCCCATAACTGAATGCTTTTGACATACACCCCTTTATTTCAGGTAATTCTAGACTCTTAAAAAAAAAAAAAAAAAAAAAAAAAAAAAGAAAGAAAAGGCTATTCTTGCTACGTTGTAATGCAATGGAATGATAAGCTCCACAGTAGCTTCCTCTTGAATGTTAATGATGTGCTGCTTGTAAGTCTTTCAGTGCCAGAGTCCAGTGCTGCCCTAGCAGCTCATCTATCATAGATCCATGAATTCAGTGAAGGGTTTTATTTTCGAGTTTGTTTCAGCAAACAAAACTGTTACTACATCTCTCATGAAACAAGCATACTGAGTGCTCTCAGCCCCATGGACAGTAAGTTCACTCCTGCCTTAGTTTTCCCTCTTGAAGTAAAAACATGTTCCACCTGGGTTTTTTGGAGGTGAGTGACTGGTATTTTATTTTTTTTTAATACTCCTGAGACATGTTTCTGCCATCCTGGAAATAAAAGGTGTTTTCCCTGAGTCCAGAGGTGGTCTTCCTGAAGTCTTAGCATACCAGGAACACTAGCATTGCCTTGGAACCAGGCTGACACAAAATAAGACATTAACAAGGCTCTGGAATCTAAGGTATTAGAGGGTGGGGATTATTCCCATTATGGAAGAGGAGGATCAGACCAGACAGATATTGCAAAGTCATAGTATATTACTAAATGGGACTGATATGTTAATGAAAATATCAGTTGTTGGCTCTTGCAGACTTCTGTATGCTGTTGTACCTGGAACCTATATCCACAGGGTGAGATGTGCAGCTGTGAAATGGTTGTGCTGTTCTTCAGGAAGAAGTGCTGTAGGCTGGATTGAAGTGTCCTCTTTCCTCATTCTGACCTACAAGCTACCCTAAAAATGACGGTCACTTTGACTTCTGAAGTCAAAAACAAAGTTTTGACACTGTTGCCCTCTTTGGAGAAGACCAACTATAAAAGAAAACTCAGTAAAATCTTTGGCATCCCGGAAACTGCAGTTGTATCTGCACTTTGCAGTGTTGTGTAAAGTACTAGCTCTCGTCGAGCTTGCACATCCTCACTGGCACGAAACAAGCAGCAGGCTAGTGAGGGTTTGAGGGTTTGTTTTCTTCCCAGCCCACGGCCCAGCTCCCAGCACAGCTTGGGTTGGTGCTACGTGTAGGTAGCTGTGTTGGTTGCCTTCACCACAGTAACATCTCATATATGAGGACTTAATTCTCATGAGTCTCATTGACCTTAATAGAGTTAGTGGCCTTAACTGTACCTGTAGGGAGTGATGCTACAGAGAAAAATGAATTAGCTTAAATCTAGGCTATGAATATACAACTGAGTGGGCTCATACAAGAAAGAAGAAAATAAAACTGGTGGGCTGAAGGGGGCTGGGGGGGGTTGGCAGCTACTGGATGGGAATAACTTAACAAGAGCTTAATATTTAAGAACATACAGGCATCTACCTGGAGAAAAGAAAAAACAAACAAACAAACAAACAACAAAAAACACTGTCTTCAGAAATTAAGTTCTGTGTACTTCTGTGGGAGAAAAAACAAAAAACAAACAAACAAAAAAACACCCTCGTTTAAGCCAACCAAGTGGAAAAGCTTTGGAGTTTGCCCTGTAGAAAGCACAAACCCAGCTGGATTCTTTCTGCACAAGAGAAAGCTTGGTGCAAACAAGGGGTCATGAAAATACCCACTCCATCTGTGACCTGACATGCTCTCTGCATGCCACAAGGTATTTCGAAATGCCATAAATACAAGAAGTATCTGACAAAAAAGATCTTTCTGTAAAACAATGCAAGCCTTGGATGTTGCTAATTCAAAGGAGATATGTAAATGCTCAGGCATTTGTCAGAGAGCTATGACTCTATTTAGTGTTCTCTACTGGGAAATTCAGAGGATCTTGACAACGTATTTTTTAATTAAAAAGTACTTTTTGGAAACTTTAACCTTGCACATCTCACCACAGCTGAATATGATGTGTGTATTCTCTCAAATGAAAATAAGTATCTTTCCAGAATCCATAACATTAACAACCTCAAGTGGTATTATTTATATCAACAGCAAGCCTCATTCTGCTTTTGCTTGCCTTGGGGAGACATCAAAAATTAATTAATTTAACCTGGAGATTACTACATCGTACTCATAGCTATAGTATGCGAATGTATTAACCAACTAGACTAACATCTGTTGTGTGGGGCTCTTTCTTCCTTTTGTCTGTTCCTTCCAAATAAATCTTTTTTTTTATTATTATTTTTTTTACTGTTTTCAGAGAATAAAAAGCTGCATTTTATTCCTTTTAATAGATTTTGCTTTGACTGCTTTGTAAAATGAAAACCCAATGACAGCAAAACCACAGCAACAGCCGAAGTGCAGCTTTTCTTCTTTGTCCTTTCCCGTTTAATATTTCCTGCCCCTTCCAGTTCATGCACAGAATAGCAAAACATAGCTTTTTTTTTTCTTTTCTTTTTTTCTTCTGTCTACCACCCCTTGTGCTGCTTGTGCTAGATCAGCTGTCCATGGAGCAGGGGAGTGAGCAGGGGACCGAGCAGCTTGAATCAGTTTGCCTTGCAGCATGGGCATGGCTGCAGTTACTTGAAATACCCAGGAGGCGAAGGAGGAACAGTTGTTAATCCTGCCACCAGCCATTCTCTCATAGAGCTGTTTCATTCTATGGGGTCATGGAAGAGATGTTTTTGTACTATCCTATACAGAGACACTTCCTAATGACAACGGCTCACAGTAAGCTTGAAGCACAAAGTCACTGTCCTCGTGCTGAGCAGGGTTTGTGCCCGTGGGACTGTGGCTGTCACCGTGGCACATGAGGGCGGTTCACTGGCAGCACGCTTGGGTTTGTCTGTAAGGGCTGACTGCCTAACAACCAAGGGTTTTAAATCCTTCTGTTTACGCGTGTTCAAGGTATCAGTGATCAGTAACTCATACAAAGGCTTTACCAGGAGTTTTATCTATAATCTGAAGGAATCGTTTGCACCAGCCTCTGATTTAGGTCTGAGTTCGTTCATGGAGTAGCCTGACTCAGTCGGACCAGGAGTAAGCTGACTTGTTCTCATCTTGCTTGGTGAGTGAACAGACCAGAGGAATGGGATGCTAACACCAGACCCCAGATCCCCTCTAAATGTACCTCAGACCACAGAATAGCACATGTCTGTGTGGGTACCAGTTATAACTATCACCACAGGCTAACCTGCAGCAGGTTAATCTACAATTACCATCCACTTGTGCTCACTTAGCCCAGATAACAAATGTTCTGGCATTGGCACTGGTGGGGGTGCTCTGTGCTCTGCCTAGGTCCCAGCCCAGCCATCCCCAGCCTACGAGGACCCCGGATGGTTCCCGTGAGCACAGCTGGGCTGTAGTGAGCGGCACCAATCTGCTGGGAGTTGCTGAGCAGAGATCTCTGCAGGCTGATTCACTGTCTGCAGGCGATCTGTGGTTGGGTAACTGGATCTTGCTGCCGCCTGCCTTGCTGGCTGAAGCTGCTCTGGGAGTCCTTGCAGGATGCTCACGCGTCCTTTAGGGAAGATCTTCTTTAATATTAAAATAAACAGATGGCTCGGTGGTTTCTGATATCATAAGTATTCTTTCCTGTGAACTAATATTACAGTTATTAGTGGGTTTATGGCCATTCAAAGAGTTCTTTTATTCCATTCTCCTTTTTCATCCCACAGACATGCTGGTTTTCTAGTGTCTGTTCTACACGTGTAAAGAACATTGCTCTCCCTGTGGTTCTCGACAATGCGTTAATCTGTTCCTAATGTGATTTCAGGGTCATCATGTGAGGCTGGGATGTGTCTTTTTGGGGATGTGCTGATCATACGTCTGTGTTAAGAACTCTGTTGACAGCTATAGGCTGCTGGATGTTCTGAGCGCATCTTTAGGCATGAAAGCATACTGCCAATGTAAAGATAAGGTCAGGTTGTAGGTTACCATGAAACAGAGGTGCCAGGAGCCCTTCCTTGCAGGCATCTCAGGAAGAAACTTGCTGGTGGGCACTTTTTTTTTTTTTCCTTCTTCACAATTGCTTGAACAGAGGGAGAAATTAGGGCTGGGGTGAGAATAATCCATGACCATCTAAATTCATGCAATTGCAGTTGATGAGGCTTTTTTTGGTTTGATTAAAACAAAACATTAGGAAGTGCTATGGGATTGCAACACGGGCTGGACACATTGGCAGAATCTTGTCTATTAATTTGGGAATCCTGAAAACCTTGCTGTACTACCAGATCGTAGAATCAGGATACACCCTGTATCAGAGTAAATTTATGGATTTAGGGTCTGTTCTTTTCGAAGCAAATGGTGGGCAGATCATTGCTCCAGATGCCAGAAGCCACTGACTGGCCACATTCCCACAGTACAGCCCAGATTTCTGCTGTGTATGTGACTCTAACACAAAGTTATTGCTTTTTGTATGTTTTTTTTTACAGTTCAAGATGGTGGAAGCAGTGTGTGAACTGTGTTGCAGCCCATCGAAATGGTGTTTTCTTTCTCTTTCATCTCTTACGAGCACAAAATGCTGTATGCCTTGGAACATGCCATGAATGCATGCTGGGCGTTCCTGGAGGTGCTTAAGGTAAGGAAATCAGCCTTGTGCAGTTTTACTTGTGTTACCCAGTAGGTCCTGAAACTTGGTTTTCTCAGAACGGAGTCTTCGTGTTGTCCTGAATGCTGCTCATTGGTACAGGTCAAAATCATGCATGAGAGAGAGGTAACAGCTGAGCGTTACTGGCTGTAACCACCAGTGTTTGAACCTCTGCACTTTCCCTGCTGTATTCAGCACTACAGGCAGCCTGTGAGACTACAGGGGAATTCCTTAGGGGAGATTTATGTTTTGCCTTGGGGTACTTTTTAGGCTTATGAAATAAAACCAGATGCTGGATGTCTGTATGGCATAGTACAATGGCATGCAAAGACGTTTGCCCACAGTTTAGTAGGAGGTAGCAAAATTAGCATATCATTCCACAGCCCAATTAGCATATCATTCCACAGCCCAACTACAGCTGACTGACACAGCTGTACTGAGCTAGCTGGTAGATTTTGCTTGGGAAGGATGCACGACATTGTATAAAACAATCTTCCTGTTAATCAGCACCTTGCAAATTTTATTATTTTCTGTACTTTCTGGAAACGTCTTCTGTACTTGGCTGCAGCCATTGTATCACACCACTTTATACCCATCTCTCTCCAGCTGCGTTTTTCCCCAGATTGTTCTGCTTTTCAAAGCATGCTTTCAGTCACTAGTTTCTCAAGTTTGCCAGTCCTGATCTCTGCTCGTAACAGCCCATCTGCTTAGAAATGCAGCTGCCTTTAGGAATACCTGCTGCCCTCACTGAGTAACTTCCCTGCAGACAGACAGTCCTCTGGGGATCATCAGTAAGCCTCTCAAAATGTTGGAGGAATATCAGATTCTCATGTTCTCTTTTATGAAATACCCTCCTATTAGAAGGAGAAATAAACACTTTCCTTACAGGCAATGTATTCATTATTTGTGCCTTCTAGGGGCTTCTTCTACTGATACCTGCCTCTGAGACACACAAATCATTAGTTTAATTTCATATGTGTGTTTTCTACTCTTCTGTTTTCAGGGCAGTGAAGATGTTGGCATTTATCCAGTCAGCCTCCATTAACAGTACAGTTATTTTGCTACAGCTCTCCTGAATGCAGTATCTGTTCATTTGTTCACATATTAGATTATGGTAATGTAAAAAATATTCCTTTAACCTTGCTTCAGTCAGGACTCCGAAGAATAGTCTGCTTCATGGGTGGTGCTTCAGGCAGTTAATTAACCAAGGCATAAACGATATTATTTACCTACACTGTCTTTTTGTGTCTGCCAATAATGTTTAATGTTTCAAAATTAAATTGGCCAGAGGAATGGAAGAATGCGCTCAGTGGCTTATTATCCTCTAATAAGACATTCCATCGTTTCACAAATTCATACTGTTCCTGATTCTTCATCTTGCACCACTTCTAAGCCAGAGAAGCAACATGCCATGTGTTGCAGAACAGATGAACAGGCACCAGCACTATCAAAAGCCCAGATGGTGGTGCCCCAGCTCAGGGCAGGTAGTCTGCACCTCCTGGCAGGGGAAAACTGCCAAGTTTGTACCTTAAGAGAAAATCTCTTTTCAGTCCTAAACCTGGCAAGATTTGACATGTGATCAAGACTACAGCTGATACATTAGAACAACTAGTAAAGCCACGGTACCATCTTTGAGAACTATTCTACTCTGACCAGTTGGAAACAGCTGGAAATAGAGCATGTGATTTAGTAAAAGGAAACAAAACTGTGCCTGAGCTGCTAAATGTCATGCTCACTCCCAAACTCCTAGAGGCAAGTAGCAGCCCTGAAGCATGAGAGGTAATTTGCTGTCTGAAGGAAAATTCTGAAGGCAAATCAGGAAGACTTTTAGCAAAGCTGTTTGAATTTGTCCCCACCTTTTTGCTTGTATCAGCATTAGGGAAAGTAGGTACATAAACAGGCAGTACCTTTTCTTTGTAATGAAGTGCAAGATGGGTACTTGTGAGAGAGTCTCTCTTTCGTGTTCATTCTGTGAAGTTGAGAACTGCTGATGTAGTGGAACTCTGATCTGTAAGTATCAAAGCTTCCTTTAGAATTCACATTCTAAAAGAGTAGTCCTCATGAGTCTTATTCAGGTTTAACCCTGCAGAAAAATCTGGAGGATTTCCTTCCTGCATAATATGATCCTATAAAAGTTGATTGGTGTCTACCTCAGACATTGGATTGTTTAGTCTTAGGGTAGGACATCAAATTTGCCAGCCTTTAAGAATTTCCCACATTCAGTGGTCTTGTACAGCTAAGGAACCATCATTCATTTGTCAAGTTTACTTGGCATCTTTAGAAAAGGAAAATTTGCCAGCGTGGCTTTCAGAAGTTCCAGTGGTCAGTAAAGATGTCTTAACATGGATAAAAAAGAAGCCAAACTCAATTTATTTTAAATCCTAAGATTAGACTTCTTAGAAACAAGTAGCAGATATTCCATTTCAACAGAACAACATCAACAAAAAAACAGCTGAAGTGGAGGGATGCTAGACTGCAGCCCAAGAGCACAGCATTAAATTCCTGGTGCAGGCTGTCACTTCTTGTGCAACCCTAGGTAAGTAGCTGCAGATCAGGAATGTATTTTGTGCTTATATATTAAGTAGGTTAATATTTCTCTCCCTGACAAAAGTGTTTGGGGAAGAGAAATGCAGTCTTTTAGGGGTAGGTGGAGGAAGTATCTTTTGCTCTTGGAATCCAGCAGTGAATTAATTGTCCTTTATTCAGAATAACTGTAAAAACTGATGAAGTTCATTGTGAAAAAGGGAAAAAATATTCTAACAATAGTGAAAGTCTTCAAAGTGACAGGCAGCATGGCAGTCTGGTCAAAGACATAACAATGATTGCGTCTGGGTACTACAGTAAGCACCATTTGGCCCACTTCTGAGGAACCTACAAAAAACCTCCCAGTTATATATGATATGTCGAGTGTGGCCCCAAACCAAAGGCATCTGTACAACTGCTGACCTCATTATTTGGCATCCTCCCAGTGTCTTACTGCGGAGGCCAGTCTCCCAGAGCACGTAAACTGGGTGCCTTGCCACATTTCCATCCATGATACTGCAGTCTCCTTGTCTTAGCTATCACTTGCAACTATCTCAGTCTCTCAGTATGTTCAAAAGAGAATTAAAGGGAGATGGAGCAGGGGGAGGAAATCCGTTTCAATTTAGAAACCATCTGGGCACCACAAATTCTATTAGAAAAAGATTCTGGAAAAGGGAGTTTTCAAACTGAAATAAACAGTTTCTTCTTGAATATCCATTTGGAATGTGTCAGTTTAACTGAAGAGGCTTTCAGACTGCTCTCCACTTACAGCTTGCCAAGGCCATGGGTGAAAGGGCAGCTTGGGAAAAAGATTGTTTGAGTTTGCTCGCTAACAGCACTTCAGAAATAATTGGTTGTGAATGATGCATAAGCTTTGACAAGGCCTGTGGATCATCCATCATCTGATATGGGGAGTCACTGTGCACAAGGTCAGGTTAGTGCAGAGCCAAGATGAAACTAAGTGCTGAATGTGCTGTAGTGTCCCTAAAAAAAAAAAAAAACTTCTCTGGGTTAACTGAGTGCTCTCTTGAAGGCACCTAAAAGTCTGACTGGAACTTAAGTTATAACAAAAAAAAAATGGCCTATGGTAGGAGTGCTTATAAACCCCCAGGTACTGCAGAACAAATTTTTGTGGAGTTTCTGGACAAAAGTCAGACTGAAAGAGCAGACCACCCACACCACCCACACCATCCCATCCCCCCTCCAAAAAAAAATAAATATATATATATCATTCTTCATCATGTTGTTTTTTTTTTTTTTATCCTCTTTTCTATATTTTCAAATATAAACCAAATATATTAAATTAATGCAGAACAGCACTTGACATTTTAAAAAGTTGACTTGGCCTAACATGCAGGCTTTTTTGAAGACTGTAAGGTCAAGAAATTCATTAATGTTTCTACTCTTTGCACTGACTTTTTTTCTATAGAAAGAGTGTATAATTTATTTAACATTTTCAACAAGCAATAAGGAGAGATCAAGGCAGAAAGGCAGGGCACCATTTCCCATTCAGTTTTATAAAATAAATAAATAATCAGATGTATCTTCTCTGGCAGCAAAGCTCATTGAAGAAATTTCAAATTGCGTGCTACGCTTTACTGCCCTCAGTAGCGCTGAGGCAACTGTCCACACGTGGTTCTGAACAAGATTGCTGAAGTGATCTAGCCTAAAAATAACTTAATTTTGTTTAAGGATTTTTTTCAGCCAGGTCAGTGTGTGGCTTCAGAGGGAGTTGTACCGACACACTGGGAGGGGACTGAGGGTGACAGCAGCGAGCTTCCTGCACTGTCCAGAAAAAAACTCATCATCAGACAGCGCTGGAACCTTGAAATTGTCAGGCAGCTCTGAAGAATTGATCTCTTAGAACCTTGTCAAAACACAGTGGACTGCACTTCATATTTGCAATGGTGACATCTTCTTTTTCCTTATCCTTGAAATAGTGATAAAGTTTGGAGGGGTACATTCAGCCAGATCTCCAGTGTGAAAACAAAGGATGGGATTATGATTTCTTAATCTGTGCTCATTAGTACCTGATTTATCATTAAACTGTCTCCTTGCAAACAAGAAATATGTTCATGGAGCGCTTACAGCAGGAAGGAAAAGTATCGGGTTGTCTCAGAGGTTGGGGAATAACTAGCTACAGTCTGACCCAGCATCTTCTCAGTCACTTTCAGATCGACTCCCTGGTTAAAAAAGTCCCATCTCTCTGGTCTCTCTGTTTTGTTTTAGGAATCAGTGTTAAAATATCTAAATGCTCATTTTGGAGTTTGTAAGAATACAAAATGCTAATGAAGTATTTCACTTTGGAAGGAAATCCAGGAGTGAATTACAGCATGGGTAACATCCTTGATGAAAGTTCTCTGGGCGAATGGAAAAACATAGTGGGTAGACTCACTGGTTAAGTATTCTGCTGCTGTCATCTCACATAATTTGTTCATGTTTGGTATCCTCAAAAATGCATAAGGGAATTAGGCCTGCAGATTCCATCAGGATTCAGTAGGACTTGGTTACGCTACTTCCATGGGCTGTTTTGTAAACAAAACCCATTACAGTCACCTTTGTTTTTCAGCACATGCTTGTGGCTCTCGTCACTGCTGAGGAAACATGATCTTGTACGGATGCCACTATCTGACTTCTGCTTTGGCATACTGTGACAGCTTGCTATGCTGCATTTAGTATATGGATTGTACGGTAACATGTTATTGATATACTAACCCCATGGGAATTTTCTGTTATTTTTCACACTAGGTCTTGAAAGCTTCACTGTGATGTTCCTTTCATGCTTCTGAAACTCACTTGTTTTCTTCCACCACCCCACAAGACAGTTATGCTGTAGCAAGAGCAGGCAGGCTGCCTCAGAGTCACAGATCATGGGAAACTGATGCTTAAGAGGCACTGCAACCTGCTTACTAAGCAGAGCAGTGCTACAGCTAATACTCAGCAGGCTCCATGACCTGTCCTGCTCTTGACCTAAGATATCCAAAAGCTCAGGCCTGGGTTGTCTCAGAGGCTGCAGGCAGCCCAGCAGCTTGCAGCTGTGCTCCTCTGACCAGCTCAGGCTCAAGCCCTCAAGCACAGCAAGGAAAACATGACGATGGCAGGCCACTAGCACCGAGGCTGTTCCCTGCAGAGATAAGGTAGTATCTATTTTTGGTCCCTTTCAGGTCTCAGTGTAAGATCCCAGTTTGAAAAGGTTTCTCCAGGGCAATGTACCCTCTGCAAGTGCTGTGGGCTACCACAGAAAAGACAGTAAAGAGGAAGAAATATGCATAGGAATTGTGAGGGTATCAGCCCTGAGGGCACTCATAGCCTTGACAGCACTGACCAGCCTCCCTGGTGGCCTCTGCCCTCTCCATGGCCTCAGGAGGTCAGTTAACACTCAACCCATGGGACTTTGTTCCTAGCTCAAGCTGAGCTGTAGGATTCCTGGTCTCCAGCTCAGACACAGCCATGCTGAGGCGTGGACCCCATAGATCTGTACCCTGACCCATGAAGTGATTTCCTGGCTTGGTCTCAAATCTGCGTTATCACCACAGACCTGTCTGTGATCACTGGGGCTGTCTGACCCTGGCCACCACCAATGAACTTAGCACTGAGTCACCAGTTTGTACTTGCTTCTGGCTTGGCCTTGAACCTGCTTCATTGCCATAAATTTGTCTGAGGATTGGGACTTTTCCTTGAACCTGGCTTCCACCCTCTGGTCTGCCCTGCTCACCTTGTTCAGGAACTGGTGAGGCCTCTGTCCTGTGGGTCCCAGGATTGCTGCTGGCTCACTGGCCCTTTGGAAGCAGCTGACACTGCTGTACCTTGGCAGAGAGACCATGAAAGCGTTTGGATATCTATGCCAGCATGCTCATGAGCTTATTGGACTTATGAAGTGTATCCATTCAGTGTCTGTAGTAGCAGGGAAGCATCCTTGGTGATCCAACTGATTCCTCTCAGATGCATGCTGCTAAAATGCACATGAACAGGAGTCATGTATTGAAGGTAAAGTCTGAGAGACCTAGGACAATCTAAAGAATAAGTGTACTGTAGTGTGCTTACCACTGAGAAGTATGCCTTTAAATGTCTGTGTTTGATAAATCCTTCTTGTGAGATGTTGGGGATTTGGGAATTACTCTTCTGATTTTTCTTAGAAAGCAAAAACTCTTAGGAATGGACTGGTGGAAGCTGTTTTTTCTTTTAGCCTTATTCATGTTCCTAAGCTGATTAAATGAAGCTTTGGTTAATGTGTGTCATGTCTCAACATGATGAGAATGAAGTGTTTCACGAGGTTCAGGAGCCAGGGCAGACTTCTGGTTATATCATAAGAACTCAGATTACACTTTAAAGGCAGCTTACCTCTTTCTTGCTAGTTGTTTTTGCCAGTTGTGTCCTCTTAAATCATTTCTGTTGGTAGGTACCATGACCCAAGTTCCAGAAGGGATTTGGGAATGCAGAATTAAGTGCTGCAGTTCTGTATAAACACTGCATGGAAAGTCTTTGATGCTTCAGATATTAGAAGGAGGGAAAAGAATCATAGAATCATCATGGACTCATTCAGGTTGGAAAAGACCTCTAAGATAATCTTGTCCAACTTTTAACCTAGTACTGAAGTCCACCACTAACCCATGCTACTAAGCTCTACATCTCCATGTTTCTTGGAAACTGCCAGGGACGGTGACTCAACCACCTCTAAGGGCAGCCTGTTCTACTGCTGCACAGTTCTTTCAGTGAAGAAATTTCTCCTAATACCCAACCTAAACCTCCGCTGGTGCAACATGAGGCCATTTTCCCTCATCTTATCACTTGATGCTTCGGAGAAGAGCCCGATCCCCACCTCACTACAGCCTCCTACAAGGTAATTGTACAGCACAGTAAGGTCTCCCCTGAAGCTCCTTTTCTGCAGCTTTTCTTCAGCCGCTCCTCATGAGACCTGTTTTCCAGACCCCTCATCAGCTTTGTTGCCCTTCTCTGGACATGCTCCAGCATCTTGAGGAAAAACAAACAAACAAACAAACAAACAAAACCTCTAAGTAGGGCGCTACTACCTTCAATAAGGCAAGAAACACTGAGGACAGGTTGTATTTTACATCTCATCCCCTTCCATATCTTGAAATAAGATCTTTTCCAATGAAAGTGAGCTGGTGTTCTTTTTTTTTTTTTTTTTTTTTTTTTTGTGTGTGTGTGTGTGTGTATTGTTCTCTTCTTAAATAAAATTGTCCTTGGATTAGTCAGTGCAATCAAGATGCAATTTCCTTTTCCAACCACAAGGCAACATGTCACCCTCACTCCCTTGTTTGCCTAGCTGAAGAACTGTAAATGTTGGCTTCAAAGTGGAACAGCTTTAGGTAGAAATGAAGGAAAAGATTCCTTGCCCCTCTACTGTAGAGTAGCTTCCTGTGTCAGACACTATCCTGAGGTGTGAGCACGACTTTCAGACTACTAAAATGGAGAAATGAAATCTGTGAATAGAGGTGAAACTAAACTCACTAAGTTTTCTCCTTTCAGTACAAAATAGTTTAAGTCTTCATGATTTATCATGCAGGAAGGAATGAAACAATAGAATAGAAACTAAAAACCATGATTCATTGTTTCCCCCCCCCCCCAAAAAAAAAAAAGAATAATTATTTTAGATAAAGGACTTGGCAGAAAGATGATACATGGTTTAATCTGGAAAGCATGTCATTATTTAGTTCTAGTTATCTCCCAAATACTGCATAAAAATTCTAGCCACCTAGCAAGTTATGGACAAAGCATTTTGCCCAGTTCTAAAGGTCGCTTTGTGATATGCGGTTGGCCTGTGTGAGTCGCAGGATTTTCTGTAAAAGAACTCCATTTCTGCTAAACAGATTTTGTACAAAACAGCTTGTTTTTGCCAAACTGGCCTGCTTTTCAAAATCACAACCAAAATAAAAACCCTGGAATTGCGAGCCTATACCCAATTCTGTAAGAATACTTTGCACGTTTAATGTGGATATGTATCTGCTAAATAAATGGGGTGAAACCAACAGCTTAATTTTAAAAGGCCACCAAACAATTGCTGGCTCCCTTTAGTGTTCATATGTTGTTTCCTTGTAACAAAATCATTAAAACTATCTTTCCTTTTATTAGTACCTCCATATAATGTGTGTACAGAGCTCTCTAGTCTGACAGGAAGAATCTTCTAAGGCCAAATTAAGATGCTTGCTTTGTCTGTGAAAGTTGGGAACCAGTTTTTCTGATTTAAGTACTTGGAGGGAGAAGAGGCTCTCAGAGTCCTCTGATCCAGCCATATATCACATGCCCGTTGCAGCTGCCTTGTGACAAATTCAAACCTCACTACAGTTTTTCAAGGCCTGATTCTCCATTTTTACTGGCTTTATGTAGTAATTTCACTAGGATTATTCCTGATTTAAACTGCCATTTTCAGGGGACAACCAAGACATTGATATTTAGCTAGCTAAATAGACACACGTGGTGAGAGAAGAAAGAGGCCTGAATGTATGCCTACAGAAACATGGAAACCAGTACTCCATTATACGTTCGTGACAGACCACATTGCCATTACCTCACCTGACAGTGCATCAAAACTTTTACCAGTCAGAACAAATAACCCTAAAATGAGGTTATAATGCTTTGCTATTTTTGAAATCTTTTATCTAAGAAACGTAAAGCTGAAGGAATTCTTTTCTGGAAGACTCGTAATTGCTAGAGTGGTTTGCATTGTGTGTATTTCCCCCAAATCATTTTCATATGAGTATTGGAATGCACTGCAAAATCCCTCTACTTGCCTTTGGGGATGTTCCAATACTCCTCCAGAAAGTCTAAAGTTTTAGGGATTTTCTGGGATTATTTGACTTCAACTGGAACGTGCCTTGCTTGTACTGCAGACAGAAGAGAAATGAAGTCAGCGTGTTTCTCCAGAAGCTGAGCCTGTGTGTATAAACACTGCACTTCCACTGGTAACTCTTTGTTGGAGAAGACTGTAAGCGTGTCTTTGTGCACAAGAGAGGCCTCTTTGTCGCTCAGGTTAACAGGTCATTATCACGATACAGAAAAATTAATAAAGCACAAAGAAACAAGAAAGAAAGAACACTTCTTTGCCTAAACAGAGGCAGTTCAATGGCCATGGTTTTCCTGCAGACAAGTATATCCTTGTCAGAGCTGGGTTACAAAATGGAAAAAAGTGGGAGAAGGTCCCAAGGGAAAAATGTGTGGGAGGAAAATAAAGGTCATCATGCTGGGAGGACTATGACAACGTATGAAACAACTGAGGAGAACTTGTCCTGGGCTGCCAAGAGCCAGTTTGGGAACAGACCTGTATGGGAGCTGATGTGAACCCAGCATCTTTAAGCAAGATGAGGTCTAATGCCATACAGATTGCTTCACTGGTGCAGCAAGCAGCATCTTAAAATCCTCATACAGAGGGAACAGCTAGGATGAATTATAAAACCTTACTAAAAGGTCTTTTTATATGCATTAAAAAATGGCAATTGAAACCTTCTGAAATAGATGGAAACATCCGTTTAAAATCTTGCTACTGCAGGGTTCTCTGGTCTGAAAATGAGGAGAGTAAATTCAGGTACAAAGAAAAAATTATCTTCTTTCCTTAGCAATAGATTATTACAAGTCCAGTTCTGACAGCATATTCGTATTTCACCTGAATGGCTGAAGTTTTCACCTGTTATCCCAACATAAATATTGTAGAAGCACTGAAGTTTTGAAAGCCTTTTATCTGAGCTGTATCTACTCTTTTTCCATTTATTGTATTAAAAACTAGCCAGTAAGCTTCTGTCTTTCTAGGTTTTGTGGTTATAAAGTTTACCAAAAAAGTGTCTGTTGCATTTTTGCAGTCACTGGGAAATCTAAGCATTTCCAGGTGCTTGTAGCAATTGTTTGGAGCCACTGAGCAAACCAAGTGTTTCCTTTCCCCCCACAACATGTTGTTTTACTGCTGGCAGGTACAGTAAGACTTAAAGAATTTTAGGATTGCCTTTGTGCTGTACCTCATTCTTCTACTGCTCGCTTACATGGGGCTTTAGGTACCACCAGCTGTGCCATGCATTCTTTAAGACTCTTTGTTGTATTTAACACTTTTTAAGAGCTTTTTTTTTTTTTTTTTTTTTTTTAATAAGCAATGCCAAAAGCTGTGAACACAAGTGAATTCTTAACTGGAACGCTGTTCATGTGGCAGCCTAATTGTTAACAAGCAGTGATGACCTACTATCATAGTAACACTGATTATTCATTTCAAGAGGACCAAGGACCTTAGATTTTTTGGCCTTTTACACAAATGGCTGGTATGAAGAAGCACTGTGGTATCACCTGAAGTCACTGTCAATGGCCGCTGAGCTGCAGGTCAGTTTCCAAAGCCAATAAGTGAGAAGACTTCATTACAAATTCATATCTTTTGAGGACATATAGGCTTACGAAGGCTATCGTTTAAATAAGACCTAAAATAGGATCAAGAAAGTCTCATTTGGAAATGCTGCGCTGGATTGTGTGTCCTCATCAGCACACTCCTGGATTCCACTCTTGTGAGGATGACGTTTTCTGGTCTGGATAATTTAGATAAAATAGGAATAGCCCAGCCTTCTGAAAAGGCTGAGGACTGGTAACCACTACGAGCTGAATGTTTGTCTTCACAGCAGTAGCACTCCCAATGACATTAATGGTAACCGCAGGCAGCAGTAGGCACACGGGGAGTCTGCTTTCTACAGAAGCCTTCAGCTGCAGCCTGTGTGAATTTCACCAGCATAGGATTTATCTTGGAACAAAGGTAATGGGATGTAGCTCGTTGCCTACTCTCGTTAGGCATACTGCTTTTCCTGAGAAGAAACTAAAGAAATGAAGAAAACAAATCCAATGGACTTTTGTTTGTTTTACTGAATCGGTTGCATAAAGTCTGGTGCAAGTAAGCATTTACTACAGGGTATTTTGCCAAGTTTAAGATCCTCTTCCTAGATGCGCCATGTTTCCAACGCATTTCAGAGGGGAGATTCCTTCCTGCTAATCCTTTTTATAATATTTAATCAGGGGAAGCAGTGTCTTTTCCACACAGTGATCCAAATTCACTGCCTGTGTAAATCCACAGAAGTCAATGCAGTTCAGTTGCCAACAAAGAATATGGACTCCCCATCCTTCCCAAGGCTGAAATAAAATGCCCTACTAGTAGGAGACTGTATGAGAAAGAGTTCAGCCTATGACCACTAAAGATAGAGTCAGCTTGACAAACTTGCCCATTTTTTGACTGTTAGCACCATCCACTATGTTATTAAGCACGTTGTCTTTCTATGTCTCCATTTGTCATTGAGACCACTGCCCCTTCCTAAGTAGTGCTGGCATCCCAGCTGTTCCTCCTCCCACAGAGGCACAGAGACCTGACCAAGTAAAAGTAGGTCTCTCGGCTATTGCAAGCATGAGAAAATAACCCTGCCAGCATAGAAAATGAGTATGTTTGCATTGGGGTTTTATTCTAGGTTTTATTTTTGCATACAAAGAAATGAATTAAAAAGTAACTGGCAAGTAATGTGACCAACAAACTGCTTGAGCTTCATTTAATATTTTGAAGAGTCTTAACTCTAAGTGTGAGAGAAAGCAAAGACATGTTTTCTCTAAATCTCCAGAGCAAACACAGAGTAGCTCTGATGGAAAGTATCAATCTAAGAATTGTTCCCTGGAGAACATTTAAGACTTGCTTGCATTGACATCATGGAAATTATCTGGGGATGCAGTGATCAGAGGTCAGAGGGGCTGATTTTTGTGAGGAAGCATTTTGGAATTCTGTTTTTGGAAAGCTAACAAGAGCTGGCTAAGTATGAACATCAATTTTAATTCAGAGTGCTCTCAGAAATAATTGGAGCAAGTAGGCCTCTTTGTGCTCTTGACTTATTTTTTGATGATGATTATTTGAAATGCTGTGCACTATCTGTGGAAGGCTATAGTTTAACTAACATGATTAGTCAAAGTTTACTAAACAGGAAATTGTACACAAACATGCTACTAAGGCATGCCAGGAGGCCATGCACTGTGTGGGTCATATCGGCTCTCGGTTTTGCTGCAGATCCATATTTCAGACACTGAAAAGCTTAAAGGAGCTCAGAGTTACTTCAGCTCTTTTCAAACTGTAACAAGTGTAAGTCTCAGTTCCAGATTCACCTATGAGGGTGACAGTGTACCAAATCTGACTGTGTAGTAAGCTCTTGCAGTGTCCTAACCCTGAGGTTAGAGTCTGTGCAGAATGATGGGACGTGTGGCTTTGATGCTCTTCAGGCACAGCACCGCACTGTTGTACAACTTGGAATTGTTCTCTAACCATTGATTAGAAATAATCACATATTCCGTGCTTCAAAACCATGCAAGACAGAGTTCTTTGCCTTTGCTGTTCCCAGGCTTTCCAAGGATGGTCACCGCACCATCGAGCTTTGTCATTTGAATCCCCTTTGTGCATCTTCTCTTCTGCTTTGCAGAGGCCATGCATGAGCTCAGTGAAAGAGCAGTTAATCAAACTGCAGCCTCACTCTCCTGATGGGCATCTTTTGTTTCTTCCCACTGTGCCTGAAGGAAAAAAATGTTAAAGCTAGAAGCTTTAGGAGTTGTCTAAGAGACCTACCTACACAATTGCCATTAACTTCAATGTCTGTAGCGTGGCAAAGTCCCACCACTACATGTATTTTTTGAGTTATTTTTATGTGAGTGTGTTTAAAGTTGAAAGGCTGAACTTTCTGAAGTTGGGAGAAGTCAGAATCAAAGCTCCTGAGTAACTTGAACTTGGTGCCTCCCTCTGTGTGCATCATGAGACAGTGTCAGAAACCAGGGGTAGTTTTCTCCCCATGTGACTCAGAGCTGCCCACGATGAGGATGAGCAACTGCTCTCCTTGTTGTTTAGACCAGTTGCACGCTTTATTTACTGGATAATATTCAAGTCCATTCTCAGTTTTTTTTTCCTCCTGTTGCACCCATTACTACTGCATTTTGGTATTTTAAAAGCCCTCTTATATTCATTTCCATTGCACTTGGATATGATGGGATTGATGAGGATATGGGGACACAGCACGTAAGTAATCCCTAACTTTCGGATGCTTACTGAGATATCCCTAATGCTTGTTTTTTCTTCAGAGCATTTAGCAGTATAGAGCACATTATTTCTTCCCAGCTCCCATTGAGTTCAGCTGCAGCTGTGAGTACTTAGTGCTTCTGCATATCAGGCTCCTGGGGCCTGGGTCAAAGAAGGAATGTGTAAGTGGCCACCTGTGAAAAGGCTGGATGAAATGATTTAGCTTCGTGTGACGGCGAGCTTGGTGGTAGAAGCTGATACCAAGTCTTAAGTCTGTATCCAATAGCCAGGGCTATGAGGTAATCCTTCCTTTTCTAGCAAACCCTTCCTCATGTAGCATGCGACTTTTTCTAGAGATGAAGTTGGAGCCCTACAGTTTCTATTGTTCTGCAGCTCTAATTCACTGCAGAGCATGGGTGCTTTTTTAACATAAATGAAGTAACTCATAGCAGGAGGGGGATAGTGTGTGGTTATGGCAGAGCCAGAAGAGGCTCAGAATAGCTTTGAAGGAGGTAACCTGGTGAAGCATAGGAAATGGAAAGGTACACCTCCTCGGTAGGAGTTGCTGAGTGGAAGGGAGGAAAGATTTCTGAAATTCTTATCTGCATTGGTTTTCTTCCAGCATATCTTTGTTAGAAATATATTGCTTCCTCCTAATCTGTCTGCTTCCTGAGGGATGGAAACCCAAAAGGGATACAGAGTGGTCACCTCTGATACTAATTCACAAGGAGGCCTCTTACAGCTCCTGCAGTCCTGCTCTGCATTTTCCCTGGGCTCTAGGGACATCCGTGGCAGCTTTGTTGTGTGACAGGAGTTCTGAAGCCTGTGTGCTTTTAACCCATGCCCCTGGGAAAAAAAAAAAAAAAAAAAAAAAAAAAGAGTCCACCTCTCCATCTCACTATGAGCAATTGAGAAAGCTTCTTTTTTTCATGTAGGGTTCATTGATGCTTAGAGATACAGGGCTCTGGAGACATTTACTGGACCTTTGACCACCTTTCCTGAGAAACAGAAAAACAAAAGCCAGCATACACAGCTTTTGCACTTCTCTGCTTTCCTGGCTATGAATACAGCTCTTTCCCAGCACCAAAAGCCATAAGGAGACACAGAGATGTTTTTCACTGAGGACAGTGAAACCTTGAGGTAGTACTGAGAATATTCATAATAACACCAGCTTCTGGAGTTATAAAGTCCAGAAGCTTGCTCAGAGAAGCCATTTTGTTCATTCCCTCTATCAGAGTTTTGAGAAAATCTTGCTCTGGAATGGATGGCTTCTGACAGTCAGTCAGCCAGAGGGTTGCTAAGGGGAGGAGAAGCAGCTCCCTTTATTTGCAACAGATTATGGATAAGAAATGTTCCTATAAATTTTCTCATAACCACTTTGGCATGTTGTCTGTTTCTCATGGTTTAATCTTTTGAGCTAAATGTAGGACACAGAAACTGTCTGCAGATGAACTAAGAAGGCTGTTTTCATTTATGATGGTTCAAGAAGCCTATTCCTAAAGACCACACTCAGTTACTGCAGTTGTAAGAAGTCAGGTCAGCAATTTCTGCTTCAGCCAACACCAAATCTCAAGGATCCCTTCTTCTGCAAAGTCATAGCCAGAATAAGGTAAATTTGATGCTTCCTCGGGAAGGCCTATAGGTACTGCTGGGGCGTGCTGGTCATCCACTTTAAGAATCTTCTCCGAAGTTTGAACTAATGTTCATTTGAAGTGTCCATTTCCAAGTGGCATGTGAATAAGTTTTTTTGACTTTTTTGTTATATTCTTGACCAGAAAGGAGCACCGTGAGTGTAAATCCCAGTATTTAGTTTGTGGACTTTGGATACAAAAGCAAAACAAAACAAAACAAACAACAACAACAACAAAAAACAGACAACAAAGAAAAAGCACTGATTTTGGTTGTGTGCCTTGAAACATTTGGTTCCACCTGTCTCCTGCCAGCCACCCTGCTGAACTCTACAACAGTGTGCCCAGGTTATTTTGCTGTTTGTTCTTTGGATTTTTTTATTCCAGACACCTAAGCCTGTGATTAACAGGCCCCTTTCTTCAGTGTTTGGCTCTGCTGGAGTTTTGACTCCTGCCTAGGAAAGCAATGTCCCAAATATTTTAAGAGAGAGAAGTAGATGTGGAAACTGATTGGAAGGAAAACATGAGGGATGGGATAGCAGAACCTGAACCTCTTCAGGGAACCTCTTCATTTTGGGGTTTAAAACTTTCAGTCGATAGAAATCACAATTAGGCAAGATCAGACTAAAAATATTGTGCATTGTTCTAACAACGAAGCAATTAATCTGTTTAATAGCCTACCAGTTAGTGTGGTTGATTGTCTCACTGATAACTCTAAATCAAAACCAGACGTGTCTGCTACAGATCTGCTGTAACTAAAGCAGCAATTAAATTGTGGGCAGACGAGCGATCACAGCATTGCTTTCAGCCGCATCTGTGGCTCACCTTTTACCCTCAGACATTCCCTGGTTCAAAAGCAAGGCAACAACAGCAAATGGAGGAAAGTTTTGTTGGTTTTTCACTCAGGTAGCCTCAAAGGTGCCAGCCTGGTGCAGGGCTGGACAAGCTCAGCCTGCTTTCTGAAAGGGTTGATCACTGGGTCTGAACAAAAGATTGCTGAGGCTGCAAGGCTCAGTTCTATGCTGGCCTAGAGGCAACCTCTTCTGTACCAATTAATAAGAGTTAATGTTCTTTTTTAAGACTGTTACTGAAGTGTTTGAGGTGACATGGACATTTCCACAAAAGCAGCACAGTGTAGACCTTCAAGTTACTCCTTTATAGCAAAGAAATTGTTTTCAAATCCATTGTGTGGTTACCTAGAGTTGTAGTATAAGATTTTGTTGTAGTCTGTGTCCCTCCTGCAGTCCATTCCTTCCACAAACAATGTGTATTTGTTGGAGGTAATACTGCAATGGAGAATTTAGTCTCCAAAGAGTACTTTGCAAGCACACACAGATCTCCAAATCACAGACATAATGTTTGCACAGCTGCTTTGCTAACCAGGTAATCCAGCCACATTTGCAGGCAAAACCTTTCTAGTTTGCTTATGGCTATATCTGGGTGCCCAAAATACCTAACTTCACAAATGGTCAGATCTGTTGGTGAAACCTGTAACATTTGAATGCTGATCCAAGCTGGAAGGTGATGCAGTCTGGTAGAATACCTCTGGTTTCAGCTCAGAAAGTCAGGTAATACCAGTGACTTATATGACTTTCCTATATGGATCATATAGTTTCCATGTGAAAATGGAGGTAGGGTAGACTTAGGGTTAAGACCTCCTTACAGCTCCTGTCCTTTGTAAGCTTTGGGGAAATCATCTATCTCAGCCTCATTTGTTTTTCATTCCTTCCCTGCGCCCTTGGTTTTGGGTCCCCCACCTTCCCTACCCCTGCCGTGTTTAGACTGTAAGATGTTTAAAAGCACCTATTTGGCTGTCACATACATTTTACGCTACCTACTACAGCGAGGCTTGTTCTTAACTGAGTTTCTGGATACTGCTGAACACAGCTGTAGGGTCTGCAAAGGTTGAGTCTGTAAATTCTGAGCAAACTGATAGGGCAAATGTCTCTGTTTCCCCAGAGATGTTGGGAGATATTTATCTTTTGGTTATTTGCAAGATTTCTAAGCTGTTCTGTTTTCATCAGTACCAAGGATGCGAATAGCTGGAATAATTGGAATAAAGCTCATTTCTAGTCAGAACCAAGTCACAGGGAGATATTACCCAACACGTTCCTTTGCGTAGGAGCTTGAATCCATTCCATTATTTTGTCAGCCAGTATTTATGGTCTTCTAACCTCTTCCCCATGGCAGTTGGCTAAAGTTTTAAAGCAATTACAAGTCTGGGATGATGTTTGTCAGTTTTCAGAGGGAGTAATTAAGTGCTAACATTCAAAAACAATTCACTTTCTCTGCCTGAAAGGGTCCACTGGGAGAAGACCCTTTTCCCTGGGTTGAATCGTTCTTACAGTGTAACTGCCAGAACTAGTCTGGGTGCAGCTCTGAGATGGAAAGAACCTATTTTACCCAACTTCTGTCTCATGTTTTCTTCTGGAGTCTTTCACAGGGGATCCAGATTTCCCCATAAATTTCTACCTAACCTCAGATACACCCTGTTCTGAAATGGCAATCATAACGCTGCATTCTGCGATGTGTCCAAACATCTTTGCCCAATCTGTCCCACAACTGGTCTTCACCCTCCCTGCTGGGCAGATAGCAGTATTCCTAAATTTATCCCAAGTTTTTAGGTTGGGGTAAAAAATACATGTTCACCTCTACATTTTAGAAGTTATTTGGGTAATGCATTTATGAGAGCTTTATTGGTTTTAGATGGCTAGGAAGTGTGTTAGAAGCAATTTATTATGTTTAATCTGCTAGCTTTCACATTTCACTTTTTAAATCACCTTTTCTTTCTCCTAACTTTTCTTCTCTGTAAGCAGACCCTACAGAAAGAAACCATTACTTCATTGTACATTAAAAGCGGCATTGGTCTGTTCATTCCAGGAAGCCTTAAGATCAAAGCTCTCTCCATCCCAAAGCACAGGTCTAACTAGCCACAGAACATCTCTTATCTTTCTCTCATAGTTCTGTATTATAAAAATTGATATGAAATCCACAACTGAACAATTTCTTCTCTTATTTCCTTAAGGCATCTACTATGCATTTCTCAGAAGCATTGGAGTGACTTCTGGGGTAGAGACCGGCTTCAATTGGGCATCTGCATTCAGGATTTAGACATGGTTTGGATTTAATTTTTAGCACCTCTTTGTGACAGTCTGGGATGATGGCAGTAAGAGAGCTAGTGGGTACTACTGCCACCTTCAGACCTTGTGAATCAAATTGTTCCTCCTTCTGACATCACCGTATCATGGCCCTGGGAAAGAAGCTAAGCATGATTGTAGGGTGGGAGAAATGCTCTGAAAGAAAAATTACATTGGTTTGAGGTTAAATCTGTGGTTGTAGTCCAAAGATACCCTAAGACTGGCTGTCCTTTATAGCAAGCCATTGAGGGGAAAAGCTCACACAGAAATCTGGCAGACAGGAGAACCTTGAGATAGCCTGTGATAACCAGACCAAAAAATAAGGGAGTGGAGTTGATGGAACCTGGCCTGGAAATATACAATTTTCAAGTAACATATGATTTCAATAGGTCACTTCTCCTTGCTGTTTTTTTTTTTTTTTTAATGCCTGCTTATCCAGCACTATAGAGTCTGTTCTATGTTCATACGTTATAAACAACTTATCCTCCAGCCTGAAACAATCCTGCAAAAAGTAAGCCCCCAAAACACTCTACAGATACACAACTTCCATCTATAGACTAATGCTTTAGCACCAAACTGCCAGGCCAGACCACCATGCCTGGCAGCTGGGAAGCACATTGGGAAGTTTTGTGTTCTCTCTTAGTGCCTCTCTCCTTCCCTGTGGTGTCATCCCTTTAGTTTCACATCTGGACCCCAGAGCACCTCTGGGTGCCTGCTTGGATGCCACCAAGAAACACATTTTTCATAGCTTTATTGAAAACTGCTTCAATACTCTTCAAGTGAGGAGGTGGTGTTTTACAGCGGAGATGACAACTTCACACCTTTTTTGATGTTTTTCTAGCCTGCACAGTTTTTGCTCGTGACCGATGAGTGCCCTAGGTTTTGTGCTGAGGATGAAGAATTCCAGTTCCAGAGCTCCCAATGATGACTGCAAGCAGGGGAGTCCTTGTCTGCCTAAGTGCCCAGCATTTGCCCTGCTACATGCTCTGTTTCTTCCTGCTTGTCCACACAAGTGAATCCCCCCAGCAGCCCTCATGCATTTCAGGTAAGGAACAGCATGAACAAGAGATGATGTCATGTTATTCAGCCCTTCATGGAGCTTTAAAAGGCTGGAAGAGACAATGTATGAGTAATGAATTGTTGAAAAGGTTCATGTCAAGAGGCCACTGCCGCTGCTGCAGGACGTGCCAATGACTCAAAGAAAAGGCAAATGTCTGATTGCTCTGAGCGAGCAGTGACTCATTAACATCTGCCTTTTTCTATTTATACGTGTGAATTCTCTCATTGACTTGCAGATTTTCCTTTCCATTCTCTTTTACAGTAAAACTATTACTATTTTAGGCCTCATACAGACAACTTTTTCCCCTGCCCTCTTCCACTTCTTCCCCAGGAAGGATTTGCTGCTGAAACTTCCCTTCACGAGGACTGCAGCTCTCAAAGCCAGTCAGTCTGGAAACAGTGGCGTCAGGAGATCCTTCATAGCCAAAGTGCAGAGCATTTCACAGACAGTTTTGCTAAGAGGATGATGGAGTACAGGAATTCTGGAAGAGGCAGATCCAAAGTGACCAAGAGCTTCTATATGACTGCTCTTGTCCCACTTCCTGGGATGTCTTTCTTGGGAAGGAGGTTTCCCATCGTTACACTCCTCTCCATACCACTGGTGTGTCTAACCCAGTGCACTGCTGATTTTGTCAGTTTGGTCAGATCTATCTTTAGCTTCTACCTCTGCGTAAGTTTGTCTTTTTTCCTGTTAATACATCAAAACACTCTCCATCTGATTCACATTAAAGCCTGCAATTTGCTGCTCATGTTCTTAGCTGCCAACAGGGTGCTGGTGGATTTCTTTAATTACAGTCCTGGGTATATGCAGTTGTGCTGTGGCATTTTCTGCTTCCAAGAAATGCTGTGTCTAGGTGCTGGCAAAGTCTCAGAGGTGAGGGTACGCTGACAAGGCAGCGTTCTTCCTCTCTCCCTGTGCCATTGTGGCCCAAAGTCTGGTGACTGGTTCCAAGAAACGGAGCGACTCAGTTTGGGAAAGGGTGTGGGACATACTCTTGAGGACAAGTTCAAAATAAGGTGGTTTGTTTAGACTTGTTAATGCTAATGGTTGTCATGAAATGGGCAACAAGGGTTTAGAGGATAAAATTGAAGTTTTACTGACATCTCTCTGATGTATATAAATGATCCCAGTCTGAATCCCCAGCACTTTCTGGACACTAAGCTCCATCCAGCTCAACTTTTCCAGACCGTCTCTCATTTCTTCCCTCCCTCGTGTCTTGGTTGACTTTGGCCAGGACCTGTCTGCACTCCTGGTTGATTCAAGTTAGACCCAATTCTGAAGTTAGAGCTGAAAATGTTTTCTTAGAGTTGCTTAGCTTTGTGACCACAACCGGGAAGTCACAACCTCAGCTTAAATGAATCTGACTAGTCACTTCTGATTTTGGACACCACAATATAATGAAGGCTTGGATAGGTGCAGTGAGTGATTATGGAGAAATGAAGTGCTCAAAAGTAGTACCAGGAGAAGAGCATTGGCACCTTCCTTCCAGCCACTTTTTTTGGTTGTTCTTATAGTAAAAGGAGAGATTTGTTCACTTTTGCTCACAGTTTGTGAATCACTTTTGTACGGGAACTGAGTCATCAGTTCTGAGAGCAGACCACTGATATTGATGGTGATGTGCTTTTTTTTTTCTTTTTTTTTTTTTCTTTTTTTTTTTCTTTTTCCCCAGAAAGCAGAGTATAGTGATTACTTTAGGTTTGAACAAACCAGTGTTTCTCCGAAACCCAAATAAAATACTTTGCTTGGAAGCATTTGCTCACATTTTAGCAAATTCAAAGAACATTCCTCAGTTAAAAAATGAATTTTCCTTTTAACCACCTGGTGAATGTGATTTCAGACTTGTGTTGGATTTGTGTTTTTGCTGACTCTGCCACCAGCACAAGTTAAGACTTGATCCTGTTTTCCTGCTGCTGATCACAATGTGCAGCCATGCTTCCCAATGTTTAAGGGTTTCTAATGGATTAATTTCTGTGTTGTCTCTCACACCATTAGACTCTTCACAGAGCAGATTTCTCATTTCGTACATGGCAAAAGGAAAATGTCATATGCAGAAGTCCCTGTCTGTATCCTGCTGCTGACGAGCTGCACGTTGAGTTAAAATAGAGCACAAGCATTGTACAAATACAATGCAATTCTTTTGCTTGCTCTGCTTTTTAATACCACCATTACGTAGCAGGGAAAACTGACACCATAAAGCTCCTTGGCTATCAGGTGACACCGCTGCTGTGTCTTAGGGAAAGCTCCAAACCACAGGCTGCAGGGCTGCTTTTTCCTTAGCGCCTCCATTCTGGATTTCCCCCAGGGGACCCTCATCCAGGAGCAGGTATCAGACAGCCTCATTATCTATGAATCAACAGCCTCTGGTGATCTCATAGCAGATGTATAAAAGTGCAAATTTTAGCATTTTTCAAACCTCAGGTCGCTTCAGACCTAGAAAATTTGTTTCTGCCACCCACAATGGAGCTGGAAGAGATTTTCCACGGAGTCTCCCACATCCACGGAGCTCTTGGCCCCTGCTCTTCATGCAGCAGATGCCTCTTTGGTGGGAATAATCTCATTATAGTATCACCCCCACTTGTCGTCGACAGAGAGCTTTTTGTAATCTCTTTGGACAATCCTGAGGTTGAGGCTCAGATACTCCTTTAAGAATTGGTGTAGTTTGCTGAGTGTCAATAGCTTTGTACCCTCAGCTGTTGTAAGTTAGTGCACCTCCATAAAAGCCAGTGGGTCTACATTAATTGATATCAACTGGGCTTATGATAGAGTTTCCATTTCTGCAGCAGCCTGCTTCCCTAGACATGAGGGGACAGGCAGTTTCACAGGGTGGGTGTGAGGGAAGGAGGTGAATGGTAGCTAAATGAGTTTTAAAAGGTATGTGTGCAAAATAACTTCCTCAGCTGGTTCTTTTTTAAGAGACTTTTATGAAGAGAGGCCACATGAGGAGATCATGGTGTGGTTGCAGGACAGGACTAGGAGGTCTGTTGTGCAGGCTGTGCTGTTCATCCCATGAGGAAGGAGAATTTGCTTTCCTGCATTGTTTTCTCTCTCCTGCCAGCTCTGCGTATGCTTTCTTTCACACATGCTGCAAGCTGGTGCTGTGTGGAGGACCACACTGTGTTTTTGTGAAGAGCAAGACAACAATTGCCACGAAGTGCAAAGTTTTACTCCAGGCTGGGAGACAGAATCTGACCCGTCATTTCCAGGGAAAAGGGGAAAAGGAATAACTTACATTATGATTCAGACTGCTCTCACACTTTTTCCTCTTACATCATATCCTAGGCAAATTAAATAATCATTTTAGAGGTGACACTAGGTGATTCAGTTGACTTTAAGAAGCAGTTTCATCCCCAAGAGAGAAATGAGGGTAGGACACTGCAAAGCCATGTAATCTAAAGGGCACATTTTTCAAATGCCTCCTGATGCAATGGCTGTTTTCAGTGAGACTTTAGTCCAGCTCCAGTGTTTAGTTGTATCTGCACAGCTGCATTAAGTCCCATGGGCATGGAATCCAGGAGCACCAGCTAGCTGCAGGCTGCAGACCTCCAGGAAATGCCTCCGTTATTCCAGCAGTGTGTGAGTGGGAAGGCGCGACCTGCTTTTTGGGGTAACTCTTCTTACCAAAGCTGAATTAACTGCGGTGCTGATCACCTGTGTTAACCACACAATGAAGATATGTCTGTGCAGATGAGGGGGAAAGTATTTTTATTTTTGTATTCCTGATTCAAAACAAATATCTGAAAGATCCTTAAAGGTCACGTGGTGACCTAGAGGCTCCTTCATGGCTTCTACAGGCCTTCCTTGTCACCACTGGCTGGCAGACCACTCTGCCAGACCTGGACTTGGATGAGGTGTCTGTATCAAAATATTTCTGTTGAATACGGCTAACTTCCCATGTGTTTTATGTTGCACTGCACTCCTATGCCACTTTCACAAACTTTTTAGGATATTTGCACCAACAGTGAGTTTCATATTTGCTTCTGGTTCCTGAAGGAAAGCGGTGAATACAATCCTCATCATTCAGCACAGTCTTTTTCATTGTCTGCTGTTGAGGACCACATTTGATATCTTACCATGTTTACTTTTTGCCATATTGGTTGCAACCACTTAGGAAGCTGTTGGGAATGCCTGAAACCACTGTGTCTGCATTACAGCTACAAATCTTTTTTTGAAAGTCTCTTACCAGTCCTCATTTGCATCTAACCATGTATCCACAGGATGCTGCCCACACAGAAGTTTTGCAGTGCCCGTGGATGCTCCTGCTGTGCTTTGGTCTGCTCCAGCCACTGCTGGCAGCCGGTTCTGCACAGAGGGTGATCAGCAGGGATTTGAAGGGTTGGTTTTGGTGACCAGTGGCTGGAGCCAGCAGTGAAGAGCAGACAGAGGTTAACGCTCCAGCTGTGTTCAGTAATGCGGGACCATCCTTCCTGAGCTAGCTCTTGGTGGATATATGCCAAAATCTCTCCCTGAAGTTCACCGGTGGAATTGGAAAATTTTGTGGGTAAAGAGCAAGTTTCTGTCGTTTTAGCCAGCAGGCCCAAGGTGCTAGTCATCCTCCTCTATGTGACCTGTGAAAAGAGAGGATCTTCCACTGCAAGTCACTCACTTCTGGGGGTGCTCTTTGAAACCCTTAGCAATAAATATGGTTTGAAGCAATAAGCAAACAGATAACTCTATGCAGCCAGGATTTCATAGACATTTAAATGAGCTAAAAATATCCCATTAGGCTTAACTGACATCCCTGAATTCCAGTGATTTTCTGAGCTTAATTTCCTTAAACTCAATGAAATGCTTGGTCTTGATGATGCAGGGAGGTCAAAACCTCAACTCATGACACTCTGCAGGCATCGGTTCCAGCCGTGTGGAGCATGCCTTCTGTTCCAAAGCATGGTTAGCATTTACTTGAATGCTCATGAAAAGAGATACACCTGCTTTTCCTGGACTCCTCTCAGTGACTCGGCACTTACATGACAATACATCTTCCATCTGCTGACTTCTGGTTCAAGTTTGTTTCTCTTCTTCAAGGTCTCTGTTTTAAATTCACAGAAACAAAGAAAGATCTGCTTCATAACAAAAATTTCAGTAAATGATTCTGAGGAAGGAAAAAGTTAAAGAAATTCCACAGAAATTGCTCCGTTGTACCCAGCAAGGAGTGCTGCATATAGCCAGCCTTCATCTCTGGGCCCACACTGATATGCATTGCTGTGCTGAAGTCAAGACAAAGTAAATTAATCAATTCTAAAGTAAATTAATTTATCTGCTGCTCTGAATTACTTGTTTTGTTTTAGGAAATATGACAGCATTATCCAAAAATGTTCTCTGAGTTGATTACAGAGATGAGTTGCTGGAAGGCATCAAACATTTACGGCTCCAGAGGGAGAGAGTTTATGCATGACAAGAAACTGTAAACTCTTCAGGTATTGCATACTTCTAAGAGAGAAGGCAAGCATTTATGATGTCTAAACAATTTGAACAAACAGGAATTTGTACAGGAAGAACATGATGGACCAGGTCTTTGCCTGGCGTAAAGCAATGCTGCTTTACTGACTTCTTAGTGCAAGCTGGTTTGTGGTAGCTGAGGGGCTAGCTCAAGGGCAATCGGTGAACAGACTGTAGCAGGCACACGGATTTGGTCTAGAAAAACAAGCTCTGTGTTTATACAAATCTTTTGCAAATGTTGAGCATTTTGAAGAGAGAAAATGATTCTGGAAAACTCAAGATCATTTTTTATTATTTACTTTTTTACTTCTTCATGTGTCCAAATAGGCTGATTGATTCCTGCATATAACTGAAATTGCCCTAACTGTAGCAGTGGGAAGGACCTGGATGTCAGAGGTACCTGCAAGAGTACTAAAAGGGCATCATCAATCAAATCAGCCAGTTATGGCAAAATGAACAACATGGAAAAAGCATCAAATGAATTTAAAAGTAGTTGGCTCTGATTTTGAGAATATTTTGTGCTAGATAACTTCCCCCAGTAGATGTCCAAATATACTTGGATCTAAAGTGTTCCTAGATACTAGCCAAGCTGCCACAATCTCTTTTAGTTTCCATGATCCATCTTCTTTGCAGCTAATCTGTATTTCTTACTTTATTGACAGCTCCGCCACCTTTGGACTTGAAGTCTGTGGTTAGCATGTGTGCACATTTTTAACTTTCAGCAAAAGCACTGGGACTTGATATAAAGCAGGAGGAGACACATTTAATAAGATGCTTAATTGAGGTCTGTCCCTGTCAAGGCAATGTGAAAACAGATGCTAAGATTCCTCTGTTCCTTTCTAAAATCTTGAATTGTGTCAGATTAGCCAGGAAACATTTTTTTTCTTTCAGTGAAAAAAAAAAAAAAAAAAAAAAAGATTAAAAGATGACTCGATTAGCTAATTGGTGATGAAAATAGAGATAGGGTTAAGTAATAAAACATAGTGGAATCTTTCAAATGTGAATTAAATGTATAAAATGGGAGGTTATCTCTTCAGTAACTTAAAATAGTCTGGTACCTACAGCTTCCTCTCTTCTCTGTGTGGAAACCTAGTCCAAGGTTAAAGGTAGCCAAGTGTAATTTGGCCTATCGTAGACATTTTTCTATAACTCAGCTAGACTCCAAATGTCATGAATGTTTCATGTGTAGACAAATCAAGATCTCATAGCCAAGACAGTGCTGACTGCTTAATGGTCTTATTAAACTTATCTGCCCTGTCACTTGTCTGTCACCCTGTCCCTGGTGTGGAAATATTATATAAAAGTAGGTTTTGTTTTATGGTGTTGCTGGAATTTGGGCTATGAAATGTTGCAAGTCACATTGTGTTTGCACATGATTCAAGAGTCCAGGGGATCTGAAAAACTCATTGAGCTCTCCCTGTTTGGAAGGTTTTAAAACTCACTTGGCGTTTCCCTGTTTGGAAGATTTTTAAGTCTCTGTAAACTAAGCACAGACTGAGAGATTGTTCCCCAGGGTCTTTCTTTCACTCCTTGCTCAATCTGTCCCGCTAGCTGATGAAGGTGTTCACCTCTTCTGAGGTCAGGAGAGATGCTAGGTTGGGGTCCTGGGGGTCATCTGCAAACTGCAGCAGGATTCTTTGTGCAGGAAGTGTAAATCAAATGATTACAGTGGTAACATGGCCTTCTGCCCCGGAGCAACTTATCAAATCTCTGTATTTAGCCATTTCCTAGCAAAATGTCACTGAAAAGTCAGAAGGTCTGTGGGCAAATGCATTTCATTGCTGCAGAGGAACGTGGACTTGAGGTAAGTTCGCTGTCTCTGGGGATGTCAAGTCAAAGTCCATATTCTTCTCTGTCACTCACAGCTAGTGCTGAGGGCTCAGCCTAACCCCTACAAGCATGCTGTCTCGTCAGTCTGGCAAAGCACAGGACTGGCAAGGTCCAGCTGGTCCTTGAGTCTCTGTAAACCACAAAATACCTCCCAAAGCCATGAAACATAAATCACATTGTTAAAGGCCAACAGTTATAACCAGAACACGGCATAGGAGAGAGCACAAAGGTCTTAACGCCGCGTCAAGGAATTTGTCAGATAAAACTTGCAAGTAACCCCAAGGCACGGCTATATCCCATGCCACTGAGGAGAGTAAAAGCACCCTAGTACTCCCTCCTTAATAATCTCACTTCAAAAATCTCACAAAATTCCCTCCTTCCTCCCACTCTGGTTGTAGGCTTAATAAACTGGGCAGCTCCGGGATGTGACCGAGGCCAGGATTACCGGTGTATCTTCTGCATGGCCTGTCTCTGGGTATTGCTAGCTCCAGCACTGCAGAGGAAGGGCAAGTTCTGTATAAAGCAGCAGGTACAGAAGGGAAATGCTTCCTAGCTACGCTGTATGCCTAACACAAGTACAAGAGCGCGAGGTTCATGCTGTGTAAGCTCGGTGGACACAAACCCGTCTCACCTCCAAGGAAGTATACAGGCGGTGCTGCGCTTGTTACAGAATTTGAAGCATCATCAGAGTTCAGATCTGAACACGAAACTCCCTGCAGTCTTTTTTGTGCTTTTACATTTAAAAGCTTTCAGCACTTAGAGAAAAATGAACCAGACGCCTGATTCTGGTGCTTCTCAGTTACTGGGTTCCTTCCCAGCATGACAGCCCGTCCTTCAGCTGCCATGTAAGTCACTCCTTCAGCACAGTGGTTTCAATTCACACTTCTGTCACTGTAGAAATGTAGAAAAGCATTCAAACCTTGTTGCAATGATTTGTTTTCCTCATTCAGTTTTCTTACACTGGTTATATTGGTGCCAAGCAGGACCAACCCTTCAGATGCTTTATTTAAAAATCTTTTTATTGTGCCTGTCAGGTGCCCTCTCTGGGGCTGACCACCACGCACTGCCCATGCCCAGGGCTGGCGAAGTGCTCTGAGAAAGTGCTCCTGCCTCTCCCCACTCCCCGCACTGCCTTTTGTGGTTCGCTATTTAGAGATCCGGGGAGAAGAACAGATGGAATAAATCGTCTGGTGGTAGCTGTGTGACTGAACCACTTCTGGGAAGCGTTACATCTCTCTTTCTGTCGGATTTATGTGAGAGATGCCCACAAGTCACTCTGTGTCAGGAGTGTCAGGAACAATTTGCTTTGCAGAGCACTGTAAATCTCTGGGTCTGTTCTGCTTCCGGGAAGGCTCCCCAGCAGGGCTGCCTGCAGCGGGAATTTCCAGCCAGCCCGGGGCTCTCCTCGAAACCAGCATCCGTGTTGTTAGAGCTCACAGGAATGTGGCCAAAACCACCATCTATATATCACCTCTGCGGATGTGGCATATAAGCAGGGGGAAAGGCAGAGGCACGCATTGAACCGTACAAGTACCATTTTGTTTTCCCTTCTCCTCTTCCACTCTCCTCCCCACTCCTCCTTTCAACCCCCTGCTTTTTTTTTTTTTTTTTTTTTTCAGTAGCTGATGGGGGTGGTAAAATTCCAGGGGGCCAAGACAAACTATTAAACGTTGTGATTTCTAATGGTTCCTCTTGAAAATTGCTGACAGATGCTAGTCCTGAGATCAGAACAGCAGAGGCTGCCAGCGTGAGGCTCAGGGCCAGCCATTGATTCCCTTTTTTAATAGTGAAATCTAAATCTATGGTTGCTCTCCAGGCAGAAGCTATATGCCACTTTTCTCAAAGCTTCTTCTTGTCCTCTTATCTTCCTCTTTATTCCTATTCCCTTACTCACTTTGCCAGACTTTATCCTCTGTCCTCCATTTCGTAACTTTAACTCATACATTGTCTGTCTTCTTTTCTACCTTTCTTCTTTCCCTGCTTCTTTTTGCTGTCTAGCTACTGGACTCTATGGATGTTTGCCCAGCTACAAGTTAGAAAAGGAAAAGTGCAGGAATTTGACTGATGCAGCAAGTTTCTCTTCTTCTTGGAACCTTTAATTCAGAAGAAAGCCTATTTGTGTCTCAGAGCAAGAGATGGATAGACCAACTGAAGGAGCTGGGGCAAGGGCTCATACGGTGTTGAGGTCAGTCAGGGTCTTGCAGGAGACGAAGGTAAGCTGCCAGCTCAGGGAAGGAACAGGCTTTGATTCCAGCCAGACGTGTACTGTCTTTGTGCACTCTGTGGCTGAGCTATTGTCGCATCCCCAATGTGCCTTGGCACCTGGCATGGCAGTCTGGGCTCTTTCCTCACTTAACACCAACTCCTTGTCACAGAATATGCCTAACTGGAAGTTTTGCAAAGGAGAAGATTGGCCATGTTTTCAGTTTTGCTGGTGGAGCTTGAAAAACCAGTGACAGAGTCCTAAAATTGTCATGAGTTTAAGGAACACTGTCAGGCCCCAGGGTGGGCAGGAGGGGAAGTATTTGTCCCTAGGAAGGGTCATGAAATTTGGATGGAATTGGAAATGCTGTTCTCCCAGGCGTAAATTTCTGCCAGCCTGCAGGGCTGAGTCACTCATTTGCCTTTCTAAGGCAAATTTGCTAAGAAGCGTGAGGAGGAGTACATGGGAGTTGGGTCTGAGGTCCTGCCTTTCAAGAAAGTACTCGTGCAGAGCTGGGTGACCAAATCTGCTGTCTTTGGTTACTTCACTTCCATTGTGCTTCAGCAACAAGTTATGGGTTAGGATATTTTCACTGGGCCTTGCAGAAAACAACACTAGAAAGACAGTGCAGCAAAGAGCAGGTTACCGGATAGGCTGTGCAGTAGTTGTGCCCTGGGGCTTTCAGCTTTGGCTGCCCTGATCTAGTGCTGGCAACAGTCCAATAGACAAATGGGAGACTGGACTAGGTACCCCAGAAATCATTTCCAAACACCACTTCTGTGATGCTCAGATGCCAGTTGGTGAGGGCAGGATGTAAACACAAGCAGGCAGAGCTCTTTCCCTGAAAATATTCACTACTGAGATGCACAATTGAGGCACATCCCTGTTCCAGCAGCCAAATCGTAAAAATAGTGATATTTATCTGTTATCATATTAATATTATAATAATTTATCCTTATCTTTTATCTTCATCAGCACTGTCAAAAAACCTCAAGACAGCGTCATGGAGTTGCTTTGGACCAGAAAGTGTGACCCAGTCAGGTCTGTGCTGCTTAACCAAGCCTCTCTTTCACCAGTGCAGCAGTCCATGCACGGAAAGCCATTACAATTCTTTTCCTTTCAGCAAGGTGTTCTGTTTTATCACCTCATGCCTATCCAACAAGCAACTGCCAGAGACTGAGATCTGACAGAGATGTGAATCCCCAGCTTCCTGGCTGGCAGCATTAATGGCCATGCTTGCAGAGTGTTTTGCTGTCTTAATAGCAGCTGTCATCACTGCTATGGGAATGCCTCTCACTCTGACCAGCAGCCACGGAAGATTAATGTGTGTGATCCTAGAGGAATTGTTTCTTCTGGCTGCTGATGTGACACAATTAGCACCTTCATCTCTAAGCTGGTACTTTGTTCCTTGTTAATGAAATGATTGTTGAGGATTTCCTTCCAGAGAGTTGGGGGAGTGCCATGTCAGAGAGGCAGTGATGATGAATCCGCTGAACAGAGGCACAGCTTGGGAGTGGTGCAGAGATTGTATTGCTCGTGTCACCACCTCATTACTGTTGTTGGTTTTTATGGCACCATAAACATTCGCCTGCACCGTTTCCCTCCCATTGCAGACAGTGACACGATGGAGCTATCAGCGCCTACAAGGAGGCACTCAACATGTTGCAGGAGTGAGCTTGGTGCCTATACAAAGGACAGTGTATAAACAGCCAAGGAGAAGTTGGAGCACAGGCATCTGTAGGACAAACTAGGCATCCTCTCCTGAGGCTGAGGGGTTACAACATTTCAAAAGAAAACCTCATCTCCAAAATGGAGCCATACAGCACTAATGTTCTTTTGTCATACTATGATTTCAAAGTGTAAGAAGTAGCCACACTCTGTGATGTCTCCTGTTGTTGTGAAGTAAGGAAATATACCACCTTCACAGTTGTATCTACACCACCACTAGTGTGCAAGGCAAGTTCTGCAATTTTCATCAGGGAAATTGTGCAAAGTGAAGCCTTGAAGCGTGTGGACGTTCCCATAACTGGTTAACAGAAGAAATTCAAGCAACTGACTCACTGACCTGCATTCATTTTCACTGCGGTCTTCAAACCCTAGACAGCAGGAGAGAGCGTGCTCAAAGCTGCAGTCATTTCTGAACCGTGAGCTATCTCCAGTGCAGCGTAGTCCTCTCCCAGCTTCGTGGGGACCATGCTCATTTGGTCACATAATGCAAAAAAGCAGGAACCATGATACACGCTCTAGGTGAGTGTTTGCTCTTCAGTGTTCTGCTTGTCTGTAGCAGCTATGGGTATGGTGTTGTGCTCTATCTTCTGTAGAAGATTTAAACTGTTTGAGATCACAGTGCAGACTGGCAGTGACAGATATTTCATTCAGGAACAAGGAATTACATTGCCTTAACCTACAGGCACCTAACCACAGATGGGCAATTAATACCTAATGTCAGAAATATGATTTGAGTCTTCCAGCTCTTAAAATCCAACTGCTACTCAGAGAGTGAAAGCACGAGACTTGCCTGTAAGAACTGATGAAAAACTATTAGTCAGGTCATTCAATTCAGTAAAGAACAGCAGTGAAATACCACATATATACAAAGAAACTCATTACACTGTTTAACATTCTTGGCACAATACAGGGCATTTCTAATTGTGTTTTTCCTTGCCGAGTGCACTGCCAAATAGTAACAAAGAAAAAATGTTGAGGAAATAAAGTATATATGTATATATATGGGTATATATTTCTGTAAATGCCTGTATTATAATTGCTATTTATTATTTATAGTGTAGAAACACCCAGATCCCATCAGAAATTGGAACTCTGTTTTTTTAGGCACTGTACCCACTCAGAGTGTCTAATACAGCCTTTGTCTCAACATGCAACTTTAAATAAACAAGAGAGCCTTAAGACGTGGGGTGTGCTTTAAAGGGAAGAATGAGCATCACCCGCTTGCCTCAAGTATCAGGGCAGTGGGAATGCTCCTGGTGAGGGCACCAAATGGACCGCATCTTCTGCAGAGAGGTGTTTGTATCTGGCTGTGGGATGCAGGGTATGAACGTGTGCAGTTTCCAGATAGTGCTATGTGTCTTACAGTGACTAGAGATGACACGAGTTTCAGATCCTCCTCCAAGCTCAAATTCTCCATATGCAAACGGAAGAATGAAAACATAAGGGGAAAATATAACACTGAAAATCAAGCGCTTTCATGTCACAAAGATGTAGTAAGTATGAAGTCAATGTTTTTTTTATATTCCTACTGATCTGGTGCCTTGCCAAGAACTGTGCAGACTTCGCAAAGTCCACCTCGGGAGCTCATATAGGAGGAGGAGGAAGATAATGGTGTCTTTTCTTTGAAGTGTTTTGTTTTCTGCCTGGGGATACTCCCATGCAGAACCAAGCTGTGCTAGGAGAGAGATGAGGAATAAACAAAGGTCCAGAGTACATAAATAACCATGACAGGGCCTCTGCAGAGCCAAATGACTTTGCACGTGGGAAGAAGTAAGTGGGGTGAAAAAGAAAGCTATAGGTTAAAACCCAAGAGACTGTCTGCACTAGAAAATGACTCATTATTAACAACACTTGTCAAAAATACATCCACTCCCCTTCAGGCGGGATTGAAAACACATTGGCTACTAGAATGGATAGAGCCAAAATGTTTTCAGTACCTATTATAGAAAATCTACGAGACCTCTGGGCAAGAGATTTTGTAAAAGAAGGTGCGAAAGGTTTGACTTTTTCTACCCAAGCAATCAACCAATTATCAAGGCAGAGGGCAGCAGGGAAGATCTCCTTGCTGGCATTGCTGTCAGCCACATGTCAGAGCCACCGATGACTCCAGAGCTCAACATTCATGTCATGCACCAAACCAGGGCCTGCAGAGAGGCCCCAGGTGATACGGGTGAGAAATGGCATGAATGAGCTCAGCACCTGGCTCCTGCTCCCTGCCTTGGCCCGTGCTTTCTGCAACCATATGGCAGTGTGTACGAGTCTGTGCCACTGAGGTAGAGCCACGAGTATGTGCTAATTTGTGTCTAGACAGCCTGCCCTCACCTCTCCCTTGGATGGAAGAGGAAGTGTTGAAATGCAGACCCGAGGAAATGGTGTTAATGTCACTTATACCCTGATTATGTGACTGTATGGCTGCCTCTGTTCGGTGCCCTGCAATAAACTGCATTTCTTGTCCTCACCAGGGGCCTGTTCAGGCACACTCCAGAGCATTTCTAAGCGTACAGGCTTGAGTTTCTTCTCGTGGAAACTGAAGTGCAGGAAGGGCTGAGCAGGGTCGAGACTTGGTCCCGTCACAGCGCTGGAGCTTTGCCAGTGCTTAGGCCCAGACCTGGAGCCTGGGAGCCAGGCAGCATTCCTGGGTCCTGCAGTTCTGCCTGGCCTATTAATCACGGCCTCGTAAACCCGTGACATCAAACACCTTCGTAGTTCACACCTGCATCACGGAGAGGTTGTTAAAAATCAGGAGTAGGGGCTATGAGAGGAATTCGTCAGCTTTTTGGATTTCAGAACTGGAGGCAGAATGGCTTAAATGGAGCTTGCAGAAATGCAGCCTGTGTGGTCTTAGTTTGTTGCTGGTGGAATTTAAAAATTGGAAATAGTAAAATTAACAATAAAATATTGGAGGATAACATTTAAAATGTAAACAACATAAAGCCAGGAAAAGATTATACAAATAATTTTCATACAAAATTCTGTTTTTTTTTTTTTTTTTTTTTTTTTTCTTTTTTCTTTTTTCTTGTTTTAGCTATCTCTTTTAATGGCTATCTCACATAAACAATGTGGCTAATAATCTGAAGTGAATTTATCACATATTTTTATTAGTAACCTAAAATCACACAGACTTCCCCAGATTGTTGCTTTTGTTGCTTTTCTTTTCCAGATGCCATTGTAATGCTTTCAGAGCTAGCAAAGGGAGGATGCTTCCCTGGTCATGGTGCTTGGGAAGAGTCGGATCATACCTAGATTCAGCTGCAGACTTCACAGGTGAGATCAGGTATTTCAGTACCTAACTGTTTGATATCCATTGAAACGAGGTCCCTAAATTCCTTTCAAGAAAGCAAGGTACAGGATGATGACTGGCTCTGTGCTTGCTGGAATGTGACAGCAATCTGAGGAAACCTTTGTGGATTATGTACCCCTCCTTTGGGGGTGCAAACCAGCTGACACTGCAGCTTCTTGGTGTGCCCGAGTCCTTAGATCAGTTATTTCACCGTTTCATCGTGATAAAATGAAGGTTTCGGGACTTTTTCATCAAAGGAGTGAACACAAGTGCATTTGTGCTCATAAGGTAAACCTAAATAAGGTAAACCTACAAAAATACAGAAATATATGAAAACAAATGGTAATATAAATCTGAAGTGGATATCTGCCTGACTATCTGTGTGACTTGGTGATCAACTGCTGGCACCAGGATGCTAAAATTTGGCCCCACATTCTCCTGGAAAGAAAAAGTTTGCTTCTTAATTATTAGGATTTTGATAAAGGCTATCAGAGCTACCCAGCACCTTTTGGAAATACATGGGTAACACCTTTATAAGTTGAGAAAACAGAGAAAGGATTTCTTCTGGTCACTGTTTTCCTTCTCCATCTTGTTCTGTGCCTGTAAAGGTTTTATGAAGTTGAGTGGTGCCCTCAGGAATTAGCCTTAACTCCAGGAACGGCAGCAGCAGGTTCAGGTTTAGGTAATTCAGCTTTTTTCAAATTCCTGGCTTCAAGCAGCCCCTCGGGGGCAGCAGCTGTGGGCGACCCTGAGCCTTGTGGGGGGCTGTGGAGGTCCCTCAGTAGTGGAGCCAGGAAAGGTAAAACCAAGAAATAACTAAACACAGAGCTCAAAGGAACAGAAAGTGAGTGTGAGGCAAACTCCTACCATTGTGGAAAGTCAAACCATAGCATTCACGTTGCTGCACATGTTCAGATTTTGCCTGTGTGCGGTTTGCTTGCCATTTCTGAGAAGCTCAAGCAGGAAAGGAGTCAGAGAAGTGCAGTGAGTGCTGTGGGCAGCTGGTGACATGCTGTATGATACCTGCACAGCAGTGGGTCAGGGCAGGTGAACAGATATTTCCAGAGTCAGTTTGTGTCCCTTGTGGAGCACAGGCATAACTTAGGTGTGTCTGAAACTGGCTGTACAACTGGTTTGCTGGACCTTTGAAGCAACTGCCTGAAAATGTTGTGATTCTCTGTGCCAGATGCCTCCTGGGGCTGCTGACCGTCCTCTGTCCTCTGCATGCAGCCCCGGGCAGGGAGCTGCCAGCACAGGCACGGGTGACTAAATTAGGTTAGGATCCTGGGGACTTCCCAGGATGTTGTTTCCCCACTCCAAAAAGCAAACACTTGGAGTATCTACACATTCCCCCAAGGCACCGAGCTGTGGTGTGCCACCCTGCGCAGCTGCAGCCGTGTGGGGCAGGTTGCTGGCCTGGCAGGGGGCAGCAGGAGGGAGCACGTCTCTGCAGGGGCACAGGGCACACAGGGGCTAGTGCTGCCTCTCCGGCTCACCTTTTTGCTGGATAACTTTGCTTTTTTTTTTGTTGCTTCCCCACCCAGGTCTTGGTGCATGGGTCTGAATTGGTGAGGGTTGGTCCATTCATTCAGAGCCTCATAACAATACTAATAGTTGTAATAACACCTAGCCTGTTTAGAATACCTTTAGATTTAGGGCACAATTCACCCTCATCTATTAGGATTCTCCCTTTTGCTATATTTCTTGAAAAAGATTCCTCATTTCACAATCCGTCTCTGAGAAAGAGCCGGGGCCCAGGCTGTGTTGCAATGACTGTGAGGATCACGCCGGCTAGTGACTGCAACACGAAGTGCAGTCAGTCCCTACCAGCTAGCTCTTTTTTTCCCCGTTTCTCTTCTTCCAGTTCCCCCACTAACGTTTGTGTGTAATTAGAGAAGAGAAAATTAACGAGTAAATCATAGGAATTAAAAATGTCTCCAAAGCAGATGGATCCTGTTAGCTATATTTCTCAGGCTGCAGGAGTTTTCCAGTGCTTAGGACAGAGTTCTGAGCGAGCAGCCACATTTGCAGAATTTACTGATGTGGCAATTACATGCATGTCAGGAGTCAGAAGACATACACACCAAGGTAGCCTAGGAAAGAGTGAAAATCTTTCAGTTTGTCTTCATAGCAGTAATAAATGAACTGGTTTAGACAGATCAAAGCTTTGCCCCTAGACTGAGAATACAACAAAAAACTGACAAAAGCCCAAACTCACCTCTCTCCCTGTTGCTTTTTACATTGTCTGTAAGGAAAATATTTTCCCCAAAGCCTGTACAATCAGATTTCTGCCAAAATGATGGATGCCTTTGGGATGATTCTTGTGAGATTCCTTAGTTTATCAGCTGCAGATCAGTTCTCTGAGTCTCTGCACCATATTCTCAGGGCTCCCAGTTTTGGACCAGTTTGTTAGCTTGAACATGATGCTGTGATGCCCATACATACATGTAACTATACAGTGGAGCTGCATCAGTTATACCCTCCTCACAGTGGCTGAATTCAGAAACCAGTAATAGGATCCAAAACATCATTCAATTGGGAGAATTAGTTCCTTTCTTAATTCTTAAATAGGGGAATTTCTCCTCAAGCAGATACCCTTGACCAACTCCATTTACAGAAGTATCTCTTCTGTGCTACAGGTCATAGAGAAAAGCACTGAGGGTGTTGGCCAGTGGTGGTGGAGGCCCTGTCTCCTCTCCTGTGAGCTCCCAACATCACCTCGTTGCTTCATTGTTTGGACATTTCAAACCAACACTTGGGAGTTGCTCCACACTGCACAGCAGCTTGTCTCATTCAGGGCACAGCCATTTTTAGCTTCAACTAGAAGACAAGTCCAAGGGATGAACCAGAAGGAAAAAAGTGCTGTTTGGAGAATAACACCAGGGAATATAGGGCATGCCAGAGATTAAAATGTGTTTCAGGGAGCTCCAGAAGAGATTAACAACCACAGATGACATGACAGCTTTGGACAGCAGAATTTCATGTCATCTTTCAGGCCAAAATTGGTTGTCAAAAGTCTTCAGTACACATTTTAAAATCTTTCAAACACATCTCACTTTTCTGCTAGGACAAACTTTCCTCCTTTGAAGAGCCAGACCAGACTTAAAGAGCCTTTCTCCCATCCTTTATTTGCTATTGGTTTACATTAGGACTATTCAAGGTCACAACAAAAGTCCAACAAAGGTCACAACCCGAAGCATGTTGCCTCGGGTATCTGTAGCGACTTGTGGAAAGCAAGGGCCAGAGCAGATAAGCCAGCCCAAATGTCTGTCATTGTCTCTCACAGAGACAAGGCAAGCTAATACAATTCTTGCTTATGAGTAAGGGGATCAACAGTGGGACTATGACAGTGATTCAGTTCCTCTGTACGTCAGTAGTCTAGGACCCAAAAAACAAAGAATAGCATGTGCGTGAGAGCTTTTCCTTCTAAGTCAGTTGCTCTAATAAAGTGTAAAGTGTAAGATTTCTCTCCACAAAGCCTGCCTCACTTCTGTCCTGGGCCACTGCATCTACCGCAAAACTGTCCTGCTGTGGCATGTTATTCTGGTACTGTAGGAAGTGGGAAAACTTGTAAAGGAAGGTACAGAATTGCCATGAAGGCTGAGAAAACACTTCAGAACAAGAACATAAATTGGTTAAATATGTTTTGTTGGCAAAAGAAAATATTGAGAGGTGAAGTAAATTTGTTACTTAAGTACCTTCCTGAAAAAAAAAAAAAATAATCCTGGGCCATGCTGAGCAGCTCAGTTATCCAGCAAAGAGAGAAGCAGCAAACAGCCATGGAGCTGAAGAACTTTGCATGAGAACTTCTGTGTTGATGGATGCTTTCAGACAAAGCCTGGATGCCTTGCTGGAAGAGATATTTTAAACAAACATAAATTATTTGGTTCAATGCAATGGCTCAGCCAACACAAAACGCTGGAGTAGGTAATCTTAGCAGTCCTCCTTGACTTTAAGGTCCCTGAGCCCCAGAGCGAGCTTTGTGGCTGCCCACACTGGGAAGAGCTGTCCGATAGCTATGCACCAAGGAGTGGGAGCGGAGGCAGAGGTTGGGCGATGTGTGTGAGGTCAGGCGGTGCAGCAGGAAAGCAAAACCCCTGTCTCCTGACTGCCCCTGCCTCCCTCGTGTGCTGTCCTGCTCTGTCTTTCCAAACTGTGTCTTCTCCTCCACACGTCCGGTCAGGACACTAAAAAAAGCAAAAGGCAGTTAAGGACATTAGCCAGAAGGTCTGATGTAGTTTCCTGCTCACAGAATGACTTTCTGAGCTAACCTTATAGTGGTGATTAGTGGAAAATCCTGAGTATCAGTGTCCCCAGGGACCAGGACAAATCATCTGTGTATTGGTGGCTGGAAGGTTAGGTAAATCACCTACAGGTCAGGTAGCCAGTTGTGCTTCTTTAACAGCACTTCATGTCCCTTCAAGACATCTGGACTCCTACTGGTTTTGACAGAATATATGTCAGACAAATGTATGTCAGAGATATGCACACTGGTGTCCAGAGGTAGTGCTGTGCTATTATTGCCACACAGCCAGTAGGGAAACTGAGGTATGGGGAGGCAATTGACTTTTCCAAGGCATAACAGCAAGTCCATGTCAGATATGCAGATAGCATGACTTTGTACCTGCTAAATGGGCATTTTTGTCTTGTTTTCTGACATCTGCCCTGGCAGGAAATCTGGGCCTTCTCCAACAGAAAAAAAAAAGAATGAATCTGAGCACAGAATATGAGATGTCACTGATTAAGGACTTGGCATTCGACTGCAATTAGTTTGTGAATAACTTCAGCCATTTTTATTTTCTTTGCAGCTATTTCCCATATCACTCTTAGAACTGAAGCTGCCAAATATTCCCAATAGATAAATGAAGTGCCAGTGCACTAGCAAAAAATAAAAATTAAAAAAAAAAATGCACAAAATAATCACCTCAGGTCAAATACGGAGTCAAGGGGTCTTTTTCTCCTTGGCTGAAATCTGCTTTCATAACGTTTTTCTTAGTTTAAATGGAATTCATGCTTAAAATTCTGTGCATTTAAATTATGCAGTGGACCACTATTTTTTGGAGGTGGACCCCATTTCCTGTGAAAGGGAGATGGGAGCATGGCCAGCCAGCAAATCTGCAGCCTGGCAGCTACCAAGTTTAGACCTGTTGCCATCTGCTGAGAACTATGGCTCATTTGCTTTTGAGAGCGCGTAGGATCTTCTGGCTTCTCATCTCAGGGAAAAGGACTGCTGTGGGCATGAAGGCTGGAGTTCACTGAAAAAGTGCTTAAATGGAACAAACACCCAGCAGTAGGACAGAGTCAGAAATTGGACAGAAGTTGCTCAGGGAAGAGAAGTCACAAAGTGTAAGAATGATTATTATTATTATTATTATTGTTATTAGTGGTAGTAGTAGTAGTAGAATTTATTATTATTTATTTTCTGGCAGAGAAGAGGAACATTATGTGCTGGCAGGGCTGTGTACTATACAGCTTGCTGGAAGAAACTGGCTTCTGAAAAGCTGCTAACTAGGTTATGGGTGAGGGAGGAGATATAAAAGATCAAGTACCCATGTAAACCTTACTCAGGCTCAGCCCACCGTCTTGCCTGCAAGCATAATCACAGTCTGAGGTCCAAACCCATATAAGCCAAGCCACAGATGTCTAAGCATAAATAAAGGAAACTATTACGATTCACTGTTTCTTTCCAGGCATCTCCATACCATTGCACACCATTAGCTTTCTGAGATGGTGCATTAGGACACAGATGTTGTGTGACTGGATCTGGAGTGCTCCCCCCGAGGGACTGCAGAAAGGTATTTATAGCATAGGTGTTGATCCCTTTAGTCCTCTCAGGCATTTTCTCTGCATTTGGCCCTGTATTTCCACCCTCGATTTCCACCAAATTCCCAAGAAAAGCAAAAGCATCAGTCCTGAAGATGGAAGCACTCACAGAGTGGTGAAATGCAGTCTGAAAATGCTCACTTGTGAGTTTGTACACGTGCTGCGTCCCTTGTGATGGGCATGGGGCTGAGGACTGCCAGCAGGAGTAGCCCAGCTCCACAGGGTCTTTCTCCTGAATGCCTCTAATCAGAATATTAACAGTGAATAGTTTTCACTTAGTGTTCTGCAGAATGACAGTCGCTAAACATTTTCTCAAACGATGCTTCAAGGCCCGAGAGGCATCACTGGAGCTGTTGTTTTCTTTTAATTTCTTTTTGTAAACTGACTTAAAGCCAATATCAATATTTATCTGCAACTAGGGAAGTGCTTTGCTGCCAGGAATTTCAACATTCTGTTTTCCTCTAAGTATAAATGGGGCAATTACTAATGAGAATATTTTCAAAATGAATGAGTGGAACATTAATTTTCCCTTAGCCCCAGTCTCTAGTCATGCTACAAATAACCCTTCACTTGTTTTATCTGATGGTTAAGTTGCAGTCTCCAGTACAAAATATGATTTTATTAAGGCATTCTGGGGATTGCTTTCCCTTGGACTTTAAGTATCTAGTTGTTTTTTCCACATCAACTCTTGCTAATGAGTTTGCTTTTCCTGTGTCCTTCACTTGGAGTGATAGAAGAAATTTTTATCACAGATCGTAGAAAAAGTCAGAAAAGGGCCACAAGAAATTGTTTAGCCAGCCCCCATGACTCAAGGTTGCATCCACAATATCCAAACTACTGCCTGCAGACAGCAGGGTGACCTGCCTGCTCTCAGAAGCCTGCAGCACTGGGAAATCCAGTTTCCCTCCACAAATTATTCAGCAGCTTAGCTATTCCTGTGCACTCCCTACAGTCTCATAAAAATTTCCTCAGCTACACTTTAAACTTATGACTTATTGCCCTTATCACAATAGATTCAGTAAATATTTTATTCCTTTTCTTTTTGCAATTACCTTCCACATATTTGAGCACTGTTATCATGTCTTTCCTTAGCCTTTCCACTCCAGACTTAAATAAACCAAGTCTTTTAATCTTTCATCACAGGCCACATTTTCTAGAGCTCTGATAATTCCTCTTGCTTTTCTTTGGGCTTCTTCCAACTGATCTTCCCCTGTTTCTTGCTTCAAACTGAGTAGTCTGCTAGCTGGAGTGTCACGGTGTGAGCAGGCTGGCAGGTGATCTATCAGCTCACAAGAAACAGCGAGGCCAAGTAAAATAGAAGCAGATGAGTACATCATCAGCTCCTAGTTTATCTACTATCCGTACTGAATCGTATTGTTTACTGGTATGCCAGCTGACACCAAAGAAGCTTTGTGTTCCTTTCCACCTACATTTTGGCCAGCCGTACTCTGATTAATTTTCATAGTGAGAGGTGAGATGGGTTCCAAGCCTGCTCCTTTTAAACCATCCATCATTATTAACCTACTAAGCCAAATGAAAACGTTCTTTGATGATAGCTCCTGCCCCTGGGGAGGAAGAGGTTGGAAGAAACGTTGGAGAGAATGAAACATTTCATTAATTACCCCATAGCAACTTAGTGGGAGGCTGGATATTTTCCTAAACTCCCAAACTGTTTTGTGCACACATCCTCCCCCACATTTTTTTCTACTTGGTACATTATTTCCATCTCTCTGCTAAACTCTTGGTGTTGCCAGTTTCCATGCGAAGATCTCGCACAAACTCCCTTGCTGGTGAAAACGGGGTCATTTCTATGAATCACTCAGACTGAGAGGAGTTATCACATGCCAAGATGCTTGTGATGGATAGACTTTAATGGAAGCTGTGACTTCACATATTTATATGTATAGATCAGCCTCCAGCTGTAGAAGGATTCCCTCGCCTCTATCAGTTCAACTTGGGATGTGATCTCGCCACGCTTTGCTTTCTCATGGAATTCCTCCAAGTAAAGCCCTCATTACTGTGGGAAGCTTGCTTTAGCTTTAGTAGTTGCCCTCCACCATTTCAGCTTCCAAGCCAGTCTCTTATTGTAAAGTTTGCCTGGTGTCCACATAAATCATCGTGCTCATGGTAAAGGGTTGAAGCCAAGTCCCTCAACACCAGCATCCCCAATCCCTGTAACTTTTATTGAAACTATATAACTTGCCTGTAAAGTAGCAATTTACTCCAACAGTTATATATCTTTCTTAAACTTGGATGTAACATTGCTGTAATAGTTCCTGATTTACTTTAAAAGTGGCTGCATTCAAAGAACAGATTTTTGCAGCCAGAGCCTGAGTAGGCAATGACATTTTTTCTCACGTGCTTCTTTAAAGCACACACACAAATTCCTCTTTGTGTAATGAGCCCCTATGCTGTGGGGATGGTCCCATCAAGAGCTAGTCTGAAGTTCTCTGTTCTTTGCCCTGTGTTGGCTCTGAGCTGCTGCTGGATGTAAAGCTGTTCCCTCCACTTCTCCATGCCAGGTTTACCAGTCATTTAAAAAAAAGGAAAAAGATGCTCTTGCTTAGCATTTTGTTTCTGTAGGATTTCTTGTCTTCAATTCGATGTAAAGGGTAAGCTCTGTGTTAACTGTCTTTGGATATGGAATTGCACAGTTTAAAGACCCACTCCTAAAACAATGTAGATTAAGGCTGGACTAAGGCAGTATTCACTTTAGGAATGTCAAACACTAATATTGGTCATTTTTAAGACTTTATCAGTGTGCACTTTTGGATTAACAGTTAATTAAAAAAAAAAAAATCCCTCTGATGCTCTTATTTATTCAATTAGTGTGTAGGCAGGAGGTGAGATTAAAAAATAACCCCTCCATAATTTTATATTGAGTTCCTGATTACAGATTGCCAGTGTGAGTTTGTCAGTTAAATATAAATGCAAAATAGTTCACTTCTTTTAATTCTCTAAAGATCTAAATTGCTAATGATAGACATTGCAGAGTGAAAGGAAAAATCATTAACTGTTTATATTCACAAATTAAAATGGTGTTTTTCCATTCCTAGTGAAGGCTGAAAGAAATGCCAGGCCATGTACTTTTTTGGACTCTGTACACTGTGAGCACATTTCCCTGGTTGGGAACCGGCTCCTGGTGAGTGCCGCGCCCACAGCTTCCAAAACTTCCAGATGACTCTCATTTCACCTCGTGGGACCAGGAACCAAAATTGTACCAGAGATCCTGGCATTCAAATCCAACCCTCAATTCCCTTTACACTCAAAAAGGCAGGAACTCTCAGTTTTGTTTTTGACATCTCTCACTCCACATGGTATCTAGCTTATTATTTGGCTCCCTGGCCTTGTTTTTCATTCCAGATTTTTCTGTTATTACTATAGCATCTTTACTCCATCTACTCTGTGGACAATGCATTAGACAAACTTTGGGAAAACATCTCTGTTCCTCAGTGTATTTGCTAAAAAGGCTGAAAATTAATGTTTTCTCCATGCAGAAGGCAATTTGTATGGATCAACCAAGTAATAGCGTTGGTTGCCCATGGCTATAAGATACAATATTCTTCCATGGACTTAATGCCACATCAGGTGTATGGCTCTGAATTGCTAAGGGGAGCTGGTGTCAGTTCTGGGAGGCCATTCAGCAGCATCCCCAGGGATGATCACCAGGGCAGTCCATGGTGGGGAAGAACCAAGACACAGTTCAGGTAGCAGTGACTTCTTTACTTGATGTAAACTTGGTTTCAAGCCCAGAAACCTTTCTGAACCTTACAAACCTTTCTCAACCTTTCAAACCTTTCTCATTATTGTGATAATATCGCAAAGCTGAAGAAATATTTGAAAATGCAAACAGTAAGTTTTTCCATCCTGTTAAATTGAATTGCTGAAGTTCCTCTGCAGTCAACGGGAGCAGCAAAAAGGCCCATTCAAAGTAAAGGAGAGCTGACACCTTCTCAGGAGGATTCACTGAAGGAGAAACAAGAGAGAAAACAAAGAATTGTGATTCACCCTCCGAGCTCTCCAAAGTCATTCAGGCCTGAATCACTGCATGTGCAGAGGCAGATTAATTGGAAAGCATTTATTAATTTAGGAATATGCTGACCCTTGGCTATGTGCTCATCCCCAGCAAGTTTCTCATATCACTGATTCACTCAAGCCTCTTCCAACATGTGCCATTACACAGAGGTACCTGCTCACTTGCATAGTAGGAAGTAATGCAGGAAAATACACTAGCCCAAGGGAATGAAAACAGAGTATAAATTTACACTGTCACGTCAAGTCTGAGCCTGTTTTTAAATCCTCATGTGTCTTCTCTCCATCTTGTTTACCAGCACTTCGGCTAAGTCAATTAAAAAGTACTAAAGATCTTAAAAAATGAGTGAGGTGGAGGCCTCTCATTTCTCAGTGAACCTCTCAAACACCTGGATATGTAACTGACTTTACCTGGGCAGTTAGAATTGTAAGATGGTTTTGGAGACCTTGCCCACTAGGCAGAAGGGTACCTGGCCTTCTCTGTATTATAGACATGCCTTCTGGGGGCTATACAGAAAGAATTTGCCTTGTGATTCTTCATTGTTTTGTAACAGTACAAGGCACAGAACTGTAGTCTCTCTGGTTTCATTTTCTGTGGTGCATCTTTCATCAAGAGGATTTTTTTTTGAATACGGAGGATGACATTTTATTGCGTTATGGAGTCATGCAGCTAATAAAAGACAGCGCTTCTAACAGCTGTTAAAGATTGTTCCATGGCAGATAAGTCTGCATTCACCAGAGGTATCTTTGCAGCACCATGAAATGCCAGCAGCTAACTGGGTTTGTATAAACAATTATGCAGAAACACTGCACCAGCCCCAAATGTATTTCCAGGTAGCTGCTTAGAAATGCGTGTGCATTAAGCCTGTACTCTGCAGGGCAGTGACTGCTCCTTTTCTTCTGTGAAGCGTGCTAGAACCATGCATAAATTTCCTCATAGACAGAAATTTTGCATTTTAACCAGATGTAATTTCCTTGAGCATATTACTTCTGTGGAAAGAAAAAATGTAAGTCAACACTATTGTGTCACTCAGCTTTTGGTTTAGTTCTCTCTTCTGAGTAGCCTCATTGCAAAAGAATAAATTGATACCACTATCAGTCAGAGCAGAAATGAGTGCAGAATCCCTTGGTGTACTTCACTGTTGGCAGAGAAAGGGTTAAACCTAAATGTAATCCACATTGCCATGCTTCCTGATTTCTGTCCACTTCTTGAATGATGAAGGTTAGTTGGAGGTACTTATTTTTCTGTTGTCATTGCTATTGAATTTAAAACTCTAGAGAGGAAGGGATTTACAAGATGAGTAAAGCTCTGCTTGGAAGCTGGTTCAAAGCAGCTCTAAGAATTGCTTCCAAGCTTTTCAAAACTATTATCTTTTCCCCACTATGAATGACTGATGAAGAAAGGAGACAAAATGTTCCCTATCACACAGCAGTCACCTAAACACTGTTTCCCTCATTGTGTTTTGTATTACTGGCGACTCTCACTTTTCCCTCTCCTCCACTTGGCATATATTCTCTGGCTTTCCAGTGCCTGGGGGACTATGTTATCAAGATCAAGCAAGGAGGAAATTACAAAAATGGCATCATGTAATATTTCGTGCAGGAATCTAATATCTAATACTGCTTTACCATGAAGTCATTGTTTTTAGTCTATAAAATCCAGAGCACTCCAGAAATTAATTTCAGTTACTGGATACAATTTGTAGACTAGCAAATAGTTGTGTATCAGATGAAGTGGGTTTAAACCCATTTTGAACAGTATTCCAAGTTTAAGTTTCATGTCTGTCAGAAATTTGCATGACCAATAGACATGGGGCTTTTCCTTCACTCGTAACAGAGGTTGTCGGCATTTGGTCTCTCAGTCCCTAAATTCCTATGGATTTGGGCCCAGCAATGTGCAGTAAGAGCAGTTGACAGTAATCCCAGTTTGTGGTAAGGTGTCCTTGGCATTTTAACTAAATCCTCTTGTTCTTTGAACAGGGAAGTTCCTACTAGCCTCTTGGCTGAAACATGGAAACCAGATGTCAGTGCCCTGGATCTCCGTAACCAAAGGGACGAGGCAGTGAGGTCACTAATTAATTCCCACTGGGATTTCCAGACAGAATCGGCGCGATTAATCTGAATAGAGTGAGTACAGTAAGCACAGAGTGCTGATCTCCCCTGGCACAAACGCTGCTGTCGATCTAAACAGGCACTGTGGGCATTTCTCCAGGATTCCCAGGTACTCACAGACTGGTCTGAGCTACTGCTCTACCCTGGCTTCTTTTGCAGAAGTCCTGGAGAGCTGGCTAGCACCCTTGGGCCTGGACAAATGTTGATGCAGAGAAGGCATAGATACCTGGGCTTTCCCAGACACCTTTGAGCTGCTACATTTAAACCACATATTCAGTGTTCCCTGTCTGGGTTTGTTTACATTTTTCATTATAAATTGGCAGTGCTGACTTCCCTCAGATGGTTTGGATGGACTGCTATCTCAGTGAGGACAATTAATTCTGAGTGCAATCCCATCTGCTAATGTCCCTGATGAGTCTGTCAGTAATTGATGATGGTACTTGGATCAGTTGTGTATTTATTAGGAAAAAGCTCAGAGTTCATTTCCCCAGGCAGAGAGCCAGACCAAATAACAGATGAAAGTGCAGACTTTCAAGTGACAGGAGGCCAGAGTCCCACCAGCCCAGCTCCTTCCCACCTCCTGCTCCTGGTTACACGTAGAAGAGCACCTGCCCTAGACTGAGAGCACCCCCAGTGATCCTGTTCCCTGTGTCTCACACTTTTGTGTAGCAGTAAGAGGAGTTCAAAGCCCTCCAGGCACAGGAGGAAATTTGTGAGCTGCTGAAGGGCTGCTCCCATGTGCCTCGTCTACACCCTGAAAACTGGGAGAGATTTCTCCACAAAGGAGAGCTCTTGAGTAGGAGGTGTTGTCTGTTTTACCACCGTTTGACAAAATTAACAGAGGACTGATGCTGCCATGATTAACAGCGCTCTCAGGAAGGGGCTGTTGGAAGTAGCTCTGGGGAAAGCTGCCTTACAAAGGTGTCCATGCTGGTTTCAAGTTTGTTTTTTTTTTTCATGGTAATTTGAAGGGTAATTCTTTGCCCTTTTGCAGCTATTCCTTCTGGACTGCTCTGCTAATCTTTCAAATAGTGCATTTAAATACATATTCCACCAGATTTCATAGAAATGAGTGAGGGGCAAAGTTTTACAGAAAGGATTATCATCTAAAGAAAATGAATTCTGTGGCTGCAGGAAGGGCTTTGCAAAGGGAATAACAGACCAGGGTGTAGGTTTTATTAATTTTGTATTATACTCAGTTATGCAACCCCAAATACTCATAAAGACTGTAATAATATCTCTGAGCATCTCCACCTCCATTTCTATATTTGGTGAAGTCACTAGCAATCTGTACTAGGTTAGAGGCAAAATAGAGAGGGAGATATAATTTTATTCCTCATTTTGGGTGATGTAGGAAGCAGGGATGCATAAAAGGGATTCTTGTCATGGTGCTTTTTGAAGATGTTTGAGGTAACCAGAGCTGTACTCCATGTGTTTCTTGTAAGTGGCCAAAAAAAATGGTTGAATCCATAAAAGCCCTGAAACAACACCACACCTACGTGATCTGGGTACTCAGGGGAAATTTATTTTGCTGCAGTGCCAGCTGAGCTGGAGGAGGGATGCTGTCATGCTTGTCTTACTCTTGCTAACTGTCTACCCTGAAAGTTGCATTCACTAGGTAAGAGCAACAGAACAAGTGCCAAGGCTTTGTTGTAAGCTGAGCCGAAATCATAGCACCTGACCCGAGCAGCAATAACAGCCCCTGTGTTACCTGCTGTCACCTGGGTAACTGAGGTTATTTCCTTTTTTTTTAACTTCACATATTCCAAACTTAAGCTTGTCTGGAAATATATATATATATATATATTTTTTTTCATCTCCTCTCCTTTGCCTTTAGTGTTGCAGTGTTAGGAAAGCCTGAAAAATGGCTCTGAAGATTTTCTTCTTAGCATCACATTCAGTCATTACAGGGGAGGACTTCGTCCAGGAGATGGCACTGGCATGGCTCTGGGGAGATGGCAACCTGCCACGAAGCTCTGCTGCCATCCCAGGACCCCCCGGCTTGCCAGTGATGTTCAGAACCTTGAAACAGAACCAGAATGTCACAGGCTCTGTGACAGACAAGTATATCATAGGAGACAGTGCCTGAACCAAGGAGTTTAAAGCCTAAACAGGCAAAGAGCCGGAGGAGCAGCTGCCCGAGTTGATGTAGACAGCCTGGCAGGTCAACGGGCCAGCTGCTCACAGAGCTTGCTGCCTGACCTCCCCCTCCAGAGCCACAACCCATCGATCATTAGGATGTCTAGAGTAGGTCCTCTGTAAAACAAAACAGGGTATTTGGGCACCCAGCTCTATGTGTACAACACACGATTGCCTGCTTTAGTGCTGCATATGCCCAGAAACATAATTTCTGCTGTCATCCTGCAGGGACACGTCTGTGTGACTAAACACAGCCTCCACTAAACAGAATGGATGGAGGAAGTTAAAGCGTGTGTGCCTGTCTGCGGAGGGAGAACATGACTTTCTCAAGACCATCTGGGTTTTGCTTTCTTTTGATAGAGATGGATTTGACTCACCTCTTAGAGCAGGATGCTGTCGCAAACTCAGTGTGTTCAGAAAGCCTGGGAAAATGCTGCAGCCCAAGTCTCTCTGACTATTGTCAGAGTGCCTTGCTCTGGAGGATAACAGGCCGAGTTGCCCGTTATCTGTGACTGTCTGTAGCAGGACATTGTTTCCTTTGTCACTGACACTGCCAATTAGTCACGGGCAAGTCTCCCTGTCTCACACACACATACTTGGACACAGCCTTTCAGCCCATGAGCAAATAGGGTTTCCATAATCCTGGCTTGCCCCTGCTTTGGGGGAACAAGTGGAAGCACATAGCAATATGCATTGAAAGCTTGCCACCTTCTGGACATTGCACAGCACTGTGTCTTTTATTTAAAAAAAAAAAAAAAAAAAAGTAATTTTACAAGGGGGAGCTCCAGGTGGCAATTGGAAGCAGCTAAGCAAGTGCCAGTGTATGTGAACTGACTTTAGGGATGAAAATGGAAAAAGATGGATGGAGAAGGAATGTGAGTTGCACAGTGCAGCACACTAACCCATCCTCACAAAGGCAAAAGTGTTCATATTCCCTCACTATGTTTGTGCATGTTGCTGAGCTTGTGAAAATAAGGGATGGCATAAAAATACGTGCCAGTATCCATCCACCCATCCATGCACCAGATGTCCTCTCTTTCTCTAGCCCCACTCACGCAGTGCCGGTGACATGCTGGCATTAATCCAACTGCAAACCTCTGCAGCTGCAGCACCCATACCCCTCTGTGCCACGCTCCTTGGCCAAGGTGATGAATGGTGATATTGCCCGTGAAGACCAAAGTGGTTCTCCTGTGCTGTAAGATGAAGCACAGACACAAACCCATTTTCATTCCTCATCCATCAGAGTTTGAATTCAGGGCTGAGGGTATGGGAGGTCACTGTGTCTGCGTCAGCCATGTGCCACACAGTCCTCAGGTGTGGAGTTTGTATCTGGGTAAGAATACATCTGCCCTAGTGATCCAGACTGAAACCTGGGTTCTCATCTTCTAATAAATAGGTACAGTAAAATGAAATCTCATGGTAATGTAGTAAACTCTCACCATAGGGCTTGAAGCTGGGATTAAGCCCCAGGCACTGTGTGCTGAAGCTGGAGAGGTTGCTCTGTGCAGCTCAGGGTGAGCTGTTTTCACAGACCAGCTCTTAGATACAAACAAAGCCTTCGCCTAGTAATGAATAATAGTGCTCTGATGATGGAAGCCTGCCAGGTTTTTACCCCAAAGCAAAGCAAAACAAAGCACAAAGTATTTTTTTCCCTTTTCTTTATTTATCGTATTCACTTTTCATGTGACTCCATCACGTGTGATGGAAATCTGGACAGACGTTTGTGCAGTCTCAGTCAGTCCAGCCTTACTGGTGAGACTGGATGAGAGCTCTCAAAATCCCCAGGACCAGTACAGCTCTCCAGTCCTACCCGTTCTTTGAAATTTCACAACAGTCACCAGTAGCTCAACTCTCAACACAGGAAAAAAGCCTGCAGGCAGGCGGAGAGGTTTTGTTTCTGTAACTATGTCAGATATCAGTGACGCTGTGTACATGAACTGGATGATTACAGGTCTGGGGAGCAGTGACATGCCTACCAGATAGACACTACTCTCACACATACAACATGAAACCAAAGGCTCAATTTAAACATCAGTGTATTACTGAAGATGAAATCATGGCTATTCTTTCTGTGACAGGAGCTATACATGTGGATATTATTCCAAAATGGGCTCAGGGTTGCATGAGGAACTGTACATAAACTTGAAAGCTTCAGAAAGCTTTTCAGCTCTTATTGAGGAAGACAACTGCAACAGAAAGGGATCAACAGACCAAGGAGATGGCTGTATTTTTGCCAGGAATATTCCTTTTACTTGCTTGCTGAACTGTGTTGGAGCTGGAAATTGCAAAAGCCCATACATGCTGAGTCCAGCATCTCTCCAAAATATCAGTAACTAGACATTTATATAAAAAGCAGATAGAGGCTATCTATAATAGCATCTGTAATGTATTATGATTTTATTCTGCTGAACATTACAAACCACTGACTTCTTTTCTGTTACATGGCCCTATTATGCCTGACACTCAGTTCAACCCACTCACATTAATTCAGGTCCCTCTCTGCCACCCTCCCAGCCTGGTGCACTGGCAGCAATTGCTTTAGATGTTTGCATTCAGATTATAGCAGAGATGGTGTATTTGTCATCCAGAGCACAAGGTCAGAAGGATATTTCACCCCTCTACCCCTTGCAGTGCTGCTGCTTGGCTCTTGACTTTGTACACAGGAGAGCCACATCGTGGCGCATGCTGTGCAAACAAACACCAACCACGTGTTTGTCTTTGAGAAGCAGAAGACAGCTTTTATGCGAACAGGCCTGCTGTAGGTTCTCAGGGAGCAGGAGCCCTGCATCACCTTCAGGATGCAGGGAAAGGCTTTGACCTCTTTCTGCTGCCTTCAAGAGCTGCCTGAAGCTCATTTCATACTTTCCTCCTGCTTTTGCCCACATGAGGACATGTCAGTGTGGGCAAAATGGCGCACTGCATAAACCCCTACCGCTGCCTCCATAGTGGGAACCTGATTTCCCACCACTTCCAGGACAGCTCAGTGTTAACAGAGATTTTCCATTAGCTTCAGAGGCAAATGCTGTCATAGCAGAGATGATGATTGTAACAGGCATGCAAATGAGTAAAGTCATTTCATCCAAATTGACATCATCTTAATTACAGCAGCGTGATCAACCTTTTCGACTGTACAGATTGCCTATCAAAAACAGAGCAGACAGCTCGAGGGCACATCGGGCAGAGCTTGGAGAGCTGTGAGGAGAGGGAACTCCAAGGACAATCTGGAGGACTGAGGTGGTGTCAGCTTCCAAAAACTGAGTCCCCAGGCAAGGTGGCAATTTGAGCATCCCCCTCCTTGCTGGGCTTTCACATTAGCCAGCTGGCAACACACTGGAAGATTCCGAGAGCAACTGGAGTAAAGATGTGTGTGTGATCTGGTTACAGCTCACCTGAGACTCACAAGGCAACCTGAATTAGGGAGAAGTAAGCAGCTGCTGTTGCTGTACACTGGGTTACACCAGGTCTAGGTTGCTTTTCCTTTTTGGAGGAATCAGGAATTGTCTCCAAGTTCTGTTCTCAGTCTCTGACTGTCATCACAAAATTGTTGCCTGGCTAATAGCACACGGACAGTTTCTGTTAGCACTCATCCTTTAGTGGGGTGTGAAAGGTAGGATGCAAACTCAGGCAAAAGTCTGCCAGCTTGTGGGTTTTATCTCACAAAACAAGCTTCAGCCTCAGGACACAATGCACGTCAGTGCAGCCATGTAACTCCTGGAGCAACCTCACTCCTTTTACTCATAACTTCACTGTCTGCAGTGGCTTTGCACCAGGGTGTCCCTTTGCTGTGTCAGACCACCACAACACAAGCCTGAAGTTGGCGTCACACCTAGTACTATCAGGGCTACTCTTGAAACACTATACCCAGTGGCATTGCTGTCACTGCTTCCAAAACTCCATCACAGAGATGGTGCCAAGGCAAAAGGACCTCCTTGCACTGGAATATTGCACTGATGCCTGCAGCAAAACCACCTCTGTCAGCCAGTGTCAGTGTCCCAGGAGGGACATGTGAGCCAGTAGCAGACCACAGCAGAGCAACCTCGTAATCTGCAGATCTGCTTTACTCCCTGAATGTGTCCCAACTGAGTCGCAGTAAGAGAAGTGATCGTCCGACTGGGTGCTGTGAGCACAGTGATGTCCTGGCATGTTCAAAGTATCACACTGCAGACATTAAACACAACATAATGGAAGATTTCTTGTAATTTTCCACTAGCTGCAGAGGAGACTTTAGTCTAAATCCGTGCAGTTCCTTCTATGTCTCTCCTCAGAAGACACCCTAAAATTACTAACATTAGTCCTGTTAAAAGTACTTTGATTCCTAGTGATATTAGCTACTGAATTTTGAGACTTGTAGCTAATGCTCTGTACCTGGAACAAATCCCTTCCATGCACTCAGGATAAGAAAGTAATCTCAAGAGCCTTTTGAATAAGCCCATGCCGTGCAGATTTCATGCAGAGGCACACAAAAGAGCCCTTGCAAATGTACTCTGCACAAAACTGCAGACATGGACTTGTTTGAAATAACACATAAGTACTTCTGTAGAAGTAACACATTTATGCACATTTATATCTTCTGTTTTTGACTTTTCCTCCGCTGTCTGCATCCACATAGCTCTCTCGGGATCCTACTACCAAGAGCAGCCTCCTTTTATTTTCATCTTTTTTTTTTTTTTTTTTTTTTTTTTTTTTGTGATGGCACCTGGCTATTCCCTTTTATTTCCCTGTACAGACTTGAGTGTTATGTTTTGTCCCCCATTTCAGCAGGGATAACCACATGCCCAGGAGTGCCCCCATGGCATTTAGGCTCCTCTTAGAATCACAGCACAGCTGCAGGTGGCAGGGACCCACGAGGCTCATCAAGTCCAACTCTTGTTACATCACAAGGGCCACGGGGTGGGTCCAGGTGGGCCCAGTAAGTATTTAAGGGCAGGCTTGGGATGTGCTCAGCTTTCTCCATGTGGGACACAATGAGGTGAACACCAGGCACCCGACCCAGCGTGGGACCTGGCCCCAAGGTGCTCCTGCTGTGCTGGGGACTGCGGCTTTTCCTCGGGAAAATCCCCGACGAGGCTGGAGGCCGGGGAGCTCCAGGTAAGACCCTGGGGGGGGGGATTTGTGGGGCTGGGCCCCGTCCCCTCGCCCCGCTCCTCCGCGCCGGGGCCCGCTAGGTGGCGGCAGCTCCTCGCGGCTCTGTGGTGCGGGCTGAGGGGGGTAGGGATGGAGCTGGGGGGGAGCCACGAGCTGCTGGACCCCCAAGGGCTGCTGAGGGGGCTAGGGGTGGCTGGAGGCCTCCATGTGCCCTCCCGCCGGCCCCCCATTAACCTCCCCGGGTGTTTCTTCTCTCGGGGCTGGAGCATGGCTTGGAGGTGTCTGTTAGCTTTGGGTAGTAGGTTTGGGGACAGCTTTGTGGTTTGTGAGAGCACGGTTAGCTTTTTAGGGCAAGGGATGTTGCATCCTAACCCTGCACAGGCTGCGTGACTCCCATCTTGTGCCTCCTGTCCTGTGGATCCATCTCCATGTGTTTAGGAGCCTTTTCTGTGTGGGGGTGCCTGAGCTCTTAGCAGCTAACACAACCACCAGAGAAACTGGGGAGCAGGATTTGTGACTGGCTTTGCAGCAAGCAGAAGAGATGGAGGTTTGCAGCCATCCACGGTGCCTGCTGCTCGGAGGTTACCGTGTGTCCTGGGTGTGCTCCTTGGGCACTGGGAGAAGTGCATCAGGGCTTGGCAGAACAGCTCTTGTCCTTGCCTGGAGTGGCACCTGGTTATGGGCTGTGCCCTGATGCTATTACAGGCCAATGCAGCTTCATCCCATAGTAAAGGCCTTAGTATGTGGCTTCATTTAACTAGTAACTGTTGGACCAGACACAGTTTGAACAAAATTTCAGGTGAAATTAGTGACAAAGCAGAAACAAGCTTTGCTGTTGTTCTCTACTTTACACCGGGACCCTCACATTGTGCCTTTTGCTGTGCTAGCACTCGATGTGTTAATTGAGTGAAATCAGTCCTGGCTAAAACCTTTATGCTCTGCACATGCAGCAGAATTGCTTTGTTACTCTATTTATAGGCACAGGATAAATGACTTGATGAAGGTCAGGTGAGAAAGTTGTTGCAGAGCTGTGAAGTAAATAAACACACAGGCAATGGGGAGGGGAAGGAGGACTGTGATGTTAGCTCAGATATCTTAATTCCTTTTTCATTGCCATTAGGCCTGTCCATGCCTTTTGCCTGCTACCCTGTACATCTGTGTGGTACACACACTCTTTTTTCCCTGGCTGTGGGGAGCATCCCTCCTACTGCAGCAGCAATGCATTTCATGGGAATGTGCCTTTCTGAGTGTTTGCCTGGTGCTTTACTTAGGTGCAGTGCTGGAAAGAGAGCAGCCCTGAAGTCTTTCGTCTCTGGTTACAGATTTGCTGGGAAACTTTCAAGAACTGGGCAGTTTTCCCAGTGCCTGATGTCTCTGGCTTGTGCAGTTTTTTAGCAGAGTGCAGGGTCACCTGGGCATCTTTGAGTTGTGTGGAGTGACAGGTACCCTGGCTCTTGCTATTGTCGTTCCTATAAAATGGAGTATGCTTCGCTGCATTTTTGTTACCCTGAAGCTGCCTTCTGCTGTAATGTTTCTCTAATATCAAAGACAGAAGGCTGTTCCCAGTAGTTGGCATACAAGACAGCACAACCTGTAAATGAAGATGTGCAGAAATGTGAGTCTCGATATTCCATTTGCTTATCTTCATGTAGCTCACCAGAGGGTATCTCTTCCATCAACCACTTATCAGGCTGTTGAAGTGCTTACCCAGCTGTGCGAGAAAGCCTTGCTCACCCTGAGCTTGCTTTTCATGGAACAGTCCAACGAAGTCAGGGCCATCTATTCCCTGGGGTTCATTTGAGTCCAGTCCCTCTTCCCCTTAACACTTTGGTGCAATCTAACAGTGGAGTGAGTTCTCACCTTTTTCTGAAGTGCTGTTTCTCCTCCTGCTTTCCTGATATAATGTGTAGAAATGCTGATATCCTGTGGATGCAGGTGCTCAGAGTTAGCTCTTCTCTGAGTGGCAAAGGGAACTTGTTAACTGTTAACTCAGTGCTTAATTGATGGTCTAACATGCTGGGTGGAAATGCTCCCTTCTGCCCACTGTGGTTCTGTTACTGCATTGTGTCACTGTACCCAAATCCGCACTTTGTCAATGCTAAAATGTTAATTGCACTTGATACAGACAAATGGGATGAATATTGGTAGCTTACATGGAGCTCGATTCCCCTTGTGTGTCTGTTCTGTGAAACATTCGGAGGGCTGAGCGAAGGAAGGGAAGAGGATGCTGAGTTTGAGGCCCTTATTTCCATTTGCTGAAGTCAAATGAGTGGAATTAAATGTGACCTGTCTGAAAGCCAACCTTGTTTCCAAAAAGTGCATGGGGAGCTGAGATCAGAAGACACATTGCAAACATTGCAGTAGCATAACTTGAGGCAAGTGCAATCATTTACTTGACTAATGAATCCCCTGGGCTGCTAGCAAGAGAGCAAATCTCTCATTCATCTTCTTAATTTAATAAGCAGAGGGGTTGGCCTTAAGGGTAAATGAAATGCGTAGTGATCCCATGAATGTTTCAGCAAATTGATGTACAATAAGATAAGGGAGATTCAGCAAATGGCTTACTTTATTCTGAGAGTCTGTCCATGGGTTTTAAGGGGAAGGGAGAGAAGTTAGAGCTGATAGCTAGCTCTGTAGTGCTCTGCACTGCGGTTCTCTCCTGATCCATCCAGTTTCTATGGGCTGGAACACATTGTTAGGATATCATCTAGCAAGCTTAATATAACATAAATGCCTGTTGTGCTGGGTCCTGCATATAAGACAACCATTAAAGAGCTCGACAAGCTTGCTGAGCTATGTGACACATGAAAGGCTGAGCTGGGAATATAATCTGTAGCAGATCACTGTCATGTGTCTGAATCTGCTGTGAGGGATCCCCCCTTGGAAGGGTTCATGGAAGAGCTGGAAGAAGTCTGTACTTGTGGGGGGTCTAAAGAGGCTCACTCCCCTCTTCTGTGCCCTTAATTATTTTAAAGAAATCAGTGGTGTGAAGCAGTGAAATACTTTAATGGATAGAAAAATGATCGTTGCTTCTGCCATCACCGCAGTTACTTCTGTGATCACCTACGTAAATGATACTGTGAGACTGAGGCAGGGCTGAAGTCACAATGCTGCAATTGATAGTAAGCTGCTTAGCATAAGAACAGGGTGAGGAAGCTCTTTACACATGCAGTGAAGCTAGTAGGTTGGAGGCTTCTTTAAAAAGCAAACCCCAGAAGGGAATACTTAAACTTCAATTAAACCGTAAACCATATAAAGTGACTTTTGGGAGGCTGGCTAAAGCATAAAGAAGCTGAAAATGAAAATACTTGTTCTTGGCTATTGTTGGAGAGAGGATTTGGGGATTAGATGGTCCATTGCTATTGAATGTAGTTCATTACTTACAATCTTCCAAGGCCCTTTATAAGGAACACAAAATACAGAGCAGCAAACTGCACTGAATTCTCAAATTTACTGCCTTTAGGTATGTCATGGATTTCAGAGTCCTTGAAGTCCAACTGCTTTGTCAGATTTTCTGTTAATGAAGGTAAAATATACAGTTATAATGAAGTTCATCTATTGCATTGGAATTTGAAATAGCTGCCTTTGTGAACTCAGTCTTATTTATGAACTCGGTCTTCTGGAAGCTACAGAATATGGGTTTAAGTTGTGAAACTTTGGAGTTTGATGCTACAAGTAAGATGTAGCAATCTGTTATTTTTAACTGAGGTAAATACTTAAGTGCTAAACCAGTTGTTAAAGTAATGCTGCTCAGTTCTGCTATTTCAGGAGCCAAGCTGCAGTTCTGAGAGCCTCTGGGACTGAGGGCCTTGCACATGTCAGTACTGCAGCATTTATGGTGCCACACAGTGAAATCCCTCAAACACCCAGCAGGTGCCTGGGCTTGTTCTGAGCACACACGTGGGCTCTGTGCACTTGAGAGCTCTCTGTTTGCTTTGCCTCCCACTCCTGTAACATGCCTGCAAAGTGCAGCAGTGATGTCCATGAGGTGATCGCTGTCAATGCTGTGTGCAAGATGCTTCTGTGTCAGGAGCACCTACAGCTTCTGGGGTGTGGGTAGCTTTATGCTGTAACAAAGAAACTCTGACTTAATTGGACTGCTAATGTTTTGTGTATCCTCTACACTACTGTAGCTGTATGAGATGCGTGTTTTAGGATTCTGAGGGATGGGGATGGGATGAGCATGTGCCTCTGCTCAATGAGGAGTCCCTGTGAGCTGGAGCACTCCTTAGATGTTGTATGCTGTCCACTCACTGCTGTTACAGTTCAATTGCTGTCTTCATCCCTTATTGTGACAGGACTGGCTTTGTCAAACAACGTGGGGTGAGGGGATGTGCCATGGTTGAGCCTGAGGTCAGGGAGTGGAGCTGGCTGGTGCGGGTGTCAGTGGGGCTGTGATGGGGTGGAGGTGAGGAGCAGTGGCAGGATGGGACCTTCCCTTCTGCAGGACTGCCCAGCAGGGCTTGATCACAGCACAATGTAATGATGTGGCCCAGGGGCTCCTTCACAGCCCCTGGGTCAGTGTGTCTGACACCCCCCTGTGTGTGCAAGCCCCATTTAGGGGGCTTTGCTCCTTGACCCCCCTCTGCCTGTCTCTTGGTGGGTGCTTCAGCACTGCTTGCTGGTGTTAGTTCAGCCCGCTGCTGCGCTGCTGTAGCCTGCTCTCACTTGAGCTCTGCGCTGGTGTATTAGAATAATGAAGTTTTTGGCTGTGCTGCTGGCTGTCACGTCCTTCCGAAGAGTCTGGGCAGTGTTCAGATATGGAGAACAAGTAGTGGAAACATTAAGTTGATTCAGCCCAGTGTTCACCTCCACATGCCAGGGCCTAGATAAAGTTACGGGTTCTGTGTGAACCTGGTGAGCTGGGGCGAGAGGCACCTGTGGCTGCAATGTCTGATTCCCGGTTCCCAGTTTGGTGCCTGCAGCTCATTCTGGACTGGAAAGTTGGTGTTAAGCAGGTGTCAGGTTCACAAGGAATAATCTGCCTGCTGATGGACCCTGGGCTATCAACAAGCAGGTTGCACATTCAGGCACTGCAGCCCATGCATTCTATCTCCAAAGGGCCCTTCTTGCCTTGCTGCCTTCCCGTGCAATTGAGGCATTTGGTCAGGGCACCGCTGTTGTGTGGCTGGTGAGAGAATGGCTCCAGAGAAGCTTGGCTTGAAATGGAAAAGCTGTATGATGGGGATATGCAAGTGCTGTAATACCAGCCAGGGCCTGAGTTTGCATATTCCTGCCTCTCTGAGGGTGGCCGGTGCCAGATGTGTCTGAGAAAGATGCCAGAAATTCCTTCGTGTGCTTTTTTAAAATGTCAAACTCTTCTGCCTGCTCCACCGAGCGATGAGATCCTGCGTGCCTTTGGATGTGCCTCCATGTTCAAAATGGTAGTTCTGCACCTCGTTCCAGAGCTTGCTGGGTTTCATTTGGCCAGAAGTCCAAACCTCTCCTGTACTCCTGCCCCAGGAGGTTTAGCCTTAATGCATTTATGTGTACAAGGAGAAGGGAACATTTCTGTTTTTACAGATGGCGTGGATTCAGGAAATCCAGTCAGCTGGTGTGGATCTGGAAACCATTCTGCCCTTATTAACACCCTCCGATGATATAAACAGAGAATCCCCAAAGCAAGGAGCAGTCTAAATAAAACTTCAGGCCAAACCAGAACATCTAAGGTGTGCCAGATCTTGCCTCAGGGAAAGAGGATGGGAAGTGCCAGGAAAGGGAAGATCTTAATTTTGAAGAGAAGAGCCCCATGATCAAGGCGAGTCTGTTCTCTTGCCTCTGCCTCCTGGGAGAGGGGAGAGCAGAGGAAGGGATGTCCTAGGCAAAGGGCTTTTCTCTGCCACTGCCTTGTCCCTTCTCTTGGAAATGGCTGGTGAGGTCTAAGCCAAGGATTCTCTCAGGACGGGGGTTGGAGGGTAGAAAGCCGTGATAGATCTGAGCCTGCCCTTGCTGTCTGCCTCAGCTCCCTGTCTGTAGCACAGGAACAGCACCCATGAGCAGCAGCTGCAGAGCGGTACCTGCAGCTGGTGGCAGCTCTGAGGTCTTGCTGTGTGGCTTTGGCCTTTGTCTGGAGGGAGCTCTGGTGGCAGCATGCCACCTGCTGCCAGGAGCTGGGGACATGCCACTTGCTGCGGGTGAAAGTGGTGCCCAGGGTGTGCCTGTGCTGTGTGCTCTCACCCTGGCTTGGGTTTTCAGTGGGGAGTGGAAGCTGATTTTTAATGGGGTGCTTGTGAGGGTGTTTCTGTGTCCTGCTGAACAGGCTGTGACAGTTCTTCCAGGGTTGACATCTCTGATCAAGGCCAAGATAAAGAAGGGGCCAGAAAATATGTGATGCAGCTTGGAGATCTGAAACATCAAAAAGGGAATTTCCTCCTTTTCTTCTACAGTCTCATCTTTCTGCTTTCCTTTTATCTTCTGTTCTTTCCCTGCAACTCCTAGTGTAAGTAAGAAAGAATTTAATATGCTAAGACAGGAGAGAAGTTGTTCCATGCATTGCAGATGCACAACATGTCTTCATTAACTCCCCATGACATTCAAAATAGCTGGAGATAGACAAACTAAATCTGGGAAGACAAATATAAATACTGTTCTTCCCTTCCTCTCGCCCCTGCACAGCGCACCCCCCTAGGGCATGCATTCAATTACTGAAGATGAATGGAGCAAAGCAGTGCAGCGGGCGGGACGCTCGGAGCGGTGCTGCCTGCTGCTGCCATCAGATGGCCCCACACTTCACAAAATGTGCTCCCAGCCGGGGAGATCTCCGTGGGGGCTGCAGCCCCTGCTTCCCCTGGAGGGCTGGGAGTTTGCAGGAGGCAGGGGTGGCTAGTGAAGCATTGAGCATTGGTGTTCGGTCTGATCCGGGAGCTCTGCAGGCTCCTGAAAGTTTCTGCGTTTCCTAAATCTCTGCTTCCTGACCCCCTGAGGTGTTTGCAAGGACAGACCTTGGTGTTTAAGGCATTGGACAGGGAGTGAGGGCAAGAGCTTGCTGTCCCCAGCCCTGCAGCATGGGAGTGGAGGAGGGTGAGGGAGCTTTTCTGCTGGGTGTGTGGGCATGGGCTGGCAGCAGTGGTTCTGCTCTCCGGGACAAATTGTGTGCCAAGGCACTTCGGCTCAAACAGATCTAGGTGGCATCACTGAGAGCTCGTGGTGGTTCTGGCTGGCTTTTGTTCTACCGGCTGTTGGCTGGAGATGGCCATTCTGGGTGGTCAGGTCCGCTGTGGCTTGTCTCCCCAGCACAGGAGGGGTTTGGGGCTCAGATCTGTGCTGTTGGGGGAGGAGAGTTGGTGTGTAAGGCAGCACAGGTGCAGAGAGACTGAGCTCTTAGATACAGCATCCTATCCTGGACACTGTGAGCACATCTATGGCTCCTGTTCAGCAGCGGTTAATGTGCAATCTGTACAAGGCTTTGTAATTCGGAGGTCTGAACTGAACCTTTTCCAGGGGAGAGCAGTCCCCATGCCCTGAGTTCGCAGCCAGGTACCCAGAACGCCCCGGTGTGCTGCGGTGCAGGTGCACGAGGAGCTGCTCTTTCATGCCTCCCCGCCCGTACTTCGCCAGACTCAAACTCCATTCAAGCCTTACTTGCCTGCAGTCTCTGATCTCGGAGCTCTTCTGTTGCTGCAGAGCTGCAAGAGTTAGGGTGAGTGCGATTACTGTGAGCTGTGGTGAGCAGCTTCCCAAGGAAGGACTCACCATCTCTTCCCATTATAGTCTTTTCAGTTCCCTCCATCTCTGTGCACAGCAGATGATTATCTCTCAAAAGCATTCTGATTTTTTTCCCTGTGCAGTTCAAATTATCCTTTCCTAAGTGCATTACCTTGCATTTGTCTGCACTGAACTTCATCTGACTTCGTGCTGCCCATTCACCTAGCTTTGTTAAATGTAATTGAAATTGAGTTTGGGCTTGAGGGAGGCCCGGGGTTGATGTAGCAGAAAAGTAGAGGGCTGTGTTTCCAGGACTGAAAAATGCCCTGTGAGCTATTGCAGTTGTTGAGTCCTGTTAAATCCAGTTGTGTTCATGTTACAGTGAATTAAGTGAACATCAGAAGAAAAAAGGCAGGGCAGAATCTCATCTCTGCACCATCAAGACTGGTGTCTAGTTTTCTAGCTTAAAACGAGAAAAAATGACTAACCTTGCATGAATTCATGTTTATGCTCCTTTGAGGTCAGAATCTGTCCCTTGGAAAATCTGCAGAAACTGCAGCTTTTTATTTCCAGTAGAAGTGGGATGAGAGCAAAACGGGGATTGCTACCTCCTAAGTCAGAGGACAAGCCCTGAGGGCTCGCTACAGCCCCAGCAGGAATCAGGACACAGTTTTCTCATTAAGAACAATATCTGCTTCCAAGGCCTTTAACCAAGTTCATCTACACAAATGAGCTGGTGAATAGTCTTACAATTTACTTGGATTGTTTCATTGTTTAAATTACTCCAAGTAACTGGATAATCATAAGAAGTTAAGCTTTTAATAGGAATAGTGGGGGTAAAGCCACAAACTACTGTTAAAATGAAGCTGCTGCCTGTGAATAGAATTACACAGTCCAGTTGAGTACAATAGCAGGGGACTGGATTCAGCAGCCCAGGCAGCAGCAATACCTTTCCATCCCCTGCTGTAGAAAGGCTTTTGTGGTGTAAGGTGACGTGCTGCTGGGAAGGATGCAGCCCTCCGTTTGGAGAAGCGATCTCCCCACTGACTTGTAGCTTGCACGCAGGTCAGCCATGAGATGTGTACACAACTTTATTTTTTTTTTTTTAAAGGAGTCCATCAGGAATAGAAGCTGAGCTGAAATTCTCCTGGCTGGGGTTGGCAGGGGGAGGCATTTCAAAGGGTGCCCCTCTGTGCCCCTGCCTCCCCTAACAGGAACAGCGGCTGTAAATGATGTGCCCTGATGCTGTCATCACCTTGGTACTGAGCCTTGAGAATAGTTGGGTGCAAACCAAAAAGAAAACCCTTTTCTAAACTTCATGGCAGGGATTTTTTGACCTTATAGCTTCCCTATTTAAAAAAAGTGAGTGTCTGTTCTGTGTGCAGTGCAACACACAAAATGGGGCGAGATTCTGGTTTTTGATCAGCTACTGAGCACCGAGTGGAGATGAAGCAGAGGGGACAGAGTGGGGTGTGTGTGTTGTAAGTACTTCTGCAGCAATGGTCATCCAAGTTGTGCTGCAGATCTCCCTGTGCTCCCTCACCTTTCCCTTCATCAGTGCTCTGTGGTCCTGTTCCTGTCAGTGGTTTATTATTGCCTTGGTGGGGCTCTTCCCTCCTTTGGTTCCTGTGCCTTGCACAAGGAATGACTCCAGTGTCCCTGTGCATGACCAGCAGCTTCAGGTAATGGTTAGTGGCAATTAAATGAGGTTCTCCTCCCCCACCCTGCCCCTTTGTTAAATGAATCTAAAAAGGCTTTGGGGACCTGGGGGGTGGGGGTGAGGGAAAGCAGGAGGGAAATGAAAAGGGTTCATAAAGTGAATTTTAAGAAAAGCCTAATGAAGGAAATGAACCTCCTGAGAGATCAAAGCTGAACCTGCTGTGCCAATGTGGAGAATTTAGGCTTTTTCTTATGTTTCCACTGGCATGAAAGCACACACACATTTCTTCCAACAGCTTTAACTCTTACAGTCCTGTGGGGTTGGCACTAATGGCCTGCTTCTGTTTTGCTCAGTGCTAGGGCTCAGCTGTTCCAGTAGGAATTTGCCTGAGTCGAGCCTCTTCACTTATGGAGAGGATTGGGCATCCCTGTGATACATCAGGCCTAACAAAAGAGGGATGCCACCTTCTTCCCCTTCTTCAAGGACCAAGCCAGCTCTGTGCTATGCTTTGTGGCACTGCTCAAGCAAGGATCCTGCCTTTCCTCTTGCTGAAATGGTACTGCAGGGAAATGTTGCCCAGAGTGGGAGGTACGAGGGCAATACTGCTCTGTTCCCTGCTTCTTGAGAGGTAGATAGTATCTGAAGAGGGAAACTGCTGATCACCTCATTACTGTAAGCTATGGAAATGTTATGTAGTCTTAAAATTCCATTTTCCTAAAAAAAAAAAAAAAAGAGCTCTCAATAGGCTCAGAAGGGGATGGAAATGTTGACTGAGTTGCATGTAGTTCCATTAATCATGGAAAGCAAAGTGAAGGCTCTTAACTTTAACCAATTTTTGTAGGCCAGACTCCCCGTGCCTATATTTTTTCCATTACACATGTAATCTACTTTCTGAAAAAGGTCTAGGTTTGCTTAGCATCAATTTTTTGGTTGTTGTGGATTAAAGACTGGATGGTTCAAATTTGTAAGGGGCTGGCTCTGGTCTCCTCTTCTCATCTTGTCACTTGTCGCCCTTGCACAGGTCCCAAGGCTCTTACTTTTAAAGTGTTTCCATGTGTTTGAGAAGAGAATAAAAATGGGGCTGCACAGAGTGCCTTGTGCACTCGCAGCTTCCCAGAGTGCTAATGAGGAACATATTGGCAGTAAGTGGCTGCGCAGAGCGCTCTAGCAGGAACAACAACTTGCACACAGCCTTATTTATTGCAGGCCTGTTTCTCGGAGAGAGGGAATGTCAACCTAGATTTGGACTTTCACCTAATCTTCTCTGAAAGTACCTAGAGATATTAAGTGGCCACCTACTCAGCTGCTGGACTTTAGGTTAAAAGCCTGTCCGAAAGCCTGCTCCTAGGAAAGCAAATCACTCACAGGCACGGTGGTGGCTGTAGGTCATGGCCGTAAGCCTCAGGCTCAGCATAAAATCTTTGGACCTCATATTTTTGTGATCAGGGGGGTGATTTTGCCACAGATGGAGTGCTGCTGATGTAGGATTGGTGGCAATGGGGGAAGAACCGTGTTCCTCTCCTCAGGGAGGTGATCCTGAAGCTGCTACAACAGCTATCCAGAGCATGGTCTTCCCAGAACCTAGCCTGGGAGGAGATGCTGGGCTTCCCTGGGTCTGCATCAAGAAACGAGCCTTCTGGCTTCAGCAGCTGGTCCTCTGGGGAAGGAGCTGTGGAAGAAAATGGGGACCAAAGGGCATAGTCAGGGATGTACACCCAGATTCTGGGAAGTTCATGGCATGTCCATGACCAGAGTATGATCTTCTATTGCCTTTCAATAGGAACAATGCTGCCTGAATAGATCAATGGGAATATTTTATTGCAGTGCCTGTATTGCACTGCTCTGTTGTCTCTTTGCCCTTTTGAATACACAGTATTCATAACCCGGTCTGCGTGGGTGCTCGGCTGTAGTGCCCTGTCCTTCAGCGTTACCCTTCGCTTAATGCCAAGAGCAATGAAAGCGTTCCTGCCTGGTGATCCCCTTTCATGGGAAAGGCTTGAGATCCCTGATACATCTCCTGCTGTGGTGCTTCCAGGAATTTATAGCAGTATTGAATTTGGCCCAGCGAGCAGCACTACACTTTAAAAAGCTAGTCAGTTATTTTTAGTGTTAGTTGCCAGTTGAGATTCATGATTATCTGCATGCATCCTAACAACTTGATTAAAATAGCTTTGAACCGTGCTTTTTTGCACTTACCTGGGTCTTATCAGACAAAACGATGATGGAAAGCACTTTGCCTTTTGTGACACTGACCGGCTAGCAATTAGCTGACAGTTATGGCAGCCTAAAACAACAAAAAAAAAAAGTTTTAATGGGGTCATCTTCAAGGTGAACAGAATACATTTTTAAAAATAAGTTAAGCTCTTATTAATGGGCTAACCCAGGTGCTTCAATAGTGCAAAATTGACATTGCTCTGATTTACCCTGGCTGAGAACTTCACCCTCTGCATTAAATTACCCAAATTACTATGAATATTGCAAGCTGCAGTCAGTCCCTTCCTGCCAAGGGATGAGCTCATGATCCCTTGCTTGTTGTCTTGTGAGGGTTGCGATGACCTAACTGGGACCAAAGATGCAACTTCTCGCAGCTCCTTTTGACTGCTGTTCGTAGCAGAATGGTGCCTTCTCCGAGACCACCGCTGTATCACTGCCATGCGGGGCTGACGATCCCCTGGTTCTTCCTGGCGCTGGAGGAATCCCTCAGCAGAACGTGTGAGTGGGGCTCAAGGCAAGTTCAGCAGCGTCTGGTCACGTTCTCCGGCTGGTACGATCTGTTTGTGTGCACAGTCTGTGTCTTGGTATCACAGAGAGCTTCCCATGGGGCTGCTGGTTCTCAGCCTACCTGGGAATGGGTTTGGTCCCTGCACAAACACTTATTTGCCTCTCAGGCTTTTTACTGCCTATGCAGGGATCGAGGGAGCTGAAGCAAAGCCATCACCTCGCTTGTGCTGGAAAACCTCAGTGAAGGAGGAAGCTGGCTCGGATTGAAGCAGATGCTATGTGGGAACAATTACCTGAGAAAAACTCAGGGAGGGAGCAGAAGAGATAATGAAACACCTAGGGATTTGGGAGTCAGCTTTCCAAGGAGCAAAGGGGTTAGCAGTTTAGAGCCGGAGCTTGCAGCTGTGGTGAAAATCAGCTTCCTTTTCTGTCCGCTCCTCCTCTCCCTCTTTCCTCCCCCCGCTCAGGGGACGGAGGAGCAGGCGATCTTTGGAGCACGAGTTGTGTTGCCAGCAATGAACCTGGGCTGCAGTGGTGCTGAGCTCGATGTGCACCTCGCCGAGCTCAGCTGCTGCTGCGGGCCTGGCCAAGGCAAACAGGCGCTGAGGGGCTGCGGCAGGGACGTGGCTGGGTCCCGACCCAGCTGCCTGTCAGCAGAGGAGCTCTCTGCTAGCTGGGGCGTCGCTGTCACCAGATCCAGAGTAGCGTGAGCTCTACACGGACATGAACTCAATGCCCTATGACTCCAGGAGAACAAGAGCAGGATGGGTGCCCAGAAATCATCCAGCCGTGGATTCCCTGGAGCCTGAGGCTTAGCAAGTTCCCCTCCCCTTTCTCTTCTGCAGGCAAGCGCTCCTATTCCATCAGCTCATCCGGAAAGGCCAGCTTTGTTTTCCGTTTACCTATATGGCTTCCAGTTCTGCTGATAGGGGATTTAGCAAATGCTTTAATAGCAAGGCTGAGCTGGGAGGACTAGGGGATGAGCAATGCTTGCTGGGTTTCTGTACCTGTTGAGCCAAAAGCTCACAGCAGCTTAAGGCTGCTGCTTTCTATTCAGCCCAATACTAAAACAGTTTGGACAGATCATTGCTGCAAAATGGCTTGCACTGCTCAAATGAACCTCTGCAAGGGGTTAGGGAACAGCAGTACCTCGACAGTGCAAGCAGCAAGCCTTTGCCTTTATATCACACTTGAGAAGTCAAAAGAAGAGCCATTCATTTTGGCAGCTGGAGGCCACCAAGACGCCTGCTCACACCTTGGAGCCTTCAGCACAGCCTGGTGGTAGAGTTTGTCCCCCAGCCCTCCTGGGTGGCAGTCCCTGTGTCTGCGTGGGGCATAGTGCTGATTGCCCTGCAGCTGGTGCTTCAGCCTCCCCTCCATATCTCCTTTCTGCTGACCTCAGAGCCTCGTCAGAGGTTTCCTCCTAACCCCGAAAGACCTCCGTGGTACTGGCTGTGGGTGGCAGCTCTTCCTGTTGAGATGCCCCAGGGAAGATTGAAAGATGCCCCCTTACAAGGGTTAGGTGGATTGTGGCCAGGGTTTAGATGGATTGAGACCCAAAGAAAAGCATACACGGAAATTACTGAAACCACTTGCTCAACCTGTGGTTTGTGACCACTTCTGAGGAGCTGCTGAGAGAGTTTTAGAGGAACCTGTCATCAGCGTGCAGATACCTCCTTATGGGGGAGAAGCCTGTGTTTTTAGGAACTCTAATAATACAGAAAACACTTAAAGAGTCTTGATCTGTAATAAAATTTTATGTAAATCCTGTCAAGACCTTAAGTCTTCAATGCAGAGAGCTTCATGTAGGATGCTGTAAACCCACACAGTGAGACCTGCGTGGATTGCTCCTGACCTGTGTGGTTTTTAACCCATATTGAGGAGTTAAAGGGGCTGCGCTGTTTGGGCCAGATTGCACCCTGCCATAGAATTCAAGTGGCCTCTGGTCTAAACCTAAGCAAAGACCATAAAAGCTACATTGGATGCTGGAGGGGATTTGAAATACTACTTTACAATACAGGAGATTACATCCCCATTTTTCTCAAAGACTTGATTAACTGGGGCTATCGCAGGCAATCACCTTGGCGCTGTTGAAAATGTGTCCAGTTAGCAGTTTCTTTAGTAAGCACAGAGTGCATCAGCAAAGACTTGAAACATCTTTGTTCATTATTTGTTATTGTTTCACCTGCCTTGAAATGGTAATTGCAAGTGCTTTGATTCATGGATTCATGCAATTTGGTTTCAATTGTTTCAGGCCGTCCTACCCTCCCAGAACGATGCTTTGGAAGCTTCCCAATCAGCACAGCAAACGCTAACAGATCCCCCACGCCTCCTGCAGCAGTCCTGCATTCACAGAGGAGGTGTTGGAAAGGTCATCTCTGTTCCAGAGATTAATTTATGGTGATCTTGTCCCCCCCTTTTTTTTTTTTTTGAGCTATATTTAGGATATTTAGATTTCATCCTCGGGAAGGAATGGGCCAGGATTAAAGGAGGCTGTGGCACTACGCTGCCAGCAGCAGCTCAGCATCCTGCTTTCTGTTGATTCAGACACGTGTGGTGGTCGCTCTGTGGATTTTGTGCCTGATAATATTTCATACCAAAGCAAACCAGCTTTAACCTAGCCTGAAACTTGCATTGAAAACGGCAAAATGTTTAGAGAGGCTTTGTTTTCAGTGATCAGGAACTGCAAATTAGTGCTGCCGCCGGTGTTACCAGCAGGAGATGCAGACCGTGCTGGGGATTGTGTATGCGACTGCCAGAGACTGACTTCTGTGTTTAGCTGTTGGACAAGCTTGTGTGTAATACTCTGAAAACAAGCCTGGGTGTTAATCAGAGAGGAACAATTCCAGAGCTGAAAGCAATAGGAACAAGCCTGGGAGGAACCTCGAGCAATTGTGTAATTGAGCCCTCTGCTTCAAGGCAGGATCGGCTCTACCTGGGTCGTTCCTGACATATCTGCCTAATCTGTTCTCAATTTGCAGGGAGGGAGTACTTCCACAGACTGATTGGAGAGATTTTTGTCTTTCTAATGTTTCACCATAGTCCCCCATGGTTCAAATTAGCATTGTTATTCCTCATCCTGTCATCCAGGAGTGGAGAGGAGAAACTTAGTTCCCTCTTGTCTAGTTGAAAACGTCCTTCTTAGGCAGGACACCGCCTGATCGTTTGGCCTTGTCTCTCAGTTTTTAGACATCTTATTCTTGCTGATTTTTTCTCAACTTGTTCCAGTTCTGCACTTTGCTTAAAATGCAGCACATGCACTGGATGTGATACCCCTACCCCCGAGGCCTTAGTGCTGGAGAATTGCTCATGTTTTACAGGGATCCTCCTTGTGTTTATTGGTGCTTAGCTTTATTTTCCCTTCTAGAAATCCCAGAAAAGGTGCGGTTTATCTCTGGCCAGGCAGATTTATGGGATGTTACATCCGCCAAGTGACTTTTACAGAGTTGCCGATACTGTCTGAATTCAACAAAAACCTGAGCTCACCTATGAGAGCTTCAAGGGCCCCACAGAAGCCTGGAAATCGGCGATGTTCAGTCGTGCCCTGAAAGTGAGCTCCTTGGGTGTCCATAGGAGCCCTCAACGTGCTGCTGCTGTGTGCAGTGCCGTAGTGTGCTGCAGGAGAGCTGCTTTTGAAGGTCAAGTGCTGCAGAGCAATCAGTTTTGAGGCAGCCAAGCCAAAGTAATGCTGACACCTCAGCACAAGAGGGTGCAATAGGTTTGTGATATAACCTAGACGCTAGGTGGGTTTGTTCCTTCTCTGCTGGCACCATTGCAGCAGGAGTTTTTGCCTTGCTGAGACTTGTCTCCCAAACCTAACATCCTGCTAATTGGCGGAGTTGGGGCTGTGAGTTTGTCTCATTATTTTTGAGTCCTTTTCACTCAGTATTTCCATAATTATGGTAATTAAACTTGCTGGGTTTTTAATTATTATTTTTTTAAAAATAATCAGAACTGTAGCTGAATTATGAGAGTGCCAAAATGAGCCTGGCAAATCATAATTTTAGTTGCTGCATTATAAATCAAAAGCAGGCTTGATTTCCCAGTTTGCTGGATGTTTTGTTAACCAGATCGCTTCAGCTCTCCTGAGGCCTCGTATGCCAAGAGCTGTCCCCAAACGAACAATCAGGCTTTATAAATAGATCTGCAGCCCTAACAAGAGCGTCGCTGCCAGATGCTGCTGGAATAACTTGGGGACTTGTGCACAAAGGAAACTCCCTCATCTGGGGGCAGCTGGGCTCCCATCCATTATCTAGGACATCCCCTTGCTTGTGAAATTTCAGAGGAGCTGTTGGGATGCCTACAGATGGGGTCACGAGAACATTCCCCTGCTCCTCGGGTGCTGGGCTTGCCAGCAGCTCCTCCTGGATATGCCTCGTGTTTACTTCCGGAGTTCAAGATCCGGGTTTGATCTATTGCTTCCACTCATGTCTTGTACAGAACCAGCAGTGACTCCTCTCAGCCTAATTAGCTCTGAGCAGGGTGTAGCTGTGCTCTCCCTTAGCATGGCAGTGACTGAGCTGCCCTCTGAGGATCCCGGAGTGTTTAGCAACAATTGCAGGGGGTGGTCCAGGCTCCTGCCTTCCCCGAAGGATCAGTTTTTATTTCTAAATCCTCACTTGTGCTTATTGCCAGTTCACTTGGCTGAAAACACCAGCATTTCTAAGCAATTAAGGTGAGAGGTAGACAGCATACTCCAGCTTCTAGGTAAGCAATGATTTTAAGTGTAGGATGTGCGATAAAGTCTCCAATAAGCCATTAGTTAAACTGTATTGTGTGCTGTGGGATCAGAGTCAGAAGTCATGATGCTGGCTTTTCAGGCCTCCAGGTGAGGTAATAAGGACCATCGGGCCTCCAAAGTTCTTCAACTTCCTAAAACTTCATTAAGGAGGCAGAAGTATTCTGGACTTACAGAGGTGATAGAGACAAGAAGCCAAGTAAACCCTGATTCTCTCCCTATAGCATGCCTTCTAAAGGCAGCCTGTCTTTGCCTGTGTGTACACAGCAGGACAGTTGGTGTTGCAGAGCTGTGGCCTTGCTCAGAAGTGTGCTGGGGCAGGGAAGGGTGACAGGTGAGCTCTGTAGGGTTGGGCAAATCATTGGCATCTGTGTCAGTGTTATCTAGGAACCAAAGCACGACTGAACAGTGTCCGGGATCTGTATCGATGAGCGCATTGCTCAGTATCTGAGGCTCTGTAGTTTCCCAGACATGAAGGTCCCCTCTTCCATGAGGAATTACGTTGGGCACAATGTGAGTGGGCTACACATTAGCACAATGGTTGGAAGGGCACTGTTACTGTGGGAGAAAATTACATAGCACAAGGATGGTGTTTCTGAAATACCTCCTGCCTCACTTGTTGGACCTCCTAAGCCCTGATGCAGTCTGAATATCTCCAGCTGTGTCTTACTGGAGGCTTAAAAATACAGGGGCTGCAATGATGAAAACCATCTAAATTTACCTGCTTCCATCTTTAGGCATCCTGATGTGTGAGGAATGTGTTGGTCCGTTCTCCAATAAACAGGCCCTGGTCTTTCCAGAGAACTATAAATTTTGTAGTTATTTTGGTAGTTTTTTCCTGGTTTATCTGAATGTATTTCATATTGCACAAACAGTAATTTTCTTCTATTTTCTATTTCTCTGCTAAGTTTAGTTTTCACATTTCTGGGGAAAAAAGGGGAATCATGGGGGGAGTCATCTCTAAAAAGGGAAGATAACATGTTCACATCTGGAGCTGTTTCTCAGAAGTCAAACAGCTGAGGCTACCTGGTTCCCAGCATGTGGCATGCTGGGTTTGGAATATTAGAGGTACAGTATATCCCAAGTAATCCCTGATCGTGTACCACAGCGTATGTAAACACATCACCCCATGGGTGGAAATATGTGGCCAAGGAGAACACTATTTGCAATCCGTAAATACGTGCAAGAAGTGCACCCGTGCTGAGCAGCAGCTTCTGTACGTCTTTGTCTGCAGGAAGTTATCGAAGGCTGACGAAGAAGGAACAGCTTTCATCTGAAATGAGATTTATAAATATATATGTATAACGTATTTGAAAAAAAATCTAAAGAGGGTGAGACCTCGTGAGTACCAGTTGGGTTCTGTGATCATTTCTGGGAAGATGCTGTCAACAAAAATGCACACATGCTTGCTTGCTTACTCATAACCACTGCGATCTGTGGACTGTTCTGCTCAGACAAACAAGAGCAGGAATGACCAGCTGGGTCACCACAGAGCTCTGAGAGCATCTTGAATTAACAATCAAAACATTCTCTGCCTTAACTTCATGGCTGTGTGTGTTACTGATGCCCCCTTAGCAGGCGATGCGGTCCCCGAGCTGGATCTGGTCTGCAATGGCAGCACTGAGCGAGGTCCTTGGGAGGGGATTTTCTGTCATCCTGCCTGCTACGGAGTCTGCTACACAGGACAGAAATAGAGCTGTGAAACAATTTTTTGTCATTCTGCTTAAAGCATTTACTTCCTCCGTGCCACTGAAAGTGTCACAAATGACAGGGCTGGAGGTTGGGGTTGTACATAATCGAAGTCCAGGTTTCAGTTGTTCATTTCTACTACTGATATGCCCACACAGTATCCATATTGCAGTGACCTACTCTTAAGCATCATTCTGTGAAATGAAATTGCTGAGTGTAGTGCTCGGGGAAAGAGATACTCCAGAGGAGGATCCATGGAAACTGGTACAGGGAGCTGCTGGTGCTCCCTCCCAGGAATTGCCCCTAGGAGATGACAGGGTGAGAAGATGCTGAACTTGTCGTTGCTACAGACTGAATTGGGCAACACTGAATGCACAATTATCTCTGGTCAGCACTTTTCCTCTCAGAAAAAATGAGAGCAGAACAACTTCTTGATTTATTCAGGAACGTGTGACAAAGCAGCCTGCCTCTCCAGGCTCTGAAAGCTTTGTATGAGTTTTGCAGGGAACGCATGTGAGTGAGAAATAGGGAGAAGTGTGTTGGCAGTTCACTTTTATTGTTAAAAATTGTGCACTCAGTGAGTGGTGTCTAACCCTGCTGACTTAGCCTTGGTTTTCATGGTGCTGGGTTTCTGAAGCGATACACTTAATAGCTTGGAAGTTGCTAATTGTGCCCCTTACTTCTCCAGAGTTGGTAGCCATGGTCCAGGAAATGCAGCCTTGTTCAAATTCTCCTTGTGTTCTACTCTGTCCTTGTCTGCCATTCCTTCAGGCTTGCACTACTGTCCCTTTCATTTAGATGTGATGTTCAGCCCATCTAGTTTAGCCTGAGCTGGCAAATACTTGCAGTCACCTGTACCTACTGGATCCAGCTTCCATCTACCTTGTGTGTAAGCCCGTGATGTTTTTACACCATCACACCTCTGTTACGAGATGCCTCTTTGCACCTCTCTCACAAACAGTTTACGTGGTACTGTGACCAAATTCAATGATGGATGGTGCAAGTAGGTGCAGCTCAAACCACATGGAGCTCTGCTAGGCTGAACTTTGCCCTGTGAAATTTGCTGTCCATTGCACTTCACCCATGGTCCAAAAGAAAGAATGCTCTTTGCATTCATCCTGGAGCAACCACTTGCAATCCTTTTTCCCCTTTAATTCCCAATGAAACAAATCTTAACTTTGAGGCAAGCTCTGTATGCTAAGCAGAAGTCTTCAGCAGATCCCCCACTGTGTGCATGGGGTTCAACTGATGGGGTCCAACTGATGCACCCTGTAGCTGCAGGGGGCCTCTTGGAATTCTCTCCAGACAGCATCTGTGTTGCTCGTTTTCCTTATGCTGTTCTTGGCATTTCTGGTTCCTGTGATAATTCCTTCTGCCACCCACAATCCATTTGGATCCAGAAATCACCTGTGGGGAGCACGGGGAGGCTTCTCTTGGCTTACTGCTCCGATTCAGCGTCTGCACCTCAGACTGCTGTCACCTGGCCCTTGTGCTTTGTGTCTCTGAAGTACAGGAGGGTGCCTGGGAGAAGGACCTTTGTTAATTAATCCCCAATTATTGCTTTAAAGTATGAGGGGTGTGTGTGTGGGGGTAACAGAAGGGTGTTGCCCTATTGATGCAAACTCTAATTAGCTTCTGGTGGTTTCTGGTGGTTATTTCTTGCTTGCTTTGAGCCATCCATCCATCCTCCTTTGATTGCCATTTAACCTAGGTCCTAGGCTTTCAAAGCCTGATGAGATCCCTGAATTTTTGCTGCATGCAGGACTGATTTAGTATACAAAATATTCTTAGAATATGCTAAAAATACACCGTGAATACCAAAATTTACAGCTCTTTCCAGAGAATCTCCCTTACTTCTGTAGATTTAGTATGTGTCAAGAAGCAATTTAAAGGTCATCTCATGCCCTTATGTTTATTTAAAAAGTGCTGAAGGCTAATATTTTGGCAAATGCTTGCTCTGAGCTGTACACTTTGTACTTGTTTTCTTGGGTAATGATGTTTCATCTCATGGAAGCAATCAAAATGGAGATCGATTTGGGAAATAAGTTATCATGTCTTATGTATGCAGGTAAACAGTTTCTGAAAAAGACATGATGTACTTTGTGAAAGTTTGCAACTAACAGGAAATAAGATCTTCATCAGTTTGTTCTCTCCCACCTTTTTTAAGCATGCAGATTCCAAAACATCTCTTAATGGTTTTGAATTAGTCATGTATCTGGCTATGTATGGGGTAGTAAAATAGATGATCCCTGGTAGAAATGTGTATCTGTGTCATACTGAGAGCCTTGCTGAGGTACAGGCTTTTGCCTTGAGCTTCTTTTTTCCCCTTTGTGTTTCCGATGCACGTGTGTTCCCTTCCATCTGTGCACCTTGGGTGAAGGGGGATCTGCCTTTTATCTGCCAGCAATCAGGGAGATGATGAAGTTATCAGAAACCCTTTGCAAGTAAAGCGTGGTGGTGGAAAAAGAGAAAGAGGTGTCCATTCAACACAAGTTGCCTACTGTAAACTGTTCGCTGAGCTAAACCTGGCAGTGGAACAAGAGCACTGGCAGTGGTCACGAGGCACTTTCAAATGCACGACTTCGGTGTACTTTGGTGGTGCTGAGCCAAATTCTGCTTTCATTAGGGAACCTGGAGTCTAACTCCATTCGCTTTCGTGGAGCTGTATTCCAGATTTACAGTTGTGGTGGAAAGAAGGAAAAAGTTTTTGCGCAAAATGGGTGGGTGGTGGAAAAATTCTTTGTTTTCCTACCACCGTTTTCAATGAGAAATCAAGTAGGCAGCAGCTTCTATTCTGCTAGTGCAAATTGAGACAAATTAGAGGGTAGATTAACTAATTATTTCAATGTCATGGTAGCAATGCTCCCGTTCAGGTTGCAGAAGGCATTCCATTATCAGCCTTATTTTTCACAGTTACCTTTTAATTGGTAATGTATTTGTATATAAATTAAGGCAAGAAAGCCTCTAGCCTTTTTTTATAGTCACTAAAGAAATGCTTCAGTGGGTTTTGGACTAGAAGGAAACAGGGACCCTTTACAATGATCAGAACAGACGGTAATGCCCCACAAGGGGGACATTTGTAAGAATGGAAATTCCTTTTTAGACCTCACAGTGGAATATGAGTTAGATACACATCTGATAAACAGGCTATTTTAAATCTCTGTTTGGGGATATGGGAAAGTGAAACGCACAGCTGGCAAGCTAAATCTCATCATGCTTCACTTCTTAGAAATAGTCGCCAAACAAAAGGCCTTATTACAGTTATTCTAATAACTAATATACATACCTGTATGTGTATGTATATCTCCCTTCAGAGTACAGCTGCAGGAAGAAGCTGTGCGAGAAGATAGTTTGCATTTGCAGTGTTTTGGAGGTGGCTGAAAATCTCAATGTCTTTAAGAACTTTGATGTGTGACTTAAGTGTAAACTGAGTTTCAACTCCTAATAAACCCCTCTACAGAACTTTGCTTCTAATGTTGTATTTGAGAGGTGCTATGGCCTTAAAGATAAGTCTATTTGAAATGTAGAAAATCTGTGCTATAATTCTGATCCTGACCTGTTCATGTGCTGTCTCTTCATCTGTGTTCCCCTCCCAGGCTTTTAAAATAAAATTAAGGCAGGTAGGATCTCTCAAACCTCGCTTGTCTTGTACTGCATTTCTGCATTTAATGAAACTGCTTTCTCAGAACTGCCAGGTTTTACTGAGATGTGGGTTAAATGGTTGTAGTGTGGGAGAAAGCTGGGTGAAATGAGGAATTCCCACACTGCTAAAACCTCAGACTTTTGTTTGACTGTTTTGAGACTTTGGAGGGGGCCTCACACACCATGCCCATAGGAATACAGCTCCAGCCAACGTGCTGAGGGGAGACAATGCCACCAGGAGACACCATGACAGGCTGAAGAGGTGGGCCTATGTCAACCTCATGAAGTTCAACAAAGCCAAGTGCAAGGTCCTGCACCTGGTTAGGGCACTCCCGAGCTCAAATACAGGCTGGGCAATGAATGGACAGAGAGCAGCTGTGAGGAGAAGGATTTGGGGGTGTTGGTGGGTGGAAAAACTGAATTTGAGCCAGCAAAGTGCACTTACAGCCCAGAAAGCCAACCATGGTGTGGGCTGCACCTGGCCAGCAGGGTGGTGAGGGAGGTGATGGCTCCCCTCTGCTCTCCTGAGACCCCCCCGGAACCCTGTGTTCAGCCATAGGGACCCCAGCACAAAGACTTGAACCTTCTGGAGCAGGCCCAGAGGAAACCATGAGGATGGGCAGAAGCTGGAGCACCTCTGCTGTGGAGACAGGCTGAGGGAGCTGGGGTTGTTCAGCCTGGAGAGAAGGGTCCGGGGTGTCCTACTGACGTTCCTGTGGGGTGCTGATTTGGTGAATTATCTTGAGGCAAGTGCCCCGGGGGCTTGCTGAACTGAAATCAGATAACAGGAGCTGGGACACTTGTATTTTCCTGGGGTTCTCCTTCTCTCTCACCCCATCACACTTATTTTCAAGGCAGTTGGGATCCAGCCATCGTACCTTGCAGGTAGGCTGTGGGAGTAGGTGGTTGCTGTGGTAGCTCTGTGCAGAGAACCAAGGACTCGGGCAAATGGTCTTGCAGGCTGCTGTCAGAGTGTATGTGTTCTCGCAGCATGGCTTGAATCATTGCTTTTTCTCAAGAGAAATAACAAAAGGACTGTCAGCTCCATACATGCTGTACTTGCACTTAAAATAAAAGCACCGAGACCCTTTCCTACTCCTGGGAGCTTTACATTTGCTTCAGTAGGAAGGACTGTTAATTTAAGTATGCAGTTGATGTATGTCATCCAAATCAAAACATCTTGCTAAGAATGTGATTAAATGAAATTCCTGAAGTAAATTCCTGCCATCTGGAACAACTTTTCCATATTTTGTTCTCATTGACTTCTCAAAAATCAACCGAAAATGTATTTTTTCCTTTTTTCTTCACTAATGTTCAGCTTTCATCTCCCCTGTACCTTTGTAAATCATTTTGGAATAAGCATTAAGGGGCAGTTCTCACAAATCAGAACACGGTCCTGTTGAGTACTGGGGCTTCTGCTGCCCTGAGATCCTATCCCACCCCTACCCTCCACCTGGCACCTTCCCGGTTTCAGCCTTGTGGTCCCAGCCAGCGCAGTCTCCTCATGTAGGTGGGAGAAGATGTAGCTGAGAGCTCAGCCAGCTTCAGAGGGGACAGTGACTGTGTCAGGTAACTGCAGCCCCCACAGAAGCAGGAGATGAAGTAGCCCCTACTTGGGGGTTGGGTTGTCCATGCCTCATTTTGGACCATCCTGTTAGGAACAGCAGCCTTTCTAATTCTGCATCAGGGCCAAGATGCTTTGTGTATGCATTCGGAACGTAAGATACAAATGAACTCTAAATGTGTGGTCAGCTTCAGCCTTGTTAAATCTTGCTTACAAACAAGCTATGCTTGAGATTAAGGGTTGGCTAAACAGAGTCGAACTGCTAAAGCACAGGATTTGGAGCATACGGAGGTATAGGTTACAATGCCTGCTGCCTTTTGGTGACCTATTTTAGCATAGAAATATTGAGAAACTTTTACAGATTGTGTGCTTCAAGATCAACAGCAAAAATTAGAGCATAGATACTATGGAGTAAATTAGCTGAAACTGGTTTATTTTCAGATTTCCAACCTGAAATTTTCAAATTATTTGAAAATTTCTATTCCAAGTACTATTCTTTGGTACTTCATTTTCAACGGGCTCTTACTATGAGTTCCTTGAAAATATGTAATTTTGTATTGTCCCAAGTTGTTTCTTTTTACAATTTTTCATGAGCAACCTTGATTGTTCTGCCTTTGATTATTTTAGTGTGGAAAAAGAAACAGGGAAAAATAAAATAATAATAATAATTAAAAAAATGCAGCCCAAACTTGCTTTGCCTTGCGTGCTGGGTGCACTACATGGAAATAACAAACTGAGACCCAGCAGTCATTTGGAAGATTGAAAATATTGAGAGATTCTGACCTGTAACATAAGTAGCTATTTATGCACTTTTTTTGTGAGTCATTCTTTCTGATGCTAATAATGATAAAAATAGTAGGGAGGGAAGACTAAATAAGGAGAAATGAAAGAAGAAATGAAATGAAGGAATTGAAAAGTTAGGTTCAACTGGAACTGTTTGGTGCAGTTTGTAATGTCTCTGGGTTTAGGTAACTTAAACCACAGAAAGTGAGGAAAAAAATTGGCTCGAGAGTGCTTTGGCTCAAACTTTGAAGCCCAATGAGCTCTTTCTTGAATTTTAGTCTCTTACTACATTTGATCCTACCGAAATCAGCAGCACTATCCCCTCTGCTGTGTGCCTCTGTGCATAAAATCGGGCTGGTGCTTGCAAGATCCTGCTCATGGTATTGATTTAAAAGAATCCATGTGGCAGAGGGCAAAGATGCTTCAATATCTGCATTAATTCTTTTTACTGTTTGGGACCTGGCTGGTGCTGGGCGAGGGTTGACCTTGGGATCTTATTATAGCTGAGAGGCACACAGGTGCATGTATCCTGACACTAGAAGAGGTTTGGCCCCTACCCTTCAAATTGAAGGGGTCCAAGGTGCTGGACGGCTGCATCTGGTGCTTGAGGTGGGATGAATGAAGACCCATGCCAAGGTGGTTAGAAGCTGGGGGGTGGTCTGCAGCCCATCCCTATCTTAGATGGGTGATAGGGAAGGGGTTTCTATCAAGGCTTAGGTACAGTTGCCCAGTGAGGAGACATCTTTTGATTACTCAGTCTCTTGCCTCTTGAAATTGATACATATAAGGCAAAATTTTGTTGAAAGTTTTGGCCTATTCTCCTGCTGCTGACCCCAGTGGGAGTAGGGCGAGTACTTCTGACATTCCTATTCTCAAAGTTCAAGCAACTTCCTTTCTTTTCCCCTGAGCCCTCACCACAGATCTGTTGTGAAGAACACGATGAGAAAATGTTCCCGCGTCTGACTTCTTGTTAATGGTGGTGGCGCTGGAGCCGTGCTGTCATGTTGTCAGATCCCAGATTGCACTGGCAAACTTATCTACTAGGAAAACTACTTCTGTCCTATAAATAGAGATAACCAAGAATGGTTTGATTAAAAGTTTGTTTACTGTTCGAAGTCTCCCATTTGTGGAAAGCATTAAGCCAGCTGGAGGAATAAGTTTTCCTGAAATACTCATCAGGAAGCTTCCTCAGGTTTGGGGCAGCCCCGTGACAGAGCTGTTGGCTGGGGACGATGGATAAGGTGGAGCTGCTTTTCTGATTAAAGCAGATTGGAGCCTGTTCTCAGCCATGTCAGTCACTATCTCACCTCCCTCTAAATTTCTTGCAAAACTGTTTTTGTGCTGTACCAGTGATGTGAAATGAAATTAAATTTCAAACTGGGGAAGGATTTAGTGGAGCAGGATTAGCGTTCTCCGGCCAGTCCTCCTGGTATGTAGGTAAACTGGAGTCTGGAAGACACTGGGAGGCGACAAATGCAGATAGCACAATGTCCCCCTTCTCTCTCACCTCCTGCCCTGAGGCTCTTACTGAAAAACAGCATGGAATAGGACCACTGTGGAGCATAAGATACTTATTTAAAGGCTTTAAAAAAAAATAGGGTACTTATTTATGTTCCTAAATTTGGATTTAGTTGGCCGATGTTAGGCACTCATCTTTGAAAACGCTGGCCTCAACGGACAAGCTGTAGGTTGTTTTTTTAAGTTGCAGACAGATTAAGTGGAATTCTGTTTACCTACCTGGCAGCCTTGCAGAAATAGGGTGGCAAAGCCACAAAAGGAAAGAAATATTCCATCGTTAAATGGTGACATCATTTGCAAGTCAATGAATGATCTCCCATTTAGGAACTTGCATAAATGGCTGTTAATGCTTGTTTGGCAGACCCTGCCAAATGGGGTCTGGATTAATGTGGTCATTGTCCTAGATTTATTATTTCTTTTTAAAAAGTGTACTCTTAAATATTCAAATGGAGCAGAAGCAATATTTCCAGAGTGAAGTGCAGCATGCTGACTTTAGGGGGTCATGTGTCAGGAACTCAAATCATCTTCCTCTATTGTGGTTTTCTTTATTGAAAAAAATAGTTTTAATCTGAATGAAGAGTTCCATTGAACCTTTAACCATTCATAGATGTTCTCATTATTTCTGAAAGATTTGCACTTACACGTAGACAATGCTGAACTCCTTTATCCATATTCCCTGAAAACTTGGGGAAGTTTTAAACCAGAACTGGATCTCAGCTTTGTGGCTTCATCCCTTTCCCAGCTAATGTTAGCATTTATAAGCAGCACAAGTAGCTAGAATTTCCCTGTCAGTTCCTATTATAAGATTCTGATTTTTGTTGATTATAACTTTGCCAGACTTGTACTGTAGGGCTGACGTTTTCCATACTTGATTTTCTGAAAGTTTCAGTTAATATGGCTCATCTGTCTCTCGGTGCAAGGGAGAGGGCTGGAAAATATGCTGCTTTGCTCATGTGCTTCTTCTTGAAATAGAAATTTTGGGATCAAGATTTTTCCTGGTATAGGGAGTTAGTTCAGATGGCAACTTTCTCATTTTACGACTCTGACTTCAACAAGAGCCGGGAGTTGGGCTCATAGCATATATGTAGCTCATTTGCAGGTTTATCCACCATGACTTCTAAGGGGTGCATGCAAAGGGACCAAATTCTGGTAATATGAATCCTGTGGTTCTGGACCATCAGACATCTATAGTACTTGACAAAGCTGTGTCCTTATTCACAGTTTTCGTTTGATCTCTGTGGATTCTAGGAGTTTAGGTAGTAATCTTACTAGTTCATGATAACTGAATGTAAAATATGAAGGCTGGAGTTCTTTCACATTGGTGTTAGAGAAATAATAGAGTTTATAGCCGTGATCAGTATTTTGCTTGTAGAAAATGTTTGTAATCAGATTATTCTCTTTGCATAAGTTTTGTCTTGGCTGGGTGTTTTGGTCTTACTTGAATCTGCTTTACGTCTCTCTGACCTGGTAAAAGTTTCAGAATAGCACCCAGCGTAGGACAATTCTGAAGTAGATTTGAACCACATTGTGTTTACTTCTGTTTCTAGGTTATATTGCTGAATGCAAACGCTCATGAAAATGCAAAGAGGCAATGGAAATAAGATGGAATTGAACTTATTTGAACTTTCAGGAAAGAACTTAAAACCCCTTTAATTTATTTAAAATGTGAGTTGACTGCCCAGGTCTGTTCTTATGTAGTTTGGATAAATGTTCTGCTCCTTAATCACAGCAGAGATCAGCCACCAGTTCTTTGTATGTAAACTGTGTGCACAAGGGCTTACATTGAGGGTGAACTTAGGGGAATGATGTTCCTGGTCATAAAGCAATTAAACTAATATGTTCTGGAAGAGGATAGAAGGGAAAAGGGATGTCCTTTGGCTGGCAGTTACCATTCCAGCTCTGTACATTATATGAAATGCTGGCTTTGCACCATACAGCTTTTTTCCCCTCTACTGTCATTCGTCTGCAGTGTTCTTTAAAAGCTGAGAATAATTTATCTTAGCATATGTAAGTTTATTTTTATGTAATTACATGTACCATCATGTTAACTTTGCGAAAAGGTTGCGCCTATTGTCCTTAGAAAACCAAAGTGATTATCATTGGTTTGTTTTGTTACACAATTGTTTAAATTATAATAAGTTACCATCATTGTTTCTTGAGTCCAGCTGTGTTTATGGATTAAGATCTACTGACTCAAATATTTACAGTGTTCCAAAAATTATGAGAACATGCAGTGCTGGGGGTTTTCCATATGCTGCTTTATTTCTCTGAGAGAATCCTCCATCACAACTGGAAAAACAGTTTCGCTCCAGAAGAGCGTCTGTACGAGGCCATCGGGTACTGTTCAGGCCTTTTTGGGCCAGCAGTGTTGGTGCTGAGGCAATTCCAGGTTTCCCAGAGAAATCAGAATTTGTAGTGCTGCTGGGTGTTTTGGGGAATGGGGCCCAGCTGTGGGCACTGAGCCCTTGAAGTCAGGCCGAGGCCTGGGGTAACTGCATCAAATTCCACCCCCAGCCTCTCCAGCTTTCAATGTCATCTTGAGGGGCGCTGCCTGCTTCACGGGTAGCTGTTATCTGGGGTATGGCAGCTCCCAGGAAATCTGTGGGGCCTGTTCAGAGCAGATTTAGGCCCCTTCGACTAAGGCAGGCTAAGGTTTGCACCTGTATTTGTGTCGTGTCAGGCCTGGTCTTGTTGATGTGGGGAAGCGAACAGAAGCTGTTTCTTGCAGGGAAAGAAGCCCCTGTGGCTTGGACCCCACTGCTGCTGTTCAGGAGTACAGCTCCTGTGTGGGAACGCTCCTGTCACTGTCAGACTGGAGCTCGTGTCTGTAAGCCCATGTTTAATGCTGTGTTTGTGTTCAGATGCTTCCGCAGGCAAGGTCTGAGTCTGCTGCTACTGAAGCCATAAGCCAATATCAAATGGCAAGGGGATTAGAAGGAAACTTCCTCTCTTGACTAGCTGTTCTGTAACAGCCTGCTGCGGAGCTGTATTTTTCCTTTGTAGCACTGAGTACCAGCTACTGTTGACGGCAGGATATTAAATTGTTGGGCCACTAGGCAGTCACCATGGCAATTCCTGCACTTCTAAGAGGGGAGAGGAAGGGACATGAGAGGCCGTTTTACTTCACTGTAAATAGAGCAGAGTGAATGTGTCGGAAAAGCCAGATCATCAGGTCCTGTCCTATGCACACACCCTGCCTGGGCTGCTGGGCTGGCTGTCACCCTCTGCTGTGGCTGTTTAGACGTCAGCCGTGGGTTCCTGCTACTCATGCTGAGCACAACAGACCTAGTGTTATTTTTGGCACCTGATTTGTATTTTTTGTTTTGGCAATAATGAGTTGCCATCACTCTGCCGTCATTCACAAAACACAAGTTGTTTTAGAGCAAAAAAAGGAGGACTCCAGACTGGTAAGCATCACTTCTGTACCTGGAAAGATCATGGAACAGATCCTCCTGGAAGCAACATCAAGGCACATGCAAGACCAGGAGGTGATCTGAGGCAATCAGCACAGCTTCACCAGGGGCAAATCGTGCCTGACCAGTCTGGTGGCCTTCTACTATTGAGTGACTGCATTGGTTGACAAGGGAAGACTGACCAATGTCATCTACCTGGACTTCTGCAAGGCCTTCAACATGGTTCCATGTGACATCCTGATCTCCAAGTTGGAGAGAGATGGATTTGAATGGTGGACCATTCAGTGGGTAAGCTTGAAGGCTTCATCCAGAGAGTGGTGGTCAATGGCTTCATGTCCAGGTGGAGGCTGGTGACGAGTGGTGTCCCTCAGGGGTTTGTCTTGGGACCAGGACTGTTTAATACCTTTATCAATGACATAGTGGGATCAAGTGCACCCTCAGCTAATTTGCAGATGACATCAAGCTGAGTGGTGTGGTTGATATGATAGAAGGAAGGGATGCCATCCAAAGGGACTTGGAAGAGCTTTGAGAATTGGGCTCACCTGAAGCTAATGAGGGTCAACAAGTCCAAGTGCAAGGTGCTGCACCTGTGCTGGGGCATTCCTGGAAATGAGGACAGACTGGGTGAAGAATGCATTAAGAGCAGCCCTGCAGAGAAGGACTTAGGGGTTTTGGTGGACAAAAAACTCGACATGAGCCAACAATGTGTGCTTGCAGCCCAGAAGGCCAACTGAGTCCTGGGCTGCATCAACAGAGGGGTGGCAAGCAGGGGCGGGAGGTGATTGTACCCCTCTGCTCTGCCCTTCTGAGGCCCCACTTGGAGCCCTACATCCAGGTCTGGAGCCCCCAGCACAAGAAGGATGTGGAGCTGTTAGAGTGGGTCCAGAGGAGGGCCACAAAGATGATTGGGGCTGGAGCAGCTCTCCTCTGAAGAAAGGCTGAGAGAGCTGGGGCTGTTCAGCCTGGAAAAGAGCAGGCTCCAGGCTGACCTCATTGCAGGTTTTCAGTACTTAAAGGGGGCTTATAAAAATGATGGAGAACAACTTTATACTCAGTCAGATAATGACAGGACAAAAGGAAATGGTTTTAAACTAAAAGAGGGGAAATTTACATTAAATGTTAGGAGGAAATCCTTCAGTCTGGGTGGTGAGGCACTGGAACAGGTTGCCCAGAGAGGCTTTGGATGCCCCATCCCTGGAGGTGTTCAAGATCAGGTTGGATTTGGCCCTGGGCAACCTGATGTAGTGGGTGGTGCCCCTTGAACCAGGTCATACAAGCACGTGTTCTGGGTCTGAGATTCCAAATATCCAAATTGCTGCAGTAAATTACTGCAATGTAATTTAGTCTCAAGTGTTTTGCCAGAAAATGACCCTTTCTGTGCTTGCTTTGTGCCTGGCATTGTGAATCTCAGCAGATTAGCCCTTGGATTGCTCCTTGTTTACAGAGCCTTGTGTGTTTCTGAGAACTTCATTGCTTTGCTTTCTGTGCAGTTATTGAGAAGTCAGCTGCTGGATCTCATGTCTTCCTCTTGGTTGTGTCTTCCATTGAAGTGGCCCAGGCTCACCATGGGCATTGATGGAGTCAGCATTCATCCAGTGATGCTCCCATTGTCCAAAACATTCATGAAGGTTATTGAGCTCTTATAAAAACTCAGTTGAACTCTGATTAAAACTAGTTATATGGCAGCCTTTTATCCAAACCGTTAAAAAAAGTGCAAGTCCATTATTTGAATGCTAGAAACAACAATGTCCATTTCTTCATTCTCCAAGTCATCAAGCACACAAGCATGTGCTTGAAGTCATGGAAGAGTCTTGTCATGAAAGAAGGCCTTGTGGTATTTCTTCGTTGATAACACAGTGAATTTGGGATGTTTTCGTGGGTTTGATTTTTTTTTTTTTTTTTTAATTCTCATTTGTATTGCATGCATTGGAGTAAAAGTTATTCCCATGTGCATAGGAAATCACTAATGGAGCTGCAGATGCTTTATTTTCCTTTGTATCATGCTGAGAACTCACCTCATTGTGTCTGCCTAATTATAGAATGAAATACAATCCTCAGTAATCCTCCGTCTGTCTCTATTTTTAATCACTGAGTTTGGATAAAAATATTAACCCAAAGTATGAAGTAGTGTAAGTATGATAGCGGTTTGAAGACAAAGCAAGAAAGCCATCTGTTCTCTGCTTTTCTTCCTTTGGCATATGGAGGCATGTTCTACTGCTAACAGTCCACGTATTCTTCCTGAGCTGCTTTGTTTCATTTATATTTAATTTTTAATCAGAAGTATTTGCATGCCTGTGTAGGTGTGAATATCAATGTCACAATACAATGGAAGGTGGCTGCTAAACCTGATGTGCTGAAGTGCTCTGCTCTAGTTGGGGTTTCCAAAGAAGTTTAAAATATCCAAAATATATTCAGCACCTTTAGGCACTTGTTTAATTTCAATGAGTTTTTGAATCTGCCAGGTTAAACTGATTAAAAATGAGTAAAAATAATGGTCTCCTAAGGCTGTTTGATGTTAAGGTATCTTGTGTTCACAGGTTAGTAAACTTCCTGAAGCTGTGGTCATTTGGGGTAAGAGCTATCTGCCAACTGCAGACTGATATTTTCAGAAAACCTTAAGGCAGCTGATCTGATGGGCACGGTTTTCTTAGTGCCCTGAGTGGGTCCTAGGCTTATCTCAGTGGCGTAGGTGTGTGCTGCTGTTTGTGAGCTCTTGCTTCCTGAAATGATGATTTCCAGCAGAAAACGCTGTGATGAAAGGAGAAAAGACGCTGAACAGTGTTGAATAAATAAAAGGTGGGGCAAAGTGGTGCTAAAGGAGGTGGAAAAGAACAAATCAACATTGCTACCTCTGAGCCTGATCCTGGTGACCACAAATATGGCCACGTAGGATATGTTTCGCAGGGCTGAATGCGCAAATAGCCTGGTGTTCATTAACATCTTGATGTTTGCCTTCAATCAGTGTTGTCTCTTTTTGTGTATGGTATTAAATATAAAGACTGTTCTTGTGAAATCTAGTTCTTTCATCTGGGGGATTACAGAGATAAATATCAGCTCAACACTCCAGTAATTATCTAGCACGCTTCTTTTGCTGATTAGAACTGCAAAACTTCTGAAAGCTTGCATCAAATTTGATTTGTTCATTAAATCTTTGCTGGAACTATAGCACAAGTCAACTCTGAAGGTGATGGATACAGCAGTTCACTTATGCTTGCGTAAAATTTGTTTGGCTTACCTGGATGATATCAAAGTGTATGTGTTTATTAAAAATATGGATATTTTTAACCCTGATGAATGTGAGAAACCGGCAGCTTCAAAAAAAAAAAAAAAAAAAAAAGGCAGCTATTTGTTTTGGAAGATGCACTTAAACCTGAACGCTAATAAGCATTATTGTGCCAACTGTGCAGACAAGATAAGAGAAGAAAATAACCTATAAATATCCACGATAATTCTTTAAAACTCTGTATTTTTATCAAGTTGTCGATGAACATTTGACCAGCAGTCACTGTGAACATAAGACAGAAATAGCATTCATAGAAGTCTTAGATGATAACACATCACTAGCTTCATTGTATATTTTCTGTTTCATGGTGACTACAGAGGACCAGAGTCCACAAAACAGTCTGTGCTTGTACAAAAGGCACCCCTGTATAGCAAATGAACAAAATGTTCTTGGATCAAGCTCCAGTTTTTTATTTTATTATTTTTTTTTAGGCCAGAAAAAGCTATTTGAATGCTCCCACAGCTTTCCTCTTCACCTCTTGTACTGTTGCATCCTCTGACATCATACTGTGCTTCCAAGGAGAAGTTTATGGTGTCACGAAAAGGGCCTCAGAAGTTCAAGACGCTGTGACACGGAGAGAAAGTGTCTGTATGTTTTCAAACATTATGGAAATTGTAAGCGTGCTTTCCAAAACTGTCAGAAATATATACTTTGAAAAGATGAATGCCTGTGTGGGATTAACTCCTCATGTTACACATGTACTCTGGAGTGTGTTGTTTTCTCCCGCTGGTCTCCGGAGCCCAGTATCTCAAATGGAATCTGACACACCACACCAGATGCTAAATGAGGCCTTTCCAAATTGAGGTGTGTGTTTTCTGTGCTGAATGTAATCTTTCCAGACCTAGTTTGTGTAAGTCTGATGGGAGTTGTCCTGCTGTTTTGGAACAATTCACCTGGCTCAGCCACAGCCCATCTCGGTGTGTGCTGGTGTTAACAAATGCTTGCGGATGCTTCCCTCCTCCCCCTGCCTCTGAACTGCCCTGGTGCAGTTGGTGGAGCTAGCTGGTGTGCATATGGAGCATATTTCTAGGAAATGTTATGCAAGCTAGTTCCAAAAAAGAGGCAAGCATAGGAAAATGATGCTAATGTTATCCCTAAAGTAAATAAAACCCAATTCATATGTTGTTCCTCTTCTTAAAAAAAAAAAAAAAAAAAAAAAAAAGGCAGGGGGAGGCAAGTATAGCAGCTGTTTGTGCTGTAACAAACTGGTATGATGTTTTCCGAGCTAACGCTAAACAGCTGATTTATTGCAGATCCAAAGACCCTTCTTAGTAGGATTTTGAAAGGTATGGCTTACCTGGACGTGAAGAAAGAAATGCTCCACTAATGTCACTCTGACTCCAAGTTACGAATAGCAGGGCAGAATGAGCACAGCTGGCTATGGCAGACATCTGGCTTGGAGGGGGGATGTCCTGTGCCTTGTCTGGAGGAAGGAGGGCACTGAGATTGCCTAGACTTGCTTTGTTTGAAGTGCTGAGGTGGTAGATGGCACAGTATGGTCAAGCCCCCTGTTGGTGTTTGATGCAGATGTTTTGAGAAGCAAGTGCCCTCTAACTCCCCTGGTTAGGTTGCCCAGAGTTTCTGGGCTGAGAAAGGAGGGGGAAGGATGAATGTGACTTTCACTGATTTTAGGCTAATGGTAAGGGCTTTCTTCAAGCTAAGCAGACTTGTACTCCAGTCTCTACCCCCAATAACTCTTAAATGTTTGCTAACCTTTGGGTACAATGCAGTGACTGCTGTACATGGTGTGACACTGACTGTTGATCTGTCTGTTATGCTGTCTTCTAGATAAAGTGCTGTTAACACATCATCTTTTAGAGCATGACTTTCACATGGCAGTGACAGGTAATATATACTTGTTTCCTTGCAAAAAAAAAAAAAACTTTTCCGTTAGCAATGACTTGCTGATTGCCTATTTATTTTCACAAATCGTCTCATGTCAAAATATTTTGATAAAAGTCTGGACTGTATTAAATAATCAAGAAAATAATTACTACTTCCAATTTCATTTAATTTTGGACTGTCAAATAATCTAACAAGCTTATTTTTAGATCTTGGGAATGTATCTTGTTGAGGTGCTGCAGCAAGTGAGCGGGGCTGGTTTGTACTCAGCTGAGGCTGGGGAATGGGGGAAATGTCTGCTTTCAGAGCCTGGCGTACATCTGGACTGAAAGGGGGAGAATGGGGAAGGAAGAAATACTTTGTGTTCAATCTTGACCCAGCAATGTTGGGTTAATGATCACAAAGTGGCCAAATTGGTTGGTTAGAGAATAAGTGCCTGCTGTTTACATCTTTCTCATGAAGTCTGCAGAATAAAGCTGCAGTGGAGAGGTACGGGATGGTGCTGGCCATGGGGTGGTTAGGGTGCTGGTCTACTTGAGTAATTTCTCGTATTTCAAGAAATGTGACTTCTGTGTTTATTGTATATTTTGTAGTGTACCACAAGTTGCGTAAAGGGTCAAGCACTAGGCTGTAATGGATCCTTATCCTGAGCTCGATATGCTGGTCTGAAACACTGCTATAATACCACTTTGTTTTAACATGCAGCAGGAATTTCCTGTATTTATCCCATTAATGTTGAAAATGTCGAAGCTGCAGAGAAAAGGCATGCAGAGAGGAAGGGAGTGAAGGTAGGGCAGGAGAGGCATGTTAAACTGCGGGTTAAGGGGCTGATTTTAAAGGAGGATGTGGGCTATTTGAACAAGCCTTTTGAGGCTGTCCCCAGACATCTGTCCATCCCCAGATTCCTGCTTGCACACCACGTGGCATGCCTGCAACTGCGGAAGGGCTTGGGCTGAACAGCCAGCATGAGACCTACAGGAACAGGCCTGAGTGGATGGCACTCAAGAAACCAAAGTGCTCAGGTTGCTTGGTTTTGTTGTTTTGATTTTGTGGATGTTTTGGAAGGGGAAAATGAGTGAAAGAATAGTGAATCTGCCCAAATTGTCCCACTAGGTGCAGAGCAGGACAAAGGCAAAGGTACAAGGTGAACAGGTAAGGTAAGGCAGAGCAGGGAACAGTTGTCGTGTTTCCCCTGCAGTCCATGGAGGCACAATATCCCCAGGTTAGGATTCAGGCAGTTACTGGAGATGCAGAACTCAAGTCTCAAAAGGTGGCATGGCCCAGAGGCTCCCCAAACCAGCGTCAGTAACAATGAACTGAAGAAAGGCAGTGCTGCCCATTAACACGCGGCTCTAATGGGAGACACAGCTCCCAAGGCTGTTTTTTGTGATCCTTTTTCATCCAAAGGCTGAGCGTTAACTATATTTGGAGGTCTGATATGGGCAAAATGATATTTTGCTTTATGAGTAAGATGGTAATTCGGGGCAATTTCCAGAGTGCGCCGAGACCATTAGGGACCTAGTTTAAATGAAAGTCTTTTTCCATTGACTTTGAATCAGGTTGTTGCATCCTACAGCTGAAACTTCCAGCCCCCTCTCAAGGATTTTGGATGCTCAGTCCCCCATGGAAAATTAAAATAAGATTAGAAAAGCTCAGCCTGCTATTCTAAGTGGATTGAATCAGAAGTAGGAACAGGCTTGGGGTTTTGTTAACAATCAATTGAAACTTAATACTGCAATCACTTTCAGCATCCACAGGGAGGGAAGGCAGTATCTCTGGAAAAAGACAGTATTGTATATCACAGAACTGAATATTCTGTATGGAATATTTATTGGAAAATGATTTACATTCCCCTTAATTTTCCTCTACAAATGTCTGCCCTTTTCTGGCTGGAATTGTCTTCATAACCACATCCCTGTTTCTAAAACTGCTAATAGAGCTGATTTAAGTTGTTTATATAAAATGCTTTTCATGGAGAAGAGGATTGTTCTTAAAGTGCAGCTGACTAAAATATGCCAAGGTTATTAGTGCTTCACATTTTGCAAATGAATTCATATCTTATTTAAAATTTTAATTGAGCATACATGGCTTGCTTTTTTAATAACTTTCCTGAAAAGATTATTCTTTTCCCAATAAAAAAGACTGTGCTCACTAAAGAAAAATCCAAGGAAAAATTGAGCTAAATTACCCTTTCCCTCAAAAAGATGCTTAAAGAAATAAAATAGAAAAATAGGTCTCCCTGGGCCCTTGCAAAATGCAAATCTCTCTTAATGGGGAGGTTTTGCTTGGCTGTTAACTAGTTGTAGCTGTTCTTGCTTCATCTGGTTTGCATAATCGTGGTCTAATTCAGAACTTTTTTCCTAATGTACCCTTTTGTTATTACCTCTGTGCTAATATTTTGGCATCTACTGATTGCCTTGATAGCTTCATATCTCCTTTCTACTTGGCCTGCTCATACAGTGTGGGTGGCATCGATGTTTGTGCCTTCAGCACGTGGCCTCTGCCACTGCTGCCATGGACCACAGAGCAGTTTGTCCTGGCCAGGATGAGGGGCACAGGTCTCAGGGTGATGTGTTGGGTCCTTGGGCAGGGAGCTGGGCATGGAGAGCACCACAGGCATTGAGCGATGGGACTGGACCTTGTCCTTTCAGCCTGCAACCCACCTGAAAAGGCTTTGCTCTTGATGCCTCCACCAGCACTGTGGGGTTGATGCACCCTTGCTGCCAACTCTTTGGGCACAGGAGTGTTTAAGCCTGTCTTTACAGGCGATGACCGCAGAATCCAACCTCTATTAAAATGCAGGGAGATTAAAGCAGGAAAACTCCAAAGAATGTTGAGGGCAAGAGTAAGAACTCCATTTCCACCAAGTAGCTGTTCAGGATGTAACTTGTGCTGTACATAAACAAGGGCTCCCCCAGTTGTACCTTGATATTAGAATTAGCTGACTTGAAATCAACCAGAACACTTGCATCCTGGCAATCGATCACTTTTATGTTGCATGTGGTTCCATTAGGAAAGATTTGATGTTACTGTCAGGGTAAAATTGCTGATTTCAATCTTGTCTGGTTTCCCTCTTTGCACTTTGGCAAGTAGAGAGGTATTTTGCTTTTCTGTGTAGTTTTCCATTCAAGAGCTAGGGCACCTCTGCAGTCCACCTTTTTTTTTTTTTTTTTTTTTTTTTTTAAAAAAAAAGAGCTGGCAGCTGCCATCTTAATGTTCTTCAAAAAGTAAAATATCTCAAAGGTATTTTTGTTCTGACTTGAAGTGTCTGTGGCCATTCATTACTATGGGAATCTACAGAGTTCAGCCTTTAAGTAAAATTTAGGAAGTCTGTTTCATGGATGCTGGACACTACCAGGATCAGAATTGTTGAGGTTGGAAAAGACCTCTAAGATGAGCTAGTCCAACGTTAACCTAGTACTGAAGTCCACCACTAACCCATGCTACTAAGCACCTCATCTCCATGTTTCTTGAAGACCTCCAGGGATGGTGACTCAGCCGCTTCTCTGGGCAGCCTATTCCAGTGCTGCACAACTCTTTCAGTGAAGAAACTTCTAATATCCAACCTAAACCTTCCCTGGCACAACATTTTCCCTTGTCTTATCAGTTGGTGCTTGGGAGAAGAGCCCAGTCCCCACCTCACTACAGCCTCCTTTAAGGTAATTGTACAGCACAGTAAGGTCTCCTCTGAGCCTTCTTTTCTGCAGCTAAACAACCCCAGCTCCCTCAACTGCTCCTCACAAGCCTTGTTTTCTAGACCCCTCACCAGCTTCATTGCCCTTCTCTGGACACTCCAGGGCCTTGATGCCCTTCTTGTCGTGAGGGGCCCAAATTGAACACAGCACTCAGGGTGCGGCTTCACCAGAGCCGAGGGGGTGGATCACCTCCCTAACCCTGCTGCCTACCCGATTTCTGATACTGGATTGCTGTTGGCCTCCTTGGCCACCTGAGCACACTGCCAGCACATGTTCAGCCAGCTGTGGACCAACACCCCCAGGTCCCGTTCTGCCAGGCCGCTTTCCCGCTTCTCTTCCCCCAGCCCGTAGTGCTGTGTGGGGTGGTTGTGCCCCAGGTGGCTGACCCGGCCCTTGACCTTGTTGAATGCATAAGAGACATCATCTTCCAGGCTTTATCTTCAGCCCCCTGTGCTGTTAAAGGTCTTGATAACCCAGTATTACAGAAAAGGACAGACTGCCTATGCTGAGGACCAGATCTGGCTGAAAACAAGCAGAAATGGGAGAAGCAGGGGCAGAAGAATGTTGTTGTCCCGTCACTGAAGCTGGGCCTCAGATCAGCGTCACTCTTCACTAGCAGACCTGTGTACCAAGCAGTCCTCCTGGGGTGCACAACAGCATCCATTTGTCACGCTGACTTCCCCTCTAATCTAAGAAGTGATGTAATGAATGCAAGATCCTAGTCTGTGGGGCATCTGTGGCTACTACACTGTTGTTGGGAGGTTGGTTGTTATAAATAACCAAAGTTAACGTGCCTGCCCCATGCAAAACTAAAAGTCCTAGGCAGGGTCTAACCTTGTATTCCCCTGGCTCTCAGGTATGAGAGAATGTCTGGAAGACTTTGAGAGGTAGCATCAAGGGAGGCAGTGTCCTGTGTGAAATACTCTGGTATCGACAATGATATTTTTGTTAAAATTTTATTTAACTTTTTCAGACATATCTAAGTGGAATGCAATTGTTTTGGATTTCAATTTAAAACGTTTTAAAATTGTACTCTGAATTTCCAGTTATCTTCTAGGCACTGATACCTTTTAATTTGTGATTAGTGCTTACGTGCCCTGTTATTATCAGTGATACATTAAAACATGGCCAAGTGCTATAGTCCCTATGATATTACATATATATTATATATATATAAATATATAACATTTAGCAGTCTTTGCTTTTATTTCTAATCTTTCAGCAACCTTATACTCTGACTTCTCTCTCGGGCTGAGGACAGACTTTTTTCTTCATGAGGGAATTCTGTTTTCAATCAGAAGGTGTCAGCAGCTCAGACTTCAGGGATACTGACAAATAGCTCGAGATTATTGATAATTTTGGAAGAATGAGCATACCAAAACACTAAATGTTTGCAGATACTCCAAGTCTACTCCAACATGGTGAGGGTAGGAATAAGTGCTAACATGCCATGAGATACATATGGGGGATTTTTTTACTCCTTTTTAAGTCAAAAGAAAACTAGAAGCCACGTGACAACTTCTCTAAATGCTTGCTTCATAAACCCAAGTGCAATTTTGTGAAGTTTGGATATGATGGAGAGCCTGAATCTTTGTAAATAAAGTGGAAGACTTGGACCAGGCCCCTTGGCAAGTCCCCATTTCTTTTCGAGCAGTTCAGACAAGTGTTCTGACCCTGCACAGAAACTCTTATCTGTTTTTTGGAAAACACATCTCTCAGTGGAGGATTTCTAGCCCTGTTCTAGGCCTGTTTCTCTAACACACTTGTGCTTCCAGGTCCTTCATCACATAGGTGCACTCGGTGCTGCTGGAAACTCCTTTCACTGATGTTTGTGGTGTTGGCCAAGTGTTTGCTGGCACATTGCAGTAGGGGAACCTGTTTCTCACTCTGGCACCGATGGCCACACTGACAGGTTCCTCGTGTAGGTTGAGGCTCCCTGCTGGAGTCAGATATCCAACAGGCTTTTTCAGTGAGGCTTTGTCTTCAGTTTGGTGTGTTTTGGCGAGCTGGGATGCAGGCACATTGCCTGTGTGGCACGGGGTGGTGATGTCCTTGCTCACGTCGAGCAGGTTGGCTCCAGCTCCACCGCTCCCTGGCAGAAGTCTTGTGGGGCTTGAATTCAGCTCTTGGAAAGCACTTTGGGGAGTGGAAGAAAAGGAGTTTGGCGTTTACAGGGCCTTGAAAACAAAATGCTCTTTTTCACTGGAGGATTTTAGGATTGGCTTGGGGGAGGGAAGCAAGGAGCTTGTTGAGAGGTAAAGGGAATATCTCATTAATGATTTACTAATGAGCTGTAAAAGTTCTGACTCTCTATAACTTCTGAGGATGGAAAATGTTTCTTGGAATGCTGCAGCCCCACAAAGGCTGGGGCAGATCCTGGCTGCCTCTGTGTAGGGTCTTTGATACAGTCTGACTTACCTCTTTACTCCAGTCCCCTAGGCCTTAGAAAAGATTAATCACAGTGTGGTGGGAAGCACATGGAAATAGCAAAGAGATGAGAAATGAGAACGGGAGAGAGGAGAAAAAAAGCCCCAACATGAAACACTGTTTTCTTTCTGGTAGGGCTCGGGCAGGAATAAATTGCCAATGATCTCACTTTCGAGCAATGTTGGTTTATTTGTACTGATTCTGAGCTGACCAGTTAGCGGGGGCTTCTTGCTCAGAGGCCCATCTTGTGCCTCGGCCCCAGCTCATGGGGAAGTCCTGTGTATTGGTACAGGTCTGGAGCTTTCCTGGTGATGCAGAGGGCAGCAGGGCTGTGTTTGGGGCGGTCCAGCCAGAGCCCGGTGCTGTTGATGCCAAGGACACTTAGGGGCTTCACGCTGCCCCTGTAAAATCAACTCAGATTTAAAGGTAATGCTGCATGTACCCAGTTCCTAGGTGGGCACAACATACACTGCTGTGTTTTTTATGGAAGAAATGAGACAGATCAGAGCCTAACAAAACAGACAATTAACTGAAACATGACAACTCTGAAATCAAAGTCCCCGGAGTGTTCAACTGCAAGGGCTTGGGAAGAGTCCAAGAGGGCCAGGGTATGGTATAGATTTGCCTTTCTTGCAGCTATAATGCTTTCCTCTGTGTTATGTCTCTAGCTTGGAAGAATTTCAGTGTTTTCCTGCAGCCAGTTCTTGTTTTTATTTCTCCAGCCGTAGCTACGGATAGTGTTGTAAAGGCAGGGATCTTGAAGCTGGTGTACCTGGGTTCAGACCCTGGTTCTGCCAGTGACTTGTGTGGCCATTAGTAAGTCACTTCATTCCATCTGGGCTTCGCTTTTCCACCTATGAAATATGGTTAACAAAGCTTTTCCTCTGTTCGTTGTCAGTACAAGCTACAACTCTTTGGGATGGAGCCACTTACTAAAAGCGTGTGAAGCACCTGGCAGAACAAGGCTGCTGCTTTGTTCAGACCTGGTGGTGTTTTCCAATGAAATATTAAGAATAACACAAGTGGAAACCCCTGCTGGGGTTAGCTCTGAAATCTCTGGCTTCCAGCTTGCGAGCAACCTTTGTCAAGTAAGCACAGCACAGGGAGAGGCTGTGACCTCCCCAAAGCCCCGTGTGCACCTTTCCTAGCAGTGACTCTTGCCTGGGGACAGCTCTAACACCATAAATCTTCCTGCACAAGGTAGCACTCCCACGTCATCCTGCAGTATGGGAGACCGGAGCCTTTATGAAGGTGCTCCACACTCACAACCTGTCTCACTAAGAGAATTTGGAAGGTACCCAAGCATCTATCTAAGCAGCGTTAACACTTTGTGTTTTCCCAGTTTTAAGCTTGAGTGTTTAGTTAATGTCTGCACAGGTGGTTAAATACAATGGCTCCCTCTGCCAAGTTACAAATCTGAAGTTTACTGGAAAGAAAATCATAAAGTTGAAGTTTATTTGTGGTTTCTGCAGGTTGTAAATGTAAGGAAATGAGACCACTCATTTACAGATGGGCACAATGTACACCCAGCATGACACCTAAAAATGCCACTCAGTTGTAAGTGTGGAGGCTCAGAGCAGTGGGCAGAAGTCTCCTTCAACATTATAGTTTGACACGTGGTTTGTGTTTTACAAACCAAGTGTGCTCAGGGTGACACTGTCTGTGGCGTTGTCACAGTGACCGTAGTTTTGCAAACATCGCTGCAGAAAAGCTATTTAACAGCAAAGCATAGATATTAAAAAGTTCTGGTTGAAAAAATTAAGCCCAAATCTTTCTGAAAAAACTTCCATGCAGGGGATGTCCTTGCTGGAAAAGGGTTCTGGTTTGGTACATGACAGGCTGGGCACTTCTCAGAGCTGAGCAAGGTCTGCTGTTGCTGGGGCAGCAGGGATGTGATGGACTATGGCAGATCCCTCTGGCCCTGCCACCTGCACAAGCAGGCGAGCCAGGCAGCCACGCTCATCTGCCTTCCCTTAGCACTGTGGAGAGAGGAACTTGGAGCTGCTGTGGTGTCCTCCTATGAAATGTTCTGAAACATCACTGCTATTGCTGCTCGCCTGCTACCAGTTCTAGTTAAGAGATTGCTCCCCTAGGTTTCTAGACAGAAATGTTGGTTTGTTTTTTTCCTCTATCATTGTCATGTCAACTTTGGCTTAGGCTGTTAATGAAAGGGAGAAAATGCACATTGTTTCTACAAGACATTCTGAGGCAGTAAACTTACTGCACTATAAATGCACTCGGACACGTGAGCTAATAGGCAGTGCCATATGTGGTTGTCAGACCTTTGAAACAGACTTCATTCTGAAATACATGAGCATTTACAGGATGTGAACACACTGAAGGTGATGTGAACTACTCGGATGTGGAAACTTTTTTTTTTTTTTTTTAAGTTAAACATCTTATGAAGACATAGTGCTCAGTGGCCTTGTGCCCTCCCACCCCCTAATTGCCCAGGTGACAATGATGGACCAGCCTGGGCATATTTTTGTGACCTACGTGGTCTCTAGGAGGTAAGGAGATAATCCTCTCTGCCCTGGTGATCTCTGTGGCATTTAGCTGTTGGTAGTTTCCCTGAACCATCCCAAAGGATGTGATTATTAAAACAGCCCCCAGGTGATGTGTCCTCTGTTGCTTCACAGTGGAAGGCTCTGAGGTCTGTTGGTGGGATTGAGATTCCTGCTGAGAAGTCAGCTCAAGCTGGCTGCAGATAAAATAACACTTTAAACTGCCTGATACTGTAAGGCTTAAAAAGACATGCAGTGTCACCTAGGGAGTAAACCAAAGCTTGCTGAAGCCTATAGAAAGGTTTCTGTTGAGTTCAGCAGGTATTGGAGCAGGCTGCCAGCGACATGCTGCTGTGACCTTGTGTTACAGCTGTGCCACTGCCACTAAGGGAGGTTGCTTGGGTTTGGAGCTCAGCATCAGTCCCAGTGAAGGCAGCTGAAAAAAAAAGAGGGGTGGGATTGAATGTGGAGCTCATTTTGGAGGCTTTCAGTTTATAGATTGGATTTATCACCCCTAGCTGAAATGATTTCTCAGTGTCAGACACCTGCCCTTCCCCATGGCCAGCTCATAAATGACATTGCTCTTTAATATAATGGTTTTAAAGGTACAAAGGGTAAGTTCCAGCTGAAGCAATGTTTAATTTGGCTTTTGTGGTTCAGACAGCTAAGGAGCCCTGGGCATGTCAGTTTGAATTTCAGCTGCAGTTGTGTGTCATACACCCAAGCCCAGCTTTGAGCATGTACCACGGTGCCCCCATACAGGGCCTCGTGCTTTAGGCAGCTCTGTACTTCGGGGAGCACTTAACATATGAAAGAATTTATTCCTGTTTTGAATTTGAGCAGCACTACAGTGCATTGTACTTTATTACAATGCTTCTGAATTGCTTTCATAATTTCCCCTGTGCCACCACCCAAATGTAATTCTTCTCCTGTGCATACTCTACTCCGGCTTAGCACATGGCTGTCTGCTGAAGCCTGCCTGCAGGCTCCTCTGGCGTGGAGAATGCTTTACATTCCCATATCATCTCAGCCAGCCTGAATGAATTTCAATTCACAGTAGTCTTGTATGGGAACCAAGTGTGATCGTCCTGTAAGTGAGACAAATCAAGGTGAAGAGATGAACGCTGTGCAAAAAGACAGTGGCAATCCATGGTAGGAGGAAAAAGCTCCGTGGGGCTGCCAACTGCCTTGTTCATTTGTGCTACTGGATTTTGGTTTGGCCCATGCATCGTTAACTGGATTAAAAGGAGAAAATCTTTTGATTGCCTGAAGCTTGTGCCCACCCTGGCAGAGGCACTGGGCAGCCTTCAGCACTCACACAGATACGGTTTTAATTGCACATTTCTTAAGAGTTTCCCTTGAGGCACACACACATTCTCTCCTGTTTGAACCTCTGCAAGCTGAGGTTGAATGAGAAGACAAATTTCCTTTACAGTTAGTATCCTTCTGCTTGTTCTCCTTTCTGGAGCTGCAAAGTCCTTCAAGGTGTTAAACGAATCTGTCAACGAGATCATTAGTCAGATCTGGGTCCCATGAATGCATTGGGACTGTTGCATTAGAAATGTTCAGCACCCAGAGACCCCATCCTCTGCTGTGATGTGAGAGAAGAAAACTAGATGCAAAGTTCCCTCTTAATAAAGGTGTCCTCGTTTATCATCACTTACTGTCTTTGGAAAATGAGAGATTGTTTTTCCAAGTGATCCTGCAGCATTGGGAAGACTTCTGCAGTTTTGACTCATTGTGATTATTCCCAAGTGTTGTCATCGGTTCTTCCTGTATTTATGTGAAATTGTTCTTAGCCTGTGCTTGGCTCCCAAAGCTGATCCTATTCAGAAATGCTTTGAATAGGGGGAAAAAAAAAACACCCACCCACCCCCTGCTTATGGTCTCAAATACGATTTTTCATGCAGATGAGAGATGCCAAACTGAAACTTCCACAGATCTCGAGTCTTCTGTTTTTTCTTTGTCAGCCTATCATTCACGGTATAGATTATATATATAGAGATAGCTATATACTGGTTATAATTAGGGAGGAACTGGAGAGATGCGATACAGGTCTCTATACAATCATCATTAAACCTGTACCATGCTGTTCTGTTCTCTGAGTGTTTAAACAAGCTCAGACATGATTCTCTGCTGCCCTGCGTGTCGTAGTCACATCCATCAAAGCAGAAGTTTGGAGTGTTGCTAAATTGGACTGTGGATGATTGCACTCAGTTTAATGTAAATGACTGTGATGCAGATTCTAGTCCTGATTTGCAGTGTGCTGCGTAAAGATCTTTCAGCTCAGATTTGTTTTGTAAAAGCCTTAGCACTGGGCCTGGTGTAGCAGGTACCGACACAAACCATTGCTGTCCCAGGCTCAGTGCAGTTAAGGGTTATCAAGTGAAAAAGCAACTGCTGGTTACTAAAATTCAGGGACTGCTTAGGGTTATGCACTTGAAGTAGTCAAAAGGGAAAGGTTTTCATCTGGTAGCCTTAGCCTCCAACATTAGTTCAGATGAGGAATTCAGCTCCCAGTCTTGTAAGATCCCTAACCGAGTCATCTGCTGAGGCTACAGTTGGAGTATTGTGCAAAGCCATGCATGAAAGGTGAAGTTTATTTCTATCAGCTCAGTTTAGTTTGGAGCTTGTGTGTATCTGCCTGCGGCAGACATAATGTAAGGGCATCAATAAGGACTTTCTGTATGAGCTGGGCAGAGAACATCGCTGTATTCTCTTTAGCAAGTAAACACTCTTTCGACACCAGGGCTTGCAATAAAGGCTCCTTTCTGTTTCCTTCTCTGTCCAGATGTTTCTCCGTTACCAGTGCAGCAGAGAAACATCTTCAGCTCTGAAGGCCACCATCAAAATATTCCATACACCCATGTCTTAATGTCGTCTTTTCTATTCAATTCATTTTTTTCCAAGTATGTACTGTATTTTCTTTTTAGAAAAAGAGTGCAGCTACTTCTAAGAAACTTTCTCCCACACTGAATGTTTCCCAAGCATGAGAACATTCTACCCTTTCATTTGCTTACCAGACATTGCATGATTTGCAATGGAAACTGGCAAGGACATTTGAAATAATAAAAATAAAAATCATGATCATCACAGCACTGGAAGATGAGTGCATTTGCTGAGATATGCAGGGTTTTTGAGCACTGTGATTGAAGACTCCAGGAATGTTAACTGAATTTTAATTCTTCAGTAACAAACTGATATGTATGGAGTGAGTGTGTTGGAGGTCAGAAGAGGGTGAGAGATGGAGCCACACGGGGTAAATGCCATCACTTAATGCACAGTAAACAGGTTTTTGGTTACTACAGTTTTAAGACTTGTGCTATAATCCTTATTGATTTGAACAGGGGCTCTCACATGATAATTAATGCAGCATTAGTTGTCCACAGTGCTCTTGAAAATGCTGTGTGCTGTATGTCAGCAGTGCTCCTGCTAATGTGGGGTCTGCCATGGGGCTGCTGTTTGGGGAGAGTGTGGCTCCTTTGACCAGATTATAAATGACATGTGGCGAGGGGACACCTGGGTCCTAGTATATAGCCTGTGCACGATGGGGTTGAATCTTTTGGAACAGCTGTTGGCTTGACTTGCCTGTGTTTTTTCAGGAGAAAAGCAGGACCCAGAGCTTGGCTTGGTGCAGTTTGTTTCCCTGAGCTCTCGTGAATTCTGATGCAAAAGCAGAATAACTCCATGCAAATGAAAATAAGGTATTCAAACAATGTTGGAGACACCTCCAAAAACCAAAAGTTAATTTTTAAAAACAAACTAAAACAAATCCTCAGTTCCTCTGTCTTAATGACCTGAGGAAGGAACAGAGCAGATAACTCCAAACCAGTCCCAATGTGTTGGTAACTTGACATGGGAAGATCCTGTATGCTGTCAGAAGAAAAGGGAATGTTAATCATTGTGTGAGAAGTGAAAACTCAGAAACCAGTAGCGGTCTGGTCTTGGGAACTGGCTCTCCCATAAGCATGAATGTGGGCTGTCCTCATTCTGCTTTAGCGCCTTTAAGGTCAGCTAATAGGAATAATCTCTACAGTATGTCTTGTTTTATATCAGGGTGAGGAGGTTGGCAAGCAATCCAAAAAAGAGGTGCCTCAGAGGTCCCAGCATTGAATCAGGCAGTGGCACACTGGGGTTTGTGGGCATTTGTCACTGCACGAGGTTGCCAGGGACCAGGAGGGTCACTGTGCTGAGACAAAGCTGGCAGAGCTCTGTGTGGGTGGGTTGAGGTGAAGGTCTCACAAAACCTTTTACAAACCTTTGGTGCAGCTGCCCCTTCAAACCTTTCTGTTTAGCGCAAAGCATTCTCTGTAAATCGAAGCAACCTCTGCATCTTCTGCTCTGTGGTCTTTTAAGTATGTGAGGCTACCATCCAGCCTAGGCCTTTCTCTTGCTGTTTCATTCTTGTGGCTTTTGTGCCATGGATCAACAGCAGCTGAGGCAGTGAGGAGGAAGGGGCGTGTGGCAAATGGCTCTGAATTCAGGCAGCTTGAAATCAGCAAAGGTTCTGCTTTGCCAACATTGCTGGGCCTTGTTCATGTCTCACCCAGTCTTTCATCTATGAAGTAAGACTAAAACCACCTCTAAACACTGGCAGAGCTGAGAGGATGATTTCAGTATCACTTGTGAGGTATTAAAACCCAGACCCCTGAGGTACATCAGCATCTTGTTCCTATTTAGCAGTTGCTGAATGAACCATCTGAATAAATCAATCCCATGGTTTTGGGCTGGCTTTGTGATTTTCGAGCCTTTTGGTTTGGCAAAACCATGACAAGCTTTCTGGACAGAGGCCGGGTTTCTTTCTGCAGTCTCCAAGTGGCACACGAAGCCATACACCCTCCTGCGCATGTTGTGATTTGAGGGAGCTCTGCAGCGGGCGCCATGTGCGGCAGTCCAGCTGTTCCCACACAAATCCTTCATTTGGATGAAAGGAGAACGTCGCTGTTAAAATGATAGCGGTGAATGGCATTAGAAATACTATAGCCAGATGGATGTTAATGTAACAGCTGTAAAAGGCCCATCTCACAAAACTGGGATAAAGGCTAATTTATTCTACTTCAGTTGTATTGCATTGTTTTTTTTTTTTTTTTTTTTCCAAATGAATTGGGTATTTGGTGATCCAATGGCAGCGTAATTTCCAATTGTAATGTGATAATACACAATTGCCAGAGCTGTCAGGTACAGCCAGCTGGAGGACTGGCTGTGGGGATCAGGCATGTGCCCAAACCTGAGGTGAGGAAACTGCTATGACTGCTATGACCGACTTTGGGATGGGGGTGCCTGTTGAGGTACAAAAAATTGCTTCCTTAATTTTCAAGTTTGCCCCATTCTTCTCCATTCATTTCCCCAAGAGTAAGGGGAGAAAGCCAGCACCAAGCACCCAGCACGTAGGTGACCAGGAGCGTGCAGAGCTGGGCAGAGGGGCCTGCTCAGCGCCCTAGCGGCCTCCACAGCTACTTGGAGAGTGGTTAGAAGATGAGGGAGATGTCAGCAGTGCCAGATGATAAAACAAGGGGGCAGTGGCCACAAGTTGAATACTAGGAAAACAATTTTCAGCAGGAAGGAAGCTCAGGCCTGGGACAGGCCGGCTAGACAGGCTGTGGGAGCGCCACCCTTGGAGGCTGCTGAGCCTTGGCTGAGGCGAGCGGCGCTGGCGGAGGGCCCGCATGGAGGCAGCGCTGCGGCGATAAGAGGTGCTGGAAGAGAAAACCACTGTCTGCAAAAACACTTGTTCTAGCACTCGGCGTTGGACGAAATGAGTTGAGGGACAGAAATCATAAGGAAAAAATTTCTTAGAGATGTGGAAAAAAGAACTGAAAAATGTAATAAGACAATAAGAAGACAATAAGAAGTCCAGACGGCGGATTTACTTCATCTTTCTTGAAAAACTGTTTTGCAGCATCTCTAGCTATCCATTTACATGCATATAAAACCATATACCGGGGATCTGTCATAACCTTTTTTTCAGACAGTATAGCATAAATTCTGTGGATTTATTTCCAGAATATTTACTATGTAAACAAAAATTGTCTTCTGTTTACTCCTTTGGAAAACAGCTAATACTTTGGGTGCATATTCTAAGATTTTTTGGAACTCACTTCAGTATTTTTTCCTGTGTCATAATAGTTGGCTTGCAACAACGAAGTGTAGTAATAGGCTGAATGTGGCTGAAATCAGAACCAGAGGTGGGTTTGATCTTTTGTCTGTTATGGTTACTATAAAAATTTGATTAGTTAGTTGAATTTGAATATGGAGAAAATCTCCTGAGCAAAAAATAAAAATGAATCCTCGAAGCCAGCAATAGTTATTTTGCTTTCAGATATTCAGGAATTACTGAGGATTTCCTCTTCTCCTTGAAAAGTGAGTTGGCACTGAGTCTGCAGAGTCATGGGAAAAGTACAGGGTGAAGGACTGGCCACATCCACTTCTACACTGTGGAATGTGCAATGTGTGCAAGGTGTAATGGGTATCTTGTACAAGCAGATATCCTGGGCAAGAAAAATAAATTGTCCAAGGTAGTTGATGGTGATGTGAAGGAAAGAGGTGATGTTTCTTTGCACACAGGTTTCCTAAACTCCTGCATCACATCTTCCCAAGTCTCAGTATAGGTAACCTGCTTTAAAGACCTATGTGATATGGTAGAACTCTGTGGGCTTCAGAGAAGCTGGAATTTCAACCATGTTTTCAATAACTACTGTTTTTTTTTTTTTTTTTTTTTTTTAAGAGATCCCATCTCTTGAGGGCATGCTTGTCACGCTTGCTACGGGGAAATTACCTTGAAGGTGTTCTGCCAGAAGCTTAATTCTGGGCTGGTTCCAGTTTGTTTCACTAATGGGTAAACGGTTGAGTTATCTTGGGAGCTTAGTCACATCAAGATATTGCTCATACTGAGCACTAATTCATTTAGTTGCATAGAAGGCTTTTGAGATGATGGCTTCATCATGAGTCAGTTATTCATTATCACATTCCTCTGACGTTACACAGCAATATTGGAACTGCCACAAGAAAACAGATGAACGATACAAGATTAGATGGACCTTGTCTTTGATAATGGCTAACATGTCATGCCTTGGACAGATGCAAACAACCAACGCGTTGCATCAGGCTGCTCATGCAAGGGAGACAGAGCCCTTTCTCAGCCCCTGCCTGCGGTTAGCTTATATATAGAAATGTGAAAGTGACTTTGCAGCTTGATTTCAGTTACTGGCACGGCAAAATTCCTATTCCTAACCATGTCTAATCATTCCTTTTGAAAATCTTGTTAAGGTATTTTCTTCAATTAGCACTTGTTTCAGTGAGCTTCACGGATTAATTAGATGTTGCATTACAAAAATAATTATGCCTTTTAACCATTTTCAGTTATTTACTTCTTTAAATGTTAGTTTTGTGAAGCAAACTGGCTTGGTGCCATAATTCATTTGAGCAGAATCTAACACAGATTAATGAGCAAACTTAAAAAGAAAGCAGTAAGTCCCCCAGCATTTTGTAATTAAGCAGTTTGATTAAAAACAACTGGAACAACTCTCTGCACTGAGAAACAAAGTGGAACAACTTTCAGCATTGAGACCTCCATACCATATATCAAAATCAGGTCTGAAAGTAATTTAGGTAGCTTAAAATTTTTCTTGGCTACCTGATAGTTTCCTAGGAGAGTCTGTAGAAGAGGGGGCCTTTAGGCAATGCAGATATTATCCCCCCAGCCTTCCACTTGTCAAACATGAATGATAAAGGGATACAGATGATTTTTTTTTTTTTTAAGCAAGGAGTTCAAGTGTTATAACCCTGCTTCAACCCTCATCCTGATGTAGTTCTGCTGCTCTGCAGACATAGCTCATGTAACTCAAAGGAGGTGACTTGTGTCAGCTGAGAACTCGTGCCACCAGCTTTAAGGGAGTTGCTTTTGCCCTCCTGTGATGCCAATGAGATCAGAACTGGTCCTTGTGAAAGTGTCTGTGATGATGAGGAGCTGTGTGTACCCACCATGGACCAAGGGCTGGATATTGCTTCTGGGGTAAAACTCCAGCCCTGATTTTGGGGAAACTGTGCTGATCTACACTGACTGACAAGCGGGCTCAGGAAGGAGAGTGAGGCATAATAAACAGTTTGTGAGTATCCTAGGGCTTCATCGTGCTGGTTCCTGAGCATACGTGAACAGTGCTGTAATTGATGTGAACGAGGCCAGCCTGAAAAAACTGACACTGCAGCTGAAGTGCGAGGCAGCACTAAATTTTGTTCACCTCACAGTAAGGACAAGGCAGGTAGAGAAAAATAGACACTCTTGTCTCTGTCCTAGCATTACCTGCCTGAGCTACATTTCTGGGGAAATATGCCTGTCTGAGGCCTCAGACATCAATTTTCTTATTCTCTAACCCATTTAGCTCTTTTCTCAGTCAGATCTTGTTTAGAATCGATAGCTCCCCACTATCAGCCTTATTTCGTGTATATTCATTTATTGGATTTTAAAAACGGAGAGGAAGAAAGCTTAAAAGAGAAAATGTCTTTTTCATTGGAAGTCTAATATTTGAAATGCAGACTCTTTCTTTTGGCTTTAGTATGACTACATTACAAAACTCAGTTAAAACCATTTGTGCTCCAGCATGGCTTATAAAATCCATAAGCAGACTACAGAGACCTAATGACTTGTAAATGTCAGACATCAAATGCTGCTCAGGCCCTCTCAGTCTTCTCAGACGAATCTTCCTTAACTTTGCAGCAGCTCATAAAGACTGGCGGACTTGGGCTCTGCTGGGTTACAGCACAAAATGAATTTCTGGTGACTTCTGATGGCGGCCAATTGCATTGCCCTCCTCCTGTTCCTGCACAGAACGACATCAGTCTCGTCTGCTGAAGGTAGCTTGGGTGGTATTTGCACAGCTGGCATCCTGTTGGGCTGGCTGAATGTGCGTTTGTTGGTCATTCTTGCAGATGTCAACGTTTATTTGTGAGCTTTGGTTGGGATTTGAGAAGTGTCCCATCTTCCAAAGAGCATCCTTCTAATTTGGATGTTTGGAGAAAAATGTTGGTGAAGCTTATTACCAATCAGGTTCTTCCTTCCCATCGCTGCTGTGCTGCACACCACAACAAACAGGAGCATAAAGCCCCTCCATCTTCCCAGAAACTTGCCTAAGGGAATAACTCTGTCGATAAGGACGGGTAGAGTACTTTATTGATAATGATCCTCTCCCCAGGAAAGGAGTAGAGCGCCACCACTAATGAAGTGAAATGAGCGTGTTTTCACACCTCTTGCTCATGAGAAAGCCTGTACACAAAAAATGTGCTGGATGTCAGTAGTCCTCTTTGCAACTTGGTGTGCTTTTGCATGAAAAGATCAAATCTTAATGTAAATTTGTGCAAACGCTTCCTCTTTCTCCATCATCTTTTAAAACAACCAGCCCAATGTTGGTTCCATGTTCCCATTGTAACTGAGGTGTAATCTTTTGCTTTTTTTAGGATCATTTGTGCCTTCCCCCTCAGCAGTGCAGTGAGGAAAATGTGTGAGTTTGGGCTGCTCAGCTGTCAAAGTGAGGGAGTTGTGTGGGGATGGTGGGGTAGGTGCCTGGGTGATCCAGGGAGGCTGTGTTTAGCCTCTAATAACTTTTCTGAACTAATTCCAGCCACATGAAAATGCCTCCTGTGAGACAAAAAGGTAACTGGGAAATTGATCTCTGCAGTAAAACAAGCATGAACAGGCTGCATAGCTACATAATCTGCTTTTGGTACTGCTATTCCTAAATAATTATTATTGTAATTAAATAAAAGGAAGAGCAGTGGCAGATCCGCGTATGCTCTCACACTGGGAGCACTGACAGTCTGTGCTGGCGGTTGGCTGAAGTTGGTTTGCCCTGAGAAAGCCCAGCGACCTGAGAGAGGGCAACTCCACCGCATGTGGCTCCTCTAAAGGCATGTGTCCTGGAGAAGGGATGAAGAATGACTATTTCTACAGTGGCACTGCCTGTGGGGAAATGCATGCCTGTCTTGATGGTTCCCCTAGAAGGTCCCAAGAAGGACCCAGTGAGCGCGAGCAGTTAAAGCAGCCCCTGGCATCTAGGTGAAATGCGGTGTCTCTGCCAGGAACTAGGCCAGAACTTCTATCGTAGCATCGATTACTGAAGTGGGCCAGCTCAGCTCTCCCTTCTCAGCAGCCTTTTTCCTCTTGGCGAGGAGGACAGCTTTCAAGGTCCAGGGAAGAGACATGCTTCTGTACCTGCTGCTTGGCAGAGGTGTCAAACACATCAAGCACCAGAGGGAAATGTCTTTGTTGCTAAGCATTAAATCCACCTGCTGGGCAGGCTTTCAATGATGTCGGAGGCTTCTTATATATCAGAATGGGCAGGAAAAGACAGTTTGAGTTCAGTCTTTTTTTTGTTTTGTTTGTTTTAAAGCCAAATCTTGCAGGCTGAAGATAGAGAAGTATGGGTGGAAAAACAAGTTACTTCAAGGTAAGCCAAACAGAGTTTGCAAAATTGGGTTAGTGCAGTTCCTACAAGCTATGTTTTCTGTCCGTGTTGAAAGGGACTCTGCTCTGGCAGCAAACATGCAAACAGCACAGCTGTTTGTCCTGGTAGCTCCAGGGCTGGCAGAGCTACACCTTAGTAGTCCAGATGTAGGTGTGAGGTGCACAAAGTGAATCTTAGTCTTTGTGCAGGGTTCATCTTGGTGAGTCCTGCTTTGCTGCTTTTAGTTCTCAAGCAGACCTTTTATATCTTTGCTCTAGGATGTACAAACACCCCTATGATTATAATGGATATATTCCTATAGAGACTCATACAAGGGTGATTGCTGTGAAGCCAATACATTCACCTTTTTCTCCTCTCTTTGTAACACATGCCTATCCGTTGTTTAACTGAGTTCCTTAGAGCTGGGTTTCATCTACTTAAACTATTGGAAAGCATCTGGCAAATAATGTACGTACAGTGCTAAGCTTCACTTGTTTTAGTCTTCCTTACTTTCAGTGCTTTCTACTCAGGCTGGGAATCAAAACTGGGAAATGTAAAACTGCCTAAAGCAATATATTATTTCAAAGCTCCAGAAAAGTGGCCCTGAACTCCTGGCTCTCAAGCCTCCTGTTACTCACAAAGCCTTGAGAGAGCTGATGCTGACCAGGAATGCTGAGTTGCATATTCCTTGCATGTTGTCTTGTGTTTTGGTGCTGCTGCTTGTGGCCCCCATAGGCTAAGGATCACTGCCTGTGCATTTATGTGAAACCTGAGTCTGCCTTTATGTGAAGGTTTGCACCACAGTTAAACTGTTCTGATTGGTATATTTTCCTGTACTTTGTTCATCATCTGTTCTGATCTCTTTCTACCTGCTAATGATGAGCACCCGCAGTACCTTGCACCTAAACTTGTCTCATTCCATGGCTCAACGTGAATCGGGGCTGCCAGATCTGCCCTTCTGGTTAGATCCACCGTAACAAAGCTCCTGTGGAAGTTTATCAGCACAAGCACAAAATCCACTCTCTTCTGATGCAATAACAGATGGTGATATCAATGCTCATTTATCAAAAAAAAATAAATTCTAATGAGAAGCAAAGAGATACATGTGAAAATTAGCATGAGGATGGCCATAACAAAGTTTCTCCCGAAACATTAGAGGAGCTGCACAGACGGGTAATGTGTTCATCTTCTTGCTAAGCAGCGTGTGCTGCTAAATCTCTAAAGGTTCTACCCTTATGCATTCCCTTGGGAGTAAACAGCTCTTCCTGGGGAGGTTGGAACAGTGATCAACTGGGGCTTTTATTCAGAATTTAGACTTTACCTACATCTTTGCCTAGGCTATATCAAAATCCAGGCACTACTGAAAGCCTCTGGAGACCTGAATGAAGATCAGAAGACCTGAGTTTGAAGCCAGCCAAGAGGCAAAGGGACTCAGGAGAAATCTAGGCAGCCTGAATATGCTCTTTAGTGGCTATTCACATCTCATATGTTCTTTAGCCAACAATTTATATCCAAAAATGTAATATCCTCCTCCACTCTTTCCCCTCTTTCTGTTCAGTCCTACAGCCCTTACATGAACTTTAAGTAATTCCCATCAAAGTCAGCTGGTTTGCTGAGTGAAGTTCAAATCCCTGTTGGCTCTGTGTAGTGCAGCTTTAAGTCCTGGTAATAAAAGAGATTGGGGAATCTGCAGAGAATTAGCAAACCACAGGCCAACTCCATATCCTGCTCACTGCCTCATCAGCCCTTTTCTGAAGAAAAGGTAACACACTGTCCAGTGGTCCCAAGTCCAGCAGAAAGACCCCAAAGCCTGCCACCTTCCAGCTGAAGGTCTACCCTGAGAGCCTTTTCCCCGAAATCTCAGAATAAGTTACAAAGGAACCCAGTTGTTCCAACCCTAGCGGGGAGGTTAATGAAATATGTTCTCAAGATTGATGGCCTTGCTTGACAAACTTTGCGGCATCCCTTTGATGCTCTTCTGACAATAGTTGCCAAGGTAGCAAATTATACCTGGACATAAATCCTTCATTGAAGCTGCTATTTTGTACTTACCAACTCTAAATGCAGAAAGAGGCAATTTTAAGCGATATACTTATCAGCCTTAGCTTGAGCAATGATTCAGGCTTCCAAGAAAGATACTACGTAAGTGGTTTTATTGCTCTAAATTGGTTTAAAATTCACTTTTTATCAAAGCATCAAGGTCCCTAAACATACACTTAATCAAGATTATTAGGCTGTAGACTAAGTTATTTTATGCCTAACTTGAATACAGGCTTTTGTAAGTGAACCTGGTTGTTGCTGAACAGAAGAGGGCAAAAGTCTCAGAAATATGTTGGCTGTTGCAGTTATTTTGCTGGGCTATAAGCTGCATTTGAATTGCAGCTGTACCTCCCTGGAATCTGTGTGCTTTTCGGATTTGGAATTACTGAATTCTTAGCTGTCCTGATGCAGACATGTTAGAGACAAATGCAGTGCACTGGATCAGAAAGCCCTTCCCCTGAACTTTTTCATGGACCTTGCCAGAGAGATTTGAAATGAAGGACTTCATTTCAGGTCTACTTTATTGATGTGTCTGAACTGCATCACTTGTTCTGACCAGCTTGGAGCGGGGGAATTGATAGCAATATGAATCAGTGTCTGGATCCAATATCCATGGCTTAAGATCAGCTCACAGCAATACAGAGGTTTCTGAGAGACGTCGTACCAAGGGACGAGACTAGGAAACTGCCAGCTCTAATGCTGCCTTTTCCTTCTCTTTACTAATTGTTTTAGATAATGAGGGAGACGGAAGCACTCATGATGTTTAAGCCTAGAGGGCTGAATCCCAGCAGGGTTGACTCAGCTATTCGTCTTTGCAAAGCAGATAAGCTTGGTGATGTGCGTAGTAGGAAAAGAAAAAAACGCTTTCCATTATGCAAAAGCGCCGCGATTGAACAATGCTTATAAAAATGTCATCCCCTGCAATTAACGGGGAAAACATATTATTAGAGAAGATTAATGTATTTGGAATCCCTGTTTTAGCAGCTTGGGCCAAGCTGAAATCAGATAGTAATATTTGCAACATAACGGGATCCGCAGGATGAGGAGGGGAGGCTGCTCCGTGGTGCCCGTGCTGCAGTCCCTGCCCCGCCAGCCCTGCTGCAGAGCTGGCCGTGCTCCGTGTGCACCCTTGGAGGTTCAACGATAGCTTCTGCTTCTGCTTTTTCATTTCCTCTGCCTGGGGATGCTGTAGGGGGCTATCTTGCCTCTTTTCATACACGCAGCTTTTGTTTACTTTTCTAAAATACTTGTTTTGATGTACGGGATGCTCGTTTTCTGGCTCTGTGACAAACGTGCTTTTTGTGATGTACGCAGAGCTGCTCATGGTGGGGATGCTTTGGGTTCATTGTGTGGTCTCGTACTGGTTCTGAGCAGTAATTTCAGTTCCTGAGTGAGCTGAAGGGGGATAACCTTGTAGAATAAATACAGCCGGACTGAGAGTTTACTGCTCAGGGGAGGATACGATGGTGGGCCATGCTGGCACAAAGCTGCATTGTGCAAGGTGCTCCTTGATTTTTGGGAGGGCAGAGGCACGGCTTTATCTCCTCCTTGCCCCCACTGTGGTTATGGCTCACAGCAGCCCATGAGGTCTGCACGCCGGCAGCACCACAATGGCACCTGGGTACACAGGGAGAAAAGAGCAGAAACATATCACACAGAATCACAGAATTGTCTAGGTTGTCAAGATCATCAAGTCCAACCTCTGACCTAACACTAACAAGTCCGCCATTAAACCATATCGCTAAGTTCAACATCTAAACGTGTTTTAAAGAGCTCCAGGGATGGCAACTCCACCACTTCCCTGGGAAGCCCATTCCAATGCCTAACAATCCCCTCAGTAAAGAAGTTCTTCCTAATATCCAACCTATAACACCCCTGAGATGAAAACATCTCAGCAGCCAACTGGCCACAGCTGGGGATTTTTCCCAATATCTGTAAGATTCTCTGATACCTTCTCCAGAAGATGTATTTTCAATAAAATTTGCTCTGTTTGTCTTCTGTGATCCTTGACTCCATTGTAGGAAGATGATGGTGCTTTTCTAGCTACCATCTTTCTTAACGAGATCCTGTAGGTCAGAGGCAAAGTCCTTTTCCCTATATATTTTCCTTTACAAATATCCCATTCTGGTTAAATTCCCTTTGTCCCTGAGTGCTGACGTCTTGTGTATGTTTATTTTTTTCTCCACTTCCTTCAGGGACTTGCAGGAATGTGTCTATTTTCAGTGGGGAAAGGCACCATTGAAACAAGTGTCATGTTTACCCTGTGACTCTTGTTTCTGGAAAAAAAGAAGAATTTCCAAGGAGAACTGGGATGTCATTAGGGGAATCCGCTTGATCTGTCCCTATAGTTTTCATATTTTCTTATTCTCTGGGGGTATTTGTTACTCCAGTCAGAATTGGGGATTGACATAGCTATTTGTTATTCTTAGCTACTTTTGAGAGAAGCCAGAAGTGGTGGTTTCCATTAGTCATTTCCCATGTTGACCATATAAAGGCCATGGCAAGGCACGATGCTGGCCCTCAGCCTGCTGCCAGTGTCCAGGAATCAGGGTGGAGGACTCTCACCACAGACTGTACATTAAGGGGAATTCCTTTTCATGGGTGAAGGTTCACATTTTTCCTCTGGGGCTTGGGAATCATCCTGTTCTCTCATCCAGAGCTCAAACTATGCTAGGCAGCTTCCTCAGTCTTACCATATCCAAGGCTCCCAGAACTGAGACTTTGCTCAGCTACTGAACCGCAACAGTGATGGCTCGGTGTTAGGGGTAGCACCAGGCTGGGTGTAAGGAGTAGAAGAATCAGCATGCATATAACAAAAAAGTTATAGTGTCTTACAGAGTAAGACTGATACAAAGCTTAAAAATTTTTCTTTTTTTTTTTTTATTATTATTATTTTGTTCTGATTGTTTGAGTTTCACACAACTGTGGTTATTTCTGTTTTCCTTTCTTCTGTTGCTTTTCAGTTTTGCCAGCAGCCGTCATTCTTGTGGCATTCCTGGTACGAGGGGAAGGGCAGGCAGTAAAGGCAGCCTAAAGGCTGCTTGTGAAAGTCTTCCAGGCCAGGTTTGCAGACAAACTGGCATAAGGGTTAGATGAATATTCAGATGCTTTATGTCTGTGAGCCTAATGATCAGTGCTGTGTAATTGAATCACAAGCTGTATGGAACACCCATCTGAGCAAAGACTTTATTTGCTCTTGAGATTTCAATCCAAAGCATGTCCTAAGGTAATAATGGTGTTAATAACAGTTAACATATATATATATATATATATATATGTTAACAGAGATGGTCTCTCTGAAACAGAATATGATGCCCATGGTAGAAGGAATACTGTCTCAAGGTGAATCATGGTGCTTAGCTGCAGCCCTTTGGTGATTTGTGAGCCTGTTGTACTTAGCTACCTCTGCAGAGATCCAGAAGGCTCTTATTCTTTCCCTTTCCCTGCTGTAAGCCTGTGCTGTTGCAGTTTAAGGATGGGTATCAAGCCCTTTGCTATGCTGAAAGGTAAGCACATGGGGCAGCAGAATAACATAAAGCTGAGCCGCAAAGGGTGGCTTCTGTCCTGGAGCACAGTTCGCTGCTGTCACTGCTATCCAGCACCATGCAAAGAACGATTCCTTGCTGTGTGTGTTCCACAGAAACTCGAAGGAAATTTCAAGAAATACATATAAAACTGAGGAGCTCACCAAAAGAATCCCATGCTTTAATAGATAATAATTCTTAGTGCATAAGAAGGGAAGAAAATTAAATGAGGAATCACCATCAATCCACTGGAGTCCAACCTACCATGATTCTCCTGCCTTACTGCCCTTCCAGATCTCTCGTTCTTGTTTTTTTTTCATTTTGCTCTAATGTATTCTTTCTAATCCCTTGTAAGGACATTATTTATCTGTAACTGTGGCTTGCTTAACAACTGAGAGCTGCAGCAACTGGTAGGTTTGCCATTTTTCTAGGCTTTAAGTGAAGCAGAAGGAATGCCAATCCCTCTTGTAGAAGTGGAAGCAAGCAGCATAATGCCTTCGTAGTTGTTAAGCAGTCACAAATCAACCCCCTGTGCTTTCAGTGCATTGGCTGTTCTGAAATTTCTCCAAGCAGGATGATGCGGCTCCAGGCCTGGGTCTGTTGTCTGTCCCTGCAGCATGGTCAGCCAACCGAGTGATGTGGAGGCCTTTCTGCTCCCTGCAAGCATGAGAAAAATTAATAATATGCTGGTCCATTATGCTAATGGCAGCTTCAGGTGTTTGCTTCTGGAAATCAGACTCATATAGGACATCAGAGTTTGTTAATGTCGTATAACCGGCCAACTTCTGCTGTGGACAAAACCCCTCTTGTACTTGGTGCTGTATGAACTCAAAAGAGATGTCCCCTGCTCCAAAGCATTTACAGTTCCAGTGCTTTGTAATCCTATTGTTAACAAAAATATAGTGCATCATGCCTTAGAACTGTGTAACAAAATGTTCATGAAGCAGAAACCAAGATGCACTGAGACAAACGGAGCCCCCTTGAACATCATACGTCTGTCTGAAACACTTGACCTACTTTGTACAAACGACCTTCAAGGATATTGTCGTGGATATAAATTTGAAGGGGTAGGGAAAAAGGATGGCCTTTTTTGTTTGCTTGCTTTCTGTATCTGAAATCATTTTGCAAGCAGTTTTACATCTGAGCTTTTGCGTCTCACCCTCCTGATGCCCATTGAAGAAAAGCATTGGCATTGTGCTTTTATGCATGAAGCATCTTTTAAAGTCTGTTGCCATATAAACTGTGATTCCCATTCATGTGCACTCTGTCTATAAGCATGTAAGACGTGCTTGTTTTCTTGTTTTCATAAAAGTAATTCACAACTTCCACTTTATCACATTTTTCCTGGCTATCATTTGCTTTGTCTCCTTATGTTTACAAGTCATTGTGACAAATAGTTTTGCACTGTTTTTTTGTGTTGAGTAGGCCTGGGGATTTCAAAATTGCTGAAAGAAGTGTGCTGCTCATTTGCCTTGGAGAAGCTACATGGGTGAATCACATTCCCATCTCTCTTTTTCCACAGACCTCATATATCAAGTTAGGGTTTGCACTGAGCTGCTTCTGAAGAGGCACAGCCTCCATTTTCATCTCGCATAGACAAAGCAAAACACCCCAAATAAGAAAAGAAAAAGGTAATTTAGAAATATTTCTACTCAGATGTTTTTGGTTAAAAGAATTTAAATAAAGGGTGCGGTGGGGAGGGAAGACTCACTGGTGGTCACCACAGTCTTCTGAAGAGAAGAAAAACACAAGCTCCTGACTATTTCTTTCATTTCAAAAAGGGTTTTTGGCCTTAAATCACTTTGTTTGTCACTCCAAAGCTTTGTAAAAAGCTCTGACTGTTTTCCAGAGGATGTGTTAAGACCAGAAAACTGAAACTTGAGGCTCTTGAGAGGAATCTGTAGATGAGAAACTCAGAAGTATCCATTAAGAATCATAGGTGCTCTACTTCGTTTAATTAAAGATAGTACTTAGAATGAGTGAATTGGCTGTGTGAAATCTTTTATCTGTCATGTTTTTGTAAAGAAATGAGACAATTTAAAGGCATGCTAATCTTTCCCATTATTCTGAAGCTAAGCTTTCAATAAGAAAAACTGCCTTTCAAATGCAAGTGTCATAGTTAACACCTCTTTATAAAAGATAAATGATAATGGAAGAGGAAAACAATTACCATAGTACTTTCAACCATGACGAAAGGCTTTGTGGATGAAGTGGAGGTTCTTAGTGAAAGATCATAACAGACGATGCATCATAAAACAAACAACCAAGAATGAGGAAAAGCTAAACTTAACAATTTTTTTCCCTTTCATTTTCATTTCACTTGACTTATTTTCCTGTTGCAGTCAAAATTGATGCTTCTGGTGGAATCAGCATGTTTGTGACACACCATATCTTCTGGTATCAGAAATGCACTTTTTCAAAGAGATTTAAGAACCCACTGGAGCTCTGGATCACCCTGTGAAGGATCTTCTTTCTCCCCGTTGCTTCTAAGGCAGGGAAGCTTTCTCAGGGCAAGGCGGGTGTGATACCTCTGTTGTGCCCTGCTTTGCGATGGTAGAGCTGATATTTTTGAGTCACCCATTGGGGATTTTGGCAAGACTTGGCCATAAAAATACCTTAGACCCACTTGATGTTTCCAGTCTTTACATCTTTCATTCTGTTATCTCAGCCTGCAGCTGGTGATGGCAAGGGTGAGTCAGAAGGGCAGATCCAACAAAGTACTCTGGTGTATGATTTCTTTTAAAGAGTAAATATCAATGTCTTCAAAACATAGGAAATAAGGATGATGTGGTCAAAGCAGTGAAGCCCAGTGCTTCAGATTCAGATGGTGGGGCTGTCACAGCATCCTTCTTTGACCTTGGGATGTCCCTCACTTGCTGTGCGTGCTGGTTAAGAGCTGTGTTTTCTGAGGACCTTGAGAGAGTTTGGAGGGGCCTGGTGAGACGTTTCAAACTGTAACAAAGCACGTGATTGTTTGCCTGCAGACTTCCTCAACCTCTCCAGATTTCTGGACAGATGGGTAATTTATGGAAGTTGGTCTCTGCCTTGAAATAGAGGAGTTTGGGAACTAGAGTGTGTCTGAGGCTGGTGCTTCCATCCCGGGGAGAGATGGAAGCACGGCAGCCCAGGCTGCCTCTGGTCAGGCCTGAAGGCCACACAGGGCCTGGACTCATGGTTTGCACAAGGTCCATCATCTTCAGCTGAGGTCAAGGAGTGCTCTTTGGACAGCAGCAGATCACGTTAGCTTGAATACGCTCAGCTGCTTGGGGCCCTGGGATGCAAAGTGTGGTTCCCAGATAAGCAGGCTGTAGGCTGCCCGTGAGGGATTCGAAGCCTGTGCAGGTCCCAGGACAGCTGCTGCTGTGGCTGCTCATCAGCTGCGGTCATAGGTAGTGCCTTCTTCTGTCCCTTAAGCTCCCACAAGAATCCTATCTTTAGTTTGTGCAAATTGAGAGGTACAATACAAATAAATTAACTGATTATGCAAATGCATAAACAGTTGTGATTTTCTCTGACATTTTCTCAGTGCAATTAGATGGAATGACTAGCATGAAGGAATATTGCTTAGTACTTGTAGGCGGGTGAGATCTGACCAATAATGCATTACTAAGATAATGCTTTCTTATCTCATACGTATGCTGGGAAGATTGATTAGTCTTTGCCTGCAATGTGCTGGAAAGTGTTATTTGCCATAAATGCTAAGTATTACACTTACGGAGGCATCTGTGACTCAGTTCTTCATATAGGTTTAAATAAGTAAAAGCCTATGGCATTAAGAACAACAAAATCAAAAATCACACGGGCTTACTGAACTACAAATTTGTAGTTGACACATTTGATTAGTCAAAGTTCAAGTAATTATAAGCAGTAGCTGGAAAAGATCCTAAAACTTCAAAAGAAGTCTGAGATTTGGAACTCTGCAGTGCTGAGGACCTTTAGGATTATATCAGAATGTGTGTTTTTCCTCCCCTTTCTTTGCTTTTTTATTGATTAATATTTTGGCTTTTATCTGACCTCCTCCTATCTGACCTTCAGATGCACCGGGTATCTGAAACCATGTGAACGTGAAAGGTTTCTAAGGGACCCAAAACAACGAGCAGTAGGTATCTGCAGAAACTCGTATGTCATCCCACATACAGAGCTCACATTTGGAGGAGGGTTGTGTTACATCCCTTCCCAGCATCATTAGCCTAGAGAATGAATGGGACAGGCTCAGAAGAAGGCACGTGGTTTTCTTTGTTTAATGAAGCTTTGCTGAACATAGAAATGCCTCTAGGAACATGTCTTAGGTGACAGAGGCTGGTGAAGATGCCTTATCATCAGTCTCCTCATGGGACTCCCTGTGTAGCTAGGCTGAGATTTGCAAAGAGAGCAGCTGAGCTGGGTGGCCAAACTTCTTTGCAGATTCCATGCTTGCCGGGAAGTATCTTGTCCTCTGAGATACTGAGCAGCTGGAAAAGGCTACATCCATGTGGTGGTTCTAACACGTGTATGTAGCAGGCACTGCTTGCTGCTCTGTGGACTTCAGCACTTCTCTGCCTCCCAGTTTCCATCCTTTGTGAACATACCAAACAGTTAAGATCTAGTGAATTGTTTTTCTATTTTAATTCCATCAATGAATTGACAAACAGCAGATTCTCCTCCCTTTCTCGTGAGTTTTCCAAGTGAAGAGATAAGCTCAGCATCCTAATGTGCTATTGATCTGAGCCCTCTGGAATTTGAATTTACTTGACTTTGTAGAGTTTGCACAGGTAGGATATCTGAACATCGGATGCCTGCCAAGCTAGAGGCTGGCCTGTTAGATCTGGCTAACTCATAATTAATTGAGCTGTTAATGTGAGTATTTGATAAGAACACCTGGGGGTGTTTGGCACAAAAGGTGCTGGAGATGTGGAGTCTGACAGATGGATGCTCTCCAAATGTAAATCAGGTAGGTCTTAAACAATGATTTATAGCTGGGGAGAGCGGAATGTAAGGTGATGTGATATTTTCCAAGTGAAGCAGTCTGGTCTTTCTTAAGATCAAGATACAGGATAGCAATGATCTGAGTTGTCTATTAACAGCCTTCATTTCAGCTGGGATAGGCTTTTGTGTTTTGTTTTTTTGCTCAGTCTCCCTAAGCAGTTTGCCATGACAAACCACATAATAGTACAGTTGACGGAGGCAACAAATAGAGCAGTAATAATGCGTGTAATACCTCTGTATTGATCTTGGGGTACACTTTTACTTGCTAGCAAACTTCACACCCCAGGAAAATTGACTGCAAGCCCAGAAGGGTTTAATCTCTAGTGACAGGTAGAGAGAATATGAAAAGCTCTTATTCTTCCCAAGTTGCATCTACAGAGATCATCAGTCAGGCACTATTAGGATTTTTATAGCAGCTGTAGTGATGTGTGTTGCAGCACGTTCCTGTGTTAAGCAGGCCAGTTTGCAGCACCTCTCTTCTGTAGCATGACAAATAGAACTAGAGGGAGAGGATCAGCTTTCATTTAAGGGATGTGCATCACCAGTGAGGCTAAAGCGTGCAGAGGCTGGAAACGAATGGCATGGTATGTTTGCCTGGTTGCCTCCTCATTCTGCTAATGAAACAGCTTCCCAACTGCATATGCTTTTTTGGTTATTGCTTACTGCTTTTGGAGTGAACATCCACCGTGGGAGTGGACACAAACAGTGCTGTGTTATCGCAAACTTCCTTCTTCTTTCAAAGCCTGGACTTGCCATTGCTGAGTCCTCATCATCCTGGGCTGCTCTAGCTTAATTTGGCAAAAGTCAGAGCTGAATCTGGCCCTTGAACCCAAGCATGTGCTTTATGAAAAGAGAGAACAACTGACAACCCCTTCTTAGTCTGACTTACTATGTGGGTGGAGGGGAATATACAGCAAAAACTTATTATCTTTTTATTACATCATTCCCAAATATTTTTAACCTCAGTTGTACTAGGATTGTACCCAGAGCTGATTGAAACACCTGTTTTAACACATTCTTGGCTTGTTTTGCTCCTCAGACTGGAAAATTCCTCAGGGGAATGAATGCATTACTTGAGGAGGAGGGTGTAGGAAACAGAGGTTGTGCAACAAGCGCTGAGCACCACATTCCTTCTCTGCACAGTGCGTTACACATATAGCTGTATGCGAAGGCTTACCGCAGGTCAGTGTTAATGCTAGAAGTTTTACCATTTGCTTTCTGACCAAACTCTTCAGACGCTGAACCACCAGAAACATCTACCTGCTGGGTAAACTCTCTACCTTTGTGTCTGCTTGCTGTTGAAGTTAAACCAGTGGCTGCCCATTCTGGATTGACTTTGGGCAATCACTGTTCAGGGAGGATCTGAACTAACCACTGTGCCATTGGGAAGAATGTGTTAAAGTTGAGTTTTTCTGCCAATTTCTTCTCAATCCCTTTTGTGTGTTCTGTCTGCATCACCAAAGACATCAAATTCCACGATGAGGACTATTCTTATTCCACAGGCAATTGTTAAACATACTCACTGTCAGATGCACTGCTTTATGCTAAGTGACATAGTAAAGGACTTGGTTTGGGGGTTTAATCATGTTCATATTCAAGGCATAGCAATTTTTTATTCACTTGTGAATAATAGACTGACTCTATCTTATCACAGGAAAAAATGCTGTTTCAATAGAAGATGAAATGTAGTACTGTAGAATAGCTTAGGTTGGCTGTGAGGGGGAGCATCAGAAGGCTTCTGGTCCAGCCCCTCACTCACAGCAGGGCTAAGCTTGGGGTTAGGTGGGATTGCTCAGGACCTCATACCACTGTGGTCTGAGTGTCTTTAAGATGGAGACTGTGTAGTCCCTTTGGCTAATCTGCTCTAGTACTCACCCACTCTTTTATTTACTATCTTAGAGGTCCTCTGCTGCCTTTGCTCCAGTTTGTCAATACCCCCTTTTTACTGACCTTGGGTTTCCCTTAGTGTATATTTGTGCCTGCATTCCATTTTTAGGTTAATATAACTGTCTTAAGGCTCTCTCCTGTACTTTCTATTTTGCTGAAATGAATTGTAGCACTACTCTGATTATTTGAGCCTGTCTCTTGCTTTATGCAGAAGTTGGAAGTGGAAATAATGAGTATAAAGGTACTCGAACAAGCCGGTCATTCTCAGAACTCAGTGCAAGCATCGCAGTGAAGCCAGGAGCTTGCAGAAGTACTCTGAGCATTTGAATGTATCCAAACATCGTGTTCAGACTTTCTTGTCAAATTCTTATACTCAGTATCCCAAGTATGTCTTAATCAGATCAGAGCTATGCTGTACAGTTGACCATCTTCTTATTTCCTCAGGCCCAAATGAAGTCAGTAGCTATGTATCCTTCTCAAAGACAATTGGGGAAAAAATTAAAATATGGAAATCATTCAGACAAGGATGGAAAATATTTTCAATTTCTTAAGTAGCTGTGACAGCTTTCACGAGTGCTCACTTTTGTCTGAATGCCCTTGTTCTTCTCTTTACCTTTCAAGTCTCATTGTTTCCCCTCCCAGAACTGTATCGTCATCAGAAGCGCAGATACTTTTGGGGTATGTGTATTGGTGAGGTGGGAAGGCATCTGTCTTCTACCCAGGACATGCCATTTTGTTCTTTCATCTTGTTTCTTCCTGTAACACCAATGCTGCAGAATCCTGGAGCTTTTTTCGTTGCTCCTCATCCACCTCCCACCCTTGGGATGTGGTGGGTTTGTCACTAAGCTGCTCTCAGGGGTTAAGGTCTGGAGCAGTCTTGCTGATGCTGGGTTCCCCAGCAGATAAAGGACTTGCATACGGGGTGTAAATGTTGTGATGCCCTGATCTGTGAGTGTGCACTGCTACCCCAAGAGGTCAGTCTGGTGTGTGTGGCTCTGGGCACAGCCTGGCCAACATTGCAGCATAGGCGACCCACATCCCACGGGTACGTTAAACAACACTTGCAAGCTCCCCACCAGCAATCTGTGGGGTCTCTGCATGGCAGCCACCCCCGACACACAACTGGCAGGATCCTACTGAAACTGTAGTACAAAACTCCCTTTAGACTTGATTTAGGGACCTGAATCAAACTTCTATCTGTATAACCTTTTTTCTGGCTTTGCTTGTGAAGAGTGGTAGAAGGTGCTGTTATCTTTGGAAGTGACTTTGGTTGTGTGGAATTGTCTGTTAGGAGCTGAAATACAACTGTCTCTTATTTTAGCTGGAGGCATTTCGTATAAAAGCTCCTTTAACTTGTAGCTGTATTGTAAATTTAATTTTGGGGGTTTTAATATTAAAGTCTGCCCAGCATTTAGTATTAGTGAGAGTGAAATGACGTGAATGTGAAATGGAGGAGTTTAAATATTCAAAGGGCAGTAAATGAATTAGGCTTCATTCTCCCATTGAAGGAACCGTTCTCTGTGTTCCTCTGCAGCATTTATGCCACACATACATTATGGCTTCAGACTGAGGATACATAATGCATTCAGGCGCTATTTCCACTTTCTCCTTTTTTCAGTTCAGTGTCTTGCATAGCTAAAAATCAATTTGTTATTACATGAATTGCTGCAGGACATAAAGCTGTCTATGTAACTAGCCCAATTAATATTTTTGCACAGTATTTTAATCAAACATAATAGCCAGGCTGTTAAATATGACTACTCATCAGTATTTTCCAATGGGCCTTATTTTTTTTGTGAATAAATTGTTATTGCAATCCATCCTCGTGACATTCCACTGCTTCCATAAAGAAATGAAGTGTACTCAGCAGCAGCTGAGAAAGACTGGGAGGTTGAGATGGTGGAGGCTGCCTTAGTGTATTCAGTGAACAAACTAGGCCTTGGTGGTAAGATGTTCTGAAGCTGTCTGTGAGCATTTCAGTTCTATTTCACTGGCCTTGTTATAGAAGTTTGCTAGATCTCTGGTTTTAGTCACTTAAAATCCATTTGAAGCATGGTTTGCTCCTTGCAGGACCACGATGGAGGTACCTGGGCTCTCCCTGTTCTGTAGTTCACTCTAATTTACTCCAGTTTTCTGCGGTGTTCAGAGGGACATGATCCATGTGGAGGCTGTGGCAAAGCAAAACACTCAAGCTCTCAGGCCTTTCCATTTCTCCCTGTCTCTTCTCACCGCTGAGATCAGGGCTGAGTTTACCCAGGCATAAATCTCCTGGTTCTGTGCAAGCAGAGAATTACGAAGAGGTTGTTGTACCAAGTCAGCTATTTTCTTTCCCTGGTGGAGCAGGGAGGCTCAGTAATACATTCTATAAAAATAATGCTTGTACATTTTATTTTGCACTCTCCTGCAAAATAAAATGCGGTTGGAAAATACAGTCTTTGGGAAGTGATCTCTTCTATCTCAAAGCAAAGAGAGAATGGGGCCAAGGGTTCTACCAGGGGGTGTAGCACACTGTGATAGTGCTGTCAGTCTGCTTGAAACAATGGCACAGCTGAATGTAGAAATAAGTTCCTGGACATTATCACAGTAACACTTTGCACTTTTGCTACCAACTTTCAGTCACTGTCTCAAATATCTTGACTGCTTTCTGGATGTGCTAAATCGCCAGGCATGTCTGTATGTGTGGGCAGTGGTAAATTAAAGAAATGTGCCAGAGAAAGCCTTGGTAGCCCCAAAGCCTGATGATGTGCTGCTGTTTTAACCTAAGTGACTGTCTTGACCAGCTTTGTTACTGTTGTTTATCATTAAAGTCAAGCAAATATTAGGCTAAGTTTTAAATATTTGTGTGTTGTTATTTGTGTGCATGCAGATGTTCATGTACGGGAGGCTTTTATCATTCCTTTTACCTACAGCTTCCAGGCAGTCCTGTGGCATTGGCTAAATATGGACTTGAAGGATTTCTGTGTTGCAAGTCTTTCTTCTATTCTTACTTCTCTTTTCTGTGTTCTATCCTTATTTCTAGTATTTTTGGACTAGAGGAAAGGAAGAGGTGTAAGGATTTGAAAAAGAGGGGGGGGGGGGGGGGGGAGGGAAGACAGGAGGAGAGGAAGGAACTTGTATCCAACCTAGCAACTTCATAAAAAGAAAAATCTAGTTCAACCAAGTTCTCAATTTATCCAGTGCCTCAACTTTCCATCCAAAAACAAAGCCAGTTTTGACTTTCAGGAGATTTGGGGTTGCTGTACTGAACCTTGAATGAAAAAAATAAAATCTGTATTCTGTTAAGGCATACCTTTCTTGTCACAAAGACCTTCTACTGAGAAGTTTTTGAATGAGAAACCATAGAATGGTGAAGTATTCACCTGCTTCAGCACCCTCACCTCCTGCCTGGAAGTTCCCCAGTCCATGCATTGATCACTTGTACTCTGGGTGAGCTCTTCAAACTCTTGCTGCTCCTCACATCCTCCAGGTATAGATCTTGCATTAATTAAAATAAGTGGCCCTTTTACTTTCTCCAGAAGTCCCGTCACTGTGCAAATGCAGCCTGAGGGATATTTCTTTTCCTCTCCCAGCAAAGATTGCATAAGGATTGCTAGCACGTGGATCCAGTGCGTGGTGTGCAGCAGCCAAATAATCATGGATTTAAGAGTCCCTCAGCACTCATTCACACGCCAGACTGTAACCGCTCTGATTTTCCCCTTTCAGCAGCTGCAATACCCAGGCACAATGGGGTGAGTTAAGGTTAAGGATGTCGTTTCAGCTTTAACTTGGAATGTCCTAGCTTTGATGGCCCCAAGCCAAATCCTTAACATTATTTTAATGTCGTTTTTCTTCTTCATTTTATGTTTGCATACATTTAAAAACAGAGCAGGGGTTACTTATGTCACAGCTGTGCATACTTTCTAAGGCCAATGGATAAATACAGGCTTTATACTCCAAGAGGAAACTTTTCGTAGGACCCAAAATACAAGTTGGTTGAGAGCTTGGTTGGTGGATGTGATTGGCAGCTGGTGCAAATAGCTCACTTTCTGCCCTGATTTTGATGGAATGGGGCTGGTTTATCACTGCTGAGGATCTGGCCCTCTGTTCTTCTCGAAACTCAGAACATTTTCCTGGCTACTTGATGTATATTTTTGTTTGCATAGAATTATCTCTCTTCCCACCCATTTCCCCTTCCTGTCTTTCCAGATTTAGGGTTTCATTATGCACAGACTGAATCTATTTTTCTGACTTTTTTTTTCTAAAGAAAAAATATTTATTTGTATGCCAAGCAAGTGCTGCATGTTTTGCAGTGATACCCAAGTGGCTGGGTTGAAATCTCAGCAGAGTGAAGTTCTTCAATTTGCTTACTGGAATCTTCCCCAGCAGCTCAACTAATTCTTCCTTTTCTGATCAGAATTAATGATGTGTTAAACAATGCTTTAGTCTATTTTTCTGGTATTTAAGCATTGAACCAGTATCTCCAACATGATGCTTCAAAGTACAATAATGTTTTAGGAGGACCTTTCAGGCAAATGTTTGGGCATTTTAAAAAGGAACATAAACTTTTTTTTCTCAGCTTTTTTCCCTTCAAGTCAAAACTTTCAAATTTTTCTTTTCCTTTGAACAAAGTTTTTTGAAAATCTGGAAGCCATCTTTTCTACCAAAAGAATGTGGCATTCTGGTGGAGGAAGATCAAAAGAGACCAACAAATACAACTTATAATTCTAAATGTGTAGTTGTAACTGCAAAAATGAACGATAGCAAGGCTGGTTGAGACTAGTGTGTTCTGTACCTGGATCAAAATTCAGAGATCAGTGGAAAGTTTCCCACTGACCTTAATAAGCTTCAGGTCAAGCTTCAGGCTTGTAAGATGAAATTTATTTCTTTGGCATCCCTCTATACACTGGGAAGCCATCTCATAAGCTTAGAAGCTCAGCAACAGCACATCTCCCCCCGTATTGTGACTCGCTCTGGTTTCCTGCAGATCCCTCCAGAGCAGCGGAAGGTTTGAACATGATGTTCATTTACAGATGCACAGCGCAAGTTCCACTCCGGCGCTCCTACGTGTGGTTCCTGTCCTCCGGGGCCATAGGGAGATGAAACATTCATGTCTTCATGGCCCCCAAGCTCAGCTAGCTGCAGCAGTGGATTTTTTATGCAGTCACGCTATCCCTGCCATGCCCAGGCTTTTCAGGTGAGCACTAATGCTCAACCCAAAGACGTAATTGCAGCATTTATGGTCAAAGTAATACTGATTTGACTCTCCCGGCAGATGGATTTCAAAAGCATTCTCCTTTGTGTCAGTGCTAGTACAGCAGTTGCTGTGTTCCTAGGTGGAAAAAAAAAAATAAAAATGGTTGCACGCTCAGTTCTTTAGAAATCTGTATTCTTATTAAATATACATATTTGGTATTTCTGAATGCAAGAAAGGGAAGAAGAGAGAACACAGCAGCAAGAGGGAGGGAAATCCTACTCTGAGCATCGTGCAGGTTTGTTCTTTCTGGATGTTTTGCTCAAATTCTTCCTCAGCCATGAGCAAAGAGCTGAGTGAGGCACGTCATCCTGCCTGCGAGCTGCCATCCCTACCACGTGTGACTTGGTGCCAAACCTGGCAGTCTGCTGAGTCAAAGAGGGTTTGAGGTAAGGCTCCAAGGGGCAGGTCCCTGCTTTGTTGGGAAGAAGCAGAGACATTCTGTATCTTGTCAGGCTTAGTGCTTTTGCAGTTTTTTCCCCTGTTGCCCGACCTGCTGCATCTTGCTGGAATGTGTCAGGCCCCTTGCATTTGCAGCTTGGCACTGCAGTGTGTGGTTAGTTAAAATATTTGTTTCCCATGCAAGCTTGCTCTGCAATTCTCTGTTTTACTTTAAAATGTGACCATCTCCTCCATTTTAATGCTGGTTATCCACTGATGGACCAGAGCAGACCCAGCCTGGTTCCCAGCACCTTGCATCGCTGCTGCTCTGATGCTCCAGGGCCTTCCCGAGCTGAGCAGCAGTCAGCACAGGAGCTTCTCCACGCGCTTTGTTGTAAAATGCACCAAAACGTAGAAGCCATTTTGAGTGCCAGACTGTGCTGAGCTGTATGGGGTCTGTGTGTGATGTGAAACTTTATTCTGGAGGATCCTGAGCTGAGGGTCAGACCCTGGCAAGCCAATCAAAACCTCACTGCTTTTTAATGCATGTAATTGTTGTGTATGGGGCTCCACTTCATCACCCGGTCGTTCCTGTCTTTCTAAGAGTCTCAGCTTTCCATGTCCTGACCCAGCAAATTGCTTCAGAGGTGTGTTAGAGCTGGACACAGGTTCTTGTTACTTCCAAGAACACATGCACATCGTGCCTGTCCTTGAAGGTTAATCCTTGTCTTCCATGTGCCCCTTCTGTATATAGGGTGGCGTCTGTCAGCAGGGACCACAGGTTGTGTGGGGATCTGCGTGTGGCACCTGCAACAAAACCCAAGGAGGAGTCAGAGCACGTAAAAGCAAAACAATCCAAAATAAGCATCACAAGACCGTTGCAGAATTTTGCACTTTCATTTCAAGGAGTTGAGGTTGTAATTCTTCTTCCCAATGGAAGAATTAAATGGTGTCAACAATTTTCCACAAAATAAAAAAGCTGTGTTTGGAAAAGCACTTTATTTCCCCAGAAGAAAGCTATTTATTCTGAAAAACAATTTCAGCCATCTCTGGTATGATGTGAGCTTCACTCTGCAATAACCTATAGTAACCTGAGTATACAGGGAACTGAAAATAAAAATAATTATTCTTTCTTCCTCGAGATAGTGCATGTTTGCTGAAAAATAAGCAGAGGGCTGTTAGGCAGGTGCAGGCAACAAGGACGTTAGTTGAGTGCCATCCCTGCAGCAGGGGTGTTTACATGACCCTCGGAGGGTGCAAATTGTTAGTTTTGCTCTTTTGTGAGCCTTGCTCTTTCGCCTGCATGAAAAAGCCATCAGTGATGTGAGAATGCTGCTTTTGAATAGTGGGATCCAGCATCAACGTTTGTGTAAACCCTAATTTAGGAGGCAACTTATGCCGAGTGACTTTTTCCATGGCACATGGCTTGTGGGGGTGGGAACGAACATGTCTCAGACACCGTCTGGTGAAATTCTTGCTTCTCTTAGGCAAGAGAAATTCATCCTAATTGACTGAATCCCACAGCAATTCTGTCTGAAGCAGCTCCACTTCTGATGGACACAATTTCAGCTGTTAGAAATCGAAGCGATAGCTAAAAGCTCAAAACGGTGGCTGAAAGGAAAACTAAAAGCAGGAATTACTGGGCTTAAACTAATACCCTGTAGCAGAGAACAGGAGCAGAGCTGCATTTTCTTTGGGACAGACGAGTTTCACTCGGGTAGCTTTCAGAGCAAAGGTGGCTTCTGGTAGGTGGCTGCACAGGCATCACTCCTGTCCTCAGGTGAACTAAACAGTACCGTCTGAAACAAAACCAGCCTTGGTTTTGCTTTGTTTTCTTAGCTCAATGACACGAGGGTCACACTGCGGGTACTGCAAGCAGGTCGCTGCACTATAGGGTGATCAGGCGTAGTTCTCAGAGGATGCTGAACTGCGTCAGGAATAAAGTCTGAGCCTGAAGAAATGTTAGGAAAGAATAACGTACTTCTTCACATTTTCAAATTATTATTCTCTTCAGCAGTAGTAAACAGATGGTATACTTTGGCAGCATGTATTTTTTTTTAGTGGGGGAAAAGTACCAATTGTATGCGGAACTAGTCAAGTCAACTCTTCACAGAGTGTCTCTGGTCAGATTTATGGGTATAGGGAGAGTGCTTGACTTGATGAATAAATAGCACCAGCAAGCTTGCCGTCATTGTAATCCTGATCAAAGCCCCCAGGTTGTCCAGGAGAGGCAGATGGACTCACCCAGAGCTCCATCCGCTTGCATCAGTGACTGAAATGTGTCAGAGTCAGAAGTTCAGGGGAGAAAGAAAGAAATGACTCACTGCTTCTTTGACTAACAATAAAGTCATTCAGCTGAAGTGGAGACAAGTCATATCTGATACCATATTTTTATATCCTTTTTGCTTATTATAATTTATTTTCTTCAGATTGATATTGCACAGAGAAATATGATGCATTGTTCTGAAATTAAATTTGAATCTGTATCAAGGCAATTTAATCCCGCTTGGAGTTGGTGCATAAAGGAGCGAACGTAACCTTTGGTAATTCCCTTGGTCATAGTTGGCTTTTTCTCGTGCACAACAATTTAAAACAAAATCACTTTCTCTAATGAGAGACTATAAATTATTACTTTAATGAGACGCGTGACGTTTGAAGAGCTGAATTCCCACATTCCTCTTATCTGTAAGCCTGGGTACCTCGAGGGATGGGGAAAGAGCCACGGTGCTGAATTTCTGTGTTATAACATCGCTTAGTATTAAGATGATTATTACAATATCATTAAGTCCCAGCTGGGAATCTGGACTTTGGTATGTTGACTATTGTTTCCATCTAGTGCAAGAGAGCCTTAAAATGCTTAGAAGTGAAACAAGAACTGGGAGGGGAACTTGGACCTGCCCAAAACCAAAGAGCAATGCAGTGACATAGTTTCTCAGAGTTTCTCCTACACTGCTCCTACAAGTGCACTGCTTTGTGTCTCAGTAACTTATTTTTCATAGAGATCCTGGCATCTATGTTCCCTCTTGCAAAAACACTATTTGGGGAGGATTATTTATGTATTTCCCTGGATAACTTGCATGTTGTATTGTGGTATAAGCAAGTCAAGGCTCAAAAAGCCAAAAGCATCACAGTAAAGTTGGTTCCGATCTCTAGCACATGCTACAGTAGCTCTGTGAGGTGAAACTCTGTGGTTGGGGACAAATCCTGGGGAGAGGTGAGGGGTAGTGGGAGTCCAGTGTGGATTTAGGAATTGGTGAAGTGGATAATCCAGCATAGCCTTTGGTCAGTTATCTCATGGTTAGTGTCTGTAATGCCAAAAAAAATCCACTTTCTGCAATCAAACGTGTTTAGTGTGTGCTTCCAGGTGTTGGCAGCTCTGGTGCCTGGTTCCCAGCAGTGGCAAATGCTCCGTGCCCTCATGTAGGGGTTGTGTGGCCTCAGGCTCCATGTCACGGCTGATGTTTCTGCCTCTTCTAGAGCCACCAGGAGCTTATTTTCTCTTGACTTTGCCCTGTACATGTGCGTGAGTGAGCTGGAGGAAAGCTCTTGGGTGTCTGCAGGCCACTGCAGTGCCAGCATGGCATAATCCCTCTGTGGCTTACCTGGCTTGGCTGTGGAGTGCCCTCACCCGTGCAGCTGTCCAGAGCAGCTTTCCTTTCAGGTGTTTTTGGAAGCCAGCTCAGAGAGGTCCTGATCAGGAGGACAGAGTTTGTGTCTGGTGGGATGCGGCTGTGGTGCCGTTACCAGCAGTGAGACGAGCACAAAGATTGACTAAAGGTCATTACGTGGCTGATCTGTGAAGAAATACAGATTTGTGGCCAAAGGGGCTTGTGTATCTATAAGGAACCATGACTGTGGCACAAGTGTATATTCGAATGCACGTTTGCATACCAAATATGTAGCACTCAAGATATTGATCGTGCAATTCCATACTGACTATCCCAATATATTCTTTCATGACATTTGTAAAATCAGTCCTAAGTAATGCGATAAGTGTGCAGAATATGATTGCTAGGTTATTCTTTCTTGAAGAAAGGCAGTTTTTCATTTGTTCTCAATAGGTTCTCCAGTCGCTGGTATGATACTGAAACAATTTAATGCATTAGCATATTTATAAACCTGCATGTGTTCTCGCGGACAATTTCTGGTTTGAGCTAAATGTATTTCTGGTCCTTCACCTCTGCCGAGACTAGCCCAAGGCAGAGCTGCCTCAGCAGACTTTATGCATGTGTCGTCTTTTCAGAAGATGTGTTCTTTGTGATGCGGACTTTCATTTATTATGTATTTATACAGTACTTAGCATCGTGGAAATCCTGATCTGATTGATTTCTAGCACTTGGGCAAAAGAAATGTTATGTAATTATTACAATCATTGTCCCTTGTTGCCTTTCAGGCACTTCAAAATTTAAGTAGACTAGATTCTTAAAAGAGGGTTAATATGAAAATTAAGTAGAGTTGCTCTGCATAGAGAACTGGTGTTTCTCAAATGCTTTGAAAACTGTAAAATGATCTGTGAGTAGCCAACAAAAATGTATGGTAACAATGGCCAAATCAAACAGCGATTCAGGACCTGAATTAAAGGTCATAAAAACCCTGTATGCATTAATCACGAAGCTCTGGAATTGGTATCAGTAGCAGCTGATAGCTGTTGAACAGACATTTTAGCTTAATTTTAAACATTAACAAACATTTATTAAACTTTAACTTCATAAGTACTCTATAGCTAAAAAGCTATAATAATGGCTAGGCTGGATGGAAGTACAGGCTATTAGTGCTTATTCTTTTGTTAGATGTATCACCAGGGGACTCAGATTGCTGTGAAAACAAGTTTTAGGAAACCATATTTTCAATATTTCAAAGAGCTATATATCTTGCAGTGGGGGCTTTGGTATACCAGACTCTCAGATACTTGTGAGAAAGTTAAACTTTCAAACTAGAACTACAGTTATCTAAATGATGTCTACACTAAGGTTATATCAGGACATTTTCGTTTTGACCTAATCCAGCTCTCACAAAATTCTTCATGGGCAAGATCTACATGGCAGCTGCTCAGAATGGATGGCTTAGTGACTAATTTGGTTCCTGACTCTAAATCTGTGAAAAATCCAAGGGAAATGCCAAAAAAATGAGAGTCAAACATGTCAAGTGTTTACATTTATGAATCTGCTGAAAATACAATTCTGTTTTTGCAGACACTGAACATTTTTCTCTGCAAAAATATAAACCTAACTTCTTCTTTACTTGGCAAATTAACCTTTCTGCAGATATTCATTTTATTCATCTCCTACTCATTGTCATTAAACATCAAGATAAAGCAAAATTCTTTGTAGAGTTTAATGTTGTTGTATCAGAGAGACAATAGGTAGTTCAGTAATAGAGGAATAGGTGGATATGACCCATGAAGTCGAAGGAAATGAATCTGTGGAAACAAAGCTGTGTTTTAAGTGACCAGTAGGCACTACTGCTATGGGGGTGGGAGCCCTGCAGCGCTTCTCAATGTGTCTCTGAATTGCTGGACTATTACAGATACCCAGATATCCGTACGTGTAATATCTAACAAAATGGAGTTCCACGTTTGAATTGCATCTCTGGTTATTTGCCTAATAAAAGCAATGGATATGTTAATGCTAAGCAGGAAGGAACAGTACATGTCAGCAGGCAGCCAGCAAATGCCCTTTCCTAGTAATTGCACTTCTCGAGGATAATGGTCAGATGAAATTACCTAATATTCTTCTTTTCTGTGTGTGAATTCCTTTACCATTCATTGACACATTGTGGGGTTCTTTCAGTAGCGTTTCCTAATGAGCTGTGAGAATGTGAAGGGTGTGAGCGATTTTTAGTTGACCTCGCTGGTCTGAATTCACGTTAGTTGGAGATGCTGTAGAGGTCAGTCATCTGTTTCATTTCAGGAACTGCTCAATAAGGCTTTTAATAATTCAATGCGGTGGAAAGATCACTCAATGTTTCAGGTAAAAACACCTTGTCCTTAAAATGCACTGGATGCCTCTTTTTGGACAATGTGATTTGAGGGCTCTAAAGCTTGCTGGTGAAGCTGGAGATTTTCACATGAGGTTTTACATTACCCAAAAAAACATCTTATGCATCTTGAAAATCTCAGCTCCAGCACCTGCTGGCATATGTATGCAGCCAAGAGAAGTGTGTGGAGTTTTGCCTGCCTTGCAGTTGAACCCGAAACATGGTTGGTGGAGAACTTGGATGGAAGGTGTCTGCAGAATGAACTGTGGACCCGGTGATAGGAGCAAGAGTTACCGAGCAGGAAGACAGTCTTCATGGTTTGATGTTGTATCAAGAGCACATTATAGTATTGTTCAGGACATATCTGGTGGTTGGAATTGTCCTGGGAAACTATATCAACAAAATTCTTCCTCTGGGTAGCAAAAATGTTTTTACAAATGGTGGGGACTTAGTCCCAGCATATTGGTTAAGTTCCAGAAAGCAGAAACTTTCTTCCTACCGTGACTTTTCCATGCAATTTTGTAGTGGACCTGATAAACTTCATCTCCTGACGCTGTACGTGAGGAGCTGTTGTGTTTGACCTTTGAGGTGACTACATTTTGATGGCAGAGTGCTAAACAAGTTCCGCTGGGGTCTTTCCAGATAAAAATACCATGCAAATTTATTCTTTACATTAGATTTATTTCTACCCCAGCTGATATGACAGTAAAGGAGAAGTGGATCCTCAGGAGATGTAAATTATTGGATGCATGTTTCTGTCTGCCAAGAACCTGTCCAGGATGCCTTCAGTCGTACTGCTCAAGCTGCAATCAGACAGGGGCACGTCTCAGTCTTCCAAGGTCTCTTTGTCAAGTGCTTGGTGCTTCATTTAAACCATCTTCTGAGCCTGGAAGAATTTTTCTTGACTGGCCTAAGAGGCAGTCACCTTTAGAGTAGCATGTTCATCCCCATGGATTTGAATTCGCACTTGCACGTTGGTATTAGGCGTCATTGCTATCCCCGGTGCTCAGGCAGTGTCAGGCAGCCTGGCAGTGTCCAACAGCAGGGCTGTGGTCATCCTCACGGGGCTGAAGTAGGAGAGAGCAGCGTTGCTGAGGGAAGTGCTGGCTGTCCTGAACTTCCCTGGCTACGGCAGATCTCCAACAGGTCAGCCTCCAAACACGCAGTCCCCCAAAATCCTTTTTATGAGTGGTGTATTGGTAGGCTGCTGGTTCACACTGTAGGAATAACTTAATGCAGATAAAAATCTGCAAGAACGGAACGGTCACGTAGGCTGCACAACTGAGCATCTGAAGCTTGTGAAGAGCTCTCCAACGAAATGGGCAGAACTGTTTTTTTGGAAAATATTCAGTAAAAATATTAATATCTTCATGGACAGGAATAATCTGGGTCATTACAAACTTCTCATGAGAAAGGCTTTGTTTTTTTAATAGATATTCTTTTATCCAACAACAACGAATTCTAAATTATATAATAGCTTGAAATTAAGCTAATTTTAGAGAAAGAAATTGCAAGTAAAAGTGATCTAAAGCAAAACAGGATATTTTTAAAGTTTAAAAGGAGAGCATTTCACTTTACCCAAACCATTTTTTTCTCCATTTCCTCATTAGCTCTTTGACTCATACAAACTTTCTGCAATTCCAACTTTTTTTTTTTGTCTGGTTCAGGATGGGGGTGGGAGGAGAGGGAGAATCTTCAAAATCCTGAAAACCTTTTTTGCCCAGATCTAACAGCAAGAGCGAGAAATCGCTCCAGGTGACCGAGAGGAGGTAGCTACAGCGTTGCCCACTGCTGAGAGCACTCCTCAAAGTCTCATCACCCTTACATCAATACGAACGGAATTAACTTCCTTCATACCCCAGATGCTGGTTTGCGGTCTGTATTTCTCACAACTGCTATTTTATTTGTATTTTAGCTAGATGAAGTTCCATTACAATTAGTTCTTAAGGCTTCCTGAGGAAGTTCCTTCATTCTGAGATCAGAAAAGCTTTGCTCTGCTGAAAAGTTTCTAGTAAGGAGAGGGGAGCCAGCAAAGCAGAGAGCTTGTTAGCAGAGCTGGTCTATGCTTTGGATTGATTTTGTTTTCTCTAATGGCTTGATCATAACAGTTGCACTCTAATTTTTGTACAGGGTTGTGCACATTTCAGGCAATGTAAATATATACATTGGCATGCTTATTAGCTCTGCTGTTTAAGTTACAGATATTTGATAGTGTATAATAAAACCAAGTGATCCTGTATACCATTTGTCATGCTGAGCTTGGACTCATCTCTTTGTACTCCCACTCCACCCTTTCCAACTTCATTATATTCCAAGTGTTCCTCCTTGCTTGGAGCAAAATCAATCCCCGTTTTGCATTGGGTGGAAGAGGAGAAATGTGTGCTGGGATTTTTCTCAATGCACAGAGCTGCGTGCAGACTTAATGCTCGCTTAAATGATAAGCGTGGGGCTACCCCATGGGGGGAACATTGTAAGACAGCTGAGGTCATGGTCACAGCCTCAGCCCCCGTGTACTAAACTGCAGAAAGAAGTGGAAATACGAGGGGCCCTTTCCACTTATCAGGAAGAACACTACTGTGAACGCTGCTTCCCTGGGCCACTGTATGGTGCATGCAAAATAGCAAGTCCCTGCAGCTCTAAGAAGTGATTTTGTTTCATCATCCCTTCATTTCCAAACACCTTTTCCCTGCTGACCCAGTCTGTGTTTCCCTTGCTGAGAGACTGGCTTCTGCCACCAGCTAAATTCGTAAGGCCTGGGTTGGCATGGTTGGGGAAGATGCTTTTTTCTAACCTAGTTGGAAGTCAGTACCTGGGGTTTAGAGGATGCTATTTACAGCCACGGGACCTCAGAGAGGTTAAAAAATGTGCCTTTCTATTCCAGTGTGAAGTCAGTTGCTGACGTACCTGAATAGCTGGCTCAGGTGAGACACCAGAGGCAAAGCAGAGATGGATGAAGCTCTAGTGCAGATGTCAGACATCCCCAAACTGAGTCCCGTCTTGCAGCAGAGCGTGCTCAGAGCTTACAGCCATGAGAAGGAAGAAGTGCCCCAGAGACCACCTCCCAGCCATGGTAATGGCAGCATGGGCACGTTATGGGGGTGCGCAGTGTTCTGAGGGGTCTCCTTGGCCTTCAACCTTTCTCTTCACACAAAGACCAATGGTTCAGGCAAACCCTCAGAGTTTTACTCTGAAGCTTTTGAAATTGTCCAGCATTGCCAAAAGAAAGGATTTGCTGACAGTCACAATCCTATTGGCAAACCTAGGTGGATTTATGATCTTGGGTGGAAACCAATTTGAACTATAATTTTACATGAATTTGATCCCTCTCCTGAGCCAGGCAAAACTTCATGATTCTGGCTGATTTTTCACACTCTACTTTCAAACACTTCTGTTCAAATCCGAACTAAAGATAAAACCGTGGGCACGTGATTCTGTGTAAGCCAAAACCTCACTCTCTCACAAGTAGGTACCACTCTGTTCCCTGCTGCTTAACGTCTCTCTAGCTCCAGGTTGTGTTTCTTGATGTCTCCTGCTTGGTTGTCTCGTCCCCAGAGGAGCACGCTGGGAGTCACGTATGCTCCAGAATGTAAACTGAGGAACATGTTTAAAACACATGTTGCTATCTCCTGTTGTTATGACAATGAAGTTATGATTACTGAAAGCACTGCAGTATTACCTCCCCTCCTCGCCTTAGCTCCTTCCTCCACTTACCCCCCACAGAAACCTGATGCCATTTGGGGAACAGCAATTGGGGTATTTTGAGTTTGGTTTCTGCTTCTGCTGCAGACACTCAGTGTGGACATGGAAAATTTCTTCAGGGTTGCCTGCATGCAGGCAGGCATAAGAGTTAAGTGGGTGCAGTCAAGTCCCCTGCAGATTTTCTGCATGCTGCAGCCACTGTTTGTAAACAGGAATACACATAATAGGTTGAGAAATCAGCTCCAAAACAACAGGCATTGTTTGTGTGCTGAGTAACTCTAGTGATCAATTAGGATCTGGAAAAAAAACATGTTGTGTCCAGATGAATGTAAAACCAGAGCCTTTCCTGCCAAAAACTCCAACTGATACCTTTCGAAGCTCTGGAAAGTTTAGCTAACATTTGTTTTCCTCTGCTTGATTCAACATCTGAGAGTAGTTTTTATTTTTTTAGCAAACTAATGAGAAAAGTTATAAAAATAGTGACTTATCAGGTGACCGCTGGGCTAGCTGCTGCTCTCACTGCCTCACGACAGGGACGCGATAGGGTGGTGGTCACAATGTCTGGACAGAAGCCCTGTGAGCTTCACCCATCCCATTTTGGTTGGCAAGGAGGGGCCCAGGCTTGACGTGGTGCTCAAGTGGTGTTGTGGCCCATTGGGGTGTGTGCTGCATGCACAGCAAGGGCACCGAGTTGTGCTGGAGGATGTACAGGGTGTGCTGCGTCCCTCGTTAGTGAGGGATGTTGGGGTGCTCAGGGTATGCTGTGACCCCTCATTGGTAGGGGATGCTTGTGGGATGACTTGCTTAAGGTGCCAAGCCCCAAAAGCTTTCAGTGATGGCTGTCAGGGTAGCAGGAGCCCAGTGGGTGACTCGCAGCTCCCTGAGCACCGATGGAAATCAGGGTTTGGGTACACCTGGTTGGGTCCTGAATGTCTGCAAATCAGCTGTGGTAAGGACATGCTCACGTGAGCCAGGCAGCCTGCATCTCTTTATCTCATCTCTTTATCCTCTGTAATGTGAGGGAACATCTCTCATCCTTTCCTGCACATCCGTAACCCCTGCTGGAGTCAGGGTTTGTCCGTAGCCCCCCCTTCACGTCACTGCTAGCACCGTGGCTGTCTTCTTCCTGAGCTCTACCTGTGACAGCTCCTCCCGAGCGGTGTCAGTGACTGCAGAGCCACTCAAGGTCAGTGACCACGCAAGGACAGCGACAGCGTTGTTTGTGATCTGGGGAAAGCGCTTCAGTTGCTAAATGGATTTGAGTCGAGTTTGTTTTTTATCATCCTGAAATAACCACTGTTCAAACAATTGTAATTCTTCTGATGTCTTTCTGGAAAGCATTTGGCTTGTTTGGCAGTGCAGTGTTGTGTAAATAAATATGTACCAAGCATCAAAGTCAAGGAGGAGGGTGAGTTCTCAAATAATTATGTAAATAAATCCACATAGTGCTCTGTGATATCAGCTACCACATGCATTTATATTAATCAGTACGGACATTACTGACAAGTGAATCTATTCTGCTTCATTCTCCTGAAGGTTTCAAAATTAATGCTTCGTTTTCCTCTGTATTTCACTGTAAGGGAGGCAGGGAGATGGCAAGGCAGTCTTATCTCAGCATCCCCTTCAGGTGTCTCTGGGAGGCTGAGCCCAATCAAGCTTTGCATGAATAGGGGCATAGCGGTACTAAGCACAAGAGAGCTTACTAGCTTGATCCAAACCTTTTTTTTTTTTTCTCCTTTAAAAAAAATAAAAACCCAACAACAACAGAACACGGGGAAAAATACACACACTCATTTGCTGGAATGGCATTATTTGTCGATCTCATCTTGACCTCTTCTGGGAGGCTAAAGGACGTTCAGTGACTGTGAAGTGCACAGACTTTTGTATATTATCCCCAGATGAACTTTTTCGATGTTCCATTGACAACATCTGTATTTCAGCCAAGCTGAGTGGCCCTCCATTTTTCTTTATCCAAAGACCTCGTTTATTTGTCCAGGATTTGGCACCCACACTTAATCACAAAATGAGTGAGAAAAAGCAGTTGCTCTTCCTGCTTCTGTGATATTTTCCACCTGAACTATTAAGCCGTTGAAGTGCATTGCAGGAAGATGGGAAATCTTCCAGTTCAGTGGTGACACAGGCTACCTAAATTGTGAAGCTGGATCCTTGTCTGGGGCTCCACCAAACCTGGGGATGATAACTGGCTGCCCCTCTCCCTAAGGAAAAAGAAGACAAGGGTGATATGACCAGAGGTGATGAAACCATGAATAAGGTGTGAGGGCGTTCTGTCAGAAAGCAGGGAAAACATGAAAATACCACATGGAAGCGATGTTTTTATTTGTGAAGTTAGCTTGTGGCAATCAGCCCACTTGTTAAGTCAGAAGGGTAGGAGTGGAGACCAGGAGGTAGAGGAAGAACGGGTTGTTCGCTGTCTTTTAATTCAGGGTCTCAAAAAACTGGGAACTCAACCTGGGAGTTAGGCCTAAAATCACAGTAAATGAGAAATATCTAAAATCAGCATCTTGCTGATTATTAATTCCTGGAGAGGTAAAGTGTTCCTTTCTTGGAGAGGCAAATGCTTCAGCACCAGGAGGGGGTGAATGCCTGGGAGACCAGTGGGGAGGAAAATTGAGGGGGCAGAGAGGGCCACGTTGAGACCACAGCGTCCCTAATCCCTGCCTTGTTTGCTAGAATTCACCCAGCTTTGGTTTTCTTTTATTTTCTTTCGTGTTTTTTTTTTTTTTTCTTTTTTCTTTACAGCATTATGGCAGGTTCCAGGTAGCGTGTGATTACTGAATACGTTACAGCTCATGAGATTATTTGCTTTATAGCAGGATGACAAGGTAATAAGCACTCAAGCGAGACCAGTAACGTGGATCCTCGTGTTTCAGTTTTTAATTGACACTGAATAGTTTGCGAAAGGCCATGCTTTAGTTTCAATTCACAAGGTGAGAACGTGGTACAGAATCATTTATTCATGTTTCTGGCTTTTTTCACTGCTGTGGATGGCGATCTATGTTTTCATTGTATCCTGAAGGTGAACAAATGTGCACTACATGCATCGTTAAAATTCACCGCACCTCCAGTTAAGACGCTCAGCAAAACCAGCATTGGTAAATTGATTAATTAGATCAATTACTTAGGATTTTTCCCTTCTGTGCTTGCACAGTTTGCTTCAAACACCAGTGTTCAAAATTGCACTGAGTTAGATGCATAAATGATTACTTTTCTGGGTAGACATCTCTTCTAGCCAAAACACTACACATTGTCAACTTGAAGCTATTTGTTCAATTCATACTGCCTAACTAAGGGATTTGGCAAATACTGTGTTTGTACAGTATAATCTAATGGTAAACTGAAGTACTTGGGCGTCTATAGAATCTGTTCTTATTGTTGATGAACAGCCAGTGTTATTCTTCTACTCGCTGCTTTTTATTAAGCATATATTATATGTAAATGTAAATAAAGTCCTGATAAAACGTTTATTGAAAAATTATGTGCCCTTTACATGGGGGTTTAAAGACAAAGTGGGTAATTTTAATTAGTGAAAAATCACAGCATAAAATAAAATTAAAAGAGAAAGCATTCAGGAAAGCAAGCTAACTTGATTAGTACTCTAAGAATTGGGAGAAAAGATCACCTGAGAGACTGGGCAAAGGGAAAAGCTGGCAGACCTGTAGGGAGTCATAAGGCCACATGTTCAAGCTATCCCATTCAGAAAGTGTAGTAGGAGACTAAATTGGTTTAATCATGAGTTCATCATCGACCTCAAATGCAAGAAAGAAACATGCAAAAAGGAAACTAGGTCAGGCTCCCAAGAATGAGAACACAAGTGTAGTGGGAGCACAGACAAAATCAGAAAGGCCAAAGAACTAAATAAAGAGATAATTTAAGAGCCATTGGCAGAAACTAGATATCATTCCGTATCACTGTTACAAGCGGCTGTCCTGTTGTACAATGGGGAAAGAAAGCTATCAACATACATCAGCACTGAAGATAATTGTTTAATGTCTCTTCTTCATATGAAGTTCAACGCTAATTACATGATTTCTGTAATTAGGAATAGTTGTAAAGCAGCAAGGTCCCAACCTACATCTGTGAAAAGGGGCGAGGGCCAACTTGGATAATTTAGGTGTTTTCAAATAGGTTGGAATTAATAATTTAATTTTAGAACACTTAAAAACCAAGATATTTCAGTGCTGAAAGTGGGGTTAACTTACAAAGGAGAGACTCAGAAGCCTGGGAAAAAGGCTAGTCTAGTGAGTGTTCTGAAATAAAGAAAAAGGAAGAGTTGTGCAGCTGCAGATCCACCAACTTAACATCAATTTCTGGAAAAGTGTATGAACAAGTTATATAACAACCCTTTTTAAACACCTATGAGATAACAAGTATAAGAATAACATGCCAAAAATCTCATCAAAGCTATCTAATTTCTTTGTGCAACATGGCAATGGGTCTTGTGGATGCAGAAGCAGCAGCAGATTTATGCATCAAGACTGATGGTCTTTGGCAGCATCTCAGTGACATCATATGTAAGTTATGGAAACATTGTCTTAGCCCGTCTAAGATCTTAATTACTTTCAGGAGGGCTATTTTCTTTTTATTGATTGGAGTGGGGATCTACAAGGCTTACCTTAGGCTTTACCTCCTGGACTTCCTACTTAAAGGCTTCTGTAAATGCATGAAGTATGGTGGGATCAATCTAGGCCAGTATTTAGTGCTATCTTGTCTTCTGTTGGCTCCATAGAGTTGATAGCAGAACATGAGGAGAGATTTCTTCATGCTCAGTCCCACAAGTTAACTTGCAGATTGCCCCCCAAGGAGAAGGGAACCCTTCTGCAGGTGATTCATGTGTGCCTTGTTGAAAGCAGGTGAAGGCAGGCCCTTGTTGGGTGAGGTGTGTGTGTGTATGTGGTCTGTTCTGTCTTCTGCCCTGAGGCATCCTTCCACAGGATGCCAGGAATAGGCAGTGAAAACACCACTGGCCTGGGATCTGGGGTGAAATCGAGGTGGGAGCCACTCCATCTGGCTTCTGCAAATGCCTCAGTGTGCGCTACCTCTCCTGCCCCAGCAACCCAAAGCAATCTCCTGGTTTTTCAGTCTTAAAATCAGGCCTAATTGCAAACCAAGCCCAGTGGCCGAAGGACAAGAGCATGATAAATGCCAAATATTTGTGAGAAGCCAACTTGTCCCAGGGAGGGACAGCTGCTCCTAATTTGCCTGAGAGAATCGTATTTTAAAGCTTAAAAATACAATAATTTTTGTGCATAGCAGGGCAGCTACTCCCTACCCAGAAGGGTTTAGTATTTGTGTGCCTTGGCCTGCCAGCTGTGAGATGGGAAGAATACTTGTCTGCTCAAAGGGGGACTTTGAGACGTGCTAAATTATTTCAAGTCTTTGAGGTCTTCAGCCAAAATCTGCTGATCGTGCTAGGCTTTTAGATACTGAGACCTGCTTCAGGTTAACAGTGACCAACCTGAATTTAGCCAGGTTTTCCAGTCCAGAGGGATCTCAGCGTAGTACAGGAAGGTACAGATTGTGGACGTTTCCATCTTGGATTGAAGGAGCTATTTAGGAAGGCACACATCCCTAAAGAAATGGGTGTCCCTAAGCCTGTCTCAAAGGGAATGGGAGGAAGCCAGAGCCCACCTGGGCTGTGGGCACAGCCTGCACCTAGGAGGGCTGTGAGGAGAGGAGCTTGAGGCATTTTGTAGCCTGCAGCTGAAAGCTGTGTCTGTGACTGCTGCTTATGCAGGTGGGATATCCTCTGTTGGTGGGAGGGAGCCCTGCTGTTAGAAGCGATGAACGTGCAAGTTGGAAGGTATCAGCACATGCTGGAGGTGTTCAGGCCATCTCCAGATGCTTGTAGAAGATGTCTGCTCTGGGCTGGGAGCATTGTGCCTTAGCTTAAACCTGGGTGTGGGCTTCAGCTGCTGCTGCGCTGGACATCTGACATGAGAGGTTCACAGGAAATAAGAAAGAAAGGATCTGGAGAAAGCTCCATCCCTCTTCCAGGGAGACAGTCTGTCCACCTGCCTCCTGGCAGTGCACAGGGTCACGGAACAATGAAATTAGCTGCCACTGGAACTAATGGACCTGTGCAATGAATTATTTGTCTGTATTACACTACGAATTTGGACAGCAGAAGCCCATGCAGATCAGGCACCAGCTTCAAGAAAACGCAGGCATCTACAGATGACCCCTGTCCTTCTGCAGCAGGTGTTTCTGTTCCAGATGTGGTGTTTTCATCCCTGGTCAAAGTGACCTAGAATTTTGTTTTAAATGTTGATGTCTTTCAAATGTTCTCATTGTTTATAGCCACAAGGTGGCATTGCAGATTAAAGGGAAAACATCTCTTGTTGTTCAGTGAATTGAGGAAGGTGGGAGACCTGGAAAATAAAACTGTACTGCCACCCTGAAATTGTTTGTAGGACCCGGAGGTGCAAGGAGGATTTTTCTTTCAATTCACAGGCCTCCACTTTTGAGGGAGCAAGCATGACATTTGCTATATTACGATCATAATATATACAAACAGTTTCAACTGGTTCAGCATCTGCAAATACATTTGAGCTGTTCAGAGCTGCTGCTTTGCTCCCCTCCTGCCTTTGGGATGTAAGGTAGTTCTTTGAGCTGTGAGAAAGGTGATGGTGTCACCTCGCAGGCTCTTTTGTTTCAGCTTGCATGTTTGGATCCTGAAGAAAGCTTGTTTCTTTCTTCTCCTTTTCTGCCCTCCCCCAGTCACATCTCCCTTGATTTCTGAGCAGATTCAAATTTGGATAAACTTTGGGCACTCTGAAGGGATTGTAGGCAGTAGGAAATGAAGCTAAACCCTCAAGCAAAGGTTGGAAGCTAAACAAAGCCTTACATGTTATTTGTTTGCTTATAACGAGGAAGGTGAATTGAGTGTGCTGTATCTGGATTTTCCCTGGACTTTCCAGCTTTTACTGTGATTTAGGGTTCTGTCTTTTATGTTAGGGGTGGGAAGATATGGAGCAGGGCTTTCAAAGGTGTTTGCTTCTCTGCTGAGTCCAGATGAAGTAAGAAAGCATTTGGGAGATTTGAGTGAATCCTTTCTTGTCCTAACCGTTCTTATCAGCGCTCATTGCCTTTGTATATACTTTCCATGTAAACCAGGAAAAGTAGCTCTGCTGAAAGACAGATCTCCCCAGCAGTGGAAACAAGTGCTAAATGGAGTGGGGGAGCACCAGGCCAGCAAAGGAAAATCTTATCTTTTGGGGAGAAGAAAGTGAAAATAGTTTTATTTTTGCCTTTGGTTTGGAACAGAAATGAAAGACAGATTACACAGAAAAGGCTAGCTTTTGCTCAAAAGCTGCTAAAAGTGTTTGTTATGAGTTTTGCAGATAAATGGAAGATTAATCACAGTGTATTTCCCCAGGCAAGAGAAATACCCTTGTCCTAACTCTTTTCTGAGAAGGAGGAAAGCAACGAGAAGTTTTCATCAGCATTAACACGTACGTGACAGTGGAGAAAAACATCCTGAGGTTTTGCTTAGACTATTTTCACCTGGATGGGAAAGCCAGGGCACATACATACAGATACACACACACATGCATAGGAGATCTTAATATTTTGGATGTCTGATTTCTTCTGTAACCATCTTTTTTCAGAAACATTTATTTAAAATATTCCTAGTGTCTTCAGCCATGTTTGCTTGACCAGTTGTCCATAAACTTATCTTTGTTTTCCGTGAGTATCTGCCTTGAGGTTATTGTGGTGAGTGGAGCCTCTCCCATAGCTCGGCCATCCCAGGCTGTGAAACTGATTTCCTCCATGATCCGCAAGACCATGGCGAGGTGGCCACGAAGGTGTACAGAAATCTTGTCAGTCCAGGAAGTATGGGAAACACCAATCCTGCTCCAGTTGCTTGTCTTTGCAGCTACCCTTGCCCAAAATATTCACCTGCCTCTTTTCTCAGCAGGGGCGATGCTGCTCTGGAATTCAGAGTGGCCGGTTTATTTTCCTGCTCTAGCAGAAACTGCTTCTTGCTGTGTGCAAAACATGGTCAGACTTGGACTGGGAGGCCTGATGGAGTATAAACATCAAGTATTTGTTAAATATTGTGAATATTCTGCCCCTGACATGTAAATAAACAGCTGGCATTTTGATTTATGGGATGACTGACCACGGCAGAAGTATGTAAAGCTAATGAGAACATCTAATTATGTTAGGATAATTTAGAAAAGGGTCTATGCATCCGCCTGGGTGCTATGTGCTTCTGGGTGTAAGCCAACTACTAAATAATAGGGGTTAGGATAAGGCTAGGAAGAAACTTCCTCTTACCAAGGTTATTTCATAACTGCCTACTGCAGAGTTTCGTATTTACCGCGGGAGCAGCTGGTGCTGGCTCGACTCATCTGTCAGCAGGGTGCCAGAAGAGATGTATTACTGGACTGACCCGAATAGTGAATCCGATGTTCTTGGCATTTTTTTTAGTCTCACAACCTGAAGGGAGAAGCGAACCTTTTGAAAAAGAAAAGTTAGACGTAAAAAAATCTGTGCAGTGCACATTTCCGGATGAATGTTCAGGCCAGCATTACTTAATGCTGAAATCAAAGCTTTGGGGATTCGTGGGCATTTCCAAGGCTGCTGTGATACTACAACCCCTGTGTATAACCTCATGCTTAACACAGGGTTTTTATTCACCTTGAAATTCTCTTTCACTCTTCAATCAGTTCTGCTCCAGAAGAAAAGTGGGGAAAGGAATAATATGCTCTAACAGGATCTCTGGAGACCAGTGGACACAAGCCCAGCTCTCCAGAATAGAGACCTATATTGTAGTGATGGCTGTCGTTAATATTCCAGAGGAGATGGACAAAAAATTGGGACTGTATGAGGGTGGAAAAACAAAAATTCCTTTACCTTGGAAAAATATATGTGAGGCTGTTTGGTAGATATAGTCTAGTAAAGACCGGATCTCTCTTGTGCATGTCGCTGCTTACTGATCAGCTCCTTGGGGCCGTCTCAGCCCTGCTGAGTTCTTACTGAACCCTCTCTTAATGGGAGCACCGTCCTCCTGCTGAACAGCACAAGGTCTAGCCTGGTGACACAGAGGTTCAAACATGTAGCTGGCTAAAGAACAAAATTGCAAACTAGATTTCTCTCTTTCTCTCTCTCTCTCTTTTTTTTTTTTTTTTTTTTTTTTTTTTTTTTTTTTTTTGCCTTACTTCTTCTATTCCCTGGAAGGGATTTTGCTATTTCCCCGGGCTCTCCAGCCCAATAAGCTGTGTTTGCTGGTTGTCAGAGCATTCACATCCCATGGCAAGTACTTAAATTTGTGTGCTTTCTTTAAAGCAAGACAGGTCTTCAACCTGCACAAATCTGAGTATTGTAATCACTCAGCTACTGCTGCTTAGTTTGAATTAGAGGGCAGGAGGAAACTCTGTGCCTTTGCTGATACACATATACCTCTGAAAAATGTTTGTTTTTGACAAATCATTTTTTTCCTTGAAATGTTTCTAGTGTGTGCTGAGTTCAGATGCAAAGGCCTTCATCTGGAATGTCATCGACTTTGAAAGGTTCAATTTGGTCTTCAAATCTTTAACCTGCTGACAAACTACAAAGAGCTGAGATGGCTGCCAACACCTAAGCACATTTTCGAAACACAGCGGCTGTAGTAATAGTGAAATTGCGTGAATTGGACCACTCTTTCTTGGAAAGTCCTGAAGAGGAGATTTGTTTAGGTTTCTCAGTATTGTGTGTTTGCAGTTCACACTGTCTTACAGGAGCAAGGGCTTTAGAGGAAAGAGAGGTTGTTTTTTTGTGTGCTTCAGGGAGTAGTGGGTAAGTAAACAGTGGTACACTGACCCCAAAAGCTCTAAGGAAATTTTCTAGAGCCTCGAGCTGCCCATATGGAGGTTTGTGTGCATTCACCCTGGGCTTTTTTTGTTCCTCTGGTTCTTCTTTGTAGACCCCTGACAGATCCACCATCCCTGCCAGGGGGTGGATGAAAGCTTAGAGAAGCCTTGCTCATCACAGGGAGAGCCCACAGGTGTTTGGCAGGAGGGTGCTGAGGAGCAGTGACTCAATGGGAAGAAGTTTATACTATTGCTATTTTTGTTCTACCTGCTGTGTAAATGCAGAGGAATGCACTCTCATCAGCTGTCAAGCTACTAATTTCTGTTTTCAGTAGATTGACTTCAGGGTTAAAGGCAGAGCAACTGCTACCCTTGATTTCCTTAGCATGAAACCAAAAGTCTCAAAGGCCCTGCCGATGCCCTCTTAAGAAGAAAGTTTCATTTCCATGGCTTGAAATGATGCCAGGAGTTGTGGGCATCTATGCCCAAGGGGTGCTGAGCTCCCGTTGACACTTCAGAGTTGTCTCTGCTCATGCACTCTTCTCCCTGTTAAACACCCAATTTATCTGCTGTTAGAGAGTTCGTGCTTAATGTCTTTGGAGAGCAGAACACATCATTCTTAATGCTCATCTTTTTCTGTGCAAGATTCAGTTGACTGAAAAGGCTTTATTCCCATTTTGTCTTGTGGAAATTAGGGCAGAATCAGACCAGAGCAGATCCATATGTGTGTGGACACATCTGGCTGTGAGAGCATCCAGGAGTGGGATTTAGAGGAGCGTGTAAGCAGCTCTCTTTGGGTAGAAGCAGGTTCTGGGAACGTGAGATTAAGGGGTATGGAGAGGAGTTACTCTGAGGTTAATATCTATGTTCTAGGGGAATGCAGAGGGGGGGAGGTTGAATATTTTGGACCAAGTGTAAGTTTGAAATCTGCTGTAGAAAGGAATTATTCCCATTTTACTTCAGCATCCTCTGCCCTGCCCAGTACATTTAAACATAGGAGTGAAATAGAAGCAAGTTTCCAGGCTCCTGACCAGCCCCTAAAAAGCTAACCAGGAGAGTGGACAGCACAGAAATCTTGGGGTGATAGCTGAGCTGAAGATGAAAAGCAAGTACTCCTCAGCTGGAAACTGAGCTGTACTGAGGTGTGGGCACGGCTGTGGAGGAACATGGATTCTGTTGTTCTTTACTGTGTTTTTGACCATATCATTCAATTAGGAAACACAATAACTATTCTCATATACTTGACTGAATAATTGCATTAGCTAAATACCACTAATTAGTTTTGTACTTTATATTCCACTGCTTTAGAGTGCCTTTCTACAGAGACTTTGGGCTCCCTTCTTCTTTCCTTCCCTCACTCCCTTCATGGCTGTACTGTTCACAGCTCATCTGGGACAGGCAGAACCGTGTTGTTCTTTGTAGTCTCGTAGCCCAGGAGGAGAATTTTTGGTGAGGTAGTCACTCCCACAAACCTTGAAGCCTCCAAATAACCCCATTTGTAATCCAATTATGTTGTGTTCTCATAACTTCCTAGGCCACGAGACACTCAGATACATCCCCGAGCTGATGACTGCCTGGTAAGTGCAGTCGTTAGATAACTGAGTTCACCCCTGCAGCTCTGCCAGCAGGAATATAGAATTGTTCATACATATGACTAGCTCTTGTGGTTGAGCAGTGCTCTTTCTGGAATGGCCAATGCATTAGAAGATGGTTTTCTCTTCCCTCTCTCCCCTCCTACTGACCTTCCCCAACACGTCCTTGACTAAATATGTAGTGCTGCACACGAAAGGAAGGAATTTAGAAGTGTGTGAAGTACTTGCAATTAAATGTCATGCAAGCCACATGTGGTTTTGTTGCTCCAAATACAGCTCAAATAGATGGAAAGGATTACAAAATGAAGGAACAACTTGGGTCAACCTGGACTGTTAAACAAAATATGTTTTCCTTCGGTAGCACCTAGGAGTATGTGATGCATTTTACCAAATGAAGACGACGTGGAATCCAAGTCAGGGGCTCAGGCAAGGTATAATTGTCACAGGACTAAGAAAGTCAGGCAGCATTGCCTCATGAGCTGTACTAGTTCTACTGCTTGAAATAGTTGCTGCTTGCTTTATTTGGCTTGCGCCACTGCAGAGAAGGGAAGGGAATGTTTTCCATGCCCATGGTGACAGGACAAGAAAGAAGGAAGGTCGCAGTCGGAAGTGAGGTGATGGCTCAGGCTTACTGACGTGGAATGGGGCAAAGGAGAGCTGGGAGAGCACAAACTTAGGGGGGCTGTCAGCTATTTAAAAGTATTTTCCCATGCTGGGCAATGCAGTGGATGAGATATTCCCATGTGTAAAATTTCATTGCCCACCCTTTCAGCATATGGCATGCTCATTTCAGCTTCAGGGAGATTAATATAGTTTCTTACTTGCCCAGACGTCTGGCATTCCCTTGACCAGGAGATCAAGTAAATCTCCTGATTAAGAAATCTTCCATTGATTTTAATTGAGAACTGATGTATCCTGGTAGAAGTACCCAACTCCTTTCACAAAGTTGAGAGCCAAAATACTAAAGCAAAGCCGATACAAGCCTGTCATCCTTTGCACACCTGGACGTGGTGCACTCTGAAAGGTTTGGTGGCAGTAGTTGATTGAATAAGGACGTGTCCCTTTTCCTAAAAAGCCAAGGAGAATTACTTGCTCTCTGTATCAGAAATGCCATTGCCTTTCCCAGTCAACTGCTGCCAGCTGTGGAAGTCACGTTCCCTCCTGCCCACTGCTCATTGTGCTTCTGCAGTAGGAAGAGGGGGGATGGCAGAAGGGGGGATCTTAATTGAAAAAATAGGCCTAGGGCTTCAGGGACATAACAAAGTCAGTGGGAGTGTGTGAACTGCAATTTATTTTGTCAGTTCAAGTTACAGTCACTCTGACATGTGAAAATTGCAGATGCCAGTTTCTCAATGTGTCACTGTGACACGCAGCATCCCAAATAAATAAATAATGAAACTCTGGACTTGTTTTGCAGAGGTTTGGAAAGTACAAATAACTGGGGACATGAGAATTGGCAGGTAAACCAAGAGTTTTCTTTGACACAAGGGGCATGATCCTCGCTCAGGTCTTTCCCAAGATGGCCTTCATACCTTTCACTGCTTCAAAAGCATGTTGTCATCATTGTAGTCTTCATATACTTTATGGCCTTCACAGCCCCTCTGGTCTTTGAAAATAGAGGTTTTTTCATGAAGTATGAAACAGATTTTCCCTTGGAGTGGTAAATGGTTGTGAGGAGCACGGCTGAAGTGTTGATCTGAGACTCCGCAGACCTCTGGAGCAACTCATTGAGGCTGAGATCCTTTTAGGAAATTGCCTGATACCCTGCTTGCCTTTTAAGTGTTACACTTCTATATTCCATTCTTCACTTGTAAAATGGCAGTAATGGTGATATTTATATATCCTGTCTTTTCTGACTCGGGTATCTCGTTTGGATCTTTTAGTAAGGAACTTTCCTTTCCCTGTGTTCCTGCAGCACTCAATAGATTTTGGCTCAGCCTTTATTATGGTATCTACATCCTCTAGCAATACTGTGATCTCTTGTTTTCTGCACATCAAGTAGTTCCAGTAACTGCCAATGAATGTTTGCTCATTGTGTTTACAGAAGGAGACAAATAGCCATTAATCATCAGGTGACCAACTGGGAAAAATGAAGATTTTTTTTTAAAGTTCAGTCAGAAAGAAACTGTTCTGCAGAGACCCTTGGCAGCATCTTGAGTGACAACAAATACATTGCCCTTAAAAGACAAGCCCTTAATAACACGGCAATGCTATGAAAAGTTTTCTTTGCAGTTTTCCCAGTTAAGCTGGGTTAGGAGTCAGCAGGGTGGTCAAAGAGAATTTGTGGCTGCTGTGGAAATCCCAAACAACTAAACTCATTCCATTTGAGATGAAAAGAGCAAGAGGGGATATAAGTCTTCAAATGCGCAGAAGTCTTGTGTTTGCAAGGCAAAAGTGTTATCCGTGGAGAAGAATAGGACAAGGAGCTGTAAATTTAAGTTGCAAGGAGGTCTGTGTCTGGAGGCTGAAGAAAGTATCAGAGGGCAGTGAGGGTAAGAGCTTGAGCCATTTTCTGTGGCGTGCAGTCCTCGCACTGGGGGGATGGAAAGGAGTTCAAGATGTTGTCTAGCCAACCCCTTGTTCTGCTCCAACATCTAAAAAATTAGTGCTAATATTTTTGCACAGTATTTCAGGAAGCTGAAGGCCGATGTCGACAGTAAGGATTACCTGTTTTCTTGACTTTGGAAAAACTGTTAAGCTGATGCTTCTTGCCAGCAGGTAGATTGTGCCTAGGCATGTTCTCACTAGTGTAAGAAGGTCCCCCTGCTCACAGAACAGTGCATCGCTTTTGGCTGTGCTGCTCTCTCTTTTCATGTATGCTCAAAAGCAGGGGATGGAGCATAAGGAACTCAAAGCCAAACTGTCCTCCTCCTGCAGCCAGGGCCAGAAGCAATTTCAGTCACACAAGTATGAAGACAGAGATGTGAAATGAGCCAGAGAGGCAGATCAGCTCGTGATGACAGATGAGCAAGCTCATTCTGAACGCTTTCCAGGACATGGTTAAATATGAATTTCTTAATTTCAGTGGAAAAATATCCATTGACTTTACACCAGTGCTCCAAGGGGAAGTGCTGCACTACCCATGTCACCCTTCAGAGAGGGTTTTATCTGCTTCCTGGGGAGCTGTGACCGGGAAGGAAGCTGCATGGATTAGGCTGCAAATACCTTTTAGGAGTTCTGCTGGTTGTTCACCTACACCCAGCCTGGCCATGCACTTCTGAGTACATCCCTAGATGGACTGCCTTCGAGAGAGCTGATGCAGTTACTCAGCAGATCACTTCACATGATATTAGCTCTGTGCTTGTCTGTACTCTTAAAACATGCGTCATTGTACACTGTAATTATAAGGAGAGCTAACTGGCAAGAAGGATGATTGCGTCATTAAGGGACTGAAATAGGAATAACTAATTCCGCTGTTAACTCCTGATGTAACCTGGCCATGACACCGAAGATCAGTTTTCTCATCTAAAAGGAAGCAATTCTCCTGTCTTACCCATTGTATTTTCTTGCACTGAATAATATCTCTAAATCTACGTAGTAGTTTGAAGGTACGTGCAAAAGTTGTGTCTACAGCATGAAAGATGAGGATCTAATCCAGTCTGGGATTTGAACTAAAACTATAGGTGTCCCACAGTAAGAGTATTATGGCAATAATATTTATAGCAAAAACATTTGCAAAAAGTTAGGAAGATGGATCATAAGGAATAGCTACAAGCAAAGTCTGCAGTATATAATAGAACCTGGTTAATTCTTTCTATGTCAATTTGCAAGCCTGACATCTCTCACCAAATATTCTGGCAAGCTCACAGCATTTTCAAGAAAAGATTTAACAGCCAAGTTACAGTTGCTTTTAGTTTAGTCTCATGTTGCTTTTAGTTTATTATTATTGCAAAATGCACTACCAAACACTTACTAGTGCATCATGAAATAAAATGCTGTAGAATTACAAATGAATGCTGCTTGCAAGATGAATGAGTCTGTGATTTAGAGTCTTTGGTATCAATATCAGTGATGTTTTCATGGTAAAGATGAATAGCATCAAAAGGTTGTTGTAGTTATTTATTTATTTTGAAGTTTTGGCACAATTTAAAAAAGATAAATTTTGGTGAGATTCTTTTTAATCTCTTTCCCAAAACCATTCAGCCAGCTGTGAAATAGTGTGGTGTTTGGTCCTCCTCCCCTTTCTGGTTTGCTTATTTTCCTTCTTCAAGTCCAGACATTTTCTTTATGAAGTCAAGCCTTTTCTACCTGTGTGTTTCCCCCTCCCACACCGCTGCTCTCACATGCAAAATTCGGTCCCCTGAGGCTCCTGCGCATCAGTGCTGTGGCAAGAAGCTCGCTGGCCCATGGAAGTTGTTTTCATGTGCAGTGTTCCTTGTGACAGATTATAAACACATGCAAGCCTATCGCAGCTGAAGAACAGTGTCATCACTTTCAAATTCACAGAACAAAGCAAAAGTATTTTATTAAATATCTCAGACAATGCCTTCATCAAAACAGGTCATTCTCCTGTCTAATCAGTGTGCTGCTCCTGGGAATGGCCAGTCCTAGGTGCAAGAACTGCTGCAGCATGCAGTAATGGATTAAGTATGTCCACTGTGAAGGATTCCTCCTTAATTGTATTAGTTTGAGCTTTATTTTATGCCCTGATGTGTGGCATTGAGCCAAAGAGACCACAATACACCTTCCCTTCCAAGGTCCGAGCACCGAAAAGTATCCCTTTACAAGAAGGGTGCTTAAGTGCTTTTCTGAATCAAAGCCTGAGTCAGTGCTTTAATGTACTCTGTTCATGCTTGGAAATGGCTTATATTCCTCTGAGCAAATTTCCTTTAAAGATGCTAAGCCTACTACAGTGTCTGAAGAATTCAATGTCACACTGAAAACTTATCCCCCAGCTCTGTGTCCAAAGAGATCCTGCCTAATGGATGCTACCTATTACTTACTGCCATACAGCATTCCTCTTGCGCACACTGAAACAGTCTGTTCTCTCTCCAGGCAGTGTGTCAAATTCTTGTCTGGTTGCCTATGGTGTTTTCCATTTAAATTCAAAGTTCTAGAGAAGGTCACTTCAGTGCAGCATCAATAGCACCTCCATACCCATGATCTCATACATATATTTGAGGCTGGCTCTAAGGCAAGGCTATGGTAGGACTCAGAGTGCCCACTGGAAAGTTCAGGCAGCCATCTCATGTAGGAGAGTGATTTAGGGATATGTTCTCTTTGCCTCTGCTGCTTTCAGCACAGTGGACCACATTGTCCTTTCAGAAAGTCCGAAGCAGGTGCCTGACCTGCCTGGAAATGCTTTATCGTGCTTCATTTCAAGCCTTACTGCTGACTGCCAGTTCCTTGTTGCAGTGCTTGAAGAAGATTCATCCCTTAGTCCTGCTGGGCTATTTTAAGGCTGTGCTTCTAAGTATCTGCTTGAGCCCATATGCTTCAATTAGCTTTTGTCTGGCCTGAGCTGGTTTTGTTATCACCCTCTTTTTGCTGATAAAGCAGGAGCATTTTTAGAGGGGATGCTTTTTTTTTTTTTTTTTTTTTTTTTTTTTTCTTCCTCTCCTCCTCCCTGCAGGAGCGCTAGGATGGATGGGAATGAACTAGTCTGGTGCTTAGAATAAAAGAAATTGTCAGGATACCTGGCACCCTGTTGGTCCTGACAAATCGCTTAGGGGCCTTGTGTCTCAGGTTGCTCGATCTGCAAAGCAAGGCTAATATTTATTTCCATTATATATATTAATAGCACTTAGTAACTTTGAACAAGGTCAGGACTTCACTGCATTACATACTGTGCTAAGACACGCATACATTAGTTCCTGTCTCATGCCTCCTGTAAAGCAGTGATGTAAGAATGCAGTGCCTGCGAGATGCAAGCAGCGATCCATAATGCATGAAGTGCTCTGAGGCTCTGTCCTGTCACTTTGGCTCATCTGATGGAGCGCATTATGGACGGCAGATAACTTGAGCTGGCCTTTCATAACTTCATTATCCTATTTCAGTGTTAATACCTATGATAACGATCCATGACTAAAGGGAGACTAAATGTCTGAAAAACCTCTGCAAAGTTTTGGCTCTGCTGCTGCTGATCTAAACCAGAGTAAAGCAGCAGTGCCAAAGCGTGTGTACCTCCACCAAAGTTGACCCAAATTTGCTCAAATTTAAGCTTCTCATTTTCATCCCTGCCTTAGGTACTGGACTTGCTCTCTAGCTGATCCCACGCTCCTTGAAGTTTAGACCAGTGACTCTACGTCTTAATAGATTAATACACAATAACTCTGTGAACCTATGCTATGAATTAATAAACAGGCTCTCTCCAACCACGGTTAATGCATTGCAGATTTAGGGCTGCCTGACAAGCACTGTTCTGCCATTGCCACCATGACTTTGCTCTCTACTTTAAACTTGGAAGCTGTGGTTAAATTAAAGAATAGTTTGGAACCTCCGGTAGTTAAATCACTGCAAGCTCCTATTGTGGATGTGCAGTCACACCAGAGCTGCTGATGTCTATAAAACTGCTTTACAGGATGAAGTTACTCTGGTGTAAGTGCAGTGTGTTAATCCTCCTGCAGACAGGATGGGGACCGTGGTGTGCAGAAGCGACTGGTTGGGGTAACAGTGCTGAGGTTACGGAGACGGGAGTTCAGGGTTATGGAGAATTCACTCCAGGTCTGCGATGGGAGGTGATTTTTTCAGCTCTAACTTCAATGGACACTGTTGGTATAATGTGCTACCTGCTAGCATCACCAAGCCCTTCTGTTCTGGCTTCGAAGTTGGAAGCAATGGTTAAAGTTCAGAAGGGAGCACATTTGAGCTGGAGCACAAAGGCAACTGGCTGTGCTGTCAATCACGTAACTTTGTTGGTGGCAGACTGCACCTTGTCCAGGAATGGATTAAAGTGCAGAGGCTGCTTGTTTCTGAAATGTTAAAGCAGGAGTTGCTAGCACTCAAGAGTGAATTCTCTTTAATGAAAAATGTAGTAAATTATCACCTTCTTAAAGCACGGAGATGGACCTACAAAACCAGCACAGCTAAAGCCTTGTGTTAGTAGGACTGTGGCAAGGCCAGTGATGCACAGTGATACACAGATGGCAACAGAATATCATAGACTGAACTGGAATGGTTGTAATGGAGCAAAATCTGGGTGTACCTGCTCTGAAAGCAGAATGAGCGTGAGATGAGCAATGCTCATCTGTATGGAGAGCTGCAGCCTAATCTGTATGAAAAGATTTATAACCTAACTTTGGAAATGGAAGGCCTAACTGTGAGATGGTGAAGGTTTACTAAATGCAGAATTAGCGAAAAAAATGTAAAATCAATGCTGATTAAAATTGCCTTTTAGCTTTCCATTTATGTATTTATGTTTACAACATAACCCTGCTATACAAAATTTGAAAGCGAGGTGCAAATGTAATGAAAGCAATGGAATAGTTTGAGATGCTGGCTTTTCCTGCCTTGCAGTCATGCAGGGCAGTACTTGGGGGAAAAAAAGAAAATGATCCAGAGCCTTCATTCCAAGAAAGAGTCTAGACATTAAACCACTGCATAAAAAGCTATAGGAAATTCAAGGATTTCCTTACAAGTACTTGCATCTTTCTTTCCTGGCGTATTCTAGAAGTTGCAAAGAAGACCATTGACTTCTCTGAGATTTGCAGTACCAAATAAATTAGACTGAAAGGCTCCATGGGAAGTGGGCCAAAGGAAAGGACACCTCTTAGATATATTTTGCATTTCACTATTCTCCCTTATACATTTCTCTCCATGGCAATTCTTTCTCTGTCCTTAATGAAACATGCTTTGAAGTAAGTTAAATGGTCAAAAAAATGCATTAAATTGTTTTATTTTAAAAAAAGTTAAATCACCAAAAATTAGTTAAGCTATATTTTCAATAGAGCAGAAGTTGTAAATATGGGAGTCATTATTTCTCCTGGTGTTGATGCATTGGGCTCAGAAGTCAACTGAAATTGTTCTGCCCGTCTTTCTATAAGTGATGAAGTGACAACAATGCCAAGCAACAAAGAAAGAAAACAGAAGGTCCTATAGAACAGTTTGAGTATTGGGTGCTTTTTAGAGCTGGTGATGGTTGGCTAAAGCAAACCACGGAAATAAGACAAATCTGTACATCCGGTACCCTATGATGGTCCTTCGGAGCAGAACAAGGCTATTTGGAAGTGAGGTGTCCGTGGCAGATGTCAAGCAGGGCCTGTCCGTGACATTTGCTAACAAAATGTCACTAGAAGGATAAGTTTTTCTGCTATTTGAAGGTTTAGGGGCGACAAGTGTGGCTTTCTTCTGATTGTTTGTGTTGGCCAACTCCCAGTTGCTTTTTGAAGGTATTTATTTTTATAACTGTTGCATTTATCACAGTGGATTAGCCAAGTCTGTTGACTTCAGTGCTTTGGCACAGGCTGTCAGAAATTATTTTAGCAATGCTGTGCACTGGACAAAGTGCATTTACTTTTCAACCTCTGCTCTCACTTCCAAGCAATCAGCTACTGAGGGTTTCATTTACAGTCAAACGCTCGGTGGAGTTCCTAGCTGCAGCTTTTTGTTGTACATTGGATTTTTGTTTGTTGAAATCAAAGAGAAAGAGGAAGGACCGTATCCACCTAATGGCTTATGGCTACCAGTAAATTGTGGCTATTCCACAAGGAGGTATAAAGCACAGTAGGATGTTTTCAGAGATGTAATAAATCTGGTGGGATTGTCATGAGGAGTGCCAACACCATTTGAGAAAGAGGAACTAGTGGCATTTCCTTTGCTCCATCTCAGGTTCAATCTCCACAAAGGCTTGAATACATGGGTCATATTCTCTGCTTGGCAAGTCTGTCATTTTTGAGCAGCAATGGTCTGGGCCCATCATGTGTACATCTTTTTGCATAATGCCATGCTTTATTTTCAGTCAGTGTTTTGGGGCAGATGAAGAAAAAACCAACACCCTCTCTTTTGGTCAAACTGGTTGAGTTTGGATCATACCTTCAGGGCTGCACAGAACTTTTAATGGAACATATTCACCCTAATGAATATTGTTTGAGGTAAAGAAAAAATTAATCTGAGGTAAAAGCACATCATAAAAGAGTTATATTGAAAATTATTAAGTATCTCCTCTGTGCCATTATCTTCAGCAAAATATTCACTGATTTTCTCTTGCTTGACTTGGACTAACCTTTAAGTTCATGTGCGCCTTTAAAGTAAACAGCCACTCACTTCAGAAGGGCTTCTTGCTCCTGCAAATTAGTTTGTTCATTCTCTTAATAATTCCACTTGCCTCCCTTGCAGATGAATGTCACTGCAACCTCTGTGCTTCCATGCTAGAACCTGATCTCGTCATTCACTTCAAAGATGCAATTCACTGCCAAATACCTCACCTTCATCCATCTCAATCTAAACTCAGCAAAATGACCTCTCAAAAAGTACTCTACAGAGGCACTCTCTAATCAACATCAGTTTAGAGCTTTCCCCGTTAACTTCACGTAGGCAGATTGTTTTCCATAATTAGACACCGATAGGCTTTGATATAACTAGCTGACATATAGAATACATATTCATTTCTCCCCCTGACTTCTTGAAGGACCTGAGTAATGCAAAAGAAACACCCGGTGCATTTAACACTAGTCTCGAGAGCTTCAGACTTGTCTGAGAGAGTCACTGAAGCACTTCAGGTAGAACTCTCATCTCTTGTTAAAATGAGGAGCTTAGGACTGTGTGATGCTCTTAATGAGCTAAGAGGCTGTATTTAGGTAAAAAGTAGAGAGGGACTTGCAACTCATATCCCCTTATTTTCCTTTGATAGATGGACTGTAAGGGGTAAAAATGATCTTTCAGGATGAGAAAATGAAGACATTAATAGAGCTATCATAGCAAAAAATTGATGGTTTTGTAATTACAGCCCTGAGCTGCTACTTGGGGCTCACGGGTGATCACTGCTGTGGACTTTGCTTGATCCGTCTTGTCTTAGGCCATTTGGAGATACTCTACTGCAGATAAACATTTAAACATATGCTTAAAGTTATTCATATGTAAAACACCCCTTAAGCTCTCTCTACTAAATATGACCTTGATCTCTTGGTGCTGCAGTTCCCCAGTGAAAAATAGAAATACGATAACAGCTTTATCGGTCTGAAAACTCCCAACAGTCCCACGCTACTATTTCTCATGTAACATAACAAAACATATCTATAAGCGTGATAGTATTTGCTGGCTTGATTCTGCCCTTTCCCTTCAGTGAAATTAAATAACAGCTGACTCCAGAGGCAGGCTGATTGATTTCAGTGAAACTAATGCTACTACTCAACAAGAGTAAAGGCAAAAGTAGCGGATGCAGACACCGAGTAGGTTCTGTTATTCCCCAGTTACTGCCACCGAGCTCTGGTTATTTTGAGAAAGCCTGTTCATATTTTCTCTTTTATTGTCTCCCCTGATCTCTTCTTTTTGCCATTTCTTAGCCTTATAGAATAGTCTAAAAACTTACCATTTGACTGTCAGTTTTAAAATCTATTTCTGAAATTTTCAGGCTCCTCAAGTGAGCATTTAGAACCGCCATATCTCCAAACCATCTGTGATTATAGGAAAAAGAAAACACTTTAAAAGTTGACAGCTGACTTTCAGAAGTCTTTAGTAATTGCAGCACCAGTTGAAATTATTGAGAACTAATAGTCTGAAATGTTTTGGAAAGTCAGGGCATGGAAGGGTTCATTTGCATTCTGCTGCTTCCAGCCCCATAATTTTCTTCTGTTTTTCAATGCGTTGTTGTTGAAGATATCAAGTTTGGAGGTGATTAAAACTCAGTAGTTCGTTTCGTCTTTAGTATATTGTTTTCAACATTTCCAACAGAAGTAAATGCTTAAATCCCATTAAATTGGAGTCTAAATGCCTTAGGTTTCTTTACAAATCCTTCTGGTAGGCATCAGATATCAAACAGACAAAACAAAAAAATTAGGCTGAAGCCAGGGTATTTTTCTGTCCCTATGGGGAAAAGGGCATCCATTATGCAATGAATCTTCTTTTGTAATGGTTTGGTGGCTTTGACAAAATCCATTTTACTTCATTGTCCTTTTACTTTACATAATGTCCATAAAATGGGAAAACAGAAGATGTTATTGCTGATCAGAACAATTAGTATAAAGCTCTTGAGTAAAATAATGTTGAAAAAAAAAAGCAACCTTTCAGGCCAGACCAACTTTTTCAGAAAGTGTATTCTGAATGAAGGGGTATGATTTGTCTTGCAGTACCCAAAAGTACCCAGAGCAGTTTTTATCTGTTGTCTTCTGATCAGAAATATAAAAGAAGCCGATTTATTTCCCCTCATGTTACAATACCCAGTACATTGCACGATACTGGAATCAATATTGCCAGACAGGTAAAGCTTAATTCCACCATGATCTCAGGGGATGTTGGAAATTCTAATAAAATGAGATTTTATGAAATTGAAACAATTAAGTAAGCTTTTTTTAATGATAGACTGGGGAAGACCTGAAACAGGATCCGTTTGGGAGACCCTACTCTCACATGAACGCCTCTGCATTTCAGAGAGGAGTTGCAGCCAGGTGTAGGGGTGTGCTCACATGTATGAAGTTGTAAAGGAGGCTTAAAGGTCTTTTGTAGCAGAGAGAAAACCAATAACTGATAGCTCATATAATCTGGCTTTACCTCGCGATGCCCCAGTCTTCCCTAGGTGAACCCCCGTGGTGTGGAGGACACCTCTGAGGAGGGCAACTACACTGACTCCGCAGTTTCCACTGATTCTTACTGGGAGTCAGACTCCCATTTTTCTCTGCTTTTTGCCCCATGGTTTCCAATGAATGTACCCACCCTGCTTTTGTCGAACTGTGCTGGGCTCCTGAGGGACCTTCTCTTGCTAGGTGGAGGCTGTGGGGACAGGAGGGAGCGAGGGGCTTTGGCTTGCTCAGTGCAGAAAACTCCAGGAGCATCCATGAGAGATGCTGGAAGTGTTAGGGGAGGCCTCGTAATTGGAAGGCAGCTTTGTTGATGGTTATTTCATTAGAGAGTACTCTTTAATTAAAACGGGGACTCCAGAGAGCACTTTCTCGTCTCTTTCTTCCCATCCCTCCCCTCACGTGTGTGTCTACACTCATTAACCACACCACTTGGCTGTTCCTTGCACGGGCTGAGCATGGGGCTGGTTCCTCGCTCAGCCTTGGCCAAGGGGCTGGTGTGTGGGCAAGCTGAGGCCGAGGTGTGGGCTCAGGCCCTGCAGCGAGCAGGTCACCATCCCCTAAGAGTCCCTCCCATCTTTAATCCTTCCTTCCCTCTGATTCATCATGCCGATTTCAAGCCAGGGGCCAGGCTTGGAAGGCAGAAATGTGTTTGGCTTTAACCTCGGCGAGATGGGGCCTGCTCGGACATGTCCACAGGCACGAGAAGCAGGAGTTTCCCCAGCGAGCCAGGGCTTTCCTGGCCTGCTCCCTGCCCGAAGCTGCTTGACATAAGCTCATTCTTCCGAAACCTCAGTATTTACACAAGCTCTGTGGCTGTGATTTACCCTGTGTCCAGCTGCTGATACTTATCTCCACTTTTCTGAAGTAAACAATTAAAATCAAAAGCTTCAGGAGAACGCTTCTGCTGTTGTCATGCAATTCATATGGCTCCCCCCAGCTTGCTCCGCATCAGCCTGCCTGCAGCCACGGCGTTTCCCAGAGCCATGTCCAGGAGCTCAGCATGGGACAGGGCTTGGTAAGGGCAGTGAACAGACCCTCTCCTCCTACAAACCCCTGGCACACCGGTGTTTGGATACAGATCTGGAGTCCTGTTCCTTAGCGTCACACTTCCTGATTAGAGGGAGATGCCACAGTCAGCTCGAGTGTCCAATTGTTTTATAGGAAGAGTGAAGAAGATCAGAAGATAAAGAAAGACCCGAACAGTACCAAGTGCAGCTCTTCAACGATTTGTACAAATGGGCTTTTGTCCAGAACACCCTTAAATAATAATACTAATCTTCCACATAGAAAAGTAATCCTATTTCCAAGTAATACACTGGAAAAAGAAAGAAAGAAAAAAAAAAAACAAAAAAAAACAACAAAAAAACAGAATATTTTAATTCAATTAAATCACAATGAAAAGCAGAAGACTTAAATAGATTGTCTGTCTAGTATAGCTGCTAATCTGTCTCATGTTCAGTGATCTGGTTCACCCTGCATAATCATAATCTATTCTGCATATGTTGTTCCAGCCTGACTGCATCCCAAAATATTTTGCAGAGTTAATCAAATGCAGCCTGAAATTCAAAGAACAGGCGAACAGTTAAGATGTATATGCAAGAGATAAATGTATTGCTTTCAGGTACAACTTGGAAATAGATAAAAAGCCTCAGCTCTTTCAGGGCACTTTCTCAAAGCTCCTGAAAGCGTGTGCAGTAGGTCCTGTGAGTACGCAGAGGATCGCAGCAATTCCAGGTGTGCTGCAGCTTGGTTTCTGTATCTACGAGTTAATAAAGAGGAGACAGAGGATGTTCAATCATCCCACTACAGGCAAGCAAAGTTCAGTAGTCAGATTTCTTTCCTACTTATAAGATGTCTGAAGGAATTAGCAAAACTGCCTTTGAAACCAGTAGTGTCTCCACTGCCTTCACCCTAGCAACATTCATTTACACCAGTTAAGAGTTTAGCTGAGACCTCCAAAGAGAGCTAGGCACCTAGATGTCTTTTGAAACTCTGGGAATTTTTCCCAGATACTTTTCAGAGCTTTTGTGATTGCCTGACTCTTTCCATTTCTCAAATTCCTTTTTATTTTTTTTTCTTGGCCTCCTCTGACCCAGCCTTACCCTTCTTTCCTTTCTTGAGGCTTCCAACCTTCTTCTGAACCATTTACCCTTTTCTCTGATCAAAGTCTGTTTTGGTCTGAGTTTGGGAAGAAATTCTCTTTAGTCAGTGTTTTATCAGAAACATTTGGCCCTGTGCTACCAGTCCAGTACAGCATTATCATCTTTAGCTGCTTTATTAGAAGTTGTGCATAAGCCCGTTTTTAAGTAGGAAATCAGGCAGAAGCAAGTCTCCTGTTTCCTTCCAGCCACAGCTTTCAGAAGTCCTCAGCTTAAATTTCAGCCATTTCTAATTAAGAGCTCATCAAACTCCATAAAACCCGCAGGGTTTCCAAGGATCTCTTGTTAATGGCCACACTTAGGAAAAAAAAAAAAAAAAAAAGTACTTTGAGTTATTTTGCTTTCAAAGTGCATTGTGTGCTTTTGTCATCATCTTTCTTTTCTTTCTTTGATATCTGTGGAGAAAATGTCTTTGGAGATGATTTGGTCAGATGAGAAATTATCTATTGAACATATTAGCATTTAAATTTGCTTTTCAAAATGCTTTTGGTCATCAGCTCATACACAAATGCACAAGCATGCACACATGGTCGTGAGTAGGCCAGTTGCATGATAAACTTTCCTAAAGGAAAGCAGAAGCTTTTGCACATTTTTTTAATATTATTTAGACGTTGTTAATATCCAAGAAAATGTTGTCTTTTTTAAATGGTCTCTGAGCTATTTTTGAAGCCAAAAATTATGCATCGACTCGTGCTCATGGTATCTGAGTTTCTAGATAATACAGATCCTGCTTTTGCATTACTTTACTCCCCATAAATCAGTCCCTGAATCAAACCCCCTTAAAAACGTAAGTGCAAACATAAAAACTGCAAATGATAGGATAGTTAGTCTGTTACTTAAAAATGAAGGAGAGGAAATAACAAATGATACAGAGAATGAAGTATTCAATGCCTTTTTTGGTTGCTTCTTCAAAAAAAAGGTTGATTGTGATTGTATAATAATGCAGTAAGTTTTAACAAGGGGATCATCTAAAATAGCAGAAGACTGTGCTGGCTAAAATGTAGATAATTTAGATGTTCAGCAATTCAGCAGGGCCTGATGAAATCTACCCTGGAGTACTTTGGGATCTAGCTGAAACAATCCCAGAGTGATCAGAGATTATCTTTCAGAGTTCGCAGATGACCAAGGTAGAGTCAGAGGCCCGGGGAAGGGTAAACATAGAGCCTATTTTTACATAGGGGGAAATGAGAACCAGGGGGATTATGGAACAGTAAAACCCACTTCAATACCCCAAAAGTTTCTAGAATTAGCTGTTACAAGCACTCAGAGAATAAGAAGTTAATAAGAAACAGCAAATATGGATTTGTCAAGAGCAAATCATGTCAAACCAGTACAATTTCTTTGCAGGACAGATGAACTAGTAAATAAAAACTAAGAAGTAGATAGGATGTGTGTTGATTTTTAGTACAGCTTTGCATGCTGTCATTTGTGGTGTACTCGTAGTTGAAGAAGTAGAAAAATGTCCTCTATTTCAAATTGCTACAATGTGGGTATATGACTAACCTGTAAATTAAGGCTCAAAAAGTAAATAGGGGCAGTTTCCTGTCAAGGTGGGAGGGGATGTCAAATGGGGTCCCTCTAGGCTCTGCCCACAGGGCTGGGTAGTGCTCAGTACTTCACTCTTTTGGATGATAATAGATAAAGCACGCTGATACAATTTGCAGAGGTCATGTTGGGTAGAACTGCAGCATTTTGGAAAGGAGAAACAGAACACAAATGATTTTAGTACCTGGTAATTTGAAATTAACAACCTGAAATGCCAGAAAAAAAAAAAATCTTAATGGTTGATGAAATCAATCAAGTGCAGAACAGAATGAGAAACAGAAAATACTTCACAAGGGAAGCAGTATTTACAAATTAAGACAATTAAGGATGCAGGGCACTGGAAGATCATAAACTGAATATGGTATAATGTGATAAAACCGCTTCAGAAAAGACAACTCATGCTATGGAGAGCTTTAGTGAGACTTGTGGGTAAAAGACGAGGGGTAAACTTTGCTTTTCAGGCAACCTTCGTACAGCCTTGGCTGTGTTCCGCTTTGGTTGTGCAGTTTAAGAAAAATCTTGACAAATTGGAGAGAGACTAAAGGAGAGCCATAGGAATGATAAGAGGTTTGGAAAACGCAACCTATGAGGAAAGATTGAAAGAATTGGATTTGTTTAGTCTAGAGGAGGGAAGACTGATGGGATGTGATAACATTCCTCCAATATGTAAAACATTGCTAGAAAGAGAATGGTGATGAATTGTTCTTCATAGCAGCAATGAGTAGGAGAAAAATAATTGGTGTGAGTTGAGATATTAAGAAAAGCTTTCTAGCTTCAAGTTCAGTGCTAAAATAAGCTGTGTGAGAAGGTTACTGGGCCTGCTTCTTTGGAGGTCTTTAAAAAAAAAAAAAAAGTTGATCATCTGTGAGGAATGGTCTAGGAGTACTTTATATTGCCCTCTGTGAGGGAAAAAGTTAGATTGCAGCTTTGGGTGTCTTCTGGCCCTTACTTCTTAGTATGTAAGGGTAAATGCATTTCAAGATTAGACTGAATAAAATGTTAGGAACTGGCAGGTGGATGGAGTGTTGATAGTTTACCTACCCTGTTTTTTTCAGAGGGATTAGGCTTTAGAAGCATAAAAGTTCTTATAAACATGAAAGATTTTATTCATTCAACACTCGTGCATGGTTTACAGTAGGTGAGGAACAAAGTAGATGAAGGTTCATCAAGGCTATTCTAGTTCATATATTATATAAACTGAAATCTCAAGGCCAAGTGTCCTTTAACTGAAATATCCTTCATGTTCCGGGAGAGGCATTGTGCCTGTCTCATCTATGGTTATTTGGACAGCAGACAATGGGGAGTAATTGTTCCATATGATCTTAGTCTTCCTCAGCAGTTCCTTGGTGGTGCTCATACAGTTCTCTGCCTTTGTTTGGTTTTTCTTCCTTACTGTGCCATGATTAGTGATTAATGCATTTTTTTTTAAACTGATGGTTTGTTATTTACTGCTGACTGTGAGAGAACTGTGACCAGGTGGAAGTGATGCCTTGATGCAGATGCACCCTTCCATTCCCAAGCTCACTGCTAACAGGTGAATGTTGCTTCCTGGAAACAGAGCCCTCCCTATTTAAATCACAGGTGACTTTTAGATACATAGGTCCATAGAGGTTGGGATTGTCAAAGTGTCTATGAGCTCCTGAGACTGATGAACATCTCATTGATGAAACTAGGGATAATTTAGGGTGTACTTCCTTTTTTCCTCTTTCTTTCTAGATTGCAACTGCAAGGGCATAAATGGTATCATATACTGTTTGTTTTTTCATGCACGAATACAGAAATGTAAAAGGGATGTGAAGGTAACGTAATTGCAGTAATAGCACACAGGTTTTGCGTAAATGGGAGTGGCCTCCAGAAAGGCCAAATACCTATAGCGGGCTGCATTTGGTATTTCATGGTGCTTGCAAAAACAAACCACAAAAAAGTCCCAAACACTGTTGTTCTTTCACCCCAAAGTGCCTTTTGAGCATTTCCTCAGGACTAGTCTGTACTGACTTCATGGGAAGCCTTCCCCAGGTGAGGGCCAGCTGGCACAGTGCAGGGCTGGCACTGTGTTACCCTGCTCGGGCTTGCCTCTCCCTGGGGATGCCACGGCCCCTGTGAAGCCCAGCTAGCTCAGTACAGCAAAACGAGCTACAGTATGGCTGTGGTTACAACCCAATGCCCACAGTCACTTTGGACCAGCAGCACAAAGTGTGCGGGATACCTGGGTACTGGAAGTTCAGTGGTTTTGCTGGTGATCACCCTAGTGAGAAGCAGAGAAGTGGAGGCTGGCAGCTGTCCTGCACTCCCAGCACCCTGTCCTCCCTCCCGAGGTGCTGCTCTGTGCATCTGGGCAGCGAGAGGCAGTAGTCCGAATGTCAAGAGCTGGTCCTTGCCTCGGGAATGGCACCACCGATCTGCACGTTTAGCATTGGGGTTGCCGTTTTTCACGCCATGGGGGCTGAGATGCCGTTAGGTAGCCTGAACGTAGGTGTGAGGGCGGCTGCGCAGCGTTGCTGGCTGCCCCTGCGCCTGACCCTCGCTGGGGCTGGCCCAGCGCAAGCCAGACAAGACGATTTCCAGCTGCACCGACCAGTTCCCAAATTCCAGTCTTAAACCTGGGACCAAACAAAGCAATATCCAGAAGGTTTCTTGTTTGGGGTGTGTGTGTGTGTTAAGTGTGTTGTTTTGCTGCACAGCTGCACCATCCCAGAATAAACTGCCCTAACTGGAGACAGAGCCTGTGTGGACCAAGGAGACCTCTGCCTCTGGATCGGCGCTTCCACGCAGCGAGCCTCTGTGTGATCCCACCTTCACACTTAGCCTGGGGAACAGGAAAGGTTAAAAGCCAAAGCTACGTGTTATGTTCCCGCAGTGAATGGACTTCTTTTCTGATAAAGATAACAGGCGAGATGTTCCCCCTCCCCACGCACACCTTTTTTTTTTTTTCTTTCCCCCTTGCTGATCCCTTCTTCTCACCCCTCTGCTGCACACACCATTTCTTCCGCGCTCCATGTTATAAGTGGGGGAGATTTCTTGAACCAGGGGCCTCCTGCTTAATGCACTAAGGATTCAGTCAGGCCAAGAATGCCTGTAGCATATGGGGAAGGAAAGGGCCAGCAGTGAGCAAGCTTGGACAGATGTGCTAAAGAGGGAGCGTGGTGCTAGTGGGGGTGGAGAGCGCTCCCCCCAAGCTCTCCCCCCAGCCGTGTCGGAGGGAGGCCAATCAGGAAAAGCGGACCCTTTTTAGGACCCCAACAGTTAGGGAGAGCCCCTGAGGCATTTTTGGCCAGGAGGTTGCGCGCACACACACGCGCACACACACACGGAACAGTTCAGCAGCAGTCCAATCCCAAGTGACATGGAGCTTTTTCTTAATTCAGAGCATATTTCAGGCTTTGGTTTAAGGGGAAAAAAAAAAAAACAAAAAAAAACAACACACACACACGCACAAGAAAAAACACCAACAAACCAACCAACCCATAAACCATAAAGAATCTATTGAAACAATTGTAAGGGGAAAAAATAGAATGTGGCTGCAGCCGAAGCTGTTAGTGAGATGTAGGGGGGAGATGAAAAATAAAAGAAACAATTACCGTTTTTCCCCTCAGGCCTCAGATCAGCCTGGCACAACACAGACCTGCATGGGCTGCTTTCCAAAAAACCAGAGGTGTCTCCCCAAAAAACATTGCTGTCTTTGGGTGAGCTTCTGGTTGAACAGGGCTGTGCGATAGGTACGGCTCTGCTCATTCACACTTTTATAGGGCAGCATCTCTTGTATTTCTCAGTGTTGTTTCTCAAGTAGAAGCTTGATGCTGGATGATCTGTAGTCTGTCATCTTGCCTGTTCTTGCTGAGCATCTTCATTTGGGGATCTCAAAGCACAGTTGAAGCAAGAGGCTTGCAAGCTTTCCGGTGAGGTGAGGCCATCTGATGAGACTCCCCTTGCTAAATGCAGAACCAGACCCTTCAGAGTGTTCAAGTGATGTTTAAAGGGTGCCTGGCAGGACTGGGAATGGAGTCTGACTAACTCCAACCCTCCTATGTAAAATCTCTCTGCTGTGTGATCTTTCCTTACTCTATTTCTTTTGTTCCACATACTGTTAGCAGTTAAGAATTGCGTGTCTGGGCATTGGCACCCTATACAAAGAGCAATTGAGTTGGTCCCTGCCCCAAATCCCTTCCAGTCTTTGCTCTCAGGGACAATTTTCCTCTAAAGGTAATTTAGATCCACAAAACTCTTAGCACAGCTTGTTCATTACTGCCAAGGACCTGCAGTGCAGGATGCGTCTCCTCAGTTAACATCTGGTTTTTGACCAAATCGCCTCAGTTTCTGCATGGGCCCACAGCTGATATAAAATGCTGAGAAATTATGACTATTTTTGTTGTTTGGGTGTTTTGCTTGTTGTTGTGCTTTTTTTTTTTTTTTTTTTTTAAACCTGCAGTTCATTTTGACATAATGACCTAGATTCTACTTAGAATTGTACCCAGGCAGTTCCAAAGTTACAAAAATTACTCCCAACTTAACTCAAGTGCAAGGAGGTGAAAAAAGAGCGGGGGGGGGGGCGTCACAAGAGGGGATCTTTGGCGTCAGACCAACAGGAGCAGTCGGTGTCCTGGGGAAGAGATGCATGTGCACATTAGGAGGTGACATCTGCTCCTAGGGCTACATCTTCACATGCTGGCCATGAGCCTGCTGCCACAGAGAGAAGTGTGGCTTCTGCAGGCAGCATCGTCTACCTGCGTGCTATGGGATTTGGGGTGAGGTGTCCATGTGGGAGGTTTAGGCATGCTGACCCAGATTTTTAGTCTTTTTTTTTTCTGTCAATTAGGTCAAGAACAAAGGAAGCAGGCAATGAAAGCTCAGTTTCAGAGGGACCTGGGGTGCCTGAGAAATTCTTCACCCTGTTTTTAAATGATACTTAAGCACTTAAATTTTTAAGGCACTGTATTCTTCCACTGCTGTCTGGGCACTAGTTTGAATTCAAATCAATGAAAACTCAGTAGGAGTTAGATGTCTGGAAATAGGTCTCCTATTGAGGACTTGAAATGGAGGGTGGAGCAAAGCTTGTGTGTTTGACAATGAAGCTGCGCTTTGTCACCCAACGTTAATTGTCCCCATAGCCCCTACGGCTGTGTTCCAAGGAATTCCTTGGGTATTTCTGGCTATGTTTTTACTGGTTTGCTGTTCTGGCTCTGTATCTAATGCTCACCAGGATTATCCACATGAAAATAGGAAGACTTTGCAATGAAAGCAGTAGCAGCAGTTTCCTTGGCTTTAGTGGCAGCCTTTTGGGACCTAACACCGATGATTTCACCTAAAATTAGACATTGGGTCTAATGGCTCTGATTTAAGAATCTTGATTCATCTCTGTATCACCTAAGGCACTAGGATGCCTTGAAGCCTTGAGGAGCAGCTATTGAGATTAAAATAGATAGTGTGGCATTACTGCCTTCTCCATGGAATGCAAGACAAGCAACCTCTAAACAAAAAGTCAATTATTGTAGAGGTCTCTAGTGAACTTGGAAAGCCTGAAAGCAACACAGGATGAAACCAAAGTGTAAGGGCACGGGATCTCTTTTCTTCATCCCTTGTTTGACATTACAGGATTAATTGTTATTTTTCAAATTCTTCATTTCCTCACACCTTTGGGCATTTTTAATTTTTTTGTGTAACTCCCTTTAGACCAAACCTGGACTACCAACCCCTCCCCATCAGTTTATCTTTAAGTTTGCGTTATGTTTACAGTATTCTGCTGAACTCTGACACGTCGTGCTTTAGCCCTTTCTTCAGCTCACACAGAAATCCTGGCCACGGTGCAGGCAGGGCCATACACCAAATCCAATTTGCTGAATGGGAAGGTTGAACGTGTGGAGATAAGATTTCCAGCACCTTCTAGTCCTGTTGCCTTGTGCTGAGGGGATGTTACTGCGCAGTGCGGCCCACAGCATGGCCTGACCATAGCAGAGACCAGCGTGTTAGGAAACATCATTTCTCCTCTCCGTCAGTAGGGAGCTCATGCTCCAGACCCACGTTTCAGAGTCTGTACCCCAAAATTTTGTCAAGAAGTTTCTCTTTGGATAGGGTGCACTGAGGCCTCAGTGGCAATAAACTCCAAGCACATTGTTGCCGCAGGCCTCACCTGGCGGAGGCCGTGGCCACAGCGCTCCCTGCAAGTGCGTCTGTGTCCCCTGGGCTGGGTGTCGCCGTGGGTAATGCTGTGCTTCCCTGCAAGGTTCCTCTTGGAGTTTTATTTTGATTTGCGTCTGTTCCTTGTGTGGCTTAAAGTTTGGCTCAGTCTGGACAGGCGCTTGCTGTAAATGTGTTTTTTCCCTGATAGAGGTAAAAGCATGAGATGGGTTAGCGGGCTGTTGCAAAATGTTGTTTTTTGCTGGGTGCTCTTAATTTTCATCCACGGTCACAGAGGGGAATGGCAAGTAGTCCAAATATGCTCAAAGGAATTTAGAAAATACAAAAGGAGTTAAAAATCAATGCTTTTGTGGGTTAAGGGATGAACACGGAATCCTCTGAGTATCCAGATAAATGAATATGCTGATGAAATCAAAGAACTGCGAATTCAAGTGAGTGTTTACAGGCTCCCAAATTCAGTTAATTTATGACATGTTTAATATGTTTTTACAAATGTTTGCTGTACTCAAGTAGTGACGATGCTTTATTTGGTCAGTAAAATTCCATCCTGCCTGCAGTACGCAAAGACCTGAATGTCACAAGGATGTTCTGTGTCTAAGGAAAAATATTCACTCTCATTTTAAACAGATATTCCAAATTCTTCTTCTCTTTTTAATAGAAATTTAAACCTGTCGCTGAAACCACTAACAGGACTTTCCAATTCTCACTAACATTAAGTGATATTTCTGTTTTTTCTGGTTTTCATTCTTTTTTTTTTTTCTTTTTTTCTTTTTTTTTTTCCACCCTTTTTCTTCAGCATAGCAAGATTGGAAATTAGTGCTGGCTTCAGGCCATGGCTGCATCTACGAGGCCATTTAAAGTTATTGCTCTCTGCTCCCCCTGGGCCAGTAGGAAGTTCAGCTGTGATCACAAGGAAAAAAAAACTAAATACTAGAAATAATAATTAAAAAAATCAGAAGAATAGGTAGTTGCTTTCATGCACTCAGAGTCATGGGTGAGGAGAATTGTGAAAGCAGCTAGAAGTACTGAAATGTATCTTTTTGTGCTGAGATGCTGGGATTGCTGTGGTGAGATTCAGGGCTATGGCCAAGGGAGCTTTATACTGCTTTATACTGAGTTTGGGCTTCTGGCCTCTGACTTCCACGTAGGTGTAAATCAGGAATAGCTCTGCTGAAGCTGGTGGGCTCAGCTGCTGTGCAGTTGGAGCAAGGGAAAGTTCTGAGCATCCGGGCAGGTGGGAAAGAATTTGTAATTTTTCGTTCCTGTTCTAGTTCTTGCACGTCACCTTGTGCAAGAGGCTGACCTGAAGTGAGCCTTTTTAAGCAGCTTGGCTTGGACTAGGATTCAGAAGGTGGATGTAACGTTGGTTGGTATGGGCCCGCAATTTAGTGAAAGAATTTGCTTTCTTAGAAAATATCCCTTCGTGTAGCTGCAAGGCCTCTGGCTGCAAACAGGGAGTTGGAGACAAAGTACTGGCCTGTGCATGCTCACACAGATAGCCTTTCTGCATGTACAAATGTGTGGCTTTTCAAAGCATTTGTGTGGACACTTGAAAGTATCTAGCTTGGTCTAGTGGATATGAAAAAAGCAGATCCTGGCTTATGTGAATGCATGGGTAGCCCCAAGCCCTTTCTTACCCTCTTTTTTTTTGCTTGAAGTTGAATGACCTGATCCTGTGAAATCTGTCCCCACAAGCTTTCTTTTCAGTGTTGTACAGCAGTAGCTTCTGGGCAAGATTTGGTTTTGTTCTTGAGATGCAAGCAGTTTATGTCTGTACAAACAGAAGTTTTCTGGGAGGGAATGAAGGGAAGCCTTGAACACATTCACATTCAGTGAAAAGGTGGAGGAGTTTTCAGATTCTCTGTGAAGAGGGAGGGATGTTGTTTAGTCCTTCTTCCAGCACCACACATACAAACCATGACCCAGATCCATGAAACAGGTTATGGTGTGGAGAAAAGATGAAACTTTTATATGAAAAGAGTCACCAGAATGCTTCGGGTCCTCCTGATGCTTCCCTACTCACAGCAGCTCTGCATTTTTATTCCTTTGAAAACTCAACTTTCCACTCAACTCTGAGGTGATTAAATCCAGACGTTGATGGAGCTAAGGTCCTGCTTGCTATTATCTGACCAAAAGGCTCCACAGTTTAAAAGCAGCTCAGGACAATATGTGATGATTTGGTGGTTATTCTTACGAGGTTCTTGGTGGTGGTGCTACATGCTTAAAGCAGATGTTCCTCCTTGTTCCGTCCCCAGCAGCTGACAATCTGTGTAGGTGAGGCAAAGAAGTCTCACATCACATCCTTGGTTAGCAGACCAAGAAACGTTGTACTTTAAGACTGCTTGTCCTACAGCTCAATTCAGTGGCATATCCATTTCTCAGATTAATTTGAATGGACATAGGCCTATGCTTCCCTGAACAGAGATTTTGCCATACATTTTAAAATTTAAGAGAATTCTTTTAATTTCCACCCTTGGGTTTCCAGTTTCTCCCGTGGCAGTCAGCTGGCAGATTCTGCACAAGAAACTCCTTGCTTTCCTGTTTGTTGTGAAGGGTTAAAAAATAAATAGCAGCCTGTGTTCTGGGGTGCCAAACTTTTTTCTTCTGCTCCGTCTCCTTTTGATTTAAAAGCTTTGTTTATCTCTCTGTAAAGTCACTGGCAGGCCATAAAGAGATATATTGCCTTGGTGCAGACAGCACAGACTCCGCTCCTGGGAAAGCAATGGACTGTGAAGTTGAGTGTGTGCGTGTGTGGGCCCGCTCATAATTCAGGAAGGGTTCTCTTTTGGGAAGCTCCCAATGGACACCGCCTGCAGCCGCTTTCGGCTCCTTGTAGGAGAAGTGTGCATGCATCCAGGAGGGTTGGTCAGGCCCTCGCTGCTTTTGATGTTCCCATAAAGCCATCACTCCAAGGCTTGGACTTGCAAGGCTATTGAACTCAGTCATAATATGGTGGATAAAGTCCACCTAGTGGTTTTAGGATTTGTATTTTTTGATCAAGAAATAGTGTCATGTCAGAGCCCAGCCTGAGTGGGCACTCCTGGTTTAGCCAGTGTAGAGCGGGGAGATTCGGTGTCCATCCTGCTACTTGGCTTCACAGACACCACTGGTGGATGAACCTGCGAGTGTGCATGGCTTTGCAGGAGCGGTTCTCGCTTGGGTGACTGCAAGCTGCTGGCCCCTGAGCACACCCTGCTCCCATGGGTGCTCCCACCAGCACGCAGGGAGCAGTGCTCCTGGCTGGGATGAAAGACAGGGGAGACGGAATAGGTGAATTGCTTCTGTCTGGCATTTAGACTGCAGAAACTGCTTATTTGGCTGAGCAGAGGAGACTTGGATTTAATCTTCGATGGAATTGACTTGTAATGTCCTTTTTGCTTATCACCAGAGGAGGAATCTACTGAAAAAGAGGGCAGAGCACCAAGTGCAGCTGAACCGCTGCCAGCAGAAAGGTTATTGATCCCCTGCAAGAGGAGATAGGAACCTGCCTCTCTCCTCTTTTAATAACAAGTCGTGCTTTGTGGGAATTCCCTACCTGGAGTCACAGATTTCCAAAAACCTGAGCCTATGCCTTGAGAACGGGGGGTTGGGAAGGAGCAGACCCCCACTCTTGGACAGTTTCCTCTGCACGGAGGATTAGCATGAGAACGACAGATCATTTCAATCCCACTGCCTTTCTCAATACATTAAGTGACACATAGCCGAGAGGAGGCCCCTGAAGATTAATGCTTTCTACAGATTCAGTTTATCTTTGGAAGCTCCACCAGCATGTTCAGAACGTGGGCCCTCCACCCGCCACTTCCCCGTCCCGCAGACTGTACCCAGCCCATTTTCCTGATGGTGACCCAGAAGGGGCTTCAGCCTCGCTCGCTCTCCTGCAGCTCTGGGTCGCTGTACTTAAAAGGCTGCTAATCACAGCCTCCATCTCAGCTTGTTTGCCTGGGGAGAAATCATTAATACCTTTTTTACAGAGAGGGCAAATCTGAGCATTGCCTGCAAATCTGCAGGAAATTACTTTTCAAGTGACCGATGATATGACCTCTGATTTCCTAATGATCTAGGAAGAGTTCAAGCCCAAGTGCTTGTATATGCGGAATGCCAAATTTATATATACAAAGCATCATAATTACTGTCATGGAGATTTACAGTGCTTTACAAATCATTAATAATCATAATAATAATATTTACCATAACTCTTTCTGGCAGATTAATTACAATTCTCTTTGACCATCCTCGAACTACTTTCCTTATAACATCTTTCCCATTGGCATGAAAATTAAGTACACAAAACATAATATATTGACATAAAGGGTGGCTTTATTTGTATGTGTTTATTTGAGACAAACTCAGCTATTTGCTATTGAAGTGAAAGCATAAGCATCAATGAATCAGCACATCTTTTAAGACAGAACTGAATATTGCTACATTTCAATATGATGTTAGTGGGTAACGTGCTCTTAAATGGCTTTAACAGGCGAGTGTGACTCTTGCTGCTCAGTTAAGGTACCACATTTGCAGTAACAAGTGTATATAAGATGCATACTCGTTTGAATGAGAAGCTTTCATGTCTTTCACACTTGCTTTGGGGTGGAATAGCCACAAATGATAAATGTCAAGTTTAGGTTAGACTGACTGGTCTGTAATTGATGGACTGAGCTGATACAAATTCCTCATTCTTCTCTAAATACCATCAAGTGTATGAGATTTGGAGAAAGGAAAAAAGTAAGAAAATGTTTTCCTGTTTCCTCCGCTCTCGAACTCCTCACTATAACAAGTTTGGAAACAATTTCAGATGGGATAGAAAATAAATGTAGGCATAAAAGATATTTTTTAGTTTTAAATTCTGTGTTTCAGTGTATTTTCTTGTATTTTTATAAGATAAAAGTCTTTATTATGAGCTATTTTATTGTAGCAGTTTTATGAAATTTCCTGTCATTTTTGACAACATGCACTGTTCCTGCCAATGCCATGGGTGTTGTTTCTCTTTTATGAATTATTCTATCTAGATCTGGTTTTATGCATTACTAGAAATCTGGAATTAATAGACCCTTATCCTATGGCTGATTCATTCATTTGAAAGGGCAGTTAAATTGTTATTCATGCTTTTTGACATTGTTCTGTTATCTATTAAAAGGGGAAAAAAAAAAAAAGAAAAAAAGTCAGGCAATATTAACATTTTGTATTTTAGTTTCATGCTTCTCTTTGTTTATTCATCCAAAGCACATTTTGGGTGTAAAACGATCATTCCACTTGCTGTGGTAGTACAGCTTTGGTTGGGAAGAAGTCATCTGCTTAATTGTTTACAGGAATGCTACCCACTGGTTGATGGTTGAAAAAAATCTGGCTCTGAGACGTACCACTCACATCTCTGGTTGTGCACACTGCGAGCTGCAAGGAGCATGAGCAAGTCAAAGTCGTGCAAACATGTAACTTTATATTGAAATAGTGCTTCAAATGTATTATACTGTAATTTAGTCATTTGTCAGACCAACATGAGCTTTAACTGCATTCAGTGTTGTGGCATTAGGCTCCCTACCGAGGTACAACAACCTGCCTATTATGAAAGCTTCCCCAGGATAACAGACAGGCATCTCTGACACCCCTAACCTCAGCGCTACGTCTCATCAAATGCTCATCTCTGCGAGAGACAATTACAAACGCTCGTGTGTTATAATGCAAAACATGGAGCTATTAGAGCCTGCTGACATGGAGAAAAATCGTAATAGTATTTCTCTCCCACATGCCTGTCCTTCAATTTAATTTTATAGAGGGTGTCTCATATAATTTTTTAAAGTTTCTAAAAAAAGACTTAAAGAATCTTTATAAAAGAAAGTGCCAAGCTAGCTAAATGTAGAAGTTGCTGCCAATTCCCCCTTTAATACTGTTAAAACAAATGCAAATTTACAGGCACATTCATACCAAAGCTGTGTGCCAAAGGCCATCAGAACTAAAACCATGTTTTAGAATATACATGTATAAAGTGGGTCTGATGATTCACACAGTTTGAAGCCTGGAGACAGAGCACAGTTACATGATGTTCTTTAATCTATTTCTAATTTATGTTGTGTTCCTTGGTCTCATCCGTCAGTTCCTCGTTCCACGTGTCCGGCAATAGACGGTGCGTGTGCGTGCGAGACATGGTGGCTCGCCTGACGGGGGCCGTTCTGTGTTTATTCATATATCCTCCATTCGGTTTAATTCCAGAGAGATAATTGCCCATGAACGCGTTCTCCTTTCTCAAGTAAATTAGAGGGTTTCCCATCTGGTGCATCCTCCTGAGACCACAAGGAGTTTTCTGAGAATCTGCAGCGGTTCAGGTGGAAGGAGACTCCCAGCTTAGCCGTAACCTTTGAGGTCCTTCCTATTTTCATACTGACACCTATGTCATCAATCCCATTACAGAAAAATTCCTCTAATCGGAAAAGCCTGCTGGTGGAAAACCTGTCCTCATCCTATGAAAAGTGAGAGGTACCATGGGGATGTTTTTGTTGTTAGTGAATCATATCTGGTAGGAGTTGTTTCTTTTCCTTCTGCCACACCTCCAGCCCCCTCCACACCGCCCAGCCAATTGCTTTGGCTGCAGCAGCCCGGGGAAGTATAGCGTGCAGTAATTGCTTCATTGTGTTGCTTTAAGAGGAAAGGAAAATAGCTATTACTGTGAGCAAGTGCTTCTGTTTTTTTCCCCTTTTGCTCTTGTGTGTTTTGGTTACGAAACGTATCCTATTCTGGTTTTGTGAAACTTTCTGTTGCGCAGGTGGAAGGCTGAGAACGGGCACAGGCAGGTAACACAGGCATGGGTAGAGAGAAAACATTGGCTTAGAAAAACACTCTTCATTTATAAAAAGGGAGCAAAACTAATGCTAATTTTCCTCCTGATCCTCTTTATGGAAGGTAACAAAGCAGCATAGTTTCATTCCTGGAAAGCACGCCGAAGCTAGGCTCGATGCCTATGTGCTTTCATCTCATCTTCAGTTACATAAAAGTTAATGGAGATTTGACTTTTGAAATTACTGTATGTGCTTGTTTACCCATTTGGCTATAGATGTAAATACGGAATTTAATGGTCAGTCAGTGGCAGGGATAAAGCTCTATAAATTCGGGGTACTGCCTGTAAAGAAGCCGCTCTTCCATAAGGCTGTTCTGAGAAAAATGAACAAAAAAAGCCTAGCTCCAGTAAACGGAGATCAGACCTGTTACTGGAGATATCTGGAAATTTATGACTGGAAAAGGTATTAGGTTGTGACCTGATGGTCTCCTGCTGCTGAGGCTCCAATGGTGATTAGGAAGAAGTGATTTCATTGCCATATGAAGGCTGCTGCCCTTAGTCCTGCTATTATTTTTTTGTTCCTCATTGAGAAGCAGGACGTGGTATTCAGGGCTGAGAGGCAGAAATGCCTCCCTGCACATACACACAAAGCGTTATCACTGCCAGCTCAGGGCTTCAAAGACCCTTGACTGAAGCTCTGTGTGACTAAGTCCACTTAATTCCCCACCTAACAGAAAAAAAAGTAGAGTTCAGAAGTTCAAGGGACTTTGTGCAAACCGCACGCCTGTGGTTGTCTGGGCTGCGCCGTGAAGGGTTAGGCTGAGTCGCTCGGTGTGCCAGGCCTGGTCACCGTCCCGCAGGGCTTCCTTCTGAGGCAGCAAATGGCCAGAAAGGTGGGGGGGCTTCACACACCACTGGGGGGCCAGAACCACTCTCAAAATGCAGCCCGAGGTGTCACCTTGGGAGCTGTTCGCTGTGAAGTGTTTGGAAGCCTCGTCCCGAGTTCTGGGAATGTTTAGCATAAGGTTGTGTATTCACAGCCATGACAGGCTCATATATAACCCCGTATAGCATCCCCCTTTCCTCCCGACTTGTGTAACTGTTAATAGTAGTAGTCTCCTATGAAGCTTAAAGTACAGAAAGCATTTAAAGCTTATAACATTTATAGATTGCTACAGTAGCCGGAGAATCAAGCTAATGAAAGGATTGGGTGGCTGCCCTGAATTAATATGACCATAATCTAATTCATTTTAACTTCTTTTTTTGCTGTGTATAGAGCTGTCCTGTCCTCCAGCAGCACGCTGAGGCCCACTGGGAGGCCACTGGCCGAGGACAGGAGGTGGCCACAGTGGGGCCGGACCAGGAGAAGCGGTGGGGAGGAACGGCCGCCCTCCATGGGGGCAACGGGAGGGTTAGGAAAGGGTTGGAGCTTGGGAAGTGAGCAGGAGAATGAGAGGTGGAGATAAAGCAGTGTTTTCTGAAGCAGGCTCTCTGCTGTAATTTGAAATTGAGATTTTCCCCCCCTCAAATATTTCCATAGCATAGAGCCTGCTTGCACCCCGATGTTGTCTTCCAGGCTGCTCTTTTCCATTTATGACCACACAGCATTTTACCCTTCTTTCTCAGCCCTCGGCATTCATTAGAGAAATTGTGTCAGAAGAATACTTCTTAGAGTTACAACTCTATGTACGTGCAGTGAAATGTATTTGTGATGCCTACTTCTGTTCTTTGTTCTATCTCCTCCTGTCTGTTATGCTTGTTTCAGCCCTAAAGGAAGGATTCCTCAGTGCTCCATAGATTATCTTGAAGGGTAAGGAGGAGCTTTGGACCTGCAAGTGGTCAGGTCGAGGAGCTGGAGGGGAGAGCAATGATTTTGAGAGGGAGCAAGGCACTGTGGATTGTTCTGATGGATTTTGGTGAACTGTGTTACTGGATAACTGAGTCCAAGTAAATGTTATAGCACAAGTCCACATAACAGCCAGTTTATCCTTCTGACTTTTTCACGTCCTTCTGACAAGCTTTGCATGACACTGTTTTCTGTGTACAAACTTTGGCAGCCCTCCTGTTGACTAAACAGCTACAGAAAATATAATGATGTTATAAAGGACTGTCATATTCTTTTTCTTAAATCTGAATCCATGCATACCATGCTAGGATTTCAGTAGCTTCTGAGAGCTCAAAAGCTAAGGGATGGGCTTGTTCTAGGATGTGGAAAATTCAGTGAAAAACAAGGCATTAAAGAAAGTAATAGCTGGAGACCATTGAATGGTGAGCACTGTTCTTCGTGGACCTGTCCTGAACTCATGCCCCAGCCCAGTTGGAGGACTGCTGTTGTGCTTGGAGTAAATGTAAAACCAAAGCTGAAGCCACTTGTGCTCATTAAAGAACCCACGGCAGCTCTCGCTGTGCTGGATGAGCAACACCTTGCCCTGGTCAGACACTTATTTGAGTGACTCTCCTCTGTGCTGATTGCAGCTATTTATAAGGATTGCAGCCTATTTAGGAGGTTCCCTCCATCACTTTCTTTCTCCATTCAGTCAATGGAGGGAGAGTGCCTCTAAATTAAGTTTCTCCTCTAACTTGTCATCTGAAAGTATTTTTTTTTCTCCTACAAATATACAAGAAGTCTCAAGAGATTAGTCTAGTAATTTAGGCTAAGATGGGTATCTAAAATTAAGTGGTGTTTACATCCCCGTTCTCTGAATGTGTCCTGCATCTTCATTCAGATAAGACATGCCTTGTCCCTTCCTCCTAAATTACAATGTCATGTTAAAGTGTTTCCAAGGTGGCACATCCATCGTGCTCCCACATGCTTCTGTGAATACCCAGATGTGTATGGGGGTGATAAAACCTATTTTATTTGAGGGATCTAGCAAGGAGAAAGATACTGCCTTCAGTAAGAGAAATACTTGCAAATGTTTGTGCATGCTCAGGGATGAAGAAATACATTCAGCTGATGAAAACCCTGGTCCCGCCCTCAGGTAATACATTTTGCAACTACTGCCCTTTGATTTAGGGATGGATTAAAGTTTAAGTGGGTGAATGCAAAACTGTGCTACCCAGATCTGCTCCTGACGAGGTGAGGTCTGGGCGAAGGGGTCTGCAGGGACAGAGGTGTTCCCAGCAAGCAAGGATTCCTCAGGCACGTTCTCTGCAACTTCCCCCTTGCCAGGCTCTGCCTGCTCCATCTGGGATCCTGCAGCGAGGTGCCTGTCCCATCGTTGTACATCTCTTGATGCATCAATGTCTCTCTGAGGGCTCTGGGTGCCACCTCGGGTGCTGGTCCCACTGCCAGCCAGCCTGCAGAGCCCTGCTGTTCCCACACATGTACCTGCTCTCTCCACCTAAACGGTCTAGGACAGAAGCAGTGAATGCCCAGGGTTAGTGTTTACTTTGTTAATCCCTTGGGTAATCCTGCAGACAACCCAGACACCTAATTTCTGGTCCTCTCTGGAGAGGAGACCACAGCTTGCACAGGGGTGGTGCAGGATTCATGGTGTAGTTACCATAAAAGCTCAGCATGGTGAGGTGAATTGTGCCCATACTACTGCTAAGCCATATTATAAAGTCTTCCCTTAAACATCTGAGGGCAAAGCCCATGAGCTCTTAGCCCTGAGGAGGACCTGCAGGGCCAGGCCATTTCAGGATGGACCAGGGAACAAAGCTGGGTGGATGCAAATGCAATTATTTGGTTATTTACACAGAAACACCCTCCCTGTTCCTTGAAGAGGCCTGGAGCCGGGGCTCCATCAGGGAACATGCTGCTGGTTAGGGCAGGAAGCATGGCACGGGGGGCACCCGACCTGGGTGAAAGACAGCTCCTCTGACTCATCAGCCGAAAGCAAAATGAGCTGTATATATTTAAAGCAAAGCTCTATTTTAAAAATTAATGATCTGCAAGGGAGAGAGGAGAAACTGCTTCTCTGTAATGCAGAAAAAGGCCCTGATGACCACAGCCTGGGTCCCTTTCCAGATGATGTCATCATCAGTCTAAATAATAAATTTTTAACGATGTGGAAAAAAAAAAAAAAAAGAAAGAAGGAAATAAAAAAAGAGGGGGACTCTGTTTCAATGAGGAGTAAAAGTAACTGGTGGCAACAGGGTCTAAGGAAAATATATGGTTGGGTGAGGTTTCTGCCCTGTGTAATTAGATTATCCCAAGTGTAGGAGTGAACTGCAAAAGGCACATTGAAATGCCAGTAATTGAGTGCTCTGTGTCTTCCCCTGCCTCATACCCATGCCAAGTGGAAAACTGGGGGTACTTGGAATATATACAAGGCAGAGGGGCATTCTGTAACCGGGGCTGCTAATAATAGGCAGTTAAGATTAGAAGGGAAAGCATGGGCTCTCATCAGCCCAGAGACCAGGGGATATTTTCCCCTCATAAATAACAGGCCACAAGAAATCTATTCAAATGGATTTGTGTTTGGTTGACAAATGTATGCAGTGTACTACCAATGGAGAGCTCACACTGGCCCTTTAATGCGGCTTGAATTACTAGTTAACACCTTCGTTTTCAAGTATGCTGGGCTTTGTTTCGTAGCCACCCCCTGGAAGTGCATCGCCTGTGGCCGTGAGCGGTGTAGGCGAGGTGGGCTCATGAGGAGTGTGGCTATGGGGAGCTGTGGCACCAGCACGGACAGAGGGATTTGGGGTTTTGCACTTCATGCTGGCTCCCCATCATCGGCAGACCTCGGGCGTATTCCGTGGGATCCCAGCCAGAACTGTCACGGAGAAAGCAAACAACAAATCAAACCTTAGCTAATACTGGAGTTGTGCAGGCTATCAGAGTGTGTCTGATGGCATTTTAAGCTGTATTTTAAGTGATCTGACTTCCAGATGTTATTCAGGGCTTGAAATCTGCAGGCACTGCGTATTCCTGTAGAGATGGTCAAGATGGTCCTCCCCATGAAGAACCTACAAACTAAGGAGACCAGACGGCACCTATTTGGGTGTGATGGTCAAGGGATCAGTTGTCCAAAGGCAACAAAAATTAATGTCAGTGTATGGACCAGAACTGCGCTTTGTGAATCTCAATCTTGTATTTTCCAAACTGAATTTTCCGAACTGAACTAACCCCAACCGAAGTTTTTGTGAACCTCAGCTATCTGGACCTCAAACCCTAAATGAAACAGATGTGTTTCATGAGGTTTGGGGTTTTGTAACAGGAGATTTCCATGCTTTTAATACCCAAATCTACACCTGTTCCTCAAACTATAAGGGATAGATTTATGTCATGTACTGTAGTGGGCTGATCCTAACACCCTTGTCGTGAGACAGATTTACTGTAGTTGTCAAGACAGATTTGCTGTAAGAAGTCAATACCTCTCAGCCTGCTGGTGCCTTAAGGAGAAAAGGACTGGATGTTTAATGCTGTAAATATTTTATTCTTGCTCTGCCATACAAACCTTGCATGACCTCTCAAAAACAACTTCTATTATGCCCCAGTTTCTCATGAATAAACTGAGGACAACAACACTTCTGAGGATGGAGGGCATGACTGATGAAAACAGGATAATTCTGACTGGAAAGAAGTAAAAAAAAAAAGTGGCTTTTCCCTTCTAGGCCCTATTATTTAAAATTAATTCTTTTCACGGTTTTTATTGCTCCTTAAATAATCACTTTAGTTTTTTTTTTTTTTTTTTTTTTTTTTTTTTTTTTTTTTTTTTCTGGACCACAGCAGTGCACCTTTTAGACGCCTCTCAGCCTTAGGGTCTCTTGGTCTCTCTCCACTGCTGCTACTGTTCCCTTAGGGAGGGAATAAGGCATCTTGGAAGAACTTTGGGGGTTTGAAGGGCTCAGCAGAGATGCTGAAGTCAGCAAATCTGACATGGGTCTTTCCAGAGTGGAAATGCAGAGGAATAAGACAAATATTCAGGCTTGACTGTCAAGTACTTTTGTCTGCTCTGGGTCTCCTGTGAGAAGAGGGTACATTGCTGCATCAGGCAGGACTCAAACCCCCAGGTCACAAACATGTCCCTTGTATTCCCCTATTTCCCTAAATGCTGTGAAGGGTACGCTGAGCATTGGATTTTCCAATGGGTTAAAGACTCTCTCATCCATCTGAGTCTGGCCCAGCCTTGAACACAACTCACATTTCACCGGTCCAACACATACTTACAGGCTCCTTTATATTATTAGCTCGCATAGAGTTTGCCATGGATGGACAGTTAAATGTTGGCTCTGCTTGTGTGTGCTTTTTTTTGTCTGTTTCGGTTTTGGTACGGAGCTTATTTCTGCTCAGGGCATTGCAAAGCATTCAGAATAAGCATGCGCATTTTCTCTTTCTGTACAGGGCAACGGAGTCAGTTCAGGAAAAAAGATGAACAGTTTGGATAGAAGGACACGGAGCTGGCCACGAAAACTGATAGCACGAGCTGCCCCTGTTTGGTGGGACAGATAATACTGGTGGGACAACTGGAGTCACCTCACTCTTCCCTGGGTGTGCTGCACCAGCTGTTGTGGGGTTTCTGCGCTGGCACACGAGAGCAGAGCTCGGAGAAACAGCAGAGAAGTTGCCAGGGGCTGTCTGGGAGTCCGGTGGATGTGTGTGCAGAGGAAGCATGAACCATTGCACCAGCTATTTGGCAGTTGAGGAGCACGTCTGCGGAAACCAGGCCTTCTCTGAAATGTGAGTTATGCCATTTCTCAAAACTGCGTGTAGCAAGAAATGACTGGGAGGCCAGTGATTCATTCCGGGTTAATGTAAAGGTACCAGAGGGGCTAATATAAAGGAAGAAAATTGATACTGGCTTTGCAGTGTCTGTGTTGCAGAAATGTGTACAACTGTTTCCCAGGGAAAGAGTGGAACAATCCAATGTGATATTAAAAACAAAATATACCCACCCAACAACAAACAAACAGCCATGGGGACGTAAGGGATGGTAACAGTGCTTGGATATCTGTAAATCAGTGCAGACTGCACAGGTATTTGCTTACTGCCATACATTTCATTGCAGCTGAAAGGAAAGGGCCCTTGTGAGATGGAAGAAATGGTACAAGAAAACGTTGCTTGAATTGTAGCACTGTGATTGTTGCGTAAAATACACTCTGGTGTGAAGCCATTGGAGTTACATGAGGGATGGATTTAACCCTTTGGGATGAATACTCTGGGGAAATTAAAACTAGCTATAAAAGCTATATATAGTTGAAAAGGCTATGGTAACATTTTATACGATATGAACCATGTTCTATTCTTTACAGAAACCCATATCTGTAAAAAAGCAATTAGAAGTGCTTCCCTGAAAAAAGGCAATTGAATGCAGTGAATGAACTGCAGGAATTGTACAGTTTCCAGAAAATGGTGGTAGTGAAGCATTTGTGGGATCCATAAAGTCACCATAAATTCCTAACTGAATATGGATTCACTCTCCAACTCTAAAACCACAAGATTTATTTCCTGCTGGCAGGGGAGGTGAAGTTTTCAGAGCTAGATCTGTCTCGAGAATGCCAGCAGGTGGTGAAAGCTCCAGCATGTTCCCAAGTATGCAGTGTTCCCATCATCACCTTGACTGGCTGTGTCCTTTCAAGACGAGAGGAGAAGACAGGTCTGTTTTGTTGTTGTTGTTGTTGAAGACCTGTTGTGCTTTCCCTGTGTGTAACCATAGCGGTGGGAAGGTTTACCAGCACGCACCATGTCCTGTGGGAGCGGGATAGCGTAGTGGATACACTGCTGGTTCCACTCAGGAAGATCTGGTTTTGGTCAAACACTAACTCTGAAGTCGCGTGAGCTCTTTCTGTCTGTGCAGGGAGGATGCTCATGGGCATCATGTTCAAAGTCACACCAAAAGTTTTCTGGCAGCGAGGATGTTTATGGGTGATTCACGTGTTTGGTGGTACAAACATAAACGATGCAGTAAAGGCGGCTTTGTTGCCTTTCTGTGAAATTCCCCATGTCCCCCAGGCTTTGGCTGTTTCATAGGCATACGCTTTGGGGAGGAGGGATTGCTGTGGATGGTGGTGGTTGGTTTTGGTTTGTTTCTTCCTCTGTACGTTCACCTTGGCCTGTTCCTCTGGGCCTGGTCTCCAGTTCCCTTCAGACTCCCCTCTCACAACCATGCAATGCTGAATGGGAGAAGGATGCCAGTTGAGGAGCCCAGAACTTGTAGCCACCTGTAATAGCACCAGAAAGGTGCACAGTAACATGGTTTTGGAGTCCGAAAGCAGGAGGATAAGTCACAATTTCAGGTAGGACAAAAGAAGACAGGGCTGTAAGGATTGAAAGAAGCTGCACTGAAATGGAGAACTCTGTGGCTGCAGAAACTTGTAATTATTTGGGCCCTGTCAGAGATGAATGGCTATGTCTCTTTCCAGAGTCATCTGCATAGCTGGGTAAATGTGATTGCATTGATTTAGCGTGTCTTCAAGAGTCTTTTTACAACCACAGGAGCTAGAAATGTCTTTTGTTGTTGTTGCTTTTTTTAATGAAAGCTGACGTTCTGGAGCACAAGTCAGCAGGAAGTGGGGGCAAGTTTATTGGCTGTTTTGGTGGGGCCTGGAGAATAATTCTTCCTTTCTCCTGTCTTTTGTCTGTTCAGACTGTAAATTCATTGAAGCAGGGACTGCTTTCTACTGTGGCTTGTTACAGCACTTGCTGCAATGGATCTGCGTTCTCAGCTAAATCCCCTAAGGCTTAACAAAATATAAATTAGGATAATGGCATAATATGTTATATGTTAAATGGTTGTGGGGGGTGGTTTGTTTACATGAATTATCACCTTAAAACAACAACAACAAAAAGTCCTCTGAACTCCTGGTGAGGCATTTTGCTTTGTGGCAAAATCTGGGCATTATTCTATGCAACAGGGCAGCCGTGGGGTGGCTGTGCCTTGTATCAAGGGAGAGAACATGGGCTCTGGTCTCATATGTACACTGCTCCAAACTTCTCTAAGCTGTGCTCGCTGTTACCACTGGGAAGTTGCTCCCTGCAATTCCTTTGCACAGACTTCAGTGATTGCCTCATGTCACACAGTCACAGAATCTCAGAATGGTTTGGGTTGGAAGCGCCCTTAAAGATCATCCAATTCCAACCCCCTGCCATGGGCAGGGACACCTCCCACTAGGCCAGGTTGCTCAAAGCCCCATCCAACCTGTCAGAGCTTTGAAACCCAGGAATATATCCCAGAAAGACAAAAAGATTTCTCCTTCCTTCAGCTCCTGTGTCAAGGAGGACTTGGCAGTGCTCAGTTAAAGGTTGGACCAGGTGATCTTAGAGGTCTTTTCCAACCTACATGAGTCTGGTTCTATGAATCCTCAATGCATTCCCTGTCTATTTTGTTAACAGAGAATGTAAAACTAAACTGGGCAGATATGGCAAAGAGGAAGAATACAACAGGGCTGCAGTAAGCCTTGCTCATGCTGCTGTAGGATTTGTCTCATTCCTTCATATAAGTGCCAAAAAGAACATGGATGGTCAGGCCTTGGCATCCAGGCTGTCGTGGACATGTAAGACCTCAGAAAAGATACGTGGAGTGGTGGGTGCCCTCAAAATCCAGAGCAGATTTCTTGTCTATGTTGAGTAAGAAATGGCAATTGTAGTCCTGCTCAGCACCCTGCTCAGCCTGTCCTCTGCACCCTGTTAGATGCTTTGCTTAGGGCAGTGCTGACACCTGGGGGTCTACCACAGTGCAAGGCTTGTGTCACTGCATTTTTTGTGAAGGAAAAGTGGTCTCTAGCTCTTGTTTTGGGTGTAGTTAAGCTCAGCATCAGCAAAACTTTCTGTTACTCAGATACTAGCAGTCTTCATGGAAGCGCATGGCCTGTTTGTCTCTCTCCCAGTGCTGCACTGGCAGCTCTGAGGTTGGAGGCAGTCGCAGACACCTTGGTTTGGCTTTGCAGCACGAAGCAACCCTACCATTGGCAAATATTACTGCCATGGACCAGCCCTGTGTGCGGGTTGCTTGCTAAATCCTTCCTGTGCTGTATCCTGCTCCCCCAGGAAGGGATGCTGTGTGGGCATCCCCTGTCCTCACCCAGTCCTCAGTGGCTCCTGAAGGCAGCGTAGTGCCGCCAGGCCTTCCGTGCTGCTCAGCACAACTGTCTGCACACCAGTACATCCACACACCAGTACGTCCACACACTGGTGCGTCTACACACCAGTACATCCACACACCAGTACGTCCACACACTGGTATGTCCGCACACCAGGATGTCCACACACCAGTACATCTGCGGCCCAGCTTCCGTCACACATCACCCCGCTGTTCCTGGCACGCCTCAGGCAGACCCGAGGGAGCCTCCCTGCAAAAGCTGAGCGGTGTGAGAGCCGAGCGGAGGAGGCCAGCGGTCTGTCAGCAGGTCGTCCAGCCTGGGAGGAGGCAGAGACAGGCTCATGCCGGCCGCGGCACCGCGGCATCGCTCGCTGTAGATTAATGTGGGAGAAGGTCCCCGCCGACAACCCCTGCGAAACAGTTCAGCTTCAAGTGGAATTGCAGTGGTCCTTTCAGATAAGTGTATTTTTGCCAGCTGATCCACAACAGCACTCCCAGCGGTGGGGAAAGCTGAAGCTGTTACTGTAAATACAAAAGGGAAGACATACTTGGCATCCCTTTGCATTAGAGCTGGCTCAGAAGAACGTCTGCGTAGCTGTTCCACTGCCAAGATGGATTGTAGTCAGATAGTACACATTGCAAAGGAACCAGAGCACACACTGAGATCTGTTGGCTTTTTTTTAACAATAGTTTATTTGTGTTTCAAAGGGATAGTTACAGGAATCCAGATCAATATGCTTGTCCAGAACTGTGCCTTCCTATTTTAGGGCCTGGATGAATAAGAGGTTACTTGAGTTCACATGCATATGGAGGAACCGGTGCTTGCGGTAATGCATCCTCCCAGGCTCGTTACTTTTCCTTTCTGAAAATGGACGTGGAAGAGCTGCAGAGCTGGAGTTGCCATTGTGCCACTTGCTGGAGTTTTTCCTTGCTCCGGCAACATCCTCAAGGCAGTGCTAGTTAGGCGAGGCGCCGTCCCAGTGGGGAGCCAAACACCCCCCTTGGGTGGTGTGTGAGTGAGCATCCATCCGACCTGTCTCCTGAGAGTGTGCTGGGGCTCGGGTGGGATCAAACATGTCTCAAACACAACAAAGATCATTTCAGTGCAATGCTCTGACTTTTTCTATCAAATATTATAAAAGGACAACTTTGATGAAAAGACGTTCAGCATTTCCCAGACCCAGATTTTGAAACCATCTGTATTTCTTCATGGTTTCAGCACTCTCTCCTATTTGTTCAGACAAGAAAAATGCTTCAACTAGTAGAGTTAGTTTCACGGGCTAAAAATCTGCTTCCTGATGGTTCTGTCACTGAAATTGTTTGAAAACCCAGTTCAGACAATGACTTGTAAGTGCTTGGGAATTAGACCTGTAATTGCTTTGAAAATCTGCGGTGTTTATTTTTTGTTGTTTTGTTTTGTTTTGGTCCTATTTTTTCCCTACTAATTATGATATATTTCTAAGAGACCCAGGCAAAACAGGAGTTGGAATAGACACGGGTACCCAGATGGTCGGGGTAATAGTAAGATATTTTCCTCTACAGAATCGTCAGTCCTGATTTATAGCAAGCAATAGATTTCTGACATTTTTAAGCAGGCATGCACAACTGCTGCACCTGGGCTGTTGAGGGTAAAATTGTGTCCATTACTTGAGCATATACGGTATCTTGCTGATGATGAATTATGCTGCTCATGCTTTGAATGGTGCCACTGCATTTTTTGTGAAGTGTAGACTCAACAAAGTATATCAGCAGACGGAGCCAGTTTCTTCTGAATTTCAACCTACAACAACTTTCTCAACGCACACTGGTCTACGTTGATCCAAGGGGCTATCTTGAGGGATGCGTTCCAATGCAGCAGCACTTCAGAGTTCAAATTCTGGTGTCATCTGGCACATTTCTGATGTCTCTTGCTTTTGTGATGACATCCTGTTACATGAAGAATTTTGGCTGGTGCACGGTGTTCTCCTTTCAACTCTTTTGCATAGCTGAGGAAGACACCATCCTGGCTAAATGAGAGCAGTTTGCAGCAGCATGTCTGGTCTTTGCTGTGAGAAGGGCTGCTTTAGTCTTGGCTCGTTTTTCTCCATTTTTCTCCTTCCCCCAAGCCTGTGCATCACCCAGCATGCCAGGTGCAGTGGAGAGCAGGAGAAAGGAGTTGTGATCGAGCAGGGATTGCACTGCCCTCGCTCTGAATTGCAGAGTGGAATAGAAGGTGATTGAGGGGATTGGGAGGATTGTACGAAGGATGTGGATTAGCTCCTCTCCTTCTGTTTGCCACTGCTGACTTGGTTTTCTTACCTGAGCTGGTGTGATGGGGGGAGCGGGGCAGATTCCTTCCGGCCACTCCAGCACTGTGAGGGGAGGAATGGCTTTACAGGCTTGAAAGAAGCAAAGCAAGATTTCCACCTCTGGGAAATGCATGAGTTGGGAACTAGGCATGAGTGTGGAGGATATTTTGGGAGCTGAGCTCCTCACAGATGCAGGTCCCTTTAAAAAGAAACTTTTTGCATGCTTCTGATCCCACAGATTTGGGGGACTGGTCCACCACTGCTGTGCTGAGAGGGGCAACAAGAGCAGTCCGGAAGACGCTTGCACAATCCTTCCTGGCCCTGGCTGGGACTTGAAGTCCCTTGCTGTCCTGAGCACAGTAGAAAACTCTGCACACTGACATTGCCTTGCAGATAACTGGCTGGGAAAGGATTTCTTCAGGGCTTACACTCCACCTCCACCCACACTTGCAGTCCCAGAGTCACCAAAGAAAGTTTAAAAATATTCTGCCAAATGTTTGCTCAGTTAAATTTTTTAGGCCTTTTTGTATTTAACCCCTGTTTTGATTCTTGATTTTTTTTTTCCCTGTCTTCCCTTAATTAAAAAAAATAGTTTCCCTTCTGGGGGATGATCCTCAGGAGCTGGATGTGTAGGAGACTCATACAGAGACTGCTTGGCAGTAGTCACCTTGCCTTGCAAGTACTCCCATGCAATGCTTTTCTTTGCGCACATTTGTGATCTGGGAGTTTTATTTAGCACTTTTTGATGGGATTCAAATCAAGGTTGGATTTCAACATCTCTTGAGAAGAGGGAATGCAGGGCACAGACTGCAATGCAGGGAAAAATACCCAGCACATCATGTGCCTCCTTGCTCCTTACTCTCCCTTTGTTCCTGGCGTTCTCCACTTGCCCCTGTTCAGGAGCAGCCACCAAGCCAGAGGGGTGGCCGTAAGTCAGAGGAGTTCTTGTTTCTGCCTAAGAAGAGATAGTCATTAGCTTCTTTGTGCATTGCACAACTTCTGGAAGAAACAGTGGGCTTCCAAGTCTATTGTACCTGCAGCGTGATGCCATGGGATGCCTTTGTTAGGTCTACCTGGGCTCCTGATTAAAGAGTGGAAGAGAGGGCAGGGTGCAGCTCCAGGCTCAGCCCACATCCCTTAGGGCACCCATCACCCTCAGGGGCTGAGAAATGTGCCTGGGATGTGTTCCCGGCCCTGTTGGTGTTCAGATGCTGTGGGGTCATGGTCTGTCCCTGCAGGGTTCCCCTCACCGGGGTGATGGAAGTACGGTAACTTGGATGTACAGTCAGCAGTCTTGTAGGCAGTCCATAACCCCTTCATTTATCAAGATTTTCAGGGTGTGCACGGCTGGAGAGGAATGAAAGCCACTGATTCCTTCCTTCATTTCAGAGATGGGTTAATTCTGTTGCAGAAGGTCTGGTGGGGCCAGGTAGCCAGGAAGGAGAGCTGCGTCTGAGCGCCCCAGGCAGCACGCCGCGAGGTGCATTCGGATGAGATCCACCTCAGCGCACGCGCTGCGTCGCCTTGGCTCCCTTAGCAGGTCTGCAGTTCAGCATCCCAAGAGAACCTCCAAACAAATTACCAATTACATTTTGTGCTTTAATTAAACAGAAAGATGGGGGAACTCTCTAGCTCCGCTGTGAGCCACGGTGTTAAACAGTCAGTTGAATGATTACAGACCCAGCAAACTGGGGCACTGCTCACTGCCTTTCTTCACGTATCTGTGGTTTACTTCAAAGACTCCACTGCAAGTGGTGAGGTTGGTACCTCCTGACCTGCCCCAGAGAAGTTTTGAGACTTGGGAATGGTCTGAAAAGCCTCGAGGATGCGCTGAAGCTGAAGGGAGCCCCTTGGCACTAATGGCTGGTGGAGAGATGCTCAAAATTCTACAGCATCAGGGCCCTGAGTGTAAGACCTGCTATTAAAGCGAGGAGTGTTACCCAAAATTTGTGCCACAGAGGGAAGCATTGGCAACATGACAGGAGCCCAAAGGTTGTGCTTCATTTGCATGTGCATTTGCATAATTGCAAATGCATGAGATGCACATTAATAATCACACTTGCATCTTTATCATTCTCAATAAGTACAGAGAAAATTTCTTGCTCTTGGAGTTCATCAGCAATAAAAACCTGCAGTGTCCTCATTCTGTAAACGCAGGGAATTAGGGACACCTTGGGAGGGACGTGTTTTATCATTCCATTGGATGTGTCTACCCTTAAACCTCTAGTCCATAAAATGTAGCTGGGGACTTACTATGGGCAAGAGAAATTAACTGTGAAGGGAAGAGTACTGTGAAATATTTATACTAGTGGGAGTATTTCAAGGAACCTGGAAAAGCTGGCACCCCGACACTGTTGAATTTTGGTGGAAGTTCCACGGACTCTTGCTTTGTTCAAAACCTGAGCAACACCCTCGGGGGCATGACCAAGGCTGTGTGCGTCCCTCTTTTTGGCTGTTCTGCTGTGCAAGGACTTGGTGGGACTGGTTTAAAGCGGTGTGTCTGGTGGAGCTGGTTGTTCTAGATGTAAGGTCTGTCACAAAGACTACTTTTCTGGTAGACAGAACAGAAAAAAAGGTAGAATAGGGAGTCCAGAGCCAGAGGACTTTGCACACCAGAGAACAGCCCTTCTTTACCAGTTTGCCTTTTTCCAACCTTATCAACTAAATTTCCCCTCCCTCTCAAGCTTGTATTTACTCTCAGGAGTTGTTCCTGCTGATAGCACCCTTCTGCATTATACCACAATGACATTACCTAATTGCTGAAAATCACAGTATTTTTAGGATGAAGAGTGACAGATGTCTGCAAGTGATTAAATGACTGCAGTTGTCTGCTGCAGGAGGGACACAACTGTGATAGCCCTGATTTGTGATGGCCCAGCTCCGTGTTCCAGCCTGGAAAGTCTGGGCTTTGCTCATGTACTTCTACAATGTTTTTGTTACAGTTGGCCAGAAAATAAGAACTCAATTCAACGAAAAAAAAAAAAAAAAGTTTTTTTTTTTTAGTTTCTAATGTTTGTTTTCCTTTTTTCGCAGATTTAAAACTTTAACATTTTCAGGACGGGGGAGTTGGGAGGGATGTAATCACAACCCTCCCAAACCATCACTGTCCAGTGGCTTGGATTGAGATGATTCAAAGTCAGGGTCCTTCTTTATTCAAGCCTTGAATCAAGTCTAGGCTTTCCACATGTAGGTGGGTACCTTAATCACATTAGAGGGCATTCTAGAATTTATTCATGAATCCTATCTTGATTTTCTTCTAAAACAACAGCATGGCTAAAACTGACCACTGAAATGTTTGCTTCAATAAATCAGCTTTTTCTCTAAAAAGCAAATAAATATCAATAGGGTTCATTGCTCTTGCTCCTTCATCTTCTCTGATGGTTAGGCTGTAATTATGAAATATTACCTTAATTGGTAAAGACAGGATAGGTTATGTACTTATCCCTGCAGCCATCTCATTCTAATGTCTCTCTCATACTGGCTCCAGAGTTTTCTTAGTGAAAAAGAAAACCTTCCTTAATTTGTCCAAGGAAACAACAGCCTGTGAAGGAGGGTACAAAACATTTGCCAGTGTTGTTCTGTGTGACGGGAGTCCCGTGATTTTGCAGCAAGCAATGCAATGTTTCAGACACCTGCTTTGCCTCACCAGGATGAATTCATTGCAGGTGATTCTCTGTCCTGCTGTATAGTTTCCGAGGGACCTGGGAAACTGCGGAGTGTTTGCTTATTGTCTTTGCACTTCCATTTCAGATGTCTTCCAATGTTTCTAAACTTAACAAGTAGGAGACTGAGGAGGCATTGACTGGTTTCTGTAGAGCAGGGATCTCATGTTCTTCAACAGGATTTCATTTTACCCTTCAAATAATGTTTTTGCTCTCAGAGTCATTGTGGCTTCTGCACTTTCTTTGAAACTGTATTGATCATGTAATTGAAGTGTCTTCTGACCACCTTGGGAATCTCGCAAGATTGAGACCTAGGCTTTCTTGGCTGGTTTCAGAAACCTCAGTCTGTCCTTCACTTTAATCTCAACTCCCAGCCTGATTCTTGCAATTACTTACAGATCCTGCAGCCTGTGCTCCTCAGAGTCTTCAGTGGTGTAGAATTGAGTCAAACCACCAGAACTGGACGGCTGTCAGTCCAATTCTAGTCTCGCATCACAGCTCTCTCCTTTTAGTGGTAGTGTACATCTGTCCATGGGCCCCAGGGAACACATGGGGACTCACTACACAGATGCATGGAGATAAAATCCCTTGGCTTTTGCTGACTTCCAGCAAGGCAACGGGAATGATTCAAGTACTTTTTATTTAAAGTTATAAACCTGACAGAAGGGTGAATGCACTAATCATCATTTACTGTTGAAACCATTATTAGTTCACTTTATGTTGGCTATTAATAATACCAAAGGTACTGGCATAAAAAAAGACACTGGAAATATGTCAGGCTGATTGATTAAGTAGTCAATCAGTAGTAGTACTACAAAGTGAGCCAATAAAAAAGAAACAAGACCGTCAAGTGTTCAATCCCTTTTCATCTATGCATTATCTTTCACAGCTGCTATTTTAAAGTCCTTCTCAAAATTATCAATACTTTTTAAAATGGTTTGGGATAGTACAATTCCAGATGCAGTTAAATTATTTTGGGAAAGAAAGGGTTTTGAGAAGTTGTTTTAAGGAATAAAATACACACTAGGAACAAGAGGAGGCAAATCAAGAGTGAATGTGAGTACAGTCTGGCAGAGAGCTTCTCAGCTGAGGGATATAATGCAAAAAGCCTATTGGCCAAAGATTTTGTCCAAGACTTCCAAAGTCCAGCATTACCTATAATCATGTCCAATTTCTTGCAGATCCAAAACCCAATTTTTCAACTCAATTCCAGCTGAAATTAGAAACCCATGTAGAGATCTCAGATTGGTGTAAAGGGCCTGTTACCGCGCATGCCAGAGATCATTCCTTCTGCCACATTCTGGACTAAGTGCAATTTCTTCTAATAAAAACATTTCTGGCAAAGTTGTACATTAAGAGTTAGTGTAATCGAATCTGGATGTGAGGAAAGCATGCAAACTTGCTTCCAAGTCAGCAAGAGTTAGGCAGGATTTAATCCTCCATGTATTTTTATTATGATATAAAAAGCTGTTATATTGGTATTTTTAATACATTTATCAAAAGGAAACTGCAAATCCAAAGTCACTTCCAAATTTCCCACTGATATAGGAATGAGTAGCTGAGACAATTCTGAAGTGAACTAAGGCAATGGGATTTTGTAATATGGATTTAGCTGCCAGGAGACCAGCACTCGGGTTTGACTTTTAACCAGTTCACACTAGACCCATGCAAACATTTTCCCTGAGCGTTTGCTCTAGCATGAAGCTGATTTGTTGCTGTCTGCTCTGTTTGTGCACAATTTTTTGTCGGCTTTTCATGGCCATTCTAGCAACCCATAGGATCTCCTGGGATGACAGAAGGAGTCACCGGCCTTGCACCAGCCGCTCCCACCACAACTCACACCACTTACTCGGGGGCCTAAGAATAGGAGGCGGCAGACTTTCCTATTAAACCCTGTTTTCTGAAAAGAGCTTGGCTCTCATTTACTCACCTAAATAAGGTCCAGATTTTCAAAGGAGCTCAATAGATTGCATGCTGAACACTTGTGAAAATAGTCTACATTTCATGTCTACACTGGGGCTGAGAACTTTCAGAAAGCTGTCCTTACATGTATGTCCTATATATGTCCTCGTATATATGTCTTATATATTTCCTTGTTCTTGGACAAGCAACGGATGTTGGGGACACCTTGGGGATGATTCTAACTCACTTGCCCTGGGGTTTCCCAGTGGTGTGACACCTTCCAGAGCGAGTGGCCGGGCTGCCAGGACATCCTGCGTGGAGCTATGGGAGGAAGGGGTAAGGAGCCTCTGGCTTGGGACACAGATATTTCATTCCCCACCCTACCACAGATGGCCTGTAGGGTCTTTGGCTGGGATTTTCATCTGTTTATGGATGTGTGAGGGACAAAGGGAAGTGGTTCAGCTGCTGAGACTTACAAATAAGATGCTTTGAAGGGACCTGATTTTCAGACCTACCTCTGCTCTTTGAAACACCCCAAATGAGGTGGGGAGAGCAGAGGCTCTCACAGTGCTTAGGGTTTCATTCTCAGCCAGTGTGCTCTGACTTCTTGATTTGTTTGCTTTTTAAAATTCTTACCTCCTGGGGATTTGTGAGAACAAATGTATTAACACTATAAAAAGTGTTTGGGAACTAAGCTGATAGAGACTGTGTAAATCCCATATACAGATTCTGAAGCCCAATTTAGAGCAGCCTGGAGGCATCTCACCATCTTTTTATTCTTTCTCAGTACCAATTACTTTTGGATGCTGAACAACCTGTCCTGAAGCCTAACTATACTACAGTATCTTTCGTCCTGACAAATCCTAAAACTACGCAGCAAATATTACATAAACCATACAGGGATCATTTTACCCATCTTTAGAAAGCAGCCTCTTGTGGGTTTGGAAAGTGTGAGAAAAGCAATGTTATGCAGGAAGCACCATTTTTAATCAGTATGCTTTCATCTGCACAGTGAAAGTCCCTTGCCAAAAGCTCTCTCATCCCTGACCCCTTACTCAGTGATATAATGTAGTTCCTCCTGGGGCATCAGAGATGCTGAGGTCAGCCTTGCGATGTAGTCTGAATTACGGATATTAAAGAGGATAATTGGCATTTCTACCACCTGGTACAGTTAATAAGACAGCATCCAGATCAGCTATCTAGAGCCCTGTAAAATAATCATAAGGAGAATAAAGTTATTTAATAGCAATAAAAGTATAATAAGGTCCTCTAAATAGAGTAACAAAAGTTGAATGAACCCAATATTAAAACACTATATATTATTAGATTTTTTTAGAAGTCTATAACAAGGAGATCCTTTGGCACACAAGTATAAAATCAAATTTAACAAGCGAGTTAAATAAGCAATTAGGAGTAGGGATTTTAAACTTTCCAGTCTCAATTGCTCTAATTTAGTACAAGCAGAGATCTGCCTTGTGCATTGCAAATCGTCTCTGATGATGACCGTATCTGAACAATGGTGCTATCAAAGAGATGGTCATTTTTAGAGAAAGACCGAAGACTTGGTTTTCACTGTAGGTCAGATTCCCCAGCGTAACCCCTTCCTACATAGCAGCTTTGTGTCCAAGTGCTCAGCCAGGGTGTTGGGAGACCCAGACTGAGTTTTCCCTTCTGCCTGGGAGGATTCAAACCCAAGTCTCCTTCTTTCCAAGAAAGATGTCTGCCCAGGGAACTGGTTGCTCTGCAGTGGGTGCATTTTCCAGTGCTGGAGTTAGTTTTACTGGTCTCCTAATAAGAATATAAGAGTCATTGGATGAGGAGGAGGAAAAAAATCTGGGGCCTTGTAAAAAGTGTCTTTGCCAGTGGTAGGAGACCTGAGTTCCAGCCGCAACTCCAGGGTTGTTTAAGCGTTTTTCATGGAACAGCTGAGCAAGCAAAGCAAAAACCGGAGGAGCTCGGGGAGTTCAAAGGAACCAAGTGAGGTACCTTTAGGGAGTTTTCAGGTTGCCGTTTTGAGCTTAGGAATCTAAATAATGCCTGAAGATCCCAGTCCCATTTTGGCTTCATCCTGATGCACTCTATAAAAAAAAAAAAAAAAAAAAAAATTACCTTTGTCTTAAAAAATGCATATACACCAAGTAAGAGACATATTTTCTGTTGGATGAACTCTCCCAGGAAACCATAGTATCTTTCTAGCTCAGCCACTGGGATTTTACTGGCAAATTGCACAGCTATGTGTGAGGTCCTCAGATGCTGTACAGTGGAGGAGCTTTGTGACTGATAGTGCTGGTATTCACATTTGCATCAGTGCCATTTGAAAAATCTGGTCACTTGCAGCCATAAAGAAGACAAGCATCCTATCTGTTTTTCTAATTGACGGATCTGTTGTAGGCTTCCTTAAAATGAGGTGGGATTTTTTAAGCCATTCTCTTCAAGTGTTGTTACAAGAGGGATTTTGCAAAGCTGGACTGGTGTGCTGCCATCCCTGGCAATTCTTTGTTGATAATGGACTCCATCACCTTTAAAGTCTCTGTTTCTGCAATTATTGGAAATGTCATGGATAGTAACTGACCAGCAAAGCAAAGACAACCAACTGCTTTGGAGGAGTACAGAGTTTTAGCCACATTTCACTTTGCCATTTTCTTATAGCATCTGTCCTGCTCAGGAGCATGTCCTGGTTTAACTCTCTGCTCTACAGCCGCAGAGCAGCAGTTCTGGCCCTGCAGTCAGCACTAGACATGTCCCTTTTCATTCTCCTCCGTATGACTGAATATTTGCCTTTAGCTATTTTATTTTTACAAAGAAACTTTTATCTATAGCCACATGTGCAGAACTCTCAAATGGGCTGTTTCAAATCTAGTCAAGGTCATTGAAAAAAGATATTTTTAAAGTGGCTAGGGCTCTTAAAAGTCCTTTTGGATTCCCCAGAAGCAAAAAAGCAGCATTTACCCTGTAAGCCTTGTAGATCAAGGACTTGAGTATCTTTCAACATCCTAAAGCCCGTGCAGACTTTAAACTGGTATTCCCAGCTCATTCGCCAAAAGAAGAGGAGGAAAATGAAATGAACTGAAAGCTTTTGCCTTGAGGTCTGGTGCAACAGGCCTTCTGAAGTCTGGAGTCGGAATTGTTTCAATCTATGTAAATATCGGGAAATTAAATTCCATATGTCCCATGCCAGATGCTCCCAGCTGCTGCTGCTGTGTGGGGAACGGTAAGTAGACAGTTTAGCCTTGTCAGGCAGGGTTAAAAAAAAAAAGGTTATTTCTTGAGAGGGTGGGAAGGGGGCAGATTGCCATCATGAGGTCGGGAGGGTGATGTGTACAAGTGCCTACGCCAGTGAGCTGTCAGGCCAAGCCACTGGGCAGTTGGGAGTGCTGAGAGGCTTACAACTGGGAGACCGCAGCGAGAGCGTCACAGGGCTTGGCGTGAGAGCTTGGCTTTAATGTATATTGTTTATTTCAAAGCGTATAGGGATTGTGTGCATATGGGAAACAGGCTTGGACCGTGAGTGGCTCAAGTGGTTAAATCTGACTTTGTTGCAGCCTGGGAAAAACTGCCCTGAGCAGGCACAGACCCATCGCTGAACCTGTTGGCCACCGCCCGGGACCATGCTGGCCCACGTGGGCCGCCTGGCAGCAGCACTCGCCAGGCCATACCCCACCATTGCCCTCATTTATCACCCCGGCATCAGCCTCTTGGCTGGGTCTTATTTGCATCGTACGACAGGCTTGCACGTTTATTTAATAGGCTTGTTATTTATATCGCAAGCCTCGCGCTGGAAGGGAAAGAAGCAGAGCGATGTGACCGCAATTTCAAATGACCTGTTCTTAAAAAAGCACACACGCCCTAATGAAACTAGAGATTTAGGAATCCTCGTGGAAACTCCAGCTGCCTAAAAATAGGCAGCACCCCTCTCAAGCACACACAGCAAAGCTTTGCCGTGCTCCCGGCTGTCAGCACGGCGGCACCCGGCCGGGCTGAGCTGGAGATGGCGGACATGGCCCTGCAGAGGCCCTCCTCAGCCTCTGGCCCACGCTCAGGCAACAGCTCCTGCCTCCCTCCCCTTTTTTTATTTTAGCCCAGTGACAAGCGGAACGATCTCCAAAAAACAGTGGCCTTGTGGCTTGCCCCAGCGTGGCTGCAGACACTCAGTAAACAGGAGGGGAGCCGGAGCCCCTGGGCCGGGTGTGGGATGCGGGAGGGCGAGGAGGGCCATGGAGTTACTCAGCATTTGCTGTCTGAGAAGGTGAGAGTTACTGTGGAAAAACCCTGCTGCTTTATTGTTCTAACCTTTATTTAAATATAGAATCTATAACCCGTTTTTCCAGAGAATGTAAAATAGCGGGTTTTCTTTTTCCTTTTTCTTTTTTTTTTTTTTCTCGCAACCACTCTGTCCAATTTCTGAGGTATCACATACTTGCGTATTATTTTATAGAGCTGACAGAGGGGGAGTCAGAGGGGAAAAAATAGCTGAAATAGCCAACAGCGGCGTGTGGAATAAACCTGCGTGCACGCGCCTTGGGAGGAAGATCGACAGCCGCGAGCCTGCCAAGGCTTGTGCTTGCTTTCACGTTAGCCCACAACCCCCGTGGGGCTCCCCGGCACGAGGGGCTCGGGCCTGGGGCTGCCAACAAAAACCACCGCTCCCCCCGCAGTGGGGCTCAGCACGGGCACCCCCGCCATCCCGCCTGAAAGAATTATTTGTAAACGTTGTTGGCGAGGCGTGTTATTGGATGGGATATTTTCTAGATGGCTGGGAAAAGAAGCGTGGAGAGGGGAGGATAGCTAGCACACGAGGCAGTCTCCTTGCAGCTGCCAGTGTGGTTGTGATGTGTGGCGGCGAGTTTTGCCCTGCTGCTGTTGCCCTGGCCAGTTGAGGTAGTAGCGTGTTGGTGTCACGTATGTCAGTGGAATCTCTTCCGTTTCCCTTTAGCGTGATTTTAGTACTTGGCCAAAGACCGTGAAGAAGTTATTGTGGAAAAGTTATAAGTTGTGAAGAAGACACAAGTCTCATTAATTGTCAAGCAAATCTTGAATGCACCTGTGGGGTAGTGTTTAGTCCAAAGCAAGGCTTTTTAAGCTATTAAAACTCATATTGCAATGGAATCTTGGAGTCCCTGTGGAAATCTGGGCCTCGTTTATCTAGTCACAGAATATCCCAAGTAGAATATCCCAAGTTGGGAGGGACCCACAAGGATCATCGAGTCCAGATCCTTAGTCCTGCACTGATACTTGGGTCTATGTAGGCAAGAAAAACAAATGGCATGTGGGGAGGCAGACACGGCTCCGACTTGCTGGGGATTGTGTTGAGCCATGCTGGCCGTCAAGAGGGCCCAGGTCCCCTCTGCTGCCTGTGATATGCCCGGGGACTGCTCTAGAGCTTCGTGCACCTGACCTTTTCTGTACGACTGTATTTTCTCCATTCTCGCGGTGAAGAGGGCTTTTTTCTGCAAAAGGCATGGCATTTTTCTTCATGAAAGTTTATGTTTTAGGGCCTTAAACCACATCAAAGCAGGCAAGGTGCGCATATGGGTATGTCAACAGAATTTCAATGGATGATCACTTGCATGTCTGTTGCCCTGGCACTCCTCCCCCTCCCTCTGTCAGGTGCTTCTCTGTTATCCTAGGATTTAACTATTTCCGAATGATTGGTGTTTAGATTCTCTCATGGCTGTGTCCAAAAGTTGCCTACTTATCTATCAGTGTTGAAAAATGGAACAGCAGAACTCAAAAAATGTTTAAAATTCACATTCAGAAGAGTTAGGGCCAGGAACTGTAAAGTAAATGTAGGCTATCTAAAGGTATCGACCAAACCAAAATGAAACAAAAGTGGTGTGTCCGTGCGTCCATCTCATCAGAGCAGGGATTCGAAAGGGGCATTTTTTTGCCTGAGGGTTTTGGTGTTTCTCAGTTAGTAGGGGAAGTTGCATATCTTTTGCAAACCAATCCACTTAATTGCAGGCATGTTCTGAATTTGCAATAGGCTTTGTCTTTGAAAAATAAAAAGGAAGCATTTTACATTTTGTTGGGTATCTCAACGAGAACCTAGAGAACATAAGGAAAAGTTTGACAAGATCTCTCCACAGATTCTTCCCCAGCAGGTTTTTCATAGCCAACTAGGTGGCCCAGAAAGCGGTGATCCTTCCCATCATACTGGCTTGTACATGGCAGTAATTGTCTCAGTATAAAATTGCAAAGGAATTTTTTTGATTTTTAATGGACTGTCAAGGCAGTGAGTTGTTCATGTTTACTATTCATCCGTAACTTACTTTGAATAATAAGACACTAAAATCTCTTTGATGCTTCCAGAGTAAACTTCCAAACTGTTTCAAATAAAGACCATGGCTGCAGACTAATTGGTGACTCAACCAATATGTTCTGGTACAAGTTCTTAGCTCAGTCATCATTTATTATGTAAATCTATGAAAATGACAGAAAAAGACAGGATTGTGTCCATTTTCATGGGCGAAATACAAACAGTAAATAAAAGAAGACTGTTAAGGATCTAAACTGAACAGAAAGTGCAGAGGTAGGAGTAGATTTGAGAGTTTGCCTGGGTTCTCTACCCCTGTGTTTCCTCTGCTACTGACCACTGTGGCATCTAAGGTACTCACAGGAAAAAGTGACTTTTATGGAGAGTCTGTGTGGGAGTTGTCCCTGTGTGAGCATAAGCTGCTCATAATTAGAGTGTCTTTCTGACCAATGTCCCTAAACGTGTGGAATGCTAATGGGTCTTTTTTCAACTTTTTTCAGCTTCTGTAACCGTACGGGTTATAGGTTTCCTTTGAAGTCCTTAGTGAAAGTTCAATTTGGTTTTTATTTATCATAATTTATTTACCCACCTTTAACCATGGAAAAAGGGCACTTCTACCATGATGTCAGGGGGGCAACCTTCCTCTCGACTCCCCTCCCACAAAGTGACCATTATGTCAACATATGGCAAACATTTCTCCTATTCTTTGTTTACTCCCAGCAGTAAAAAATCAGTAAAAAGCCAAGGGCCTTCCATAGAGAGAGGAAAACTCAGCTACAACCTTCAGGACAGGAAAAGCAAATACACTTTTAACAAGAAGTTACTGGGACATTGCTAAATATTTCCAAGAAATAAAATAACAAAGGAGCTTGTATCCAAGAGGAGTCACATATCTTCAGAAAGTATAAACATCATGGAAAAAAATCCTGAAGGATTATTATTGAAAGGTTAGCTGAAATTAAAAGCACGTTTATGCAGCCAAAGGAGTTTTGAGACTTTAATTCATTGGCTCAGGTTTCATCTACCAGGATTCTGCCCCCAGCACGTGTAATAAGATTAGTTCATTAATTGTTGAGTCCTTAGGAATTAACATACTGGAGGTGCTTTTCTCCCTCTCTGAAAAGTCCCCTTGGATATATAAACACAGCAGCGATTTTGTTGAACGTGGGATTGGAGTTAGTCGTGCCAGGTTTGGCTTGATGAGAGTGACTGAATCCTATAAACAAGTGAACAGCGGGAGAAATGTATTAAGAAAAGAAACCCCTTGTTTTGTCTTTTAGAGTTGTTCTGCAGTGTTTGGCTGACTACATGCGGAAGTCCTCTGCATTAACTCTTAAAAAGATAATAATAATAAAAAAAAGGGAAACAAAGTGGTTTCTTTTACAGGGTAATTACCTGGGAACTCTGCTCCCTAACTGCCATCCCATTGGAAAAGTGAGGATGAAAGGTTGGAAGAGGAGCTGAGGAGCAGACAGGCATGTGTGCAGTATGGATTTGTGCATCCTGGGGGCCAGGCTTGGGCAGAGCAATGCAGAAGTATCTCTGCCTCCCAGAGAGACACGTTGTGCATATTGTGCAAAGGATGCCTTGCCTTGGGGCAACACGGGACAGATGTGTCATTGCTCCTGCAGTGGGTGATTGAAGGCAGGTGGAGGGGGGTGCATGGTCAGCAATGTGAGAATAGGGTTTGGGGACTTCCTTCCCTTTCTCACAGCCTACACGAGGTCAGTGCAAGATGTGGCCCAGCCCTTTTCACTGGCCAAATGGGAAAGAACCATCTTTGTAATAAAGTCCTTTAAAAATCGCTTGGGTCATGCGCCCATTTACGTTGTGCCATGTTGCTGTGCAATTTAGCAGATTAAAAACACGTTTAACAAAGTGCAAGGAAGGAAATGCCCTGATCCCAAGTGGCAAGGGTCAGAAGTGACATGAATGATTAGGTGCGTTATTGGGTATTTTGATATGCTGTTGCTTAATTCTGAGGTTCTTAAAGGATTTTGCAGCGGGGAACCTAAGGCATGAGGCTCTGGACTTATAGGAGTTTTACCTGCTGGAGGATACTTGGTTTTTCTTTTTTTTTTATTTGTTTCTGAATCAATTTTTTCTTCTCTCTGCAGCTATTTTCTAACAGAGGCATATTTCACTTTTGAAACTATAGAAAAACATTCCTGACATTGGCAAAGGAGACCAGGGCAGGATGATTTATGACTAGAAGATTAAAAAGAGCTAAATATGGCCGCTTGGTTTAAAATGACTAAGTAGGTATATGATAACTATCTTCAAACACATAAATACTAGAGCAAAACAGAAATGTCTAGTTTGAGCCAACAGAGGCAAACCTATAGGCAGAGGGAGGAAAATAAGTAAAACTCAGTCTGAGTATCATGAGAAAATTCCTAGTAGTGAGACCTCTCTAAAAATCTCAAGGTACAACAATGCTCTAGTTGTAATAATGTCGTAAAAGTGGCCCAGTGCTGCAAATATTGTAAAGAGTGCTGGGATTTCCCATTTATTATGCCCAGGTGGTATTAAATAACCCAGCAAAGGAAGGCTTGATTCAGTCATTAGCCCCTGTGAGGATCTGGAAGGAGTGCAGGAGCAAATCGGGTAAACCTCTCAGTGCCAATAAGTGGAGGGAGACGATGACCAAAGCAAAGGTGAACATGAAATTATCCTATTTGGGCTCAAAGTGTGACATGAATGGTGAATGCTCTTAATGAAAGCACGGCTGCTTTAGTAATCCAATACCTCCATTACTATTTTAGGCTGTAATTGTAGCTAATAGAAGGAAATGGATTTATATTTTGCTAGAATGCATTATTTATCAGAAAGAGTTTTAGGATTCTTACAGTGCTGTGGTGAGAAACGTGATAATGAGATCCTAAATAGACTGAGTCCACTACTCTGTGAGTACTGGTTTCTTGGGAGCAAACCTTAAGTCTAGAACAAAAAGAAAGAAAACAAACAAACAAACAAAAGAAGAGTAGTTGACATAGCCAAAGGAAAGCCTATGGAGTAAAGGGAAGAAGAAATACATGTATAAGGTGAGTGTGTAATATAACTGGAATACAGAACCTGCAAATATGGAAAACAGGGAGCAAGAACAGGACAGAATCTCCCAAATGTTCCTAAATCAAGGGACAATAAATAGAAAAAGACTGAAAAAACAATTGCAGGGAACCTTTCCAGATCTGCTGAGCTGATGACTAAATGCTGCTATGACCATAAAGATCCAGGGGGCATCCAGTTTCGGTGAGTGAAATTCTGTTCTTATTTCCTGTGGGGATAAACCTTGTCACCGCAGGACAAGCCACTGCACAAGGTGAATCCCACTGAGTTTTTCTTCTGTGCCATGCCTTTGCCAGGGAGGGAGCAGTCTGGGGTTACAAATAGCAGAGTAACATAGGAACAACATGAAATAAATGTGGCTATCAGGGAAAGCTTACAAGCAAAGGGCGCCGGGCTATTAAATATTCACTGCAGTGCGATGGTGGAATCCCACTTTTTAGGGCTTTTTTAAAGCTGTCTGGACAAAATCCTAGAAAACGTCTTTGGAGACAAACCTGCACTGGCAGGAAGACGAGCTAGACAATCTCACTGGACTTTTCCACCTCCAGCTCAGACGATCTGAGCGCAGCTTCCCAGGAGGACAGCTGAAGCCGTACTGCCTGAATCACAGCCGATGGGTCAGATCCAGGGCCCCTCATCCTCATGATGGGCGTCTGCCAGCTCCACCAAAACCAGCGGGACCACTGCATCAGGAACCCCTCCCTGGCTAGGAAGCTGTTGCACAACCTGGCCCTTCCATTAGGAAGTGAGCCATCCCAATGAACAACTAACCATGAACACCCTAGACGCAATTTCTTACATGATCATTGCTATTTTGTCACCGGCTCCTACGTTTTTGTGGCTGCTACTGCTCTGAAAAAAACGAAGGAAACAGAGCGAGCTCTTTCATGTTTTGTTTTTCTTAGTAATTTATGATTAATGGAGTAAATCTTGGAATTCCTACTTGGTTTTCACTTTTTGTAACCCATGGCTTCTGTTTATTCATGTTTTGTAACAGAACTAAAAAGTATTTCCTTTTAGCCCAAGGCACCTAATGAGGATTAGGCCTGGAGCAGAATATTTTACATTCTTGCGTTCCGGGAGTACCTTGATGTAGAATTACCCATTGTCAACCGTAGACTGAATATTTAATTATACAGCTTTTTTAAGGTATTTTAGGGCCTATTTGATCAACTGATACTGAATGCAATTATTCTTCCCTCTGCTTTTAGTGGGTGTTAGCTGAGGGTTGATATTTGGAGAAGAATCTGGTTTGTGAAACTGTCACTGTGGCACCGGCTGCCACTCACTGCTGTATGAGCTATGCTGGAGTCTACTGAGCGCACAAGCTATGGTTCTCTGTCCTAGAGAGAGCTCAGACGTGAGCAAGTCATACTTAGTACCTGGTTTATGCACTACCTGCTGTGCAGGAGTCACCACATCTCCTCCTACCTTGTGGCACTTCCCCCTCTGCAGACCAACCAGCACAATAATATCTACAAGAAATTGTGATTTACGTATAAAATTGAGGCTCTTTGGAAATGGTGTCTAATTTGCAGTGGCTTGAAGTAACAGTCTGTTCTTCTACTCTAGTGGGTGAAGATGGAGTGATTTGGATGGAGACAAATGTCAAATCAAGGCAGCATGTGTCCAGGATGCTTCTAACTCAATGCCTCATTATCAAAGCCAAACTGAACCGCAGAGCTGTTTTGCAATTACAATAATAAGCAGCTTTATTTAAATGGAAATACTTTTACTGAAATATCCTAGTGTCTTTTTTTTTTTTTTTTTAATTATTATTATTATTTTGTTCTGTCTGCTGTTTGGAAAGGTCTCCGTAGCTTTGAGTCACCTATTTGAATTTTAAAAGGTTTATGTCTGGTTACAGTACAGATGTATTATTACACATTACAGGTCTTAGTCACCTCGTTCTCTTGCATCTTGGTGTGCTTTACTCACTTTGATTTCTCTGCATGGGGAGGGAGGGAACCTGGAGGTAGTGGGAAGGGAAGGGTGCACAGATCGAAGGAAGGGTCCCAGTTACCTTTTGGAAATGGTTGGCCTCTTATTTTGTATTTATTTTTGCCTTACTGACCAAATAATGATACAACTTTGAAAGAATGAGAAGTCAAGAAAAACACTGTTTTTTCTAAGCTCTCTGAGCTGTACACTATTGGAGAATCCCATTGAGTTGTAACGTCAGATCTCACCTCTCCAAATAACTTTTATATTTACAGTGCATTATTTGCTTTTATTTTTATACAAAGGGATTACTTGTTCCTTTTTTATTATTATTACTTTTCCTTTTCCGTTAATGTGCCTGTAATGTACTCAAAAGCTGAGCTGTTACAGTAGTGCTTGGCAGACCTTCCTTGGAACAGAGAAAAACTTCCAATCCTTTGACCTTTGGTTTTCCAAAATTAAAATTTGCAGCAGAAGTGTGTACATTAGGCTTATCTCCTAAATATCCAGGCTGGTGCTGCTGCGTGTAGCGAAACCTTGCTCTGCTCTGTCGCTTCAGCTCCCCACCCTTCCTGTTTCAGCTGTGGTCTGTTGAGCCACACAAGAGATTTTGAATCAGGCCTCCTGAACCTCCTCTCGACCCTGCGCAGGACGTCGCGTACAATGTGAGTCACCTCGCCGGTCAGTGGAGTTTGGCCTCTTTTTGCCTGAATATCGGGCAAATTACATCACTGGGCTCTTGACGGGACAGCTGTGGTCTCTAGATCTTCCTGGCCTGGCGAGAGAAGAGATTGCACAGAGATGATGCTCAGCAGAAACGGCCACTGCAGTGTCCCTGAAGCAGCCTGGGCAACCGTAGCTCCCTGTCACCTTGTCTTCAGGCAGGAGCTAATTAGTAAGCGTACAAAAGAGGATTATTAAACAAAACTAATATGACAGGAGAGCTTCTGTGGGTTGAAACAAGCACATTATGAAGAGGAAAAGGATTTGGCAGGTACAAGGGTAGGGTATAGGAAAATGGGGAAGGACACATCTGTGAATTAATATGAAGAAAGGAAGCAAATTTCTTTTCAGCCTGTCCTGAACACAGCTCTGTGTTTGCTTGTTGTTGCTTTTACCAACAGGGAAGTCGGCCTTTTAAATCTCTCTCCGGCTGCGCAGGTGGTAGTGTAAGTAGCATAAAACAGAACTTGTCAAATCCAGGAATCTGGCTTGTGGAGAGCAAATCCCAGAAAGAGGAAAAAAAACCCTCAACCCCAAAACAAAACAAAAACACGATACCTAAACCAGACTTCCACTTCTGGGATCAGATCAAAACAACAAAAAGCCCAGAAAGATTAAACTAAGCTCAACTCAAATTAGTTTATTGTGTTGCATGTTTCTCGAGGCAAAAGAGTTTACTTTGGAATTACAGCACACACACAAAACATAGCCCTCAACTGGACATTCGGCATGCTAATAGTTTGCAGAGGAGTTCAGGGAAGTTGACTCTAAAAAACAGATGGGTGTCGAGAGGCACCGTTGAGGTCTCCGCATTCCTCTCCGCGTATTGACATGGGGTTGTTGTGCTGAGATGGTCAGAAACTATGCAGCTGTTTGAGGCCTCTGCCGAAATAGCTGCGCACACGTACGGCCTCACAGCACCCCGCAGGGCCCTGCGCGCCGCACGGCGCAGGCTCTGCCCGGGGCCAACCCTGCTGCGAACGGGGGTGCAGGGCAGGGGGCACAGCCCCATGGGCTGGGGATCCACCTCTGGAAGGGTCCAGGACGTGCCCCGGCTGCCTCTACAGGAGCACATCTGCCTCTGTTGTGTCTTGTGCCGGTGGGCCTGCCATGTGAGAATCCCCCCCAAGATTTCTCTTGTAGTCTTGGTGGCTTTCTGTAGCGTTTGGGCAGGTGGGATCCCGGCCACAAATAATCAGTGCAGAGGTGGCATGACATGGAAAAATGAATTATGAAAATATTTAACTTTAAACTTTCAGTAAGAGCTTTGGTGTCACATTTGGGAATAGTTCCTGTTTCGTTCCAGCTTGGTTGAAGAATTTGTGCTTTGTGGTTCGTTCATCGTTAGGGTGAGAGGAGGGCATTTCTTTATGCTCAGGGTGTCCCCACAGGCCCACCCCGTATGCCCTTGAGTAGGAACAGCATGGAATGCCAATGCAGGAAAGGGTTGCTGTGAACCCTACTGGTCCCCCAACAAGACTCCTGTGTCCCAGCAGAACTCTGAAATGGTGTTTCCATGTGGAAGTGGTGGGAGAGACCACTGCCCCAGTGACCCTCTTCTTTGGAAGCAGAGGATGCAGTCTGATACCCCTCAGGATTGGCAAAGGAGTGATGATATTGCCCAGTCTAAGGTGTCTATTTTATTTACTTATTTTTAAGGCTGCAGTCTTGGCAATAGGAAAATGCCAATGGCTATTTGTGCGAGTGCTGCTAAGCTCCCTTCCATAGCATCACTGGGCTGCCTGCCCCGGGAAGGGCATTTCTTTTCAAGGTCATCTCCTGAGGACCAAGGATTGCTGTGCTCAGACGAGGCACAAAACCTCTCCTCTTTGCTCCTCCACCATTGCTCGGCTGGAAGCAGTGCACTGGGAGCTTCCCAGTCTGACTGACTGGGAGGGCTGGGACGTGACAGGTGTGAATCCAAGGACGCTGCAGGGAGCAGGAAGAGTGGCTGAGATGGAGAACCGGCTGCTCTCTTGTTCTGCTTCTACTGCCCTCACTCCAGGCTCCTCCTTCACCCCATAACATCACCCAGGATTCAGCTTGCTCCATTTGGGGAAGGCACAGGTAGGATTACAGGGCTCACTGGGAGCAATTAGGAGGCCAGCCACGAGGCCTCTGACACCACTTCCAGGTTGCCCGCAGCTGCAAACCTTCCTGCTGCTCCAGCTTCTCTGGGTCAGGGGGGAGCCTGGGCAGATGCCTGCGCCGGCTGGCAGATAGAAGGTGGGTAGGAAGCAGGGGGCGAGTGGTAGATGTCCTGAAAGATGAATTTCTGAGCAAAAAGGGCAGCTTGGAGCCCCAGGACGAGGTGTCAGAGCAGTGTGATGCTTGAGGAAAGGACAGCCCCGTTCGCCTTAGTTTATTTTCACATTTGACCTTTTGGTGAAGGAGTCCAGTCAGACTGATTTCTCCCGGCATAAAGACAAGACACGGACTTTAATTGGTGGCTGAAAGTGGAAGGTTGTATTTTTGGACCGGGGATGTATGCCGAGGGCACCTCCTCGTTAGCTTTCCTAATTCTCTGAATATCAGCTGCTGCTGCTGCTGCTTAATGATTCGGGCTTGGTGTGACCAGTGCGCACGCTAGCACTGTGTTTGGATGGCACTGGATGTTTTCTCCCACAGCAGCTCCTGAGGTAAGGTAAAAACAAGGTGGAATGGGGCCACATGATAAATAGAGCTGCCGGACTTCATTACAGCCTTATATGCCCTGGACTGTCTTTGCAGTCAATTGAGGTGTGCTGGGGGGCTCCCTAGTACTAAATCTTTGTGATTTTATAGAGTTTGAAATGTGTGTGTGTGGGGGGGGGGGATGCTTGTTTGTTTTGTCTGTCTGTTTGTTTGTTTGTTTGTTTCCTGAAGGTCTAGCTCTCTTGAGATACCATGTAAGAATCAATAGTGTTTTTAGTAGCTATAGCAGAGACAATTAATCCCATGTGTGCAGGTAAGTGGTGACTGGAAAGGCAGGATGCATGGGTAGGTCCCTGCTGCAGCTATCTCCTGCTGCTGGGATGATGTGAACGTTTAAATTCTAACCAGTGTTGTATATCCAGCTTTGTTGTTGCCTCCGTTCTTGTTCTCCTTGCTAGGGACAGCCGCAGGAAGGGCTGTATTTATTGACTGTTTTGTCCAGTCCCAATGAAAACAGGAAATCCTTAGGAATCGCAAGAAATCCATCCAAATCTCATCCATGACATGAGAAGCAAAATGGTGAGGAACCCAGCTCCTGGTTCTTCCTCCTGTTACAGCTGGAGAGGTGGCCCCTGAAATCAATCAGAAGTTGGTAGAAACTGAACTGGCAACTGGCAACTGGCTTTGGTAGGGCTAAAGGGAGTAAGGATGAAATGTTTCTTTCTTCATATATTTGTTTGTTGTACATCTGAGCTGTCCCCATGTGCCATATTGGGACATCAGGTTTTAAATTCCCCATTGATTTGAGGAAGGATTTCTGTTTAAAAATCAATGGCTTGGGACGGCTGGTGAGGGACAGGGAAGGAAAGCCCATTTTGTGTTTGTGTAACATTTGCTTGAATTGGTTAAACAGACACACATCAAAATAAATGCTGTAACCTTTCAATAATGTTTAGTCTCCCCGAGAATGAACATACTGTAAGTATGTGTGTTAAGTACACACCATTAATAGTCTCTGTGACATTTGGGCTGGCTCCACAGGGGAGATGAAGGGCATGCACTGAAAATGGTATCAAAAGGGAAAAATAATCACCTCAAGTCACAGAAATAAAATTTACCAGAAGTTGCAGGAATAAAAATAGGTTATTTGGGTTCCCTTGATTGAATTTGATCCCTGTGGTGTTGCCATCAGAGGACGCAGCTTATGTCCTTTCATAGCCCAGGTTTCTCTTCTGAAGTTGTGACAGGAATGAGTCCAGAAATTCCTGGAGAAGTGTCATAAATGATGGATGATTTGGGTGTAAGTTACTGCTGTTACTTAAAGGCAGTCATTTTTTTCTGAAATTCTGTCTCTCTGTTGGTCTTTTTCTGTTCGGAGTGATATCACTGAAAACACGAGTACCTAAGGACAAATTTCCACTGCAGCAGACTTTGTCCCCAGCCAGTTCACCACGTCTGCAGGCGTGCGGGTGATCGCAGCCCTGCGCCCCCAGCTGAACGGCTGCAGGGGAGTGAGGCTGCACTGGTGGAACTCAGTGATTCCATCCAGGCAGAGCAATGACGATGGAGACGATCGTGTCAGTCAAGAGTCCTGTGAGCATCAGTGACCTTGAATACAGCCTTGGAAGAGTTTAAACAGTTGGGTTCTTAATTTTTGATTATTAAAAATAAAAAAAGGGTTTGTTTACGGACTCATGCTTCAGCTGCAAAATCCTTTTTTTCCTTTTTTTTTTTTTTTTTTGGTTTTGACGACTCAGTGGCACCAGTTAACTGTTTAGGTTTATTTCCACTACGAATTAAGCTGAAGACCATGACTTAACTGAAACTCTGAGCTGTATCAAGTTCTACTTAGGCTCCAGAAAGCTTGGTTATTCCCTTTTTATTAACTTCTCTTGTCTTCCTTTATCCCTCAATGATAAGAATGGTTATTATTTCTGGACCATTGAGCTAAGACTATTTAAATTGTTTATTAGTGTATAAAGGCTGATGTGATTTCGTGGTGGATCATTTCATCCTACAATAAACAGATAAAATGAGATGGGATGCCTCAACCTGGTTGATTAATGGTGAATAATGTGAGTTTTAACAGAACTAGAGTGGCATTTGGTGTTCTGAAGACCCCTGAGATCACCCAGAGCTGCCCACGGCTGCCTTTTAAGGCTCTGGATGTTGCATTCTCTAGAGATAAGTCCCTAAGGATGGCTGCAGAGCATCCTTTCACCTTACTGTGGACATACATTCAGTCGTGAGAAAAAAATGCTCTTCCTAGGGTGCATTGCCCAGCCCTGGGGTGCAGGTTGGGTGAATGTAGTTGTCAGAAGTTTATATAACTCTGCTGCATCAACTGCTTACATCTTGCCTTAGCCACAGGGTTTGATTTGACGTTTTCCTGTGGCTCTTAGCATAAACTGAGCTGACAGAGAGGTGCTACAGGTGAAATTTTAGGGCCTTTATGGAATACCACTGGTAATGGGAGGACTGGGGAGTCAGATGCAAATCTATTAATTTTGTATCACCTTTGCGTCAGCCCAGGCCTCAGGGAATGTTCCAGGGTGGACTGGCATAGGCTGAGATGGGAGCAAATCGGGGCATTGCTCAGACAGACCTACATTTGGCTCTGGCTCTGCAGGCAGATGAAACTGGTTTTCCAAAGATTTTATCATCGGTGTGACTCAGCATCATTAAATTTGAAAGCAATAGCAAAATTGGTGATCAGAAAGAGAACTTGGGGACCATCACTCAAAGTTTGATGGCCTATAAGTCACAGTTGCATGCAGATGACTCATGTTCTTGCAAGTCTCTAAGCCAATTTCTTTAAACACAAAAGAGTTTTGGATAAGCTTCTGAACTGGACCTGACCTTCCAATGGTTTGAGGTTCACCCATTACTATATTCTGTCTTACTTAGGCAAGAGTTTAAATTTAGAAAAAAGAACTTATTGTGTAAACATTAAACACTTTGTTTAAACATTAAGCATTAAAGTTACACTTTATTTTTTATTTGAGCATGGAAATATGCAGCCTAATTTGCAGAGGTGTGGGAGCCAAATCAGTTTGGGGACTGGAGGGAGCTCAGCTCATTGCACTTAGGATATGTGCGTTGCTTAGAGCTATAACCAAAATGTCTGCAGTTTCACTTTGTGTCCTGGAATAGTCAATATTTGGAGTAAAAGAGAAAATATTTGCAATTGTAATATTCCCATGGTAGGAAATTGAACTGATAATGTCTGAGCTCATTTGAATAAGCATATAAGAGGACAAAAAAACAATTTTGTAAATGGTTTTGCATACAAACAAAACTTCACATCCTGGGAGCTGCATGGAACAGCAATCATAATATATATATTAAGAATGTACTTATGTCTTCGCAGGGCTGGGGATGTAGATGTTGTTCTGAGAGCCAAAACAGAATGGAATTTGCCAGTGTGATATTTGTTTGGGGAAATTTTGGAAAACAAGGATCTATTGTGTAAAACCTTCCTCCTTGTTGAGGCTTGTGGTTTATCCTCCTCCCTCCTCCAACAATTACAGAGTTTCTCAAGAGCAAATTCAGAATTGTTGACTAAAGGTCATTTATCTAGTATAGATGGCTTTTCACTCTGGCTGTCAGGAAGATTTGATGCTGGAAGTTACCCCAATACAATGCAGTAGGAAGCTTGCTAAAGCCAAGCTTGAATGTGGATGTTTGGAGGCCGTTAGCTGGAGACAGGAAAGGCCTTGTCTTCTCTGAAGAAGTAACAGCCCCTGCTAGTTTCTTACCTCCTTGCTTACCACGCTGGTATCCAAAGACCAATAACATTCCTACAAATGAGCACAGGAATGACAGCCAAAGAAAAGATCCTCATTCATTTAAGATAGCAGGCAGATCTACCCACTTTGGTTAGATTTTCTGCTTCTTTGTCTGTTTGCCCCATGCACTGCACTGATTTACTGATGACTCCATAGAGTCATACGCCAAAGTAGACCTTTAGAGTGCTACCAGGAGAAAATCTGACGGTGCAGTATGAGGAGCACTCAGAAGACTTTTCTAGCTCAGTGAACTTTTTCAGAGGTGCCATTTCTACCTTACATTCTCAGTATAGTGTCTACCTCCACGTTGCCATGTCTCCTGCAATATGATGTTCTCCCTACAAATTGATACCTCTTTCAGTAAGGGGGAATGCTTGGTGACGAGAGCTGAATAGCAAGTTGTGAGTCAGGGACTTGGAGAGCTTTAGTGCCACGTATCATCACCTTTCCTGTACCTGTTGTCATTCCGGTGCAGCTCGGTTTGGTGGTTTCTGAATGTTGCTGCCAGTTGATGATGGTCCAGGCAACCAGGTGCTTTCTGCCATATGTGGCAAGCAAACCCAGCCTCTGCTGCTTGGCTGGCTCCAGCTGTGCTTTGGGGCGGTTTCAGTCGAAGACTACTTTGTGCGTCTTTTCCAGTTCTCGGCTACGGGCATTTCTCAAGGCCTGGACTTCAAGGCTGGTTTGAGGCCATGGATGTTTGCTTTGCATGGAGCGAAGGACTGGTCAAAGGCCATCACTTCTCAGGAGATCAGTGAGCCGCACAGAGCAGCTCTCTCCTATCACTTTGTGGGCCTGAAGTCCCGAGGCCCCCTTAGCAGTCAAAAGGCTGGAGGTAAGCCTAAATTCAGCTCCTGCTGCCTTTTCCAGCAGATGATTAACTGGAAGCTTAGCTTGACAAACACGTGGATGTGTGACTGCCCCTCGCCATCACACGTGCAACAAGGCCATGCTCTAGGTGACAGTGCAAGGTGCAGGAGCTGGTGGCTGGGAGGCAGCGGGACACGCACTGCAGCTGTTGGGGCTGTACCTAGTACGTGGGTAAGCAATCAGCTCCTGTCTCCAGGGCTGTCAATCTGGAACCTTTCACCAGCACTAAATTCACTTTAGAAAAATAAAATAGAGAGACAGGGAGATTAGTCAGACTTCTAAAATGCTTCAAGAAACTTTAATGTTATTATCTAAGCAGAAAGATATCCAGCAATTCCTCAGCTATTTAACATAATAGGCAGTTGCTGACAAACGACGTTATCGAGCGTACACCCTTGAGTGAGGAAGAACGATATGATCTTGCTTAAATTGTATTTTAACAAACATGCCTATCTAACAATTAAGCTGGAGCAATTTTACTCTAATAGATGCTTTTGCTGCTTAATATAGAAATTTACATGTTCATTTGTAGCCCCCAGAGATCACACAGCTGCCAGATTCCCAGCTGCCACCACCCCATTCCTCCCTCTACAACTTGCTCTCAGCTTTGGCTACGAGCACTTGATCTAACGAGGCACTTTAAAATACAAATCCCACTGTTTTCTTGGCCGTGGAGCCGAGCTCACTGGGCTGTATTTGCAACAGGCCGTCTGCCAGCCAGACACCCTTACGTGCTCACCTAAGCTAATTTTACTCCCTCTGATGGCAAAATCGCTCGCTCCCCCTCCCTGCTTATCAGAGTCCTGTTGCATTATACACAACGCAACGAATGCCTGCGACGGGTGATCCTCATCAGTGCACTCAGTCGTTGAGCACGGTACAAGGGCTGCTGTGCCCTGGGTCTGCTCTGCAGCCATGCTGGGGTGCTTTTGGGGTGCTCCGAGCACCTTGGGCCCCGGGGGAGATGCGGGCTCTTTGGCTGAGGCTCTGCCATCTGACTGACAAGGCGTTTCCCAGATAAGGAGCTTACAGTGGGAGGTGGCAACATGTAACTTGGGTGCTGGCAGCATTTTTCCATTCTCCAGTTACTCTGTAGTTCAGCTTGGGACAGACACAAGCCTGATGTAATATGCTGTGTGCTATTTCAAGGAAACTGAGCCCGTGTCCTTCAGGCCGGCTTCAGAAACTTTAGTAGATAAGGAATCCCACTCTCAATGTTTCTTACAGTCCCAGACCAGAGAAACAGGTAATGCTTTCTTTCAACTCTGCCAGTGAAGTACAGATATTTCATCTAAAATCCCAGAAGGGGTTGCCCACAGCTCTGCATGTCACGTGCACACGTGCTTTTAGTACTGACCTAGGAGAGGTGGCAGGTAGAAATGAATGCATGGCAAACAATTCTTAGGGAACTGTGAAATCAGTTATCTCTGGACTAGCGATACAGAAACCCACATAACGATGCGGGTACTTCGCTCCCGTTCCCTGTGGGATGAAGAAGCTGAGGGTTTTGGTTTACCTTCAGGCCTCCTCTGTTGTAGTTCTGTCCTATAGTTGAAGGCTCATCTGGCCCAGGCACTCCCTTTTGCCCCCTGGATGCAGTTAGGAGCAGGATACTGAGCTAGATGGGGGCTGCCTCTGATCAAGAGCTTATTCTTATGCAGGACCCAGCAAACCCGTGTCTCTAAGTAACTTATCCAGCACCAGGAAAAAAGCCCAAACTTCTCTATGAAGTGATTTGGCATGAATAATTCTGTATGCTTGAGACAAAGGGGCATATCCTCCAGTATAAATCAATTTATGTTTTCTAGGGATTTGGCCTAAAGCTTTTTTCTCTGACTTGCATACCATTGTGACGGTTTTGTAAAACATTGTCAAAGATAATTCATTGTGGATTATCTTGTATAATGATCAGCTGCCCATATTGTAACAAGGGGCGTCCAAAAGTGTTAATTTCTCCCCCTCACCTATGCTGAGTGATAAACCTCATACCAGAGGTGCCTGTGAGGGTTGGATGGCCGGAGAATCTGTTCCATTTGTTCTCCCATTTAAAACAAAAACACTTCTACTTATCCGTAATCAAGGAGGGAGGCAACGCCACTCCACTTGGCAAACAAACTTATAATAAGTGCACTTGCTGGAAAAATTTATAGTTTGTTCCTGAAAAAATAGACTGACTTTATTGATAGCATAGCACAATCTGACTTGTGTTTCCTGCGTGGCAAAGGGAATGAGCATCCTCCCTTGGTCTAGAGCTGACCTCTCTTCTGCAACGTGAGAAATGCCTTCAACAGGCCCAGTTAGAAACTAGATGGTAGAGCTGGGCAATGAATTTGGGAAATTCGCCTCCTCTCAGAGTGAAGAAATGCATTTTCTGAAATAACTTATGGAGCAATAAGTTACCCTTGGAAGAAGTGGTCCCTGGGCTGCTCCAAGGGCAGGGAAAACACCCCCATGCTTCTTTGAACTTGTGTGATTTTAAAAAACAGGTTCAACAATGCCTTTCCCCAGTCTTCTGCCAGCTTTGCAGAGGTAAACCAAAATCCAAAATGTCCTTGCCGAGCACTGTCCTATGAAGTGAACGCTGCAAATGGAGGTTGGCTTTGGTTGGCGTTGTCTCTGGGCATGTCCAAGGAAAGGTTGGATGTGGTGCTTAGGGACATGCTTCAGTGGGTCACATTGGTAGTAGGGGGATGGTTGGACCAGATGATCTTAAAGGTCTTTTCCAACCTTAATGATTCTAGGAAATGCAACAACCACAGGAAGGAACCCAGGACCAACCATTTAGCCAAATACAGACATGTTAATGCAGTCAACAGTGATTGCATGTTTGAGGAGGACATCTCTGGAAAGCATCTTCCAAACCATACAGAGCTATAAAGCAGTGTCATATAACTAAAGCCCTGGAAATAACTTTGCTCTGCCTTGCTTGAGTCCAAAAACTCCTGTAAAGAGACTCCTGCAGATGTTGCGCAGAAGAGATTTCAGCCTGCAGAAGAGCTCTGCTGACATATGTCTCGTGGCCTCTTGTCACTACCACCTCATGAAGTGCCTTCTCCTCGAGAAGTGGAGGGCTTCAGATTAGACAACAATTTTTGTGCAGCTCAAAATAAAGCATTGAATGTAGGTGCTCAGTGCTTTAAAAGTAAATGGAGGTAAAATTGGTCTCAAAACTTCACATGGAGTGAAAAACTGAATCGCATCATTTTGAAAAGTTGGAACTGAAACGTTCAGACTCTCAAAAGCTTTGTTTTCTGTTCTTTTCCATCTCTTTTGGCCAAAACTGTTTGCTTAATTTTGTATAGCTTCAAGAGAAAATGTGATTAGTCCAGCATTTCACTTAGGGCTTAAAAACAAACAAAGTAAACCCCAGACCTACCTAAAAAGGAACGCCCTCAGGTGTAGCTACTTCTGCATCTAGGCCATATGAGAAGTAACAGCCAAGGTTACAGTTTTCTAATGCTTTTTACATAAAACCTTGACTTTTTTTTTTTTTTCAGTTACTCATTCAGGCTGAAATTTTCCCTGCTGGTTCATCTCCTAAAACATTTGAGCCAAGCTAGTCTTCTCTTTCCAGGAACAAATTGGGAGGAAATCATGTTGTATTGCCCATTAAAAAAAAAAAAAAAAAAAAAAAAAAAGCCAAAAAACAAAACAAACAAACTCACAGCTGTTTCAATGTGAAACTCTCAAACTTCCACAGAAAAAGACTTGACATTTGTTGATAGTGGGGGCCTCCCTGCAGTACTGCTGATGTGCATTTTGCTGTTGCTACATTTGCAGCTAATTCTGTCTCCAGGTGTGCATGTAGCATGGTGTTGGAGCTCCTGCACCTGAGCTACCAATGCACAGCAGAAGAAGAGTCCTCTCTCCTGTGCTGTGCTCATATGCAAAAAATAAAGCTTCATTTTCTCTCCACCCTGGTTCATTCCTGGAGCAAAGATCTGTGCTTTGAGTGAGGCAGAGGTAAGCAACATGTGATGGAAGAGCATGTGATCACAGCGTTCAGGAGGTTGTTGTTAGTGTGTGTGCACATGGGGAACAAATTTTGATTGCACAATCAAGCATAATTCAGGGATTTCCTAATCACTGAAATCTTGACTCTGCAACCTTATGAATTTTCTTCCATCTGTGGTGGTGTAATTCATTGCTGTAATTGCAACAGATGGCTTTTTTTTTTTTTTTTTTTTTTTTTTTTTTTTTTTAAATAAAACATGATAAGGCAAAAACTAAAATAGTAAAAATTTGAAAGACTTAGGGCCTAGGACTTTGTATACTGTGTGAAGTGTCAGGTTCTGATATGAATATATATTTGGCACTTACCTGGCTATAAAATACTGTAGCCCTGATTAATTTTAAGAAAAATCCTGCTTAGTTTATTAGATAGCTTACAGTGCACAAACTTTCTCCTGGGTAGTGGCCAGGCAGTAGCCACTTGTCACTGTAATAACTCTTACAGCTCTGCCATGGCAGCTTCTTGAGGATGCATCATCATCCTCAGCCTGTCTGATCTGAGACAGAGCACAAATGATATGAATATATAATTCTGTCCATCTTGCAGGCTGCAGGCTAAGGACAAGTGACATAATTTTGGAGAAACAAAAAGTAGATTTTCCCCCAGTTCTTTGGCTTAACTCACTACACATTGTGAGCCCAGTGTTTTGAAGGAGATCCGAGTTACCTTTTCAGAAAGCTTTAGATTCTGTAGACCTCTGTGATTCCTGTCTTCACAGCACTAGGAGTGTCAAAGTGTCGTGTCAGAGGCTGTTCTGATGGCATCGTATGCAAGATATAGGAAGTAAAGGTAAAGGGTTGTGAGGCATTGGAACAGGCTGCCCAGGGAAGTGGTGGAGTCACCATCCCTGGAAGTCTTCAAAAGACGTTTAGACGTAGAGCCTAGGGATATGGTTTAGTGGGGACTGCTAGCATTAGGTCAGAGGTTGGACTCGATGATCTTGAGGTCTCTTCCAACCTAGAAATTCTGTGATTCTGTGATTTCCAGTTCTCCTCTGAATGCTGAAGAATTTTGAAGAATTTGAGAGCAGAGGCAGCAAAACACCTGAACATCTGAAAGAGACCTTAACACAAACTTCTGAACTTTTTGGTGGTCATAAGTGATCTCCCAAGGAAAATGTCAGTATATACCTAATTTGACATGAAATGAGCAAAGTAGAGAAAACTAGAGAACAAAAGCTGGAGAATGAAGGTAGGGAATAGTACACTGTGCAAATTATGCAGAGCGGGGCTACATTTTAGCCTTGCCTGGAAGTGAGCTTTGGTTAAAGATTGTACATTTTGCTTCTTGTTAATCGATCTGGTATTAGTGCCCCGATATCCTAAAGGCTTCCAGGTAGGCACCGATTTGGATAGCAGAACACAGGGAAGAGTGCCTCTATACATTTAATAGCTGGAGGAGAGGATTACTGACGCTGAAAGCAGCAGAGCTGTCCTCAGAATGTGAGCAGAGCCGGTGACACTGACATGACGTGCTGATCTGCTCGGCATCTGGGGGGAGGCAGGGGAAAAGTTTTACCTCATCTGATCTCAAGATAGTGACAGGTTGAGAGCTGGTGTGGGTAGCAAGAGAAGCTTTGGTGAAAGACAAAATAAGGGAAAACCTAAATACCCCCGTACCTGCCCTGCTTGGCTCTCTGCTATGAGGTAGTGTGAACCTATGGACTTTTTATGCTGCTGGTAGTTCTTTAGGGCCTTGTTGTTTTAGTGGCATTTTTTTTTTTTATGTTTGTTTTTCAAGGAATAGAAATACATCGGCTGAAAAGGGTCCAAGTCTCTGCTACTATTGGTTTTGCTGGGCATCTTGAGTTTCTCTTGTATGAAATTTTTTGAGCATCATCAAATAGGGGTAAAGCAAACTTTGGGCCAACACTTCCCACCTCCTGATACAGGATGTAGGGCTTTTCTAATTCTCCTTCCTGCAGGTACAGCATGCCATGACTGCGGAGAATTACGTTAGGTAATGTTAATATTTTCAGGAGATTTTTTCACTTAATGCAATCACTTGAATCCATAATTGAGGCTGCCTGCAACATCCTTTTAATCTAGTAATGGTATAACTCTATAACAGCCTATTTGAAGTGTCAGCATTAGGGAAGGAGAGCAAGCTGGATAGCTGGAAAATGTGCTCATCCCTAATGCAATTATTAGTATTTTAAAATAACTTGTTCAGAAGGAGGGAGAGGGAGTTACTGACTGCACATTCAAAGTTTTTCCTCCACCTTGGGATCCATTTTGATCCATTTTGGAGGGAAGCCAGAGCAAAGACCTAGCTTCTGCCTTCAGCCTTTTCTAGAAAAACACCCTAATATCCTCCACGGCAATCTCTTCATTGGCCAGAGCCCAGAAAACCTTCCCACTGTCTCCGGAGTCCTCCTGCATGCCAGTGTCAGAGGCCGGTGACAGCCCCCGGCGAGGTGCGGCCCTGACTCACGCCTCACGTCCATGCTGCTTCCTCCTGCACACCCACCCCAAGGCATGGCCATGGAGCCAGGCCCCGCTGGGCCTTTGGCCACATGTCCCTGTTGCCAGGCCTGGGGCCCATTCCATCACTGCTGTCTGCTACTGAGGCTGCTCCTGTACTTCTTCTGTTTCGGTTTCTTGTGTCTCTTCTGGAGGCCTGGATACACTCTCCCTAATCTCTGGTTGACCGCTGTCACTCAGAGGTGTTCTCAGCAGCAGCAGATGTGCAGCTGGATGCTGTGGCACAGGGCAAGGCGAACGGTTGGCAGCACTGCATCTGCTCTCTGCATTGCTCAAGGGCTGGGAGCAGCTTGGTGGTATCAGCAGGATCCATCCCATATGCCTTCTCTTCCCCTTTCCCCTTTGGGCGCTGTCCTTAAAACCTGGGGGTGGAGTGCTTCTTCTTAATATGTTGATTTTTGTAGTGGGTTAAGAAGCACAGGAGGTAATCAGCAATGGTAGACTTGTTGGGATTATTTTCAAACCATATTTTATTCTTAGTCAACTATAATGGGACTGCAGGAGGCTTTATGCTGTAAAAAAAACTCAGCTGAGTGCAGTGGTTTAATGGGCACGGGGACTTTCAAAAATGAATATAGTTTATTTTTATGTAGCGTCTTTTTTTTTTTTTTTTTTCAGGAAGTATTTTACAGAAAGGAGGTAAAATAGGCAATGAATGCTTCCAGGAGCCGGATGCTTCTTTAGCAGGAGAAAGGATGAAGTGGTAGATAAAGAAGGGCAGGTACTATTTAGAAGTGGGAAGGATGAGGGGAGAGAATGGAAAGTGAGAGTAATGGGAGAAAGAAAATGAACGTGAAGGAGTTGGAGAGTAAGAGAGGAGAAGGATGCAATTACAGATGGGGAAAGAAGAGGGGAGGTGAACATTACATTTGGGGCTAGAAGCAAAGGAACAAGTTTTGGCAGGAGAGGTTTAGCAGGAGATGGCTGCTGAGAAGGAAAGGAGAATGGTGAGGCTGTGAGAGGAGGGCTGGTGGGTGGCTGAGGTTTTTGCCTGACCAAATCAGTGGGTCCCCATGGTTCTGGAAGTGATGGTTTTACCCTGGTACCAGATTTCTAGGACTTCCAGGAAACCTGATTCCAACATCAGTTTCATCAGGCATGCCTGTGAGTAGCCAGGGGTTCATAGGCCACCTATGGGAAACTGGTTTCTGCACAAGAGAAGGCTTTTCAGAAAGATACTGTCTCTGTATGGTATTGGCACTGAAAGAAAGATTGAGAAGCATGAAGACCCTAACCCCACCTCAGGCAGGCCACACATCCAAACTCCTCTGTCAGTGATAAGAGGTTAGTCCTGTCAAAGTCCTCCATGATTTTAATCTGTAGGTGATTACATGGCTCCTGCATGTTGCCCTGTGACAGCAAGTCACAAAGAAAGGTGAGATCCCCTTTGCGCTAACAGATTTTAATCTAAGCTCTCTGCCCTGTAGTCTTCAGAATTAATGGAGACAGCAGCCCATTGAGCACTCAGGCCATGAGCACCTGGAGTGAGAAGGGCATGAGGAGATGTGGTACCTCCAGGGAAGCACCTCCTGCCCCTCTTACTGAGGGGAAAATGTGTCCGACTACCAATCTGAAACAATTGATGGTGTCCATTGCCAGAGTGTTTCTGTTGAAACCTGTGTCCACTCCTGTTAGAAGCTTGTTGTCAATGCTAATCCCGTCCCAAAGAGCTCCTGGGCTGATACATGGAGAGAGGGAGGTCTGGAGCCCTTGGCAAACTGAGATGAGGAATGATTTCCCCTCCCCTGAACAGTGCGTGTGAATGAATTTTATGCAGATGAGGTACTTTGTAAAAACAAAAACAAAAAGAAATTCCTCATAACTGGAGAAGGAAATAGCGAGAGAAAATACCAAAGAGCCTGAAGGCTGAAGAGCTTTTATTCCACACTCTGTACAAGAGTAACTTAGACTTAATGGTCCCAGGAGGAGCGATAAGGAAGCTACGAGCACCAGAAGTAATTATAGTAAACTGTGTAGAAAATTAGCCGCTCTGAATGGGGATATATCATGGCCGTTTCTCAGTGAGTAATATTAGCTTTTGCTCGGGATCTCAGCTTCCCCTGGAGTGAAGGCCTTGGAAGCCTGAGGCTTTCCTCATGGTGCTCCAACCCCTTTGTAGCCCAGGGAGCCCCACAGCGTGCAGGGACAGCCGGCAGGAGCTGGAGGTGGATGGATGAGGGGAGTTCTTCGGGCAACCCTCAGGTGTTGGCCTGTGGTACAGCAATGGGAGAGCCACTGCCGACTGCCATCGGTGCCTTTTTGCCTCAGGTGAACCAGCCACTGGGGGAAAAGAAGAGAGAAGTGCTCAGTTCCTCTGACTTGCTTCCTACTGGGTATGTGCATGCTGCCTGCCATAGGCATAGGGCTGGAAAAGCCGATGGTCAGCTCAGTTCTGCCTCTACGGAGGCCTGGGAGACAGGCATGCACCCTGAAAGGCTTTGCATCTTGCCCCTCCCTGATGATTTGCAAAGTTTAATTTCTGTAATGGGCTCTGGTGACAGAGGCATTCACTGTTTTTTTCCAACAGGAATTGCTGAATGTATGAATGACTCATCCTGTAGGCGGGAGATATAATGGCAGCCTTCGATATCCTGATCTAAGGGCGGGGAGGCTGTGTGGGAGGGGAGGAATGGGGTACACTTTAAGTTAAATTATCCACCTTACTTCCCCTTCCTCAGGCAGCCCCTCCTCGTTCTCTCAAAGTCCCTTCCTGGCCCAGGATCAGGATAATGCTGAGAGAGGGAAGAGGAAGGCTGAGGGCCTTCCTGTGGGAGATGAAGTTTATAATATATGCATTTGCCTGGAAATGCCATAAGAAATTAATATTTGTTACAGAAACAGTGGGACTGCATTAATATTTTAATATTAAATGAATATTTAATTTGAAAGCTTTGATTTGAAAGTGAATGAGACAGCCGTGACATGAACAGTTGTGCTGTTCCTGTTAAGAAATGTTAATGATTTATTGACAATGTCGGTAGCAATAACTTTACACCGTTTCAGTTACATAATGCCTTTGAAATAGTGGTAAAGTGATTACTGAGAACAAAAAGAAGGCTGGCTTCAGCAGCCCTTTTGGGAAGGACTCGTGTTCGAGAAAAGTGCAATTCCCTGCAGGGAGGGGATCCCGTCCTGTCCCCAGGATCTGGGCTGGCTGGGGCAGTGGTCAGCCCCTTGTACTGGGTCTGTCCTTCTCCCTTGCCCATGTGCTGCTCTGGCAGTGGTTCCTGAAGCACCAGGCTGAACCTGGGGGAGCCGAGAGCTTCAAGAGCTGGGTTCCTCTGCCAGCTTCCCACTGTGACTCCTGCCAGGGACCTCAATGCCCTTTAGAGCTGAAAGTGGATTGTGTTGGGGGTTCTTGTAGATCTTCTGTGTGACGATGACTCAGGAGTATCAGCTAATTCATATGCATTCAGTAGTCTTAAGGATCAAGAACACCTTGATCGCCCGAGCAGGTTTATTCTGTCCCTGGATTTAGCGTTAAATTGCATCTGCATTGGCTGAATGTGGCTCCAGCGAGCCTGAACTAGATGTCTACAGCACACAGGTGTTGGTTCTGAAAACTCTCTGACTGTACACTTTAAGCTCCTTGAAAACTTTTAGAGAAAGTTCTCTTCTGCTGGATAAATAGGGATGTGGAATATTTTTGCGACATGATCTGTTACCCATTAGCTTAGAACAAGGAAAATTCATCTAAAAAATAATTAAAGAGACACTTTGGCATGGTGTCCTGAACACAGTACCATGCTGTAGGTTCCCAATTCCAGAAATGTGTTTCTTCTTAAAGCCAATCTTTGCACAAAATTAAGAGAAAAATTCACAAAGTGGCCCAATCTAAACAAACAGTTGTGCATTTTTTCTTCTTTCCTCTCTCTCTTAATTTTGTGCCATTGTTAAAATCATCCTTATTAAAAGTTAGTGGAACAAGTTAGTGGAACAAGGAAACAAAAACCCAATGTAGGATGTGGTTTAAAGTACTGCTTGTTGAGCCTGATAACCTATCTCAGTTTTCAACTGCATTTTTCTGATGGCAGTCTTGGTGACTTCAGTGTTGGCAAAAGATACTAACACCAAAGGCTTCAGCTTGTGTGACAAATGTCAGCAAAAGTTCTGTGTGCTTCACTGCTGTCCTGGTCCCTCTGCTACCTCCTGGGAGTTTTCTAGGTAAGCTTTTGAGGAGTGCAGACTCACGATGACTTCCAACAGATCACATTGCAGAAGGCTTTCAGAATATCAGATCAATTTAACAGCCTTGGTCATACTCAACAAGGTTGGAAAACAGTTGAGTATCAACCCTTATTTAAATCCTTTGCTTGTACCGAAATAATTTTAAAAGTAGGCACCAATATGCCCATATAGTTCTTGATTTTGTTGGGTTTGCCCCAAAACCTGTACAACGGGACTCACCAACCCCGCACCTTGAGCAGGAGAACTGCCCACATTCCCCATGAAGTAATTGCTGTAGACTCCACATACATCATTTCCTATTAAAACCTGGCAAGACGTTATTTGGCACAAAGCATGCACTGTTTTGGAGCATATGATATTTTAGGGCTGAAACATTGTGAATACTCCTAACAAAGTTGATTTCATTTGCGGACAAAAAGCCGCCCTATTTTTCATAGTAACTATTCAGTGCACTATTCTGAAAACAAGTCTGATCAAATTAAAATCAGTCTAAACTTTTTTTTTGTAACCCAGAAAGAGTTTCTAACCTTTCTGGGTGGGTCATATAGCATTTAATAGCAGCGGGTACCTTTTTGTATAAATATCATGAACTACGGAATTTAATGAGATTTGTATTGCACTATAGAAATGTACTCTAGAAAATTAAGTTTAAGTCTGTAGGTTTAAATGTTTTCTATGAATATTATTGAATTTATACAGGGCTTTGTGATTCTATGCCTATTTAGTTTTGGAGAATGTTTTCATGTATTATTTGGGTTTCCATTTGATACACTTTTCTTTTTCCTCGTTCTTTTTTAAAGCACTGGTAGCAAAGGAATGAAAGGAGGCTATTTTTCGCTACAGGATAAATTTTGATATTTCAATTCTAGTTTTTGCCTCCTGAGGAATTTTCTATTTTCTTGAGATTCTTAACCAGGTCATTCACATACTCGTAGGTTGAGCTACCTGCCTAGGCAGAGTATCTGAGCTGCCACTGCTGTGGGTCACAAGAGCCCGGTCCCTATAGTGTGCCCGTTCTGTATGCCGATGTCCTCACGCAACAGCAAGCAGTCCTAAGAGGAGGATACATGAAATACCCTCCAGTACAAACCAGGTTATGCTTTCCTCAGATCCACTTCTCTGCAGCTTTTATAGCTGTCCATACAATGTTTTCTGTTTTCTGTGCTAGTGGGCAAACAGGGTTTGACACTCACTAGCAAGCAGCACTGCAGCAGCGGGGTCTGCTACCTATCACTGGAGAACCGGGTATCACCTCAAAGAGCAAAGGGAATTTTTGAAAATCCTGTTAAATGCATTAACAATGAACTCACGATGAAGTCAAAACCTTGCTTAGACATGTCGATTGAGAGTTGCCATACAACTGTAGCCAGTGGTGGGTCTTGGCCGAAAATGTATTTATACATTAAGACAGATAGAGATGGATTTCACTAGTTTAAATGCAGTTTTAGTGCAGACAAAAGCAATAGGGGGTGGCGGGGAAAGCACAGGCTGCCACCACCCTCACATATGGCAATCGTTTCCTATAATGCTCGCTATATAGTATTTATGTCATGCAGTGACATATCACAGAAAGCCACCTATGCCAAATTTTTAACAACAACAAAAAAATACTGCAGCTTTTAGTGAGGGCTGTCCTCCAACTTATTTGTGTTTTGTTGTTGGTTTTCTTTTTCCTTCTGCTTTTCATCTGTCTGGTTTCTATTTCCACCCTTTCTGCTCTTTCCTTCTTGGTTTTGTTTTGTCTTTTTTTTTTTTTTTTTTTTTTTAACCGTATTTGAGGAATCTCGGTTGTACTGAGAAGCCTGGGAGGTATGACTGGAATGTTTTGATTTAATACATCCTTGCCTGAACTTTCTTTTGACAGATCGATTAATATTTGTGGATTCTGGTGGCAGAGCACTCTGGGGGGGCGTGCAGGAAGATGAGGCAGCCGGATGCATGGTGAGGAAGCTGCAGAAGGACTCCCGAGGGCTTGATTCAGGTGCAGGGGTGTGACAAAGTGGTGCGGCATTGCAAAGTCTGGAGCTAAGCGTGTTTAGAAAGGACTGGTTATATCTCCCAGGCAGGTCGGTGGTCGCCTTGCTCTGTGCTCAGGGCTTGGGTGTAATGCTGGCAGAGGTGGGCTTGGACACCGCACACATCATGTGTGTGTTGCTGTAGCCTCCTGGGTCAGTTTGGGGCAGAAGCTTGCCTCTCAGCGCCAATTTACAGGTCACCTTAAAAGCCCAAGGTGGGACAGGATGGATGCCTGTGGAGGTTTGGGAGCATTTGAGTTGAAAGCTTGACTTTGGGCTCTGTGTGCTGTGAAGACAAGGCTGAAGGCTGCGAGCGCCTGGATGGGAGGGCTCCCCGCTTGGCTTCGTACCTTATGTGCATGGCACTTCGCAGCTGTGTTTTTCAAATGCCATTCAAATGAAAGCAGGGAGGGGAAATCCCATTTTGCTGTGAATTGCTCTCAACTGCAGAGAGAAGTTTTTCCTCTGAATTCTGTCTTTTGGCTGTCTTGTTGTAGAATGGCACACGGTGTCTTTCTCCTGATCAATTTGTTTATCACTTGCTTGATTATCTTTTTCAATAGCGAGACACGACAGGTTTCTCTTGTTAATCCTGTTAGTACTGGCATTGGAGCAGAAATTTAGTTTAGGAAAAACATTTAGATATGTTAAACTTTCCCGTAGACGATGCCTGTGAATACCAAAACATGGCTTGATGTGTTTGGATTTTCTAGACTATTCCTGGGCCATGTATTCCCATCTGTCTGAGTCCTGCTCCTTGTTTCTCAGGACGTGTACTTGTGTGCCAGCACCACGCTTCCCTTCTGGCTGTCACAGCAGTTCAGGCTCCTCTATAAAGCACCACAATGTGCTGACTGCACGTTGGGGGAGCTGAGGGGGCCGCGGGCAGAGTCCCTGTCTGCACCCCTGGGCCCACCCAGCCACCGGTGCCCCTGCCCACCCGGCACGAGGTGCTGGAGAGCCACCCTCCGCTTCCCCAGGACACCTGGAAGTGACCTCTCTCTCTCTTTAATGCTTTAAAAGTGATGTATGGCTAGAGGAAGATGTCAAAGCAGAGCGCTGGAAGACTGATGACCTCCATGTATCTTCTGAACAGGTACCCAGCTAGCAGAGGCCCCGTTTGCCTTCCCAAAGCGGCCTCCCCCCGTCCCTTGCTGCACCCATGCACATTATTTATCTTGTGGGGAAAACATCAGTAGGTCTAAGAGGATAGTTTAGGCTCCACAGCTCGCCCAGTCCTTGACCTCTTGGCTGAGACTTGCCAATGGGGAGGTGACTAATGAGCAGCAACTGCAGCAGTGTGCTTTGTGTTGCGGGCATGTGCCGGTTTGGTGGGACATTTCTGCTAATGCCCCACACGCTTACAAAAGCAGGGGACCCTGCTGTAAGAAGCCAGCCCCCATCTTCCCCTCTTACAGTATTTTGGCTGTGCAGCGCTGTCTGTTAGGTCTTTGGTTTAGTGAAATGATCTCTTCTCCTGAGCAAGCTGAAAATGTTCAAGGGTGAATAAAACGGTGGTGCTGTGCAGTTCTCTGGCTGGTCTCAAAAACCAGCTACCAGTATTTGCAAATTACTGGGAAGTGCGAATTGTGGGGAATTTTTCCCCTCATGGGCAGTCAGCTGCTTGTCTTGTTCCCCTTTCCTTCCCAGCCAGGTTCCCCAAGTAGCTCATAGAAACTCATGTATTAAAATGCTAATGTGAGCAGGATTTCATGCAGAATAGGTATTTACCAGAATTTCAGCAGCATTTGAGCCAGCTCCAGAAGCAGTGGAGGATCCATAGCTTTTGAGCGAGACGGTTTGGAAACTCACATCTCATTCTGGAAAACCTGGAAAAGCTTAGGTACTGTCCTGGGTTTTACCTGTTTTTTCAAGGGCAGCATGAAATATTCCCTCTTCGTGGCCCCTCAGAAATTTCTCGTTGGGGAAAAAGTAGAGAAGCGATAAAAAGAGTGTTCTGCAGTTCTGGGCTTCAACACCGCGATTTCAGCTGAGAATCTTAAATCCGTGGGCAAACAGACTTTAACAGAGGCATTCTGTCTGTCAGCCTCCCGAAACCGGAGGGGAAGGTGAGGCAAAGAGCATTTGTGTCCTCCTTGGGTTTCTAAACCCCTGCGAGAGGAGGAGGGCTTCGGATCCAAGGGCGATGCCAGGAGGGTGCGGGGAGCTCGGCCCCACCAAGGGTGCGCGGGGGAGCCCCAGGGGTGGGCACGGGCCTGTGGGCACTCCTGAGGCCCAGGAGGTCCTTCCTCCACTCAGCATCTCTTCCTTTAGGCTGTGATTTTGCTGCCCCCATCAGTCTGCTGGGTTAGGAAGCGGCCTCCCTCTCCCTGTCTGGATGTGGCCCTGTAGGGTGGGAGGTGAGGGGCCTGATCCTGGAGTCACCACACAGGGACCTTCTGGGGCTGCTCTTGGAGGCTCGGTGTGTCCCCAAAGTGTGTGTGGGGCCGTGGGGCTGTGGTGTGGACAAGCAAGCCCAGGTGCTGGTGGTTCCCTCTTCACACCTGAGCGAGGGTTTAATCCGCACAGCCAGTCCCCAACGCCCAGAAATGAAGTACACAGTCCAAATTCAGGTGGGACCACAGCAATAATCAATATTTGCGTGGTTTAATTGAGGAGGAAGGTTTTGCCCTTTTGTTTACGTCCTCCACAGTGAGCAACATCTCTTTTTGCTCTCACCACAATGTTGTACGGTAGAGATTAGAGCCCAACCCCCGAGAATGTATTTCAAGAATGTGGTGAAAAAAAAAAATACAAAGAATATGTAAGTTTTCTGGAAATACGATATTTCATGTGGGAAATTTGAAGGATAAAGTAACTGAATTCCAGGCGAACAGGCATCACTATTGTTAGGTAATACAGCTCTCTGCAGGGCAAAAAAGAGTGGTATGCCAGGTTTAAATAGAAATTTATAGCCACTGACTGCAAATTACTTTATAAAATTACTGATACCTTCATAAAACCATCAATTATGTGTTTAGTCTTGATTGTCATTTATTGCAGTTCTTAATTGTTCGGTAAACTTTTCTGGATTAAATGGTATATTTCAAATTGACATGAGGCTGTTTCATTGACGTAAAGTACCAGAGTGTGTGTTTCACACATGGGACAACTGGGAGAGCAGCAGCAGGAGAGTCTCTTACCCACTAATAAAGGAAATGTAGTACTGGTGTTTTGATTCCTGCTCAAGTTAGCATAGTTATGTGGCATTATGAACATGCAGGCGATAGTTAGCAAAGCACCCAAAAACTCAGGATTTTCATTAGCACGGAGTGCAAGGATAAAGGCAGAGCACAGGCTTTTAATTGTTTGTCCTTTTGAAAATATGAGGAGGAAGAACTGATAGAGAAAACATTTACAAAAAAAAAAAAAAATTGGCAAATTTACACCGAGTCCAAATTAGGTCTTCTGTTAAATCTTTTCCAGGATTGAACATATTTGGCATTTTTTTATTGTTGTTTCTTCAGTTACTTATGTTCCTGCCTTTTCCTGGGCTCACGAGGGGCTGTGGCCACGTTCCACGTAGTTCCTGTCTCACCCTTTGGACACCGAGATTGTGGCTCTGTCTCCAGTGAGGTGTTGAGTTTTACGGGATCCACAACCTGGAATGCCCAAATCCCTGTTGCTTTGAAGCCGTTCTCGGCTCTTTGGGTTTCATTCCTCGCTATTCTGTGGAGGCAGCGTGATTCCTATCATACCATTGTTGATTGCATAAAATATTCCCTGAATCCAACACGTTGCATTAAAATCTGGTGTCTGGGCCCTGTCTGATTCTGAACAGAGCCGCTGTTGGATTGCGTTTCAGCCATCGTCAACCCAGGCCAAGTTCGGAGAGACTTGATTGGGATATCGGTGAGGGGTAAAAACCATATAAACCTCTGCTGTGATTGATGGAGTTGTGCACAGCGAGGAGAACTATGTACAAATACTTGCTCAAAATAGTAGGGCCTCAATTCAGCCGTAACTGGCAGACTGTTCAGCTTGCCTTTCAAGAAACGTTGTTTTTAATTGACCTTTGCGTGAGTAATTTGAAGATCCAACACCGTTTCTTAAGAAAAGGATTGCAAACTGTGGAATCTCCCATCGTATGTAGAATTAGTAATTTTACTATATCATGAGTGATTAAACGTGACCCCCAGGGAGCCAAAAATAATGCTGTGTGACTTCCTCGCCTAATTACCGCAGAACAAATGTGAAAATGTGTACATTACAGCAAATCGTGTGCTAATTGGCCTTGGAGAAAGACTAAATATGAGGGAGAAATGGGCATATAATTTCAAACATATTTGAGAGGTTTTGCAGGCTGCTTGCAAATAGGAGGAAAAAAAAAGTCAAAATTTGACAAAACCATTATTTGTTATGATTTATTCACTCAGCTCTAGTCTTGAACCTGGGAGTTATTGGCAGCTTCAGCTAAGATTCCTGCTGAGTATTTCTACTTATAATGACTGCATGCAGCATGTAGCTCAATGCTATTTTTTTGGCATAATATCATAAATATCTATTTTAATTCTTGTCTCTATACATGTATCTAGGGTTTGGTGCTTTTTTTCTTGTTCTAGTGAAAATATCTCTAGATGCAGGACAATATCCTGCTCCCTTTACTTAGGAGAATACTCCACTCGAGTTCAACAGGAGGATTATTCTCCTTGGGTAGAAACCCCCCTGCCAGAAGGCCCGTACATCACTTAAGTACTGGCTTAAGCAGAAAATAAATGTCCATCTGTGCAGGGTAGAATTTCATCTGTTGTCAGGGAAGTTAGATCTGACCCATGGACTTAAGGAATCCCAGATTTACTCCCTATTCCGAAAATCACATCACTCTTCCACTCTCTGTTCTTTATCGTTCCGGACTCAAGCGTTTAGGCACCACATTTCCTTCATGCTTTTGCAATGTCTTGGAAGTAAAACTGATTGAACATGTAATTTGTGCTCGAGAGGTAAACCTCATCTTTTCATACTTTCTTCTGTCTACCGTAAATACTGAAAGTCAAGATTTGGTCATTTCCTCTGTAGCTGGAATACTCTTGAGTTTGTTAATGGAATTATAACCCATGGCATTGACGTGTTGTGTTTTGGTAACAGTGAAGCACTTGCTTTTGCCATCACTATTTTAAGAGTATAAGGTCAAATATGTTCAAAACGAAATGCTGCAGTGCCATCGAATTGAAATGTTTCAATTGTTTTCTTTGATGATTGCAGCCAAATCGTAATGCCCCTAAGAAAATTTGGATTTTGCAGAATTAACTTTTTCCACTGGAAAAAACTGGAAGCTGTGTTATTTAAGTTAGAGAGCCTGCTCTTCCAGGCATGGGCAGAGTTCCCATCGATGTCGGGGGAGTTTTCAGCTGGAGCAAGCAGTGTCCTGGGCATCAAGACTCTTCCTGGTTTAGTTCTTATTTGAAGCTGAGCCCATTCACTTCGACTTTGTGATTTTTCATTTGATTTGCAGTATCCTCTACATGTTAAATTATAATAGCAAAGTGGGATACACAGACTCTGATCTTAAGCTGTTTCTGCTGAGCAGGCATGCATGCATAAGTGGCTTTTTTGCATCCCTCTGAGATCTTCAGGACGTTTATGGGAGTTTATGCCGTGGTGTAGTTTGTTTGCTACCTAACAATTTCCTCTTGATTGTTGAGAGGCTTAATTGCTTTGAGGTCTTGTATTCCAAACTTTGTAGATGTTGCCAGTGTTGTGTATCTTTATTGCAAATCGAGCTGTTGTGGAGGGAAGGTCTGTGGGGCCGATCCGCTGCACTTCTTGTTGACTTCTGTGGGGCTCTGTGGATATGTGCAACATCTCTGAAAATCAGATGCCAATTGTACATTCCTGAGTGTTTGCAAATTAGTAAGGAGCTGAAAAGCCCTCTCCCAGAAGCCTTGCGAGTATGCAACAATTCTTTCTCATTTCACTATTTGCTTTCATTAATTTTATCACATATATTTGAAGTATAAGTAGCTATAACAAGCTCATCCTAACAGGGTAATCTGCAAAAGCAGTAAGGTTACAGTCCCAGGAAAACTCCTGAGCGAGTTCTGTTCGAAGCCTGCAGGAAGGTAAGGTGGTGTGGCCGTCGTCACGTTTGAGGTGGAGGAAGAGGGCAATGTGAATTCCTGGGTTTGAGACTGCAACTTCCCTCGGTTCTGCTGCACTTCTTCTGAATGGAATTGTGGCCAGTAGATTCAGGCTGTGCTACTGCTAAGTCATTTCCACTTATTAAGTACTTAGAAAAATCCTTTTTGTTGCCATCAGGGGGAGCTTTTGAGATCTTTCAAGAGTGAAAAAAAAATATTAAAAAAAAAAAAAAAGGAGGAAAAAAAAGAAACGTCCCAGCTCAGAAACAGAGATCTACAAACCAGCAAGCAGCCAGAATCTTACCTGTGGCTACAACTAAGCCAAGGAAACCAGGGGAGCTGAATTCTTTAGACTGAAAAAATTAGCAATATTGAGAGAGGATTTTTTGACTCAATCCACCAATAAAATTAATATTTTTTTTATTATTATTATTATTTCAAAAAAAACAGGAGTCTTTGGGAGCACTCAAAAGCCAAGTCCTGCTCTGTTGCTACAGCTTCTGGAAGGCAAATGCTCTTCAAAAAGCTTCTCTCCTTTTAGCTCCTGATGATTCGATGGGGACCTTTTGATGCAACATTTGGATTAGCTGCACACAACTGCACTGAGGGGGACCACAAAAGGGGGAGCCTGGCTGATTGCATAACTTTAAGAAAATAATAAGAGGAAAAGAAAGAATTAGGAAAAGAGAGAGAGTGAAAAAGAAAGAAAGAAAGCAATTAAAAAAATATCTGAGACTCAAGTTTCAAGACTCTTTATGTGCTGCAGAGGAGCATAAGGTTTACCAGCAAAGTGCAACGGGGAGTCTGAGAGGAGAAATAGCTTTCTCTTTTGCCAAGAAAAAAAAATAGGAATGTGTGTTTTGGACTGGACTGAGAAAGAAAGCTGGGGAGACTGCAAAAAGGGGGGTGCAGGATTTTTATCACATTGATCCATTCATCTTGATTGTCTTCTTTAAAAAAAATAAATAAGAGAGGGGAAAGTGATAGGGGGAAAGAGGAAGAGGAGAGAAGAAGGGGGAAAAAAGAAAACAGCAAAAGTGTTTGAACCTCTGGAGCTATCTGCTCCTTCAAGCTGATTGATTAGTCATGATCCCTGCAGTTTTAATGGGAATCATTCAATTGGGAAGGTGGAGCACCCTAGAGTAGATTAGCATATTCTTGTTTACTCATCTTCTGAGGGGCTTTTTCTCTTTTCTTTCATTTTGTGGAGAAGAAGGGAGGGGGGGAGGTTGGGGGGAAGGAGGGGGTTGTGGCTTATGTTATAAAGGAGGCCAAAAAAATAAATAGATTAGAGCATCTTTTGGGGGGAGGGAAATCAGTGGGTCTGAGTCTTGGAGAAAGCTGGGGGGGTTGTTTTGTTTTTTTTTTTTGTTTTGTTTTGTGTGTGTGTGAGTGTGTGTGTGTGTTTTTTTTAAGAAGAAAAAAAATAAAGGGAAGAAAATCCAGCAGAGAAAAGAAGAGAGAGAGGAATTCCAGCTGTGGAGGAATAGAGGAGAAGAAGACAGATAGAGGAGGAAGAACAGAGAAATACATTTCAACCAAGAAGGAGTTTTGATTTATTTTATTTTTATTTGTTTTAAGGAAAAAAAAAATCTATAAGCAGGAAAAAGAAAGAAAGAAAAAGAAAAAAAGAAAAGAAAAAGCAACTGAGAAGGGTTATAAAAAGAGCAAATACCAAGAAGGGTGAACAAGAGAAGAAAGTCAAGGCAAGGAGGAGCCCAAAGCTGGCAGATCGGGAGGATTTGCAGGGGAGAAGGGGGGGGAAGATTGGAAATGCAGCTCTGGAGTTTGCTGCTGCCTCTTGCGCTTCTCTGTACAGCCCTAGCCAGTGGACCCGAATGTGGGATGGACGAGCGCTCCCGCAGGGCAAGAAGGGACACCAGGCACAGCCGCCAGCTCCTCTACACTGCCCCGGGCACCTGTGCCACCAGGTTAGCCCGAGGAAGGCGCTCCACTGCTGGGCTGGAGCCTGGGCATGTCCCCCGCAGGAGGCAACAGCGGGAGGTAAAGGACGAAGAGGAGTCCCTTACCCCGAGCAGGGCGCTCTATTTCAGTGGACAAGGTGATCAGCTGCGGCTGAAGGCAGATATTGAGCTGCCCCGAGATGCCTTCACTTTGCAAGTGTGGCTGAAAGCTGAAGGAGGACAGAGATCTCCGGCTGTCATTGCAGGTAGGTAGTTCGTCGTGCCTGGGGCTGCAGCATCCCTTTTACGTTCCGGGAGCCGGCAGAGCAGCCAGCTGTAGGCGTGCGTGTGTGTAGTGTGTGTGTGTGTGCATTTAAATGTGCGTGTGCCTTGCAACATACGTGCGTACGGGAGTGCATGTGTAAACATGCACGGCTGTGTTTATTATATATATATTCGGGGGAATAGTGGAGCTCGGCAAACTGGCTGAAAGTATATGCTCGCAGAAAAAGTTATGTAAACTTTTGCATAGGGAAATGGCAGTATCCTGGGTAGTTTCTGTATTTCTGTCTGTCTGGATTGAGATGCAGACAGGGGAGAGAGCTCTTACGGTGGGTTTTTAACTCATTTGCAGGTCAGAAAACTGTAAGTAGAGCTTTTAAAAGTAGCTTGTATGCATGTATGAAAAGAAATGTATGTCTGGTGTGTGGCTGCAAAGAAATGTATGTGGAAGGTCCCTCTACGATTTCCTTAGTTTTATTAGCTCTTTAGTGTACTTTCACTGTTACCTTTTTAGATGCTATGTTAGCATGTGGTTTCCAAAAAGCTATAAAGGAACTTTTGGCTATTGTGAAACCTCAAATGAATCAAATGAGTTTATAAAGTTCCCAACCCCTCGACACTCAGCTAGGGCTGGGACTAGCGCTGCAGCTAGAGGATGTCGAGTATTTTTGTCTCCCCTTAGAAACGGCAAGTGTAACACAAATGATTGTAAGGTCAAATAGCCCTATAAAACCATTTAGTACTAAAAGCAGCTACCAGTCTAAGCTGTCTGAGCTGAACAATAATGAGGGATATTGCACTTTTCTTATTTAAATTTTATGAGCCCATCATGAATTTGGGTCCTTTTCCCGTGCGGTCGCTCCCTCTCCCCCTCCCTCCCGCCGCCTCCCTCCCTCTCCCCGCTTTAGTGATAAAGTGCAGCGAAGTTGTCGTGAAATCGGATACTTTTCGGAGGGTTACAAACCCTTATAAATGTCGCCACATCCATCTTTGCTCTGAAGGAAGTCATAGAAAATGGAAATGCCCTTAAAAAAAAAAAAAAAAAAAAAAAAAAGGAAAACAAGTCAGAAAGAGGAGCGGGCAGGGGTGGGGTGGGGGGGAGGAAGACATGTTTTACAGTTCTTTTGGCAAGGAGATTCCCTGAAAGTACGAAGTTTCCATGTCCTAGGATGCCTTAAAGAGACAGGGAGGATTTCCCCTTTCCCTTTAACCGGAGTCACTTCCTACGAGAAGGCGGCGGATGCTTGTGCCGCGGGTACCGTGGCCACCAGCCCCGCTCGCTGCCCTGCCACCGGCCCCCTGCCATCTCCTCCGTCTCCTCTGCCCCGTCCCCGACCCACGCCACTGTCGCCTCTCGGCAAAGTTGCTTTGTCCTGGGGAAAACAGAAAGGGAGATGAACTCGGCAGCGCGGCTCCTTAACTTTCCCCAGTCCCAGCTGCTCGGCTCGCTGGTGGGGAGGGGGACGCAGTGTGTGGGCAGGAGGTGCCGGGCAAGGGCTGCTCCCCTTTGCTTGTAGTAGGACAGACAGGCGAGCAATTTCATAGGAGAAATAGTTTATTACTTGCATTATTTCCCCTGGCTTTCTCATGCTCCACTCTTCTGTTTCCCAATCTTAACTTAAACCCCAGGGCTCAAAGTGCTTCCCTTTCAACTTAGGGCGGGCAGCACTGGGGTTTGCACAGATCTCGCCAGTGGCACAATGCGCTCCGTGTGTTTGTTTGTGTTTAATCCAGCACCTGGGACCCCGTGTCTGTCTTATGTGCAAGTATCTGTAATTCATACAATAGGGGACCTGGACAAACACACACAAAGATCATTTGTAGTAAAATACTTTAATTGGATGGGGGAGGTTGGTTTGTTGCCTGTGTAAAACACTTGACCCATTTTATGCTTGGAAATAACATTCCAGTGTGAAAAATGAAAATAAATGCCCCAGTTTAGCACTGTTGAGCTTGCAGCTCAGCTCGGGAGGACTTTGTGATTTTTATTTTATTTTTAAACTCCCCCTCCCCCCTCGCACACACTCTTGAAGAGGAGCCAGGTTTGGCTCTGTGTGTAAACACCTGGAAGAGGTCCAAGAGGAACTCACTCGGAGTATCCTCCGCACACCACAGCCTCCCAGACCTGCAGCAAGCTTAGGGAGAGATTACGCTTCCCTCAATGAGGAAATCAAGGGTTCTGGCTGCCAAAACGCTTGGCTTTCTCATTTTCACTGTTTTGGGATGTGACAGACGCAGGAGCCCTGTTCTGCTGTTGATGCCGCATCTGTAGGACCCTGCCGACACCCAGAGCCCTTCTGGGTGCTGGGGGCGGGCAGGGAGCAGGTCAGTCTGCAGACGCTGCCAAGAGCGAGTTTCTCCCCAACTTCTGCAAAGTGGGAAGTGGTGGGACTGCAGATCTGGCAGGGACGGCAGGACCGACTGGAGGACACCTCATTGCCAGAGCCCTTCTTGTACCCTCGTCTGCCTTCTGCCCCCCACCCTCTGCCTCTGCTGCCTGCTGCTCTTCGTTCCTGCCTGGCGTGCAAGTAGTCACTGCGAGTTGTGTAGGAGCCCCACGCGTGCCTGTGGGGGAAGCCTGCCCGTCTGTTAAAAATCTCATGTACAACCCGAGTTGTTATCAGCTCCTGCGCCTGAGCCCTGATAGAAAGGAGCTCTTCTGCTAATCCAGGCTACAGGAGTTTCTGTTTCTGTCTGGAGCCAACTCTCCTTACGTCACCCTCTGCTGCAGTATTCAATTTGTTTTCATAAATGGCTAATTTTACAGTGCTGTTAAGTGGGTTCGTCATTGCGCCGGGCCATGCCCTGTCTCTGATGATAGGCAGTCCTTGGTGCCAGGCTCTGCCAATTTTCACGCTGGTTGGCAGTGATGTTATTGCTGCCCTGTTTGACTTCACTGATATCTGTTCTGGCATTTGTCAGGGAAAGCTGTTGGGAAACTAGAAGTCTGACCCATTGATCTGTGTTACGCAAAAGCTCAGCAGCGTTTTCGGAGCTGGGCTGGGCTTCGTTTGTGCGGCTCCTGCGGTGCGGCTCCAGCGGCGGCAGCTCTCAGCTCGTGCGTACTTGGGTCCCTCCCCGGGCCACATAGTTCTTGGACAAACGCTCCTTGGATGTGCGTACCTACCACACAGCACAGTACATCCCTCTTATAAATACACGCGTGTGCACATGGTATTAATCATGCGAGGTTGCGCGCTTTCCCCCAACGAGCCTTTGCATGCATCCCTAGTTGTGAACGAAGGAGTTAAGGTCCGGACTGTAATCAAGTTAGATAATACGCGTGCCATGCAAAAATAAGACGCTTCAAAGCACCGTTGACCTTGCTTCTGTTGTAATCAAAGATATTTCAGTTCTACCGTGGAAATGCGACCCCATCCTGAGAAACAGGATCCTCCAGAGTCCCTGTCAGTGTGTTTTCTGGTGTATGGCTCAGGAGCAGGAGAGCTCATGTTTTCATAGGAAGGAGATGTTGACTCTTTACTGGCTGGGAGCTGAGAGGAGCGGGATGAATGATCGGCAGCGGGAGCTGGAGTAAGAAGGCGTGCCTGCTCTGAAGAGTGAAAGTTATTTGTGTTTTGTTTTGTTTTGTTTTGTTTTGTTTTTTTCCCTTCCCAGTTTCATTCTCCTCTGTCTCTCTATTCCTCTGCCTGCCAACAGAGAGCATGATCCCAACTTAATAAAGCTTCGTATGTAAGGGAGTGCCTATGTTTTCCCAACTTCAGTCCTTGGTGAACATAAAACTGCAGCAGAATCCAAAGGGAAAGAAACGCCAAAATCAGCACAGTGGAGCTCACTTAAAGCCGCAGCTCTTGCGTGTGAGAGACTGAGAAACATCTGTGTCGGGGGCCAATAATTGGGCAATTATACAGATATGTAATTGACACTGCATAAGTCCATTCCCTCCACAGGGTTTAGGAATATACGTTTGGGTTTTGGTTTCATTTGGTTCACTTCTGGAGTTTTGGAGTCTGGTGTTGCATTAATACAGCTCAGGTGGAAGCAGGGAGCCGGGGCCTGTCCCCAGGGCCGATGCCCGTAGCAGGTGCGCTGGGAGCTCGAGGGGCTCTTCACACAGAGTTTACACACAGTTTCACTGGCGTCAGAATAATAGGCAGAAAATGCAGCACGTTCTCATCTACAACAGCCTGTTGCCTCATGTGGATTCGCTTGTTTTGATCTGTTACGAAGTACTGAGATGAAGGACTGCGGAATGAGCCAAACGCAAGGATTGTGGTTTAATTAGCATGGGCCAGGGGCAGGAGCACAACGCCGGCTGGGCCTCAGGGCTGGGTCTCACACATCTGCACGGCCGCTGCGATGGGTGACAAGCCCCCAGTCCCCAGCCCCCAGGGATATAGGTAGCTCCGTGCCTCCAGCTTCCCGGCAGCCGGGTTCAGACGATCAGCCACTTCGTGCCTACAGATCCGGGTAAGCCGTGACTAATAGGCCACTGAAAAAATACGGCGTAGCTTGTCATTTGCTAAATATTTGCGTTTGAGCAGCTCATTTCCTCCAGCCTGCAGAAGCTGGGACAAGAGTCAGAAACGGGAACTGGAAAAAGGATTTTTCTTTCCGTAAGACTTCCAATTTCAACTGGTCGCATTCAACCGGCTGCACACCAGAGTCAGAACAGTCTGACGAACATGTTTTACTTTCTTAAAGCACTTACTTGTGGACTGCTCTATTCAATTAAATGGTAATTAAAGGAAAGAAAAAAAAAAAAAGAAAAAAAAAAAGAGGGAAGTTTGCCTCTTTATGTGTGAAGGATGGTAAATTTAGATTCCTAAATGATGTATGGCTGCCTCCTGTAGGCATGGAGCTGTGTCCCAGGCTGAGCTCAACTCCCCAAACTTCATTTTGGCCTGATTTATTTCAAGCCAGCCTATTCCAGTTAGAAGAGCTTGCAAGAGGCAGAAAGCCGGCTGAGGGGCCGGTGTTCGGAGGGACTGTGGGAGCGGGGCTCTCCGCAGGGATTTAGGGAAGACGTCTGGAGAAGCATAGAGCAGTGGGACGGCCTCGGCGGCGAGAGTGAGAGGAAGCCCTCAGAGAGCCTTCAAACACTGAAGAATCGCAGAAAGATGGACCCAGATGCCCAGAAGTTATCACCTCTGGGCAGATAACTCTGAAGTTATCACCTGGTTGAAGCTGCTCTCCAGGTCCCCATGTCACCTCCTCATGTGGTGCTGGGGGAACGCTGCAGGTGGCTGAGGAGGTCCCAAGGCCACTGACACACCAAGGGATGCGGAGGAGACCACCGTCCAACCTGGCCATGTGAGGCATAGTGAGGGATGTGCTAAATCCCGAATCCCCGATGTCTCACTGAATGCTGGAGTAGCTGGAAGGGATGATGTGGGCTGCATGGGGCCCCTACCCCAAACCCTTTCACAAAGGTAGGTGCCTCTCACCTTTCTCAGGAAGATCGGGACAGGTCTCTGCTTCCAAAGCGGGTGCAGGAATCTGCTGGCCTTGAGACTTGTGTGTTCACTAGCCTCTGCTGAGGGCGATCCCCAGCTGGGTGCCTCAACCAGCGAAGAGCCAAAATGCTGGTGGGCACCTCCCTGGCCTCTGGGACAGACCCCAGTTCTGTGTGGTCGGGACGTGCCAGCAGCATGGAGCAGAGAGCCCTGGTGGAGAAATGTCTTCTGGAGCCCGCTCTGGCTCGGCCCGCATGGAGGTGCCGAGCTCCTCAGGTCTGTCGCAAGAGGGATGCCAGCCTGAGCAGCGTCAGCATAAAAATACTGCAGGACCAGTGGGTGTTAGGTGCTCTCAGGACCAGGGGATTAACTGAGCACTTTCACCTTGGATTTCCATTGCTCAGGCCGGCCTGAGCCAGAATCGAGAGCCAAATTATAGTGGCTTTTTTCAAAAAGACACATTGAAAAAACAAAAATAAACCCTTCCGTGGCTGGGGTCAGCTGAAATGTTCCTGTCTAATAGTTTTGCTTCCAATTTTAGCTGTTGTTTTTTCAGCTCCTCTTTTCTTTTCTCTGAAAGAAATTATAGGAGCACAAGCAGAGAAGGGACCACCTGGGTTGCCAAATTTAGTCCCCTGCAGTGTCGGGGATATAACAGTAGATAATTAGTCCAAACATTCACAGAATATCCACTTTGTAGGTTCTGATACAGCACAGGCCACAGAAAATTTCCCAGCACTCTACTATAAACCAAAGACCTTTAGCTAAGACCCAAAGTCACCACTATAATGTAAGACAGGAAGAGAGAAGGACAGATTGACAACATCTTAAGTACCTAGAAATCCAAAGCATTGATTTAGAAAAGTGTTAACTATGAGAAAGGAAAACATTTTCTGGTAAAAGATATCAGCTTTCTTATTTTCGGAAGGTTAAAAAAGAATCAGGTGTTTTGACAATTACAAAACTTCTATTGAAATTTTAAGTTAGAATATTTGCCAAAACTGATCCTTTCCCACAGATAGTCTGTTTTGATTAATTTCCCATTTTCCTGAGAAAAATATTATATCAAACATTTCCCACCCTTCTCTGATATTCATCTGTGTTCCTCCATCCCATTGTAGGAAGAATGAACACATTCACATTATTGCATTTTTGCTTCTTCCAGATTATTTTGAAAGTTGATCAGAAAAGTCTTGTTTGATCAAAAACCTCTACACTTTTCTCCCAACTGTATCAGCTAGTCTAACGTCACCTTTTCCTTCATTTAACCATTATGTATTATATATTAATCTTTCATTATATATTAATTCTTCTATTTCATATATGGAAAGTGTCCTGGACTCTTCTGTGTCCTTGGTTCGGAGCATTTGGTTCGTGTGTTCTAGGCACAGAACAAGGAGTGTGCTGTCCTTTTTTTAATTTTTATTTTGTCCAAAAGTGAGACTTCTAAAAATGAAGGTGCACCTTTCTTCTGACATTATGTTGCTTTATGAGCATTTCTCTACCTTATAGTAGGCACCTGGGCATGATTCTTAGTTTTAATTGAGCTTTCTGTGCAGAAGAAATGCTTGCTTGGTCTTCTGCTAATTTCTGCTTGTCCCTAACCTTCTCTTCGTTTTCTCTGGTGTGAGCATGCATGCACATACACACACAATTTCCAAAGCACCTTTGATTTTTTTCCCAGATCAATAGAGCATTTAAACTCCAATGATCAAGGAAAAACAGCTTGTTTATTTCCCTACATATTCTGACACAAGTGGCAGTTCTTGTAAACTGCTTTGATTTGATGTTAGTGCCTTTTATAAAGTTTGCTCTCCCCACAGCCATCCATAAAGTCAAAGCGCTCTTACTCTGAACACGAGCAGAGCAGAACTCTGGAAAACAAGTAAAAGGAGTTAAAAAGAGGCTAAAAGTGAACATCTTATCCCAGATTTTTTCTTCATCCTATCCTTGTTCATAGCAATCTGAACAATTTGCTTAGTTAAGAACATTCAATATCCATGAAGTTGGCAGCACCAAGTGTTGGTTCAGTATGTGTCGTAGTTAAAAATGTGAACAAACATAGACACAACTCTGATTATCCCTTGGTGAGAATGGGGATGGGTTCATCTTGTTAGATTTATGCATGGATTTGATCGTAAACCTATTCAAGATCATGAAAAATGCCATTGACCTTGGCTGACTCTGGCATAGGCGCTGATTTCAGAGTGTCTTTTGCATCCCTCCTCTGTGTCCCAGACCCTTCTGTGGTCCTTGCATTAACATCCTTTATTTTGCTGTCCTTTCTTGCTTTGGATACAAGAGAAGAAAAATTGCAAAGCCTTAACGTCAGAGAAATTGGCCAGGGGAAGGGGACATGTTTATTTTAGTTGTTTTTGCTATACTCCAAATCCCACTTTGGCCTCTGTCTCTTTCAACCTTTCTCCTTTTTTTTTTTTTTTCAGTGTTAAAACGAGCACTTATTGAAAACACGCTGTCCGGTTTTCTGTTTTGCTGGGTGATGTAAGTGTGTAACGTTCCCGTCCAATCCCTCCACCCTCTCTTATCACCATCATAGTCTCGGCTTATTCTCTACTATCTGGTGTCCTTGATTCCCCCGTCTTTCCCTTTTTCCTGCTCTGCACAATTGCAGTTTTCTTCCTCCCTAGCACACGCATGCCGTGGATAACCCCACGTTCTCCGTAGTTCTCCTTTTCTTTCACCATCCAAGGGTGCTGTCCCCTCCCTGCAGACCAAGGGTGGCTCCCAGGTTGGTGGCTGCAGCCAACCGGTGTTGGAAATGCTGTGGGAACGGAGGGTAAGCAAGCTGTGTGTTTGTGTGCTGAGTCAGGCATATGCTCATGCATATTTTCTGGGAATTATTGATATTGTTCTGTTTAATATCCATCCTAGCCGTGCACAAACAAGGAGCGAGCAGTTGTTCTCACAAAGAGGGAGTGAGGGTGAAGTGAAACTGAGAAGCATCTGGAATTGGCCTGGTGAAGCAGCATCTGAGAGATATGATACCAGCTCAAGAAAGCAAAAGAATTGCTGTGTTAGAGAAGAAAACCACTCTGTTCTTTGCTGATTAACTCCTGGGGTCTGGTAGGCTTTCCTTGAGTCTTCCTTTTGAGTGATACTCAGGGCCCTTTTATCTCTTCTCCTTCATCCCCTCTGCTGTGTTTTTCCTCCATCTCCTTATGTAATTTATTGTCTCTTTACTTGCTTTAAATCACTTTCCCATATGGATTTCTCTCCTCTGACCCATCTTCCCCGCCCTCATCTGATTCCCTGGAGTCTTCTGTCGTCATGGAACTGGGAGAAAGAAGAGCAGGCCTGTTCCTGACACTGAGCATCAGCTGCAGGCTCCTCTCCTCCTGCCTCTCCTTCCATGCCTGTTCTCTTCTGTTAGTGTTGGAAGCGTATTCGCAAAGATCATCCACTGGATTGAGGAAAGATCTTATCACCGTTGTTTTGTTTGTTTTATTTAAGACAGTGAGGGAAAGAAATGGAAAGGACAGGCCTTTGCTGTTACCAGCGTTGCTTAGTTTTGAATGTAGGTTATTTTTCTCCTGTCCTAATGTATTCTAGCGCTGTTGTTTTCCTTTATCATTGCAGTACGATTGCAGTTTTGTAGTCCTGGTAACTGCCTCAAAACATCCTGCTGATGGTGGTGATACATTTCTCAGGCGTGAGAGAGCGTTGCCCTTAAAACCAGGGAAACTGAGGTACAGCAGGATGCTCTGATGTGTCTGAGATGGAGCTAGAAACGGATCCCAGCAGACTTGGCTATTTGTTAAGCCCATTTTTAGCGGTGATGCTGGTTATTCCTCAGCCTGGTTTGTCCTCCATGTGAAGTGGACTCTCTTTAATTTATGTAGGCCCTTGTAGCTTTCGATGGTTCCTCGGTGGGTTATTACTGTGCTGAGCTGATGGTGGTGGTGATGATGAAGTCCTTCACCAGGCTTTAGACCGTTGAAAACACTGCCAACATGAGAGCAGGTGAGGAAGGGAGACCAGCTGGTACTTGTGACAGAAGCTCTTTGGACATGGCAGAAAATGAGATGGTCTTGAATTAAGCTCTCTGATCCAGACCTGCTGGCAATGCGAGTCAGTGTGAGTTACTGCGTTTCTCAAGGGGAGCCATGTATGCAGCCAAAAGTGGGAGAGGAGAGCAAGTATCACCAGAACCCCTCAGCTCAGGGTACGTCAGTTTGAGTTGGAATACCGTGCTATTTTTGATAACATCTTCACGTTGATTAATATGATGGCTTGCTGAAACTGCTTGTAAAACATGTAAGTTGTAGCTGCTAAGCATTTCCTGAGAACTGCTGAAAACCTGGTGCTATGTTGCCAAAGGTATTAATTAAGGGCAAAACCAACTGATTTTCCCCAAAGTTAAATATGGATGAGATGAATGATCGCAGAAAGGGGCTTTGTACTTTAGTGCCCAGTAACTGTTTTGGGGAGGCATGGCTGGACAACCAGGAGTCCTGCTGGAAGCTCCAGCAGGGAAGCTGTGCATTGTATGATCCACAGGAACGGTGTTTTGTTCTGAATTCAGCAGCATCTGCACTTGTAAAGACTGAGGTGCTAAGGTTGAGATCTGGAGCTTGCATTACTACTGTCTTACATTGCATCTGTCTTGTGGATAAACAGAGCAGCCTCTCCGAGGTCAAAACAGCACCTTTCACCAGTGATAATTTAATAGGAATCATTTTCGGCATGAGCTAGACAAGAATTGGAAGCCTCCCGTGCTGTAGCTCATGAATGGAGATGTTCAGGGAGAAAAGGAGTACTGGGAGAAAAAGCAAATGTTAACTAAATGCATTACGCACACAGTTTTGAAACATGTACTTGGCAGAGGGAAGGGTAAGGAGTCCAAGCCAGATTGTGCTGTTGAGCGCACCAGTGTAAACCTAAAGTTACTCCTTTGGCGAGGAAGTCAGGGGGCTGCTCCAGGCGGGTGAATGTGTAGGACCTGGGGCCGAGACAGGGAGCGTGCCACGGGGAAAAGGAACCAGCTGAGACAGAAATGGATGTCATGGAGAGCAGCCTCCAGCCACCGTCGCTGCCGTGGATGGTTTAGTTTGGGTGTGTAACGGTCGCGGTGATGCAGTGGGATGTCTTTGTACAATGCGGGGTTGTTTTTACTTTTTGGAGCATGTTCTGCATATACCTATCATATTCCCTCCAGGCTGTAACATTAGGCAATATACCACTTTTACAGTGAGCCCTTTGTGTTTCCAGCAACAAACACTTCTAAACCATGCTCTCTAGTCTTGTGGCTGTAAACTCCTTCACCCCTTCCCATTACTGTCCCATCTCCAGCAATAATATCCCCTCCTCTGTTTATAAACAAACACCCTCAGAGGAAGTTCACAGGAAGAAAAGTTAGTTAATGAAAATCCACCAGGCACTCAGGTCCAGGCTGTGGGTTGGAGCCAGCAGGGTTGCTGGATGTTTCCTACTCTACATCTGCTTGTAGGAATTGCTTTGATGAGATGTCAGCCCGTCTGTCTGACTGTGTGTCTTTCTCTTCTTTTCCCTCTGTCGTGGAAAATGGGAAAAAAAGAGGGAGTCAAATTCTAACGTCAATCTGCTTCAGAATAATGAACAGCCTGGGCAGTTTTTGGGAACCCCAAGCAGGGGGAAGAGCTTGAATGAACTTGTAGGATTCCTTGTTGATAAATCCACCAATTCTCTCTTCTCTTCTACCTTTCTCCCCACTGAAATCTAGATTCTGGCTCCTGGCAATACTGTTTGTTGCTTGGGAGTTGTGCAAAGGCTGTAAAAGGACTAAAATAGCCCAAAGGACAATTATCCTGCTCTGTAGTCTGAGCACATGGCTGATATATCTGGTGTCACACATCTCTCTCACTGGGCCACCGGTGTAAGGAGGTAGGGGTGAGCAGGGGCCGAGGAAGTAGCTAACACGGGGCTGTGCACTCACCGTGAGCTCTGCAGCAAGGACAGACAGGCATGGTAATGGTGCTGTCAGCTGGAAAACACAAAATGCTTTCGCTTGCTCCAGAGGCCCCCTAACTCCCCCCCAGCACAGGGGGAACCCAAGCAAAAGATCATTTTCTTGTGACTTCTCCTGGCTTGTGCTTTTCGGATTGAACCTTGGTGGTCTCAGATGGGAGGTAAGGGAATTAGGGGGTTGGTTCCCTCCAGGAGACACTGGAATCCTCCTTTGAAAAGCCTCTCTGGCTATTCAAGATGCATGGGAAAATGAGGAGATAAAGAAAAGCTGTGGGAGTGGGGGAGGCTGCATTGGTAGGGTTGTGGTTCCTTGCTCACCCAGAGGTGTGCTATCAGCGCAGTGCTCCTGCCCCAGGCTCCCCCTCTTCCTCCTCTAAAAGGAGTGAGTGCCTTTGGCAAGTGGGGATGCGCGAGCCTTCCCAGGTACTCTAGACGTGAAAGCTGTGGTCCTGCCTTTAGTTCTAAGAGCCTCGAAAGTTTAGATGTATTACAAAAGGTCTCCAGTGCTGGCAGAATCTCTTTACCTTAAAATGTGATGGTTTCAAGTAGTCTTATCTGTTGCTTTTTGTTGGAAGAGCAGTTTCTCTTATTGTACAAATATTTTCTGGCATGTAATTAATAGCCTTATCTGTAAGACTGTTCCAGTGTGGTCTCTCCACCTCCCACCCTAATGCAGGGGGGAGACAATCAGAACCGAGCATTTTGCATCGCAGCATGGGCAGAGTTTATCAGTTGTTGCACAATCTCTTTGCCTGTGAACAGATTAAAAAGAGAAGGGGGGAAAATGGACCTGATTTATACTGGTGAGCTTCCTCCAAGAATTCCAGGATAACTATCAACAGTTTGTCCTAGGAGGAAAGTTGAGTGCTTCGTTCTTGCCCTTTGAAGAGCTCTGAATTAATGAAGAGCAGAGTACCAGCGTATCTTCTGCTCTTCTTTGAGCTGGGAAAGATTGGAATTCCCCAAAGTCCTCTTGCTCGGGATGGTTTAATCAAACAGACTGTTTACATTCTGTGTCTCACCAGAGGCAATGCTAAATCTGGGGTGGTCTTCAGCTATACACCATAATACTAGGGGTTTATTTTATTTTATTTTAAACATCAGCATACCACCAGTTTTACTGGGAAATGGCCGTATCCAAACACCTGCAGGCTCCATGGAACAAGCCAGAGAGAGAAGCAACAGCAGCTGCATCTCAGAGGCCAAATGAGCTGCACGGGGATCTGTGTTTCTTCTCTGGCCTGGTGTCTGCAGGGTTGGGATTTGGCAGCAAAGGTGGGCCAGGAGCCCTTGCACTCGCGGAGGACACACGTCCCAGAAGTAGGGAGGTGAGCCCTGGACCGAACTTTCCTCTGTCTCAAGTGCTGAAGGCAGAGGCAGAGAGGCAGGGGCCCTTCTGCCCCAGCCGTGTGTGTCTGACCCACTGTGATGGCCAAACTGTTTCGGAGAGCATGCCCTCTAACCGTTTCTGTGCTCTGGTACTTAAGAAAGCACTATATGAAATGGGATCTGTGTATCTCATGAGAGAGAGGGAAGAAGGAAACGAGATTAGAGCAGCTCTTCCTACCATCACCTCTCATATCCCCTCCCTCGGGATAAACGTCTCTTGCGCCTGTATTGAGAAGCCACCACTTTATTGCACATCTGTAGTACTGAAGTGGGCCAGAAACCTTGAATCGGGATCTAAACTTCTGTTCGGATACATTAAAAAAAAAAAAAAAAAACCAACAAAAAATACTTTGGTATCTTCTGGAAGTGACGTATTTCCGCTCCCCATGCACAAGATCCTCAGTGCATCACCGAGGAGCACGCACGTAAGTAGGCAATGTGGACGACATTCTTCCAAACCCAAGCAGCCCAACCAGCTGTTCGGCAGAGACGTTGTTTATTGAGAGTTGTCAATGTGTTCAACACATGGTGTCCTTTGCGCTGATGAGCTTGCAGCCTGGCTTTTATGGGGTTTCTCTGACACTTGTCAAACACTGGTGACAGGGCAGGCTTGACGAGGCACACGTTTTTATGGGGATGTTATGGGCATTGCAACAAGATGTTCTGTAAGGAGAGGCGAGGCAGAGACTCGCTGGCAGAGAGGAAAACAAAGGCAGTTGCAAAAGGTTCCCTTTTTTTTTTTTTTTTTTTTTTTTGCTGGTGGTTTCGGGAAGAGAACAGCAATTTCCTTTAGCAATAAATTAGATGCTTTGGGAGAAAGAAAGGGTGTTTGGTTAGACAGTGGTGAAACTGCTGTGTTGAGAGAAGTAGGCTCCCTCTTCTGTTAATTCAGGCTTCTTATTCTGGGCCAGAGCGCTTGGAGGTGCACAGATTGCTCTGGGATTTTAGTTACTCTGCAGCTGCTCTGAGGTGCCTTCAGCTCTGTCCTTTGCATCTGTGAAGGTGGGATAATGGCTCTCAGCAGTCCTCAGAGGGACACTGTGTGTAAGGAAGAGGTAATAACACCCGCACAGCTCTTTGATCATGTATGATGTGGTAAATGGCAAATGCCACGCCGCTATACTGAAAGAAAGAAATGCTCAGCCCAGCAGTCCCCTTGGCCCGGGTCACACCAGGTCCCTGCAGCCTTGTGCAGCTCGAAAGAGAGAACTGAGGTTGTAGAGTGCCGAAGAGAGAAAAAGAGGCAGATCTTGCCAATCTCATCCTTATCTATTTGTCCAATCTTTTTCTCTTGACTTGTGTAAGCTCGTATTCGTGATTATCACAGGTATTTGTTTTCCCCTACTGAAAAACAGAGCTGTTGCCTGAACAGTGTGACTCTGGCCTCATTCCCTCCTATTCAGCACAATGCAATCTTGGCTCTTTACTAGTTAATATTTTCTGTCAACAACCTGCAAGAAAACATAAAATCAGGGCTGATAAATTTTGCAGATGTTGCAGAGTTCAGGGAGTGGTAAACAATGACCAACACAGGACTCTCATTTGGGTGTTTTCATAAATTGAGAACATGCAAACAGTATGCATCAGAGTAAAGCCAAATGTGAAGTCATACATATAGAAAGGAGGCAGGTCGTACAGAAAGGCTGGCTGCCGGGGGAAGGATCCTTCACCTGGAAGCTAAATGGGTAGGAGTAGCGCCGTGTCGGAGTAGATAAAGCATCTGAATGTGAACTGCCGATGTGATGCTGCGGCCAAAGGTTTAGAGTCATCGTTTGCTTTGTAAACACGGAAGCATTGAACAGGACGGGGAGGTTGTGTTATCCTGGTGCTCACAATGGGGAAGCTGCTGCTGGAGTAGTTTGTCCAGTTCTGGTGTCCACAGCTTAAGAAGGATATTGTATGAGAGAGGATTTAGAGGAAAAAACAATCTTGAGAGTAATTATAGGATTTGTAACAAGTCTTAAAGTATTTGACTCAAGAAGATTAAGAGGTGACTTGATCATCGTGATCTTTAAGTATATGGTTAGGAAACAGTAATCTGATGATTGGAGTTTGGAAATCTAATAATAGAGGATATGAAAAATCCAATGAATGCAGATGGGGACTAAGCAGCTTCAGAGCAGAGAGAAGATGCCCTCTTTTAGCCATGAAAGCAGTCAGCATTGAAAAGCCTTTCCAAGTAGGATGGTAGAATATTGTTACTAGGTTCTTTTAAATCATAAAAGCAGTATTTTTCTAAATTGCAAGTTCTTGTTTAAAGAGGAGTTAATTCTGTCCTGAGCCATATTTTTGTCTGACTGCTTCTAATGTCATATCACTTTGGGGGTTTCAGTTAATACCCCAAAAATGGGAATGGCATGAAACTGTGTCAGGAGAGGTTCAGACTGGGTATCAGGAAAAGGTTCTGAAAGGGTGGTTGGGCCCTGGAACAGGATCCCCAGGGACATGGTCACAGCACCAAGCCTGCCAGAGCTCAAGGAGCACTTGGGCAATGATCTCAGATGTGGCTAAATGTTTAGGTAGTCCTGTGTGGAGCCAGGAATTGGACCCAATGATCCTTGCGGGTCCCATCTGTCTTGGGATATTCCATGATTCTAAATAATTGAAGCAAACAGTAGCATGCTGACTTCTAATCCTTTAATTTTCCAGTATATCCATGGGTTCTCCTTGAAACCGGTAGAGTATTTCTAAATTACATTTCTAATCACTATTACACTTCTAGCTCTTTGTAGGGATTCCTGGGCACAGAAGCTGGAGCACAGTTCCTGACAATGTCAGGGCTGTGGAGCTAACACAGCAACAGCCATTGAAAACAAAGAAGTGAATGAGAAGGCAGGGAATAAGCTTGGGGGGACTTTAGTTTGTCATCTCCTTGTTGCGTGGTCTGTCTCTGTCTTGGGGCAGAGCAGCAGTGCTGAATCCTCTTCAGAAGGTTTGTTGGCTGTATGCTGAAGCGACCTGTTCCTGTGACTTTGGCCAAGTTGCAGACACAGACCTACGTTAATGACAGTCTGCTCCAGAACACTAATTTCACACAAACCACCCGCAGCTGGAGACCTTTCCTGAAAATCAAATGCTCCAAATGTCCCAGCCTGCTCGCTCGAACCCACATGCACGTGGATGTGTAGCACATGAGCAGAGAACATAGTCCATGTACATACTTCTTTGTTAGTCTTCATTTCTTTGGTTCCAGATTTAACCCAAAGTGGAAGGGGCTGAAATAACACAAGAAAGGTTGGACATACGATATTTCCTGCTGCTCAGCTAAACACAAGAATTGCCAAAAAACTTCCAAGGTAGCTTGTTTCTTTTACATTTTTCTCCCATTTCTGCAGGCTTGAGAAGGTCAATTACTTTTGAGAAGCATTTGACTTTGGCAACGTTCATGGAAAGTGAACTAGAATTATGACCTTTTGGAGGTTTGCCTGTCGCTGTCCCATCTTGTCCTTTAAGAATTAAGGGCTGAATTTTCAGCTCCAGCCTTCAGTTTAATAGGTGTGAATTTGTTTCTGTACACTTCTAAGACACTGCTAGTATTTGTGTGAGGTTTTTCTTTCAGATGTCTGTTTATTTGTGCTCACAGATCAAGTGATCACTGATATTTGTATTGCAGAAATACAGGCTCAGGTATTTCCAGGAGGAAAATCATGCCCAAACAAATGGCATTGGATTCAAACTGAGCAGAAAAATGGAGCTCTAAGATTATATACTCAAGTTAGTATGTGGTGACTACAGCCTATCTGGAATGCATACTATAGTAGTTATATCATGTTAGAGAGGCAGGTTTTTTTCAGCAGGATGTTTCCTAGAAAGCAAAAATATCTCTGTGGTTTGTGTATGGGTTTGGAACTTGTATGCAAGTATGGAGCGGGGAATTTGAGGCATGAAATAGTCATGATTAGAGAGGGCCCGGATCCCTTTTAAAAGCGACAGCAGAAAACAGGCACAGTGAGCTCTGTTCTGTCTGCTGTTACTGCACGCTGTTCTGTGTGCTGCATCTGAAACACTTCTGTTAAGGTTGGCATATTCCTCGGTTGCTTCTATTGAGTATAGGAAAGATGCAGTCATATGGGAAAGCCAGATGCAATAAGATATTTGAGTCTGGATAGGGTCTGAGATACTTTTGCAATAAGAGATTTAATTCTCACAGAGGCCAAGATCTTGCATGGTATAAATCAGTGTAAATGCACTGGAACTACTCAGTTTTGCACTCACAAAGTATCTGCCCAAGAATGTTCTCAAAATCCAATTAAATAACTAGAACTGTTTCATGTGGAAATGCCCCTCAATTACAAAGACAAGCCTAAGCTATCATGATGTGATTTTTACAGTCTCCTTGCAGGGTGCCCTAGTTTGCATTCATGGAATTTTTTGTTTTTGTTTTGTTTTTGTAATAATGTGGATGTTGGCCATCTGTCTGATCCCAGAAAGGTTGTAAGGTTGTTCCCACTCCCCAGGTTCTCTTCCCACTCCCTCATTGATCATAATGTTTGATTTAGGTGCCACTAGATTTCCTTCTTTGTTCTCTCGCCCTAACCTCCTCCCCCCAAACACACATGCATTGTGCAATGGTGTAAAAGCTCTTCTCTCTGCAGCTGGGAGTAGTAACTGCTCAGCTGGTTCCAGTGCTGCCCTAAAGCTGCTGTAAAGGTCAGTGACAAGGGAATTCTAAAAAGCAAAACAAGCTGTGTTGTTGTCCCCCCTTCCACTCTGGCCGTGTACTTTGAGCAGCACCGCAAGCAATCTCGCGATAGACCTCCGCTCCTCGCCTCTCTGCATTTCTGGCTGTCGTGAGGGTTCAGTGGGGCAGCACGTCGGGAGGTCTTCCAGCACAGCTACGGGCTTGACCACTGCTGCCGCTGATTGACTCACAGTGCTCGTCAGGCACAAAGCACATTGTGAAAGGAAATGCCATATTGAACTCCCAGTGAGCCGATGGGTATTGTGCACGGTCATCTGATGGCACAGATGTGCCCCTAATAATCCTTCCAGGAGAACATTTCCTCCTGGGATGCTCTGGCCATCTGATCTGCTCTGAGGTATGCTGACCTATCTTGACCCAGTTTATGATCAATTCTCTCTGCTGTTTTCTAAAAGGAGCCCAGAAATGCCACTTTATCATTTAGATTGCCTGGAAGTTACGGTGTTACGTGTCTGTCCCTTCCATAGAAGATTCTCTGTTTGCTCTCAAGCATTATCTCTTAGAAAAGGGAGGAAAGCCACTCTGTGTTAGCATGCACAAAAGTAAATTTGTCAGTAGAGCTTTGATAGCTAATCAGTATTTGGCTAATAGCACAGGGAGGAGGAGGAGACCTGGAAGCAGAGTAACGTATGTGCCACCAAGCACGTTGTTGGGTCCTTTGTGTGCATAGAGTGTCCCTTCCACCAGTGTGCTGTTGTGTTTTGTCCTCTTTGTAGGTTTGTGTGTGCCTCCAGTTCTGCAAGTGTTACTTGCGTGTGCCTGTGAGAGATGGATGATTTTCATTCATGCCTCTTGATACGTATCCATCCATATGTTTTGCAACATCTGCTTTTAACGTGGGAATGATGTTAAAGCTGAACTTCCCTAAAGGTGAACACGCTGCCTGAGCTACAATAGGATGGTTAATTCGTAACCCAGGTCTGCTGACCAGTGAACATAGGTACGCTCTGAAGCTGAAAGGTGTTCAGGTAACTTTAAGCCAGACCAACAAACTTACTGAGCGCTTTCCATTCACATTTTGAAGGAAATCTGGGTTTTCATGAACACCAAACTGCTTTATTATCAGTGGACCTCACTAAATTGTCTAAAACTGGCAGCCACCAACCTGATTCTTGTCTGAATCAAACTTGATGAGAAGCCTTCCGTGTTTATGGCATACACCAGTGATTTCCAGAAGAAGCATACTGGTGGCTGCAGAGTTGATCACTTAAAGTACTATCCCAGAAAGGACTGCCCATACTACCTTAATACTGTCCCCATGTGTGCATGTGTTATGCGTATCTCTAATAACATGGACACATACTGGTTTTCCAAGCTTCAGCCCCAAATATTTGGTTGTTTCTGAGAACAAGGCAGGAGAAATAAATTGTTCTGCAGATATTAGAAAATTCTTACCCTTGTTCTGTGAAATGTTCCTGGGCTCCTAGACTTTACAGCAGGGCCTGAAGTTTGACCCTTGTGAAGGATGTGCTTTTTTCTTTCCATCTGAAAGCCCACCCAAACGTGGTTATTGGATCATAAACAGCCACGGTTTGTTAACCAAGTACCAGTCTCCACTGGTTCTGCAGCTTTATTGTGAAATGCTTAGGGAGATCTAGATAAGAAGCCAAGCTTCCCACTAATACTTGTTTATGCTGATACTGTATACAAAGAAGCCCTTGCAAAAGCAGTACCCGGTCCAAGGATGACCCTGTTACACTACCGCAAGGGCTGAAGCTCACTGCTCTGTGCCATCTGGTTAGGCAGCATAGTGTGTTCACTTACACCTCAAAATCCCTCACAATCTAATAATTTCTCACTAACCCCAGCCTAGCAGATCTGTTTGCAGTAAGCTCTTATATACTATTAGCGGGTATATTCTCACAATAGGCTCAGTGAAGTGTCACTAATATGATTGTCCATGCCAGTGGCTGCTCTGTTGCAGCCTACATGTTTTTCTTATCAGAAGGGAGGGATTTGTGTAATGTTTGTAACTAACAAGCCACTACAAATTCATGTTTGCTGTTTTAGCCTTTCTCACCTCCCTGCTTCAAGGTATCTTGCTGAGTGTACAAGTGGCTGGGAGTTTGAGAAATGGTACAGAATATGTGCTTAACTTAATGCTATATGGCAATGATATAAAGGTTCTGGTATTGCAAAGAGCCTTGTACCAAATTCTCAACATTAGACAGTCATAGCTGTATTAGGCTTTCTCTTTCTACAGGATGAGGTTCCTGCCTTTCATGTCAAAATGAAAAGAACTCCATCCTTCCGTCTTGGATCTGAATCCTATTGCATAGCTTGTAAATGGTAATATCTGGTCTGAATTTAGCTAGATTGATAGCAGCAGCAAACATCCCCTTCTTCCTCACTTAAGTAGTATATTGCCACCTGAGCAAGTCTCAGGTGGTTTGCCTGAGACACAACTCATCTCAGGGGGTGACCTCAGGAGGCCTCTTAGCTGCGTTGGAAATGGTATAGACAGAGATGTTGCCTTAAGTACTCTGGACTTTGAATTATTTAACTATTGTGGAAGGAAGCTGGGGGCTGGGAGAAGTACAGCAAAGGAAAGGAGAGATTATTTCTCCCCTTTGTAAAACTATATTGGGTTCAACATCATACCATCAAATATCCAGTGCAGAACTCAAGAACTGCTCCAGTGGATCTTCGCTGACTTATCCAATTGCATGGAACATGGGGATACTTAACCCAAATCTGTCGGTTTTAATTATTTTCCTCTGGCCAGATAAAAGCTTTCTATAGGTTCCTGTAGAATATTTGCTCTTTCAAGCGTTCCTCTGTGCTTTGATACTAAACGATTAAAGCATGCTAAAGAAAAAAACAGCCCCAACCTTTAGCTCCCTGTTCTTGGGCCCCCTGACTGCAGCTTTGATTGTTGACCTAAATTCCCCTTTCATAACTGAGTCCTGTCACCTCTGGTTGTAGTCTCCCAGCAAAACAGGCACGGCCAACTTTCAGAAGTGCGGGGCACTATTTTCCGTTCTGCCTTGCACGGCTGTGACTGGCTCCACAGCACACCTGATGTGTTCAAAGTCGAACTGACCTCCTTCTTCCCCTTCCCCCAGCCTCAGCTTCTGGAAAATAAAGCATAACAAGTCTCTCTTTTTTTTTTTTTTTCCCTTCCCTTCCCTTCCTATTGCTCAGCAAAGGGGCGAAACTTTGTTCTGCGTAAAGAAATAAATTCTTAGGTAATGGCTGGGCTGATTAGTGGAAAGATTGCTGTTTGCAAGATGTAAGAAACAGCACTGAGGCAACCAGGGGAGGTCTGGAGTCTGTTATTGATAATATTAAAATGGATTACAGCAGCTTGCTTGGGCTACTTCGGCCTCTTCTTTCAAGCTGTGCCCACAGAGAGAGCTTCTTACGCCTCCAGCAGCTACAGCCTTTAGCTGTGCATCCCTGTTTCTCTGGGGCTGCTCCCAATAATCCTTTACTCCAACCTCGGCATAGTGAGCTCGGTTACGGAGCTCAGTTACGGCAAAGCCTCGTGTCCTCACCCAGGACGTTGTTCCCGGAGTGGCTGTTCATGAGCCCAGAGCACGGGTCCTGCGCACGGAGGCCCCTCTGCTGCAGTCCCGGTGAAGGCCTGGGAACAAACTGAGGTGTAAATCATGGCTGGGGCTCCCTGGGGGAGCTCAGGTGTGATGAGCAGTTGTATTCTGGAGCAGTTGTGGGTTGGTAGCCAAACAAGTGATATTTCACTTGTAAGAAAAAAAGGCAGAGACTCTACTTCTGGTTTTCCCTATTTGCATTTTGGCACCAGGCCTTCGGGGTTTAATCTTCCAGCAGTCCTCAGTACCTCGGTGCCTTAGGAATTTACTGTTCCAGCATGGGACAAACACGATGGGGTGGAAGGAGCCCGATGGGCCATCGGAGGCCCCCCCTGTCTCAGCCCACGGGAACGTGGCATCCCAAAGTGTTCGCGCTCCTCCGGAGCCGTCTGAAAAGTGACTCACTTCTGTGCGGAAGGACGGTTACCGATGACTCTTACTGGAAAGCTGAACTAGTGCCTCTTCTTTTTTTAATAAAAGATAAATTCTGTTTTAATCCTCCGGGCTTCAGGAATAGGAACTTTACAGGGAAAAAAATCACTCAGACTGAGGGGTGAGAAGGGCTGTCAGTATTCTTCTCAGCTGCAGCTCCATCCCTTTCTAGCAACTCAAGGCAAGCAGAAGTGAGGAAAACTGTTTGCTGCTGTATGAGACTTGTACATATTTTTTTAATCTAATTGCTGTGGGGAAAACAAACATCAGTTTTATTTCGCACCATTTCTTGGCTCGGAAACTTGAGGCATATTCGCCAAATTGTGGTTTTGCAGTCGTTGGCTTGAGTCTCATTTACCATGAGGCCTCTTTACACCACTCTTGGTTTCTTAAGGGACACCAAGTAGCTAAAAATGTCCTTTGACACATTATTGTAAAGAATTCCCCGTGTAAATGAGCATCTAAACTCTGTATGTTTTTCATGTAAATGTTGGTTGTGGTCACAGCTGAATTTTGAAATTCAGTGTCAACCATTGTGAGGGGGTGATTTTACTCAAAAACAGCCTTGTTTGGGGTAAAAGAGGCCTCTTCTTGTTTGAAATGTTCTTAATTATGTCTAAGAAATAACTCATGGCTATGGAACCTTTTACTAAATTGAAATAAATTGTGAAAACATCAAATTATTCAGTTTTCAGAAGTTCTGGCAATTATTTCACATGTCCCTCATCCAATGGTTTTGCCCTTATTAGTTGTCATAGAAGAAGTAATAAATTCTTTTATTATGACATCCAAAGTCCCAGCTGAAATTAGTTTCATTGTGCTGGGGACAAAACGGAAAAGTGACACTCCCTTAGCCGGAGGATTCGTAGTCTAAAGCCAAAAGTAAGCGAAGGACTGGGAAAGTAGGTACAGCATATACAAGCAAAAGAAGGTCATAAAGAAATGGCACGACTGTGCAAGTTATAGGGAGTGCAGGTTTCTCATCCCTTTTCGTATTATTTTTCCTTTCTCTTAAGAATAAAACAAGTCTTCCTGCTGAAAGTATTGTGATCAATCCATCTTTTCATCAAGAGTTGGATGTATGTAATAGTAAAAGTTTGAGAAAAGAATACTGCATGCGACATATGGATTCAGTAATGACCTTTGCCCTAAACTAGAAAATGTAAGGAACTGGAATAGTAGACTGTTTTAGTTCAGCAGCTTTCATACTGACATGTTCAGTGGTGTCCCTATTGTCGCTGTTTTTTTTTCTTTTTCTGCCCTCCTTTGGCTCCCTGTAAATCTTGAATTGATGGCAGCTGTTTGAGCCAAACTCAAGACACGTTGCATCACATCAGGGTTTAAATGCTCAAAGGCAAGGGAGGATTGCTACTATTCTGTAGTATTCCTCCAGCAGCTCCATCTGTTCAGCTGAGGTCAATCACTAGCATCATGCAGCACTTCAGAGAGAGAGGAAGATGTTCTTTAATCCTGGCTAGGAAACTGAATTTCCATTCCACAATAATTTATTAGTTCTTTAGGGGAATATTTCCAGCCCCGGTCAGTACAAAAAGCCAAAAAACTTGACCCTTAAAGACTGTATGGTGGACTTCCTCAGAGCTGGAGACCCCAGAAGCCTGTTCCAGGACTTCCAGCCCTCCGTCCGACAGCAGGGAGCTTGGATGCCGTAAGACACAGGTGGAGCAGCTATTGCGTGCACAGCTGCCCTGGGCCTGCAGGCCTGGAGAATTCGCATGCTGGGCTGCAAAGGTGGCAGGAGAAAGCTCTGTTAAAAAATGTCTGACCAGCTCTGATGGTCTTATTATGATAAGATGAGATCATAGTGTACCTATAAAAAGGTCTCCTTTCAGGAGAGGTGGCTTCATTTCATGCTGGGTTCCATTTATAGGATACGCTTTTACTCTCTTTCTTCAGTATTTCCCACACTGGAAACAAAAGATATTCAATAACAGAAAGCTATTGAAACAGAATATGGACTCCCACAGAATTTTAATTTTCCAGAGTTGGGTATATTTTGGAACATCCCATGTCCTCACTTTTGTGCCCTGGCTTGCATGGATGCCATACCTCTATATAGGGCACGTCCAAATGTTTCTCTGGGGCAGGGGGGAGAATCAATAGAAGGCAGTCTCCCAGAAGAGGAAAGCTTTGTGTCTCTCCTGTAATGCCGCCGGTCTCTCTTCACACCCAGAGACAACTGTTTCCATCCTCGCCCAGTTGCCAGAGCCTCGCCCAGTTGCCAGAGACCCCTGCCTGCTATACTGGGATGGCAACTTTTTATGTCTCATTTTTATAACTTCTTTGTTTATGGCTTATTTGGAATTTGCCAACTGTCTTTGGAAACTATCATTGGAAAATACCTTCATTTGAGATTCATAAAAATGCAGACATTTATGGGCTCTAATACATCTCAAAAATGAATGCTTGCTAAAAGTATTTATTCCATAAAGAAGATGTAAAAACCCTCAAAAAACAGGAGATCCCTGACTCTAGAAGGTCACTGGTAGCTTGGCTTTCATATAATGAATTTCTCAGGTAAACATCCATCCCAGCAAATGTCATTTTTTTTTTTTTTAGCATATTTGTTTTTTTCCTTCCCTGTTCCTCCTCCTCTCCTTTCCCGTGATCAGAAGTAGCAGTATAAACTAGAAGCTGGTCTCAAGAAGGTTTTGAACTGAGTGCGCCCTACAGATGAATAAACACATTACCTTCTGAACCCTGGGATCTCTCTTCCAAAGGCAACAGGAAAAGGGGGAGCTCAGAGTCCCTAGCAAAATACCAGCGTGCAGAAAAAAGCCCTGTTTAAATTTTTTTTTTAACTTTCCCATCAGAAGACTTTTTTGCGGGGGGAGGAGGAGGAAAGGGGAAGGGTGTGAGGAGCGAGGGGGAAGGTGGGTGCTGGGAGAGGGGAGGAAAAATACAGTGAATGCTCCTGTAACCTTTGCTCTGTTGATACTAGACAAGACTGCACTGTTAATGAGTGATTGTTAACAGATGGCTGTTGAGCAACTTAGTCAGAAGCAGAAGATGTTATTTGCTTGTAGTGCTGGGAGGGTTAGGGTGCAGGGGTGAGGTAAGGGGATATTTAGTCTTTTCATGAGGACTGAACTGTCAGAGATTTATGATTTTCGCTTAGGCTTTTGGAAGGGAAGGCTTGGGGGAAGGAGCGCGTTCTACGTGCTGATAGTAGGAAGGCCATTGGCGCTGAAGGCTCTAACGATTATTTTTTCAGTCAAGGGGTCTCTGCAGCCCATGGCCTTTGAGAACCAAAAGATGGAAATGTATGTCTTTGACTTGCCAGACCTCATATCCCAGGCTGGGAAGGAGTGGGCTCTTACCATCTTTTGGAGCTGAGGACCAGTGGAGAGATCTTTAGATGTAGATCTGTGCTTTGTGCTCACGGTAAACAGTTAGGTACATTGGCGCATACCAGTGCAGGCTGATTCTTTACTGGTTTTTAATGGGCGTGAATTTGAAGGCAGCCTGAATGCGATGCATTTGCTCTCTGCAAGATTTGGGCACTTGATCCTACCAAGGTTATTCTAGCCATTCGGTGTCTCTGGAGCTGTGTGGTGGTTAGATGTCATGCTTATTGCCCGTGGTGGGCCTTGGCTAGATGGAAGGTGCAGTGCTGTCAGTGAGGCCACCAAGGACTGCCTCTTGAGAGCATTTTCAGCCAGTGAAGTATGGCTTGAATGAAGGCAAGACTGAATGCACAGTACAGCTTTGTGCCGATAAGAGTTTGCAAAAGGGTTTTGGTCTTCGGTCAGGAGAGGGGAATCCCATTCATACATGCCACTGGCAAATCTTGACTTTTAATAGCAAGTCTTAACATGACCTCCCACAGTCACGTTCTGGATGATTTAATGCCTTTCGTGTATGCTGACTTTGTAATGTACATAGGTGAGTGTGTGTTTATACGTAGAGAGAGAGAGATTTATACAATTTAAAGACGAAATTCTTTATTTATTCTGTCATCCTTATTTATTCATATTTCTTTTTTGGGGGCACGTAGGACTTTATGACAAATGTTCTTACACCTCCCGTGACCGAGGATGGGTCCTGGGGATTAACACCGTCAGTGACCAGGGGAATAGAGACCCCCGCTATTTCTTCTCTCTGAAGACGGACCGTGCTCGCAAAGTTACCACCATTGCAGCACATCGCAGCTACCTCCCCAACCAGTGGGTGCATCTGGCTGCCACGTACGATGGGCACCTGATGAAACTCTATGTGAATGGTGCCCAGGTAGCCACAAGTGGAGAGCAAGTGGGCAGCATCTTCAGTCTTCTGACCTTGAAGTGCAAGGTGCTCATGGTTGGAGGAAATGCCCTGAACCAGAACTATCGGGGCTATGTAGAGCACTTCAGCCTCTGGAGGACAGCCCGGTCTCAGAAGGAGATCTTGTTGGACATGGGCCAGGCAATTCACAGACAAGACACGCCTCTACCTCAGCTAGTTCTTCAAGACAGTTTACTGAATGTGAAAAACACCTGGTCTCCCATGAAGGATGGCAGCAGTCCTCAGAACAAGTACAGCTACCATCATGGCTATTTGCTGGATACCAGCCTAGAGCCTCCTCTCTGCGGACAGACAGTCTGTGACAACACGGACGTCATTGCCAGCTACAACAAGCTCCCCAGCTTCCGCCGTAACAAAATAGTTCGCTACCGTGTGGTAAACCTCTATGATGACAAGCACCAGAACCCCACTGTCAGCCAGCAGCAGATCGAGTTCCAGCATCAGCATTTAAACGAGGCTTTCAGCCGCTACAACATCACCTGGGAGCTGGAGGTGCTGGAGGTGAAGAACTCTTCCCTTCGCCACCGACTCATCCTGGCCAACTGCGATATCAGCAAGATCGGGGATGAGAACTGTGATCCCGAGTGCAACCACACCTTGACTGGCTACGACGGGGGAGACTGCCGACACGTGCGCCACACGCTCTTCAACAAGAAGAAGCAGAACGGTGTGTGTGACATGGATTGTAATTACGAGAGATACAACTTTGATGGTGGGGAATGCTGTAACCCGGAGATAACAGAAGTCACCAAGACATGCTTTGACCCATATTCTCCTTACAGGTAGGCAATTTCTTAAACGAGATTTTTATGTTCATATTAATGAATATCTGTCTAGGTATTGATCAGCCTGCTGGCTGCTGAACCATTATGTTATTGACATTACAGGCTTTGGCATTTTTTCTTCATTTATTTTTTTCCATAGTATTTGGCTCACATTGCAATTACCTGTATGCAATCTCAGTAATGGTCTTGACAGCGTCTTGCCGTTGAATTGGTTTTCCCTATCTAGACTAAACAAAGCTAGCACTAAAGACTGAAACAGACGTTGTCAGAAGACCCATCAGTTGTTGGTTATGAGCAGTATGTTGAGGTATTGCACAGATAATTTTAACCAGAGACTCTTAGGAATGAAGATTATATGCCATGGGAAGCTCATATGTATTTGGAGAGTGAAGAGCCCTTCAGGCACGGAACACAAATACTCTTAGGTATACTTTAATTTTGTAGGTACCTTTGGAGGTAGGTAGGTTATTCTATATTCTGAATGCTATGTGAGTACTGATTTCCGTAAGCACTGCTGTGGAGGGGCTGCTGAGTCCAGGGGTTATGAGGAGGGAGGTGGGTACCAGATTCTTGGGAGTGCTGTTGCACATGTTGGGTGGGTGACTGAATTCTTCTGTGTTCCTCTATGTAGATATGAAAGCAGGGGTAGAATCATAGAATCATTCAGGTTGGAAAAGACCTCTAAGATCATCTAGTCCAACCTTTAATGTAATGCCACTTTATCACAAGTGGGAGAGGAGATTTCTGTGGATGGATGTGAGTTTATAAAATCATGAGGTGCTCAGCTAATGGCCTCTTCGTGTTGTAGTCTGAAGAGGGTCATCCCCGAGTAACTTCAATCAATTGAGTAGATCATAGCTACAATTACTTCAATGTGCTTTTGGGTATTTTCAGAGAAGAGTCAGTATGTTTCAATTAAAAAAAAAAAGTTTCCTGTGGATGAGTTAGTGATATAAACACACAGAAGATTCTGTCAGAAATTCTGCAGAACTCTGCAGAAATTCTGTCATCTGTATCCCATGTTAAAGCTTTTGGGGGAAATTTCTGGAGTCATGGTGGAAAACCATAAGACAGTCAGAACACCCTGTGTTGTCAACACTGAAATTCAGGTTAAGAAGGAAAGTATGAGCTGTTCTGGAGTTGCTTTAATTATATCAATTCAGGCTATATTTGTAACTTCCTTAGTAGAAAGAAGTTTTTAAACAACATTGTCATCTCAACTGGAGCTTAAAATACACATAATTAAGCTGCAAAGAAATGCTTCCATTCTTCTTTTTTAAAAACTGCAGTGAGCTTTTTTTAAAAAACATCCCTATAGCTCAGCTGGACTTCAGTTACCAGTGAACAAAGCTCAAATGAGGAGCTACTTTAAACACTAATTATTGAAAATATCGAAAGGAAAAATACCAGTCTTTTAATACTGTTCAACTGGAGAGGAACACAACTGAGCAAATATCATCAAAGGCATAATGCAAATTGGATTGTTTTAACACTGTAGTTCTGAGAACTCGAGGTGTTAGTTATAACAGCTATGACAATTTTTAGAAAAATACATTATTTTTAATCTGATAGTACCCTTTTATCACTTGTACTGTGACCAGCATAATACCCATACAAAATGAAACAAGAAAAGCCTTTTAAATTCTAGTTTTCAGATTTAAGACGGTGCCTTATTGTTATTCTGACATGCAGAGATATTTCTATTCCAAATGAAGTTTCTTTGCTGCACAGACAGATTGGACTTGCACAAGCCCAGGCAAGGAATTTAATTCAAAAATTTGAAGTTACCTTAACATAGCATACCTGCTTTTCATATGCATTTGTATGTTCTTTTTGGAGGCAACCACCTTGCTGAACTTGTCTGGAGAAGTTGCATTCATGGTGTTAAGCTCACAGATCTTCTGTATGTTCACATTGGCTTGAGAAGCATCTCCTCTGCAACAAGCCTAAGTCGGTGAGGGAGGCCTAAACATCTTTTTCCACAACATAGAGCCTGAGAAAATCTGTAGTTCCTCCAAAGATTTTTTTTTGCAACATTTAGATTTCATTTATTTGTCTTTGCGTAGAAGTTGTAACGCAGCTTTGATCATTGGCAGTGAAGCCAAGGTCAGCAGAAGGTAGTCCATCTCTCTGGAGCCTTTCCTTGCTGGCCAATGTGCTCAGCCTGAGCTCATGCCCATCACTGTGATGGGTGTTCACACTCAGTATGGCAAAATACAGCAGTTGGGTCTGTAGACATGATCAATGAGGTTTGAAAGGCTGACCTCTGAGCATTTGGGCTAATGAATACAGGTTTAGGGCAGTGGTTTTGTCAGCAAAGCCTTCATTGACTAAAAGGGGGAAGATTCAAACCCTGTGTTTGGCTTTGGCATTGCCCTCAGCACCATCCCCTGAGAGCAATTTTTGTGCCAATTACTGACTCAGTCAAAATGTGTGACTCAGTTGGCACCATCTGGGCCCATTTTGCATCACCAGCCCCTCTTGTCATCACTTTCTTTGGCAGAGGCCTCAGTCCCCTCTAGTGCAGGCCTTGCACCACATCAATGAAGACATCTCCACAGCCACTGAGAGCTCACATCCAATTCCAGGTGTTTCCTCTGCCAAAGCTCAATCTAACAATAGGAGAAGGAAAGGAAACTAACCCTCAGTCTGGTGAGGCATCAAATAAAGTGTGTGTGGGGGGGGGGGGAGGGGGGAGAGAAGGTGAAATAGATGAAATGGTACCAGGAAAAAGTTCCCTGAGCTTTGTGCCATAAAGACTCTTCAGTCTTCCCTGGTACCGGGGGATCTTTAGATGTGACTGGGTTTTGTTCCTTCTGTATTCTTAGTGTCTGCAGTTGTGGCCAGCTGTTCACCATGTGGAGTTTATTCCTGAAGTAATTCTGCTCTTTGGAACCAACCAAAAAGTGCTAATGCTTGATTAATGCTGTTATAAACAGGAACCCTCTTCAGTGCCTCTTCATCCCCAAAAGGAGATGGATTCATTTCCTGTCGCTTTCCTTGGTGTATCAGTCTCAGTGTGGCTGTCTCAGTCCCAGTCCTTCAAGCCTCCATCCTGGGATCTCCTGGAGTTGCTCTGAGCCTTGGAGCAAAAAACTCTGTGCGTGCTTCTTGACTAATTGCAATCACAGACATGATGGTACCAGAGTAATTTTGAGACACCTCCAATCTGCATTAGAAGTTTCTTGCGATCCCTTTGGCACCTTGGACAAAGTGCTCAGGTACTTTGGTGGTGTCTTTCAGCCACTGTTGTGGTGCAGCTCTCAGGCATTTTTTCTGTCCAACCTCTCCTTCTGGCACCTCCAAAGCTGAGATGTTGTGCCACAGTCGGGTAGCTGGAGTGTTGGTGCATAGAAATGTAAGTACTGTGACACATCTGCAAAGTTTGCCGGAGGGACAGTTTAGAGGGACAGTGCTGATGGATGGGGACTCTGCTCTGGGAGCTGCAGAGCAGAAAGCTGTAAGCATTGTGGTACCAGCTAGATCATCCCTCGTCTTCTTTAATAGCCTACGGGAAGAAAAACAAGACTGGTTATCATTATTCACACAGCAGGCTTTATCTGAGACATCTGCTTAACTTCTTTTTACTAATTACATGAGAGTGGGACAGAATGTATTTAGTCCCAGCACAAGATTTGCAAAAATTGTTCCACTTTTCTTTGTTTCTGTAGTTCTGGGAAGATGAGAACATGCTAAGATCATACATCGTGTCCCAATACAAAAGGAAGGAGCAAGGATAGACATACTTGCCAGAAAGGCACATTCCTTTTGTTGTTTGGGATACTGCTGGTTACAAAATAGGGAAGACTTTTAGCTCATGACACCTACCATGGCTCTTTTTCAAAAAAAAAAAAAAAAAAACTTGAAACAAACAGCAAGGGATCATAGGAAATCATTCCCTGTAAGTGCCATTTGATGTGGCAAATTCTTGCACCATACTATGGTTAACTGAACCATTCCTTTTATGTAATACTGGGTTTGTACATCAGACTTCACCACAGGATTGCATATCCAGATAAGAAAGCCTTCGTCTTGATGACTTCTTAGGAAAATGCTGATGAAATTCCTGAAACAGTAGAAGCTACTGGAGTGTCTTCAAACTCCCTCGATTCAGACAAAGTACTGAATGCTTGCTGGAAATCCCTCCCAGAAGAAGTGACCTTGGGGATGAGCTTTCCCAACATCCCCACGTGTGCCCTGGAGGCTCACACAGCCCTTCTGCTTGCCTAAACAAGGGGCAGAGAGGAGCTGTACGGGCACTGAGTTTGTCTGCATTACCTGCCCGTGGGCTCTGAGCAACACTCAGCGGAGAGCTCGGGTCTGGTGCCGTGCTGCTGCCACCCCTCTCTGTGGCCCCTCCAGCTGTGGTATCTTGCAGCTCAGCACAGCTCCACGCTGCATCATGTCAGCTCACTCCAGATTAAGTACAGTGGCACATTCTGGTCATACGTGAAATAGGCTTGAACTGGACATCTGAACAATCTGTAGAAGCTTCTGCCGTAGTTTCGGGCAGCAGTGGCTATGGCAGGGCCTTGTGTGGAGGGCACACTGTTAACAGCTGGAGGGGTCTGGCTAAGCCACAGCCTCAGGCAGCCTCAGGCAGGTAACTAACTGCATCGCTCCTCCGTGAGCTTCTGATCAGACTAACTTCTTTGCTGTTTGTTCCTTCTCTTCCACTGAAAACCTTTTCACAAGGCTTCTTTGCAAAACACGGTCAATTTACTCTGGAGGAGGGAGGCACTCGCAATGCCCTTTTTGAGGGGCTAAGAGAGTTATAAGAAATACTCCTTGATTCCCAAGGAAGAATTAATTTCGACCTAATCCAAAACACTAAAAAGAACAGAAGAAATTCATCAAAGCTGTTCAGTTCAGGAAGCTTGAGGACTTAATCCCCTGCCTTAAAGAGGCCATTGTGCAGCTCTTGACATCAAGGACTCCTGCATTCACACAGGTATCAGAGAGACATATAGCAAATATCTGAGTTTTTGTCTAGGGATTCAGTGCTATATGTCCAGTTCTTTAGTTACCAGCCCCAGGGCTGTTTGAAAGGTGGAGAGATAACACTGTCAAGGACAGAGTTGCTGTATCTTGGTAGTTTGCACCCAAAAGCCAAGTCCCAACAGGAAATCCTCTGTTCTCTCTGTTTATTCTGTCCTCTATTCCAGATGTCAGGGATGTTAATCAGCTGGGAGGAGTTGCATCTGTTCCCATGCTAGCAACTGACATTTATAAGTCTAGTATTGAATTCTGATATAGACAGGACTTCAGTTCTAAAGAAACTATTCCTACATCTACAACTGCACACCCTAGAAATGCTAGGAGTTTTTAGCTTGATCCACAGTCATCTTTTCCAATGGTATTTTTCAAGAAACATTTTTTCCCCAAGACTCATAGGACTCATGGTTTCTTTCATGGACGTTATCCATTATTTAAAAAGATCATTGTCTGGTCAAACTGCAGGATGCTTGGAATAGAGACAGCCTATAAAATCTATGGAGTAAACTATCAGAGATCATTAAGAATCCTTGTGGGAGACAATAGATTAAAGTATTATTATACTCTCCAGTGCTAATGCAGACCCATTTGGCTCTGGAACCCCACCTGGAAGATTTGCAAGCACAGAGTCTGCGGATTCAGCAAGGACTCTGCAGCACTGCGTCTTGCAGACCTGGCTGCCCAGCAGACACCGCTGATGCTCCCCATAACTCCTCACCAGCCTCAGTTTAAACAAACAAGGTGGAGTTCATCCCCTCACGTGTTCTGAGAAGCAGCGGTCTGCATAAGGCTGCTTTATGCTCTTTGCTGATCAATGCACATTACACCGTCTCTCGCACCCCCCCTCAGTTTGATCATGTCCAAAATGCCTCTTTAAATGCTGTGAGGCTGTGCTTAATCACCCCATTTTTCTCCTGTATCCCTTTGGGTGCAAGCTCTCGTCAGCAGTAGGTGTGAGGTGCCCCTTGCGTTTTTAATTAGCGGCAACCAAAGCCTTCTGTAAATTCAGGAGGTTGCACCTTTCACGCAGAAAGATGCAAAGTACAGGCTATTTCTGTGCCGAGCTTAACCAGGTGCAATACTTCCATTTGCAATTCCAATCCTATCTTTCGGAGTTCTTTCCTGATAGGAATTTAAATCCATTTCTTGCAATCCATAGCTGCCTTTTGAGGAAATTCGGAGCAGTGACCTCCACCGTGCTCATTTACACCATCCGAGAGCACAATGCATTTGACTTTGCCCCTCACGTGGGTTGCTGCATTTGGACAAACAGTACTTCAGCTGTTTGTTTGTTTTTCTTAATGATCTCTTCACTGTTGCTGCCTGTGGAAATGTACAGAAATCTTTTAGGAGAGAGGATGCTGACTTGTGCTGTGTCCTGGGGGACTTCACTCTGTGCAGCCACACTTCAGATCCTTGGCATCTCTGCTGCCTTCACGTGGGGGCTTCTCAGGGTTCAGAAGAAGGGGTGAGAAGAATAAGGTGATTTTTCTTTATATAGTCTCAGCTGAAAATGTTGATGTGAGTGCAGGCATTAATACTGGCCCAGCAGCTCTGCCTTTGCCCAGTATCTATGAACTCAATGCTGGGGGAGAAAGCCAACCCAAAAGTGTGGTTACTCAGAAAATAGCAGTTGCTACAAGTAGTCTATGTTTTGGGGTAGAAAGATAGCCTTTATGCCACAGAGGACTTGTTTGTAGCCTCAGGAGATATGGTGGAAGGACTGGGAAAAGGGATGCATGTTCCAAGCAGAACAGATAACGCTGTGCTGTGATGTGCAGAGCGATGATGTTCTTGACAGAGCTGGGAGAGCTGCAGCTTGCAAGTAAGGCAGGTTTTGTGGGAGGAAGGCAGGATGTCTCCTTTTTAAGCCAATTAATAGTGTAAGGACAAAAGATAAGAATAAAAAGAAGGGTTTACGAGTTTAAAGTATTTTCCTTTTTTTTCCAAATTAATCAGTTCATCTATAAAAAAAGGTTTGTCTCAGTAAATCATTGCTTATGATTTCTTGTGGGCTTTCCGCTCTGAGTTTGTTGGCCTGTTGGAAGATTTCAGAGGTATGAGAAGGAGTGTGTGTGGCAGGGGATTTGGGTGTGTGTGTATGTTTAAATTTGATAGCTGGAACTGAGTGAAGAGGGGATTAAGTAAATGGAAAGGTGAGGGAAAAGAGGAAGGTCCTGGACAAGATTGAAGGAGAAAGGATGCAGAGGCAGATCTGTAGGCAACAGCGCGAGGAACAGTCGGTGTCTATTGCCCCTTGCTTGAACTTCTTTGGCACCGGCTCCTGATGCTTTAAGTCCCTGTTTGCCTCCTCCCTATTCTCTTTTCCTTCCTTCCCCAAGGCAGTTCGGTCCTGAAGTACAGGCTTTCTCCTCTGCCCACCCAGGGCAAGAAGGGAGTTTCACAGTTTATCTCCTCGTACCTGCAGCACGAAGAACTGATGGCCCTTCAGACACCCCAGGGCCAGGGCACTGTGGAGCTGTTCTGTCACCTTGCCACTAACCACCACCAAGATATGCTTGTGCAGAGATCACTGAGAAGTCCCCATCGCACAACCTGGCAGGGTGCTTTCACCAGGAAAACAAAACGCCGCTGTCAGAAACAATTCCGTGTGTGCCGGCTGAAGTGGAGGTATGGGACCCACACACCGCAGAGGAAGATCAGAAGCACTTGCTCTGCTGGGGTCACTGGCATCCTGTCCTTCAGTTTTGTTCTGAGTACATTTGCACATTTGCGGTTCTGGAGTTTCTCAGAGCAATTCAACTGAAACTACCCAGTTTGCACACAATTTCAGCACCCCAAATTAGCATAAATTTGCAAGAAAGGGCTTTCTGGTTCATTAATAATGGGTGGGTGGCTACACCATCAGAGCGCTTGTTCCCGGTTTCCAAAGGGATCAGGGAGAGCTGTGCTGAGGAAACTTCTTGGAGTACTTAAAAGTTTGGGGTATGAAAGTCTAATAAACCTCCAAAAAGCCAGGAAATTTGGAGTGAAGGCTGAAACTCCATACCTAGTGCACCCTACCGGGTCTTTGTATTTCAGAACACGTTGTGTTTGTTCGCTAAAATACCTCCAGTATGGGGCTCTTTAGGGTGGGGTTTCACCTTTAACTCTAAATTTCCTGGCATGTGTGAATTTGAAGTACATGCTTAACTTTTCCCTAGTGCTGTTTTTCATTTTTAATTTCCTTTTTCTTTTAAAGAAGGGACCCTGCTAAAGGGACCCCTGCTAAAAAGGGACCTCACTGAAATCAAGATTAGAGATTTTGGCCTAATTTGATCTTTCTAAAATTCTTCAGGAGAACTAGGGTTCAGCATTTTTTATTTCTACCATTGTTTTAAAGACTCTTGTGGCCAATCCACCCTAGTGCAAAATACTGATAAAATCTGCACCCTGCAGACCAATTATTTTGGAAAGTACCCAGATGTTTGAGTAGTGTATAAGAGAGCTTGGGAACAGTGGATGTCTCATGAAGATTCTACCTAGAGATCTGCTAACAGCCATTGAGGCATGAGCTGTTTGTTATGAGATATATTATTTCCCTTAATTCAATAATTGCAGAATAAACCCAGTTGTTGGGTTACATCAGTGATAGTAAAACAGTGGAAATAGCAGTGGTTTGGAATAACAGCAATGGCAATTACCTGCAGTGCTTTTAAAAATAATTTGGGCCCTAGACATTGAAAAGATGTGTCATCGCAGATTTGTGTGAGGGCAGCTTCGGCAGAGTTGAATTACGAGGCTTTAGAGAATAAAATTCTTTCTGCTGCCTCAAAATTCATCTTTTGAGCTGTACTGACAGTAGATAATATGGAATAAATTTGCTTCTCATGCTACGTCCTTGTAGTGTCAATAAATTGAGGTCTTCAATGAGAAGCTGTGGTAGTCGTTTTCCCCAGCACAAGACTTCGTTTTTCAAATCATTCCCATCAGCTTTGCAGGGAGAATTTATCTTAGTGAAACATCCCTTGGGAAATTTGAAAAAAAGCACTGAAGTTACGTGGCATTGGCTTTGTAAGGGCCTGCAGCTTCAGACCAGGTGTGGCGTAAGTCCTGAGAGTTCGAGCCTGCTTTCCAGAAGAGCTGAGGCTCCCGTACTCCCTGCAGCTCCTTACCCCATGGCTCTGGCATTGTGCAGACTTTGTGTGGAAGTCCTTGGAAACTGGCAGTTCCCAGGGATTTGCAAGAACTTGAAATTCAAAGGAAAAATTGGGGAGCAAAGCTGTTGCCACCAGGTGCTTTGTCACCAGGAGCTCCGCTGTGATGGGACAGATACCCTATGGTGCTGAGACAACGGGAAATTCCCTGCATCCTCTGCTGAGCTGAAAACATCTCAATCCGACACGTAAAAGCCTGTTCTCGCTTTACCAGGAGACAATATTCCTCTCCTTTCACGGTTTGCAGCATGGCCCCATCAACATCCTTGTGTGTATTTCCAGCCCTGACTTTGTAATACGGATCACAGCTGGTTGGTTTGAATTTCCCCAGAGTTACCCAGGATGCTGCTGAAAGCACAGGAAGAGCAGAAATGCTTTAATCAGTTAAATCAATCAAACAGAAAAAAGTAGACTAGACCTTAAAATTTACCCCGCGACCTTTGGTGCTAGTGCGATGACGTTTTTGTTCTACTTCTTTAAGTGCGAGAGTTTTATTGGGACTTGGCAGAAGGGTGGAGCGAGGAAGACACGCGAGGGGGGTTTGCTAAGTCAAAAAAAAAAGAAAAAGAAAATGTCAGCGAGAAAATGGAAATACCCTGATGTTTCTCCAGCCTGGTGCTGGAGTCGGTCTCTCCCTCCTCTTGCAGGGAAGGGGCTCCTTTTCCGTTAGCTTGACTATGGCCTTATTTAATCAGTTTGCTCTGACAGGGAGCCAAGAAAGGGCTTTGCTGTGCGATGCTGGGTCCTGTGTGCGTTCAGGCATCCACAGCTGCTCCCTAGCAAGGGTTGGCTTTTGACTACTGAGGTATTTTTTTATAGCCACAGAGGGCAACTATTAATAGATGAGATTTACCAAAACACAGAGCTACGCAGCGTGGTGTGGAGGGGAAGAGGGAAACCTGTGTGATTTATGCTAGGAAAATTCCATGTCGAAATTACACTGAAAGACACAGTAAAAGTGAATATGCCAAGAAGGGGATTTAATCTGTTACTCGGGCCTTGCCAGCGTTTCTGCTCCCTTAATGATTTGCTCCATCGCATGAAGTATGTTGCTGAATTACTTCTTCAGCACTGAGCAGCACAAATTATAGTAAGGATAAAGATAAGACACATGGAGTGAAAATATCGGCTTTTCTGAGATTTGATTAGGCTGCAAAAGAAAGGCCAGGAAGCAGAGGCATTCCTGACCCTGAAGACATTGCAGTTTGATCAGATGTGGGATTAGGGGTAAAATGTGCAGAATTCCACATTGTGTGGTAGGAACGAGCTGATTGGGAACTTGCCTCTTTGTTTATCGGGTCATTTATAATTTCCGTGATACGATGTAATGAGACTTGTGCCCCTGTCAGGCTCGCAAACAGGAGCTGTGTATTGAAGAAAACAGGCTAGGGAGCACTGAGAGAAAGGAATGAGGTTGTCAATTTAAGCTTCTTTTGCAGTCAGAGCTCAGACATTGATTAAATAACAGAAAATCCAGAGGATATCAATTAATAGACCCGTTACTGTCATCTTCTATTCAATTTCTGTGCACTTTCCAAAGGCACAAAAAGGAATTTTATGCCCAAAACAAGACCCAATGACTATCAGCAGTGTGTGGGTATCCAAAATTGCCCTTTACATTTGAAATGCGTTGCTTTAAGTTATTCCGCATTTACTTGATTTATTTATTTGTTTTGTTTAATTAAAATGAGATAGGGAAAGATTAATTGGTGAGAAATTCTAAGTAAATAAAGAAATATGTTGCATTCATTTGTTGAGGAGGAGAGGTAGACCTCCAAAAGACCAGAGCGCAGTTTGTTTCAAGTGAGCACTGTGGAGCGTGAAGATGTTTCCAAACTGCCTGAACCGCTTCTGTTTGCAAAGCTGGCTGAGAACACTTAGAAAAGAGCATTTTTCTGTGATCTGATTTCCATGAGCTTGGTGATGCTCTATTCCTGTCCTCGATCCCAGTGGGCACAAATGGAGACAACTAGAAGAACGCCTGAGATGTATTACGAAATGGCATCGACATTATACATAATACCTTACTGTGTTTGCACTTGGTATTTCTGGTTAAGGGCTTTTATTTTAGTTTCATGTATGGCTTGGTTTCTGGTAAGGACTAATTCTGTGTGTTGCTGATTCCTCCCAAAACGTGTAGTTGCAACTTTCCTTTACTGCTGAGGCGAAGCTTTGGCTATTTGTGGCTGTTGCTCAGTTAGTTCCTTAGGGGAGCAGTCATGCCATCTGCTCGCAGCAGGGATAGACACACAGCAGAGGCACGATTCAGAGAATTAAATCTTAAAGTCTTTATAATGGAAGGACGGAGGTAGGTGCTTCCACTAGGATGCAGAGCGCCTAGGCTAGAAGCTGAAAATAGGTATGTAAATGCCACGCACGATTTACATCAGGCTTCCCCATCACACTGCATTCCTTAGCAGTCATTCAATCATCTCTATTTTTACATGTATAATATTGTTCCAAATGTGTGTTATGCTTTCTGTCTGGAGTAAGTTACGCATCCCAGGCTCTTTGAAGTCCGTAGAAAGATTGAACTCCAACAGACTTCGGTCTTTGGCTTGGGTCTCCACATCCAGAGCACGAGTGAGGTCGAGAGCCTTCCCGAGACGAAGGGCAATAGCTGAGAGGGGAGCTCCTACAGAACTGCACTGCGCTAGAGTAAGCGGAAGAAATGTTTTGGGTAAGGATTGATGGCAACAGTTCACAGCATTATGAAAATTACTTCCCTTTTGCCTCCAGCATTTTTACCACTGCTGTGTCAGTGCCAAAAACCAGAACTCACTCACTAATTCTTCCAGAATTGATCGGTCATGATAAACTTCCAAACACAGAGTAAAATGCTTCTGTCAGACACATCACAGTGTTTCTCCCAATTTGCCTGAAGATACCTATGCTGTTTAACATCCCCTCTGCTCCCACTTGGATTCAGATAAGGGACAGAAGTTCCTGGCTTCCTCCTCATCTGCTCAGAGTTCCTGTGACAGTTTTACTTCTGGGGATAGACTCATTCATGTATTTTTGCCTCAAAATGTCTAGTTTTGCCTTAAAAATGCAGGCTCACCTTTGTCTTCATCAGACACAAAATTCTTTTTAGAGTTGTCTGGGAATGATCACCAGATAACTTCCAGTTTTTGATCCAGAAAATGGTCAGCAGGAGATAGACCAGGGGCTCCCTCTGCCCCCAGCACAAGTGAAGGAGGCAACATCTCAGACTTTGCAAAATTCTTGAGATGTGCTTGAGCTGGCTGTAGAGGAGCTGCAGAAGAGAGGGAATTCTCCCTCTCGGCCTCTGACAAGTAGACACAAGACATTTCATGCTGAAATACATTTTATAAACTCAGGTTTGTATAATTAGGGGTCTGTGTTTGGGAATCAGTGGACAAAAATGACAACCTGCAATTTTTGCTGGATCCTTTGTGGAGCTAGGTTAGCAGTCATCAAGATCTTAAGTCCTGCAGTGGTTGTTAGCCACACGTTACTGATAAATTACTGCAGTAAGCCAGGGTGGGAGTTGGTTGAGATGTGCAAGTTGAGTGACGGAGGGTGAAGTGTCATGAGGAAGTCAGACTGCATGGCATGGCCTGCCTACCGTGGGGATACTCGTGGCAAATGTTGGTAAAGAAGTGAAGGAAAATCAGTTTTCCCTCTTTCGTCTTACTATCTGACAATGGATAACAGATCTTTGCCTTCTCATAGCCCTTTGTTAGGGGTCTGTATTTGATTCAAGTGGATCCACAGACTTGTGGTGCCAAAACAGGCAATTTCTGCACTCATGTCTGTAGGCCAAATATATGGGTATGATTTCCTCTAGTTTACTGTTACATGCTGGATCAGTATTGTACCTTTCATAATCTGCCAGTCCAATTTTGTAGGGTCTTGGGAAATGTGTCCTCCAGGGAATGCTTACAATCAGTCTTAGGCTTTGGTCTGATAGAGCCTGCGTTGTGCTGTATGTGTTAGCAGATCCATATGTGAGACAACATAAATGTCCTCCCATCCACCCAATAACCTCAGCTTTTGATGCGTCTGCTGCCCCATTTCCTTAAGGACCTTGTCTGCTTGACATATCCTTCAGTTCGAGAAATGTCCAATCTCAGAAGCACACATACACCATGCCTTTTTCTTTACCCTGTATCTTTGCAGAAGATGCAGGTCCTGGCGAGGTTTAAATTCAAGGCAGACTGATAATTCCCGAGCGCTTGGAAAAGGCACATTTACATCTTTCCTGCTGCTGCTTGTCAGGGGCTCAGCAGAGAGAAATGAGGGGCAGGGTTTTGATGTTAATGAGTTAATTATCTTAGCAAAGGCTGTTACAGCCACTGCTACCTCATGTTCCATCTCCCAACAGTAGTTGCTTGACAAAGTCATCATCTACTTAGTCCTCTCTCCCTCACCTTCTTTTCCTTTCTTTCTGTCTTCCAACTGAACAGGAATACAGAATGAAAAAAAAAATTAAAAATAAAAAGTTGGATTTAGAAAACATACTGTCCACAGTATTTTCTTTCTGCAGCTCTGAACTATTTCAGTTGCAGGTGTGTTGGTGTTTCTGCCAGATCACCTGGCAATTTACTGTGGATTCTGGGAACTTCAAAGCTAAATGTTCTTCTGTGAAATTTCTGTTTCAGTGACTGACATTTTCTGTTTCCTTGTAATCTCTTTATTGCTGGGAAAGAACAAGTGTAACCAGCTTTCACAGATCTCATAATATTTGAATCTGACTATTCATTTTTTATTTTTTCTTAAAAAACATGTTAAGGACTTTGCTGCTGAAGAGAGAGACTTACAGGTAGGACTTGCCAGTAGCCCCCACAAAAAAAAAGAGAAAATAAAAAGAGCTGGTGAGTTCTTCATTGAAACGGAGAAAAAAATCTCACGAACTTGAGGCTTTTAGTGCCAGGGTGTAAGGTTTTCTTGGTTTCCCTGGAGTGAAGTCTCCAACACCAGACAATGTTCTTTGCAATCTCACTTTGGTGTCTCCTGCTCTTTCCTGCATAAGATGAAACGAGGAAACTTCAACCAGTCTCACTCGAGTCAGGTTTTCATTTCTTTCTCAGAAAAGAGGAAAATTGGGATTATCCTAAATATAAGCCATTGATGGTCTGCCCACTGCAGCAGGACCAACTTTGTGCACAGCCCTGCCAGAAGGTTAAGAAATGAGATTTGGAAGTTCATGAGTTATAAAAACAAAAACAGAAAAGAAGCGGCATCTCCAAAGAAAAAGTGATGTTTTGCAAGATGCATATTTGGGCTGATTATTTTGGCCCATCGTTTCCAGAAGTATCTGTAATAAACATGCTGGGTCCTTTGTGGTTATATATGATTTTATTTATTTTTTTTTGATGATGTCGGCCTGAGTCCAAGTTTCTTTTTGTTCCAATAGCAATGTATATCTCACTTCGTGGCACGGGGTTTATGCGCAGGGAGGATTAATGTCAGAAAGGGAGATGAAAGGAGCAAAGAATTTGATCTTGTTCTTTTTTCATCCTGCATTTTTTGCTGCATGTTAATTAGAGGAGATGCTAAAGGAGCAGCTCGGCATCCGGACCCCTCGAGGTCCCAGCTGCACACCCTGCAGGGATGGCGTGAGGTGCCCCCCTCCAAAGGGGCTGTGACTAACGGTGAGCTAACTGCAAGTACCCTGAGACCACAGCACTCCGCAGCCTGACCTGTGCTTGGCTCCCCCAAATCACCCATGTTCCTTGGTTGAGGGTTCACCCCAGAATGGTCTTTGCCCCTCCATGTGTAGTCAGTGTAGGTGGGTGCTGCTGAGCCCAGTGTGGGCAGGGTCGGTGCAGTAGGGTAACCCCATGCTTTGGGTGTACCCTAAAGAGGGGGCATGTGGAGCTCCCCTGTGCTTCAAAAGCACCAAACGTGGGTTGCTCCAGCCTGGAGTCCTGAGGGTCATACCAGCAAAGCTCTTGGCTGAAAAGGTGACTTCAAGCCTGACCCTAGAGCCACAAGGGTGGGAAGGAGAGAGACAAGGCTGGAGCTGAATATTAACAGTGGAAATCCTTAGATATCTCTAATATAGAGAGTTGCTATGATCTGCTCCTATAATTAAAGGAAATTCTGTGTCAAAGCTTCAAGTTTCCTCTTGATCTCTGGCTTCCAGTCTGATTAACAGAGCCTGTACCTAACTCTTGACCTGATTCAAGAGAGTGATGACAGGCTGCATTCCTGGTCTCTGGTGCTTTTCATAAAAAATCAGGTTTGTTCTGGTGACTGAAACCAAAATGTCCTTTACTTGAACTATTGTGCAGTGTGCTATGCACGTATCTGTTGGTTGTTCTTGGAAGCTCTGTGGGATGAGAGGTGGTATGTAAATGCCAAATATTATTAGAACGGTGGCTGCTCACTCATTGAAAGCAGAGCCCTGGTTCCACGAGAAAATCTGTTTATGAACTGAATGTGCTACATCGTCTTCGAAACAGCAAAGCCAAGGGATTCAGGAAGGACCGGCTTATCGGAGGGAACTCCGACTTTCCATCTGCTGAGCACCAGACCTTTAGGACTTTTGGAGATTGTAAAATATCAGTAAAAGATTGTAAAATAAGAGGGAAGGATTGTAAAATATGATTAGTGGCCACCAGCATAAAACCTGAAGGATCAGTAACACAAACCACCGCTTCCATAAAAGAAAGATGATCCACGGTATCAAAGAGCGTAGACACGAGATGGAGTTTCTAATCCCAGCTGCCACGCTGAACGGTTACATTCCTTTGAGAAAATTATTGCATTTCTGTACCCCTGTTTTGGTGTTTGCACGACAAGGGAAATTCTTCTGCTTGCCCGTTTCATAGCTTCTTCAGCCCTGGTGACATTTCTTGAGGGGAGGCCCAGCGCAAGGGTTCTTGTCCCACTTTAGCACCACTTAAGCCCTTGGACGGGATTTGGAGCGGTGCAGAGGGCTTGTGTCAGGGCTTTGACCAGAGTGGAATTTCTCTCTTCATGTTTAGGAAGCGTTTTGAGGCCCAGAGGGGAAGCACTGTGGAAGTGCCAAGCGGTATAACTGATGGTTAAAATAGCCCGAAGTATATGTACCTTCCTATACTGATTTAAAGTCTCGAGTATACATGAATGAGGCTTGCTGCAGCCAAAAGGGCTTTCGGAAAAGCGGCAAAGGAAATCTGTTTTAACAACTGGTTCCTGAAAATATCCTTACGCCACTTCTTTCTTTATCGTTTGACTTTTCTCCTTGTTGCAATGGTTCAGCCTGTAGAGTCTGGAAAAACATCAGGGTAACCAGGGCAGAGGGAATATCAGATGGAGATGAGGGATGGATAAGAGACAAATTACAGTACATTTCTCATGGGTCATTTGGCTTTAGGCTTGAAAAGGAGAGAGAGAAAAATCCCAAAGTAGTAAAAGAAACAAAAAGAGACAATCAAAACAAATAAACCTGCCAGTGTTGCTGATTTCAAAGGTCTGTGAAATGTGCATATATGCTTCATAATGCTTTGCTGTTTTAAAGCTATGTTTCTTGAAATGTTCCACGCTTTAATCCTACTCACTGTCTCAGAAGTTAATTGTACAGTAAGATTGCAATTCTCTTTGCCAAGGCTTTCCCTTTGTTTTCTTTTTTTCTCCTCCTGCAAGTTGGCTGGCCAGCATATCTTTTCCTAGGTCTGGGGAGCTGGTTAGCTTAATTATTTTTTATAGTTGTGCAAGGAAACAGGGGTTTTCGGTTCTTGCTGCACGAGTGAACTCAAATGTTCCTCTGTTCTTGGATGTAAACCTCACGAAGGAAGAAGGCTCAGGGATCACATATTTATGGTCTGTAGCGCTGCAACTCTATATAACACTATATAAAGGTTATATAAGGGTGGGGGGCTCTGGTACAAGCAACAGGCATTGAAGCCAGGGAAGATAAAAGGGAGAGGGGGATAAGTGCATTGACAGCCACCCCAAAGTTTTGCCCAGAGCCCAGACAGAACATGTTTGACATTTGAAAATTTTTTGCATCATCTTTTTCCCCATTCTTTTTCCCTGAGCCTCTACTCTTTCTTATCCTGGCCAGAACCAGCAGCAAAAGTGCCGGGGAAAAAAAATCTGTTTTCACTGTATTTCTGAATCTGAGCCCAGGTTTGTGAAGGATTTGGCAAGGATTTACAAACCTTTGAGAGAATCCGTGTGGAGATCTGAGGAAACCCGCCTCCCTCCTTAAAAAAGCAAGTTGCGTTGGCCAGAAATTGGGCAAAAATTGGTTGTTTCAACTGAGGTTTCCTTTGAGATTTTGGATTTGAACCTGAAGCTGCACTTTGAGAATCAAATTTTGCTCTGACTAACTCTAGATTTACTGGAGCAAATACATCGCAGTCAGCGCTGATGCTTCGTGCGCAGCCCAGCGAGAACAGGAGTTGGCTCAAAGTGCGAGCGCACTTGAACCGAAACGAAAGAAGACCCAGAGCAAGGCTCGGAGCAGTCCAGCCGGCAGGTTTGTTCCAACCTGTTGCTGTGCTTCAGGCCATGAAGCAGATGCTGCATTTACAACATCCAGGAGTTATCTATAGGCAGCTGGATGAAATGCAGCCCTATCATTTATTTATTAGCCGTCTTTGGGTCAGAAAGTCTGCTAGGGCTGAGCAGGGGTGCAGCGTTAGGGTTGTATGGAAGATAACATTGATTTTTAGAATTTGGTTGCCAATCACTTCCTTTATGTATACATTTGTTTGTTCATTTGTTTTCCTTGCAGTCCTATAGATTTAGCATGCAGTAGAAGTGTGCTTATTTCTAGGATTGTCTAGAAGTGCTGTTGGAAAGCCAGCATTTCAAGGCAAATAAAATTAAACTGATGACTTCACAATTGTAAAAAATTGCTACTTTAGACCAAGGAGTTGCTCTCAGTCTCTGTTCCAGGATAAAGAAAACCCAGACCCAAATGAGTCCCATATTTTAGACAGTAAAAATCTTTTTCTATATTTTTCCTGTTTTTTTTTTTTTTTTTTTTTCATGGGGTGAGTAAAGCCTGAGTCACCAACATAATGATGGAATTAATTCAGTTTGGAAAAGAGGACAACCTAGGATCAACAAACACCCAGACTTTTGTAACCATGTGGGCTTTTATTTTGTGATGTGTCTTACTCAGGGATGGCTCTCCCTGTAGGACCTGCCACTGGTGTCCAAACGCCTGGTCCAGCTCTAGGCAGCTCATGGAGCATGCTAACAGCATCGCTGCAGCGATACAGTGTTCAGCACTGGCTACCAAATTTACCCGAGAAGCTAGCTCTCTATTTCAGCAATTATGCCAAGACCTTTCTTGGATCCTTATCGCTATTTTTCCTTTTGCACAAACATCCTTTTTCTTTCTCTTTGTAACGGGAGATCAGATTTGGGGGCTCTAGAGGACATTTTGCTTCAGCAGATAAACCAAAATTCTTTACAAGCTGCCAAGCCTACATGTGCTGACAGTGCCTGCGATTTATGCTTTTGGACATGACCTACTGACTGCCTGGTTTGGATGCGGTCAGGATTACAGTTAGACATTTGGATGTCAGTGTGAATACAGGCAGCGATCTGGATCTAAGCGGGAACCGAAAACCTTTCGCTTGTAATATTCTGGCTCCACTCTATTTCAGGCTCTTTCCCAATCACTGAAAGATTTATACCTTTATCAATAAATTATCATGACTTTTACTACACTTACACCAGTGTCTTAAATTAACACTAAACTAAATGTAGATGAGGCACACTTCCTGCTTCACATGATTTATGACAATCTGTCTGAAATGAGGAGTAAAATTAAATTTGCCAACAAAGGCAGATCTTTAACATGAGGTCAGACAAAAATTTTGGAAGTCCACTGCTAAAGGGGGTTTGTGGGTTGTCCTTTCTTATTCAGGTTTTTGATAAAGCTGTAGCACTTTAGACGAAAACAAACAAGCAGTAGGAACACTTGTCTGAAAGGTCTGAAAGCTCTATTGGGTATCTTATGTCAGGATGGAGCTGATAGACAGGGGGAACGTAGCAGTTGTATGGCACTAATAAGCTCTCAGCTTGAGGACTGTCTACCTTTGATGATCAGCCTTTAAGAAGGATATGGAGAGTGCAGCTGAGAAAATCAGAAATGACCAGAGGTCTTAAAAATATGGCCAGTGGGGACAGACTGAAGACATACGGTGGTTTTAGCTTAAAACCAAGGTGATTTGCAATAGATGTAATGAGCTTTGAAATAAGTAATTTAGTGATTTGGTAAAGCAGAAGGGAATCATCGTATCTCCCTTTAGGTGGAGAATGGCACAGTTACTTATCATTTCTGTTGCAGCAAAAAAGACTCAGGTAGACCTTGAGAAAAACTTCCTGACAATAGAGGTATCGAGACCTGGGTGCTGGCTGGGATGCTGGGTGCTGGGGCAGTTGCAGAGTCCTTGTCAGGTGCAGTCCTAGGTCTGAGCTAGATAACAACAAATTTGGTGGAGGTGCTCCTGCTGTGGGATGCTGGGCTAGCAGTGGTGGGCTCTGGACATCCCTTCTGGATTTGTTTTTCGGTGATTCCATGACAGAAGGCAAAAGGCAGCTCATACACTGGCACCAACACTGCATCTCCAAAGGACGAGCCCCGTGTCTGACTACCCGAGACTCAGAAATCACAGGGGGAAAAGCTAAATTGTAATTGCATGTGTCTGCCAAATGGCCCCATTTCAAGGTCAGCTTTCAGTGCTGTTAAGCCATGGCTCTTGCCATTATCTTCAGGAAGCACATCATTTATCTCAGAACTGTCCTTGCTGCTCACTGCAGATACAGAATAATCTCTAGGTGGACACTGCACCCTAAAACCTTGGTTCCCCCGTGTTGGTTGACCACATGGCTTGATGACTGCCCCCTGTCACACCAACTGCTGTGGTTTTTGCTGCCTTAATGAGTGCGTTAGCATCCGTCCTTGGGCCGAGCTCAGAGCCAGAAGGACCAAGGGGACATGGCTGAGAAGCATCGGGCACACCATGCTGGGAGCCACCCCTAGGTCTGTCACAGGCAGCCTGCGAGTGCCGCCAGCGCTTCCCAGGAAAGCCTCCTCCATGCCTGCTAAATTGCATGTCGTGCTTTAAGGGCTGCCAGTTCTCTGAGAGCACCAAATGAAAGAAGGAACACGAGGTCTTGGGAAGGAGAGTGATGTATGGGGTCCTCGTGAGGAGATTTGCTGTGCCCTGCCGCGTGCTGAACCCGCTAGGTGAGGGACGGGACGCTGTATGTAAGGAGGCAGAAAGGGAGGCTGAGGCTGGCTTCCCAAGAAGGTGCTGGTTTGCTTTGTTGTTGTTTTGTTTTAGATAGTGAAATGCAATGCCTTTTATTCCTAACAAACTCAAAAAAAAAAAAAATACAAAAAAAAAATACAAAACACAGAAGTTTACTCCATGGTGAGCAGATAAGTAAGTTCCTACTCCTTGTTTGTGTGGGGTCTTGCAAATAATGTCCTAAGTACTTTTGTGTTTTTGCTGTAAAGTGACACTTGTCTTTGAAGGAATAAAAACAAAACAAAGTCAAATAGAGAATAACTCAGAGCAAACAGTAGGAAACATTTCCTAACAATAAGGGCTTCCACGCAAAACCAGCCACGAGTGCAGAGGCTGCACCGTGTCTGCGTCAGGGCAAGCTGCTCTGTGGCACTGAACCTGGGGGAGGAGGGAGAGCTGCCAGCCACGTACAGAACTGCTCCACGCCAGTGACCGGGGCTGGATTTAATATGATTGGACCTGATACGTGATACCGACCGAGCTAAAAAGCTGTTGTCAGACGTGCGTAGCTAAGGGCAGAGGTTTGACGCTGGGTTAGGCTCTGGAGCTGAGGGCCAGCAGAAGGGAGCTCCTCACGGTGCTCCCCCTGGCTGGATGGGGCTATGGGCACGGGGGACAAGCCTGCTGGCCAGGGACTTCGCCTCGCTACCTGAAAACACGTCCTGCCATGTAGAAGCCCCTGCCCGAATGGCCAGGAAATGGGCTTGACAGATGAGACAGATGCGGGGATAATGGCTCGTGTGACGGATGGGGCGGTGGCAAGGCGCTGCGGGGTGAGCTACAGGCTCCATTAGGCTGAAACTGGAGCGCTGGAGGGGCTGCCTGTTCCTGACTGAGGGCTGGGGCTTCCTGGGTAAGAGTGAGCTGCCGTACAGCACAGCTTTCAGAGCGCAGGAAAAAAACAAACCCGAGCTTTGCATTGGACAAATAGGTCAGGGAAAAGATCTGGGTGGGAATGTGCATGTTGCCTGATACGATGTCCCAAATGGCCTTAAACAGACCATAGAATTTCTATGTCTAAACCAGATTCCAGCGAAGGAGACCTTTTATGATGCACTAATAGGCTCATTAGGCTTTCTTGAGCTAGGCACGCTCACAGCATCGTATGTTTTTTCCATTACAGGAATTACACGTGTTTTGTTGTGCTTTGGGTTTTGTTTTGTTTTCCACATAGACTTGCCCTGACAGTTCCCCATTCAGGTTTATATTGGAGGTACCATCTCGAGCCAATGAATTTTATGAAATATGTTGCTGGCACTTACGGAGAGATGCATAAAGGAAATATTCTAATGACAGTTGGAAAGGCTTTGATCCCTTTCCAAGACTGCACTCATGTCTTTGAAATGCGAGTTTGGCAGTGCTGGAAAGGCTGGGCTCTTTGGCTCTCTTTGGCACCAGCCCATGTGACAGACATTATGTCCTCTGTCAGGGGACCCACATAACCTTGAGAAGTGTAAGCAATGCTCGCAGATTGCGTTGGGTCAGATAGCCTGGGCTGATAACAAAGCAGCCGCAGCAGCAGGGGGGAGTCAGCCCAGTCCAATGCAATAACCGAAAACTATTTTGACCTGGTAACTGTTGGGTCTGCTGCCTGCGGCTACGGAGTTGGACATGAACTGCAAAAGTAGTTAATTTATGCCTCCTTGAGTGTAGGAATGTGGTGATGATGGATAGGGATGGGAGGTTATTAGAAACATGGGGAGGAAGGAGAGGATGGAATTCCAGCTCATGTTTTTATCTCTTACACACACACGTTCCTTTGCATACATACTCTTGGCTGGCTCGCATGTGTGCACAGCCCAAACCCTTGCTTACACTCACACCTCCGTTCATGCACGCACATGTTCACATGCTTACAAGGGATTTGCCTGAGCTAAATGCTTTAGCATGTTTATGTGTTGGGGGTTGCAGAGTGCTGTTACAAAGGGGCTTGCATTTACTTTCTTCCAAGCATGGCCTGTTTACACCTACTCCTGTGCAGAGCCCTTACTAAAAAAACCCTCTTAGCCTTCTGCCCTTACACCATCTGAACATATTCTGCTCCTTCGCAGACTTCTGCTGTCTAGCAGAGAAGTAGTGGTCAGAGAAATACCATAAAGCTAAGTCCAAGTGACATATTACAGTGGCTTTACATAAGACATGAATCCAGCCTGGGTGATGCACTGACATCACCAGCCAATTAGTTAAATGCTGTCTGCAGTAATAACCCGTATACAGAACAGCCCTAGAGCTGGAGCACACAGCCTGCATGTAGCTGACTGAGAGAGCGATTGTGGCCGTGCGTCGAGGATTTAAGTGGGGATTGGATTGTTTAAAAATAAGCAAAACGACAGCTGAGAATAAAGAAATATCAGTTTAAATAATTTGAAACCATAAGAGAAGAGCGAGGATAAAACTGGTAATCTCAGGAGGGGAGTGTGATTGTAGTTACTGCTACAGGGATTTGCATAGGCAATAAAGCATCTGTATCCAGAGTCAACAACTGCAGCCTCAAATACATACAGCGAGCCCTTCCTTCCCACAGTGATACAAAACACAAACATTTTTCTACTCAGGGGCATGCAATGCTTCTGCTTCTGTGCTTTTCTCTCTTGCACAAAGTATCACATTGCTCTCACGTTCTCTTACACTTTTGCTCTCTCTCTCCGATGCTGACATGTGTGCAAACATGCACATTGTCCCTGCACGTGCACACGTCTTCCGTCACACTTCCCCCCCCCCCCAATACGCTTACACTTTCATTTGGAAATGCTCATTAGCTCTCGTGTAATTTCAAACTGTTGCTCATGGACACACTTAACTACGAACCCATGTTTGGAAAAGATGTTTTCAAAAGCACAAAGAAGATCCTGGAAATAGATTAAGCACGGCCACAGATCATTGTACAGATACTTGCAGAACAAGCTGGAGGGAAAGATCTGTGTATTTTAAGAAGATGTGTTGGGAACAGTGGAGAGATGAGAAATCTGTAAAGGGTCACAGAGCTGACCTGTCCTTCAGGATGTCATCCGCATTGATTGGAAGATAAACACTGTATGGAATGGAAACATACCCTTCCATTGGTGTCCCCAAAGAGTACGTCTTCCTCCATGAGTCAGCGAGGGCCTGGGGACACCCAACCATGAACTATTTTGGAGGCAATGACTTCAGCAAGTGGCAGGGGAAGCTATTGTGGAAATATGAATGTGTTTTCCATTGGGGAGTCCTCCAGGGAAGGACAGAAAGATCTTGGTGCCGATCCAACTCCCCTGTTTTTTTTTCACCCTTCTGGGAACAAAAGCCTTGCAAAGTATGTGAGGAACCTTACTGAAGGCGAGTGCATTTGGTTTGTACAAGCTCCATGAATCTATACCCATGCACAGATGGAAAGGGGGACTTAAGGAAGAAGGAACAAACTGCTCAAAACCTTAACAGTGTCCTTCCCTAACAAGCTGGTCAACCATGCATGACACAGTGTGATCTTTCTTTCCATTATTTCCACCTGTCAAGTGAAGACAGCACAACTCATCCATGTTTTAGGTCTCACTACAGCACCTAGTATCAAGAGGCAACGTGAGCTGGAGACAGAGAACTTAGAGGTTTACTCTTATGGCTTTCTGCAGCTCTGCTCCGAGCAGCACCAGAGCATGCGCTTCGGCGAGTCGCTCTTCCTGTAGGCATCGACAATGTCTACTTCTTTTGCGGAGTGCCAAAAGTAACTCTAGTGGCCGTCTAGTGGCTTAAGAGACTGGCTTTGCTTGCCCACAAGCAGATTGTAACCTCCTGATGTCCCAAAAGCTAAGAAACTGTGCTTATCTTGGGGCACCTAAGGAGCCTTGGGAATGTCATGGTAGGGGACCAGCCACTCCATGGGAAATCTCTTGCAAGGCACGCTAGGTCTGTCTCCCAAGGCAGAAGGGAGACACATTATTAGGAAGAGAGGCTGATCCTGAAGCAGTGCTACGATTCAGAGTATTTCTCCCAGGGCTTTTTTTTTTTTTGGGGGGGGGGCAGCAGAAGAAAGAGACTCCCCCTCTGTTGGTCAGCTCTCCTCCTGGTCTGAGGCCAGAAGCTGATGAACGTACCAGTGTGTCTTTGAACACAGGCATGACCCACTTATTCTGCCTTAAGGGATTTCTAATGAGACTGATTTTTATCTGTATTTTTCCACATTTTTAACACTGTGTAATTGGGAATTTGGGATGGAAGCATGTTGCCTGCCTGTAATATTTTTGCCTGTTTTTAGGCTTGGTTGGTTTACGTTATTAGTTTGCAAGACTCAAATACAGCAGATCTAACCTTGTGTTGCTTATTCCCTTCTCCTTGTTACAACTTTGTTTGCTGGAAATAGCAAACTAATTAAAATAGCAATTCCCTAAGAAGCATCCTGTGTCAGGGTTAGACCTGGTGCATCTCGGCACAAATAATGCTGCTGGTGCCAAAGGAGTAGTGTCACGAGCTGGTGCCAGACTAAAGACCTGAAGCTTGTTATTGTGGAGGAGAATTATAGGTAAAAACACGGAACAGATTAGAGAAAATGTGCAAGGTAACTGCTGATATAAAAAGATTTACTGACCATAATACGTGGTTAATTACACTCATGATAAATAGATTCCTATACTTATCTTAGGAATATGGACAGCTTTATGTATTTACCTTGGATTTTGTGGCTGTGGTTAAGCAATGGCTGGAAGTCTTCAGATGAGATTCACCATATGAATGCAAAGTAATTGAAGTTTGGGAGTGGGTTATTAAAATATTTTGGGTGACTGATACACAGGATATTATAAGATCTTTGCCTGGATTGCAGCACTTCTTCAATACTTTGTTGCTTTTTGTGCTACCATTAGAAAAAAATTGATTTTTTATATATATATATATATATTTATTTTTTTTTACAGAGCATACTTAGATGTCAATGAACTGAAGAACATACTCAAGCTGGATGGATCCACACACCTCAACATCTTCTTTGCCAACTCCTCCGAGGAAGAGCTGGCTGGAGTGGCAACTTGGCCCTGGGACAAGGAAGCCTTGATGCATCTAGGTGAGTGATAAAGATGTTTCTTCTTTGTAAAGCATTCTTTTGAGGCGCTAAGAAGGAAAGACAAATATGCGCTAAGCTCTGTTCTGATTTCTTATCATTCCTCTAATATATAGTCAGGGGAAAAAAAGTATTTCACGATTCCCAGATACTGGCTCACAACCAGGAAAATATTAGGTTATAAACCCAAAGCATATTATGGTATTTGTAGATGATGTCAAGCTGAAAGTATTTCACCTTTTAAGTGAAGCTACTTTACAGGGCATTCACTCCATGAGAGCACTTTGCAAAGAAGACTTGGGGGGATAGGTGAGAGAACGCAGACAAAGGTGAATTTTTAACCTTAACCTGTTGTGTTATGATCCTTAGTTCATCACTTAGTAAGTGTCCAATTAATTTTCTTTTCAGATTACAGTTAACATTTGTTACTATTTTTTTCCACCAATGTGCAAAAGAGCAAACTGCTGAGAGATTGTATTTCTAACGTGCTTGAGTAGAACTGGGAAGAGTTTGCTACCCTGCAGATTGGCCTACATGCTTCATACGTAGTTTGCTGGCTATGGCTGTTGGAACCCAAGAGTCCAGACAAAGCTATGCAACCTAACAAATGACCCGTGGCCCTAACACCTCCAGTGGTTCTGGATCTGTCTTGCTTGCAAAATGTCATGCAAACCTCAAAAGGTTCAGAAGGCACCGTCTGAGTCTGTGTGTACTTATCTGAACTGCACCAACCTCCCTCAGGCTGAAAACCTGATCTGGTCATCTTTACAACAGCAAGGATTCTTACAAGTTTTCCAGATGATTCTCCACCCTGTCTAGACCTCCCTAGGCTGGGGATGAAGTCCAGCCTTAGCCACGTTCAGTCTTTGTGAAAGGCCGAGCCACTTTTTTCCTTATCCAAGCTCACACTGAGCAAAACAAAAAAAGATGTGGCAAATATAAAGCCCAGAAGAGGACAGCAAATATGGTGTTTATTATTCTAAAGCATACTAAACATACATTCTAAAGCTATGAAGGCTGAACTACAACTTTTCTGTATTCAGAAATACATTACCCCAAACCCCGACGTTAACACCTCTTTATAGTCACCTATCTCTGTAGCCAAGAGGCTCCATGGTCAGACCAAGCAGTTGGAGCTGGCTGCCCTACTTCTGTTAGTCAGCATTTTATTATGAAATCCAGCTCTGCAGCTGCTCTGGAAGAAGTGTGAGCAAACTTCCCTTCCCAGGAGCCGGCACTGACACACATCCAGACAAAATCTCCTGCTGAGCAGGACTGGAAGTGAAGCCACTTCCACTCTGCCTTGCCTCCAGCCCCATCTCCACAGGCTCCTGCTGGGAGCACCCGAAACAGAAGGAGCTGTGAATGCCCACTGGTGAGCTTTCTCCATGGCAACATCTTTTGGCAAAAACAAAGAAATATATTAACCCTAGTGTCAACCAACCCCCATGCTGCTGTGATTTCTCTCTGTAGTACCGCAACCCTCTACTCCTGCCCCAGCCCCACAGCAGCTCTGGTTGCTGTTGGGAAACACCATCCCTGCTGTTCCTACTGGAGTGAAATAAGGCAGGAATAGATCTGATTCACCCCTAAATGAGTATTTTCATAGCTTCCCTTGGTATCGCCATGGGAGGGAGCAGAGAACAAGGGAAGAACTCCAGAGCACCGAGAAGAACCTTCTGCAAGAGGGCTGGGGCTTGCCCAAAGCCCTGATGAGTTCTTCTGTCACTTCGTTAAGCTAATTGTCAACATCATGCCTGAGCAAAACAATTTAAATTCAGCTCCTACAGTGTATTGACAGAATTCATTGACCAAAGAGAGAAAAAAAAGACATTAGCCAACAGTTTGAAGTTGACTTGCAGTGGAAAAAAAGTAAAAATAAATAAATAATGGCCATAATTTCCTGTCATAATAGCCCTCCCAGACCTGTGCTTGGTCTGTAAGAATTCATCTTTAATCTTTTTTACTCTCTTCTATAAATCCAATATGTACTTAATAAAAAATATGAAATATGTCCTGTGGTGCAGATCTAAAGGCTGGGATAGAGATTGTCTGGGTGAGGGAGTTTATCTTTTCTGTAAAACTGCAATTGATTTAGATTCTTGACAGCTGTGAAAAATATAAATTTTCAACAAAGGCAAAAATAAAATCTCCCTCTCCAGCTGCCTCAGGGCTGTCCAATGCCAGAACTGTTTAGCCAGCCTTTATTATGAAGGCACATCCTGCTGGGGAATTTCACCAGTACTCCCAACATTTGAAAACAAACTCTGGAAGGGTCTTGTGGGGTGAGACCCCCACAGCACAATGCACCAAGGTGCTCTCTGGGTGTGAGTGGCTCCAGCTGGGTAGAGCCCAAGCTGTGGAGGAATCAGAGTATATATCAGATCAAGGGGAGATAAGGACACTAGGAACATGGGGAGCTCAGTAGCTGCACACTTGGAGGTCTGTATACAGCTGATGAGGCTTGTGGAGAACTAGTGTGAGAGCCAGCTCAGTGTTGTGAAAAGGACATGCATGCTCTGAATGTGGCACAGTAGGCATGATGTTGCAGTGTGAGTAATGTTGTTCACTCTTTTGTGTCTATCTAAATTTGCTGTTCAATTCTTTACACTAACTGTATATTTATGCATGCACCTGTGACTCCACTGTGTGCATGTGTTCACATGTGCCCAGGTGCAAAGGGGAAGTCTTTTCTCTCTTGCTGTCTGTGCCTGTGTCCTTGCAAGACATACAAAGTGGTCCTTCCTCTCCCTTCAACATTGGTAATATTAAAGCTGGAGCACTGGGTCATGTTTGGACACCGTACTTGAAGGAAACATGAGACAACTGGGAAAAGCAAAGGAGAACAGACAGGGAGGTCAAGAAGAACTGAGCTACAAGGAAAAGTTGACTGGATTAGGGCTATTTGGCCTCAAGGAAAAAAGCCTGGAGTGAGGAAGGTGATGATCTCACAAAAGCTGGTGAAAGGGGAGGAGAATGGTCTGCTCTCTGTATTGGTGTGAAGCGGGACTCGAAGTCATGAACTTAAATTGCCAAAAAAATCAATTCAGATTAGATGTGAGTTAAGTCCTTGCAGCTGTAAGGATAACGAGTGCTGAAATTGATTGCTGGGGCAGTCATATCATCAGAGGTTATAAAGAGACATTTAGGCCAATATATGTGAGGGATGGCATAGACCTCATTGGTCCAGTGTTGTTTTGAGAGCTGGATTAGGTGGTTTCTTGAGTCTTCTCAGTTTTATTTTCCTGTAATTCTGTGGTTATTGCAACAAAAGACTCCAGGCAGATGAGAATGAAGAGTCTATGGTGCATCAGAAGCTGGTGATCTCATCTTCCCTGTGCTATAGTCACTGATAAAGTTCCTCCTGCCAAAGCCTTTTCTCTCCTCATTGTCACTAAATTATTAGTGTACCATACCCAAGATTTATTTTCCTGCTATTAGTTTTACAAAGCAGTCTCCTGTTCTCATGGTAGGTAATATATACAAACAGTTTTAAATAAAAGGCTTGGAAAAGTTGAGGTCAATAAGCTAAATAAAGAAAATATGAAGCATATAATAAATCCAAAGGTACATCTAACAGAGCTAAAAATATAATGCTTATGATTAATTCAATATACTATAAATCCTCACAAATTTACTATTTGCTTATCTACACATCCCATAATTCACACAACAAAAAAAAAAAAATCACCATTGGCTTTCTTTGCACATATTTAACAACCATGCGTTTTTTTTTTTTTTTTTTTCAGAATTATCACATTCCAGGATTTCTTTTTTTTGACACATTAGACTTATGCATATTCATTAGCGGACTGTGCAGTTCAGATCAAACTAGGCTTGCCTGAGTATATGAGCAGAGTGTATTTCTGACAGATACTTCAAAGCTGTCTACAGGATCAGAGCACACCCCACAGATATCTCCCCCTTCCCAGCATTGGGTGTTTTCCATTTTCTTTGTCCAGGTATTAGTTTGCAAATATTGGTGCAACTTAGTGCAATTTTAGGGTGTTTCAGAAGTTAGTGGGTTTGTATTTTACATTTACCCTGCGTAATAACATACTGAGAGTGCTCCAGGTACATTCTGTTTGATGCTTGATTCAAATGCATTACAAGGTTTGAAATGCACCAAAACCACGGTGAATATTGGTCTTTCCACTGGTTATGCTCAATTTTGTGTGTAGGTTTTTAACTCAAAAAATCATATGTATAATTATTTCATACTGTGCATTTTCAGATCATTTAGTGTGCTGAAGTGGAATGATTCTGCCCAGACCAATATTCACCGTGGTTTTGGTTTAGGACGTTGGTCTTTGTCCCATGATTCCTCATCCTTGGGGTCCCAGATTAAGGATGAGATCAGACCTTGCTGTGCAGTTCCTCTGAGCAGGCAATGCGCTTGATTGTGCAAAGACATCCAATAGAGGATCCCATGAACTGCTGGTGAATCTTCCTCTTGCTGTTCTGAGGAAGTCAAGACAAATGTAGAAACTCTTTTCTTTTCCCCTTGCAGGTGGCATCGTGCTGAATCCTTCCTTCTATGGGATTCCTGGCCACACTCACACGATGATCCATGAAATCGGGCACAGCCTGGGGCTCTACCATGTCTTCCGGGGGATCTCAGAGATCCTCTCCTGCAGCGATCCATGCATGGAAACGGAGCCCTCCTTTGAGACTGGAGACCTCTGCAGTGACACCAACCCCGCTCCTAAGCACAAGCTGTGCGGGGATCCGGGACCTGGCAACGATACGTGTGGTTTTCACAGCTTCCTAAACACGCCCTTCAGTAATTTCATGAGCTATGCAGGTACGTGGGCTTCCTCAGTTTGCTGCTGGTGTCTGTGGTTGGGTGGGAACTGAGAACAGCAATATCAGCTCTGATTTCTGCAGTGCATTTCGTATAGGATTTTTTGCTGACATGTGTGTCCATTGGTATAGGACTGGTCTTGATGGGGACCAAATGTGATGGCCTCAGGAAATCCTTCCAGTTCTGTCGTTTTTCTTCTCTGAGTTTTCCCCAACTTTACATAGTTTCATGTGATTATCAGGTAGAAGGCTTGGGGGAGGACAGAAATGAGGCAAGCATTAAAAAAGAGCTCTTGAAGGCTTTACAGCAAATTTGACACCCTATTTTCCTGGAACCTTGACGCCTGATCTGAATCTTTGCACAACTCAAATTCAGAGGTTGTTTATCCTCTCCTCAGGAGACAGTACGTGTCAGATGAATATTGATACCACCAAGACTGTGGGAATGACATCTAATGAGACGCTGCTCATGCCTCTGTGCATTCTGTCCGTTCAAATACCATGTTTGTTGTTTGATTCAGATTCACTGCAGTTGAGCTGCCATCACTCACACCTGAGTTTCCTCATCAGGGTGTGAATACTGGGACAGCACCTGGATTGGGATTACTCTGCTGGTCAAAGCCTACCAGCACGGTGTGCTGATTTGTTCTAGAAGTGCAAACAGCTCTGTGCCAGTGTGGTAAAACCAACGCTTAAAGGGGAAAAAGCTTTTTAAGCAACCCCCTGATTTTGTAGCTACAGTTTTGCAGGCTTCTGTTGGCACAGCTCTGTTGCTTGGGGACGCTAGTTTGTAGCACTTACAGAACCATAGAATCACAGAATATCCCGAGTTGGAAGGGACCACTTCTACTATGAAAACATAATACAAAGAGGGCATGAGCTCCTGTGACCCCTGCCCATCAGACAAGGGCAGGGTGGGCTCCTTGCTCCTCCTCAGGAAGTTCAGGGGGAGCTGAAAGATCCCCTGTTATTTCTCAGAAGGAACAGGGAATACCTGGGCTTGTGTTTTTTATCTCAGGTCGCAGGGTCTAGCTGTGCTGAAGGTCTGTGACACTGAGCTGACAGCATCCACAGCATTTTAACGGGGACCAATACAATCATAGCCACTGAAGGGCACCTTAATACTACAGGCAGAAACACAGATTGCCCACTCAAAAGGTCACAAGAGTGCTTATTCTGTAATAAAACTGTAGGGAAGCAAAATGTTTAATGTCATCTGAGGCACAGATTGAAATGATTTATAACATAAATGCTTTCATGCCCTTCATGGCACTAGCTAAACGTGATGTTTAGTTTTCTTTTTATTTTTCTGTTCGTTTAGAAGGTGTTTTCAGGGGGAAGCATGCAAGCACTGAGTCAGCTCCTAAACGTGTTATGCACTTCTGTGCATGTGGCAGGGCAGAAAGTCTCATGCCTGCTAACAGTCTGCTGGTCATTTCACACAAATAACTCGGTGCCACTTGAGATTTACAGTATCCCTCCACCAAGTCTGCCTGTGTGTATGTGAAAAGGGGTGGTGCGTGCATGTCTCAGAACCCTGAGGTCTCGTCTTGCAAAGAGAAGTTGCCTTGCCAATTGTCTCGAGAGTTGAGATGGAGAGGCAGAGCACAGAGATGCATATCTGCTATTGGGAGCTAAGTATGTGCTGGTGTGCTGAGCAGAAACCTTTTTTTTTCTTGAAAAATTAAGTGAAGCGACATGATAGGTATCTCTAGAGCTCATGCATGAATCTGTTTGCTTTTCTGTTGTTGCCAGTGGAATAAAAATCATATCAGGATATCAAATCGCTGTAGAAATACCTTTGAAACATCTAGGTTGAGGTCATGCAGCTCTAAACATCGCCTTTCTTGCCTTCCTCTTTTGCTGCTCATATACAACTTGATCCCATTGTTCCTGCCTATCCAACATCAATCTGTCCAGTCACCCCCAACTTGGTAGCAAAGCACCGACTTAAAGGGTAACTTCTCTTTCCCCAAAATAGCAAGTGAGAATATCTAGGAGATCAAGAAGTGTGAGAAAAGCTTTTTATTATTTTTACAAGTCCACCTAGCTGTGGTGTTCCCAAATAAAAGGAAGGCTAGTCTTTTAGACCACTCTGTATGAAAACAGCAGGAATTCTGCTTCTGAATTCTGGTGGAATAATCATCCCAGCAAAGTGTGTTGAATTTCTCTAATTATAATTTCATTTGAGGATCTCGAACCTTTCTTGAAATCGAGTGGTAAGTGAAACATCTCTCCCCCTCACCCCCTCCTGCCCCCAGCCTGTGCCGATGTTTAAGCAGATTGAGAATGCAGGTCATCTTTCTCCCGTGCCATTGTCTCACTGCTTTGTCCTATATATATTTTATTGTTCCTTTATGATGGCTATTAAGGGCCTTTGTCTCCTTCTGGGCTTCCGTGAAGAATATTTATGGCTTTTACAGCATGCTTAGGGATAGGCCATTGACAATTATTGAGGAAATCCAGAGATGTCATATTAAAGCGGCTTTTTGCAAAACCACGGCGTTTTGTGGATACTTTTGTGCTGGTGGTGCTGTGCATGTTTGACGAGGGAAGGTTCACCTCTCGGTGAAATTAGGTGAGAGACAGGGGAGCCTATAAGCTGGTGTGTCCTTACCCCTTCAGTGGCAGCAGGACTGCATTTGGGGCTGGCATTTGAGCAGGATCCCAAGCGAAGCCGACTCCTTTTACTTGTGGCTCAGGGAAGATGTGGTAAGCTTTTAAATTAGCCAGCAGATTCACACTTCTCTCTAGAACAAATTCATATTTTTTGAGTTTCACAGGGCATGGACTTGAAGACATCAGAGCATCTAGCAGTGGTATTACATCAAACCGCCGACTTACATGCAGGCAGGCAGCTCTTCGAACAGCCTTCAGTGACCTGCGTCTTCCCAGAAGAGCGTAGTACTTGACCTGTGCAAAACTGTCATTGTTGATTGTGTCGCGGCAGCGTGCAGCGGTCCCATCTGGGACTGAGATTTACTGGGCTGGGAATTCTGCAGGCATACGTGGAGAAACACTGTGTTTTCAAGAGCTGTTCATCTGATGGGAAGAGTACCAGAAAAATGGTTAAAGCACTAGCATCAAGTTCTTCAGCGTAGCTTTGCTGGGTGACTTTGCATAACATATTTATTCCTTCTGTGATTTGCACAATGGAGAACTGGTAATTTTCTACTTCTCCAGGGCATTGCAGTTGTAAAATCGTGTGATGTTCAGATAGTACTAGATGTGTTTTTGTTGCCAAACCATGTTTGAGAAAAACAGATGAAGTAAGAAATGAGAAATGGATATTTATGGGAAATTCTGCAGCAACTTATTTCTCCATTTTGAATGAATAAGAAATCTGAAATATCAAAAATGTTTTTTGCAGTTTTCAGAAATGGATTAAAATCATAATGGTGATGGAAGTTATTCAACTGCAACAAAATTTTCCCTTGTTAATCAGTGATTATAAATTATTTTCTTAAACTGATCTTTGAGAACATTTTTATTTGTTCATTAGAAACTTTGAGAACTTTTAAAAGTTAGTTAACTATTTTTTTTTTTAAATTCTAGATTCTTTCAGTTAAGAAAACTGCAAAAGTCCATTGCACACAGTTTGTATGAGCCCCAGTTTATTTGGTTTATCCTAGCACTAGCTGTCCTTTATCCTTTTATCCACTCAGAGATGTTCTTTTACATGTGAAATCCTTCTAAATCCAGAGGCCCACTGGTAGCCCCAGCCCTGACCAGAAGGTGCTGCATGGAGGCTTTGAGTTTCATCACCTCCAGGTGTCTGTCCTCTCTTGGGATGATCTCTAGGTGCTTCATGTGTGTTCCGAACCAGAGGGAGGCAATGTTTATTGGTTTATTTTTTTTTTCCTTTTTAACTTCTCTTTCCCTTCACCTGCCTCCCCAAGTGATGACCGTGCTAATTTGTTCACAGGCCATTAACTTTTGAAAGCTGCAAGGCCCCATCCTGCCCTCTGCGAGAAGCTCCCATTCACCAGGCTGTAATTCTCTCTCTCTCTTGCTTCCACTGTGACTCCTGTGCGGTTGATACGGTTTCTGTTTTAATTCCAGATGATGACTGCACCGACTCCTTCACGCCCAACCAAGTGGCCAGGATGCACTGCTACTTGGACCTCGTCTACCAAAGCTGGCAGCCTGCGAAGAAGCCGGCTCCTATTGCAATTGCCCCCCAGATTGTGGCTCGGACCTCCGCCTCTGTCACCCTGGAGTGGTTTCCTCCCATCGATGGACACTTCTTTGAAAGGTGATCACACGCTGCTCTGTACTCCTGCACTCCACTGAAGGGGAAGGGGAGGCAGGGGAGCAGCCTGGGGCCCCACTCCTACAGAGCAGCTTTAACATGTGCTACACTCAGCCTGGGTTAAGGCTCTTTCTTAAATTGGTTCATATTGAGGAGGTTATTGATCTGTTTTCTGCTCTGCCTTTCTCAGCCTGTAGCACTCTGTTGAGAGCCATTGATTTGCCATGTAAAAGGCAAATCTTTTTCCATATGTTATGGGAGGAATTTTCAATCAGCAATTCTGGCCTTGCGATTCCTGCAGTTACTGCTGCTCATGAGTACCTGTGGGCTTCAGCTCTGTCTGCATGATCCCCCTTCTCCTCTCGCACGTTTCCTTTCCAAGGACAAGGGGAATCTTGTTTCTACTGCCGTGACAGCACAGAGCTCGTGGGCAGTGGAGTTTCCCAAGGGCAGGAGGTGCAGGACCTGGGAGAGGACAAACGCTGCTTCCTTCCCTGAGCTGCAGGTCTGAGAAGGGAATTGAGCAAGGCACAATCAAATCCTTAAAGCCCTGAATATCCTACAAGTGTCATTGTGCTGCACCATGAGCAGAGTGTGTATGTCACAGCATGTGTATGTGCACATGTTCATGGCTCGCAGCTCCATTGTACCAATACAGAGGAATTAAAATGAATGCATGGCTGTGGGCAAGAGGTGCACCACACAACAGTTCACAGCCAAAGCCACCCTGCCTCAGGCATAACCTGAGCAACTGGGCAGTCTTCAGAACACAAGGGTGTCCAGCACAGAGCTGGATGTGCTGTAGGAACAGCCCTTCCTAAATAATCAACCATCTTGCATTGCCATTAACTCACCTTGGGTGTTTGCCTTTCCTCTCCACATCTTGCTCTGTTATTTTACAGAGAACAAACTTTGAGTGTCCTTCAGGACTGTAGCAGTGCGTGCTGCAGGAGGCCAAATTTACAAGCATATTAGCACCCAAACAGCTGTCTCAGCACTGCTGCTTTGTTCGGAGAGAGCACCTTGAAAGCCACTACCTTAAGCATGGGTGAAACTCCTTCCAGCCCTGATAGGACAACGTGGCCATTTCGGTGTCCAGCCTGCACTTTATGGGAGTAGGCAGATAGCTGTCATTTTCTGCTCAGAGGAGATTTTCCACTTTTATGGCAGATGAATATGGGGGGTGGGGGAATCAAATTATATTAGGAGTTGATAAAGACGGGGCTTGTGCTCTGAACAGTATTTGGTTTAATTGCAGTTTTGCATCTGAATCCTTTTATTCCCTATGTGGTGAAAAGGACTTATGTGAAGTTCTGAAAATTAATTCAGAATTTTTTGGCCCATAATCATTTTTAGGTAAATTAAGTTTCTCCAATTTAATTTAGATTTCAGAAGATACTGACTGTGCGTTAAATAAATACCATCTGCCTCTTAAAGCACACTGATGCAGAGTTAATTGTTATGTAACCAAATATGTCTTTATTACATATTTCTTATAACTCAATCAATATGTTCTTAATAACCCCGAGTTAGTTGCTTCTTAAATGACATACAGTGGATAGCCTGCTAAATCTAAAATTTCATAACAGAGTTATATGTTAAGTAGTGATTTTCTAGAAAAAATATCCTTTGGGTTTTCAAATCCATGTGCTGTTTTACTGAACAGATTTAAAGAGACAGTTCCAAATACTTTGCATCCAATTCCTTGTTAAAATGGGATTCTGAGTACTAACAGATAGAGAAATGTTGCTGTGACCACTGTAAAATGTCACTGAAATCTATAAATTGCCCTGTCTAAAACAAGCCCAAACTTCTGATGTATTAATCAAAACACGTGTGATGGGAGTGTTGTAGTGACTAATGCAGCCCATGTGCTGAACTCCCAGTACCCGCGTGTCCGGCAGTGTGGGGATAGATACGTGCCTGTATCAATTCGCAAAATTGGGTCACTGTGCAAGACAAGTAGGAGGTAAAATTGGCCAAGTATAATCTTATCTGTGTGTGGGAATACTGTAAATCTTCGCAGATATTTTTACACAAAGTGCACACCATGGCCCAAATTTTACTTGCCTCACTTGAATGAATAAACTCATTCACTTCAATGGGACTATTCATGTATAAAACAGAAGACTGATACTCAACTGCTGAGTGCCTTGGGCCTGGTTTCTAATGCTCGGAGGCCCCTTCCATGCTGTTTTGACAGCGTAAAAGGGCCTTAAAAGGCTGAATGGCTCTGGCTACATTAGCAAGCATTGTGGCCCAATATAAGTAGATCTCTAGCGCAAAACAGTCGTTAATGAAGACCTGACGTCAACCCAGTAGGGGCTTCAGGGGTGTTTGCCTCAGCCTAGCTCGAGCCTGGTCCTGTGGCTGGGATGCCATGGGTTGGAGCACATCAGGTGTGGTCCGGGGACACGTCTTCCACTGCGGCTCCCGGCAGAACAGGGTCCAGCTTCTGAGCTGTGGGACTGCTCCGAGCGCTGCAGGTGGGGAAGATGAAGAGTTTCACTTCAAAAGCCCTCTCCCGATCCAAACTACAAGGCTACTGGAGGTGCACTCTGTGCAATTGAAGTCCCTTTTGTTCTCTGGAGCTGTGCATAGGCAGTGACCTCTGCTTAATGAAAGTCAGGAAGGAAAAGCTTAGCCTTGTGCTTAAAAATGTAACCCTGGGCTGGCTGTACGTGTGGGTGAGGTCCCGACAGCTCTGTGGCTGCAGGGGGATGAAGCAAGGGGGTAAAGGACCCCATGCCTCTTCCCTACTTAGATGCAAGTGTCACACTGCCACAATATTTGGTGCTTTTCTCTTAAGGCCTCAGTTCTAGAAATTACATGATGTCCCTGAATATTGTGGTTGGATGTGGTGATCTTGAAGGTCTTTTCCAACCTAGGTGTTTCTATGATTCTGTGATTATGTGGCTTTGGGGACAGAGAATACTGCTAAGTCACAGTTCTTGTGGGTCTAGGGGTGCCCATCCTGTATCCTCATGCCTTGGCTGTGCACAGAAGTAAAATCTCCCTGGCAGACTCTCCTTACCTAGTTCATGTATACAGCTGATGGGTGCTGTATTGCTCCAGAGAGTCATTTACCTGCATATAAATTTGCCAGCATGTGTTTGACCCTAAATTCCAGCAGCTGGTTGAACTTCTACACATCTTTAGTAATAAAATACATCAAACCCAAGCATTTATTCTTATTGTTGCTACCTATGGGATTGGAATAGTTGCCATTCCCCATACAACCACACACCAAAAAAAAAAAAAAAAGCATGAAAATGTCACATGCGCATATAATAATATGTGATAATGAAATAATAATAGAGCCAACAAAACAAGTGAAAACAAGTGAGAAGAAGAAAACTCTATTCATTTCCTGACTGCATGTATTAGATGCGTTCATCTGCTGTCGCTAAGCATCCATTCATGCGCCTCCTGTTTGATATGCGTAGGCGGGATGTAAACAGTTATTGTAATAGGGCTCTGCAGCAGATTCTGCTTGGACAGAAAACTTTGAATGCATCTGCTCTTCCAAGTTTTCATTGAGGTGACTGTATTAATTTCCATGAATCTGATGCTATCTCATTCTTAGCAAGCAAATATTTTGGCCAGTATGTTTCCCAGATCTAGATGGCTGGGCTTGATAATTGCTTGCTTAAATCTTGCTGGAAAGTTTCAGTGCCTTGAGGGGGGGGGAGGGCACTGATACTGAATTCCAAGCAAGCAGGTATAATTTAGTCCAAAAACAGGCATTGGTTACTGAAAGGAATGACAGATTTTTACTGGTTTGGGGTTGCCCACTAAACTGATGCCAGCCCTGATGAGAATTGCTTGTTTTTCACTAGTAATCTTTGTGTTTTGAATCCACCTCCCTGGAATATCATGCTGTAGGAATTAATTCCTCCTGTGCTCTGAACTTCAGAAGCTGGAATTTCCCCAGTACTTGGTTTATTAGAAAACAGCAAAGTCTAGATTTTCCATTACCCTGCAATTTGGGAAATCATGTGTACCAGTGTATAAGGTGTCAGATATGCTATCATTCCTAATTAACAGCGTTCTGAACCATTTTATGCTCATTTTGTCTTGCTCTCAGTGGCTACATAAGGTGTAAGGATCTGGCTTAGCTTTTCATAAGCCTGTAAATACAATTCCATAATTAGTTTTGACATCCATGGCTGTTTGCAGGATTTGTGTGCAAGAGTCTGCAGACCAAAATCTTTAACCCAGGAGTCATCCCCTGTGTAACTCCTTTCAGCCAGTGGAGTTACATCAGGGTTGAGTTTGGCTCCCAAACTGGAAAAGTAAAAAGAGAAAGTTTGCTCATAGCCTTTCCCACATGATGCTCCTTGTGATTTCTCTTACCTCCAAGTCCTTGCTGGTAAAAGGAAATGTTTGTCCATAAGCCTACAGTTTTTTCCACCATGGCAGCCTGTGATGAAATTGTATAGCTGCTAATTTGAGTAAAAAGCAGTCCTAATTGTGGAAACTTGGCTTTCAAAGCCCTGTCCTCATCCAGGACCAAGCACTAATGCAGGAGTCTCTTTGTAGAGAAACTGAAATATTATTATTGCAGGGATTTCTATCCTTACTGTTGGTGGATGTGTCTGAAAAACAACTGCACGATAATAATCCTACATTTTGATTTCTTGGTCCCATTTTTTCCAGATTCTTGATTTTCTTTTTTTTTGGATATACTATTTAGGCATGCTGAATTAAACACTTAAACCACTGCTAAATGGATGGTTAAGAGGTGAAATAGGGAGGTGGCATCATACCAATAATACAGGTGGGTGAAGTGAGACAGAGAGCAGAGAAGTTACTCACGGCATGCCCAGGTTTGTTCATTATGACTGGTACAGATCATACAAGGAAGATCTTTGCTTCCCTTTCCTCTGTTCTACCCCATTGCCACACTTCATCCCGTCAGATGTTTTCAGCAGGTGCATCCCTCTCTGCGACGTCTGCTGGTTCAATCATTTACTGTCTCTTTGCAGGGGTGGCGGCGGGCCATACTGAAATGGATACGAGTTTTACCACTGATTTCATTCCAAGTCCCCCCTGTCGACAATCCCTGCTTCCGCCTAATTAAGCCAACTGAACGTTGACTTTCAAATAGATCCCTGTCAACAAATAGGAGATGCTAAGCCATAGAGCAGCTGAGCATGTGTCGTCTGTAGCACCAAAGGGAAACAAGGATGCACAGCCTGGGAGGGCTGGGGGGGTAACTTTGCTGTCCTCTTCTGCCTGAGGATCAGAGTGCCCTTTGCAAAGCTGTGCTGAAATAAATCACAATGGGAGATGATTGAAATTTGTGTGTCTGATTATAATAATTGCTGGCTCCATCCTTACTTGGGGTGTTTATAGAGTGCACTGTGTTGTGCACAAATTGTTTGCCTAAAACTTCTGTTCTTTCCTAGATGCATTTGTTCTCTTAAGATCACTACTTCTTTTGTTTGTTTTGGGTGGGCATCATTCGTTAAAGCAGAACAGTGAATTAAGAATAATAAACAAGTTTCTGGGATCAAAGTACACGTTCTGGGTCATACTGGTGCCAAACTGTGAGACTCCAAAGAATGTTAGGGATGAACTGCGTGAGCCACGTCCTCAACTGATATAAATCACTTTAATGTTAGGGAAGGTATTAGAGTTACACTAGTCTACATCAGCTTAAACCCTCACCTTCTGAATGTATTAGCAAAAATATTTGTAAATCAGTGTTTAACTGGGCTTTCCTGGTCATCAGCTTCTGCTGATAGGGCTTTACTGACAGCATCTGGTATCAGACCTGTTGTCTAGTTGAAGTAATGCTGCTGTTGGGCAGTGAAGTGCCTTTCCCAATGCCACGTCATGCCATCTGATGGCATGGGGCCATAAGATGTTTCAGCTCAAAAAGAGCCATCTGCTGGTACCAAGGCTGCCAGGTACTGAATCCAGTTTCCCCTGTGGAAAGGATTAAGGGAATGTTCTTGTCTGTATGATCATAACCCACCCCTTTCCAGACTTCTAGTGATCGGGGTGGTGAGACACCTCCAAAAGCAGGTCCTTGCACATTTAGCAAAGTCGTGCTTCACAGAGCAGCTCTGTCTGGTGCTTGCAGAGTCTGGGACTTTGCTGTGTCCTCTAATCACTGGTAAGCCCAAGGCCCTCACAGTCCTGCAGATGCCACAGGTTCATGCAATAAATCCATGGTGTGAGCAGGAATAGATCTGAAAACTCCTGAGACCTGTTTCTCTGCTCTGCTCGCTGAACAACACATATTTCCTTTGTTAGGGCTTGATCCAGGTGTAGGTAGGGAAAAAAGAACAAGACACATCTGAGTGTGGTTTCACAGGATGCTGTCATTGTATTTGTATTTGTTGGTGGACTCACACAGATGCTGTCTTCACAAGCCGTTAGCCCAAATCTATAGAAGATCAGGGTCAGAAAACACTCTTGTCAGTGCTGTAAGTAAAGAGGGTTAAGTGGAACTGAATTCTAAGTCTTACTGTTTTTACTATAGTTGAATAAGCAGCTCAGTCGGCTGTTACTAAGGTGGTGTGTTTTCCTGTTTTCCTGGCCTCCTAGAGAAGTGGGATCAGCATGTGATCTGTGTGTGGAAGGAAGAGTCCTGGTGCAGTATGCCTTCAGCGCCTCCTCCCCGATGCCCTGTGATCCCTCGGGGCACTGGAGCCCACGGGAAGCAGAAGGTAAGTCACAGGCAGGGACAAAGTCATGGCAGCGGAGAGGCTGGGCCAGAGAAAAAAGAGCGCCACAGAGCGGGTGGGAACCTCTGGGAGAGGGTGGCTGGCTGTACCTGCATGTAGCAAGAACAGAACTAGAGGACAAATAAATACACTGCGTCCCTGAAGTAATGCCCCTGGCTGAAATACCTGTGTTTGGCCCCCGTGTTCTGGCCCTGCCCATGAGTTAAATGAATTCCGGGAGCTGAACCTTAATTTCAGAAAGCAGTGGAGTGCCAAGAAACACTGACCATTCACATCTGCCAGATGAATTCCTCAGGGGAGCTGTTTACTCCTTCTACTCCAATTCCAAAAGTGAAGAATTGCATGTTATTTATTTGGACCCAATTTCTGCTGCCTTTGCTTGTACTGCGATGTAACAAGCTGCACCAGCAGACGTGCTGGAAGGAGCAGAGACTGCCCTTTGGGCAAGGACACCTGCAGGAATGCTGGTGACTGCATCAAGCTCAGTCTAGTTCAGGGTGCTGTGTAAGTCACAGCTTACAGCTCCTCTCCAGAGCAACTTGGAAGGAAAATGGTCTGCAGAGACCGTCGTACAATGCCATTAGATCTCCATCATTAACTCTGCTCCCTACATACCTTCCATAATGTACAGAGTTGGGTGTAGTAGAGTATATTTAAGATTATATGAATCAGAGGTCAGTGACCACAAGTTATGGTTTGGGAAGAGCAGAGCATTATTTCAGTCTGTCCATCATGAGCTATTCCTTTAGATGCTGCACACGCCAGGCCCAGACTTCACTGAAAACACACAGACGGGCTCATTGAACTCAAATGTCAATGCCTGGACTTTGCAAACTCATTATACACCTTTTTTTCTTGTATTAAGGGCTTCTCTGTCCTGCAGCTAGAGAGCGGGAGTTAATCTATAAAGAAGATAATCTGTAAGCTAGTGTGGTGGCAAATTTAATGTTGGCACGCGGGATCCCTCCCTGGTCCTCACAGCAGCATGTACAACAGGTTGTGTCCCTGCTGTGTGAAGGGACGGGATGTGTGGACAAAGTGCCGCCTCCCCTGCATGCCCAGATCTGAGGTCAGGGGCTCCGCAGGGGCCGTGGTTCACCCCAGCTCACCCCGGTTTGGACATCCAAGGGCCAGGCTGCCGGGCACAGCACAGAGTGCACCTGTCCCTTGAGTGGATGTTGTGGAAGAGCTCCATCCTGGGAAACAGCGCTCTAGCTCCGAGTGTGACCGGATTACCAAGTAAACAGGATTAGCGAAGTTTGGATCGCTTGCAGTTGTAGTGCAGGGTAGAAAGACTGAATTTCCACCTCGCCAACGATTACAAGGCTTTGAAACCTGATTTTGTTTGGAACAAAACCTGAAACTTTTGAAATTCTTTGTGAAGGAAAATTAAAAACAAAAAGTGTTTGAGGCTGGCCAGAATGTTTTGTTTAGCTTATATAATTCCTCCTTCATGAACTTCAGTTCAATTATGACATTTGAAAAAATCTCCTCTTAGTATATAATCTAGGGCAAAAGCAACTTTTAATACCAAAATGAAAAGTGTTTAAAAGTGCAAAAGCAAAACGATTTCTTCCAAAAATGTCAAAACACAATGTTCTAATATTGTTAGAACTTTCTTCCCATTTTCTCTTCCAGAATAAAATTTTGGCCAAATAAACCGAATTTAGCAAAGTGTTTTGATTTTGAAAGAACTGCGTATTCCATTGAGATACTCAGTTCCGTCAAAATTTCTCCAACGAGCTCTGATTTGAAAACTTCTAGATCTCGCACGTCTTGCCAGCGGCATCATTCCTAGAGAAACTAAGCTACTCTAAGATTTATTACTCAGCTGCATTTTGCATTTAATTTCCTCTTCTTACAGTGTGTTCCTGCATATTCTTAACTATGAAGGGTGAAGTCTGATCCTTATCTGTCTCATTCAATTGCTGTAGTGCCATTGCTCTGGAAAGAAAATTTGGGAATCCTGTCCTCTTATTGCATTAACAAGTTGTCTCCACGTTAGGGTAGAAAATACACAAAGTGTATGGTATTTGTTGCTCTGTAATTTTCTGTCATCACTACCACACTCCCTGACATTCAAGATCTCTGCCTGTTTGCACTTGGTCTGAGTTACAAATAGCACAGTTAAGTCATTGTCTGGCTTCTTTAATTGTCTATCTGTGAGTGCTCAAGCATGCAAGCTTTAAATTCACTTTCTGCAAGTGTTCATGTATGTAAATCTCCACTGCTTGTACGTTCATGGAAAGTGAATACAAAAGAGGCATAAGCACGGCCAAAATGAACTCATTTGAAAACCTGAGACAACACTCATGGAAAATGGTTTGTAGTACTCATCCAGCCTCTTACCAGAAAACCACATTTCTCACGTGTCCCTGCAGCGTCTCTGAACCTGGTCGGTCTCATTTCATGTCCCTGAGGTCTCACAGCATTGTTACTCTATACAGCTACCCAGCTCTGTACAGCCCGTGTGCTATGGCCACTACAAAACTCTTCCCCCGGGGACGTGTCCTTCCTAGTGCCCTGCTGGTGCCAGAGTGCGGTGGGGTGCAGCCCCCCGGGCTGAGATATTTTGTGCTTCTTTCCCAGCCAGTTGTGCCGCTTGCTTAAGAGGCTGCGTACTCCTCAGCAGCAACTGTGGGAAAGCACAGGAGATCAGGCAGTTCTGATTTACTCTTTACCTTTTCTTCAGAGCAAGAAAGCTCTAAGCTGTTTGGATTCTCAGCAGCATCACCAGCTAGACAGACAGACCAACCTTAGAGCACCTCTACAAATCAGGCAAAGGGGTTTGTGATTTTGACTCAAACCCAAGCAAATACACTTGCTTACTGTGCAGTAGCTGCATTTCTCAGTGAATTCCCGCTGCCTGCCTCGCTATTGATTAAAAATAGGATGAGTCTGGAGGTCCCTTTGTCTTGATCAAATAGGGAATGAGGCAGGCGAGTTGTAGTTGTGACAGCAACAGGCAGCCAAGAGGCTGCAGATCCCAGCTGACCTCCCCACACAAGCATCTCATGTCTCTGTCCCCGTGGCAGGGGCAACACAGGGGCATGGGTGAAGGCTTGTGCTGACACACCAGGCTGTGGATGTGGCTGATGTTTCGGGTGAAACCTCCTTCCCCACCTGCCATCCCTGCTGTCTGACTGGAGATGGGATTTGGCTTATTCTCATAAACCTCACATTTGCATTTTGCTTGTGTTTGGCAAGATGTGAGACTGTGTGAAATGCTCTTTTATGACTGATCTTGCTGACAATCTCATAAGCTAAAGGGTTTTCAGAACTTAAGTATACAGGGGCACAAGAACCACTCCATCATTTCCTTTTAAATAAAAATATTTATGATTTTCATAGTATGCAGCCATGTAGGGAAATCTAGTTACATGGAATAATGTTTTGAGCTTGTCCTGCAATTAAACAAGCATTTCTTACTCAGCTCTAGGTGTCTAATATATAAGAAGAGGACTTTATCTCAACCACAGTATTTCATTCAGGCTTTCAGTCTGTGCAAGAATATGGTCAAGCTCCCACTCTTGCCAGGTAGAGCAGTTCTTGCTCAGCAGGCACGAGTGCTCACTCAGTTCCCTGCACCAGTGGTTGAGTTCAGCTCACCTGAACTCAGAGGATCACTCCCTGGTCTACTAAAACATGGAGGTTTATTCACTGTTTAAGCCTTGCAGAGATTTTGGACTGCCAGAGGTGAATTTGCAGGAGCCCAATGGGGGGCCACATCTAAAAACCTGACAGGCCGTGAGCTATTAATCGACTCCATTTTCCTATCGGCAAGGTGCCAACAATAGCACTCACAATTTTTTCCAAAGTGCCACAAGATGGTGGGGTTAAAACCCACCTTCTGGGGGCTGCAGTCAGAAGCTTGCTGTGAATCTGTGCGAAAGTCATCGGCAGGCCCAGCCAAGCACATGTGGATGGCAGCAAGCATTGTGAGATGATGTGAGCTGAGTGGGGTTGTCGCTGCTCTGAGTGATTACACACTGAGTATTCGCGAGCTTGCCAGGGGGAATAAAATCGAGGGTGTTAAATGGAGTTCTGGCATCCTGCGGAGCGTATCACTGCTTCGGACTGTCCAGATGCTCGGCTGAGCAGCATCGCCACAGCTCTGTGGTGTGTGAGGAGGAGAGGAGGGCTGTGGGTATGTGCGGGTGAGGGAGAAGCGATAAAAGCTGTGCATCCGTGGGACAGTTGTGTTGGTTCTCTGAGGAGATGGCTGAGACACAAGGAAATCGTTCTGCACCTGGGTTCATTTTGTATGGACAGGAGAATTCCCTGGGCTGTGTATCCTTGACAGAAAAGGCACATTTCTATCACTTCATTGGATCACAGACAATAGGAATAACCTTCACACATTGCCCTTTTCTCTTTAAATTAGTAGTGATGTCCTGTTTGGTCGTGTTTGCCCAGTGCTTTATCTTGCTTTCTTCCTCAGTTGCCAACAGCTGTGCTCTCTCTCTTGCTCTCTTTCTCTGCCTTCTGCATTTCTCTCCTCTTGTTACCTTTCTTTATCTTTTCTTTTCTTTTCTTTTTTTTTTTTTTTTTTCCCTTTCTTCTTTCCCATACTTTGTCTTCTCTCTGTCCTGCTTGCTCCCTTTTTGTGAGATTATTTGGGAAGGAAGAGGGAATTTATAGCTCTCACTGGATTCTGTTACCAACTGTTCCACCCATCTGACCTCTCTGGATCTTGCAGTCCATGACTCCGTGCCAAATTGTAATGTTACCATAGTATTTGGGATCCCAGCAAGCATTGTGGCTTTCATTAGTTTTTAGTAATACCTCCCGTGTAGTTGAACATAGCCAACGGTGAGAAATGTAAAAGTACAAGTGCTTTTTGTTTCATCATGACGAGTGCAAAGAGCCAGCTCAAACCTGTGCCTCCAAAAAAAAAGGGGGTCTTACACAATGTGCAGGATTAGCCTGTAAAGGGCATAGGAGTGAACTGAATATTTTGCCTCTCAACCACACAACGCGACAACTTCTTGGAATCAGTAAAATCTCTTTTCTTTGTCTTTGCTAAAGACAAGAAAAAGGTGAAACTTTAGAGTAACAGACAAGGGGGTATGTAGGAGCACCGAGGTGAAATAAAGGTAAGGTACCAAGTGGACCAGACACACTGGCACAGTTTGTGTCCTTTGGAGTCGGTTCTGCTGGGCACTCCAAATGTCTTTGTGTCTCTCTGCCCCAGCCACAAGATGCTGGCCGTGCCTGTTCTGCTCAAGTAAATAATGAGCTCCCTGGACAGATGTGCTCTCACACCACCAGTTTCTTTCAAGACTAATCTAATGCCAATGATAAGCCGTGTTCCCTCAGTCCTGTTATGCACATTCAGTGTTTCCTTCTTTCTTTCCAGGGCACCCTGACGTTGAGCAGCCTTGTAAATCCAGTGTCCGAACGTGGAGTCCCAACTCGGCAGTCAACCAACACACGGTGCCCCCCGCCTGTCCTGAGCCGCAGGGCTGCTACCTGCAGCTGGAATTTCGTTATCCCCTGACTCCAGAGTCCCTCACGGTCTGGGTGACCTTTGTTTCCCCGGACTGGGACTCCAGCGGAGCGGTGAATGACATCAAGTTGCTCACTGTCAGCGGGAAGAACATTTCTCTTGGGCCGCAGAATGTCTTCTGCGACATCCCATTGACCATAAAGCTGGATGTGAGGCAAGTGGGCGAGGAGGTATACGGGATCCAGATCTACACGCTGGATGAGCATCTGGAAATCGATGCTGCCATGCTGAGCTCTGTTCCCCAGAGCACGCTGTGCACGGACTGCAAACCCATCCAGTACAAAGTCGTTCGGGATCCTCCTTTCCAGTTCGGATCTCCAGTTGTCATCTCAAACCTCAGCAGAAGATTTGTCGACACGTAAGTACTGCTTTCAGAGACTTGTTCAGAGAAAGATAATAGCTTCTTCTCCTCAGCCTGTTGATGTCTGGTATTGCTATTGAATATTAAGATTTTAAACTAGGTAGACATATCAAATATCTCCAAGAGAGGATATTCTCATAGTTTCTTTCTGTAAGGTAGGAACATAACATTCTGGTGAAATAGTCTGGTTTTTCATAGGTAGTTTTAAAGGAATTTCTTGGCTGGTTGTGCAGAAATGTAAAATTTGGTCTTTCCTTAACCAGAAAGGATATCACAAACTACCTGAGCTTTGATAAGTTGAATATTTAAGGTAACCTCAGGAGTAACATGGGCATAATTTCCTTAGAAATCTTCTCAAGGTAATATTTCAGTGGAGACAGAGACAGAATTGCTGTGCTGGAGCATTGAGACTTCTAATTCGCTCCTTACAAGAGAATACAAAAAATACAATTGCATGTTCAGGTATATAAACGGATTTCAGCTGCTTTCATTTTCTGCTTTCATGTGTCACTAACACAGACTGTGTTGCACAGTAAACATGTCAAATATGCTAGTTTGTTGTAGGGACTGAATTTCATCCCAGATGCAGTTACACTCAACTAGTCAAGGAATGTATGATTGTTGAGGAAAGCCTGTTTTCAAAATATTTAATGATTTTGCAGAGATCCATGATCTACCCATAGGCATTCTACAGAAGTAAGAAAAACATCTTCTGCATAACATGATTCCCTGGAAGTGATTCACTCATCTGTGGGAACAACATGAAACTCTTCTGAAAATGAACACCAGATAAAAGGAAACCTGCTAAGAAAACTGCACTCTAATTTAGAAAAGATGATCTAATTAGTACAGCTAATATCAAGGAAGCATACATCATTATGGTCTTCTGAAGCATATTTAAATATAATAAAAATGATTAATTAACAATTCAGTAATCATGAGCTGCCATCCCTTTCATGGTGCAATTACACAGCTCAGAAGATGCAAATTGTCCCTATGGGTTTCAAAATTCAAGGTAGCTCACAATAGTGAATATAAAAGCAAAACCCCTAACCTTGTTTAGGTTACTCATGTGCTGAAAGTTAAGCATGTGCTTAAGAGCTTTCTTGGGTTGTAGCCTTGTTCCAACAATTGCTGGCACTTAAAATGAGATGAATAGTGGCATATTGGAAACGTGGAAAATGGTAAATTTTCCCAGGGTTTTGCTGTGAAAGCATCTTTGCCTGAAACCTGGCCCACTCACATTGGAAAATGGGACTGGTTTGGTTTGAAATATTTGCATACCTTAGCACAAGTTCCCACAGAAACAGGTCCAGTTTTGAGTTCATAATAAAACATGAAAAAAAAAAGCCCAAAACACAACTTGTATTCTGAGCTCTATTCCCATGTCTTTTATTATGATTTTGTGGGTGACTTCTAGTTTTTAGCCATCTGAAGGGAAAAGGTGCTCTAACGATTAAATCAGTAGCCAGGGATAAATGGCAGTTTTCCTGCGTGGCATTGAATAAATCATGTAGGGTAACGTTACTGTACCTGTCTGCATGTCGCACCTAGTTATATAGCCAGCTAAAAATCAGACATAAAATTTAAGTTTGTCTTTCTGGGCTCTACCTGTGATCAGCAGACAGAAACAGCTGCTCCCGGAGGCTGGCAGAGCCAACCTAACCAAACACTCTAGTCTAGCTGGCTCAGGGTGCCTGTGTCTTTCCAGGGACTGCAGGGAAAATCCAGACAGTGAGCTCCGACTAGACACTTGGAAAGCTAAAATGAAGTCTTTAGTCACTGGGTAAGGAGTCAAAGATGCAGATTCTTTAAACACTTGTAGCTGTTTTTTATGCAGGACTTTGGCGTGTGTTTGAAATCTTGAAAAGCGGAGTGATGTTTTTTTATCCTAATACCCATATGTGCACAGTGCTTGTTCATCTTCTCCGCTGCTGGAGGTTCCTGCAGCTCTGTAGCCTGGTGCTGTGAGTCCAGGCTGCTGCTCGGCCGTTCCTCGAGAGCTGCAGAGTCGTGAACCTCTGCACGGGGTGGTGGATCTCTGGAAGAGGCAAAAGCAAGATGAGTTTAGCAAGATGAGTTTTCCATGAGCATCTTGTGCATAGGCTTGCCGCCGTCCACATGCTCTGTAAGCAGGGAGGAGGGGAAGGTGCTTCAGGAAAGGCAGGGACTGGGGTGCTGGGCTGTGCTCCTGCACATATATGTAGGGCTAAACACAGTGTGTCTCAGCCTTTTCTCATCTGCCTGTTTGTCTCATTCTGTACAGCTGGAATTTGGCATATCTGTGCAACCAGACGTTGCAACCCCTTTATCTCTGCAAGCCCCAAGCCAGTTACCCCTCCTTTTTATGCCTTTGCGTGTTTTCCATATGAAATAAAATGACACCCCCACATGTTCTATGGAAGGTTATTTTGAAGGCAGTCAGTATCTTTACTCTTGCCTCCTCTGACCTTGATCTTCACTTTCTCTTTTTCTCCCAAAGAAAATATTTGCTTGCACTGTTATCTGTGAGCAAGATCCTTTCCCCAGGTGTGGTGATGTTGAAAGAAAAATTAATTTCTCCTACCTTTTTCCCGTCAAAGAGAGGGAACTTCTCTTTAAGGTGAGGAGAGAGACAGCCTTTAATGGATAGCCCTTGCCTAGTCAGCAGTGGGTGCTCCGCAGAGGAGAGGAAATAACTACAACAGTGGAAACCTTTTATTAAGAAATGCAAAATAATGCCAGACCTTCTGTTCTCAAGCTGAATTTTAATCTCAGCTCTTGGCTCGAGCGGAGGCTAACAATCATTTCTAAGGAACAGGGCCTTATCCTTGGACCTAGAGAAAGCAGGCAAGGTACACATGCTTCCACCGAGAGCCGAGGGCCAGAATTACTGGTATTTGTGATACAAAATGAGACGCAGTGCCCAGGAAAAGAGCAGAAAGAGAAATAAACCGATGGGGGAAAAAAGAGGTCAGGGCAGGTGCAGCGCAGAACTGCTGAGTCTTCACACTGCCACGCGTGATAAGGAAGGAGCCTCTTCTGCAGGTCTCCAAGTCTCAGCTCACGATTTAATCCAAAGCTCGGGTTGTGCTCTTACATAGAGGGTCTCGCTGAGGTGGTTCTCTTGGAATAACATGCAAGATGGAACAGTGAACGTGGTAATCGCCTTGCCCTCCCTCTGGCCTTACAGGAGGGCTTCTGCTGTCACCGAGGTGCTCTCACATTCATTTGGAGCCACCATGGACTTTTAACACCTCGGTGAGAAGATAGCTCCCGTGATGGGAGGCTCTCCAGGGATGTCGCGGGCACAGCGAGGCATCAGCCCCCGGGGATCACCATGTCTGGCAGCAGGGAGCACAGCCTATCACCCTCTGGTAGCCAGGTTGCCAGCAGTGATCTGCGCTCTCCCCTTGGGCAGGCCAGGATGAGGGAGGCCCAGGGCAGTTCTGGAAAGTTGTCAGAATTACAGTGTCAGAGAATTGGAAATTTCTCCACCTTTTCTGCTCCAGACTTCATAGGAAACCTCAAAATGTGAGGACGCGTGGTGCATCGTGTCATCTCTGTAACCTTCTCTGTTCACCCGTAGAGTTTTTCATTGACTGAGGTAGCCTTAGAGTGCTGTCACAAAGCCCTGGTGCTGGTTTTGGTTATGCAGAGTTGAGCATCACTGAGAAGCAAATATGCTCTCCTGTTATGAGTTATTCCTACACTGATCAGTGCTTTATTTACCTAATGACACCTAGAGATGCTGCATTCATGCTTCAAAATAAAGGACAAAGAAACTGAGAGAGAAATCTGTATTTTCTCATATAGTGTGTGAGAAAATGTATTTCTTCTCAGATTTAGCTTTTTGTCCACCTACTTCCTTTTCAGTTGCTTGATAATAGAGGGGACTGGTCACCAACTGTGTGCAGCTACTGTTTAAGTAACTAAAGTATTTTTAAATATTTTGTTGGAGTCAGGAGTTCACTTCAGTGCTCAGCTTGCGAACTCAATGCCACTTTCTGTGTTTTAACTCAGCACCTAAGACGGTGGGATACAGATCTCACTAGGGCTTCTTGAAGTGATTGCAGAATGACTTGGAAATTACCGTCATCAAGATTGCAGGAATTTGGAGAGCTTGCTGTGGTATTGTTTGTGAGTCCCTAGCACTTCACACGCTTTATCTGAAACCATTGTTTGTTTCAGAATTTGCGTTATTGATGGCATTTGTGCTTGTTTGGTATCCAATCAGAAGAGGCCGTATGATATGTGATTTGTCAGAAACCCTAGGTGATGCGTTGTTGGAGATGGAAAACACTCCTTAGTCTGAATGTGTGTAAAATGTTTGCTAAATTCCTTAAAATATGAACAGGCAGAGAGGCTGGAGAATCAGCAGTGGCTATTTGTGGTGAGGGAGAATTCGCTGTGCCCAGTTATTGGTGGTGTGCCTTTTAGCCCCCCAACTCAATAGGAAGACTGTGTTCACATGAGACAAGCCCAGCTGAACAGAGGTCTAAAAAAATATGAATATCACAAAGATGATATGTAAAGCTAAGGCCCTGCTGAATGCAACACTAAAATTTCATGGCAACATCTGTCCTTATTATGGCATTCCTTCCTTCACATTCATCTTGAAGATCTATTTCTCTATTTTCTGAAGCTCTACCAGCCAAAGGAATGTATGATCTAAAGCAGCTGAAATGAATTGCCAGATCCATCTGTCATGAAGATAATTAACACCATATTTCCACCCAAACAAGATACAGATCACTGGGTGGATGTTCTCCTGATACCAAAAGCTGAAGCCCATATTATCATCATCTTCTGCTCACCCCTCCTCCACAGTTACCATGCCAAATCTCTCTTGATATGCCAGGAAATATTGGGGAGTATCTAAGATAGGACTGAAATGTTAAGAAAGCACTTTACACACCCAGATTTATCTACAAAAGCTGCTCGGTTGTCTGTGCGATACCGGCATGCTACACATCTGGATTCCCAACAGGCTTTAGAACTGTATATGGTATTCCAGATGTCCTTCTGCAACGGCGTGAATACTTACCCAGCAATCCTGGAAGTGCCTTGCCTTGATGCGTGCAAGAACCTCATATGCTTTTTTGTGGATATGCCCCACTGGTGGTTCAGAGTTATCTTGAAATTGAATAAATACAACCAACTGCTTCCATGAAATGAAGAGCTCTGAACTTACTCTGAATTTCTCGACCCTCCTTATACCAACGTATGCACCATTTTGAGACATCCAGTTCTGCAAATCACTTATACCTGCATTGTAACTCCATCCTTCTCTGTGTTGGCTGAGTCTATGTGCCAGCTCTGTTATCTGCAGGTAGTGGATTTTGGGGTTTAGATTTTTAACAAACATTTAATTCCTGCAAATATTTAACCTCAAGGTGGTAACTGAAAGATAAATTTCCATTACACTTCAGTGTTCCTTTCAATCCAACCAACTTCAGCTACTAGAAGTGCAAAATAGTGTCATCTCTTGTTGAGTCCAGAAGTATTTGATGCCTTCTATCACCTCTAGCAGTTCCCAAGACCTGCCATTATTAAAAGTGTTTGTTCCCTAGTCTTCATCTTGGAGGTTTCTTTCCCATAATTACACAATTCTCCAGGTTTTTTTCTCTCTAGTAATGTATTAAAGAGATCCCTGTCTATATCCATATGAAAGTCTACTGCTCATTTCCAGTAAAAACGCCTTAACCGAGCTTCAACATGAACAGATTGACTTTTATTCATGCTTTCTTGCTCATTTCTTTGCAGCTACTGTGTCACTAATGCGCAGTGCTGCATGGACAAAGCTATTTTGGGATCTCCCAAGGAGCAAACAGCCTTCTGTCCCTGTGCCCCGCCAGGTCTCTCTTACCCCTATAATATCCAGTTTCAGGTACAGTACTAGCACTTCTAGTTCTTGCCTAGTTTTTCACCCAGAGTCCTTGTTATTTGTCTCTGACCTGAGTTTTCCAGCTGGACTAACAGCCGTGCTTTCGCTGTCTGTAAGCCTTCACGTGTCAGTGAAGAGTTTCAAATGGAGTGGAGCTGCTTGTGGTCAGTTTGGCAAAATTGTGAAGTTTAATCTTCAGCTGGTGTACGACATCGCAGCAGTCCCAGAGTTCAGCAGAGGTGCTGGAGATTGCCAACGAGCATCCTCCTCTTAACGCCTCCCCGGCGCTCCCCAGCCAGCGCTGGGTGCGTTTGTTGTTGGCTCCTGCCTCGTGCAGCCGGTATCGATCACCGTGCTTCTCCCTGATGAACCTGAGAATTTCCCAAGAAGAAAAAACAAAAAAATAGTGGGTGATTTCCTGCTCCACACCTTCCCTTCCAACAGCAGGAAGCTGGCTGCCGGTCTACCTGCAGAGGTGAAGATGCTGACAGAGGCGAAGTGCTGGTAGGAGTCAAGTCCTCCCCTAGTAGCATCCTCACCTCCAGCATCCTCACCTAGGGAAGTTTTTTCCTCTCACCAAACAGTGTGGCCTCGTCTCTGACTTCCAGGGCAGGGAGGCAGCAGGGATGACCCATTCTGCTCCCCGTGCCAGGCAGGAGCCGTACCCCAGCTCATCCACCGAGAGCCCGGTAAAACAGAGAGAAGAAACCTACTTCTTTTCCATCCACTATTCCTGCCTCTTTCCTTCACATATGTTGTGCTGCTAAATGCTGAGGTAGTGGCTGTTATTATTTATAGCTGCCAGTAGTGCACTGGGTGCTTTGCAGAAAAAATACACCAGGTGCATTCTTTCAAAGAGCTCACAATTAAATGTTAGAGGCTAGCAGTGCTGCTGCTCTCAGGGACTGTACATCTCCATTTGGCTGATGTGACTTGACAGCTGGAAGCCACATTCTGATGGCTTTCCTTCTTTCTCTCTTTCTTCATTAAAGGTGCCAGGTTATCTGTGCGAACAAATAAAACCTGCTTCCTGACCCCACACACAGAACAGATACAGCAATTTTTTCCCTTACCACCCTCTGCCAAATTGCCTTAACCCTGCCCTGGAGAAGAGAAAGAACAATTTGATGGTCTGTGCCCATTCAGTAGGCAGTTTTTCTGCTAAGCCTGTGCAAAGATGCCATTTGGTGCCAAGTGTAGTGATAGATTTGTGATTCTTCGCTGTTGCGGTTTCTTATGTAACGCTGTAGCTATAGCTGGCACTTGGCAAAATCCGTAGCTCCTGTTCTGGCTCAGCCGCACATGATGCAAGAATAAGGTAGTAAGGGTGGTTTGTATCTTCACAGCTTTGCGATCTTGAAATGGGGCAGCCAGAGTGATTTTTCAGGCTGTGTTTAACTTCGAAATGCACCATTGCTCTGAGTGACGCCCAGTCGCCTCTCAAGGAAATGACTCGAGAGCATGGGGATAGCCAGAAAACAGCGGCTGCCCCGTCTGGGGAGTGACACTTTGCTTCAGGAGAGACAGGGAACAGCTCTGCTCCCTCCAGGGACTCCCCGGGGACTGCTCTGCGTAGGACTGATGTCTGCAGTGGAGCTGGAGCGATGCACAGAGCCCGAGAGAGATCAGACCTGCAGACTGCAACCTAGCCAGGTGCCCGTGTCCCTGAAAAAGTGAATGTTAACTGCTGTCCTCTTATTAACCAAATAGATACTATTAGAAATTGATATACTTAATCACTCCCAGCCAGGCTGGAATTTGAACTCCCGACCTAGAAGTAGTAGCAGAGTTTTCAGCTGCAGGGGAAAAAAAAAAAATGAAGGTCAAATGAGACTTTTCCTGCGGGGTGAAATAATTTATTGCAGGTCTCAGATATGTGGTAAATTAGGGTGTGCATTATCTCATGGATAATAATTTCTCTCTGATGTTTGCCTCCTTGTGTGCATCTTTATTTTGGGCTCTAAATAAGATAAGAAGTACCAGAAATCTCCCAGGAATAACAAATGCATTTTCTTTGCTTGATTGAGGAAAGAAATATTGGACAGACATGTGTTATGCAACAATTTAAAAATAACTCTCTTGTAAAACTTGGAGTGAGCCTCAAATACCGCAGAAGAAGCAGCAATGTGTTACCTACCTTTTTATCAGCAGCGTCAGCCAGTACAGCTTTTTTTTTCCTGCTACTTTTCCTGAACTATTGGCCTGATCATTTCCCGGGCGCTTTATTTTAAAATACTTTCCTAGGAAATAAATTTCAAGTTTCTGTTAAACTTGAAGCTATCCTCAAATGGGAAGTAACACTGATATATCTGTGCTGTCCTTAATACCGTATTGGATAGCACAGTGACAGACAAAGCAAAGCCCTTTGGGTGCCTCATTGCATGGTGTGCAAAGCATTGAGCACGGTGCCAGCCCAAAGCATTCTTGGTATGGTTGCTTCACCCAAACCTGACCTTGCTCTTTTTGGCCAGGATCTTCTAAAATGTGGAGTGGTGTGGGGCATTTCCACGCTGATGCCCAATTCCAACATTTTGCCACATCTCCTTACGATACGAGAGGCAAAGTGGAAATTAAGCTCAGTCTTTGCAAATCGTACCCCACTGAGGGTGCGTGGAATTGGACACCCCAAATTACCAGCCGCTACTTAAAATACTGGCCTTGAGAGCTTGGTGCAATAAACCAAATCATTTATTCGCAGTGGTACAGATTTTTTTTTTAAATGTAAGACCAGTTGCAGATGTAATGACAATAGAGGAAATTAGCTCATGATGGGATTTTAGAAAGAGGCTAGTGGAAATATGTTCAGTAATGTTCAGTTATTAAACCATTAAAGATCCCACTGGAGACCAGCTAGTAGGATTTCTCATAATCTGAAGTGGCTTAAAGCAAAACACAGAGCCCCTAAGGAGGGAAATGACAAAATGTTCCTTTGGAATAGTCACCTCATCTCCTCGCACATCTCTGTGGGCTCTGCTCTGCGGCGTGCGTGGCACCACATACGTCTCTGACATACGCACGTGGAGGCACAGGCCCCTTCCCTGGTCCCAAGGAGCAGCGTTTTGGGAGGACGCAGCCTCTGTGCCCGTGCCCTCTGAGGCCGGGCTTCAGTGAGGAGCACTGGTAGAGGTGGAAGCCGAGAAAACTGCAAACATCTGTGGTCGCTCGGGGCCCAATGTAAGCCTTGCTGAAAATAGACGCAATAACTTCCCCTGGCTGCTGAAGCCTCTGGAGCAGGCGCTGCAAGTGGCTGCTCCCACGGCTGGGTTTACCCTTTCGGGGGGATTGCACAGGAACAGGAGGGTAGTAAGTCCTGACAATCAGGTCTTGGCTCAGGCCTGTTGAGAAGTCCTGGAGGTCACTCTGGCTTCAGAGAAGCTGAAGGACATTGTCCTGCCAAGCTGAAGACCCTAAGCTGGGAGAAACCTTCCCGTGAGGAGAGCTGAGCCTGGCGAACCATCATGGAGCTGAGGGAGCTGCCGAAACACCCCAAGGTCCGGCCATGAGGTATCGGCATGCCAAGGGGTGGCTGCTGGGCTCCCAGCCCCGTGCGTGTCATGCTCCAGACACTTGTGCAACAACGTGGTGTGTGCTGCTGCTGGAGCCCATGGGGCTGCTGCTGCTGTGGGGAGCTTGCGGCGGCTGCACGGCACGGCCCGGACGTCGTTAACGGGCCTGAGTAATCAGGCACTGCTCATCGAGAGGCACGATGCAACAGGCAAGGGTTCGTCGGTGACGATGATGGCCTTTACAGCAATTAGCCTGTCCTAACCTGCCTGCTGGTGCACCGAGCACAGTGCCCTGGGGGGGTGGATGCTGGCCCCGTTCCCTGGAAATCAATAGCAATGTGCTGATCTCCTGCCGCCGAAGGAAGGCTTTCTGTGGGTCAGGGCCCACATCTTTCCCTCCTCGGTCCCAATGTCAGAGCCTTCCCTCCCTCAGCGGCCAGGCCTGAGCTGCCAGTCGAGAAGTGCTCCTGTCTCAGCCTAGGGTCTGATCACAGCCGTGAGGAACTGAACAAAACAGATTTTCCCCCTCCTTCCCTGCTTCTAATAGCAACCAGGTGCTCTGACACTTAACCTGTGCACTGCCATGAAATTGCCTGTCTGGTGCAAACACCCACGTGAGGCCCCGGGCCCCTAGCATTTACATTACCCTGGTGTTTGTAACCCAATCTGATTTAGATCCTGCATCTCTATCATCCACTTGAAAAGTTCGCATGGTTGTTTGTGTTGTTGTTGTTGTTCAACCAAGGAAGTAGAAAACTGACTGTTGAAGTTTATTTTTTTTTTCTCGTAAGAAGAGAAAACAATGATCAAGAAATATCTTTCAGGCCTTGGCCACAAACTTTGTTTTTTATTAAATGTGCTACTGTGTTTTAAATTGGTACCAGGGCAAATACTTGGACGATTATATCAAAGCCTGCTGGAGTTAATCAGTTGCATGTATATCTATATGTTTGCTACTTTACAAACTTACGATTCTCGCATGAAGGACAGAAGTGAGGGTTCTGTTTGAAGACAAATGTTCAGCGTGCCCAAGGTCCTAGCCAGAGCTGGGATTTGGGAGCTGTGTGCTGCGGGGAGCTGCTCGGGGCAGCACATGCCTTTGGGCACGACTCAGGGGAACAGGTCTGCAGCTCAGCTGCTGGGGGTTAAACCCAAGGGGTCTCACTCCAGTCTTTAAAACTGCTTCAGTTTTCTCAGTTACACCAGTGTAAGCAAGAGCAGGGCTACATAGTTAAGTGGCTATTTGGATTTTGTGGCAGTTATGAGAGGTGGTGGTGACTTTGGTTTGTGGAAGTATTTTGTGGAGCAAAGGATATTGTCCTTTTTCTACCAGATTTGATTGCTCAGCCTTTGACTTCAACCTTGAATGCATGAGGTCTTTCTGGTGTCACAGAAACGGGTGAGGTGGTTATGTTAGGTGTTACTGGAAATGCCTTCTTCACACAGCTGGAAGCAAAAATTGAATTTGGCCATCATCTTGATGCACCTGCATTGAATGGTGAAATGCTGGCCTTCAGGTAGTTAAGCAATCTCATAGCAGAAAGAGTTCACCTGTCATGATCTGTTCAGGCCCAATGCTGCCCTGTTGTCCTTCCCTGGAAAAGCCCAGTCCATGTTTAAGCAAGGCTTGGGAGCAGAAATCCACCGTCCAGTCCCCATCCTCACATCCAGACAATGGACACTCACGTGATACTTACACTGCCCTGTTTTGGTTTGCTCATAAACGAGCAAATCATAAAAGAAAGCTAGAGGGCACAGAGCAAACCCACTGCCTCTGTTGGGACCTAACTTATCAGGAGTAGAGTGAAAAGCTTCTCCAAGGTTGCTTTCTAGGTATTTATGTCTTCTGAGTCAGCCAGAGAGGGCCAGGAGCCTTGTTCTGAGGCCTTTGCACCTGCCGTGTTGCTGGGCTTATCCAAACAGCCAGAGATCGGAGTGCAGCTGAAAAAACAGCCCATGCAAGAGCTCTGGATTTTTGCCGTCCTTCTTTTGTTTACAGGATCCCACCCCTCCTTTCTCCCAACTGCAGAGTCGGGCAGGAATTCTCTTCATTATCTTCTGCCATGCTTGTCATGCCATTTTTATTAAAAGAAGGAAAGGCAAGGCGAGGGGAGTGCGTGTGAGAGAGGAGAAGATGAAAGAACGGTCCTATATAGACAGTCAATGGCAATGCAGGAAAAAGGAGGGCAGCCGGGGAGCGAATCTGTCCTGAAATGACCTCTTCCCCTGAGTTGCTCTTTATCCGTTGCTTTTGGAGCACCTGAAGGCGGGGGATCCTGCAAACACCACAGTGGCATCACTGAGAGGCAAAACCCAGCAGAGGTTCATGAGCAGCAGTGACGGGAGCAGTGCTCAACTCCTTGGAGCCAGAAGCAGGGTGCCCAGGTCACTGCGTGGGGCTGAGAGGCTCCAACCATATCTGAGCGGTGAATTAGTGAACTTTTGGGGTATTTGGGACCTCTGTAGATGACCTTGGGTGTTTGGGTGCCTGTGCATGACTGTGAGCAGCACAGGGAGAATCGACTGGACAGCTCCAGGCTGCGGAGAGCAGGACTGGAGGCAACACAGACTTTCAGCTCTGCTGTGCATCCTCATACTCAGCCCGCTTAGAGCAGCTGGTCGAAAGCATTGCAACCACTGCCAATGGGAGTTGTGGCTATTTGCTGCCAGCAGATTTCCTGTTTTGCTCAGGGAGGCTTCCTTGCTAGAGAAGAAGAGCAAAGGCGACGGTGTTAGAGGGACACGGTGTTAGAGGGACATGGGGATTGTTGGCAGACCGGGCTCACACTGGCTGCAGAGAGCTGTTCAGGAAACACCGTCTTTTGGCTCAAGGCTTTGGAGCCTATTGAAGACCAAAGCAAGATGGGTCCTTTGCGAGGATGCTTGGGATGCAGGATTTGCATGTTTCACATAACAGTTCCTCTGACAGACATAATTTAGCTGGAGATGCCTAAGACCTTGTCATCTTGTCCTTAAATAACAGGAACACTGTCTGCTTTCATTGCTTTATGGCCATTTGTGTTTTCATAGGGCAGAAACTGGGATCAGCCCTAAGGATATTTTTAATTTTGTTGGAAACAGGAGTCTGTTCTGTTAAAAAAAAAAAAAAAAAAAAAAAAAAAAAAAAAAAAAAAAACACTTTATGCTCTTATTTGTAGTAGGAAAAGCCACTATGGTAGGGAGAAGGGAGCAGGCCACTTGCTTTCCCCCAGTGCTTTCACTGCATCTCAAGAGCCATGCCATGTCCTTGGGTGCTGCAGCCCTACCATGGGCACAGAACTGGTGGGACTGTGTCAGCCCTTGCAGGTCTGCTGGCACTTGAGGTTCAGCAGGGCATCTATATTGCACCTGTAAATTCAATCATCCTTTAAACCCACCTTGGTCTGAGTACAAAACTACTTCCCAGAGCTTCCTGGTTTACAGGAACATGCAGTCTGAAAGCAAACGTCCCTCACCCACAGGACACAGCAAGTTGAACTCAACTGCCTGGCCTCTGCAGAGAAAACAGGAAAAGAATTAGAAGGTTTTATATTTCCAACCCTGGATCTGCCACTTGCCACAGCAGACAGAAGAGTAGCCCTCATGGTATTTTGCACGGCACGCTCTAATTCCCCCTCTAAGCAGAGGGCTTGAGTCATTGCTTTTTAATAAGACTGCCTCCCCACGGGCGGAAGCTGCAGCGATCAATGCGGCTTACTCAGTTCTCGAAAAGGTCATTAAAAGACCATAGATATAAATTTAAAAGAGTGTTTGTTCACATCCTTAATGTTAAAGATGTTCTTCTGTCTCACTTCCTTAAGCAGCATCGCGTGAAGGCGGCGCGTGTCGGACCTGGCTGACAGCGGAGTGGAAAGAGCGTGTTATCGCTCTCAGTGCCATCGGCTGCGAGGGCAGGCGGGAGGGAAAATTAATGGTCAAAATCTTGCTTTTATCACCGCTTGGAGCAGCACTTGTCTTGCTGACATCTCCAGATAGAGTCTGTAACATCGACCTTGGTGCTCCATAACTATATAGGAGAGAATAAATTCTCTTTTTTTTCCCTTCCTTCCTGCACTTCTTCCTCACTCTGGTACTGAGTTACTGCCCTAAGTATTGCACCTACCTTCCCTTTAGCAGGTATATTTTTCTGAAATGTGGGTACTGTGAAGGAATGCTAACAATCTGAGTAGCTGCAGATGCCATACATTTACCAGGTCAGACAGTCAGCTGCCATCAGGGTTTTGCTGCTGGTTGCACTGGGCCAGGGTGAGCTGAAAGCTCAGTGGCTTGAGTTTGAATTTCTGACATGACTTTCTTGCCCCAGTCCAGGCAAACCTCCAGCTGGGGCTGCATGGTGATGCTGGAGCAGCCGTGCTCCCCCTTCTTATCTCTGCCAGCCATTCTCTGGGCATGGCGGGTCGCTTTGTTGGTCCTGCCCTGGCTGTGACAGCCTGGAGGTTGTGAAATGCGAGGTTGCTCTCAGCTGGGCTGTCCAGAAGGGGAGCAGGGATGAGGACGGTGATGGTTCATGCCATGGCTGCACGGGGCACTGTCTCCCATTCCTGTCTTTGTTTTGCAGTGCCTGTATGTCCCTAAGCATTCGTCATCGTCTTTCTCTGTATTGCAGCCTAAGACAAGGGTATTACATTCAGAGCTCATGGGGCATTGTGAGCACAAATCAGCAAGTGGCTATTTTGTACCTGAGTTTTGTAGAAGTAAGGGGAGCCAGGCTGCACACATACTGAAATGTATGAGTAAGGCATTGGATATTTTGCTCACTGTATGTTTTTTTTTTTTTTTTTTTTTTTAATTATTTTCTGTCACTAAACTGTAAGGATCCCAAGCCTGTGAAGGCGTAGCACTTCTCCAAGAGCTTTGTGTTCGCAGCAGGCTGCAGCTGGGATCTCCCCTCGGCAGCAGGGAGCAGGTGACAGGATTAGACCACAGTGCTTGAAGTCATTCTTCTCTGACGTGCGTAGCATGCTCTCTGCAAATGGAGTTGTGTGTTCACAGCCCATATAAGTAAATACGCCAGAACTCTCCCCACCTAATAGCATTCATTTCCAGTTTTCTGTCTTATTCACCCACATACACATTCATCTCCAATCACCTAATAATTCATAAACACCATATTCTCCCCTGTGCTTAATTTAGTGCTATATCTTCTTCCATTATGTTCTGCCAACTTCCCACCCTGTACATAAACAAATGTGAACTTTTCCTGTTTTCGGTTTGCTTACATGTATACACAAGCATACACAAACACTCCCACACACTAAAACACGCTCGCAGAGACACACTTTCTGCTGTGAGCTGAATGCCTGTCCATCACCTGTTGGTGGAAATCATACGCAAAGTCAGAATTCGAAAACTTCTGCAAGTGTTTGACACTTGCGCATGTCATCGCAGTACATCAGAAAGCACTGTTGGTTTGTTTATTTTGTAGCTGTTATAGCTGCCTGAACTGTTCATTTGTATGAAGTTTTTTCTAAGAAGTGAACGTTTTTGTGGTTAGCAGATATTCAGTGGCAAAATCTAAATTTTTGCAAATATGGTTGTTAATCTTAAATATTTTATGGTTTTTAGAAAGAACTTGAGAAATAACCATCCTTTAATAATCAAAGCTTGCCTCTACTTTCACTTTATCAGTATATAGCAGAAGCTTCCCATCTTAATCAGTGGTTTTATCCAGGAGGGAAATCTAGAGGAAGCCCCCAGTATTATGCATCAGAGTGTGTTTGGCTGCTGAAATTAGTTCATGTCATTTCTTTTTCTGGTTGGCTCTTAGGACCATTTTATTCAGGATATTACTAGGGTGGAAGATTGAGAATTTTCACTTTAATTAAATAAACACTTATACTAATATCTAGGTAGATATCTCCCCGATCTCTAGAGCAACTAAGATCTTGCTGGTGCTGCCTGAATTCTCTCAAGTTTACCTAATAGGCACTACAGGCTACTGCTGACAGGAGTCGGGTGAAGAAGCAGTAAGAAAACACTTGTGAGGTGGTTTTGTTCCACTGCATTTTATCCCCAATTTAAAGTGCAGTAACAAAGAATCGCATCCCTGTGTTGTAAGCACACAGAAACAGCATTGTTGAAAAATGTCGTGTGTAGTACCTGAGCTTAAGTCATGCTCGTTAATTTAATGAATGTTGTAAGGAGGTCGTTATTTCGCGAACTTGAGTATTTCCGTAACTACAGTCCATTGATACCTACTTCAGCGGCTTGTTGCTCTGTGTAGCAGATATACCTCTTCGTAGTACACACTTCATTAATACACGCTTCTGCCCAAGCTCCTGTGACAGAAAGACATCTATATTGCTCTCGGTAATTGGGGCAATGCGAGTGCAGTGAGTAGAGGCCTGGCATGGGTTAGGAGGGAGCCGGGCTGTGGTGTGGCCTCTGCCAGCAGCCTGATGGATGACTTCAGGCAAATCGTGTTGCCTTCCCTGCTCCGTGGCTTTACAAATCAGCACAATGAGGCTGATAGTAATGAGGTTCTTTGTGGAACATTTTGAGTTCTGATAAAGCCAAAGACATTGTTCAAGCTAATCTATTATATTAGGCTTTTATTATTTTTGTATTACACATAAAATCACTTCTCATTTACCGATGCACGGGATTTCAGCGATTAAGGTTTTGCATAAACACGTAGCAGTTTGATAATTCTTTATGTGAATGTTTAGATAGTAATGCCATGATCTGGTACCATGGTTCAGATCCTATATTTGCACTGTCCTGGAGATGAAGAAACCTTTTAAACTCTACTGTTCTAATACCCTCACAAAGCAGATAACACATTTGTCTGTCACTGAAACAGCCCTGGTCCAATTCTGTCTTAAATCAAAAGGTAAATTCCCACTAGCCCCAGCTGAGGTTGGACTGAGCGTGGGGCTGGTGAGGAAGTAATCAATGTTTGCAGAGTATCTGGAGTTCCTTGAGCAGCACCAACTTGCAGGTGATGCCATCCCTGCTGTGGAGGGACAGGAGCAGCAGTGCCCCGAGGCCGAGCACACAAAGCCCGGGGCTGGTTTCTGAGGCACTGCTGCCGGTCAGTAACTCTGGCACCACACCACTTGGCGCTGCACAAGGCCGGGCCTAGGCACCAGTGCCCCAACTTGCATGGTTGTCATCAGCAAGTAGTTTTATGTCAAATAGCCAAGAGTTGCACCTGTTTGTGCTCAGAGCTGGGCCTAAATCAAGCGTGGACATACAGGGCACTGACGGTGCTCACAGCAAAAAGGCACCACAACAAAAACTGTTCCCATCAAAATGAGGTAGGAATGTTCTGAGGGCCTGACCGATCTAAGACTTGCTTTTTTGGTGGCCAGCCCCCATTTCAGTAGCTCCTTCTCCACCCTTTGTTACTGCCTTTGTTGTACAATCACTTAGTATTTCCCCTTGTGTTGCAGGGAACTGAGCGACGGGACCACGTACACGTACCAGGTCGTCATTGTTTCCGGGGCAGAGGAGAGTGAGCCTTCCCCCGCGCTTGTGTATATCTCTGGAAGTGGATACTGCGGAGACGGGATTATCCAAACGTAAGTCTGGAGCGAGCAAACAGATAAATCTGAGCACATCTACTCAGCCAGGATCCGAGACTAGAAAGAAAGTGATGACCTCTGATGTCTCCTTAGCTTAGGCCGGCTCTCATCTGTAGATAATGACTCATGTGCTTGATGATTACCAGGATGATGACATTTAATTGGAACTTAGGCCCTGCTATCCTGGCACCAGTAGATACAGACAGAGATACAGATAATGGAGTCCAGACAGCAGGATCGATATGAAAGTACGCTATATGCTGCTTATGCTGTTTGTGTATGCATATTGCATATATATATACGTTTATATGACATTTCCTATATAGAGCATTGCTAGAAAAGTTCACACTGTCTTTGGCGCTGTTGTTACACATGAAGCCCCACGTACCTGGCAGCTGGTGGGCAGGGTAAAACCCCTGCTATCTGGCCGGCCGGGTTCCTGATACATCCTCTTGTTCGACCGATCACTGGAGCTGGGATGCATTTGGAAGTGATAGACTTGGCCTTAGAGAGAGAGCGCTGGGAATTGCGTGTGCTCGGTCAGCCCCTCCCTCTCACCAGCTGCCAATCCCCAGACCACTGAAAATGTAAAACAATCATTCACAACTATGTTAGGGTTTATTCTTTTACTATGTTGGACCTTAAGGCCACCTGCTTCAAAGCTTCCTGGCATTAGATAATTTAATTATTTACATGATGGAAGTAACAACAAGCAAGTGCTTAATCCAGACAGTATTATTTTCTTAAATAATGCTGATCAGCAATCACACAACACAACTCTGTCAGATGATACACCTGGCAGCAAGTATTTGCAGGATGAGGCCCAACAGGCAGGGAAATCAAAGAGAACAATCAAACAACATATAAATCCAGGGCAGTCTTGGAGAGAGAGGTGGAGAAAGACAGATTAATTTTGCTTTCCATAACTTTTCTCCTACTGTTATGTTTGCACATTCCTAAAACATCACTTGTGGCTTTGCAGCAAGCGTCGAACAATAGCTGAGCTGCCTCAGGAGCGAGCAGGAACCAGACTGTGTCACAGCTTGGTTGGTTGTGGCCCCACTTGCAGCTGTGGCAGCCCCTTTCTCATCTGGTTCGCACTCTTCTCCCCGCGTGCCTCTGCAACAGTGTGGTCTGGAGCAAGGCAGGACCCCATCCCCAACACCACCCTGCTGACTGCTCCCCTCTGAGTGCTGTCACCTGGAATAGCCCAGCACTGGGCTTCATACCTTGTTATTCCTGTGCTGGGGTCACAGGCTGGCCTTTCCAGATTTAATACAAAGGGTTTCAGAGATTACTGTTCTCTTTCTCCCCACCTGCTGAGTTGCAGCCGCACCAGCTATGAAGGAAGTTGCTCATATCCTCATCAGAGAACAGCAAGTGGTATCCACATGTGCAGGAGAGAAGTGGCCAGGCAAGCTTGTGAACCAGGAATGATGAAAGTTAGGGCTGGAGGAGGAAGGGAGAGGAGTTTTCAGGGTTGGCTCATAACGCTGCTGTACTGGATTTCAAGGCTTTGGGGTTCTGCAGAGGGGTTACAGCGATCATCGGGATGATGCCATTTGCCATCTGACTCCTTTTTGCTCGTTTGTGCCCTGCCTGCAGAGACCTGGGGGAAGAATGTGATGACATGAATAAGATCAACGGTGATGGCTGCTCCCTATTCTGCCTGCAGGAGTTATCCTTTAATTGCATCGGTAAGTCTGTCTCGGAGCCTTTCCACTCACGGTGGGCAACAGCTCTACGCAAAATGCAAGGAAAAATCAACAGCATTTTCAGCATTTCCAGATGAAGAGTTGTCATGGAAGAGGGAAAAAAGGTGGAATTTGTAGGTCTGAAAGGCGAACATATCTTCCCAGCTTCTGGTCATTTTGATGGGAAATTGGTTCTGCTGGCTTTGAAACAGCCTCGGACTTAAGGCTAAGTCAGCCATTGTGGGACTGATCCAAAGCCCATTGAAGTCAGTGGGTGGCTTTCCACCGGTTTCAATAGGCTTTAGATCTGGCTACGTGAGAAGACATGAACTGATTTTTTCTGGTAAACAGGAGGAGGAGTGAAAGGGGAAGGGACTGAGACCAGAAGCAAGTCCAGCTGAGGTCACACCTCCTTTGAGTTGCAAATCAATATCTGAGGATCAAAGGTCTGGCTAATCCCCTTTTTGAGAGGTGAAAACTACTTAATCAGATTTCATTTGCAAGCCTGGTTTGCTCTGATTAGCAAAAACTGTAAGCACAATGGCCGGAAGATGCTCGAGCTATCTGGGATAGCAGGGCTGCAGTTGTGAGCTTTACATATTTATTAAACTCTCTAGGAATGCTGGGGGCAGAGAAGGGAAAAGACCAATTTATGCAGCACCTTGTGTGGGGCAGTTTTGAGTTCTGGGATTGCATTTCCCAAACTGGACTCAGCAAGGCCTGGAGAAGGATGAAGCATGCAAACCTTCTAAAACCAAAGTTAATGTTTATGAAGGGTTGGCCTTTTCCCAAGAGGTTTAACAGATTCCTTATCTAGATCAACCAAGCAAATACTCTAGATGGGACAGACAATGATCCCATGCCTGCAGCTCAGGGCATTGGTCCTAAGCAAAATAATACAATGTTGGCAAGACGGAAATTTGCTCTTTTTGGCAATCTGATGATTATCTCTTGTGGCTGGAGCAACATATAAAGGATCTCACAGGCAACACGTTTCCCTTGGGTGGTAGGCTGGGGACTGCTTGTCTCAACTACTACATTTTTACTTCAGCAGCCCACGCAGTGAGACTTGAGGCCTGATTTGGTGATGTACTTATTTCCATATGTAAATCACTCTATTGAAATTTGAGAATATTTATGGTCAAGGCTAATTGTGACTATTGGTGGTCTTGAAGTCACGTTTGTGTTTCAAGTAACTTGCTGAATTAGACCTCAAACACTGAAAGAAATTAGTCATAATATTTTGAAAGCGAAATAAACACTAAAGCAAATGTTTTGGATTCTCCAAAAGCCAGGCGTAGTCCAAGGCTGGTTGTGGCAAGGATTTGAGTTGTAGTTGTACAGCTGCGTGTGTCTCACCCTGCTCAGCAGCAGGCCTGAGTTGCCTGGTCCAGGTTGGTGCTTTGGCCACATCCCAGCTTTACGTTAGGACATCAGCCAGGTCCTCCCCTGTGCTCACTGGTTCTCAGGGAAACCAGGCTGGGTGGGCTGGGCAGGAGCTGCATCGTGTTCCCAGCATGTCCCCACACTGGAGTCCTGACCCTTGGAGCACACGGCGGTGTTGTGACAGGTGAGTGCAGGACGCTGTGTGCGTGTTCATCTCCAGTACCAGCTGCAGAGCCAGTTGTGAGTATGGAAAAAACCTGTCTGACAGCAATGTGACTAAAAAAATAAGTAATTGCAGTATAAACTCAGGTAATTCTATGTCGTCACAGAGGGAAAGTTTTTTTTTCAGGTTTGCTTCTGTTGAAAAGGAAAGCGGAATCCCAGGGGTAACAAGTTGTTTGGGTTTGATGAGCTTCTGGAGGCTGTGGTTTTGCACAGGTCCTGCATTACAAAAGTGAAGGAAATCCAATTGGTTGTTTGTGAAATCCCAAAAGTGAGGATTTCTGTCAGTAAATCAAATTAACTAAATCAGTGGCAAGGTGCATGGACCCAGTCTTCAAAAATGTTTCATTGTATGACTGTACAACTGTGGTAGTGTGACTGTTGTGGTGCTGATGGCCTCCGTGTGCTGGCAGGTCTGTGGGAGCAGACTGGCTGCTGTTGTGTTGGGAGGTGTTGCCTTCACCAAATCCCTGGGAAAGGTGCAGTCAGAGAAGGAAATACGTGAGACAGGCCCTATTGGACTCTATGGGTGCTGGACCATCTTGAATTAGGACAGTAAAAAATAGAGAGAAACTGCTGCTGAATCTTTTGGGCAAATGAAGAGCACAGCTTTTTGTTCTGTTTTAACATAACAAGCATTAAAGACTTGTGAAAAGCATAAAAGTAATGGGGAAGTGAGTGACAGGACATATTACATAATAATAATAAAGAACAGAAATTCATCATTCTCCATAATCTAATAATATTAGTCTGGGTCCTCTGTCTTTAGCCAAACAAAAGCCTTCATTGAGACTGGTGGGATGTTTTCTTGGAAAATACAGAATGCTTGGGCCCCTGTTTGAGGAGGAGAGAAAAATAAGTGTAATATATTTCCATGTTTATGAGGCTGACATATGTTATAATCCTGTAGGACAACAAGTAATTATTTCAGACAGTGTTATTTTTGCAGTGATGTTGTAGTTGTACTATGTAGCCTTTTAGAGCCCCAGGAATCACTCCTCTTCACCAAAGAATTCAGCGAGCCTCAAACACATGTTCAGAGGCTTTGCTGAATTGGGGCCTCAGGGTTTGATCTTGCAAATGTTTCCTTCCAGGCTTGTTTCTGAACTACCACAAGGCATTCTTTAGACTTCAGCAAATCTAACCACAATAGTGAATGCAATGCTTGTCACAAATTGTCTGCAGGATGGGGTCCCACATGGCAGAAAATAATCGCTAAACATTTGGGTTGCAAAGGCAGGACCGAAGGGGCGTCACCGAGGTCCCATAGCAGGAGGTTTGATAGCAAAGCCCGAGTGGGCTTCTCACATCCACAGCAGAGACCTCACGTCACCTCCTTTGATAGAAGAGAAATACAACAGAACAAGCAATCACCATAAAGCTTTACATTTAGAGACATGAATCAGAGAATAATTTCGGCTGGAAGGAGTCTCTGGAGGTCTCCGGTCCAAGCAGGGCTAACTTCAAAGCTATATCCAGCTTCAAAGTTGGAGCACATCGCTCAGGCTCATGGCCAGCTGTGCTGGCTATCTCCAAGGATGGAGGCTGCCCGTTTGCAGGTGTCCTTCTGTCTCTCTTGCTCTGTCTGCCTTTTAGGATCATGAGGTTTATGTGCTTTTTTTTATTGGTCCAGCTTTCCATTGAATAAATGGCAGAAGGCTCTCAAGACACTTTGCGCTAGTGCCTGTAATAAAATTAGACTTTTTTTTTTCCCTTGGTTTTGTTTTCCCTCCTCCTTTCCTCTCTAATCAGATAACAGGGGATCAATCTGCTCTGCCACAGGAGGAGGGGCGCGGGGGAAGGAAGGAGGGAGGCAGGGAAGAAAACTGTGTGGTCTTTACTGTCAGGCTGTCCTGGCCTTCTCTGAACACAAAGCCGAGTAAAAGAAAACAGATAAGATTAATAGCGTTTTCTTCCTGCAACATGCTGAAGAGCGACAGTGAGATTAATTAATTAATTAATTAAAGCATCTGGCAGGGCTCCTTTTCTTTCTTTTTTTTTTTTTTTTTTTTTTTAAGTCCTGTGGTACACTCACCCTTCCCATCCTGAAATTTATCATCTATACTTTTTTTTCCCCTTGCTTAGCAGATTTTGCATATTTTATCTCCTCTGCCCAGAACTGGGTCCCACGGGGAAGTCTCACTTTGCCTTTTGATTCGTAGGAGAGCAGCGAGTCAGAGTCTTGTCCGCTGTGACGGATGCGCCCCTCTCCTACCTCTTGGCTGCTTTCCTTTCACCTTGTTCTTATTCACTCCCGGGACACCTGATTTTTGTGATTACTGAGGATCCCAGCCAAGTTCAAGCCAATGAATCCCATGTAAAACGGGCCCCGGTCACAAGAGTTATGATTTGCAGTTGTGTGAACCCAGAGCTTTTTAGCACTTGATCTGTTCCCGGCGGACTGTTGAGAAATGGGTGTCTAACAAGCAGCTGAGCACCTTGTCCTTGGTATGCACTCTCCCACACACAAACACCGTACACATGCACCCAGATATATGTGCGGACATTGAAAAAGAGCGCTGCTTTCATTTGCATTCCTTTTGTTGAGTGTGATGTGCTTTATGCATTGATTTAGCTCTCCAGTGCTGAAGAAAGAGAAGGATATAATAGAAAAGATGCAGAGATCAATGTAAAAGAAGGGAGGGGGGGAGAGATTAATATGAAAAGAGATGAGTAAAGACTGATAGACGTATTGAAACCCGGCTGGAAAGTAGCTGCAGAACTTCTATCTCGCCTTAAGTTTGCCTGGTAATTTCTGGGGTTTTCAGTCACATCTTATTGGTGGTGTTATTGCTGTACTTTATCTCCTTTGCTTATGAGGGACTCCTCACGAAAGGCTTTGTGCAGCCAGGCAGGGCAGCACTGCCTCTGCCTTCGACGTGTGAGCAGTTGCGCCGAGGAAGGCGAGCTTTCCAGTGAGGCACATGTTTCCGTGGGTTGTTGGATGGGGGCCTCTGGGATGTGAAACACAAAATAAAGGCACAGGGCAGAGGAAAACAGAAAATAAACATATCTAACTCTTGAATTTACCACCGATTTCTGGCATGCTCACAGCATTAGTCACCAGTGGTTGTTCAGAGAGAAGTATGATTTTAATTTGACAACGCTCTGTTAGCACCTTTTCTTTTGCTTCTGCTTGGCCCCAAATGTTTTTCTGCTACCTTACAAATCTGGATCTGTCATTCTCCTCCTCAGAGGCCTCTCTCTCCAGCTGTGAGCCTTACCTTTGTGGGAGCTCTATCCTTTACCTCTCCCATTATCCATAAATTAAGCATAGCACTTTCCCCTAATCTTATTGTTTGGAGGGCTGCATTGCATTCAGGGAAATGATTAATATTCATGAGCTTGCTATCTCTGTTTGGTGCATAATCCTCTGGGGAAATTGCAGTGTTAAATGAGTGACACAAACCTAATTTTATATGTCTTTTCTTTCCTTTCTTTCTTTTTCCTTTTTTTCCCTTTCTGACAGAGGAGTAATGTGCTTAAAATAAATTGATGGATGACCATCCATATTCATTGTGGGCATGCTTTGAGAGCGCGCCTCGCTCCCAGCCAGGCCCCCTCCCCTCCTCATACCCCTGCACGGGAACACAGCTTTGACTGCCGAAACCGCAGCCCCACGCAGCAGCAAATGGTGTTTTCTCCCACAAACACCAAATAGGCCCTGGCTGGCCCCACAGAGGGCTCTCAGCAGAACAGCAGCACGGGAGAAACCCAGCCGCCCGGCGAGGGAAGCTCAGCATCTCACAGGACATCAATAAGAGCAGAGCATTGAGCAAGTAGCTTGGGAAGGAGTGCTGTTGATAAAGAAGCTGAGGATCTATAGCAGGATTTCATAACGGATAGCAATTAATTTACTGACTGGAGCTATTCAGATAATATTTGTGTGAATCCTTCAGCTTAAGGCAAATACTTTGAAGCTGACTGTTTCCTGCAGCTCATGGGAGTGTGGCTACATGTTCCAAAATGTCTAAGCACTCATTTGGCAAGTTAGTAACTTGCCAAATAACAGCATCGTCATAAAGTCTCTTAAAGTGATTTTCAGACTGTCATCATTAATAGTGCCGTCTTAGCAGGGCCAGCTGAACCACAGAGAAGAGAGCGCAGGCATCTCAGGCAGCAAAACGCTTTTTTGTGGGGGAGAGTGTGGGCTGGGGTGGCATTTGCCTACATTTTTCTCTCGGCCAGTGACTCCAGCCCAGCTCAATCCAGCTTTGGTGTTTAGGACATGGCTAGAGTGAGAGCCCAGCAGAGAATTGCTCCTCTGCTTGTTGCATCCCTCTCGCATTACTCTCTTTACGGATCAAAGAGGCTTCCACGGCTGGTCATGCTTCCCTCCTTAGAGCATCCTCCGTGACTCAACAGCGGCTTGCTGTGCTCAGAGGATGATGCTGAGCACAAGACCTGCCTTTGCAATAACATCCAACCACACACACAAACAAGATGTTTGTTTTCCTTAGTGAGTGGCATCAAAGTTGTGTGCTGTGTTTTGTTTTGTTTTGTTTTCTCCTGGGCTCCTTCCCAGCCTCTGAAGCAGGCGGGCCAGGTGTCGCAAAGGGCTGCTCCGGCCAGCCTTTTTGTGGTTGTAGCGGTTGCTGCCTTGTGCAACAGAAATCTCAAAATTTTCAGTTGAACAGTCTCCAAGCGTAGCTAATAAGCCTGTGCAAGTCTGAGGAAATACTGAAGTATTATCAGCACTGCTTTTCTGATTTATTCGAACACACAGAGAGGGAAACAAGGGTAGGTGGAAGAGGAGGCGTGTTGTAGTGCTTTTCTAACATGCCTGGCGTGGGGGGAAGGCCGTGTTGGCTCCTGTTGGCTATCCGCAGAGCAGATAAGGTCTTCCTACCACTGCCAGCAATGCAAAATATCCTTTCTCTTAAGTGACAGAGGCTTGTGTTCTTGGAGGTGAAATATCAAGTTTCAGAGCCGGGCTCTGTGAGGGAGTTGTAATTGTATCTGTCTGCAGCACACAGATCAATTGCATAATTATTGTGCTCTGACCGCTATATCATACCGATGAGCCGAGTCACGCCAGACAAAGGACAAGCCCAGGAATGTATTTCCACAAAGCAGCTGAATTACCAGGGAGCCGTGCTCTGCAAGCACGTTATATCGGCCCTGCTAGGTTCAGGAGATGCTCAGACACAATTGTCATATTGTACGGAAAACAGCCTCCTGCGAGGCCCCTGGATGTTCCGCAGTAGATTGCAACACCCACGTTTACTTCATTTCCAAGGTGTCTGCTTTATTTCATTGAAGAAAAACGTCACAATTTATTGATACGCAACTTTATTCGCAGAGGTCTGCCCGAGCTCTGCGTGGTGGTTTTCCTCTTTGCAAATCAGGATATCCAGGAAGGAAAATAGCTCTCGACTGTTTTAATGCAGCAGGAAGTATCTCTGTCTCTGGCTTCTTCAGTGTTAGAGAAGAGATCAGCAGATACCCTGGCAGAAGGCCACGTTACTCACCCTGTTCCCACTGAAGCCAAAGGTGAAACGCTCACCGAAACAAATGGTGCAGGTTCTGCGATCACTCAGCCACTGGTCTCGTGTGAGCTGCGCTGGAGTTATTCCTGCTTTTGCAACAGAAACCTCTGGATGCTTTTCTTCTCATCTGTGGACACAAATACTAGTGCTGGAGATGCTGATTAGGTGACACGGGTAAAATCCCACTTCTACAGAAGCTGCTGACTTCGGCGAGCCTGTGATCTGACCCTCACCACAGCCAAAAGGGCCCGCATGCCTTTGCCTCCCTGCAAGGTCTGAACGGACCTTTCAGGGGTTAAAATGTGAAGCTCACTCTGTTCCAAGAATTTGTTACTCTGAGACAATGCTTCTGCATTTTTGTGTCCCCCCCTTTTTTCTTTTTTTTTTTTTCTTTTTCCCTCGGACGAATAGTTATGTGGCATGAGGCTTGTTATAGTTGGAAGCATCCCTAAGTAAACAGCTGAGCTTAAAAATACTTTTTTTTTTTTTTTTTTTTTTTTTTTGTCTGGCCTTTAAAAAAAATAATTGTAGTTATTGCACAAAAGAAGACTATGCTGATGCCAATCACTGCATCCTAGCTGAAAACAGGAAGCCGCCCTGAGTGTCTGTCCCCAGCACTTTGACCATGCAGCTCGGACACTAAAAGCCTCATCGGAGGATGTGCCCTGTGCTATGAAGTGGATCTCTTTATCTCTCTCTCTCTCTCTCTTTTTTTTTTTTTTTTTTAATGAGGTGGAAGGCTGCCTATCACAGATAAGTGTATATCCTGCATGTCTGCTTCCTGATGCGTTTCAGACTTGATTTGTGTCACTTGTTTTTTTCTGGCCTCGCTTTAGGCAGGTGATGGGGAGTTACCTGCTGGCCCTGGCAGGGTCTGGTAGGTGCTCCCTGGCCTCTCTCCCAGTCTTCTTCCTTACCTGGTGCCTCTTTTATCTCTAAGCCCTGGAGGGGCTGTATTTTGGTGCAAAAGGCTGTGTTTCGCACTGGCTTGAGCATCTTTAAGAGGCAAAGACAAACAGAGCTCGCATCATTTTCTGTGCAATGCACAATAGCCCCACAATTGTTCCAGATCTTGAAGTCCAATTACAATTGGCAATTTTAGGAAACAAGCCAGGTCTTGCCGATGTTTCCCCCACAAATCCCCCTTCTCCAGGTTGATGGCTGCCATGTAGTGTTCAGCAATTCCCGGGTGTGACAGATTTCTCTGCTAAACCAGAGATTTCTTTCTTCCACTAGCCTAAAACAGGGGCAAGAGAGGGACTTTGGTTTGGCTCTGACGTTTTGGTGCCTTCAGTGATGGCTTTGTCAGGGAAAAGGAGCTCTGACTGCCTGAATGAATACACGTTCCCCGAGTTCAGCTCAGGATCCTTCAGCATCTGTTGTCAGTCCCCAGGGACGCTGTCTCTTGCTGCCAGGTGCTACGCCTGCAGACATTTTTCTGTTCTAGGTTTAAGTTGGATTTCCAGGCAACTGTTTTTTAATTTTTTGAAGTCATTTCTCCTTGAGGACAAATCAGATTTACTTCACGTTCTCTTCCTCCATACATTACTCAAATCAGATTCGATTTTAAAGTGAGAAGTCCGCAGTATTGATGAATGTATTCCATGGCGTGAGTGCCCAGCACATCACCATGGACTTCATCAGGTCTTTGTATCCTATAGAGCTCTGTGGAGACAAGAATTAGATTGTATTATCAAGGCCCTGGATGCATTTAACGTAACAGTAGGCAACAAAAGATCAGAAAAGGCCTTCTGCACCACTGTGGAAATAAAGATGCTTGCTGCTGCTTACAGGAGATACACCACTCCTGACACTGCCCTCCACAGCTCTGAGCCTGTAGGACTCTCTAGATTCAACTGATCTTTCACACTGCTGGTGGAAAGGGAAGAAGCCTGTTAGTTTATATTTTGTGAGGGCAGTCTTTGGAAGAAACAATCTGGTTGGTTTTCACTGTACTTATAAAAATGTGAAACCTGACTTCTAACCTACCAAGCATCCCATGCCAGATCAGGAGGCAGAGCTGGTGCTCAGCACCTGCGGAAGGAAGAGCTGGCTGCCATGGGCTGTATGTGGGCTCTTCAGGCCCCTCGTCAGTGCCTGGGAAGGATTTGGAAAAGTTCCCATCTTTGACATGACTCTGAGCAGGGGACGTGTCCCCTTTCCCCTACCATCTTTCACAGCACAAGGAGGTGAGCAGGTACCTCATCTGCTCTCGGTTTTTGGGCATGGGGCCATGCAGCCAGCAGACCTGGCGGCAGGGTGAGCGGCCATGCAGGTCAGTAAGGCTTTGTTAAGCATTTTTAGGCAGCCTCCATTTAATTCAGACATCTCAGTCTCTCCATTCTGTTCCTCCCTCGGGTTTTGCAGGCTCCGAGCAGACAGATTTATTGGGGTCTTAAGCATAATCAGGAACAAATTAGCCTCTGTTAGGATCACACACTGGCCTGGATCACAGCTATTCAAGGCTGCCTTCCCATCCATGTGCGCATGAATTAAGTCATCTGATTGGAGTAGGTCTTGAGTATTCTTTTATCCCAAACACATGATCTTATCAGAAGCCCATTACGTTTATCATCGCATTAGGAGGGAACATTTGGAGCCAGTGCAGGAGTATGTTGGCTATATAAATGTTGTGCTTACTTCAGTGCCTATCGTGAAAATAAGTCCGTGCTTCAGGGAGGCAAGGGAAACACTGTCTGAATATGTGTGCCTAAAATTAGGCTGTGAGTTTCTGGGTGTGTTTGCATCGGTGGGGTGGCTGCATCGGGGATGTGTAAAGAGAGCGTACATGTGTTTGTGTGTCAGTGCTTCTGTCGGTGTGGGTGTGTAGCAGGATGTATTTGGGTGCCAGTGTGTGTCACTGGAAGTGTCTATCTGACTGTGCATCTGTTCGTGGTCTGAAGGCTTGGTCTTTTTAATATGGTAGGTCTTTTGCTTTTCCTTTTTTTTTTTTTTTTTTCTTTTTACGGAAATAAGCCTCTTTTCATTAAATGACAAAGAAACTCTTTTTCCAAAAATAGATATTTTCATATGTTTGGGATTTGTTTTTGAGGATTTTTGATTGCTGACCGCAGTCTTCCCAGAGCCGAGCGTTTCTCAGAGATTTCTGCTGAGGCTCTCGCTCAAAGTGGGACACAGTGCTGCGAGGTGGGAGAGCTGCTTCGCTTCATCCCCCTGTTCCTGGGCACAGCAGAGAGCTGCCCTACACTTTGACAGCTCTCTGCAGAGACACGCAGAGCAAGAGATGCTTACGGATAAGGTGAGGGGAACCAAGAGCTAACCTCCATTACACGGAGCTCTGCGCCTTCCTCGGGCTGACCAGGCCCAGGCCGCGTCTCTCCCACCCCACACTTGTGTGGCGCTGGGCCAGCACCAACAAACCCTGTGGAGCAATAAGGTGTGCAGCAAGGATGCCCAAATTGGGGCTCTGAGGGCACACACGGTTCACAAGCAGTTCCAGTGCCGTGTTCCCAGCAGGGCCAGTGTCGGATGATGGGCAGCAGGGCCCTGCTGGCATCAGGAGGAGGCTGGGCAGCGGGGCCACTGGGGCCGGCCCTGCTGGGTTGCATTAGAGCCCGTCTGCACATCCACCCCGGCCCTCTCCCACCGTGGAGTAATGGGGCACCCTGGGGAGCCATTGTCAGCCTCGCCTGTGAAGCTCTCCCCCCGACTGCTGCTCCTCAGAGCTCTTTGAGGTGTGTGGTATATATATGGTGGCTCCCGGCCATATGAAGAGTTTAAGATGTGACTTGTAGGGTCAAGCAGTTTGGCCACCCCTGGAATATTAGCTCAGACACAGCGCTGCGCTCGCACGGCTGAACGGCTTCCAGGCTCACGCTGGCTCATTTTCGCCAGCTCGGAGTGCTGGCCCGGCAAACACACAGCTCCCCACAGTTATCCACGTACAAGAGTTGGCCGCAGAGGTCGTGATGAAAGGAAAGCAGAATGACCTTCTTCCCTGATAGGCTTCTCCGTTCTTTCAAGTTCACGCTCTCGTAAGCACCTAGAATTTTGCACGGGGGATTGGGAGGAGGGGAGGGGGGAAAAGAGCAAAAGTCATTAAATAATTGAATTGCAATAAACTGATTTTTTTTTCTGGCTCATGATGGTATTTCACTGTGTAAACTAGGAGGAAAAATAAACAGGGGATTTAGTAGTTTGGAAGTAGCTCAAAATTGAGCAGCCGTTGGATTTTCTGACACCTAGCTCGAGATAGTCCAATGCTACCGGCAGGACTCTCCTTAGGGATCGTTTCCATCAGCCCAGCTCGCAGCTCTGGCTAATTTCCTACCGTTTTTTCAGCAGGCTTATTTGCCAGACAAAAATACAACAGGCTGTCAGAACTGGATACCTCTGGGGACTGGCAATGATAATACAATACAAAATAGGATACCAACAGGTCAAAGGTTTCCATTTCACAGAGTACTCTAATGACTGAAAGTCATTATTGCTATGCAGTCTGTTTGAAAAGAGTAGATGGATCCTGGTTCAGTTTTTAATGGGCCAATGTTACAGAAACAACCTCAAAAATTTGGCATCTTTGTTGGCAGTCTCATTAGAGAAGCCACAGAATAAATGGACAAGGATAATAAAGTCTCCTGCTGCTTTTGATCCTTTCAGGTCAAATCTGAGTTATGCTGGTTGAAGCCGTGTGTGGATGTGGCAAGCTTACCCTCACACTATGTGGACTGTATCTGTGCCTTGCATAAACAGATCTGGTTGGCCCTTGGTCCTGTGGCTGTGAACTTGGCAGTTTTTGCCATCCCTAAATTCACAGATGCTGTTGTTGTTTTGCAGATATCTTTTAAGAACAAAAAGGGAAACATTGTAGACCAGACCCTCTGTTGGCTATCTTCCACCCAAGGCAGTGGAGTTATGCCAACACCCACATTGTCTTTCCATATATTTTCGATCTCTGCTTTCTTCTGTCTCCATCCTTTTAAATGGAGATAGATAAAAATAAGCAGAAAACCCTTCACATTGAGAAATGGTTTGAGGGTTTTGCCCAATAACAAAACTGACTAAAAACTGACTTTCTGAGAAGTGCCCTGCTGCTGGCCAGAAGTGATCGATGCTTTCACTCCCCAGTGATCTGGGCCAGCAGATGCACCACCGCTGGTGTTACTAGATCCTAGCAACTCGGCCACAGACATGTAGCCATTTTTTGATTTCTCTTTGGTTTCTCCTGGCAGATGAACCCAGCAGGTGCTATTTCCACGATGGTGATGGAGTATGTGAGGAATTTGAGCAAATGACCAGCATCAAAGACTGTGGCGTTTACACTCCCAAAGGCTTCCTCGATCAGTGGGCTTCCAACGTCTCCGTCTCACATCACAGTGACCAGCAGTGTCCAGGATGGGTGGTCATCGGTCAGCCAGCAGCAACCCAGGTAAGGGAAGCAGATGCTGTTCCCTGTCCTAGAAGGTGGAGGCCAGCAAGGACAGTCATGAGCATAACTAGATGGTCAGCATTCATGTGTGATTTTACCCCTGTCTGTTATCCTGATACTTCACCAAAGGAGGTTTCTGATAGCAATTTCCCTGTTTCTGAGCCTGTTTAGTGGTGATGGAGTTGAAATTCAGTTCCAGTCACCCATCTGAACGCTGCCTGAAGTCATGGTCTGCTTGATTCAATAAGCTGTGCAGGAGTCACCTCTGGCTAACTAGCATCACCTAAAAGACTAGACAGGCTCTCTATAGCCAGCACAGGGTGCTATCTTGTGGCAATGAGTTCTGAAGGCTAATGCAGAATAATACAAAAGAGTGTTCTTTCTTTTTTAATAGTTTTGTGTTTTCTGCCTCCCGGATTCATAAAAGCACCCTATTGTTCTATTCTGAGAAAGGTCCCGTCCATTCCCAAAGCCATTCATTAGCTTTAACCCCTTTCTTACATGTCTCCTTTGTAACATAAATAGCTCCAGTTACCATAACTTTACCTTTTGTCTCCCTGAGAGAATTAGATCCAAATGAGTTCAAAAAGACATTAGATAAATGCCTGGAAAACAGAGCTGTACACGATGCAGATGCAACAGTCCAGATGCAACACTCTGACTCAGGAAAGCCCGCATTGCTTGCTGTTTTTTTAGAGGATACAGTAAGAAAAAGATCGTCATATACAAGAGCTACATTGTATATTCCACCTTCAGCATCCACCAGTGTCCCTCACTAGACAGAGCAGTGGATCAGATGGACTTTGGGTTTGATGCAGCCAAGTTGTTCTTGCAGTCTAACTGTCAGGGAGGTGTCCTGAGTGGGCAGTGCAGAGAGGAATGCAATGTCACAGATATGACAAGCAGATTTCTCCGTGAATAGTAAATGCTAAGCATTTCCAGTTGGCTTGCAAGAGAAAACATCTTTATCCAAGAGACTTGGCCTTGTTCACATAGCACAAGTCTGTAACAAATTAATGACCAGGTCATTTTTAAACGTACAAAGCGTGGTTAGCTGGCATAGTACCAAGACAGAATCCTGAGCCCAGTATTGCCTTTTTGTCATGGTCATATTTATTATTTCACACTGTAAAAGGAACTTTCCTCTGCATCCCTACCAGTGCCTTAGCTTCTTTCTCATTTGATCTCCCTGGGCTGTAGTACTGTCCAAAGCCCACTGTCTCTAGTTCAGGTGCAGTTCAATGAGCATGTCCCCAAGTCCTCTGTCCCCATGCTGCCACTGGGATTTCCTGCCCTGATTTTCTCCTAACGCACTGGGAGAGATGCAGCCACGCTGAGCAGTAGGACCGTACAACATATGGTCATGTGGTGGAGAAAACACCACCACGTGCACACCCAACAGAAAGCCCTGCTGTGTAGCCACAACTCAAGCATGTTTGTTGTACCCAGATGAGATGAAGTTGTCACAGCCTCGTTAAAAGAAAAAAAAAAGAAAAGCACACCAAAAACAAAAACCAAGCTGTTGTATTTATAGGCAGAGCACTAGCATATCACACACTGGTGGAGTGAATGGGAACATGCCTCCTGTTATTGGCTGGCCCCTGGGGAGATAACAGTGTGCTATTTACTTCCAGCAAGAGGAATTTGTGCTTTAGCTCAGCTGGTCATATTACACCCGTTTGAGTGTATGGGGTTCATTGACCTTTTTAATCATATATGTTGAGAGTCTTTGTTTTCCCCAGGAACAAGACAGGCTTGTAGCTTGTGGAAGAGCACCTGACTTGTCACTCTGGAGAGGTTAGGTGGGGCAGCAGGTCATCACTCTGTTGGCTAGCAGAGTGCTTGAGATGAAAATTAACCTAAGATCTCCCCTAATCACCATGTGTAATGATCACTGGTGTGTAAACATGTTTGGCTTCATTATCTGTGCAAGCACTGAGCCTTAGGGTTTTTTGTATTGATGAAAGGAGCACCTTTCCTCACCCAGATATCTTTCAGAGTAGGTTGTGTGCTTGCTGATGTTGTGCAAACTTTTCATGTTGTTGCTGGGTAGTTTCCTGATTAATCAGAGTGGCATTTGTGTTGGCTTCTCATCAGGAATGCCATGAAAGATATGTTTGAGTGCAGTGCACAGCAATATACAGAATACATAAGCTGCCTGTTTGTTAGCTATCCCTGTTCCTCATAATTGCCCTGGTATTCTCAAAGTGCTTTAGAGCGTTTTAAGTATGTCCTTCACGATTTAAAACGTTTTCTCATCCTTAGCTATCTCAAGACCTGTTTCTCTGCATGCCTGTATTTCTGCCTTAGTTCTGCAGAGGCTGTTCCTGAGGACCACATTTGGTGCTGTGGTGCTGCTCAGCAATATCAGCCTGCCTGCACTTGTTTACTCTTGGAGGATTGTTTGTGAGCAAAAGCCAGAGTGCACTTGTTATTGTAGGGCTCCTTCTGCAGACTGACCACCCCAGGCCTGTCTGCAGAGCTCGCTAACACGTTGCCTGTTTCCACAGAGTTGCTTGTGTCTTAGAAATAGGATGTATGCACTTGCTTGTTATTGCGAGATGGACCTTACATGTGGCTTTGTTACTTGTTAGTATGAGGCTGCTGAATGGCAACATACTAAGGGAGCAGAAAAAAAAAAACACAGTATAAGATTTGTTTTGAACAACAAAATGCTTACAAAGAATGACACAGTCTTGGCAAACAGATACACATTTGAAAAATGGAAAGGTCACACAGCCCCCCCCCCCTTTAAACAATCGCTCTTTCTGCAGAAGCAAGACTGATAGACAGCCACTTCTACTTTCCTGGCAGCCACTCTTCAGTGCTGATTAAGAAATATTCACAGTACTGACAGCATCATATTTAAAGCCAAAGAGGACCAGTCAGCAGCATCACACCAGCACGGAAATGAGAGCACCATCACAGGGTATTTTTACAGTTTGATTTCTAATCTGGCATCCTCGGCAGGTCTCGAAACAGACGCTGCTCAGTACCTGTTATCGACTGCAGGAGGAATTCAGCAATAAGGGCTTTGCATGCTCTTGGGCCACTTTTTTCCTTACTGCTCTTGCTGTGAGTTTGTAAACAGCCTCTCCTTGCCATCCGCTGCATGTGAAATATTATCAGTGTTGATGTACTGGTTGTGTGGGGTTTTCTACAGCACTGTTTATTTCTCAGGGCCTTTCTTGTGCTAAAGATTATTGATGCTAGCATTAAGTCATCAGCTGGTATACTCTGGCAAGGACTACAAAAAGGCAGTAGTGCTGGGCAGATTTATACCAGCTGACGGGCAGATCCAGTAGGCATAAATAGAAAGACAAAGGGTGCTCAGACCGATCTGTTTTGTGAATAGCTGCAATTTTTATTTTTATTTTTTGCACTGGAAGTCCCCAGGGACTTGTTTCCCCGACCAGTTCATACTCAGCCAGGGTCAACCTTGTTACGAGCAGGGGTGGGGAGGATGTGGCCTCCTACCACCAAGATAAGCACTCCTGGGCTTGGCAACGTGCGAGTTTAAGGAGCCATCTCATGGCCTCCATGGGCAGTCCCGCTTGTGTCGCCACCGGTGAAGATGTGTGGATGAGGACAGTTAAATAAGAAAGTGTGGTGTGGATTAGGTCACGGTACAAGGGTGGCTGTCCCGTAGGGTTCATGGATTCAGGTCATGTAGTGGCAGCCTCCATGCTCTCCCTGCACACTGATTTTGTTCCGATGTGTTAGCATGTTTGGTAGTCTCGCTTTCCTTCTGGAGTAAGTTGTCCTGAGCATGAATGCTTTGGATATTTTTTTACATGTCTTATCTGTACAGATGTGCCTTTGTGGGAAGCCTCTGCCAGGCTTGTCTGGGGAGGGCTCTTCACCCCTGACCCCACGGTTTGGGTGAGAGGGAGGTGGGTGGCCGCGGGGCTGGAAGTGCCATTTCTCCTTCCCTCTTGCTGGTGGGAATCCAGTGGATTCATCTGCAGTTCACTTTTGGCCTCTATAATAGACAGGTGTAGGAAGGGACTAATGGCTCAGCAGGTGGCTTACTGCTGACCTGGTTACTCCTGTCACAGTAGCTCAAAACTTGGAAGTTGGGGTTTACATCAGCAATTTAGAGGGGCAGTCCCTCAACAGCTCTGTCTTTCAGTGTATTTCCTCCCAGTCGCACAGAAGCTGTTTAGTTTAAGTCACCATATATATATACATATATATATATATATTAATTTTTTTTTAATTATTTTTTTTTCTTCCTTATGCCGTTGCCAGTTCCTGGTTTTCTCCTGTACAGGAAAAGCTGCACAGCTTAGGCACAGTTAATGAGAAGGGGACTCTTCCTCAAGGCTGCTGGGCACACAGATCCTGGGATTCATTTTTGTTCCCAGACAAACCCACCCCCTTCTCCCCCTGGGTACCCCACAGGGGCTGCCATGGAGTAAGAAGCTGTGGAAAAGGATTCTTATTACATCTTTCCCACAAACTGAGGCCCCCTCCTGCCCCTATTACAGTTCCCACAATTGCACTCATCCAGACTCACTGCAACAAACCTATTCTTCAGCCGGCCATAGAAAGATGTCTAGAATTGCAGCATGTCTGAAATTTCCCACAAAAGAAGAAGGCAAGAGCACGAAAATATTCTGAGTACTGGAAGAAATAACATGGCAGAGCGAGGGCTCCAAGGCTGGTAAGAAAATACTGTGACAAAATTGAAGAGGAAAATGATGAAGTTCTCTGCCACGCAGTTTTACTTTGACTAATAAATATAACTCTGAAGATAGTTCCCCAAAGATCCAGCAAAGCCAACAAATAGGGTAATCTTGAACAGGAGTGGGAAGAGAGGAAACCTGCAACTTTTAATGGAGAAGCCATTCCTCTCCTTTGGGGTGATCTTGCTGAGAAGTGGGAGGGTGTGTGTCTGTCGGCTCTGCAAGTGGCCCTTTTTGAACTTCCCAGTTCACAGCCAAGTCCTGTTGCTCTTCAACGGTAAGAGTTTTGTTGTGGTCAGAGGGATAAAAAAATCCCCATTTTTAATAAGATGATTTGCTTCGCAAATGTCTCTGTTATTTATAGCCTAGCCAGCCTTTGAACCACTAATCTCAGGAGGTCGAGTACAAAATCCCACTAAGAGAATCTGTTAATGGAGGAACCATGAGTGATCAGAGACCAGTTCTGGAAAAAGATGAACTGGACACTGTGCACAGGCCGCCGCAAGAGGAATGTAGGTTTGCTGTACTCATCTGAGCACATTTCCAGTACCGGCTGGTGCACCAAAAGGCTTCAGCTTAGCTTACAGATTCCCCAGGTCTAAAATTAGTACAAGGGAGCCCAAAACATAGTCTCTCTTTTAGCCTTCCCCCAGATACTACAGACCAGACAGTTTGGTCTTTCACCTGAAGGCTGGGGAGTTGCACCACGAGCCTGGCACCAGGCAAATTCAGGCTGGGGAACTCTGAGGAACATGCCTCCCTTTGTCTTAAATTATGCTATTTTTCATATCTCTTTAATGAACAGGGATTAATTAAGCCTTATCACAGCCACATTGCCTGGTTTCTGCTCCATTTAATAGAGGTAGAAACCAGAGCACACAAAGATAAAGCTGCGGTTTGAGAATTAAACCTCAGTTCCCCACAGAGACATTGCAGGCACTGGGCATTATTGGGCCCAGGTGTCCCCAGGACTAGGAAGCTCAGGAGATCTCAAAAGGGAAATGTTCATATCTTGTATAAGAAGAAAACTCTATTCAGGGCCTGCTGACAATCGGTGTCTGGGAACACAGATCTGGAATGGATTCTGGGGTCATTAAATCCACTGTGTGTTAGCTTTGTCAGCCTCCTCACATCATCCGGTGCGTGAATTAACCAGATTTTATCCTCACACACTCGGGCTTGTTCCCATTGCAAAATGACTGGAAAATAATCCACCAAGTCCTTGCTCTAACAGCTAGAAACCTTGTTTCCCACCTGTGTTGTTGGGAAAGCTGGGTTTTGCAACCTTCTTGTCAAAGGAGGTGATGTTGTTTGCCTGGGGATTTCCTCTCGTCTTTATTCACATCTGCATTGCTGCTTTGCCTCGTTGGAGCAAGTGGTCCATACAAAGGGTTTGCACCAAGGTGAGGGATGCTCCAAAGATCTGTGCTGCGCCTCCTGCTCAGAAATGATCCCAGTGTTCTGAATATAAAGAGAGAGAGAGAGAAATGAAATTTCTAGCTAGGCTGGCTTGAAAAGACTTCGTTGCAGTGAGCTGATTGAGAAAGAGCATTACCTTAAAGGTGCTCCGGGGCCAGCTGGAGAAAAAGGGATGCTGCCCATCACCTGGCTGCCTGTTCCCTGCTAGGAAGAACAGCGATTCAGTGATTCCCTGCCTCTCGCCCCCCATCCCCATGCCTTTCAGTGCTCCTCTGCTCAGGGCAGTAGTAAACCAGCAGACCCCATGCCTGATGTCGTAGCCTCTGGATGATTTGTGTATGGGGAGGACAGAGAGAACACAATGAGATGTCAGAGGAGATTCCAAGCAATTTTGCCAAGCACTCAAGGGATTTTTTTCTTTCCACTCCCCTCCCCCACTAGTTTTTAGAATAATTTTTCAAGAGCACATATGCAAGTCATCTAAGGGGAACAGAACAGTGAGTACCAGGGGCTGGTACACTGTGTTCCCTTTGTGTACTGTACAGAAAATAGATAAAAGAAACAAAGGATGATGCAGAGAGCAAAGCAGCCATCAGTACTCTCAGAGAGGTTCGGTCTGACCTTTTCAGAGATGAAGGTCAAACCAAAAATCCTCAGGTGCCGGAAATTGGTCCTGTCTCTTCCTAGAACCAGGAGACGCTCACCGCTAACGAAACGAGAGCAGAATTCCATCCCGTTTGTTGTTGCTGAAGGCGAGGAGAAGAAAGGCAAGAAAGGAATATTGTCTTGGATAATAAGAAGGATTATGTGCTTCTTTAGGAAGTGACTGACCATTTTATGATCATATCTGCTGTACACCCAGCCACCCACCCAGATTACACGCTGTAATTGAAAACAGCTTGGACCCCCCAGCATCAGCTAGCTGGAAAGCCGGACCCCGCGACAACGGCGGTGCTCGTTAGCATGCACTCTTCTGAAAGGAGACCCCCCTCCTCGGCCCTTGCCCCTCAACCTGCCAGTCTCTCTGTCTGCTGCTGCTGCTCCCCATCCTTTAGATGCAGAGCATGTCCAGCCATAAGCGTGGGATAGCTCTCCTGCATCCCATCCGGGTTGTTTGTCTTGGGTCCCTCTCCATTCAGAGCCGAATGATTTTGCATAAATGCATCGACACGTCTGCTTTGTTCATGCATGAAGGCTTCTCGGCATTTCTCATCCCACCCCCGCCCTGGCCGTCTTCTCCCTACCCCCCTGGCATGTAGCTTCACCAGCTTTTGCATGATTTCCCTGTGCAACAGTGAATAAACCTGCCCGAAGGATTGACAGTCAATCGAGCACGTTAAAAATACCCAGGCAATTATTTTGGATAGAATTAAAACATGATCGGAAGGAGAGAACGGAAAAGGGTGCAGGAGTGAAACCGTAACATCCTTTACTATGTAATTTGGTTTCATGTTCTGCACAAGAAAACATGTAAAATATGTAAACAGAGCTCTCCAAGATTGTAATGTAGCTACAAAGCCACAGATATACAGGCAGGCAGGGTGCTATTCTTCAGCAGAACGGAATGCCATCCTCAAAACCACACGATCATTTCTTTAAGCCTGAAAGTAAACTTTCTCATGCCAGTAGCAGAGAATTTATTTTTTCTTTTAAATGAAGGATTGTCTGCACTACTTGTTCGAAGTACTGTAGGCATTTTAGCCCACATTGTCATAAGAGACCTCATATTTTGAATGCCACTCAATTTTGGGGTGTTCATCTCTAGATGTCTCTAAAAGGAATGATTTTCAGAGGATAGTGCTTACCCAGCACCGTCCTGAAGGCACACCATAACAGAAAGTCTCTTTATTCAATCCCTCTGTCCCCACCTGCAAATAAATAACTTTAATAATAATAATAATAATAATAATAAACAACTTAGGGACCGTTTGGATAAATTCTTGAGCTGCTCTAATTTCCTGGATCGTGCTGCCTTAGTTAGAGCCATGGCTGTTGAGGAACCTCAAATTAGTGCTCATTTTTGGAAACAGTGTCTGTAAATTTTAAGGATCACTCTTTCCTTTGAGGTCGGTGACTCCGGTAAGCAGGCACGATTCCCCTGCCTGGCAAATGTGCCCAGCTTCTCCTGGTACCAGCAGTTTTCCACCCTGGTTTTCCACCGTAGCCTCAAGGTCTGGTTGCAAGCTTTAATGGGTTCCAGGAAATTGTAATTTGCATGATCAGTGCTGGTATCTGCATATGCATGTACCTACTGACTGGGAGGAGCCTTCATTTCAGGAGAACATAGAGCTCTGCTAGCCATGGTGGTCATTGGACCCAAAGCCTTATGCTTAGCACTTTGGGCACTTTTTTAAAATTTTTATTTTCCTAGTTTTGGTAATTAACCCTTGCAAGCAAGTCCCTTTTCATACAGTGAAGCTGAAGCATGGGGTGGAGATGATTTATCCAGGGTTGCGAGGTGCTGATCTGGTGACCAGGTGTGTCCCTGTGACTTGCCCACAGCCCTGGCCAGCCCCTCCATGGGTTCCACCCCAGTGAATGGTGTGCTTTTGTGCAGCTTAGAGTCTTAAAAAATAACAATGATGAGCATCCTATGAAGGCAGTGAAGGCCAAATTCCAAGGTGTTTGGGCATTTACTTCTAATTAATCCGAATCCTTGGGTTTAGGATTTATGGAAGTGCCTAAGCATCTAGCTGCCATTGGGTTTCTAATAAGCCATGTGCTTTTGAAGACCCCATTTGGACCTCAATTTCACGTTTCTCCATCTAAATATCTTTGAAAATCTGCCCTTCTTGCAAAGCAGATCTCTTCCTGGTGCACTGTGACCTTTATCTGCTGGAAAAGGAAAGCCTCACTCTGTGGAAGCTCTGCTTTGTCCCAGTATCTGTCTGTGGTGGGAAGGACTAGAAAGAATGGCCTCAAGTTGTGCCATGGGTGGTTTAGGTTAGAAATTAGGAGACATTTATTCTCAGAAAGAGCAGTCAGGCATTGGGACAGGTTGCCCAGGGAGGTGGTGGAGTCACCGTCCTTGGGGGTGTTCAAGGAGAGGTTGGACGTGGTGCTTGGGGACGGGGTTTGGTGGTGACAGTGGTGGTAGGGGGATGGTTGGACCAGATGATCTTGGAGGGCTTCTCCAGCCCTTATAATTCTGTGATTCTGTTCTATGACTTGGCCGTGGTGAGTTCCTCCATCCCCATGGTGATGGTGAGGGTGCAGAAGCTGTGAGCTTGCTCTCACAGGTGGTGCTCGTGCTGCAGTCCCCCCATCTGCTCCTCCTGTGAGCAGCCAGGAGGTTCTGCCAACCCTGCCAGCCTGGCACACGTGAGGAGGAAACGCTCCATGTGGTCTTTGGATTCTCCCTGCTAGAGCTGGGTTTTTTTCAGAGCAACCAGGGCTCCTTGAGGTTGGAGGAAGGCTGTGGGCTCCCCCGGGTACCTGCAACCAACACTTTGGGTGGATGCAGACATGTGGGCTGGAGGAAACAAGTGGCTGCTGCTCTGCGTCCAGCACACTCCGAGGGATTTGCTGGTGCGGTGTTACTCAGCATGGGGACACCTTCTGATTTACATCCCATGAGTCGTGTTTTCAGGTACTGAGAAAAAAAAAAAGCCACAGACTGGTTTAACCTTAATTAAAACACGCTGAGGTAGAGCTGAGGAGCTGGGTAGGAAACCGAATGGCTTTCTGACCACTGACATGGAACCGTAGTGGGCTCCCATACCAACACTCCCTGTGAGCGCTGCTGCAGCCTTCCCTGGCGCTGTTAAACTCAGAGCCTCTTCCCAGTGCATCATCTCCCTGGATGTAACCAATTAAAGCCTGTTGACAGGCTGGAGCAGACTTATCCCCTTAGGAGTTGAGGCATACGTACGTCTTCATATAGGGAAGGACAGCAACTGGGTGTCTGGCTGGCTTGCTGGGAGCGCAGCGTGGAAAGCTGAGCAGCTCCGGGAGGGAAGGGGAGAGGATAATTTGTACCCCCAGTTCTCCCTGCCCATGGAAGAGCAGCATGTTGAGGGTTGCGTGCGGTTTTTGCAGTGTGTTTACATGGTACATAACCCTAAACAAAGCCGAAAAGCATGACTTTAACTCTGGAAATAAAAGTGCTGGAAACCCCTCGGTTTCTGCACATGAGAAAGTTTTGTTCTTTAAACACACAGATGTTTTCAAAAGAAAAATTGCTCTTTTGACCTTTCCTGAATGCGATCATGTGGTCATAGCTGACATTAACCACTGCAGGGCTGCTTGCTCCAGCCACAGACAAAGCTTGGCGGGCCATCTTCTGAGCTCCTGGTGGCACCTGCGTTGTCTCACATCCCTTGGAAGCTGCTGCTGGGCCCCGGGTGCGCTTCGGGCAGCTCAGGGGAGGTGGGACCAGGGGTAGGTAGGGTCTGCTCCTATGGTGCATGAAAACAAGCATTATGGTTTTCTCCTCTTTGCTACTTGAAAAAGGTGTGCCTTAATTTTCCTTCTGTTTGCCCATCTCCCTGTCCGAAACGTTGCCCGAGTGCTCTCAAGCATCCCCGTATGCCCCAGCCAGCAGCACATTACTCTGAATGGTTGAAGCTGCAATTCTTTAGGGATTCATTGTTGTTGCTTTTGGTCTTTCTCTAACGAGCTGTGTGCTTTCTTCATTCAAGCAAATTTACAGGACCAGCTCTGGGAAGGAAGGAGGGGATGTTACCAAGTGGATTGTAACAAGCCCAATCCTGCTTTGCCTTGCAGGGGTGCCAAACCAGCAAAACTACAATGAATCCAGTCGGATCCACCAATAAAATAATAAAAAAATACACTTAAGATCCTCCCAATATGTGGCACACATTCTGCCTTTGACAGCTTGATTTCCTGGTGCCAGCTGCTCCCAAACGAAAAGCTCCAGTCAAAGGGAAAAAAAAAAATAGAAAAGAAAAAAAGCCTTTGCTCTACTCATCAGTGGCAAAAGCTTATGGAATGGGATTGTTTTCCTTTGCCGCAGCCCCCCCACGGCCAGCCTTGGCCCGCAGATATGTGCGAGCTTTGCTGTAGTGGACCTAGCTGGTTCAAGTTAGAGACAGGCAGTTCGGGAACCCGAGTGTGCAGCCAACAATAATGTTCTGGCTACTGTATTTGTTTAACCTCGCTCTCCAGTGGATGGATATACAGTCTGCTAAAGCACTTATCAGTCTATAATGCCTTCACACTTTGGTGAGCAGCAATGTGGAAGCTGTAGACAGGAGCTTTTGCTGCAGGTTGGAAATGTCTTTTAGCTTTAATGAGAGTGATGTTTGCAAACTGGAGGTTTGAGGTCTCGTTTGGGAGCTGTTTCTTCGTGCTGTCTGTCTAGCAGGTTGCATTTGGCTGCTATTTCTAACAGTAGATGTATTTGTAAGTTTGAATGTAACAGAAGAATGCAATCTGGGGCTAATTCAAAGAAATAGCCCTTCTTGGTGAACTCCTGGCAGTGCTGGGGGGAAGATGCTGTTGTTGGAGAGCAGCACCTGTATGTCAGGCTGCTGTACTGAAGGAAAGGAAACCTCTGATACAAACAAACAGCAGCACATGGGAGGCAAATTGCTCGGTTACGTTTTCATGTGCTTCGTATAAGACCCTGCACTGTCTGCTTTGGACCTTGAGCCATCGCTTGTCTTCACAACCGCTCAGTGTGCATGGCTGAATGGCAAGGGAAGCGGCAGCAAGTGCAAATTGCCCTCGTGAGCCCCAGATAGTAGCATGTACTTGTGGGCTTGTGCAAAAGATGAGTCGATTATTAAATGCCGTTACCACAAGTATTTCTTCTTCTCTCACTCTTGTTGTATAGCTTCTGGCCCAAGCTCAACTGACGTCTTTGGGACGATCCTTTGAACCATGTGAAAATCATCTGGTTAGGGTTTTGCCGTAAAATTAAAACTCCATATTGTTTTTTCCACAGGTCCAGCTAGCATCCTAGATATTTTGATTACACCTGGCTGGATGTCAAAGCCAGTGTGGATTTGGGATAGGGCCAGTCAGAACTGATTTACAGGTTTTTTGGGGTATACCATGTGAAGTTTATGGTATTATGTGATTTTGATTTTAACTCACTCATTTTAAATGAAGCTTGCTTTGAATTTGGAGATAACAGAAATTCAAAGGAAAGCTCAAAGAGTGCAGGTCTGCATGATTTAAAAATTGAAATATATTGTTCATACAGAGTCTTTGGAAGTGAAATAACTGCATTTCTGAGAAAGCTAAAGTTAATAACACACATTGGATACACATGCAATCTGGGCCATCATCTAATGTAGCATCCCTGTAGCTCTCACTCGCTTTCCTGAAATTAAGTCCATTTATATGACAAAACAAAATAGTCTTTGCATCTCCTACTCATTTCTGTACCACAGCCCTGTGTTACATCACATCCACTACTCTACCCCTGGAAATTTCTCTGGAAATATACACTATAATTTTTACAGTATGAGTAGAGGCATTTATCATCGTGTCACACTGCAAGCAAACTAGTGATGCCAGCATCATATCAGCTTTGGTATTTTCACACACTGAAAGGTCGCTTTTCAATTAATAAAAAATCCAGCCAAAGTTTTAGCTGAAAGTTATGGTTCTTTGCTGAGAAAAACATAGTAGCAGGCTAATTGAATGCCAGGTCTGCAAGTTGCAGACACCATCAGCTACTCCAGATTCAAATGGGAAGGGGCTGTGCTGAGGCTGGACACAGCAACTGGGAATGGGGCTTTACTTCATCCTGCAGCAGATGTAATCTGCTTCCCAATCCTACAGCCAAATCCTGTTCTTCATTACACAGGTAAAATTGACAGATGAGATTTCCTCTTACTTCTGAGCCAACTGAGTCTGGGAGTAATATAGCATTAGTGTGTTACCCCAGGAGTTTTATCAGCTTCCAGTTGACAACGCTTTTCTGTTGCTCACCTGTCTGGATGTTTTTGTCCTGGAGAAAAGCAACCGTGCTGTACTTTTTCATCTTTTGCCTTCAGACCTTTAAGTACCCCAAGGAAAACAGGCAAAAACAGACAGCACAAAACTTAGTAAAACTGTGTTTTCAAATGCATTCCTTGCCCCTTAAAAGCACCTCTACTGAAAAATTATTTCACTGCAAACAAATCAGACACAGAGGATATAGAGAGGTTTGGAGTAGAAGCTGCAGTTTATGAGCATCAGATGAAAGGGAGAGTTGCTGTTGAGGAAGACGAAGCAGATTAAAAGGTAAGAAGGCTATTGAAAAAGGGAGGACATCAGTTCCATCATCTTATGCTTATAACATGTACTGATGAATCTCGGCTTTGGATTTCTTTCTCATTTTGTTTTTACAACAATGGAGTGTTGTAAATTTGGCTAAAGCACAGAGAAAATATGGATGAGTTTGGAAAAGGTAACTTTGAATGTTTTCCTTAAATGTAAGAGGCCAACACAGAATGACCTGATTTTCTAAGTTAGTCATCAGCTATTGACTCAAATCTTCTGACAGGACAAATCCAGAACTCTGAAATACCAGATCCAGAGCACTAGCAAAGAGGCTATTCCTACAGCATTTCTGACCAGAACCTAGAAGAAAACCTTGAGCAAAATTTATGATGTCCCTTAACTAAGGCTGTTGTTTACCATTTCCATCTGAGCTCTGCGGCCTCCTGAAGTTTGAAATGGTCTTAGAAATTGGCTGATTTTCGAGGTGTTTGTTGAAACACAAATGGTGGCCTTTTTAATGGTTCACTGCTCAGTAATATGGGCAAATTCATTTTTTTCTGTAACTCCAACCCAATTCCCAGCCTAAATGAGAAGAACAGTGCAACAGCTTTCAGAACAGATTGGAGGTCTGTGCTGCAGTAGGCAAACTGGGTGGTGTCCATGTGGCAGTCAAGCTGCCTTATAATATTGGGCAATAAACAGGCAGGAACCTTTCTGATATTTAGCAACTGCACTGGAGCTTCTCATCCTTGGGTAAATTTACCTTAGGATGCAAGAATATTTAAGAATATTGGGTAGTGGTCCATCCCCATGTCTGGCAGTGGAGAGAGAAGCTTTTCATTTGTAAGGGATATGTTAAAATGATGCATATGTCATGGTTGGAATTCTCTGGTATATCTTGAGTTACATATAAATAATGTTCTGCAGAACAGCCAGCTAAAAATTGTAGGTTAATTAGGATTCATTATTATAGTAGGAATCTGTTCTTTAGCTGGATCTTCAAACAGAATGTCCCGTTTGTGCCCCCATAGGTCTCATACCAGTGTGTGAATATTTCCATGCACCTGTACAACCTCATGCAGGATGTTGTGTGCACCACAAATCTGTGGTGCTGTGGGTTTCACCAATGGATCCTGCTCCTGCTTGTTTTGAGGTTGCTGTTTTGTGAACGGGACCAAGTCCCCAGTAAGAGGAGGGGAGAGGCAGTGTGCCCAGGTGGGCAAGAAGGCCAATGGCATCCTGGCCTGTATCAGGAATAGTGCAGCCAGCAGGACTGGAGGGTGATCGTCCCCCTGTGCTCAGCTCTGGTGAGGCCGCACCTCGAGTACTGTGTTCAGTTCTGGGCTCCTCACTACAAGAAGGACACTGAGGCCCTAGAGTGTGTCCAGAGAAGGGCAATGAAGCTGGTGAAGGGCCTGGAGCACAAGTCCTGTGAGGAGCGGCTGAGGGAACTGGGGGTGTTTGGTCTGGAGAAGAGGAGGCTCAGGGGAGACCTCATTGCTCTCTGCAACTGCAGAGGGGTGGGAAGCCAGGGCCTGGCCTCTTCTCACAGATAACTAGTGATGGGATTAGAGGGAATGGCCTCAAGTTGTGCCAGGGGAGGTTCAGGTTGGAAATTAGGGAAAGAGCAGTCAGGCATTGGGACGGGTTGCCCAGGGAGGTGGTGGAGTCACTGTCCCTGGGAGTGTTCAAGGAAAGGTTGGACATGGTGCTTAGGGATATGGTTTAGGGGGTGACAGTGGTAGTAGGGTGATGGTTGACCAGATGATCTTGGAGGTCTTTCCCAACCTTAATGATTCTGTGAATCTATGTTTCTATTGTCTGGGACACAATATCCACTCCCCGCTCTGTCTCCAGAAGGGGGTTGCTCCCTGCTCTCTGACAGACCAGCACTTGCGATGGCCCTCAGAGCCGTACTTAGCTTGAAGACATGGTCTGGAGGAAGCCCCGCCATGGGGGAACAGATGGGATTTGGGGAGCAGACAGCTCTGCATGCTGCAGATCCGCTCTGTTTCCAGGTGCCTGTGGGCACGCAGACAGGCACGTCCACTCCAGCCGCAGAGTCAGCCGTATGCCAGAGCTGAGCAGGGCAGCAGCCTGCTTTGAATAGCAGCTTTGCCTGTCTGCATTTAGGATTATTTGGATAGAGGAACGTGAGAGATGAGAAGCACCAGCGTGTGCAAAGCCTGTGGTGGCTGGCTGTGCTCTCTCAGTGGGAAGGACAGAGCTGGGTGTCATCTCTGCATATTTCACCCACTCCTGTGGGAACACATGGCCTTCACATGAGCTTGTGCTTATTTGTCCCATCTCCGTCTAAGTTCTGTGCACCTTTGTGTGACTGCCAGCATTTACCCTCAAGATACGTTTGTGACGTGGGGCAGTATCATGCTCACCTTACTGACAGTGGCCTAGGACTGGAGAAGCCAATTTGGGCTGTAATGGGGCCATGCACTGGACACAATTGTGTTGAGAGCTTGTCCAGTGCCCAGTCCTCATGATCAGCCACCCCTCACATGTAGTTTGCTGGCAACAGGGACCCATCAACTCAACACAACAGTGCATGAAGTCAAAGGCAGCCACCGTCGCTTCTGGCATGGTAGGGGCTGGCCGTGGAACATATTGTGATGCTGCCTGTGATTTACCTGCGCAGAGCTGCTGCTCAAGGGATGGCTGGGTGACATTCACAAGGAAGCCTTACAAAATTTGTTCGTCAGCAAATTTTCCCATGTTACCTGAAAGGAAAATGTTATGAGGAAATGGAGCTGAGTGCAATTGTAAATGTGTGTTAGATGTGGCAATGAACTAAGCGCTCCTGATATATCACTTTTCCCTTCCTGCTGACACATTCCTTGGTCCCCTTGAGTAAGAGAAGGAAAACAGGAGAGGCGGTTTGAAGAACATGTTGTCCCTGTGATTGACAAGAGGCTGTATAAATCAGTCAAAGGGAATCCTCCAGGCATTCCCTCTTGTGGGAAGATCCCACAGTGCTCTCTGGCCATGCTCATTCTGTCTCTCAGTGTTTGTGTACAAAATGTGTGGGTGGGAGACGAGCTGGATTAGAACCTCTGAGAGGAACAGACATGAGCTTTTGTAATTGAAAGCAGCTTTCTAGGGAGGGGTATGACATGGGCTTCCAGTAAGTAGACACAAATAGTCCCCAAATACTTTGGAACAGATATTAGGCTCCTATGGCTCCTAGCTGCTGTGTGGGACTGAGAACCTGGACAAGCCCCAGTGAGTGAAGTTTCAACTCCTGCCTGATTCCATCATTCTTCAAAGCAAATACTTTAGCGTTTGGTAACACCCTGAAATGAAAAGTACAGCTATCCCTTCTTCCCTCCGCAGCTGTCAGGTGCTTTAGCTGCTGTTTTACGTCATTATAGCGAACAGGAGGAAGTTAAGGAAATAATTTATTTCTCATAAGCATGAATTTGTAGCCATGAGGAGAGGTGATGCTCTGTCTTCCAGGCCATCGGAATGCATTTAGTTGCCATTTTCTAATATTTTTGTACCCTGGTGTTCCTTTCTTGTGTGTGTCCTCCTCTTCCCTCTGAACGCAGCTGTCCTGTACTGCTCGATGGTAATAATTGCTATTGCATCCCCAGGTGCCCTCACACAGCTGATATCTGCCAGAGATGCCTTGGAGGCAGAGGCATGAAAGACCTCTTGCTCTCCTAGCAAGTCATTCTCAGGCATTGCAGTTGCTGAGTGGCACTCAATAACTGCTTAGAATTGAGAAGGTGATGCATTTGCCACGAGTCTTTGAGACTGTTGAGGTGGTGGAATCTGTAGGTTATTGGGACCATTTATCCGATCAGGTTGTTATTAAAAAATCTCAGAGAAAGTTTTTGCACCAGCTAGACTGGATGGATAGCATCTAGTGTAGAAGAGGCTCTCATAGTCACTCCTAATGTCACCTGGTAGACTTTCTACATACTTCTCAAACGCACTCTTCCCATAAAAGATCGTTTTACCTTGACGCTATTTTGATTTCCTTGTCTGAGCAGCAGTGGATCAGCTTCAGCAGGAGGAAGCTTATCTAACCTGCTGAAACCAGACCATTCTACCAAGCCTGCACAACTCGACTGCACAAGTCTTGAACACAGGCTCTTTATGCAACGCTAAAATTTTTGCTAATGGTCTGAGGCAGAACCAGAACGTGCAAGAGTTCACACACACACACACAAATCAAACAAGGCATTTAAAAGTTATCAGAGATTTCCAGCCCACCTCAGCAGGGGTTTATTTTGGGTTTCATTCAAGCTTTTGGTGAAGGTCTGGGTGAGTTTTTAATACGGGTTTTCACTCATCCATTATGTGGCACTTAAAACGCACCGACTGTCAGGAATCTTGTTTCTTTCAACCACCTTTGTGGAGCAATAGAGCAGGAGGAGATATAAGAATAAGAACAAAATCATATAAAAGTAATGAGACCTTTGTTCATGTCAAAGAGCTCTCTGACCATATAAATTGCAGATGTGGGTAAGATAAATTCCCTAGCTGGAGAGGTATTAAAATAAAAACCATGCTCCCAACAAGAGACAGGCTGCTGAAAATGCAAGAAGGGAGAATTGCGAAATAGTACATGTCGAATTGCTGGACTGGATTTCAAATGCCAAAGATAGTTTATGTAAAGCTTTGCTCTGCTGTAAAATGTAACACTATCCACTGGCTAGCCTCAATGAAGCTCGGTCCCAGTTGTTTTAAAAAATAAATAAACTAAAAATCTTCTTCCAGCCCATTAAAGCTGATTTATGTTTTGCCCATAGATTCCTCTGTGCTGGATCTTGAGGGACTCAGATTATAGAAGTGATTACCTCACTTTTGGCCAATCTGGTTTCTTGTTCTGAGGCATCCTGGGCTCTCTTTGCATTGCCCTGACTTTGCCTGCTGAGACCAAGAGGGCAGTTCCCCGCACGGTTACCAAGTGGGCATAGGATTTTGACCGATTAAAAGCACCTCCGTTAATTCTCTTGTTTCACTTCAGTGTTTTCTTTTTGTTTAAATAATGAGGGAAATTGCTTATGGGAGCAGCTGTACTGACAGCCCATCACCATCAGATTGCTCAGTTTATTCTGCAGTCTTGGAAAGAAATCTAATAACGTCCCCAAAAGTATATGGCTTCACTTAGCACCTAACGCAAGTGGTCTGTGTGATCAGCCCTGGGCTCCCCTGTGGGCTGGTCTCATGGTTAGCACAACCGCTGGAGGAGGTTTGCTCTCTTGGGTTACATTCAGAGCTCCTTTGCCAATATGCGTCACGACCACGAGGAATTCCCTCTCCCTCCATGCCACTGAGTTACCAAAGTGGTGTGGATCTTAACAGGTACTCTTCAGATGCTCCGAAAGCCTCAGCTGGAAGCATCCTTCTAGTGTAGCTGGAGCCTTTTGGGTTGTGGACATTGCCTTTCTTGTTCTTCCTCATGGATTGAAGGCTATAGTCATGCATTTGCCTTTTTTTGAAGCAGCTTCACTGAGCTTTGCGGTTTCAGGGTAAATCCTACCATTTCTTGCAGCTTTGTTTTCACATAGTGATGGCCCTGCAAGACTCCGTGGTACTTAAATTCAGGCATTCTCAATTTGGGCTTTTCATCTCTGCCAGCATTTGGGATTCATCTGCTTGTTCTTTACTGAAAAGAGAAGTTTGCTTATAATTCCATTGCCGCCTGCCATGGAAAGTGCTGTAGATGTAGGAAGAAGATGATTCAAATTACAGAAACTAGTTAACAAAACGAGAAACAAGTTTGCTTAAATTGGGTTGTACAGACAGGACTTTCCTGGCTACGTTTATTTCCAAGTTTATATGGCCATCTGTGGCTTCCCTGGGGTTACAGTAATACGCAGGTTTAAATAGGACATTGCTTGAGTACTGTGGAGAGCATCTGCAGACTGTCTGTGCTTTGAGCTGGCATGTTCAAAAGTGATCGTCACTTTGACTCCAGTGGGAAGAGCTGCGGTCCGTTTGGGTGGGAGCACAGTTGGGCTGAATGCTGTCAAAGCCCTTGTTGTACCAAATTAGGAGGAAACTGTTGGCTGCCATCCGACTGCTGTGAGTCTTTTGCTCCTTTTTATGGTTCAGTTTTTCTCATTGAGGTGGAAGACCTGGAAACTTCACTTTTGAATAATCTCATGGTGTTTAGAAATGTCATTAGCATGTATTATTTTATTTTAGTAGTGCACCTGGAGTTTTTTCCCCACTTTTAACAGCCATACTCTTTTCTTGCTGTCATCTACATCTGTCTTGATGTTTCTTTTTTCTCCCTCAGACGTGTCGAACGAAGGTGATTGACTTGAACGATGGCGTCTCTCAGTATGCCTGGTATCCCTGCACAGCCAACTTCCAGTACTCCCACATGACACAGACCATTTTCTGGCTGAAGGTAAGAAACACACATGTTGTTCAGAAGTCTCCTCTTTGCCTGCATGTACAAAGTTTCTCCAATAGGTGAAATATCATTGGACAGCCTTCCCAGGGCCAGGAGGCTCCTTTCTTTGAAGTATGGTTAGTGCAAAATAGCAAAACAGTCTCTAAACATGATCTAGAGAGTAAGTGGAGAAGTCCCATTCTGTAGCAGGTCTGTTGAGTTTCTTAGAGGCTCCAGCTCCAGCTGCAAGGCTGTTTAACTCGAATTTTCTCTAGTTTATGTAGGAGAGAATGGAAGAGAAGATTCGTATGTGACTCGAGATAGGAAACGATACTTTAAAAGCCCTGCTCTTACATTTTTTTTAAGTGCAGCACAGTTCTTCACCCTAACCTCTATGTGGCTTTTGTTTTCCCAGGCTTATTTTTCCCAGCCAATGGTAGCTGCGGCAGTCCTCGTTCACTTGGTCACTGATGGCACCTACTACCTGGATCAGAAGCAGGAGACTATTGGTGTGCAGCTGTTTGACACCAAAGAGCAAAGCCATGATCTTGGTAAGACTATTTTATTCACACCCTTTTTTATTGCTTGTTTAACGGTACCCCTATTCACAAACTGTGACCAATACTCCTGCTTAGTTTTTCCAGGATCAGACAGAAAAAGTGCTTGCTTAATTGTCCAAGACCTTAGTTTGACTGGAGTCTGTTGAAAAGGATGCATCATTTTTCCCAGACATTTCTCCACACCTGTTCGCTGTTTTCAGAAGTGTTTAGTTCCTCTTTAGCCATTAGAATAAGGCTATTTCAGTGCTTCGTGCAGAGAACCCCCCTGGAGAGACATTTACAGTGATACAGATGAATTGTTGGTAGTGGAGAGTGAGAGATTAACCCTGTTCTATACCAGCTGGAGCAGCAAACACTTCTGTTTCACAAGGTGTAGTTGGTTGGATTTCCCAGTCAGAGGGGGCCACATCTAGTCCTGCTTGCAGGGAGGTTTCCACAGCTATTTAATGGCCTGGAAACTGCATCTTCTAAAGCTTCATTGTAATGTCTCCCATAAGCCTGGAGGGGCTCCAGGGATGGCTGCTGAGCCAGCTGTATGAAGAAGGCCATTCACTAGTGCCATTGTCCAGTGTAAGAAAATCATCATCAAGATGCTTTGATGCCTTACAAGGAGATGGTTTTATTACTCTCAGAGATTTTTTTTTTCTTTCTGGGATAACAAAGTCTTCATGAGAAATGTCAGTTCATCTAGGCCAGAAGTTTTCACACAGAGTATTCCAGGTTTGATGGAAGTCTAACACCAGGACCCTTGTGGGCTGGATGGAGGGTTCATTGCCTCAGACAAATATGCCTGGCAGAGGCCGCGGATCTGCTAGTCATGGTGAAGTCCTGGGACAGAACATTTTGGTTTCTACACTGGGCATAAGTACCTGGACCCATGAAAATTGTGTCTAGTGCATTGTTACAACTGCATTTAAGATCCAGGATCAATGATCTCTCCCTAGCTCCCAGCTCTGTGTCAGGGCACGGCTTGCATAATTCCTTTCTAGCCTTCCTTTGCCCTTTTTTCCACTGGGAAGAAAGCTGACCACATCGTCTTGAAAGCAGTTTTTTTAAGGAAAGATAGCCCCCTCACCCAGCTTTCTGTTTTACCAGAACTTTGCAAGTTTGACAAGCTCAAATGCAGATGAACTTCCTCCTAGTGATGAGAAGAAGAGACACACACCAGTGGACAGTGTTGGATGACTGTCCGCTGTAATACGTAATGTTCGTGGGATGTAGAAGAAAAGAAAGAAAGTATGTATGGTGTCTGCTGTCAGAGAACAAAGAGAAATTCAGAGCGGTTGTGCAGGTTGAGTCAGGATAGCTCCCAGTTTGCCAGAGCCCCTGGGTTGGTCTTATGCTCCTCCTTTTGCAAAACAGTGGCACATAGCTCTTTCCCTCTGAGAAATAAATGACGGAGTCATGAGCATGCCAACAAATACTTAATGCGACATTTTACAAAGAGACAGACAGACAGATTATGAGAGAAAGAGAACAAGAAAGAGGAGCAAAGAGGAAACTGAGGGCGAGGTTTTGAAATCCTGGACGAAGTTGCAACATGGGTTTGGCATGGCTCAAACCGACGCCTGCAGATCTTCACAGCTGAGATGCTGCCTTCATCATGGAAAAGCCCCTCTGACCTCCTCAGGGGAGGCTTTCCTGGAGCAGAGGAGAGGTGTAGGTAGGGTACCCATCAGTTCTCACTCAGGCTGAGCTCCCGATCACTGTTTTGTCTGAGTTCCGGGTGCAGCATTAAGCCCTTCTCCCAGATGTTGTATTTGACGTTTTTGTATTATCACCGTGGCAAGCTAGAGACTGCAGCTGAGATGCAAACTTTGGCATGCACTGGATGCAGAACTGACTGTAGACAGTCGGCCAGCCTTAAGCAGAAGTCAGTGGCTAGCTGAAAGTACGGCCAAAAGGAAGAAGCAATAATTTAAAGCTTGATCGGTCCTCGGTGTGTTAAAGCTCACTCCCATGAGCAAAGCGCAGTGTATCCAGAATTACTTTTTTCCCACCCCAGCCAGAGAAATGTTTTCCCATGTGGACTCCCAGAAAATAATGAGAAGCTTCTTTTGTGTCTTGGTGGGAGATGGAGAGGTTGGGATGCCAAACACCTCAGCACTCTTAATTCAGAGCATTTGTAGATACGGAGCTTCGGCTGCTGGGTGCTTTGCAAGAGGGATTGAGGACTGAATATGTAGATACAGAGCTACAGGAGCAAGCACTAAGCTCTAACACCCCTGCCAGGGGTTCTTGTACTATCTTAAGTAGTTGGTTGTTGTTGTTTGTTTTATTTTTGCTAATGAAGGCAGTTTAGTTAAATGAACCTGACTTGTTCAGCCCCCATTCACGTTCACCTTGTCAGGATCAGAAAGCACCAGCAATTGCAGCGCAGCTCTGAGGTCTGTTTTGTTGTGGACACCACCTGAGTGCGAGGAATGAAATTGAAGTGAATAAACAGCCTCATACCATAAGGTCTTTTTTGGCTTTCCATCAGAGAAGGCAGAAACTTCCAAAGAATTTGGGAACCCGGGATTTCAAGTATTAACTGCACCTGTTTGTAAGTGAGAAACGTGCACCGTTCCACAAGGAGCTGATATCAAAAGACCTGTGGGAGGCAAGTAGACAGGGAGGTTATTTCAGGGTCAGGTAAAGACCAAAACAAAGAGAGGCTGACTTTTTTGTTTTATTTTTTTATATTATTACAGCAAGATTTTTTTAAAGTAGAGGGTGGGAGATGGATGTTTAAAGAGAGTGGTCAGAAGTCTGTCTTAATTCACAGGAAATCACTTTCTAAGGAGAAAAATGAAAACTTTTTTATTCCTTCCCTTTTGAATCAAGAAACCTGAACTGGAAAAAAATAATAATAATAGAGATCCTTGAGCCAGTTAAACATGCAAATAGAATTTGTTTTATTTCAAATTCGTGAGTGTATCAGGGTAGCCAAAGGGCCTGGGCCAAAGCCGTTGCTGGGGGAGCTCCAGCGAAGCGAACGGAGCTGGAGCCAAGCTGATCCTCGGAGCAGTGCCACGGAGCTGCCGAGGCAGGGCTTTGCAGTCAGCAGTCCAGCCGTGGATCTGAATTAACGGATTTTGAGGCCAAACGACAGCTGTCTGTCCTTTGAGTTACCCCTGAGATGGATTTGGCCCCTGCGAATTCTCATTGCCTCTACTTGAAGGTGGGAATTTCTCCCTGAGTGTCACTGAGCATTTCTCTGCTGAAGAAAGGGGATTTACGAAGTCTCCTCAGCACCTTGCTGGTGATGCTGGGCACCTTGACCTCCTGAGACACTTTTGTTTTCGCTAGCCACAATAATTTTATTCTCAAATGAGGTCACCTGTAAAATCCTTAGAGGGTCCATCACCCTCTTTTCTCTCTCCAGTACCATCTTTACCCTTTTTAGGAAAGAGCAAGATACCCCGAGGCTGAAAACCTTTAAACAAAAGCAAAACTGGGCACATTTGGCGTAGAGCTGATGCAAAAACAAAGTTTTATGTTGAGTGCTAATGACATGCACAGCTACAAACAAGGCGCTGGTGCGCTGCCCGTGGTGCACAAAGCCACCCAGCCTGCCGGTACCATTTGATGCACGGGATAAAGGCTCCAACTGTCCTCTCAGGCTGGTTTCACAATAGCGCGACTCCGCTTCCTCCGTGATGGTTGCTCCTGATTTAACAGAGCACAATAGAAATGTAGCTGTGGTCTAAAGAAACCGCTTTGAGAGCCTGCCGCGCTTGCAGAGAGAATGGCAGCCTTTCTTCAGCTGTCTGGAGGGATATACTTCTCTGCTAAGCTCTCCGGAGCGATTTGGGAAGCCCCTCCAGGCAGCTTACCATAACTTTTCAGCTCTATAGGGCCATTCCTATGGGTGAAATGCTTCTGAAGTGCCCACGGCCTCGGGAAGCGATTGTGTTAAGTCTGACCCTTCCTCTGATCTTGTCTCTCCTCTGGCAGGTGTCCACGTCCTGAGCTGCAGGAACAATCCCCTGATTATCCCCGTCATCCATGACCTCAGTCACCCTTTTTATCACACCCAGGCTGTCCTCATTAGCTTCAGCTCCCAGTTTGTGGCCATCTCCGGGGTGGCCCTGCGTTCCTTCCACAACTTCGACCCCATCACCATCAGCAGCTGCCAGCGAGGACAGACCTACAGCCCGGCGGAGCAGAGGTGAGCCTGTCAGCCTGCTTCCTTCTGCCTCGCCACCCACCACCCCCACGCCGCCCGCCTGCGCCGGGGCTGCAGGGGAGGCAGGAGGGGCACCGCGGCTGAACCCTGCTGACCCCTTTGTGTTGCCAGTTTAAAAAAAAAAAAAAACGGCAGTGTTCTCATTGATCAGGATGGATGGGACATTTAACCCGCATAGGATACTGCTAGTGAATTATTTCCTCTTCCTTTCTCCTCCCTCCTTTATCCTAAGCTTGGAATTGGGGCCAGTTAACTCTCTGTGCGTTCCCCCGTGCGGCAGCGTTTCAGCCGCTCACACGTCGGCCTGGATCTAAACAGCTTTGTGCTGCTGAAGTGCTATGGGGACCTCCCACAGAAGCGTTTGTGGGGAGACAAAGTGATGCTTGTGCCCCGATGGGGCCCCAATGGGGTCCTGCAAGGTGCTCAGCCCTGCGCTGTGGGCGCCTGCCCGCCAGCGCTTGTGGTGCTTTTACGGCTGGGGAAGGGCCCTCAGCACCTCTCTGGATCCGGCCCCCGTTCTGAAAAGCTCTGTGGGACCCCCCAGGATGAAAGGTTTATGGCTACCGTTTTATTCTTGTTGTTATTACAGACACATCAATAGATCACCACCAACCCCTCTCAGTCTCTGCTTTACAGCATCCCACAGAGATTGTGACCTTTTGTGGCCTCTGGTGCAGCAGCTTCATGGATCCTTTCAGCAAGGCAGTGAAAAGAAGAGGGGAGAATTTAGCAAAACCCCTGAAAGAATCATCTATTTTTCTGCTGTGAATTCAAAGTTGTGAGCAGTCGTCATACCATAGCAGCAGCAATAGTAAAAACAAGTTGCATATCCCAGCAAAGCTCTGCTCAGCCTCCTAAGCAGGCTGTCAGGTTTTTTGATAATGTTCTGGCATGTTTTTAGGACCTGCTTTTATTCCAGGAAAGGGGGGGAGGGTGAGAAGGGGGAGAGGGAAGGGAAAATAATAAAAAAAAAAGGAGTATATCTATAGCTAAATCAATCCAGTCCGTGTGTTCTGACCTAGATTCAAGGAGTCTGATCGTTCTGTGCAATAGGTTGTATAAATTCAGAGGCCCAAAGACAGCAGGATCAAGTTTCAGATGAGAAGTCTAGTTGTGCAAGTTTGGCCAAATCCCAGTGCAGGAGCGGGACAGAAACAGAGCAAGAAAGACCCACTGGAAGGAGATGGTGAGAAGCAACAGGGAGCTCGAGAGGGCTCCGACACAGGACCACATTCCTCCCTCTCAAGTTTTCAGTAGGAATTGAACCATTTGTTCACTTATGAAATTAGAAGTGCTCTGTGTTTAGAAAGTTATTTCCTTAATAAAAAATGTGTTCCCCTTAGGCAAAGCTTCAGAAAGCCTCTGCAGCACAGCAAACCAACCTTTAGCAATCTGAAGAATCACCCGCCATTTGCCTCCTTTTTTTTAGCTTTTTTCTTTTTTTTTTCTTTTGGTAGTGTTTTGTTTTCATGATGCACTGAATCATCTCAGCCTCTTGCTCTCTGAAACTTGAGTCAGAGCCTCGCTCGTTCAGAGTAACATTTTAGGTCTTGCAGGTTGCAATGCTGGATTGAACATAGAGCTTCCTGTGTTAGTCAAGGAACTAGAGACTGAAATAAAGCCCTGATCCAAAGCCAGTTGAAATCAGTGGGATTTTTTCCATCAACTACAGTGCTATAGGGAGGAAAATTTCCAACTGGCCTTGGGGTGGGATCATTTTGGGTGACCACATGTGCTGTCTTCTTCTATAAAAGCAGCTCTAAGGGTATGCAAGGCGCAGAGAAGGTTGTGTGTTAGGCTGTGCAACCAGGAAACAGGCGGATGCCAAGTCCCTTTGCTGTCACCTGCCTTCTTTTTCCTTCATAATTTTATCCAGGGGGAACATAGAGAGAGGGATTTTTTGCATTTACCCTTACCAGGTCAGAAGCTGGGTATGGACTTCCTGCTCCCTGGGGACATCAGGGCTCCCCACTGTCCCCAGCCAGGTCCAGCTGGGTCCTCTCCTGCCTCCCACAGTTGTGTTCTGCCCACCAGGCCCACTCTCAGCACCAGTCCCACACTGCCCGTCCCTCCCTACTCCCTTTTTCATGCTGGTTGTGTTTGTTTAATATGATTTCTTTTTTATTCATTTAATTTTTAAAGGAACTTTCCTTCCTATGTATAAGCATCAACTTCACCGCTTTCATTTTCCTTAGGTAAACATGGATATTTTTGCTTGCTTTTTGGCTTCTCTCTGTAAGAGATATTATTTCTCTCTCTTCGAGGAGAATTATTTTGGTTGGAGAGGATTTACAGCCAGATACAGGCACTTCTAGGCAAGGGTGCAGATTTTAAATATGTGAGGGAAAAGAAATATGTCAGTCCTTAAATGTTAGCACAGTTTTTATTTTGAGGGTGAATGGATCACTTCCATGAGTTAGGGACAACTTAATAACTGAAAATAAAACATGTACTCATTCTTCTTTCTTAAAATATATATTACAGTTAATATTTTAAAAGAGAAAAAGGAGCTTGAATGTGAAAATCCCATTCAATTTTATAGGTCCTCAGTCATCGTTCGCTCTTTTGAAAATCCATTCCATCCTTCTGAAGAGGTTTATAGAGTTTAAAAAAATACTCTGTACTTTCCAGTTGTATTTTTCCAGTTGTTGTTTTTTTCTGCTGCAGCTGACAACAAGTTCTTTTTGTTTCAGCAAAAGTTTACCTAACTGCTGGAGATGTGCTATAAAAATGACACGCACTTATTTTCACATTGCATCCTTAGACCACATATAGTGGCCCAGTTAGTTCTTCTCTTGCACTAGTTTCACACTTTTACTATTTTTCTCTTTAGCTTGTGGAGTGGATAGTGAAACTGGGTGTGCAGAAGCAGAGGTATAATTTCCCACCCCATGGTCACTTGAGCACCATGAAAACCTGTTGCACTGGGGCTGCCTTTGACAGTTGTTCCTCAGAAATCAGGAAACGTGCTCAGGGTGCCCCATCGCTGGCAAGGCAGTCCTTGTCAAGGGCTGCTGCTCCTGGGTGGCATTTCACAGGACTGGACCCCTCCTCCATACCTCCTGGTGCCGACTACCCTGGTTCAGCTGCCAGAATTGTTGACTTCATGAGTTTCTGGCTTTCTAATCCTCCATTAGCTCCGTGTCTGTAAGAAGGTAAGCTTCCTTTCCCTAGGAGTGGGGTCTCTCTGCCTGCATCTCTCCAGTGTGCACACCCCATGTTGTGCAGCTCCTTGTGCTTTCTAGTTAGTGGCAGTGAGAAGCTTTTCCTTTTCTTTGTTCTGTTAAATCTCGGCATAAACCCACTGTTACGGCTGAGAAAAGGCTTCTGCAGGAGAGATTTTGGCTTCGCCTCTCTATAGCACAGCATAAGTGGGTCTGTCTGGGGGTTTCACAGCTGCGGGAGGCCAGCACTGCACCAGCCTCAGCCCCATGCCATCGCCAGCCGTTGCTCCAGCCTCCGAGTTTTCGCCCTTTGCCACCCCAAACAAGCCCCAGGGAGAGGGAGCCCACTCCAGCCTCTTCTCTTTGTCTTCTTGTCTCCTGCTGTCAGCTTCTCCAGCAAGAAATGATGAAGATAAATCTTCAGCAGTGCAGCAAATGCAACCACCCTTTATAAGTCGGGTTATTTTTTTTCCTCTTTATACTGAAAAAACGTGTCTCCTCATCTCTTTTTTTGTTAGTTAATGCAGCTTTCTCTTTACCGATTTGGCTGCCTTTCCCCTGCCCTGCGTTCTGTCATTAAGCACAATCTCTGTCAGCCTGCTTCTGGTGAAATTAATGAATTTCTCACAGAACTGTTAATCATAGAAGCTTTGGTCCGTGACATGTGTTATAATTCAATGGGTTTTTAACCTTCGCCCCATTTTGGTAATTGGCAAACGGCATCATTTGGCTTTTATTAAAGTGGAACGCGATGCCATTTCTTTGTTTGCCGCCACACTCTCTGGAAGGGGGACCGGCACCCGGCCCTGCCTCCACGTTGGGAGCCTGCGTGGGGCTCTGAGGCCTTGCTGGCTCCTCTGGGCCTGTGGTTGGGATGGCTCCTGCAGTGGGGTACACTGGGAGCCCCCAGGGCCAAGGGCAGAGCCAGTGCCCCCAGGAGCACTGCCCCTGCCTCTTCTTCCCCACAGCTCACCTGGGGTTGGACCAGGTGTTTTCTGTAAATCTCAAGGGTTGCGTGCACTCCTGACCCTCTCAGTTTAGATTTATTTTTTTGGGGATCACTAATGGGGTTGGATTCAATAGTAACTGTATTGAGGTCGCTGAGGGGACCATAATGGTGGTGAGCCCACTCTTTTGGTCACCCTTGTGAACCAGATTTGAGGGCAAGCATGCAAAAGGAAAGGGCCTGATCCTTCTTCCAGTGGCATGGTCAACATGGCTTCACCAGTCCCCACCTTGCCCCAGGGATTTGTGTAGATTTCTCTTGAGTTTTCCTGTTACTGCAAGAAGACCAATTTATTTCATCTGAAATCCAAATAAGACAAGTTCATTGCCAAGTTTGCAGTTCATACCTTTTTTACTTCTGAAGCTATGAGAAGTAATGTGACTGGCAGCCTTTGCTTTTCCAAATGGTACATCTGTGTGTGGATTAGAGAGAGAGAACCTGCTCTTGTCTTTACAGACCTCCCTACAGACAGAGAGGATAAGCCCACGCTAAGGATACATCTGTTAGAAACACCATCAGAAGGCCACATGTGCATGCGTTATTTGTACGATAATGTAGAATAAAACCTAAGGATGCTTCAGATCTGCAGCCTGGGCTGGTCTATACAGAGGAAAAGGAAGTTTTTCTGATATAAACTAGGCAATGGTTGGAATCATCTCATCCACAAGTGTATGCTGTATGCTTTTATGCTCACCTATGCATATATATGTGTCAGGGCAGTCGCTAAGGAAACAAATAATTAGGGCACTGTGTTAAGATGAGTTCTTGGAAAAGTGCTTGACCCCAGGGTTAAGAAAAAAAATGTTTGGCTGCTGTAAGCTTTTCGAAGGAGGAAGTGCTGGTTTGTTTTTATGTGAGGAAGGAAGAGTTCCACTTAATTGTTACAATTTTCTATAAACATGTTAAAATACAAATGTTTCTAGGATTGTGTCACTAAGACCCCAATTTAGCAAAGCCCTTAGCTATTTGCTTACATCCCCCTGTAGTCAAATCTATCAGTGGGACTTAACCGTGCTTTTGAAGTTAAGCACATATTTAAGTGCCTTGCTGAACTGGGGCCAATATTGGCACAGCAAAATAAAGATTTAGAGGCTAATGACTGAGCTCATTTAGATTAGGGATGGGCAGAATGGATTTGAATAAAGTAAGAACTGGCTCAGAACTTCAGCCTACATGTGAAACTAACTCTGCTCAGGGCTTTTTGCATCATTGAAATGGTCTGCCTTGATCTATGTTTTTAACACAGTGCAGGCAGTGGAAAGTGTGCAAGAAATTCTCTGTTTCTTGCACTCAGCTTGGTGCAAAAATGTTGTTTTAGGGAATCATACATTACTAGAGCAAGAAGAGGAACAGGTGAATCATGAGGTGGATCTAGTAAAATAAGCAATGTTGGAGAATATCCCAGGTACCAGCACTTGATTCTTATCTATCCCAATTAATGATACATGCACTTGCCTAGCTTTTGTCCAGACCAGCTCATAATCTTGCAAGCAATTCCCAGGTGCGTTTGGGGAGTCAGGAAGACTTCAAGTAGGCAGTTTTGATGAAGTCACACAATTTTGATTGCAAGAAAAGTGGGATATGCTGTCCCATGCCAGGAAGCAACATAAGTTATAGAAGTGATTTCATTCTCAGATACTCCATATTGTTTCTGTCCCAAGGAATGCATAGTTTCTGGAACATGTGATGATTAACCACTGTTAAGTGGCAGTACCCATGCAAGAGCTTCTGTAACCCACAGTTCTGTAATATGGATGTGATGGGTTCTTTGTCTAAATTTCCTACTTGGAGATATTCATTTCTCCTTAATTCTGCATTTGCAGAACTCAATTCAGGATCGTGACTTCAAAATTCATTGGGATTTATGGCTGACAGTAGCTGATACCAAATTGGAACCAGTAGCTAGAGAACCAGAAATATTTAAATTGGAAACATTTGGTGGCAGTGGTTGTTTTTTTACAAAAAGTGAATGGTTGTATTGTTTGTCACTGAAGTCATTCATATAGAGTTACAGACAGAGAGAGCTGCCCAGATGATCTGCTAACCGAGGCATAATCTGGAGCCTGGAGGGGGTGGCTAAAAATGTTCCCTGGCCATTTAAGAAGACCACAAGGGGACTTGTAAACAGAAAGAAGAACATCACAATAAGTGTTTCTTAATGCCTTTGTCTGTGGCGTTTCAGTTGTGTAGGACTTTTAAGCCCAGGCTTGTTCATCTGGTGTCCTGATCTGAACTCCAGAAACCGGATTCTTTCTCTCCTTTACGTTGATGGAAATGAAAGGCAATGCCATTTATTGCCGTGATGTTGCTCCAGATTTCCCTTTGTGCAAATTGCACAGGTTTTCCTAGGCTCATCCTTCCCTCTGAAGCCATTCAAGGCTGAATTCAGTGCTACTTCAATGTGTTGCACGCTGGTTCACGTAAGATATTAAATGAAATAGATCTTCTATTATTTAATTTTTCCATGTTTTGCGCAAAAAAAGTTTTCAGATTTTTCATGTTTTGCAATGGCAGTCAAGGTTCACAATATGTGCTTCTGAGAATGGCTTGGCAATGGTGTTCATTTTTTTCCTCAATGAGTCAACTTCCTTGTCTCTGGAGTGCTGGCATGGAAGGAACTCATATGGCAGCTTCACTGTCTGAAAAACGGAGGGGAATGAAATAGTGCTGAGCCGTCATGTGCAGATGGAATTGGGACGTGTAGCGAGGATTCAACGTGGCATCATTCATTGTTTCTGCTCGCCCTCAATATCTTTCTGCAAGAGGAAACCACCTGGGCACTAGGATATACCCTCCACTTGTTCTTCCCCTGCCTTGTTGATGGGCCTATTGATCAGTGAAAAGGGAAATCGATGGCAGTTTAAATGTGTAGGTCAGGCTGTGAGTTGCAGGGACTGGAAAACATGCATGAAACCCTTCATGGGGGGGATCCTACTGTAGGCAGGATAAGCATGCTCTGTGATGAGCATCACTCTTCAGTTGTACTGCTGGTAGACAGTGTGCTACTTGTATACGATGACACTGAGTTGGCCAATGTAGAGGCAGAATTCTTCTTCCTCCGTCCCATCAGCAGCAATATTTTGTGCAAGATGAGAAAATAAGGATCTGTTTGAATGTGGAAGTTATTTATAGCCCATTGAGCTCTGGGGAAGGGCTGCCACTGAACAAGCAACCTTAAATTACAAGCAGTGGGCACTTCCCTTAGAGTGCTAGTCTGGGACAGAAATGAGTTGTAGAAGGACATAATACTGTCGTTTAATCTGATATACAGCCAGGCAGAGACATGTGCAGATGTGCTTCTCGATCAGTAACATGGGAATAACAACACCAGCCCAGGTGTCTCACAAGGGTGTCATGAAAATTAATTAGATAATGTCTGCACAGTGCTTTGAACACAGCAAAACATCAGGTACATGCTAAGTCCTGTGCTTAGTTAAGGTGGACGGGTTTTTGGTGGCTTTAACCTTTTTTTTTTTTCTAGGAGACGGGAATATCTTACTTGAAATCCATTTCAAAATATGTTTATTGATGCATTGCTTTCTCTTCCTTCTATAACTTTTGGTGTTTCAGGTTATTTCCTACCCACATCGATGGTGAATTAAATCAAGATTGACCCTCTTCCGAATTTAACTGTATTTAATTTAAATTTAGTTTTCCTTTCAGCAGAGGCATATCACTTTGTAGGAATCTTTAGCCCCAGAAACTTTGCCTCTAATCCAGCAAAACATCTTTGCACATGCTGTAAGACTCTCAGCGTTTTCATTGCCCTTTAGCTAGGGGACTGTCCCCACACTCACATTTGACCATGTGCTATAATGTTTGACTCCGGTCATCAGAAGCGGTGAAAAACTTTGTGTCTACTAGACATCTCTGTGTCTACAAAAATAAAACCAAAACCTCTTTTTACAAGTTATGCTAAACGTTAGAATAATTCACTGTAGGGAGAGCAGTGAGTTTCTATCCAGGGAAACATTTTATGGATGGCAGGACAGCAGCCGGAGAGATCTGAAATGACAGCATGCTGCTGAGCTTGATAAGAGCTTATCAACACAGCTACACAACTGATGTTTGGTGTTCCTCGTGAAGTGGAATAAAATGAATGTGTTGATTGCTATCGAATTTCTCAAAGATAAGAGAAACCCGTCCTCACACGTACACACATGCACACACACTTATCACTAGCAATATCAGGCACTCCTGAATTCAGCAGAGGTTTTAAATTGGATGGGGCATAAGGACTGCTCTTGGAGGGAGATTGCTCTCATGGGATGGACACATGCATGTTGGTACAGGAGTAGGAGGGCCACAGTGCTGTTGTTCGTGTTGTTTCTCCCTGTGAATATTGCAGAACAGAAAGTAATTCTGCAGACTTGGCAGGCTCTTCCCTTTTGCCACAAGACCCGTAATTTGCTTTCATTGTCATCACTGTTACCACTGTCCCAGTTCTTCCCAAGACATAGCTAAAGGGTGTGCTCGTTGGTGATGAGCACTTGGCTGACCCGCAGTCGGTGTGCGATCCATTTACCTGCTGCCTGGCAAGTGACGGCATTGTCAGTCAGACCAGCTCTCTTTCTCAATGAATTACAGGAACTGAATTCAAATGCCACTTCTTGTCTCCCATCCAGCTGTGTCCACTACTCCTGCGAAGCCACCGACTGCCAAAAGCTGGAGATTGAGAACGCGCTGCTGAACTGCACCGGTGGCGGGTGGTATGATGGTGCCCAGTGCAACGTGAGCTGCAAGACGGGCTACATTTTGCAAGTCCAGCGGGACGATGATCTCAGCAAGAGCCAGGTTTGTCCTGCTGGTTTTGTATGACCCGCAAAAGAGGGATGAGCAAATGGGGGTGGAGAAGTGGAGAAATAACCCAGCCTAAAGCCCAAAATCTCAGCTCAGCCTTGGGACAGGACCTTATCCAAATATTTTGTTTCAGAATAGGAGCCGTCTGACTATGGAACGAGGTACTGATAGTCAGAAAATCTTACGTGTTGCCCTAACCTAAAGATTTTCAACCCAAAATGTTTAAATGTGTGTTTAGGCCTTCTCCTAGCTCACTGGCTCTACCCAGCCAAACAGGGTTTCTTGGGTTGTTTTTTTGGAGATGTGGTGTTTGTTTTTTACACAACCAGTTTCTGGGCAAAGTTCCTCATGTTTATTCCTAGTGTTTGGGCTAATGATATCTTAACTCCTTTGCAGCACTGCAGTCCATCTGCTTCCAGCCATACTCTGACACTGCAGAAATGCATGATATCCCCAGGGGGAGAAGAGTCTAAACTATTTTTCTTCCAACCAAAGCATCAAAAACCCACCCAGTGACTTGGGTTGTGTTACCTGTCTTACCTACCCTATGCAATAATAACCCATTCCCACTAATGCAGCCTGTCCTGTTGCAGAGAATGGGACATGCAGGAGAACTACAAATTTCCTTAAACATTGAGAAAATGTGTGTCCTTTGCCCTCAGAGAGGTGGACAGAGAGTGCACATAGCGTGGTCCAGCCTCAGCATGCTGCTTGGAGGGAAGTGCACGGGATATGGGGGTGTGCTGAAGGCACCCCAGTTTGTACTTTCTGCTCTAGCAGTGCTGGCTCGTGTCAGGACAGGGTGGTGGTGGCCTCCACCGGCACCTTTCTGCCTGTTTTCGGGGCAGCGTGCACATCTGGGGCTGGGGGCAGGCAGGCACTCTCAGCAGCCTGTCTGTATTTGTGAAATATTGTGTTCTTCATGAGCTCGCAGAGGGGGGAGACAGAGAGGAGGGGAATGAGTCAGCCCTTTCAACTCAATTACAAAACAAATACAGGACCCCACGAGCTGGGCCTCTTCCATCCTAATTGGCATCAGCACCAGAACCCCAGCTCCAGCTGAGCATTTTTACAGAACAGAAAACAAGTTCTCAAACGAGCCTGAATGGCTGAACCAGGAAATAGTTGGAAGGGAGCTGTACATTGAGCACACAGGAATCCAAACCCAAATAAAACAGCCTAAACATGTTTCACCAGCGCTCTGTTATTTAAACGCAAAAAGTACCTTTGGGGGAAGCTCAGCCAACTGTATTTGGTTTTGCTCAGAGAAGTTGGGTTTCAGAGCCTTGATCAGATTCATATGACAGGAGTGGAGGATTTTAGCACCCCCAGCTAATGTGATTCACTGCCTATTACAGCATGCTTCCTCTCATCCTGATCTACTATTGCACTTCTTGTCAACTTTTTTTTTTTTTTTCTCCCAATAAGAACTGTGAGGCCTATGGATTTGTTTGCTCTGTGCTGTGCAGGGAAGGAGCGAAGCATCTTAAAAATATCCATGGTCAGCAGAGCACTTCAAACACGCGCTTTAGGAGTTTATGCATGTGCTTCAGAGATTTGTTGAATAGGAAAGGACAGTTTCTTTCAATATCATCCAGTTTAATTTCTTTGTGTCAGGTGCTTTTAGCCAGAACCTGTGGAACATGCATGCAGGAAATGAATTATCTGAGCAAGTCTGGAATCCATGGTTTGGATTCCTTGTATTGCATTGTACTGAATTACATTGTGCTCCTTCCACAAATGCTTCCCAGCTTCAGGTCTTCTGAACAGAAGCGTTTGGAGATGAGCTAGGACATGTAGATTGTTATCTGTGGTCAGAGGGACTTCATTCTGTGATTGAGGAGCTTTGCACAAAGCTGTTGGTTGTTTCACTGCTGTCATTCTGGTGGATATTTGTCTTGATTGACTGATTTGAGGGACTAGAGCTACTTTTTTCTCACTTAACTCACAGTGCAGAGGGCTGCACGAGGAGGATGAAGGAAAGTGGCTTTGCACATGCTGATGTTTCACACTCTTGGGTAGGAAGGGGACTGAAGAGAGGTGCAAGGTCTCAAAGAGCAGGCTGAATATCAGTGGCCCATGACCACTACATGTTGGTGAGGATGACTTACACACCAGTGAATATGCCCTGGTTTAGCATCTGAACCACATTTGTCTTTTGTGTTTCACTGGAAGGCAGAGAAAAAAGATGAACAGAGAATTAAAAGCAAACTTTTCAAAAGCACCTCAGAGATGTAGGGGCACAAGTCACATTTCAAATCAGGCTTTTACATCTAAGGTTTTTTTGAAAATCATCCTGACAGTTCCTGCACTTTTTGGCCTCTGTCTCTTCTTGAAGCCACCATTTTAATAAGTCTTAGGTCAAAAACTTCATTCATCTTTGCTCTCTGAGAAGTTCCTGTTCCCAATCCTGTTAAACTCCATAAAATCACCAAACCCTAAAAACATCAGCACCATGTGCAGGAGAAGCTGTTTGCTCTTTTTTTTTCTTTGGAAAAAAAAAAAAAAAAAAAAAAAAAAAAAAAAAAAAAAAAAAGCAGAGCTGTTTACTCTCTCTTGGGCTCTCTCTCATCATCATTTAGGGACTTAAGCAACAAAAAAAAAATGGGCTTGCATATTGATGGGGCCAAAGCCATCATGTATCTTTTTTCACAAAGAAGATCTCGGGATGTTTTCATTTTCCCCCAATGTCCTCCCACCCCCCTGACAACTCCATTGCTCTTTCTTCTTTTCTCCCCCGTTCCCCCTTTGTCTTTCATTGCCTTCCTCCCCCTTGTCCTTCACTGAAAGCCCTGCTCATTCAGTTACTTGTTGTCATCTCTCCTTGAAGCTACCACCACTGCTGCTCTGGTCAAGAGGTGTTATTTAAAACCCAGCAGCTCCCTAATGTTGTGCAAAGGCATCATCAATCATGCCAGGAAAAGAAAGCACGGCTCATGTGGGTTCAATTAGAGGCACAGTAGTGGGCAGAAGTGGAAGAATACTTAGAGGGGAGGGCACAGCTGTTCATTTTTAAGGAGAGGAAACTTCACACGTGAAGCATCGCTTGAAGAAGGAGCCGACTGGGATCTTGGGCAGCAGGAAGGAGACATGAATTCTCCCAAGCTGTTAAAAGTCCCAAGAAACAAATCTTTCTGACACCAGATTTGTTAAAGTTTGCATCCTCTTCACTGTATTGCTCACTTTATCTTTTTTTTTTTTTTTTTCTTTTCTCCTTCTCGTCCGCCCTCCCTCCTTGCGTAAGCCTCTTTTGGAAGGCAGGACATGAAGGGAAGCGGTTACTGTGATGCCAGTCAAAGCAGCACAAAGTGCCCAAAGTGACAGCTAATAAACCAGATGAGAAAACCAAGTGCTTCGTGTGGACTCCTGTGAGCTGGGTGACCTTGTCAGATCAGACAGGCGAAACAGGCACGTGCCCGCTCAGGCTTTGGATAGGAGATCTGCAAAGGCAGGCGCAGATGCTGCCACAAAGTCCCGATGCTAGATCCGAAGGCAGAGCTGCTCAGGCTGAGTTAATTGGAAATACCCCACGGTCTGGTGAGGTGCTGGGGTGAGCTGAGTCCTGCACAGCAGCCTGGGGCCCTGCACCCGGGCACTGCAATGAGCCCACCCTCAGGTGGGACACTGCAAGAAGGAGAAGCTGTAAGGTGGTGTGATCTGCAATAATTTCTGTTGTCCTCTGCACTAAAGGCTTTAGTCCTCTGCATTGTGGGGAAGCCGGCTCTGTTATGTTCCCCTGCAGAAATGCATGCGCTCCTGTTCCTTGAAGTTGTGCTGCTGAGTGATAGACGTGTTCTAAAATGTTTCATTATTATGTCTGACCTTGAAAACCTCAGCTTCCATCATACAAGTGTGGAGCAAATTACCGGAAAAAGCAGAGAAGCCAGGGTCTTACCCACATGGACTCTGCGTCTCTGTGGGGGAATGGCCCTGCCGGTGTATCAGGAAGAGGAAAAGCCATGTGGGTCTGGAAGAAGGTGACTCTTCCAGTCTAGTTAGTGGTTTTATTGGGAAAGTACCATGGAGAGGAAAAAAAAAAAAGTTGAAAATGGAGTGGAGGAGAGTAATTTATTTTTTTTTCATATCATGGTCTAGAACAGTGGCAGAAATAAAGTGCAGCGTGGTATAGCTGTAACAAGGGATCCCTTCCAAGGAGGGTGGCCCCAGACACGCTGCATTTCCAGCAGGCTGTCAGCTAACAAAGACCATGCCCTCCCAAGTGTTAGCTTGGGCTAAGCATTCTTGCCCATTTTCTGTAAGGTGTGGCTGTCATGCACGGATATTGCTTCTGTTTCAATTTTTGAATTATAGTCTGGATTCTGAACTTGAGCTGTTTATTTGGTTTGCTGTAGAGCAGCCTCTGATGTGTAACCCTGTCATTAGGGAAACTCCCTTCTGCACCATACTGTGCTTCAGCAACTGGTATCAGCTAGAAGGAGCAATCATTTATTCCTAAACTAGATCACACCAAGACTAATAAGTGAATTCTTGGAGTTGAAGCTCCTGTGCCCGGAGTGGAGCCAGCATGCAGCAGGATACAATGCAAGACCCACATCTTTTCCTTAATGTTTGCATAGCCCCTGTCATCAATAGCTTGGTTATGTTTTAACCTCCTGCTGTTGAGGTACCCAGCAGCCACAGTGCTGGAGCTCTGGTCGATGACAGCATCTGCTAAGGGAAATGGAGGCTTTGCTGTATCCTGGAGCAGCCCAGCCTGGAGTGCAAATGTGGTGGTGATGCCGCTATGTGTATGAATTATGAAGACATGGAAATATGCTCTCACCCTTTCTCCTGTGGCCATCAGAATTGCACAGTGACTTCCTGGAAGCACAGGCATCTTCAAGCCATCATCTATCTACAGCATACGTATTTTTTAACTGTGCAAATGATCTGATGAACAAAGAATTAGTAGCTAGCGGGGAGCAAAATGGCGGGGAATGAGAATGTGGAGTGTCACTTCACCTGAGCTCTCTGTGAATCCCCAAATGTGCTACTCTAAATTTGTAGAAAAGACACTTTTTCCATCATCAGTACTCCCTGTTTAAATAAACTGCATGGTCTAGAAAAGGGGTTTTGTGCCCACTTGGGAAGTGTCCAGTTTCTCAGCTCTGGGACTGCTTTTTCCATTCTGAATGCAACCATATATCAAAGGGAGACAGGTCTGAACTTCTGTTGAAACCATTAGGGTGTTTTTGCAAAAAGGGAATCCAGGTCTCTTTGATGTGTGCTAGAAAAATTCCCCTTCCTTTTATAAAGCTAGATCAATGGTTGGCGGTGCAAATCTCCTGTGAGCGTACCAGCCCTGAATAAAATATTCCCTGGGGGCAGAGGAGTGCTGCTGTATGACTTGGTCAGATTCCTTGCCGGTATCTTCCCCTTCCACAATATCTTGTGTTTGGGTTTCTCACATTTCTCTTTCTGCTGTCTTTCTTTTTATTCTGGTATGGGGGGAAGAGTCCTGTGTTCAGATTCTTCACCTCTAATCTGTAATCATTTTTCCTTTTTTAATCAGAAAGTGGATGTGTTGTTTATTCTGTTCTCTTTGCCAGCATCTGTCTGTCCTTCAGTCACCCAGTAAATTCTTTGTCTTAGCCTCGGACAGGTGGCTCCTTTGCCCCCCGCCCTCCTACCCCACTTCTGACTCTTTCTCTCCTCCTAGCACATCAGGATTTCAGTCTGTAGCACTGTTTGGATTGTTCCTCAAATCCAGAGAAGTGTAGCTTCTGTGTAGCTATTCCAGTATTAGGGCATTAGGGAAGTCAGAGCACAGGTGCTAATTCTTTATTTGACCTCTTATAAAGAGTTTCTGGACCAAATGCCAGGTGAACGTATGGGCAGGATGCTTTGGACTCTGTCCATTGAAAAATCCTCCAGGAAAAGGTCTGTCTCTCAAGCGTGCGTGTCCCTGGTGCCAGCACAGCAGGGCCCTGGTTCCCTTTGTGGGCCGAGGCCCAGGCCTCCTCCCAGGGGCTGCTGACACCTCGGGAGGGCCTCAGACACGAGTCCCAACCGGTTTCACACCAGGTTGGCTTTCATTTCATTTCAAACCCCAGGGTGAATTCAACATCTCAGAAATACATGGGGGCTGCTCAGGGTGACTGTGTCATGCCGAAGGCGGAGAGGATCGGGGACAGCTGTCAGCTCCAAATGGCTCCGGCTCGCACACGCCTCTCCGGTCATGGGGCAGAGCAGTAGGCTCCGTGGCTCGTCCCAGGAGGCGATGCAGACAAGAGTTCAGATTATTTGTAGTGCTTTTTACATTGAAGCACTCTGATCCTTCACCCTGCTGGTGGCAGTAATGCATACTGGTTCTCTGACACTGTTTCGTGTGTGGCCTCAATGTTTTTAGTAGCTGCTGTCCACATAATGATGGTGGTCATCAGGTTTCAGTTTGCTTGACTTGTGAGACACAAAAATAACGGTTGTTACTAGGTTTAAAGCAGTTTTGATCTCTCCTTCGCTGGCTGTGGTGGCTGTAGTCTTGTGTCTACTTCCAGATGGAGTCCAGCGTCACCATGACTTGCACAGATGGGAAGTGGAACAAGCAGGTGACCTGCGAGCCTGTGGACTGTGGTGTCCCAGACCAGTACCATGTCTACCCAGCCACCTTCAACTGCAGCGAGGGGACCACCTTTGGCAAGAAATGCTCCTTCACTTGCCGACCTCCTGCTCTTCTGAAAGGTATCAGGGGTGTCCGTGCAGCAAGCTGGGGATAGCTGCACAGCTAACAGACTGCTGCAAGTAATACATGTTACTATTGCTGTTGTTTTAGAATTATTCATGATATTTTAACTATGAAGAATTATGAGAGTCTAGGGAAGGTTTATTTATATTAGAAGCTAAGTTCCTTTGCATCTCTCTTATTACCTTCCTCTGACCTTTGCTTGATCACGGCTGGCTAGGCAGGAACCATACTGAATATTACTTCCATACAACCAAAACATGGAAAAGTCATGGGGATAAATCATATTGAGCTCTCTCATCCTTTTTTATGCCTTCTCTGTTTTCTGTGCATGTCTCCCTTCCATGCCTCCTCCATGTATTTGGGAAGGTGGGAGAAGACTGGACAATCCCATGTCTCAGTCGCAGTCTCCCATCATTGCTTTTCCTAACCCACCCATCACCTCTCCCCTTTTCCACACTTGTCTTGCTCTACCTCTGACCTTTCTCTTCTCTTCCTGTTTAGGAGTCTCTACAAGTTTTATTTCTTGAAAATAACATAACTCTGCTGCATTCTTTCCTTTTCCCCTCCATCTCCTTCCCTGCTATTTTTCTGGTAGCATCCCCATCATCTTCTCAGCACCATCCACTCTTTCTCTTACTGTCACATTACCCTTTTTAATCTGGTCCTCGGGAAGCACAAAAAGATATCATAGTTAATTTGAAGGAACATTAGAGCCAAATTAATCTGTCACCTCACACTGGAGTAATCTTAACAGCTGTTGTTGACTCAGGTACAATTGCTGTATAAACTCATTTTCTAAATGTGGTATCACATCTTCTGCTAAAATTCTCAGCAAATCTCAGAAGAGCCATGTGAAGTATTCCACATTTCAGTGAAAGGATATGTTGATTTCTTCATATATAACCAAATTGCTCAATTCTTTTAATTCAGACTTGGGAGGTTAACCACAAATAGCCAACCCACAGTGAAAGCTAAGACTGTTCAAAGGGGAGATTTTTATCAAAGAATTCCCTTTTTCTGTTTATACACTCAGAGGGTCATCTTCAACAGGGATGCTGTTTTTCATTGGAAATAGCTGGATTGATATTTATTTATTTATTTATAAGAGGGGAGTGAAAACAATTATCATAGAATCATAGAATGGTCTGGTTTGGAAGAGACCTTAAAGATCATCTAATTCCAACCCCCCTGTCATGGACAGGGACACCTTCCACTAGATTAACTGATGCTAATCAATTTGGAGGAATGTAAAATTACCCCCAGCAGATGAATGGCAATTTTCATGCAGAGCATCAGAGGGTAAAACAAGCCATGACCAACAAGAGCTTCAGCTGGTGATGCTGGCAGGGGTAGCTGGAAAGCTTATGACTAGCCCAAAGTAAGGGGGTGCAGCTCATTTGTTTAGCATCACTTCACTTTTGTCCAGACACTCTGTGAGTTGTAAGCTAAAGGCACCATTTGGTGTATTCCATCAGTGATGACTAATAGATATTGCCACTAAACTTCTGGAAAATGGTGTTCGGATGACTCATGCCTAATTCAATCACTGACGTCATGACAGCCACTGTTGGTAATGTCACAGCTTATCACATTGCAGTGGCGGTATGATATCACCACGGCTGGTCTGCAGAGCTGCTGCATGAGTCAGAGCAGAGGAGCATGCTGGTGCTCTAGAAAAAGAGCTCCCTTCTGCACAAAATACCTCTGCAATCATCTGCAACTGGGGAGGGGAGGGAGAAAGCCAGGACTGATTTAATGAAACTTCTCTTATCTTTGTGGATAGGGCAGGAGGGCTCCTCTACATACCTTCCTGAGCCCTCCAGAGCCTTTTGTTTTCGTCTTCTTTGAATTCCAGCATCAATGTCCCAGCTCTCTTCCTTCTTTCTCAAAGAGATGGAATTGCTCTGGGGCTAGCAGTTTGTCGGTATTATTTTGGATAACACTGAAGTTGGCTGACTGCTGAAAATATGCCTTGTGGGTTGAGAAGAGTTCCTGCAGCAATGCTCAAGGATTTCAATAGAGTATTAGGGATTTTTGAAGGGTTAGTGGCTCATAGCGGTGTTTTGTTTCTTAGGAAAAGCTTATTCCTTTTTAACATACAGTATAAAATAACAAAGAATACAAAATACACTGAGAGTAGGCTACTTTTAGCTTACCCTTCTGAAGTCAACTAGGTCATAGCAGAGGCAAATAGATCTATTGTACCTTTTACCTTTGAGGTGCTGGTCAAGAAAGCTTCCTAAGGAAAACGAGTCTCTAATGAGTATTATGAATCATATTTATCACAGTAGTTCCCACGGACTGAGAGTCCCCAGCTGAGAACATCTCCTCATTGTGTTGGAGTAGTGACTTTAATATTAACAGATGCTGCTCCAAAAGGCTCAAAATTGAAGTAAGAGGGAGAGATTCAGGGAAGGGATATAACACAGAAGCAGTGTGAAGAATGGATTGGTACCAAACACTGTCTTAACGTGGATATCTCTATGGCTTCAGAGAGGAGGGCATTGATGTATGAAACAAGCTTTCTTTCAGAGAAGAACAAAATAAGGAACAAATTAAAAACAAAAACAAAACACACACACAAAATACAAAGCTAGTGAGGTTTCACTTATGCTATAGCATTTCCTGAAATAAACACTGTCTTCCTATTGTCTCCTGAAAAAAAAAAAAAAAAAAGAAGAAAAAAAAAGAAAAGAAAAAGAGTCCTTAATGATTTAAGTCCATCAAACACCATCATCTAGAAAAAAAAATATACAGGACATACACAGTTAAATTTGTCAAGCCAACTGAGGTGGTTGTTGATACATTATGGGTGTAATGACACTTGTGGAAAAAAAAAAAACACCACCACAACAGCCAGTCCTGCTGAATGTTATGTTGCTCACTGTCCTTCTCAGGAAACAACAGCAACTTGACCTGCATGGAGGATGGGCTGTGGTCCTTTCCAGAAGCCCTGTGCGAGCTGATGTGTCGAGCACCCTCCATCGTCCCTAATGCAGATCTCCAGACTACTCGTTGCCGGGAAGATAAGCACAAAGTGGGCTCATTTTGCAAGTACAAATGCAAACCAGGTTACCATGTCCCTGGATCCTCCAGAAAAGCAAGGAAGTACGTACAATAGTAATGCCATGCAGTCAGCATGATTCAGAAAGGCATGGGTTAAAAAGATTTTAGGAAAGGGATGGGCTGTTTCTAACAGAGAATACCACTGAATGCTGCCTTCATGCAGATAGCTGTGCATATCAAGGGGATATAGGCACCTAACTCCCTTAGGCTCCTTTGAAAATTGTAGCCAGTGTTCAAAAAACAGACCTTACCTTAGAAATCGCCTTTGATATGCAGCCTGGGGAGTCCCCTTTGAAACTCTGTGGGAAGGGGTTAGTGGTGTTATATACTTTTGACTCTGCACAAACCCACTTCAAACCAACCACAGTCCACAAGCCTGGGAAGTGGCATTTTGGGGAGACATGTCCAAGGCCAAAAGAGTTGAGTTTAGGCTGGATGGCTGAATGTTAGCTTTGCAAATAATCGTTATTTTTTCTCAGAGACCTCATGACGCAGATTCACAACTTGTTCCCCAAGTGTTAAAAGCTCAAGCACACCCATCCCCTGCAACCTGCTAGCAGAGCTCAGAGACTCTTGGCTGACTCAGCCACTCACTAAATGGTCTTGTTTTTTTTTTCTGCACGGAAAGGCGAGCCTTTAAGATCCAGTGCACACAAGACGGCACGTGGCTGCCAGGCGCTTGCGTGCCCGTTACCTGCGACCCTCCACCATCCAAGTTTCACGGGCTCTACCAGTGTTCCAACGGCTTCCAGTTCAACAGCGAGTGCAGGATCAAGTGTGAAGACGATGACAATCAGTCGGTGAGTCTCTTATCCAGACCATCTCAGCCCATAAAGGTGTGTTTTTATCTTATGTTCCCTAAGGACTTTGATCTTGGAGGGACCAAATGCCATAACTCCCTTGAGCTCTTGTGAGACCAGAAACAGAGAGATGGAGAAGGGAAATATGTAATTAAAGTAGAAAAAGAGAGAGACTTCGAAGAGCCTGGAAATATCATTTTTATGACTATAGTAGTGGTATTAACTATTACCCATAGCGGACTAGCAATGAGTGACATTGTTTTCTAGACAAGTAAGTAGCTGAAAAATCTGTGTCAGTGGCTCTCTGATCTAGGTAGGCATTATCAAATATGGTTTCTGGCCTTATATTAGTACAGGAGGAAATAAAGAGTAATGAGTGAAAGAAGGATATGAGTTACATCCACTCATCCTGTTTGCTCTTTCTGTTTTACCTTGCTTTTCTCTCCATTTCTTTTTCCCTTTATCACCATGTGTATGCCATAGATCGTTTATAGGGATTATCACTATTCAAGTGAACTGTCTGTAAACTTCCATGGTTTTTGTGGCTGCAAAGGTGTGACAAGGCATCAGAGGTCAGATCCTTATCCAGCATAAATCAGCATGTTGCCTTTGACTTCATAGGAGCTGTGTTCACTGATACGAGAAGGTCTGGTCTTTAATATAATGTTTGAAATGTTTAGTTTACCTCACCAGAGGTAATTATAGTTTGTGAGATGAGTAACTTCTCCCAGAAGTGCTACTGCTTAATACATTTGGGAAGAGAAAGTGGGGATGTGGAAGCTGCTGTTACTATACACACTGCAGAGAACAGAGCACTCTGTCAAAGGTCTTTTAATATTAGTCCTGTTTCTGAGAACATCTGAAAAAGGGATCAGACCTTCCATAGTGCCAGTGATTGGAAAAACACCTCTGATACCTGCTCCAAATGTTAAAATGCACAACTACAGAAGAAACAGCGCTGAGGCTTCTGAGACGGGAAAACTGCACTTGCTGCCCCTGTTCCCTGCAAAGTTGTCCTTCCCACTTCATGGAGATGGGAGGTAGAGCCTGGGGTTTTGTATCAGAGCACCTGAAGATCTGTTTTTATAAGTCTTATGTGAAGCTTCAAGACTTGTGAAGTGCACACATGGGTGCAATTTGGGTGAGAAGCTCAGGGATATGGTATCTGTGGCTTTGTGCGCTTGGTCAAACCATCAGTGCCAGTGCAGGGAAACCAGGGCCATGAGGGACAACAGGTATGAGAGCTTTATGTTTGCTTTTAAAGGAGCTGGATGTGAAGAGAGGCAGGCAGTGGAATCAGGGTTACAGCAACAATTAAGTGAGTTGTGGAAAGTGAGAGATACAGCTACGTCTCCATTCTTTGAAGGGAAGATTGTAGTGACTTTTCAGCTGTTAAAGCACCTTGAGCAAAGAAGCAGGTAACATCCTGAGAAGGGGATTTGCAGAGAAAGGTATTTCCAGATATCCCAGAAAATAGACAGAAAAAGAGGAAGAACTCCTGGCACAAGGCAAAACCACTTGAGAGGTGTTAATTATTTAAGGATTAAACCCCACTAAGTCTCTCTCAGCTATATAAGGTGATAATGCACGTTGCATCCAAGCAAGAAACCCAGCAGGGATTTTCACAAGAGATTTTGCAGGTCAGGGAATGATGGACAGGATGTTACTATAGCAATGGATATCCTGGGATCTCTGAGTACATTGCAGAAACTACACAATAGTACCCTCAAACACAGCCAACTCTGGCAACATAAATCAGGTTTTATGGCTCACCTTTAGAACACTGGCATGCAAATTGCAATGGAAGTGCACCACACTTGCTAAAACAGCAAATTGTGCTCAATTATCACTTAGCAATCTCTTCCTGAATTTGTCACCATGCTGAAAGATCATTACTCAGCTCTGCATATGGCATCTCTTAATCACCAGGAGCATAATGGTCATTTAAGCAGGTGCCTCCCCCAGCACCCAGAGCAAGGGCCTTCCATTTCTGAATATTGCACACAAATCGTGTAAACGGTCAGATCTAAATTAATCAGTTTCTGCAAAACTGGCCCTTAGCTGAGTCACCAAACTGGATCACACCCTGAGTCCATCTGGTCCATTATCCTTTCATATGATTTTCTTATTACTCCTGGCAATGGCCAGATGTCTAGAGAAGGGGATGCAGGTCCCACACAGTATGCCAATAAGACCACTTTGTATCTCACTAAATATTATGTTCATCAACAAAGCTGAGCAAAAAAAGGCATTAAGATATCAAATATAATAGTAACACCAAAGGCTGTGCAATTGTGCACACCTGCACCGGGGACTTGTCCAGATCCCTTTGCTACAAGGGGTGTGGGACCTAGGGAAGAGCTCCCAAGACTCAAGCATCCCTGCTGGGATTGGGATCCCAGCATAGACAGCACACTGAAATATCCCCAAAGACATCTAGCACAGTCTTCTAGAATAGGGTGGGTAGGTTGCAGGCAACATGCCTGGTATGTATAATGGGCAAGGAGAAGCAGAGATCCTGTCTGGTTCTCCCACTGAGCAGGGTCACCGTGGGAGGCTTGGAGCCAAGCCACCCCAGGCATCCTCCTGTTGATTGTCCCACATCACCCCGTGGCAGTTAGGCTCGCAGATCCTGCCGAACAGCTTGCGCAGAAATCCCCAATGCTATGTGGATAGATCTGACAAAAGATTGCCTGTGCACTCCTTTGTTGTTTCTAAAGGGCATGATATTTCCCCTTGGACTTTGGTATTCACTCTTCAGTATCGTACAGAAAATCTTTGCTATAAGAGAAATGTCATATTCCATTCCTTGCCCATTCCCACACCAGAGGGTTTTTTTTCTCCTTTCCACCTGCCTCTGTGCATATCTGCCTCAGCCTCTTCATTCGCTGTCATTCAAGGCAGCCAAGCTCTAAAGAGCATGTTCTGCCCTGCTGAGCATCCCTGCTCGTGTCCTGCTTCCCTTCCTCCTTCAGCTGGCCATTGGGGATTCTTTCTTTTCTGAGACAAAGATGATGCAACTAGGTACAAAATGGAAGAGGGAAAAGGTGGTCTGCAGTCAACACAGACCTCTCAATGGGAAGAAAGAGGGCAGATGGGGTGCATGCACCTTTACTGCAGCTGTATTGTGTCCTTTTTAAGGTAGAGACCGTGAAAGAGACTTGTAAAGACATCACATTGCACAGAAGAGGAATGTGTGCATGTGGCACAGGCTTCCTTTTATTTATTGCCTTCTTGCCCACCAGGGCTGGCAGTCCCATCCAGGGCCTGTCCCTGCTCCAGAGCTTTGCTCCCACTTTGACTCTGCCCGCTTCTCCCTTCCCAGCCTGTTTGCTGTCCTTGCTGTCATTTTTGTGACCATCCTTGCTATCTCCTTCTCTTGTTCCCAGGGCCGTGGAAGCAACGTGATTCATTGCCGGAAGGATGGCACCTGGAGCGGCTCCTTTCATCTCTGCAGGGAAATGCAGGGCCAGTGCGCCCTGCCCACGCAGCTCAACAGCCACCTGAAGCTGCAGTGCTCCGGCGGCTATGGCATAGGTCTGTGAGCATCAGCAGTGAAGGGGATGAGGAAGAGGATGGGATTGAGAGGGAGGAAGAAAGGAGTCTGCAGTCCTTTGAGTCACCTTCTCCTATGGACCTGTTCGCCTGAGTGAGAGGCTGCTATGTGTGGATTTATAGGGAGCTGCTTTTAGGAAGGATGATGCTGTAGAGGCTGGGAGACACATAATGTGCTGACTGCCTGCCCTTTCTGGCATTTCGAGTTTCACTGTGTCCTTTCTTGGTCAGCTGGTTTTAAGGGGCAGCCAGCAAGCCAGACTGCACCAAAGACAGATCCAGTCCTAAAATAAGGGGAGATTTTGCACCTCAGTTTGCTCTTACAGTTTTGTAATGTCCCCCTCCTTCAATCCCACATACACACACACACCTCAGTTGCCAAAAGGCAGGATGCTGGCAGGGAAGCACAGCAGCAGGATCATTCACATCTCTCCAGAAAGAATACGAGACCAGCTGAGCATCCCTTTGGTATGGCTGTTTTGTAGGAGCTCGTTTAAGGATGTTTTGCCCTTCTACCTGGGGTGTCTGGTCACTCTGCAGGGGGTGTTGAGTTTTGGGGTACTTTCTGAGCTCAGCTTCGCTTTGTGTCACCCAGGCATACTTTCTATACTGCAAACACACAAAATTGGATTTTCAGCCCCTATTTTTAAAGTCTCCCTGCTGCACGGGTTGCAATGGGAGCTGCACAGGCTGCAGCCCCTCCAGACCCCTTCCTGCAGCCCCCCACCAGGCCCCCTACCCCCCTCTGCCCCTTTGAACTTGGAGAAATTCCCTCGTTTTGTGGCTCCCTCATTATATCGCAGCCATGTGAGGGACCACGAGCCGCCTTGTGTTCCCTCCCTGGGGAGGAGAACACAACCTGGATGAGATCACCGCTCTGTAACGATGCCAATTACAGATCATATATCAAAACAATTCCGACCCGCTCTTCGCCGTCAGTGTAAATAGTGCGGCAGAGCATGGGAGAGCGAGCAGCAAGCAGGCTGCGGCGACTCTTAATGTGGCAAGGCGTTTTACCCTTGAGATGAGGTTACCTGCCTGAGCCGGGCAGGGCTTTACAAAGGGAGAAATTGGGATTTCTGGCCTGGAGAGAGGAGTTTGGAGCTGGGAGCAGGAGGGCCTGCAGCTGCCTAGGCAGTGGGCTCTTGCCTTCCCTCCATCCTCTCCCAGCCCCACCAGCTTGGCTGCAGGTGCCATGCCCAGATGCGAGGTCTGGAGGACCTGGTCCTGGGACAAGGCCATGCAGCCATCCTGCAGGCAAGGGGATCATGGGCTGGATCCTCCTGGAGAGCACGAGGAACAGCTCACAGAGGGCACAGCGGCCGTTGGCTTGTATCCTCAGCAGATGGAGACATACCACACACTTTGTTAGGCTCACCCAGCACCACCTTTCGGGATCAGGTTGTTGGGGTTTTCTTCTCTTTTTGGTGTTTTCAGGAGCCTGATCAATGGCCTTCCAAGAAGGCGTGCTCCTTCCACTTGCTTGCAGTAGGTCTTCAGGCACTTGTCAATGGGGCCATGGAGCTGCTACCGCGTGCACTAGAGAAGCAAAACAAACCCCAGGCGCTACCAGAGCCTCCCTGGCCAAGCAGGGTCTGCTTTGCTCCCGCTGACTCCTCCACGAGGGAGGATGCGAGAAGGCAGAAGCAGGTGCGGGAAATAATAGCATCCAGGCGTGGTCACTGTGAATCCCACACACCTTCGGTAATTCCTCAGACACCTAATCTGCCCTTCCAGGCTGAGGTGTGTGTTGAGCCAAAGGTTCAGCTCTCCAAACCAGCCCGGAGATTAATTCCTCCCCCAGCGCTGATTGGAGTGCAGAAATCCTAATGACATGTTTGCAGCAGCTGTGCCATTCAAGAGTGATTTTCCAGGGGGGAAATGGTAATGGTCCAACACACTAGGGCTTACGGTTGTGTCACCACAGGGCTCTGGGATATTGCCGCAGAGTATCTCAGCATGTTTTAATAAAGAAAGGACATGATTCCCACCGGGCATGACAGTTAATCAGAGAAAAACCAGGTTTATGTGTGAACAAAGCCATCATTACCTCTCTGTGTACTTATCAACTATGGGACTTAGGTGATAGCCCGCCTGCAGTATCATTAGGCTTGGCCACCATCTGAAAGATTATTATTGAAGGTCTGTAAATTTGCTAGATCAAGCGGGAGGATTATGTCATGTCATAGGTGAGATGAGTTCGGCAGCCTTAGCTTAATCAGACCCATTGCTTGAAAGAGCAGTCGAAATGGAAAAACTTTCACATTTTCTTGATGATCTGAAAGAACAAAACCTGACCCCCCTCCTGGAGTTAATAGCCAGAGAAATACCTAGATATGCAGCTCATATAAAAAGACCCTGGAATATCTGCTCATCCCCCAGTCTCCTGCTGAGAGGTTGTACTCAGCATTTCGTGTGTGGCTAGAAGATATGTGATAGTTATGGTTGACTGCTAATTGCAATTTAGGAAAAACGAGCCCTAATCCTGTCCTTCAGCTGGAAGGATGCTGGAAGGGTAAGAAGCTGCTTGCTTGGTGCTGTAGCTTTATCCTCTCTATTTTGTGTGCAGGCGCAGAGTGTACCACCTCGTGTCTGGATCACAGTCATGAGCCCATCCTCCTGCGTGTGAATGAGACTGTGCAAGACATCCAACACTGGATGAACCCTCAAAGAGTGAAGGTCAGTGCCTGACAATTTTACTAACTAATCCCTTGCTGCGTGTTTGCATGCAGTGAGCAAACAGTGTTACCCGTGGTTCATCCAGTGAGGGGAGTATAAGGGGAAAGCTCTTCTGCCCTTCAGAAAAAGAATTCCTGGTTTTTATTGTGTCTTTGTGTGCTGTTCTAGCAATGTGGTGCCTTTTTCTCCAAGTTGTTTTCTTTCTGTGCTTTGCCAGTGAAAATCTCTTCAAGGTAGAGGCCCCAGTTCACTGTGCTCAGATCCACCTAGCACCTCCAAGGGTCTGATGTGGGAATGTGATTCATTACACAGGAAAATGTGATGGAAAATGAGAGAACAGGCATTAGCCAGGCCTTATTCTCTTCTTCCTCTTCAGTACAGTTTCAGTGGCAGGGCTGGATTTTTCGACACTGCTTTAGGATGACAAAAGAAGCTGATACAGAGGATATTTTGTTTCCTGAAGCAGCAGAGCTGGCTGGGTCCTCCCCCTGCCCGTTCGCCCGCATGCGAGAGCTGCCTGCTCAGCACAGCCCCTTCCAGAGGTCACCACTTCTTCCTCCTGCCCTGCAAAGGCATGGGCAACATCCACCACTTGCAATGCGCTGTCCTGTGCACCCTCCAGCACACGGCAGCACTGCCTGTCCCTGTGGGGACACTCAGTCCCACACACAACACTTTGCACACACACTCAGCCACACACACGCATGCCACCGGCAGCAAATAGCTGCTTGTTTCCTGTCTCCACTGGGATACCAGTGGGAGACACCCACCACTTCTGAAAACCCTCATGTGTCTACATAAACATGCCCTCCTGCTCTGAAATGCCTGCAAACAGGCGCTTGTGCACATGCAGGGCTTCTGCAGGTGTAGGCACCTACCCAGGCGTGCTCAGGTGCAAGTCAGAAGGTGCTGGCCAATCCATCACCTGCCACCAGAGCACAGGTTGCTGGTGGTGCGTGAGCAAACACCGTCTGCCTTTATGTAGTTGGCCCCAGCTTTGCCGCAGCCTGTGCTTTGCACACTGGAGCTAGATTTAGTAAGAGAGCAGGCAGCCAGCACAGCCCCAGTATATACAGAGCAGCTTTGACAATCTATTTGCTTCTCCACATGCCTAAATGTGTACCCAGGGCTTGGGATTTTTTTCAGTCTGGCCTTGGCTGTGGGTAGCGAGCTGCTCTGAAAATCTCCACCACTTTATATTTCCCTATTTCATACGGGGCCATACGGAGCACTAGAATAAATCCTGGAAAGGGATGAGGAACGTAAGTCCAGAGAATACGACAAGCTCATAGTGTCCGTCCCAGCTTCCCACTCACTCCAGACGCCGAGATTATATTACTGCCTAAGCCTGGGCTTTGCCAAGTTTCTGGCATGAAACATAAAGAAAACCCCTATCTCTGTATTAGGGGCAATTTCTCACTGGCCCTTTCCCGAGTGCTAGACTTTTAAGTGGTTTTGTAATTCATGGTGAAATAAAGTGACAGCTTCCCTCCCGTTCTCTGCTGTGCTCCTTCGTTTATTGATGCGGGTGAGCAGAGGGAGCTGTAACGAGTTTTATACCTGCAGGTCTCTGGAGGGCTCATTAGGCAGCAGGGAAAACACAGAGTAGTAAAGGGGGAGATGAGGGGAGTGAGGGATGGAGGCAAAATCACAGTTTCCAAGAGTACAGTGGTAAATAAGAGCTTGTTTGCCCTGATGGTGAGGACCTTGCAGGAGCTTTAGGCTGTGAGTAGATACAAGTTTGACCCACAAGCAATTTGTAGGTGAGATTTGGGCTGGAAAAGTTGCACTGGGAGATGGAGGGGAACCATTGGGGGCCTGCAGAGAACAGCTCTGTGCTCTGTCTCCTTGGGACTCAGAGCTGTGTCCTCCCAGACAGGGCCTGGCTGGGTTGTGTAGGGTTTTCTGCTTGTCGAGTAGCAGCACCAGGCTTAAAGACAGACCTGAAGGGCAGGCGGCTGGCGGGGCGATGCTAAAACATGCTGGAGGGGATTTTTTTTGAAGCTGTAAGACATCCATCACGTTCCGCTCCCCAGATAAGAGGATGTCACCCACAGGGAGCCGTGCCTCGCAGGGAGCCCACGCTGGGGGAAAAGCTGCTGCCAGTGGAGACCCTGGGGAGATGGGGACTGGGATGCCTTAGGGGAAGGTCCCCATGGCAATATGCTATGTATCATTAATAATATGTGTCTCTATTTACGTTCACTGACAGCTCGCTGTTGTGCCATATGAGCAAAGCGACCAGCTGGTTGCATTTACACGCAATCTTTGTTGATCTTGAAGTACTTGAATAATACAAAGGAAACACTTCTAGTTACTTAATTTCAGACACAAATAACATACAAATCAGTGCAGTATGAGCAGCAGATAAAGGCAGAACCTGTCTGTGGGGCCTATATTTGAGAGGACAGGCACAGATGAAACAGGGAGAGCTGGCAAGAAAAAAATATATTTGTGTGTGACTGCTCAAGCAACAGCTGTTGTGGAAGCAAAGTGGGAAGAGGGAACCATCCCTCCTCTGGGAGTTGTTTAGAGCAGAGCTGTGCAAATCACTTGATTTTTCGGTTCGCTGGAAGTTCTGTCAAATTAAAAGAAAAAAATGTTTTCTGCTAACCAAAGTGATTTTTTTGTTGCTGTGATTTTTGGTGAACCAAAAAATTGGAGAAAAACCATGTTGGTTTGAGCATAACTTCATATTTAATTTCCAAGCATTTTTAATCTTTTTGTTTAATAAATGAAATAAACTTAGAAATTAAGTGTTCTCTCAAAGGAACAAAAACAGCAGATATTTTGTTTAGAAAAGTGTCATAATATTAATGTGTGTTTTTCAGAATTGGTTGAGGCTGAGTTGCTTTGCTTGGTCTGAAACAGATTGCTGAAATCAGGGCAAATTTGCAGTGTCTTCCAAATCAACATGTTCAGCAGGAACAAAAAGCCACCTGAAATCTTTCGTGTGTCTGTTGTGCTGTGGCAGGCCATGTTCGGAGCAATCATTGCTCTGCCCATGATTTCCCATTTTCCGCGTGCGTGCAAGGGGCAGTGAGCTGCTGAAGACACCTACAGATAGAGCTGCCAAGACTGACTATAAGGCAGTGGAGAGAAAAAAGTGAAATGGCTCAGAAGGACAGCTTGACAGCTCTTTCCCAGTGACTGCCGAGACCTAATTTCCTAGGTTGTCTGAGTTTGGGTCCTTGCCTTTGTGTCAAATGTTTTGCAAGCATGTGCATGCCTGGGCAGCCTCAAAAGGGTCTGCGTGCCCCGGCTGTACCTACCTGCGTGGCTGACAGGGGATGCTGCCCCACTGCTGGCCAAGTTTTCCCCTATGTCTTGCACCCAAACACTGGAAGTCTTGGGATTGTGGGTGTCCTGGATACATCAAGGGGAATTCTCTTTAAATACCGAGAGCAACCAGAATCTGTTGCAGAATCTTAGGCTTTTCAGCTTTCCTCCTTGATTCCCCTCAACTCTTTCTGTGAGTTTGGGGCTCATTTTGCAGGCAGAGAAACTGAGTCACAGCACGGTGAGGTGAGGTGAGAGCTCAGGAACACAGGGGCTCCTGCACTGTGTGGAGCTCCAGGAGGCCACAGACACCAAGATCCACATCTCCCCTCCCTTGTCAGCAGCGTCTGGTCCCCTCACCACCCTGACATTCAGCCCACAGTTAATTGTCGCGTTCATTTAGTGCCTGAGGAGAGAGTTAGCCGAGGCCAGCGGATGCCGGTCCCCATGCTCCAGCCCCGGGGGACACATGGCCCATCTAAGGTGGAGGAGAGCTCTCCAAGGCCTCTCCTGGGGAAACCTAATCCCCTCCGCAGCCCACAAATGGTTGACATCATTGTGTCAGTCCCACAATGGGGAGGGAAGCGCCGTGACCGGAGGCACTAGGTCTTCCCTCACAAGGAGAAAATGACAGCTTGATTTGCTTTCTTGGCTCTTTGTTACCTACTGTGGGAGCGCATCCCGGCTTCCTCTCCCTTCGCAGCAGATGGAGTCACAGCCACCAAACCGCAGCTGGAGCTGAATGGCGTTTATGGGATGGGGACAGGAGCAAAGGCAAGGCACCATGGCCGAGCAGGAGGGCAGCTGTGCTGCAGAAGCTGATGTGTGAGGGCAGACGGGGGCCATGAGGCCTGCACATGTCGCTGCAGTGGCCTGGCGGTGTGTGGAGGAATGGGGCTCATGTACTGTCGCCGAGGGAGAGGCCCCAAGGACTTCCCCCAGCATGTGTCAGAGGTGGTCCTGCCATCCTCTTTCTGCACCTTTTGGTGGCCTTCCCTTCAATTGGATCCTGGTCACATTAACAGGCTCCTGCCTCAGCACTGCCTACACTCCTCCTTGCTTTTTGTTCATTGATTTATCTCTATCTCATTGCCTGATACAGCACCCTCCTGCACCTTTGTGTCTGTTAGCACTGCAGGAGGCAGAAGTGATGCCCAGCAACCTGAATCCTCCCCAATTTCTCAAATTTCCAGCCCTCTACCCACTCCCCCTTTCCTGCCCTGCCACACCGCACACAGCACAGCAGAAGCCTGAGGGTACAAACAGGCCTTGTGCTGTGAATTCAGGGTTGGAAAATCAGCAAGGGGAGCCAGGACTGTGATCAAGGCCCATTCCCCAGCATACTCTGCTTCCAGCTCCATGAAATTTAGCAGGATTGAACCTAGCTGGAGTAGCTCTAATAGTCTCTGCTAGCAAAGAATCGTCTGAGGAGAAGGCAAAGTAACTGGGACTAAGCCATTGGGCCACATTCCCATGCATGACTGTCCAGTTGAATCCTTTTGGCAGACACTGACTCTCGCGGAGAGGGGAAGAGATGAGTGGTGATTGTGGTGAAACGCTCTGGTTATCTGCTGGGACCTGAAACCTTTCCCAGGAGCTGTGTGAGTGTCCCACTGACCCAGTGATTAATCTCACACAAGGTCAACTGGCTGTCCTACGCTGTAGCCTGGGGCTGCACGCCCTTTCCCTGGAAGCCATCCAGCCAAAGGCTGTTTTAGCCACTGGGACTTAAGATGACCTTGAGGCAGAGCAGAGATCTGCGCTCCGAGGAGAGCACCGTCACAGCAGAGGCATCACCTTCCTTCTGCTCCTCTAAGGGGAAGGACAAAATGCAATAGCTGCTGGGTTTTTGATGCTGGGAAGGTCAGGGAAACAGTGCATCTTCTCTGAGGGATTGATCTCACTTGGAAACCTCCTTTCGTAAGAGCCTGTTTCAGAGCTATTCGACTCCTTTTGTTAGCTCCAAATGCTCATACACATCCACGTGGTTCAAGAGGTTTTGTAGATATTGATGCTTCTTACCAGGGGAATGTGAGATGCCCGTTGGAAGTACACTTTTCCTCCTTATTGGCTGGCTTCACATACGGGAGGCAAATGCCTGAGTTTTTCTACTTTGGTTTAAGACTTTGGTTCAAAGGCTCCTGAACTGCTTCCTTTCCTCTCCCCCCTCCCGATCTGTTGAGTGGCCTTGTTTATTTTGAAACCTAGAAAAGTTTCCTTTCTTTTCCCTCTGAAGTGCAATAAACAGAAGAGGAGGGAAAAAAATCTCACCATTTGTGGCAGGCAACAGCCTGGAAATCTCCAGCTGTCTGTCAGGAGCACACTGGGGGAGCACTGCAGGGCCCCCGCACCTTGCAGCCTCCCTCCTGGGGTACAAGCAGCGTTCCCCCCTCTCCCGGCCGCTTTTGCACTCACACAGACGGGCCCTGTTGTGAGGCAGGTGGGAGAAGCCGGGCTTGACTAATAGTGGAAAATCCGAGAGCATCGGAAAGATAAACAGCCCCAGTCAGATAGTATAAAAGTCCTTTTGCTAGCACACGCCAGGTAAGCCTCAAATGACAGAAACTGTGAAAACATGCTGAGGTTCCCCTGCAGATGGATTAAATTAGCCCTCAAATAAACAGGGGAAGGGATGGCTTGTGCGTCAGGTCTTCCCAAATATTAATTCCTTCCTTCCCCATGCCTCCATCCAACCCCAGCCCCTGCCCTTTGATGAGTACCCACATGTTCATCTTGCTCGTTGTAGTGTTTCATCCGCAGAAGACAACCCAAGAAGGAACATTGTTGTGATGAAGGGATGGGAGTCCCATCGCCTAGATGTCCATGGTATTGGACATCCATCTCCACTGACTGGCCAAATGTTTCATCCACTCTTAAAATCTAAGTTTCCATGTCTGCAGGCAGACAATGACTGCCCTTGGTGTGTCTTTGAGTAGGCAGGTATCTCATTTTTCTCCAAAACTAGGCACTCCAACTTTTTATAGAAAATCTATAAACATAGTCAGTACAGAAATTATTATAAAGCTCATAGAGTGTAACAGATGACGCTGTCCTTTCTGGGGGTTATTTTGAAGGTGTGTAGTGGGATGTGCTTCTATTTAAGAGCTAAAGGATGGTGCGAAAATGCATCTAAAAGTCCACCTTTATCTGTTTACATCTTCAAGAAGCACAGATATGGGTAGTGAAACAGAGCAATGCTTTGCAGCACCAAAGAAATCCCTAAATGAATTCCTAAAATGACTCTTCCCTACCCAGGAGCTGGACAGTGGACCTGTGCCTTTGCCTTTCTCTGCCTTGTTCCCCCACCATGAGTAAAATATTGGACATGACATTTTAGGAAAACCTTAAATATTATTTTACTCTCAAATGTTCTGTTATTGCAAGTGTCAAGTCCAACACTTCTTGTAAATACCTGGAGGAGAGCCAGGTCCTGAGAACACAAGAGGTGTTAGGAACTGAACTTCATTGGTTAGGTACAGGAGAGCCATAGGAACCAGCACGCTGACTTTCTGTACACTGATTTCTTTGTCTTAACTTGATTTTTTTTTTCCTTCTCTCCTCCAGAGCGTTGTCTGCACGGCAGGACTCAAGTGGTACCCTCACCCTTCCCTGATTCATTGTGTCAAAGGCTGCGAGGTGAGCTTTTGCATTAGTTCAGATGGTCCCTGCTAGCTCTTCTAAGTGTTATGGTAGCAGTCACTGCAGTCACGTGGGCTGGAAATGTTTTTCAAGTGGGGCAGGCAGACTTTTGCTTTGACCATCTTGTCAATTAAACTGAGATCTCCTGCACCAGTTCTGACACTCTGTGTTGAAACTGGTGATTTTCCTAGAACCGATGGCTGGGTGAGGTGACTCTTGCAGGAGCTGAATGATCAAGTGGCTTAAGAAAATTGGTAGACTTTCAGAAATTCACAGGATTTGGGACTTTCTGGGAAGTTGCAAAAAGCTTTTACTTGTTTTCCACATCTTACTAAAGAACCAATGTTTTCTAAGGCAAGCTAGACTTCAGGCTTTGGTGTGGCGATAAACTTTAAGAATGACAGAGGAAAAAGTGATGCCACTTGGTGGACAGAACAGCTGGACAGTGAGCAAATCATGCATCCTTCCACGAAGAGCCTCTATCTGAACAAGAAAAAAATCCGAAAAATGTACTTGCATTTTTAGCAGTCTTACAGTCTTACTTCTTATAAGCAATAAGCGATTACTTTGGAGAATGATGTTTCTGCTGGCAGCAATCTTTGTGAAGTCAGAACTCTTAAGATGTTGCCAGTGGTTAAGTGGGGCTGGAGCACCTTTCTCTGGGTCGTGGCACTCGTGGTTGCCATCATGCCAGGACTTGAGTGCCTTACCCACCTCAAGAAGTCAATCCTTGGGGCATCTCTGTAAGGCTAGGAAGCATCATGCTCATTTTGCAAGTGGGAAAACTCACAGGCAGGGGCATTGGTTGCATGAACGTGCTCTGGAAGAGCTGTGTCTTGAACCCAGATCTGCCTTCATACAGCACCAACTAGACTCCCGCACTCAGTTTTACAAGCGCATTGAACTTATTTGCCCACAGTGGTGGAACGTGGCACAGAACTCCTAAATCTGACACAAAACACTAGACCACATTGCTGTACGGCATGATTTGTCTTGAAGTGAAAGACAGGTTTCCTTCGCATACAAATGTTGGGCCCAAGAGGGTAATAATTCTCCAACAATGTAATAGTTTCTGTCTAGTTGCTCCCTAAATGAAAAGCATTCTGCTGTCAGTGCTTTGAATGTCATAAGCCATCTCACGCATTACATTCATGCAGGCTGGCTGGGCGCCCCTATTCTCCAAAGAGAGCTAAAATAACATCCAGCGACCATTAAGAAATGCCATTCAGGTGCTGATGCACCATTGGGTATCCATTCTCCTGCTGTTTAAGGGTAGTTGTTACTGAGGCAAACTTTGCAATGATGTAATAATTTACCAGAAGCCATTATTACTGACATGCTTTTTCTCAGCATTTTCCTTCCTTCCATCATTGTTAATTGCCAGATCCCTCTGCATCAATAGACACTTCCTTCTTTTCATCATTCATTCAGCAGTGTCACTGCATCGCAATCTATCATCTTGGAAGGCTTTGCCCAGACAATTGATAATGGCATCTAGCATCATTTTTAGAGCATGATGCTTCCAGGATCCAAGAATGGGCCAGAGCTTGTTCTCTGGCATTAAGATTTCAGAAGAAATGCCGTCTTCACCAAGCCTTTTTCATGATTATGGAAACAGGGAATAATATGCCAGTAGGTCAATGATACTGGGCCAGTAAGCTGATACAATCCCTAATGTATTAATTTCCTTAGCATTACGGAGGGTTCCCTGAATAGAAGGCTGCAAGCGGGGCGTTATTTTGCTCTTGGCAATCAATGTGGTAACCCAGACTGCTGCAAAGTGATTTTTTGTCGCTCCCTAGTGGCAGGAATAGAGGTTTATGAGTCAGCCACGTACTTCTAGGCAACTAACTTAGGTGTTTTATTGGAAAAGTAGTGCCCCTGGGCTACCTATATAGTTAGTGGAGAGAACAAGGCTCCTCCAAAAAAGTAGGAGCACTGAGATATGCATGACACTACAGACCTCACCCTCGACAGCGAGTCCTCCAGGGCCTCCCAAATGAGGATTTGGGTACCAAATCGTAATAGGTGTTATTTGTCCCATTGTTTTCCTCCAAAGGATGGACTTGCCTACTCTATGCCAGTGTGAATAAATGGCAAATTCTTCCATAAATTCCTCTCAGTACTTTTCCAGTGTTTGTAGGTGTTGGTTACAGGTGTGAGCATGGAAAATTAAAGCAAACTTTCTTAACAAGCAGGCATGGCCAGGCAATACGAGGGAAACATGGAGAAGCCTATTGAAATGTCTTGGGAGGTTGAGCAAAGTTCACCTTTTTGAATATGACCAGGTTGGCATAAAAATCTCTCTCCATCTGTTTATAAATAATTCCCTTGTAACTCATGGTATATTAATTAAATTGGAAGGGCCTTTACAAGTTAAAGTCTTTGTCTATACAAATGAGTCAATCTGTGGCAGTTGGCAGAGTTAAGCCAATTTGCAGGGATAGGACTCTCAACCTGTAATTCTGTTTTCTTTGTTGGCATTTGCTGGATTTGCTGGTAACAAAACAAGTGACACTCAATTAGTCAGTCATTTCCTGGTAGTCCTGCCCTGGTCCAACATTGCCGTTACTGCCTGGACTTCATATACCATAATAGAGATCTTTAAACCTGCAAAACAGCAGCAGTAAAAGCTTGCATCCACACCACTCCACGGGGTCCATTTCAACACAGCTGAGTACGGCCGTGGCTCTTTCTAGGGAGAGCATGGCAAGCTCTCGCTGCTAGTTCCTCAGGTGTCTATCATCAGGAAATCTCTGGTACTGCAATTGCTGCTAAATCCTCCCAGGAACTCTCCACAAGCCTCCCCAGCCTCTCTGTGAAGAGGATTTCTTATAGGAAAGTCCCTCGTGTGTCTTTCTCAGTGCAGAACAAATGAATTTTCCAAAGAGCAAATAAAATGGGAATGTCCCCATGAGCCTGCGAGTGAAAGAAGTGTTACGGAGATATGACTGGGCTCTCTGATCAGCATCCATTTTTCCAAACTTTCAGAGCTGCTTGAGTTTCTCATAGATGGCATGGTGATTTTTTAGCATCAAGCACAGACTTGACTTCCAAGCAAATCTCTTGAGGACTCCAATGTGTAATGAAGATCCAGACTTCAAACCTTTTCTTCAAAAATCATGATTATTATGCAGGGCCTGTGCAGCACATAGACTGGCGATCACGTTGCACAGACTAGTGACCACATTTTCTTTTTCAAGGTGATTTATGAATTTTACTTAATAGCTCTCCTCAACAGCCCTCTGAATAATTGCCATTATCCCAGCTCTAAACTTGGAGGGGAGGGAGATTACGTGTCATGGCCAAGGTCACACACAGTAAGTGCTAGGTAGAGGATGAGGGCATGTAGTCCCTGTACCCAGCTCTGATGGCTTCCATTTCTCTTTGAAATATGTTTGTACCCTCATTGCTGACACTTGTTGCATAGTCAGGAGAACTGTGGTTGAAAGTACAACTATTAAAAGCAAGCCAGTTTTGTTGCTATACATAACCTTCTTCTTTTCCCACATAGTTTCAGAAGGTTAGCTTAAAATTATCAAAAGGTGACACAAATTTAGATGCCTTGATGCTGTTCTCTGGGCCTAGTCAAATTAATATTCTCGAAGCATCTTCTTATGTGGGATGTGAAAAGCCAACAAGGGCTCTAGTGTCCTTTTTTTTCTGTCTGCTCTGAAAGGAGAGGGGAATAATTATCTCTTGTTTTTCAGGGCAGTCAGTAATGTTACAAACTATATGGCTCCTTCAAGGCTTCATCTTGTTCTGGCAACTATTACTGTTAATCCATGTCCATGTCCTCAGTCTCTCTGCTTTTTCACTTTCCAGCCTTTCATGGGGGACAACTACTGTGACTCCATCAACAACCGAGCCTTCTGCAACTATGATGGTGGGGACTGCTGTGCCTCAACAGTCAAGACCAAAAAGGTAAGGATGCCCCTTTCTGTTTTCCCTGGGAATTCCTCATGGAGTGTTGCTTTGTGCCCAGAGAAATTTTATTTTTACTAGAATAGGTGATCTGAGGTCTCAGAAGAACTTTCAGTCCAGGCACCACCTCACTATTGACATTCAATTCTTGTTGGTTTGTTTTGAAGTTCTCTCTTGGTATGTATGTGCATTTCCCAGCAGAACCTGCCTTATGCCATGCCGTGTAAGGCACGTCCTTGAAGTAGTTAGAGGTGTTCATTCATTTCTGTTGTAAATAAACACTAGCTGCGATATAGGCAAAGGCCGTCTCCCTCCTAAACTCTTGAGTATGTTCATCAGGAAAGCTGTTGGGCATCCATTTTGCATCTACTGCTCAACAGACCTTCACAGAGAGACACTGAGAAGGGTATATTTGCCCAACCTGCTATCCACCATCACTGCTTAAAAAGGAGACTAAAAGTTCAGATTAATTTAGAGGAGCAGAGAGACAAATAAAAATATCATTGCAAGTCTGTGCGTCATTCCATGTGCACCCACATGCACATGGCTCTGTGACCATCACACCAAAACAATAGAGTAGGACAGACAGAGGTGCAGAGAAGGGCAGCAGGATTGGTCAGAGGTAGGAAATGTCTTCTGCACAAAGAGAAACCACCTCAACTAGAACACGAAAAACTTGCAAAAGAAACACTGAGTGTGAGTAGTGGCAGAAATTTATAAAATCAAATTTTAATAGAGAGAAGATGCTTAGGTAAATAAAATCCTCCATTTCTCATCACTTAGCAATTAAGGGGTGAATTGGTAGTTACCTGGAGGCAGGATCCAAACAAATGAAAGAAAGTGCTTGTTCACACTGTGTGAATTTAAGTGACAGGATGCATTGCCACAGAGTATTAGTAAGATCAAAATATATTTGAAGTCAAAACAAGAATAGGCACATTCATGGAGGTAAGGTCCATCAGTAGCTATTAGACACAGTGATCTGGTTGCAGTTTCTGGCACAGCGATACCTAAAACACTCAATTCCTGAGCAAGAAAAGGATCCCTCTACACATCCCCTTATTTCTAATGCTTTTTTTTTTTTTTTTTTTTTTTTTTAATCCTCACTTCTGGCTAGTGTTAGAGACAGGAGAGTGATGAAGCTTGTGGTTTGAAACACTACAATATTTCATACATTTCTAAACAGGATAGATTTTGAACTTATTTCCCAAAGAAAGGAAAGAAAATTGTAGCCTCTGGCATGTACAATTTTTACCTCATCTTCAAGATTTGAGTGTAGATCAGAATGAAGAAAATCCAGCTATTTTAAGTATCTGATGTACATTAATAAATTTGAAAGCTTGAGAGTAGACAGAGGAAGCCTAGATTTAGCGATGAGATCATGCATTTTACATCTGAGGAAGAAGCTTCTCTCTACAGCAGCTGAGGGACTGAAGACCTCTTTGTAGGGAACTGTCCTTTCTAAAACAGCTTTTGATGGGGGCATTCTTTTCCTTGGTTCAGCCAAAGATCTTGTACTGGTGCAGTGCTGCGGGCTGTATCTGGCCCATCTGGGGACACTGGGAAAGGGAAGTGGACGTGTCTTGGGGCAGAGACAGGACTGAAACACATAGGGTGTGGGGCTGAATTGAGGGGGAGAGGGGCAGGAGTAAGGTTTGGGAGCAAAATTTATTGCTGGACAAGGAGCTGAGACAGAGTGGGGTCTGCACAGACCAGGCAGTCGTGAGTACTCACCAGCCAGGCGAGTCACACTGGAAATGTCTGCTGCTTCGCTGCCACCCAGAAACAAGGTGACCACCCAGGCAGGGGAATGCACTTTGTAGCCCCGTCGTTTGCTGTTTTCTGTGCTAAACTGCCCGACGCAAGGGGCAGATTGTTCAGAGGCAGGCAGCTGGGCACACTTCTCGTGCATTTCGCCCATGGAGAGGGAGGTTTTGAGTTTTTCTGGGGGGTAAATCTACTTTCACTGACTACACTGGGAAACCCTTCCTAAGCCTGTCACATCCTTGGCGTGCATTCAGCTCTCCAAAGCTTCTCCTCTCTCCCAAAACACCACCGATGACCCAGAGGCCAAACAAGGCACTTGGAAGTGAGAAAACTGCCTTCTCCTTGCGCCTTGCAGGCCAAAAGCAAGAAGTCCAAGTCTCAGTGTATTACATTTATGGGGTAAAGAGGGGGCTAACAGCACTGCATGGCAGACTGGGACACCTGCGGCGGCAGCAGCGTGGCTCTATGAGTTATTTTCCAGTCTGAAGCCTTTGACTGGAGAGCAGATTTTGGGCAAGGCTGTTCAAACACAGCTCTGCCTTTGAAGAACTTTATGAGTGGAGCGTTACAGGAGATATTCCAAGGGGAAAAACAATGAAAGGTGAGAGAAAAGGGAGCTGAATAAAAATACTCCGCATACCAAATCCTTCCAGCACAATTTGCCACCTACTTAAACAGGCACAGTTTTAAAATACACATTGGGTGTAAAAGCCAAAAACCTGGAGGAGACATAGGGAGGGGCGAGTCCAGCTCCGTTAATTCCAATACCAGATGAGGATGTATTTTCATATGGTTGTAGAGAGAGCGAAACACATGAAAGAGGCTGCTTTGCTCCTTTTCTTTCAGGGTTACATACTATGTGGCAGATGTGTCAGTCTTTTAAAGCCCCTGCAAGTTTACCCATAAATGTCTAACATTTATGCAACACCTGTTTTTCTCCCAAAATGTCACAGGACATTTTACAAGCTTGAGATTTATCATCTTTTCACCGTCGCAGCCATTGCTGAGGTGACACATGGTTCACATTTAACAGAACATAGCAACTCCGCACGTTATTTTAGGAAAGGGCTGAAGATTAACATTGCATCATGTGAAGATTCAGAAGCTAACAGTCAAGTAAGAGCTGACTTCAGATCTTTAATGTCCGCAAACTGTCAAGACTTAAGTTACACTGCATTCCCACCACCCTCCCCAAAACATTTTCGGCTCACGCAGTGCTGCAGTCCAGGTTGTCTGAAAGCACAAAGATTCAACCCATATTCACGTTAATCTTGAGCCCTCTTATTTAATGTCAGATTCTGTTCCTGTTTTATCGGCCTGAAAATGCACAAGAGGCTTCCATGCCGCATTTGCTTAGGCCACGTTTCCTCTTTGCATTTGAGCATTAGCAGCAAATGACCTTGTGCATTTCTGCACCAAGAGGGGAGCAGAGCGGTGTGACTTATCTGGCCAACCACTGGCTAATCAGCACTGTTGCTTAGATAGGAAATAATGAGTATTTGCTCTGCACTATTCCCAATCAGTCCAGAGAGCTTAAAAGAAATCATTAAAGACCTCTATTGAACACTGCAAACACCAGCGAATAAATTCAGTCATATTCCGTGCATAAATTCTAGGCAACTGCAGTCAGCATGCGGGAAAGAGAGACATTCATCAGCTTAATTATTTGTTATGTGCTAATTGATCAGCGTCCCCATGCAGCGGGCAAGAAGCCAGGGCTGGCTCAGCAGCAGGCAGCACCCAGGGCAGCAGGGACGCTTGTCCTGCAGTGCCTGACGGTGCAGCCCCGAGCGCGGGGAGGTGACACGGTCTGCAGTCGAGGCAGAGGACAGGGCTGCATGGCTTGCCCTGTGTATGACCCAGGAGCAGCTTTGAGAGACAGGAAGGCCATTGCCGGCCAACCTCCAAGGGAGAGAAAGCTTCTGTTGTGTATCTGGAGGGGATAAAGTCTTCCGTGAAGGACAAAACAAAATCCCGTCTCCTTTTCATCTTCCTCTCCTCCTGACCCAGCACAGGTTGCCAGCTCCCTTCTTGCCTGGCTGCTCTAGGAAGCTGCTTCTTGCTTTGTGCCCTGCCGCAGATAAAAGAAGATATTACTTTTTAAAACATTAAATACATGACAGTGCTGAAGTGGGGAAAATAAATAACCCGGGCATTGCTGGCTGCCTCTGGGCTGGCGGCTCCTGGGGTGTGCAGCGTGCCAAGGAGAGTAGATGGCTGTTTCTTTCCGATTAGTTTCAGGAAATCTCTCCAGTCGCTGTTCTCCTTCACTTCTTTTCTCTTTTCCTTCCCTTCTACAGCTTTTCCCTGTGCAAGGCTGTCTAGAAAGGCCTCACAGAAATCCGAAATGTTTCTCTTCAGGCTCTGCTTACGTACTTTGTTCCAGACTCAAATTGCAGATTTGCTTAGTTGAAGATCCGGCAGTCTGGTCCCTGCAAATTTAAACACACGGAATTTGCCGCTTTAAATTTTCCCCAACATAAACTGTCTGAAAAAGCAAACTTTCTTCTGCCTTTCTTCTCCATTTTCTCTTTTCATCACATAACGGGTAAGCCTGCAACCCCCGTGAGAAAAACGTGTCTCATTCAGTTATCGCTCAGGTTTTCCCTTGACCACTTTGCCCGTAGCACTTAGAAAAGAAAAAGAAAAATCATCCTGGCAAAAATTCCCATCTCAAATGCCGCCCCTTCAGCCTCTTGACATTTCTGTCCAACACCTTGGAGAGGAAAAACAGCAAGTGCCTTGGCGGAAAACAAATGAGGACTTGCGGTAGATAGAAAACCGCGTGGGATTCATCCAAAGCTTTGCTTATCTACGAGATATGCAACTTATCAAAACCTCTTCAGAGACTTTATGGCCGAGAATTCAAGGCCTAAAGAAAGGAGCTTTGAACTGAAGGGCTGCTGCTGGCTCCAGCAGGGATTTCCCAAGCCTGTCCCTGGCTCCCCGGAAAGGGGGGGTCTGCCCCCTTCCCACCCCTAAGAAAACAGCTATAGTCATCTCTTGGTATTTTGGAGAAATCAGGGCCTTTGCCCGGCTCTCCCTGCAACACAGACCTGTCCTGGGGAATCACAGGTCCTGCTCCCCTGGCAGAACGTGGCTGTGAGGCAGCTCGCACAATTAGCAGCCTAAGTGACCACCCTGGCCGAGGAAAGTCAGCTTATCCAGAAGGATCGATGTCCATGGCACGATGCTGCTCCAAACTGCTTGCATGTCCCCAGCTGGGTGTGTTTGTCAGCTCTATAATTAGCTGGAGAGATACAATGAATGGCGGGTGAGCTCGGAGGAAGGACGGATACAATGCGAAGTGTTGCTTCATGCCTCTGGAAGCGGCTCCGCGCTGCTGCGTGCTCCAAGCATGCTGCAGCACCCAGGCGTTTGGGTGAACTCACTTACCCAGGAGGTTTTTGATCGCAGTGTGAGTGGCTCGCTGCTGGCCATGTGAGGAGCGCTTTCAGTCATGGTTGGATGTGATGGGAGCTTATTTTGGGGCTCAGGGCTGGTTTCATAATTGTTCGGGGAGGCTTTCCAGGCGGCGATAAATTAAAAGCAGGGATGGTAGTAGCACATGCTGCCTATCCTGAGAGAACATTCTTGGCTTCAAGGGACGCGGGGCTTCCCACAACATACAGCGTTCCCAGGGGAAGCGCTCGTGGAGGGTGTTTGCTTTGCCATCCGACCTCACTTCATTAGCAAGTGTTACAAAAACCAGCGAACAAACCTTCCCCGCTCCACCGCCAGCTATTTGGCCGCTGGGTGGTCTGGCTGCTATTAAATCTTTGGTGATTATTTAGACTAATTACATTCATGTTTGCACAATCAGTAGCACAAGGGTAGGAAGCGCAGCTGATTGCTGCGCAACTGAGCCGCGCTCGCGCTCCGTGTGGTTTGGCACGTGGTGGGCTCCCTCGCGCGGCTCGGCCCCGGCGGGTGCTGGAGCTCGGCGGGGATGCAGGGAGCGGGCACCCAGCTCCCCGTGCCGGCAGGGCTTTCCCAAGCTTCCCAGCTGGCTTCAGGCCATTGCAGTTGCTCCAGTTCTGGTGGAGCTGCTCCTGGTTCGCACCCGGTGGAGGGAGAGGAGTGTCTGTTGGATTTGGTTGAGCTATGTCTTGTTCTATGGGGCTTCCATATGGGAAAGTCCGGTTTATAGAGCTGCAAATAACAACAAAAAAAAATTAGGGCTTTTCCCGCAAGCTTCATCTTTGCCTTTCCCAGGCCCTCTCAAGCGGTGCCCTAGGTGTGAACCTTCATACCATTCCCCGTAGTTAAATGGGGCTCTTTCTTGTTCCATTATCTCCAAACAGCCCTTGTGACCTAAATGCCAAAAACCCCTGGGAAGAACCTTACAAGATGCATTTTTGTCCCACAAGGGCCTTGTCAGGGAACAAAATACTCCCCGGCGTTTGAGCTGCGAGGGTCTTGGGAGGCGCGGGGCTGCGACACTCAGCACAGCCTGCCACGCTTATCTTGACACGCCGCGTTCGCCGCAGAGGCTGTGTCTGCTGCGGGGTCTTCATATTTCCAGTTCGTCTTGTCTGGGAGATTTCGCAAACACTTCAGAGCTGAAATCTAACAACAGGCTGTTTCCCAACACTTCGCATCCCTCCTCCCCTGGTAGTCCCCTGCCTCCAGCCCTGGCCTGATTCTGCCCACCCTGGGTCAAAGCGATATGAGCATGTGTGAGGGATGAGCTCTGAACCTCTGCAGAAGTGTTTCCCATCCCTCCCTGTACCTGTCTGCGATTTCTCCTGTCAGAGTTCCCGCTGGTTTCCTACAGACTGGCCTTTCTCAGCAGGGATCTGTCTTGGGATATCACCGGCCTCTTTAGATAGGTGCTGCTTAGCCAGGATTTGTGGCCCTTGACTCCTTTCATGACCTGAATCCCAGTTCGGCACTGGTATGTTCCATCGTTGCCTTTGTTCCCACAGAGCATGGCATCAAGGGCAAATGCTGCCATTTCCAAAAGTAACTTGACTTCTGGCCATCGTCTTGTCACCTGACATGGTTGAGGACACTCAGGGCTCCCATACTCTGGTGGAGGACAGAGGTATGGGTTCAAACTCTGCTCCACGTGGGTGACGAGTTGGGAGTCAGGTAGTGTTACACCCCAGGCATGTGAATTAGGCACAGGCATGGTGACCCATCACGTGCAGCAATGTGGCCAGAGCTCCTAGAGCAATTCACTGCCAAAAAATAAGAGAACTGGGATGGTCTGGATCGTCCCTGCCAGCCTCCTGCCGAGCCCATAAGCCTGCGCCTGCTGCAGGTGCTGCTTTAGGTCCAGAGCAGGATGTGCCGCACCATGCACGCTCCCAGGGTGACAGGCATGATTTAGGCTCTGCCTGTTGTGTCTTAAAAATAGGTCTGTGGTCCTCTGTGCTTCAGGTGTGCCCCACATTCTCCTGAGTGCTGTTGATCCAAGCCATGGCTTTGTTTCTGGATCACCTCCAGGAGATGTGTGCGTGTGTAGGGAGAGTGTGTAGGCATGCAGAGCTCTGTTCTTTGCTTGTGTCTTTCTCAGATTATTTTAGGTAGCCTGTGGAGACAATATCCTACAGTACTTCATCAAATAACCGAGCCAGGCCCTAAGCTTGATTTTCAGCTTTTCCTCCATGCCCTCCTACGTGCTAGCCAGGTTTTCTACAAGGGGAGGTGTAGGGGAAATGCAGGACTTGGCAGGTGAAAGGAAGAGGAGATGATTCTTTAATAGTGTTTTACAATGGATATATCTGGAAATTTCAGTGCAGGTCATACATTTTGTTAATGAGTTGGGCTTTCACTGATCTATTTAAAAAGAAAAGCAGCAGTTAGTCTCGGAGTACGTATATGTGGGCTCCACACTTAAATGGGCTATCATTCAGAAAAAGGCTCAGTATTTATTATTTCTAGCACATCCAGCAGCTTTGTTCATGGCTCTGTACTCCACAGGGCTTTCGCTGAACAAGCCCAAGACAAAAGACAGTTCTTGCTTGAAGGGGATTGAAGGTTTCTCTGCACTGGGTACTTCTGACAATCCCAATAGATGCTATGTGTGGGTTTGAGTCCCTAAATACCTCTGGAAATCAGATCCTTGGGGAACTCAAATGTGTATTTGTTGTAGATGATATTTAAAGTGGAAACCCTGTGTCACTGCTAAGTGTTTGGCAAATTTTGTCTTGTCTAATGTGACTGTGGATGTGCTCATTGCCCACAGAAATCTTTGACTTTTCAATTAATAGAAAACTGATCTCCGGAGCTTGCTGCCATAAGACAAAACAATTCATCTATCTGGACAATAGTACTGTAAAAATTAAATTTTGTACAAAATTCTGTAAAGGACATAAAGTGAATAAGGCTAATCTGATCAGGACGAAACCCTCTTACAATCAGGCTACCCACTGCTGCAACTGCTGCTGCAGCCCTGTTTTTGGGGCCGTGGTATTGCCCTAGAGAGACAGCTTCTGTGCTTCTGTCCATGAGCAGTCAGAAAGCCAGAGGGTTTTAGAGGGCACCACATGGGAAGACACTTCTCTAGTGGCTCCTTCTTCCCAGAAATTTGCTGCAAGGTAGAAGCAATCTATTCTCCTACGTGTACCTTTTGTCTGGGTAGGGAGGAGACGGAATGAAGAAGGTAGAGCGCTCCAAGGCAACATCAGACTTATGGCAGTTCAGGATTTTAAGGTCACATTTTCAGCACAGCCCACAGAGTAAGTCAGGGAAATGAGAGCCGGCAGCCTGGAAACACAGTTGTGCAGGGTTTTTGCTCTTGGCTCTGATGTTCCTGCAAGTAAAATGTTAGCATTTCTGGGATCGCCGTGCCAGCAAGAGATAGCACTGTCCTGCTCGTGCATGGAGAGCAGCAGAGACAAGGAGCAGTAAGATAATCATGGCTAATTTTAGCCACTTTACTGAAATGCCTGAGTCTGGTGTGTTGTTGTCCTGTGTTCAATGCAAAATACGTATCCACCTTCTCTGTGCGCCTGTCTTTCTCCTTTGAGCGCAGGAGCTGCTAAATTGCCTTTGTTAGACTGCTAGAAACAAATGCAGTGAATCTAGGCCAGGGAGAGGAAAAAGCTTGATCAAGACAAATGAAAGAACCAGGATCCCAGGTCTTGCCTCCAACCAGTAGCTTCGTTGTACAACAGGAAGGATTTTTTAAGTCAAAAGCATTGCCAAATCCAGGCTGAACTGCATGATTCAGGATAAAAAATAAAAGTAAGGGAGAACTCAAGACATATTTACATGTTTTGTTTGGGCATTTTCTGAGTGAAGTAATTTTTTATTTCAAGACATAACTTTTGCTCTGAATAGCCTTTTTTATTTTTATGTATTGGAGAGAAAGGTCAAACCTGAACTGTAGCAGATAATCTAAACCAAAATGTTTCCCTCTACACTGAACAAAATAATAATAAAAAAAGTCATTTTCTTTCATGTAGCATTTTTTTTTCTCTCCAGTATTTTAATTCAGTCATTAAACAATCCCTCCTCAGCCTCCTCCCCAAACCCCATTGTTTACAGACTTCTCCATTTTCCTATCTAAGAATATTCATAACGCTGTGATATGGGACAGTCCTACTTTGGCTGGCGTCTGTTGGATCAAGTGACCCTTAAACTCCTATTGTCTTCTGCAATTTCTAAAACTTCTTCAGTATCCAGTTACTTGAATTCATTTGTTTTTAAGCTTTTGGGCTCTCTCTCCTCTTTGCAACCTCCACATCTGCAGGAAGGTAGATTCCAATTATTCACAGGTTGGTTCTTTAGCTCCTGTTACCAAGGCCACGTCTTGATGAAAAGTCATCACCCCGTTCTACCTGGAGGGTCAGGTCTTCTGGGAACGAAGGCAAAAGCAACGGGAGGAGCCTCCCTAAACCCTGATTTGGTGATGAGTGTTGGCTATTTAATGTCTCTGTCAGCATGTCCCTGCCTTAGGCTCCCCAGTTGTGAAATAAAGCCCCACGCCCCGCCATCCCGCTCGGGTGTGTGTCAGGAGAAAGGCACGCTGCGGATGGACATGCAGGGACACGCAGCCGAGGTCTGGGGGGGAAATGACAGCTCTGTGCTCATGCACAGAGCTTGGTCTGCATTCCTGGATGCGCCGCTGATGACACGCGGGGAGCAGGCATACCCAGGCTTCATGGCCTGGAGAAAAAGTGTTGATGAAAGACTAAACGTGTGGCAGCAGGGCCGAGGGGAGCAGGCTGAGCGCGCATGCCGCGCTCGCCGGGAACATTTGAGCAGGTTGTGGCACCGACCTGGGAGGAGTGTACGAAGGGGAATGAGGTCATTCATTCACTCAGCCTGTGCAGATGGGAGAAGTTCTTGGGAATTCACTTCAGGGCAAGCAAGGCACTGTTCCACTGCCACCCCCTTTTCTTTATGTAAATGCCATGATGCAATATGCCAAAATCAACTTCCACTAGCCAGGCACTGCAGGCTATTGTTTCAGCTCCTTCCCACGCTTCTGCAGAGAGATCGTGGCCAGATTTTATCTGCACGTAGCAGTCTCTCACTTGCATTCCTTTCCTGTTCCTCAGTGCCCGTTAGCTGCATCTGTTGACCTTAAACACAACAGGTATTTAGGGAGGTCTGTTTGCTGGACTGCCGTTTCACTGACCTGCTTCAGTTCATGCCCTGAGGAACTGAAACGAAGAACATTCATAATTAAATGAACAAATGGACTCGGTCATGGCAACAGGACCCAAGCCATAAGGCCATACTGCTCAGTGGGGCCTCACGGAGGGGAGACGATGGCCCAGGGGTAGGGTTCACCAACCCCCCGGGACAGAGGTGGGAATTGCCAAGGGGAGGCTGGAGTTGGGACCAACTGGACCTAGAGTTTGGTGGTAATTTGAATTGGTCATGTGTGATGAGGCTTTCGTGACTTTGCTGTCATTTAATGTTTGTAGGGTTGGGGGGAAGGAAAGCTCTTTAGAAGATGCTGGCAGCATAATGCAATTAGCACTGTGGTAACTACCCCAAAAGCCCCAGGGCTGCCTGAGAAGTACACGTCTCCCCAGACAGCTCTGTTCATGTACCTGATGGGAGCTGTTAGGGGAGGATCTGCTGACCAGTGACTGCATGAGCTGAGCAGGCTCTTCTCTATGCTTTTTGCACCCTCTCTTACGGACAGGTAGCTCATCTGAAGCCTCAGCACTAAAATAAATCACTATGCAAAGTAAGTGTAGCTGAAGGCTCCAGCTGGTCTCTGAAGATCTCCCCAGAGGTATCATTTGTTCTCCAGGGTGCTGTGTGTTCCCTCCTTCATGTGTCCTTGGTTTCCTTCCTCAGGTTACTCCCTTCCCAATGTCCTGTGACCTACAAGGAGAGTGTGCTTGCCGGGACCCCAACGCCCAGGAGCACAACCAGAAAGACCTCCGTGGCTTCAGTCTTGGGTAACGCCAAGCAACATGGAATGGAGGACCACACTGCTCAAGGCAGGCTAGGAGAGACACCACATCCCTTTTGGTATCGTTTTTAACATTTAGCTGCTCAACTGGATGGCATTTCTGCACCAGGGACCCTTAGAATTCAACCAGTCTGCCTTTAATTTTTGTCCAAGGAGAACTCAAAGTAGGGGTTTATGTATTAACGATATCTTAAATAGTGATGACAAGAAACAAACAACCAAGAGTCAAGTTGAGAAGACTTTCATGTATCAAAACAGCATGTTATGCCCACCTAATTTGAACAGTTCATATCTAGATTTAAGGCGAGAAACAAGCTATTTATGTACACATATTTATAGAAATAAGTAGAGAAAGAGAGAAAAAGAGTGAGAGATTATGATCAACGCAAAAACAATTTCCCCTCTCCAGCACTCACAACTCAGACCGTTCATGGAAGAGGCTGTGCTCTTGGAGGACTCCAGGCTGAGCCTTTTCTGATGCTGAATGCCAAGGTATCTCATGCTCGGGGCACTGAGGTTGGGGTGGGGTCTCCACAGGACTGTGCCTTTGGCAAGTGACTTGCCAGACGCCCAGCCAGCTCGAGACGTGGGTTGCATCTGCTCCTCACAGGAACGCTACTTCCAGCCAGGGAGCTCAGCAGACTGCAGTGGCCTTTCTGTACAGCTCCTCCTTCTCCCCCTGCCCTCAAAAAGCAAACAAAAAGCCCCTTTGTAGCCTGTCTGGAAGCCATAGGGCTGCTGGGACGTTTCTGTGTGGAGGCGGGCAGGTGGTCCCTCAGCGGAGCCAGGGAGTGGGGAGTCTAAGGACTGGCATTGAGGAATGTGGATGATTGCTTCTGAGGAGCAGAGAGGGTAACTCGCCCCCGCACTTGTCATTTGAGCATGTCTGCTGCTGCTACTCCTGCTGCTATGTCCCATACAACTAGTTTCCTTACTGTGTCAGGACAGGGTGAAAACAACCCCATGCAACCAAACAGTCTGCCTTAAAGCTTACCTACAACCTGCCTTTCAAACCCTCTGGTCTCTTCCTCAGCATTGGGGCAAGAAAACAGGACACCAGCCAGCCAAAGGAATCTGCTTTTTGATCTCCACCCACTCAAGGGGTTCTCCAAACCTCCTCCACCCCGCTCTTAGGGGTCTGTCTGTCAAACAACTGCTTCACGCTCCTGGTTTCCTAGGAAGGGGGAAGAGGAGGAGGCACGTGCTATGGGGAGACAGTATTACAATTTTGGCCATATTTGTCAGTATTAAGCTTCCAGGCCTGTGGGACAGACACCTTTGGTAGACCAGGAGCTTAGCTGCTTGTAATCTTCCAGCAGGAAGGGCATTAGCTGCAGCAGCCCTCATACTTCCCTCTCTCATAGCTCCGTCCTCCTGTTTCAGCCCCGAGGGGCCCACGTTGTGCCAGACTCCTGGGGACGCGTTTCATCGTAGGGTTCACCACGTTGAGTCACTGAGATGCCCAGTGCATCTAGTGCTGTCACTGCTGCTACAACCCACCCCACAGAAATCCCAGAGATGTCTCCAGCGTGGCCTGAGCTTGTCTCCTGCTGCTTTGGGTTCCTGCTAGGAAGAGCACATTTCTGAACGGGCATCCCCCCAAGTGTTAATACTGTCTGTTCCTTGGGACTCTCCTGACATGTACAATCTACTGGTTAAAGACAGGATGGAAAGATTTTTTCCTACTCTTGCTCGTTTGAATATTTAGGCACTACAGCAAGACATAAGTGTAAGGGGAAGCAGTTAACTCGTGGAGATGGATGTAAAAATAGGTAGGAAAACTGGAAATGGAAAAATGACTGAGTTGTAGGTGCAAAGAGCCAGGCTATTCTCACCCACCCTTGGGGTTGTTTCTGTCGGAATAAACCCGAGAAGAATCTCAAAAGCTGAAATTTGGAGGCCTGGAGAGGCGGTTGGCAAAAGAAGGCGAGGAGCTCTCTGCTGGAAAGCTCCTGGTGATGCCTGAGGGCAGCCTGGCGATGGGTGCTGTGTGGATGACTGTCCCCACCAGGCAGGGCTGCAGGGGAAGGGAGGCGCAGTGGCATCAGGGCTCCTTCCACGGAGTTAGGTCAAACGTCTGCCGGAGCAGAGAGCATTAGCAAAAACTGATCCTGGGAAAACTTCCCCTCATGCCCCTTGCCCCCCGATTAATAATGGAAGTGTGTTAGTGAGAAGGGTGCTTCCTTCTCGTCTGCTCATCCTCCTCTTTTCTGTAGGCAGTTGGCTTCAGGTGCCATCCAGCTCATCAGAAGAGCTCAAAACCTCAAAAGCCTTTCAGGCTGCCAACTCATCAGGTCCTCACTGCCTGGGGCACTTGGCAGGATCAGCCCCTCCACACCACCTGCATTTCACCCTCGCAGGGAGCCCTGGTTCAGGTGCTGCATGCATCCTGCTGGCAGCTCAGTTTGCAAAGTCCCTTTCTCCGTTATGCAGCTCAGCATGGAGGAGGTTTTCCATCTGCTTTTCCCACCTAGCACATTGCCCGGGAGACAGGTCGGTGTTAGCATTAGTGCCACTTGCTGCTGTGGGCTCCTGTGAGCTCAGGACCCTTTTGAGCAACTTTGCGTGGCCAGAGCCAGCCTCTGCTCGCAGAGCTGGAGTCCTCCTCAGCTCAGGGGAGAAGGTGGCCTCTCCCAGCACAGTTTCACACCTCAGCTTCACTCCTAGTCCGGGAGCGACTGCTCGTGGCCGAGTCCCTTCCCTGAAGGGAAGCCTTCAACATGCTGCTATTTGATTTTTTTTTTTCCAATTGCCATGTCAGCACTGGCCATCTCCTCCATGAACGGAAGTGCTACTCTGAGTCTTATTAAATCCAGCGCCTTTTTTCATCAGGAACAGATTGCACCGAGGCAAAGCTTTGGCCTTCGTGTTTAGGGGCTGCACCATGCTCCCAGGGGAGTGAGGAAGGAGGACCATGGGGCACGGGTGCCTGCCCACCTCCTGTGCCTCTTCCCTGGGGCACGGCCAGAGGGGTCCTTGCAGCATCTCCCCCCTGTAAGGGCCTTGATTGCCTGGTGGAGTCCCGAGGGAAGACCCTCTGTGACTGATGGACATCGAGTGGGAGGTGAGAGGGATGCTGCACAACCTCCCCCCGGGTGGTGGCATAGGGCGAAATCAAACAGGAAGCTTGAGGCAACACGAGAGGGTGCTCGTGCTGATGCAATTTAGCTGCTTACGAAGTCCAGGTCACATCAGTGCCAAGAGCATCTCTGCCACAGACTGTGAGCCAAGGCTGCACCCACGGGGCCACCAGCCGGCCTCCTTGGCCACCGGTGGGCTCCGTGGCCAGCGGGAGGGCAAGCTGGAGCAGAAAGCGGTGAACGGTGCGGGATGGGGTGGGAAACTCCTATCAGCTGCTACCCCGCTCCCTCCCCACCCTCTCGCAGATGGGCTGAGCTGGTGTCCTCCTGCTTTTCTTGCATCTTCCGCTGTCCCCCCCAGGCTGAGAAAGGAGGATGGCACCAGAGGACTCTTGGAGTCGGGTTCCAGCTACCTCCCTTCCGGTTTCACTTGGTTGTAACTGTCGGTTTGTTCTAGGTTTTACCTGTGTTTAAGAAAAAAAAAAAAAAAAAAAAAGGACAAAAAAAAAAAGAGAGAGAGAGAAACAAAACCCATTAGCCAACAAAAGTTTCTTGCTGCAACTGATTCAAGTGGGGAAAAAATACCAATTGTGAGGCTTTACAGAGAGGAAGAAAATGAAAAAAAAAAAAAAAAGAAAAAAAAAAAAAAAAAGAGAAAAGAAAACCCGCATAATCCAAATCCAAGAAGAGCAAAGCCTATTTTTGTGTGTTTGAAAGGAAAACACTGATTCTGCCAGCTGAGTAGAGCTAGATACTTAAGTGTAGATTTCCCTAGAAGTACCGTGAGGTTTTATAACATTGTCTGGTTTTGTTTTCCTTGTACTTTGTGATAAGTCCAGGAACTAAGGCTAAGGTATTTTTCCCCTGGTATATTGTTATTTGGGGGGGGGAGGGGGGGAGTTGTTTTTTTTTTTTTTTTCCAGATTATTTTTTTAAGTGTGTATTTGTGCTTATTTTTTACATTATCCGACTGTACGTACGCATTTAACCAGTATTTCACTGTGCTCTAATTACTGCACTCAGAAGCACTGCACAGTCTGAATCCCGAAGAGCTGCGGGAGGGAGCGGGAGGGGAAGGAGGCTGTTGCTGTGTCAGCAGCCAGGGGATGCTCCCCAGCACTGGAAGCGGGGTGCCGACATCCCCTTCCCCAGCTCCAGCCCATTGCTTCCATTCGAGGCCAAGCTAGAAGACAGGAGGGCACAGGGTGAAGTCAGCCAAGGCTGGGATGCCCGAGGGGGTTTCAGAGCTGGAAGTTTGTTGTTTTAATGTTTTTGGATGGTGTGGAGCTTACCAGCCTTTCGGCCTCATCCTGCCCTCCCCTGCCCGATCCCTGGATGCCCCAGTGAGAGCTGGTGGGCATGGTCGTGTCACGGGGAGAGTACCCTGTGCCCAGTTTAGACAATGCTCTTGATACCTTCATGGTTGTGGGCCCCATTTTGGTCTTTGAGCTGATGCCCTTCATGTTTCTTCCATGCCACCCCGTCATCGAGGACAGGCCATCTCCTGCCAGGGATAGACCCCTTTCCACTGGAGGCCCTTGACCACTGAGTTCAGTGGGAGCTTGACCAAAGCAGGAGCAGGTCCAGGTGGCCCAAGCTGTACTTTCTTGGAGCTACGGGTGATTTGGACAGTCAGGGTTTGGTGTTGGGCTGCTCCTGCCACCCGGGGAACCAGTGTTGAAAACCCCTGGTTGCTTTAGGAAGAACAAAGTGGGGCTTAAGGTTCAGTCTTAGTTTGGCAAACTGATTTTTTTCCCCTTTTCACCGGATCTACACATCCAAGATTCAATGAGAAGAATAATCGCTTCCTCTGAGGCCAGTAACAAGAGCTTGCGTTGGCTTCACGTGACAGATGAGGAGTCTTGGTGCTACTTGTTGGTGTTGTTAGTCCTGTTAGGTCGAGATGCAGAGCTAACGAGTCAGGAGTTGTCTTTGGTTCCCATTCTGGTTTGGTCTTTTGGTTTTTCATTCATTCGGTGAGGCCACAATTCAGCCACCAGTTTCCATCTTCTGAGTGCAAAGAACCAGGGCTTTAACGAAACATTTCACCAGCAATTAAAGAGGGAATTGGAACCATTGCGGAGTTTGCATTGTACGGCCTCTGTAATTACGTACCTGTCTGCAGATGATAGGCTGAATTTTGCTTCCATCGAGTCAACAGGGGGGTTTTGTTGATGTTGTTGTTGTTGTTGACTTCACTGGGAGCAGGATTGAGCCGTACTATATATATAAATATATATATAAATATATATATGATATATATATAATATTATATGTGTAATATTATATATATATATCAATGTAATATTTACAAATAAAACTGTGATCTCGTCTAGAGAAAAATGTATTCATATTACCAACTGCTCTTCCATATTTATGTATCATATTGTATCTTTTTATTATTGTTATAATTATTATGATTATTATGGTTATTATTATTATTATTATGGAATCTTTCTTGGCACCTTTTGGAAGCCACGTCAACCAATACTCCAATGAAGTGCTGAGGATCTATTTTCACAAGAATTCTACTGGTCTACTGTATAAAAGAGAAAAGAAAAAAAAAAAAAAAAAAAAAAAAAAGAAACAAGCAAAATACAGTTCAACCCTTAATTCTGTACCTCACGCCTGTACGTTTGCTGCTCCGATTTTGGGTTTTATTTTGCGTTCGTTTTTTTTTTTTTTTTTAACGGATCTAATTTAAGTCTCCAAGCAATATATAAAGATGTAAATAGTAAAGCTTATTTATTAAGATTGTCATCTTTTTTAATTTATATTTACACAATTGTTCATCTAATTTATTTTTTTTTCAATACAGTTTTTAACAGTTGTCCTTTTTTGGTTCATGAGGTTTTTTAAATCATTTTCACAGAATTTCTTTATACAGGTCTTTTTCTTTCTTTTAATAAACAACAACTTCCTCTGGTCTTTCAAAAACAGGTCATGTTTCACTCAAAAAAAAAGTTATGTCAGATTCATCAGAAATATTTTGCCATTGTTGATTCCTATACCCTAAAGTTCTATATTATATAAATATATAATACCTTGTATGCTTAAATATTTAACTGTGTGATTTTGTATATATCTTCATACACATGCTCACACACATATGAGGGTTAATGTCCCCAAATGTTGGGAGAACAGAGAATCAGAAACACAAACAATATAAGCTTGTATTAAAGAGTTCTGAACTGGACCGCTTGCTTTTGCCACGTCTCGTTTGCTTTCGGTCGAGCCGGCCCCGAGCATCGCCGGGTACCGGGGGGTGAGCGCGGCCCCACATCTGGCTGCTCGGGGCGCCCTGTCCACATGCTCTCGCTGAGCCCCACGCCTTGTTTTGGGGCAGAGTCTTTGAAATTTGTGTTTTGACAGTGCTGCAGGAGGTGGTGTGGCAGCCAGAGTAGGTGGCAGCGGTGGGTGGAGGGAGGCAGCATGGGCCGGAGCATTGTGTTGGCCCAAGGGCTCCTTTCACCACTGGAAGGTCTGATTTTGCCATCAAAATGGGATCTGTCCTGAGGAATTCCACTTCTTCTCAACTTGGGAGCCTTTAGAAAAGCATTCAAGCCCATGAGCATACCTAAGCTGTGCTCTCATCACTTGGAAAAGAGCGCTTACATGTAAATACATGCTGAACCATATTTCATGCAAGGGTTTGACACCTGGGGCTCTGCCAGGCTGCAGCTTGGTGCTGCCATCACCCATCAGCTGCACAGCTCCACGCCACTGTCCCCTAAAGGACAGGGTCCTACAGCATTGCTCTGTGCCATTGTCCCCTGAAGGACAGGGTCCTCCAGCGCTGCTCCACACCATCACCCCTCCAAAGGACTGCAAAACCCCCAGGTGCTGGCCAAGGTGTTTTAGCTCCTGCTTCATGTGGGGCAGCCCAGTGCCCAGTTTAACCTCTGGAGTGAGAGAAGCTTAAAGATATGAGGATTGGTTGCTTCTAATTTTAAAGAGAAAGAAAAAAAAAAAAAAGACTTGCTCATGGTTTCTGCTCACCATCTCCAGCAGCTACAGAACAGTCATCCAGAAAATGAGTCCCAGCAGGAATTTACTCTGGGGTATGACCTAAGCAGGGAGGAAGGCTGAGAAGTGACTACATGCAGCCAAGGGACTGAACATGCCCCCTCTTCCCCCCCAAGACCAGGCCTGAACTGAGCGCTACTGCCACACTGGTGCTGATAAAAACCTTGTGCTCAGTTTGGGCACACCAGGCCATGGGGCACCAGGGTCACAATTTCCCATTGCCATGAGTCTGAGCTTGCTGCCACCCTCTGTGCCATGGCTGGGGCCGTGGTGCAGCCCCCAGCCTGTAGCTGCAGCAGCAGGCTGCGAGGGGAAGGGCTCATGCTGCTGTAGCTGAGAAGTGTGTATTGATTCAGCATTTAAAATGTGAATTGATTCAGCGTCAACAGCTCCAAACTTTGGGGATGCACGCACAGTCGGGATAGGTGCCATTTAGCCCTGACAGCTATTGACCCCATGATCCTAAAGAGAGCCATCCTTAACCCAGTTAACTCTCAGACTCATTAATGATTTAACTCCTCAGGGATGCCCAGATAAGACAGGGAGGCGGAGAGCACGGGCAGACGACAAGGAGCCGGGTGCATGTGGGCAGGAGCCTTAAATGCCAGCTGCGGTCGCTGTTACACGTGTCCTTTTGCATCTGCTTCTGTTGGCAGTGGGCTGCGATGGTCGATTGTGCTGTTGGACATCTTGGTGTTACGCTGCTGGCCAGCATCACCTCAGCCACCACCTTTAAAAGTGTGGCAGTAATACTGCCATGCATCAAGAGCCTGTGGAGGGAACAGTAAACGGATTCCACACCACGCCGCCTATAGGACATTTGGGGGCAATAGACTGAAGGACAGGGATAAATTAATTTTTTTTTTTTTTTTTTTTTACACCGGCCTAAGTGTTGGTGTCACACTGTGAGTCAGTAAAACAATGTTTTGCATTTTTAACTGTCAAAATCCACTCTCTATGTATTGAGCAGGGTGAGAGACAGAGAGAACAAGAGCACCTTGTGCTTTCTATACCATCCCTGTCAGCGGTCAATGCATTATTGATAGGGTATAAGCACATCAGACAGCCCTGTCAATAGAACATACTGTAGATAAAAAGGCCTATAAACAGTGTATTAAATGGTTTGTGTCTATAGCAATATATAAATCAATTGCCTGTGTGTTGAACTATCTGTTAAGCACTAATGAGGACCTCAAGACAGGAGCAACCTACGGGCAGAGCGAGCAGCAGCCGGCTCCTGCTGGGCCGGGCTGCAGCTGCTGAGCGATGCCCAGCGCTGAGCCTTGCCTGTGCACAACCACACGAGCACAATCAATCGCAAGGCACCGTCAAAACAACAGTTTCTATGTCCAGTTTATGTGTCTATCTGGAAATCAATCACTAAATAGTGAGGGAGGGGCGGAAAAAAATCGATACCTGCATCGAGCAAGGGCTGAAGCCACTGTCCTGCAAGCAGGCCACCAGCAGATGTTAAAGCTGCTCAAGACCAAGCAAGGAAGGCAGTTTTGTTACCTTAGCGCCCGCAGCAATAATGCCAGCCTACCTGCTGTGTGGTGACCAGCCCAGGGAGGCTTAAAACCCCCCCAAGCCCCCCGGACCGTGCCGCCCAGCCGCTCCGACACTGCCCTCTGAGGGCCCCGCGCGCTGGAGTGGCTGCTAGGCACTTGTGACACCAGATGCGGTTCCTGTTGGCTGCATTAAATCAAAAGGAGCTGACTGCATTAATTATATATGAAAGCCAGGGAAATTGCTCTGGATTCATACGTCAAAGTCCTCTCCCAGCTGAAAGCCACAGCTTCTCAAACAAGTATGGCATTGGTAATTGTGGTAATGGGAAAATGCAGCTGTTAGCAACTTTGAGCAATTTGGACAAAAGGATGTAGAAGCTTACAAAAACCCTCTATACAGAGACTGACATGTAAAGAAAACTGCTCACAAGTGTACAAGAGAAACATCTTTCCATGTAATGAGGGCACCTGAAGACCAAATGGACACCCAGGTGCTCACCTATCTGCTTGCTTGCTCACGCACACGCACAAACACACACGGAGCAGCAACTCCTGCACCACCTTTTCCTGGGCTGTTCATCACAAAGCCTCAGGCTTTCGGTTCCTAAGACCCAAACCAGGGAGGTGAAGTGAGCCAGGCTGAGTCATTCATTTCCAACTGGTCTAAGTTCACTGATAAAACGCAGCCAAAGGCTAGGGGCTTGAGATTTTTGAGTACAACAGGCAGTACTGTGTCAAAGTAGTCTTACAGGTCCTAAGACTCTTTCCAGGTGACTTTCTTTAGATAGGATGATCAGTGCTCTAAAAGAGCATTCAATATTTCAGTATTTTTTTGCAGATTAAAAATTTATTCACAACTTTTTGATCATTTTACTTAAGCTGACTGAGGGACTGGTCCAAACATCAGTGTGGTTACCTCTGGCCATCTGACCCCACTCCTAAGACATTACCTGTGGTTTACCTGTATGCAGAGTGCTTCCCCCAGATATTTTTAGGAGGCATAAAAGCCTAAGACTTCTAAGCTGGTGGCTGCTCCCCTTTATCACAGGGATGAGCTAAGGCCAAGTGTGCTTGAAAACAAACAAACAAACAAACAAAAAAAAAACAACCACAAAACAAACAAACCAGAAGCCTTCTCCTTTGCATCATTCAGTGCACAGACTGCTTCACATCAGTGATGCTCAGCTTCTGGAGAGTGAATCCAACCTCTGGCCCAGCAGGTACAAGGTGCAGTTTGCATCTCCCCCCCTGACAAGATGTGAGCCCGCAGGCCACTGAGGCACCCGTCACATTGCCGGGTATGGCCACTTGCAAGCACGAGCATCACCACAAGGCTCTGTCCGTCCCCAGCACCCCCTGGAAGGGACCTGGGCAGCCCGCACTGCGCAGCCTCCAGCGTGCCCTTGGCCTCTTCCCCAGCCTCGGGAGAGTCTGCCCCAGCCAATGAAGCAATTAAAAAAAGAAGAGGAAAAACAGAAACCAAACAAATAAATAAAGGAGCAAATGCAGCACTTGACTCTGGAGGCCTTTTGCCGTGGGAAGAAGCTGTCCCAAAGCGGTGTGTCATCAGCGGCACAGCAACCCAAACAATCAGCCCCTCTGTGCACCGTGCCAGCTGCAGCCCGGCCGGGGATGGCGGCCGGGGAACAACAATGGCCGTGGGGAACAATGGGGATTGTTCCCGGCCACACCACGCCGTGGGAGGAGGCAGCCCCGGGGGGGCGGCCGTTGGCACCAGCAACGAGCCCCAAACCAGTGGCAGGTCTGGGGTGCCCGTAAGGAGGTGCCCACTGGGATGGCCAAGGGCTGGTGCAGAGGGATGTTAGAAGTGTGGCCAGACCCGTGGTGCTGCTTTCCCTGCTTCTGCAGGGAACCTCCCCTGTGCTGCTCCGATGGTGTTTATAGGGTGCCCAGGGGCAAAGAGGGGCAGGGGTGGTGTGACCAGGGCAGTGCAGCCCTTGCTGCCGATGTGGGTACCTGCAGGCACCCACTGCAGATGTGCATGGAGGAGGTTTGGTGGTTTTTATGACCTGCCCTCATCATAAAGCTCGTGACCGCAGCCAGGAGACATTGCCCTGCTTCATGCCAACAGGCTAAAAAATTCAGTCTTGGAAAAAAAAAAAAAATTGGGTCGTTTAGCTCTTCAGCCTGGACAATTGGGTCTTTTCGCCCCCCTCCCTAATCGTTTTTAATGTTGCCTCATTATCTCGGTGCTCTCCCCAGCTGGGGCAGCCTCCAACAGCCCAGACAGCAGCACGGTGAAGTGCAGCAAGGTCAGAGCACAGGGGCCCAAGAGGAAGCAGCTCCCAGGGCAGGGGGTGCTCAGATCAAGTGGCTTTGGAGCAAGGCTCCCTCTTCTCTAAGGCAAAGACAGCTGGGGAATGGCCCTGTGTGTGCACACGCTCGTGCGGGCACGCACGCTGCGGACCACGGGCCCATCTGCCAGCATTGCTAGGCTGTGACTACAACTGTTTATCTTGAAAGCCTGAGGGTTACATTCCCCAAAGTTTCCAGGGAGAAAATACAGAACCTTCCTTTCAGCTGCAAGCGGGAGGATGTCTAACCTCGACGAATTCCTCGGTTTTGTTTGGCTTGGGTAGGCTGCGCCGGGTAGCATCGTTGGCCAGCGGCTCTTCTGCTGGCTTTGATCCGTGCGCTAGGTGCGTGCTCGACAGGTTAATAGCTGCCACACGGCGCTGCCTGCCTGCCCGGCTCGGCCACCTGCCGTCTGCACAGCCACACAGCCCTGCACAGCAGCCAGCCTCAGCAGGGGGGCAAAGGGAAGCGCTTCCCAGCCTTCCAAGGTAAGCAGCAGGAAAGAAGCCCCTGCTCTGTGCAGCGCACGGAGCCGCAGCGTGGAGCCAGCCCTGCCTTGTGCTGCTTGTGTTTGGCTCCCAGCAGAAACTGCCAGACTTGGATGTCTCCTTCCCATCGCCGTCTGTGGGACCTGCTGCAGCAAAAGGGCCACCCGTGGTGGGCTTGGTCCTTCTCCTCGCCCCAGCTCTGCTGGGGTGGGCGGCTCAGGAGCAGAAATGTCACTGTGGGGAGCTGATTGTGCCAGGGTGGAGGAAAACCTGCTGAATGGGAATCCAGCCTGTTTTTGGCTGCTGTTCCCCAGTCACAATTCCCACAGCTCCAAGCTCATGATGGTGAGGCACCCCTTGAGACACATCAGCCCTGTCACATTTAGGATACTCCAGCCCCTGTCACCGGCCTTACAGAAAAAGCCACCAATTTGTCCATCAGGTAGGGAAACACTGGCGCTCACCCCCAGGGAACCCACAGCCCTTGCCATGGCACCCACGCTGCTCGCAGCATTGCTGAGCAAACTTTGTTTGACACAACAGTAAAGCTGAACAAATATTGCCACAACACCTCCATGGTGCACGGTTTGTGAGCTGGCACTGGACAAGGCCAACACTGCACACCTCAGCTCACAGAGGTATTTCAGGGCAGGATGGTGCTGAGCTGGACAAGAGAAGGCAAAGCGTGCCTTGGTCTGCAGCAAGCTGAGGCCATCCCCTCCATCCCCTCAACATACACATGCCCAAAGGCTGTGGATGCCAGCTGCCTGTGAAGGTTAAAGGGATGGGAAAGGAGCAGAGCAGGGCTGGGGAAGCACTGCTGGGAGAGGCATTAACACTCGCAGTGCCCCCATGGTCCTCGTGCTGGGGCTGAGACCTGCAGTGACGCAGTGCTCACAGCCCAGAGCCCCCCGAGTGGCACTGGCCTCTCCCTCTCCATCAGGAAAAGGGATTTAGCTTTAAAAAAAAAGAGCTCTCAGGCAACCTGCAATGCGTTGGCTCTTGCTCCAAAGGCTGCTATGTCAAGGCAACATTTCCTGTGAGCTCCAGCAGGACTCTGAGCAGGTACTGGAGGTCTTCCCAACCTGCAACATTAACATGGTTCAAGCCAAGGGAAGAGACAGAACCAAAGGAAAAAAGAGGGGGGAAAAGAAACAAAAAAAAAAAAACAAAAAAAAAAAAAACAAAAAAAAAAAACCATGAGCAATTGAGGAGACACCACCAGAATTATTTGTGTGTCCAAATCAGGCATATATGTTCAGCTCAAGAAGAAAAAAGCCTCTGGCTGAGTTTCCTCCACATCAAATCCTGCACCTTTGTTTGGTTTCAAAACATTTTCATTTTGAAAGTCACCGCTTGCTTGTTTGTTTTTACTTTAAAGGGTTAAATAACCTGAAAAAAAAATAAACAAAACTATTTGCTTTGCATTGACTAAACCGATTCATTCAGCCCTCAATGTTCCCCTTTCCCCCTCCAGCCCCCCTCCAGGTTTGTTGTTTTGCTTTAAAAAGAAAAAGCAATAGCTCCGGGCAGCTCTGATTTTTGTTTTTTTTCCTCTCACCCTCCCGCACTTTTTGGTTTGGCTACCAGACTGAGAAATCCATTACCCACACAGATCCCGGGCCAGCCTAACCCACATCTGACAGTAAAAGAAACCAGATTCTCCATGTCTTTTTAGCCCCTGGCTTCCTTCTTGGGCTTTCCCACACGTCTGCAGCTCCCAGCGGGGCCGGTGGCTGGGATGGGTGTTGGGCAGGGCGAGGACCCTACACAAAGAGGCTGCACTTTCCCCTCCTATCCCCGTGTCTGCTCTCGGGGTCAGCGCTGGTCTCCAGCCACGGCTCGGGGATATCCACCAGGGATGTCCCCACCCAGGTGACGCCCCACCGAACGCCCAGGCAGTGGCGAGACAACATCAGGAAGAAACACCAAGGAGGCAGTGAAGATGGACTTAATATGAACCTTTAATGCACAGAACAAGCTGCCAGGAGCCTTGCGAACAAAGGCACGGAGCCCTTCTGCCACCTCGGGGTGGTAAAACACACCCAGCGTGCCTGCAGTGTCCTCGCACCTGCCTGGCACCCGCCTCCGAGCATGGCGCTCGCAGCCTCCTGCAGCCAGGGTGCTCCTGGTGGCCCTGGCCGTGGTGACACCGAGGTCCCTTGTGCCACGGCTCCTGCCTGGCAGGGCACACAGGGCACACAGGGCACGCAGGGCAGGCAGGACAGGCAGGGCACAGAGGGCAGGCAGGGCTCTCCCCCCACCCAGCAGCTCCCCTCTGCAGCCTCTCGCTCTAACTCTAGCGGGTACACCTCCTCCTCCCAGGGTTTTGGAGCATGTAGTCCAAGAAATTCAGTAAGAAAAGATTAAAAAGGAGAGACTTTTATGCTGAGACAAATCAGGTGCTTCTTTTTTTTTTTTTTTCATTTTTTTTCTTTTCCTTTTGAAAATTAAAAAAAAAAAAAAAAAAAAAAAAAAAAAAGGAAATTAAAGTCCAACTTGCTGATTTCGTGTTTCTCTGCAGTTGGTGTGAGAAAGTCCTGTTTGGCCTCGCTGTCCCCTTCCACCCCTCCGACCACCACCCATCCCCGAACCCCAGCAGCCGCTCAAGCCATCACAAGTCCTCAACTCCTCGGCACCCCTCTGCCTCCCACAGCTCAGGCCCACACCTTCCTTCACCGCCCCTTGGACTCCCCGTAGGTGTTGCGCAGCATGGAGACCATCTTCTCCTCGCACGTCACTTTGGTGTCCTTCAGGATGCTGTACCACACCACGCCGGGCGGCCGCACCTCCTCGCTGCGGCAGAACAGGTAGGGCATGGTCTCGGTGCGGCTCTGGATGTAGGCACTGCGCAGCAGGGTTGAGCAGTGACCGCTCACCTTCTCCAGCCTCCTCAGGATCAGGTGCGCCTTCCTGCAAGGGAGAACTGGAGGCTGAGAGTGTGCAGAGGGAGCCAGCATCCCTGGCTTCCACCCCTGGCTCTGCCTCATGACACAAATGGATGAGCCCCACAGGACACGAACGGATGAGCCCCATCACCACAGCATCGTCGTGCCTGTTTTAGGTGGAGGGAAGTTCTCTTTTCCCCAAAAGTTCACAGTAGAGCTGCCACTACACAGGGCATGGGGTTGGGTGGACCTCAGGGCTGAGCCAGCCGAGCAGCTCACATGCCCTGGGGACACTGCCTGCCACTGCCAGGTTGTCACCGCTGCCACCGCGTGCTCCTGGCAGCCCTGGCACACGTGTCAGCCCCCGTGCAAGCCGGCACACCGGGGAGACCCGTGGCACCTCGCTGCTGCCAGCCCGTCAGCACGGCCCTCCCTGCTCCCTTTTCCCAAGTCTCCAGGAGGCAAACGGCCCAAAAGGCCTGACACTAGAAGAGCGAGGAGAAAAAGCACAACACATTAAGACAAAACAAAATAAACCCGTAAGAAACCAAGAATCCCCTCGTGGGAGTCTGCAAAGTGCTAAATCAAACAAAGGGAGGGGAAGAGGGTTTACTTCAGTGGTCTGAAAGTCTCAAGATCACAGATTATTTCCTCTCCCTCTGGTGCCACAGGAAAGCTCTGGATTTGGGGTTAGGGGATTTCGCAGTTCCTGAAGGAATGTAAATTCCCGATAATGATATGTCGGGGGCAGCGCTGTCAGTCAGCGAGGCATAAACACGGGGATTATTTGATTATGAAAGCTGTGTGCTGTTGCAGCCCGGGCTGCGAGCTCCCGGCGAGGAGGCAGCGCCGGGAGCATCGTCTGTGGGATGCGGGGAAGGGGTGGGCACCCACGTGCTGTGGGGGCAGCGAAGGCAGACAGGGCAAGAGGGCACATCGGTGTCACCCACTGGCTGTGGATCTCTCCCAGCAGGGCAGGGAAGCTGGACAAAAGTCTGTAGGAAACCACAGCTCCTCCAGTACTGCACGTGGAGAACGACCCCGCTCCTCCCCGACGGCAATGGGCTCATGGATATCTCTCCAGGGGGAGCAAAGAGCAGGGGGGGTTGGTTCCTGGGCAGTGCTAATTCTGAAGCTGGGACGTGTGTTGGTTTCGTGTATAAAGATGAGCCAGGCGAGGCCATTTGAGCCTCACTACCTACATACACACACACATGAAGATGTGTGCGGGGCCGTGCCCACGTACACACCTCTACTCACACGATGCCACCGTGGCCACCTGAACGTCTGCATCAACTGGTGCTCCTGCTGCACGTCAGCACCTCGCACACTGCCCACAACGGGTCCTTTGCTGCTGCACGCCCACCACTGGGAATTCACCAAATTCCAGGATGGCGCTGGGTGCTTTCAGCAAAGACACCGATTAAAGCCCCGCCTAGCAGTGATCCAGGCTGCTGTGAGCAGCACCGCAGTGAGGCCAGCAAACCTCATCAAACCACAGCCATGGGAGTGGAAGAGGCCAAAAGGGATCACCCGTGCCATTTCCTCACGGCCCTGATTTGTATTTGAGTAACCTGTTTGTAAGCTGAAGGTGGAGAAGAGTTTGTTTCCCCAGGCAATCACTTCAGTGCGTACCCATCCTAAAGCTGAGGACCCATTTAACGTCGGCTCTGATTCTCCCTTTCTTTCAGGGGAGGTTCCCCAAACACAGAGCCCACGGGCATCCATCGGATGGACATTTCTGTGAGCTGACAGTGCTCGCGAGGAGAGCATCTAGCCAGCCCTCCCTCCTGCTCTAAGGGTAATTATCAATCAGCTCTCAGGGCCATAGCTCTATGGTCACCCCATTTCTGGGTCATCTCTACTGCCCAAAGGGGGCACTGCCCCTTCCCCTGCTCGTTTTGCCCGTTTGTCTGTGCTGTGCAGGTGCCGACGGGGATGACCCCACGCTGACATGGGGAAGTTGCCTGTCTGAAGGCCAATTAACTAATGCCATGGGGATTTCCCCTAACTGGTTCCTGGTGCAGCTCACCACAAGCAGCAACGAGTGCCCACGACCAGCCCTATCTTGGTGGTGGTAACCATGCCTTGGCCCCAAATCTGGGTGCGGCGTGGACACCCCAGCACACACACACCTTCTGGCCAACTCTTCTCTTCCTCTCCTCCCTTCCCACAACTTTGCCTGTTGCATCCCCTCCCCAGGTCTCTTACCCCATCTCTTACTTCCCTCCTTGCTCTTCCCTTCCCATTTTCCCTGCTTGCCCCACCACACCATGGATTTCGCTGCCTGACTGTGTTCTCCTCCTGATCCACTCTCTGCCCTCTTGTCCTGGCAAACATGAGGAGCAGCAAGAAGCCCAGAGGCCAAACCACCCAGAGCTGTTGATATCTCATTGCTGGGGGTGGTCTGCACACACCTGCTGCATCCACAACCCCAGGAAGGGACGGGTGGGATGCAGCACACGACGGGCTGCCCCTGGAAGGATGCTGAGCACACTCAGCACCGTGGTCCAGGAGAAGGGGGGTGGTGGGGATCAGGCCCCTCGCTTTTGGTTTCCGGTCCCAAAGCCCCAGATTTGATGGGTTTCACTGCCTTGAGACTGAGTCATTTATTTTAGCGGGGTAATGAAGTCATGTGTAAATGTTAGATTTAGCTTTTGGCTGTCAGCTGTTCCCTCTTAAAAAAAAATAAGGAGAAAGAGAGACAGAGCGGGTGAGGGGAGGGGTGAGAAAGAGAGAGAAGCTTTCTGGTGAAGGCTGGGTAATAAATTACAGGAGCAGCTCTTGGGCTGCCAATTTAACACCATAAATCAAGCCCTGGGTATTACCCAAGTGCTCCCTGCGGAGGGCTGTCGGGTCAGAACGACCACCTTTTCAAATACTGGAAATGAAATCTTCCTAAATGCTGACCAACCTCATCCCTGCCAGGAACTATAATTTATTGCCTTATTAAAGGGCAGGAATCAGGAGAGGACAGCAGGGGAGTGGGGTGGGGGGGTCATTCCCATGGCCAGCCCCCGAGCTCTTGGCCCTCCAAAGGACGGAGCAGCCCCCTTGTGTCACCCCACACCCCGGCCCTAATTCGGGGTGCCCCCTGGGGGTGCCCTCCCTCCTGTCCCATTGCAGGGGCAGTTGTTTTAAGTCGGCGCCAGCTGGGGACCGATTCTGCTCCCTGATTAAGTGACGGATTTAGGAGGTCACAGCCAAAGTCATAAATGATGGAGAGGGGGATTAAGAACAGTGACAGCTCCACGCGGCTGCTTCCCTCTCCGGTGCGAGGCGAGGGGTGGGGAGGGGGACGGGTGCCTGCTGCGGGGCACTTCCCACTTTCCTCCTGCATGAACCAGGCAGTGCCTGCAGGTGGGACTGGGCACTGGGTGCCTGGTTGCCATCCCCAGCTCAGGAAGGACGTGCCCAGCCCCGGGGTGCTCCTGCAGGAGAGGGACATCCCCGTCCCCTGTCCCCAGTGGCACAGGGGACAGCGATTGCTCACCTCGATGGCTGGCGTGGGATGAGAACGCAGCCAGAGCCAGCAAAACCCTGCCCTAGCTTGCCCAGGGGGAAGGTGCAGAAGGAGAAGGGACGTGAGGAAGCAGAGGGGCAGCGACACCTGGGCTGGAGGGGAGGACAAGCCTCCGGGGACACTGTGGGAGAGGGTGGCTGCCTGTGCGCTGTGTTCCCACACGGGGCGATTTTGTCATAAATTCCGATTTTTCCACTCTACTGAGAGCTGACCCGGGTCTGTCAGACCCTCATCTAGGAGGATAATGAGTCCGGGACTCGATGGCCTCTTATCACAGCCTCCCATCAGTACATTGCATTCCCCTCGGTACCAGAAGGCAGCTGCTCTGGAGATGCACTTCGCCTCCTGCAGCCGTCCCGTCTGCCTGCCTGGGGGACTTGCTGAGGGCAAGGCGAGCCTGTGAGCCCTGGTGCCACATCCCGACCCCCTGGTAGCCACAAGCAGGGGCACGGAGGGAGGATTTTAGCCTAATTCTTTCTCCTGCCTCCTCCTAAAAGCCAGGCTCTGCTTGCAGAGGTCACGAGAACCGTCCCAAAGAACAATATGAGAAAATAATAGAGAAATCGCCCTGTCGCTGAGTCAGGAAGCGCTCCCGCTGCACAGATCCAGAGGGCTGAATGCACAGTAGCATTAAACCTTCACTGGTTTAGACAGATTCCTCTGGTTTGTTGGAACAAATTAACTCTGCGAGATTCACTCGGTGTCTGCATGAGGAATGGGGGGAGCAGGAAAGGGGTTGTTGTTGCTCAAGGAGACGAGCAGGATGAAGCAAGCCAGGTGCCAAGATGCTGCTGACCACAGAAAGTCCTGGTTTAGGGCCACCTATGAGCTAAGTTTTTAATGTCTCCTTAATGTAAACCGTCTGGTTGGGACATCTGGCTGTCAGTGCGTCTTCTAGCAAGCAGCTGTTTGCAGTAACCTGTGGCTTTCATGGAAACTGGGCTCACGAGGACTCCAGTGTGATGTATTTATTACACGGAGGCAATCAACTTCCCTCTTGTCGCTCAGTTTTATGAGCGCACATTTACTGTGAATCCGAGGCTCATCTGATAAACATTTCAAGGTACGAAAATGAATGTCCCCCTGGGAAGGAGAACAGCCCGTCAATTAAAATCGTGTTACGAGATGGCCTCCCTTGGCAAATCCTCACTCGCCTCCCGCTACGTCAGTGCCTCCGTTTCTGTCCAAGCTCCCTGAGAAGCTGGGCTGGACTCTGCGGTGCTCTTGGCGAGAGCCTGGCACCGTTTGTGGACGCTTCCCCTTGGCTGCAAGGCACACGTTGAGTCCTCAGGTACAGGACAGGGACACACGGGCTCTGCTCGGAGGTTGCCTGGCTTGGTGATGAAGATAGACAGCAGCCGGACTGATCGCTGGCTCCAGATGTAGCCCGGTTCAGTGTGGAGCAATACTCGGTTGGTTTAAATGTCACCTTACAAACCTCACGGCTCCACGCAGGTATCGGGGTAGCTGATATCCTGCAGCAAGCGTGCGGGATCTCAAGTGACAGGGCTGTGTAAGGAGAGGCTGATGGTCCCCAGGGGGGTACAGAGAAAGGAACAGCTGGAAAGGACAAACACGTCTGCAGTGTCATCAAAGAAGGAGGAAGGCAGAGGGAAGGAAGAGTGGCTCCATGTCAGGCGCTAATGAGCTACTGAAGAAATTACAACCAAGGTCATCTCTGTCAGAGGGCAAGCCCCAGGCCAGCTTAGATTTATGTCCAGGATGGAGGGAAACTGCTGTAGAGTGCTGTCATCCTGGTGCTATGGACAGATCCTCACTCGTGTCCAACAAACAGGAGTGGAGGGGAGAGAAAGAAAATCTTTTTCAGTTATTCAGGGACTGCCAGACCCCACTCCTCTGCCTTTCTCTGCACCCGTTTGTCAGAGAGCAGCGTGGTGGGTGAGGGTGCTGGAAGAACAGTGTCCATAAATGCTTCCAGGCAGGTCATGGCTATCCGAATCCCATTGGAGATCTCAGGATGTCCAGAGAGAGAGAGATATGGCTACTTCCAAACATTTCTTGCTGGGTGTTTCCCGAGGGGCTGTGTCTAACATAAGGCTGTACGTAGGTAACACAAGGTGCTGTGCACTCGCATCCTTGCGTGGTGTCAGTGGCACCACAGGATGGAAATTTAGGAGGACATTTCTACTGCCGACATCAATGAGCTGAATTCATGTTTGGGGAGAGAGGGGCAGTGGAAAAGGGGGTCTTGGAAATATTTACAGTTTGTACAGCAACTATATTCCACTGGGAGGATAAAGATATGTCAGATCAGATAGAGAAGGAAATGCCCATGAAGCATACTATTTAGTAGAGCCAAGTTTACCACATACAGATTGCTCCATCGTTGCCCCCCTCTGATGATACCAAACACCAAATCTACAGACAAAAGCAATAACCTATTTGCCAGCACCACGGCTCTCCTTCCAGGGGCTCAGAGCCCTTTTCACAGATGCACACCCCCTGCAGCTGGAGGCTGACGTTTCCCCACACATCCCGAACCACGGGAGGAGGTGGAAGGTGCTCAAAGCCATGCCCCTACTGTCCATGAGGAATATTGTCCAGGTATGGAGGAAGTCAGTACAAAAGGGGATGACAGAATGGGTCTGTCCTGGGTGCAGAATCTGTTCCACTCTGGGGACAGACCTAGAGGTCACACCGTGTTCCCTGACACAGACGGGATCCACCAAAAAACACCCAGGAGGGGCTCTGCTGCTGTGCACAAACACTACAACATAAGGATGGATTTGCCCTGTGTTCCTCAGATACTTCTGTGGCTGTTGCTGCCTCCCGACGGCAGCTCTGGCTGCCTCCTGCCTGTACACATCACCCTTAGCACACCCGTACCCACTGCATTTTGGCTTCATCCCTTCCATCGCCCTTTCCAGCCATGTGCCCTGCAACTAACCTGGGCACCTCTGAATCCGAGGAGAGCCATGGTCTCACCTACCATTGTCTTGAAGATCTGAGTCCTGGCTTACACGCAGCTCCCTCACTCTGTCCTAGGCCTGATTTACTCCCCCAGTCCCCCCACAGCATTCCCAGCACACTCAGCTCCCTCCCTGCAGCAGCGCCCAGCTCAGGCTGGATTCCTGCTCAGCTGCTCGGTGCCCCAGAAGCATTCATCCAAAGACCAGGTGGGACCTGGCAGCCCCAGGGGATGGCAGGACAGCTTGGCCAGCACCCCTCTTGGGTGAACACCAGCAGGGGACATCCCTCAGCCACAGGGAAAGGCCAGGAGGGGCAGGGCAGGCAGCGGGGCTGGGGAGGACACGGGCCAAGGCCAGTACCTGGGCCCCAGCTCATCCTCGCTGCGCCAGACGAAGTCCCCAAACTTCTCGTAGTGGGAGTTGTAGTGGTGCTGGACTCGGAAGAGCATGGAAGCAGAGACCTCCATCAGCGTGTTGTAGGCTGTCTGCTGCTCCTTCCCGCTGGTGTAGCCGTTGTAGAGGTTGTAGATCTTGTCAGCTATCTCTGGAAGGAACCAAGGGGACAGGATTTAATGAACATGGAGAGGAGAGGGATGAGCAGGGCCCTTGGCAGGAGGAGATGGTGCCTGGGACAGCTGCAAGTCCCCTGGGGGCTGCCTGCAGCCCCATTTGGCAACCTGGAGAACATCTTGCAGTGCCTCAGGGACTGCGGCGAGTGCCCTACACACATGGGGCAGCCCCAAAAACTCCAGCAAAACTCCATGGGGGAATGGGAGAAGGAGAGGATGAGGGCTGCCAGCACAGGCAGAGGCAGCTTTATCCTCCCTGTTAGGGCAGACAAGGTCTTCCCCTGTTCACCCAAACAGCAGCAAATGCACAGCTGTGATGTGTAGGGTAGGAAGAACACGACTGTTGCTAACGAGATGGTGCTTCAGCCACAAGTGCCGTGCATCATCATTGTGGGTACCTCCCAGAGCAGCTCGATTTATTAAACAAGAGGGTGCACTTTCTGCTGTAGAAAAGGATCTCTTTTTAGAAATGGAAAATGCACAGAAACCCATTTCATTTCTTTTCTTTAGTCTGCTCATTTGCTCATTTTTCTGGAAATGCTCATCAATAACACTCAGCAAAGTATTAATCAAAACTTCCTTTTGTGTGCTTTACAAAATAGAATGCAAGAAAGGAAACAGGTAATGTGCCTTTCATGTAGATGAATCTTTTAAACTTTCAAAGCAGCAAAACCCTCAGGGAATCAGAGTGGAGAACAAACAGAATTAGTTTCAAAATTGGGAAATGCAGCTATGCAAGTGGTTGGTGTTTCCAGTTCAGAACCAAAGCAGCCACCACTGACAGCATCGGAGCACCCAGAGGTGGCCGTGCCCCCATCCCAGCCAGGGCTGTCCCTTGTGCTTTTGCAGGATGCGATTGCCCTTTCCAGGGGACGTGTGTTAGTGGCTCCCATGGCCGTGTGAGGGGACAGACACGGTGGCACAGGACCATGGAGCCACCAGCTCCAACTGCGACTTCGCTACAAGACACTTGCAATTTGTCGTCCCCTCCCAACCCGATGCCCAGCCTCATTTATGGAGCTTGTGTGCTGCAAGAGAGGGGACTGCAGGGGGTTGCAGGAGCACAATGGATACAGGAAAAGCAAAATTAACAGGAAATGTCTTTTGTCTTTGAAAATGAGGTGCCTGAGCACTGACCTTCTGCCTTGCTGTCATCCACCAGCGGGCAGGCTGTCCTCAGGGTGACCGTGCTCAGCTCCGAGTGTCTCCCTCGCGTGTCCACCGCATAGAGGGTGAATCTGGAAGGCAGGAAGGAAAAATACATCTTTATCCCTCAGCCCAACACCACCGGGTTGTTATGGGAACTGCCCTGGGGAGAGAAGGGAAGAATGCAGTCCAGGCTCCCATCAGTCACTCCTGTCATCTCAAGGAGATGTGAGAAGGTCGCGGGCTCAGAACTGGAGAGCACCCAGAGGGAGAAGCCAGGGCCGTGGGGACAGGTCCGAGCTGCACGGTGCCGCCACATGCCCAGGGAAGGATGCAAACCCCTCCAGGGTGCTGAGCCATGCACCCAGGAGCACCCGGCAGTGCTGCGGGGCTCGTACCTCCTCGCAGCAGGGCAGTAATTCCTGCCCTAAGTAGGCTCGTGCTGACAAGCGACAGCTCGCACACATCCTGCGAACGGCCCTTGAGGTTGTTTTCTCCCTCATTTCCTCACCAGGGTGGGGCTGGTTAAAGGGTGGGAACGATAATTTCACACTTGAAGCTAATGGAGAGCATCTGACAGTAAAATACGGCTTTTGTGCTGGATGGAGAATTGAATAAACAGGCTGTGGCTGCATGGGACGTCCCGGGATGCTGAGCTCAGAGCCCTGGTCAGAATATCAAGGCTCCAACACGAGAATGCTTCTTCGCAGCAGGAGCAATAATCTTCTGTCCACTCTCCCAAAACGCATCGGTTTGTGTCTATTCACTCTGAGCCAGGCAGGGGAACTCAAGCTGGCTTTGACAAAGTGCAGGGGCGGGCGAGAACCCTGCAGAGATGCCTGGTAGGGGGGTACCCAGGTCCCAGGAAAGAACACGGCCCCGCTCTTATCCCAAGGGAAAACTGTGCAGAGCGCCATAAAAGCAGCTGAAGCTTAAATGGGAATGAGACCCCGAGGCATGTTTATTTAAGGAATGGTCCTAACTCCTCAGCACCCTTAGAGGGGACAGGAGCAATGCTTCCCCTTTCCTTAGCCCCCCCAGCAGCCACCCTGCGTACCCCACAGGCAGCTGATAAGGGCTGACATTTGTGCGGCAGCGATTCCCAGCGCAGGACATGCTCTCTCGGAGCAATTAGCATCAGCTCCTTAACAATACCCACTGACTGAAAGGACGCCAGCAGACTGCCAAGGAACCCACTTGTGTGTAGGGACAACTCCCGTTTTCACAAAGCCGGGGCGGGCAGGAGACGCACACGCTGAGCTCGCCCAAGGAGCTGCTATTTAATTCTCTGGCATGACATCATTTTCCATAATTTACAAGGAACGGAGCTCCGAGTGGGAGCATCTCAGGAAGGATGTCCGCACTGCGCGACTTCACAAGTACCACACACAGGCTGTTCTCCCGCTATAATTAAGGGACAGCAGCAGAGCAATAGGGGAATGGGAATTCAGGGCAGGAGTGTGACTGCGGGGCTTTGCAGCCCAGCCCGCAGGAGCCGCCTTCCCTCCTCGCTCTCCAGCAGAGGAGCGGTTCAAGGTGAGGAAGGAGGCTCCTTCTGGCAGCAGGGGATGTTTCTGCGGTTTTGCAGCATGAAATCTCCCCTCTGTGGGTCCGGAGAGCAGCAGCAATAGGGGCACCCAGTGCTGAGTGAGGACCCCAGCCCTGCAGCCCATCCAGGCACCATCGGTGGGCATTGCTTTTCTTGCTCACCAGCATGAGCCTGGCGAGCAGTAAGGGGCTCAACGAGAGGGTTTCTGCTGCGAGCTGGTCTCCCTGATCTCCGTCCCCATCCTGGGGTCGTTCACTCAGCTGTGTTTGTTGCATCCCCTTTTGTAAATGGGAGCACGCAGCTAATGTGCAACCTCTGCTCTGCCCGCAGCAGCTCGGGCTGTGAGGCTCCATTAGCTCGGAGGTAATCGGTGCCAGAGCGCTTCCCTCGAAAACAGCAGACTTTTATCAAAACAATTGTAATAGTCGGCAATTAGTGCCCGCATCACCCATTCCACCGCCGGCGGGGTCAGGAGAGGGCATCTCTGCTTGGCAGGGTGCTAAAGCGCAGCCTGCCCTCCGGGTGATGGTAAGGACCCGCGGCAGCCCTTTGGCTGTGCTTTTGCCCTCTGCCAACAGGAACAGAAACAAAGTCACTCAAATGCCAAGAGCAAGAGCATCTGGAACGGTCAGGGCTGGGTTAAAAAACAGATCAACAAACAAGCCCTCCGTATCATCATGTTCTCTGATGAGATTAAAAAAAAAAAAAAATAAAACTAGAGCCTAAATGGAAAAAACAGCAGAAATAAAGTGGGGTTGATCTGGTCATAAAGAGTGTTTTGCCTCACCTGAAATTAGTCCTCCTCCAGAGACCCTGGAGGAAAGGTTTTCTTTTCCATTCACTGAACGAGGGATGTTTTGGAACCAGCACCAATAAATTCAGCTTTGGTGGAAGCTGGCAGCCCCAGCACTACGCAGCCCTCTGCCCCTCTCCAGCTCCTTCCAACGAGTGATCTCAGAGGGTTTTAGCATTAATTATGGTCTAAAGGATCACCCTGAAGCACAGCAGTATTAATAACTCCGTTTTATCGATGGTAAACAGAGACATATGGGGTGAAGCATCTCGCCCAGGAGAGCCTCAGTGACGTGGGCAGTTTGCAAATGCAGGAGAGGATGGGTCCCAATCTTCTTCTCAAACCACTTGACCACCCAGCCTCTCTGCAGCAAAACACTTTTACAGCCAGTTAATGGCACTGCGCAGAGTGCTGGGGGTTATTTTTTTTTCCCCTTTATTTCCGGAAACAGACAATTAAGAGAAGAGAGTGCAAAGATTTGTGGCTCGGCGTAAACCCCGCATTAACAGGCGGCTCCTGCTCAGCGCATCCGAGAGGAACCTCTGGCAGGGCTGGGACCAGCCTGGGACCCAAGGGGCACCAAGAGGGTGGGCAGCTGGTGAGAGGACAGGGACCACCGGCAGGGACAGGGACGTCTGCATGGCAAACACAGGGAAATGAGTGAGCATAAAGGAGGGAGGGAGGCACGCAGAGCCCCTGGCTGGCTGGAGCCCAGCTCTGCACATGCTGGGCTACGTGGGCATCCTCCTGCCACACTTACATCCCCTTACAGCACCTGAGGACAAAACAGGCAACAGCTCTGCCAACAGTGACCTGCACCTGATTATGCCAACACTGCCCTTTAGAGACTTTGTACCACAAAACGAGGCTGGAGAGCGGCTCTGAGGGTTTTGCCCACGGCAGAGGATTTTGGAGGTGCAGTCAGTGCCAGGAACCGAAAGGTCCCAGACCCACACTCACTGCATGAAGTCACGCCAGACAACCTGGGATGCCATACGGGAGCATCCTGGCAGAGCTCCTCAACAACCTGGGGGTGTTTTGTGTAGCCATAACCATGCCCCATGACGCTTTCTCACGCTCCCTCTGTTTTCCAAAGGAGCTGGGGGCTATCTGCTGCTGCCTCACAGCTGGCCCTCCTTTTCAGCTGTGCCCTCGGTAAGATCCCACGTGAACCCTGCCGTCAGAGAGCGAGTGAGATGGGTTTTGCCCAGAGGGGTTCCAAGGAGCATTTCACCACTGCAAGCACATCCGCTCTTGGCAGAGAGCAGCCCCTCCATGCCTGGAAACGCAGCCACCTCTGCAGCGAAACAGCACACCAAGTCCTATAAAATAAGGCTGCTCCAATGTTTACTACTATATTGAAACCCACTGGGACCAGAAGGAACTTTGAGAGAGAGATAGAAAGCAATTAACATGTGGCCTCATGAAATGTCAGCAACACCTTCCTCGTAGATACCCCACCCAAAGTTGGCTAAAGCCTGGATTTTATCACTAAGCTCGAGATACTTCTGGGGGGGGGAAGAGAAAGCGGGATGGGGGGGTTAGAGTTTCAGTTCCTGGAATCCAGTGATTGTGGAAGATTGTCAATTGCATTCAAAAAGAAGAAGAAGAAGAAGAAGAAGAAAAAAAAGAACAATATGTTTCTAGTCTTTCTCAATGCAGAGAAAAAAAAAAAGAAAATACAAAATTCTAAAGGCACAAAACCACAAGGCTGAGAATGAAACCCCAGAACGTGTTATTTATTTATAGACAACAATGCCGGCTCATGATTTTTTAACTCCATCTCATGATGCTCATGCTGTTTGAGTGCTTTACTCATGATCCTTATTTGTGGGAAGGGAGATAAGGGTTTCTGTGTCTGACCTTCCTTAGTTGGCGGCGGATTTCTTTACATGCTGTAGAGATATCCCAGGCATTTCTGCTCTGGCGCGTGCACTGCTCTTCCCGAAGCTTTCTGGGCTCATGCAGCTGGTCAATGTGATGCTGTACCACAACCAAGCAGCTTGGGCTGCAGAAAAAAGGGCCCAATAAGAAGTCCACGAAGCATCTGCCAAACACCCGTGTGAGGTTAGCGAGTGCCTATGAGCAGCAGCTGCGCAGCAAACCCGGCCGTGCTAAGGCATCCCCTGCAGCACGTAAATGGGGCACAGGGCAGAGACGCTGCCCCAGCAGCTCCAGAGCCCAGCGTCACAGAGAAGCTCGGTCTCATGCTTTCCGAAGTGGAGCAACCACGCCGTGCTCTTGCCAGGAGGGCTTGGTGTGAGCTTGGCTGATAAGCCTGGGCTCAGCGCCTCTCTCTCCTGCAGCCCCGGGGCTCTGCTTTGCTGCTCGCTCCAAGGCAGACCTTTACGGTACCACCACCCCTGATGATGAGCATGAAAATGCAGCCCCTGGCCTGGCTCATGCACATCCCATGGTTGGTCGCAGCTCATCTGTGCCACCAGCACAGCCTGGGCTCCCCAGGCTCACACACAACCGGCACCGCGTGGCTGAGGCTGGCCCAGCGAGCCGACACAAACACATCCCGCCCCTGCTCTTTTCATTTCCTGCTCCAGCTGAAAAACAATTTGATGGCCTCTGTTTAAAAGCCCCTGGCAGAGCAGCTCCTGGCAATCCCCGCCTGCTCCCAGCCGCTCAGTGACCCCACGATGGGATGTGGGACACCGCCAGCAAAGCGTGGGCTGTGCCCGAGCGCATGCAGGATGGAGCATCGCTCAGTTCCCACCAGCAGCCTCCCCGAACCATCACTGCCGCCAGGTGGAGAGCACAGGGGTGGAGCTGAGCCGTGGGTGCTGCAACCCCAGCTGTGTGCTGTGGGGTTGTGCGTGGTCCTGGCCCAGCCATGGGGCTGCTGGGTGCCCACCCACCCCTGTCCCCATGTTGGGGGTGCCCAGATGTGGCTGGAGGGAGCTGAACGTCACAGCAAGTCTCATGGATGGGCACAGAGCAGGAGCAGGAGCAGGAGCAGGAGCAGGGCTTGTCTGCCAGCAGCTGTCTGGGCAAGCACAGAAGGGGGGTGTTCAGTGCAAGCATTTCCAATTCAGAAACCATTATGTTTTAAAAAATAATCCAATCAAATAAAAAGCAACCCATCCACACCAGCCACAGGAATGCACTTTAGCTTACTGGTAACTCTGTGATTTGAGGTAATTAAGAAAGGTAAATGAGAGCCACCCCTCTGGTCTCTGTAGCAAACAGTGAGCACACAATGAGTAGCAAGGGCTTTTTTGGAAGGAGAAGCTTTCTGTGTCCATCTGCCGGGCCTCCTTTTTGGGCTGGTTGGTCATGGTGGGCCCCTCTTTGTGGTGCCAGTTAGTGAGGTGGGCTCGGGGTACCAGAGACCTCACAGCTTGGGGTTTGGGCTGAGCTTTACAAGGCAGTGGACATTCTCTTGTTGTCTCCTTGGGTCTGGCATGGTGACAAATATCACGGCAATCAGATGGAACTGGTAGGGCATTTGAAGGCTGGCAGGAACACAGGGCTGGGCTGTGCTGGCATAGAGGGGGCTTCCCGTGGTGGACAAGGAGCTGCTGAGCACCTTGGAGCCTGCTGCATGGGGAGAGGACCTGAGGGAGGTGACACCAACTGCTCCCACCTCCCAGTGGTGCTGCTCATGGAGCACACGCCTTCCACAAAGGGACCAGCATCTCCTTTGTGCTGCCATCATTTTTGGCTTTGCCTTTCCACTTGTGCCTATGCTGCACAAAGGAAGCGGCGGATCCTGAAAAAAAATATTTTTTAGAAAGCTCTCCCCCCATCTCCACCACCCAAGAAAAGCACCTTTTATAACTGGGCTTCTTCCAGCCATCTGTGACAAGTGCCCCGTGTCCCAGCAGCGCGCCGGGAGGACAGGCGAGCAGCACCGCGGGTGCCACGCCAGGTACTGGAGCTCTGCCGCCCCGCGCGCACGAGCCTGTCAGTAACTGTTCTCACCATTCACACCTCTTTTTTTTCTTTTTCCAGGACAGCAAATGCTGTGAGACTAATCGTTACCCTTCAACAGATGCCTTCCAACAATGCTGGAGAGTGGTTGTCAGATGGAGGGAAATAAATGTACCTGCCACGGTGAGCTTCAGGTGTCGGATGCTTTTTGGAAGCGCGCAAAGCAGCGTCCATCAAATCCTGCTGGCAGGGGGAAGACAAGACAAGGGGCTGCTCGCTGGGGCAGGGTTTTGCTTGCTGAAGGAGACTTCTGGAGAAAGGCAGACCTGGGCTCTGAGATGGTGAGGTGAGCACGTCTATATGCAAGGTGGATCCCCAGGCAGCACCACGGAGTGAGCTCTGCTGGAGCCCCACCAGCTCGGGTGCTGAGGAACAGCAAAATGCCGCTCTAACTTTGGGCACTCAAGCACCGTCTCTGCAGGGCACTGGCTCAGCACGCTGCGCTGCTCCGTGCCTGAAGGCTCGCCCGCTGTCCCCCAGCTGGAAGGCAACGGGCAGCCAGAAGCTGGAGGGAAGGGCTGAGTGCCTGGCCCCTGCACCAAGCAGCAGAGCCGGGCTGCCTTTGCTGTGCTCGCACCCCTCACAGCGTTTCATCCATCTCTCCTCATTTCAGAGCCCTGTCACAGTCCCAACAAAAGGATGAAAGGGAAAGAAGGAAATTAATTAAAAATCCCGTGCAGGCTACTGCCCAGATCCACTGCCTTGCTGCGAGAGAAATCCCTGGTAGGACAGGCGCTGCAGGCACAATGTCTCCGTTTCCCCAGATTTCCCTAGAAGCCCTGTCCATAGCCCCCCCCAGCCCCAGCACAGCAATTCCCAGCACCGCAGTGGCTGTGAAAGAGAGCCTTGATACACGGCCACCTCCTGCTCCCTGGAGCCCTGCTCCTGAATGCGACCTGTGTTGGAGGGCCAACATCCCACAAGGCGCTCCTTTGCCATCCGCACACCTTGTGGGAGGCAGTGCCAAGACGGCCGTAGGCAAAAACGTGTCTCACTGCAACCGAGGGGAAAACCCAGCCAGATCCAGCAGGGCCAAGGTTTTAAGCAGGAGGCGCAGTGCTGCCACTGCAGCCCCTCTTTTCGCTGCATCCCCACGGTGCTGTCACCATCCTGGGGCTGAGAGCACCCGCGGTGCCTGCTGAACTCCCCCCTCTCCTTTTTCTCTCTCTTGCAGCTTTCCTCCCGTGGCATCCCTGCTCCGTGCAGCCTCTGCAAGCAGCAGGTCCCTCACCCCTTGCTTGTGACACGGTTTCTGTTTCCCTGGTGCATGGCTCATGTTCAGAACACGTCCTGGCAGCAGCAGCTTTACAGCACTGACCGAGGCAGAGCAGAGCAAGTGCCCGTACAGAGAGGGGCTGCTGCACTGGAAAAAGCTCCTGGTGGGGATGAAATGCGGATGAGAGAACAGCTCCTTGGCACGGGAGCAGGACAGCGCATCCAAAAAGCAGCCCTGAAATGAGATAACGTTAACACAGCATGTCGCAACCCTGAGGCTTCTGCTCCTATGCTCACTCCAAGGACTAAGGGGTCTTGGTCTTTTGTTAGCTTGAAGGTGCCCAGCAAAGCCTCAGGATGTCCCAGAGAGAGCTCCCAAATGTTGGGGATGGGACAATGGCAGAAAAAGCTGGATCGCTGTGGAATTATCAGATATGAGAAGAGGGAGAGGGGGTGTTCAAGGTCCACGTTTTTTGGTTGTTGTGTCCCTTCGTCCTGCTGGCTGTGAGGATGAGGTTTAGCAGATGTGCTCATAGAGGCAATGCAGCAAGAGCTGGCCTGACCCTTCACAGCCTTCACTGCCTGTCCCAGGGCTCATGGCAAGCTGTCCCCACTCACCTGGCAAGGTCACAGAGGGACCCGGATCACCCAGGAGGTGAGTCTTAGTGTCCTTTGGTGGAGGGAAGGACCAGGAAGAGGTGGAGCTGAGCCACTCCGGCTGGTGTCTTTGTCTCCAGTGAAGCAAAAGCATCTCCTATCGGTCTGTCAAGCGCCAGAGTCCCTGTTCTGCTGGGACTCACCAGGAGATCCCAAACAAAGCCCTTGCACGAAGGTCAAGCGAGTCGCCTCCGGCTCCCCGTGCTGCTGGAACAATTCCCCCCACTTGGCTCGGATGGGAGCTGCGGGCTGCAAACCACAGGAGCTCGCCCTGCTCCGGCTGCAGAGCGTCAGCGAGAGCTAGTGATGGAAGCGAGCTGTCCTGGGAGGGCTTTCCCCAGGCTCAGCGTCCCCCAGCTCCTGCCGCAGTCTTTACCCTGGCACCGTGACACCCATCGCTCCTGCTCTCTGCCAGACCTGAGCACCCCGATCCCCCTGCTGCTGGGACCCCCCGACAGCACCCACGTCCTCTCTCCCTCTGGCTGCAACGCCTTCTGCTCTCCCCGCAGCCCCTGCCCTGTCCCTGGGGTCGGGGACAAGCCTGCCCCTCTTCCCTGAGCCCCAGACAACCCAAAGCCTCCAGCCTCAGCTCCATGATGTTACATGTTTAGGGGTAGGTCATTATTTTGAGGTTTTGCTCAGCTTCTTTGTAAAAATCAGTGGCTGGGTGGGTTTCAGCCTCATCTGAAAGCATGAGCATGTGAGTCCTGCGTGCCGGGTGGGTCTCCAGAGAGACACGTCGCTTTGGGTACCTTCCTGCACCTTGGGCCAGTGTGGGACCGCTGCTCTCCTGCCTCCGAGCACGGCTGTGGCTGCAGGAGACGAGAAGGCTGCTCAGAAGGCGAGGGAGAATAAATCAAACTCTTCCTCCCGTTGTGCCAGGGAGAAAGGAGAGAGAAGAGAGGCCCTGGACCCCTGTGGCGAGCTCCACAATGGAAATGTTCGCAGCTAACCATACCAGCCACTTAACCTACAAATGCTCTGCGAAGCTTGGCCATGGCCAGCCCCAGGGAGATGGGGGGAGAGGAAGGTTGTGACCCTTGGCAAATTGGGAAACATTTGCCCCTCCCAACCTCACAGTCATTCTAAACAAGAACCAGACACTCCACAGTTTGCTACCCCAGGAGTTCCCCTTGGTGGGGCTTGTTCTCATCCTCCTGGGGGCTTGGCTTCCATCTGGACTGCTGGTTGAAATCCAGCCCAGACTGGTAGCGACTTCAAAAGGCAGTGTCATCTGAGGAGTAGTGGGTGGTCTATGTCAAGCGAGTTGATGGCTCTCTGTTCTTATATAAGCCACCACAATAGGGCCTCCTGGTCGAGAGCCTGAGAAGAAAGACAACGGGCCGCACCGACCGCAGGGAGCGGGGTCTCCCTTGGCCCTGGGGTGGTCGCTGCGGCGCAGGGCGCATCACCTTCGGCCGGCACGGGGCGGCTGCGTGCTCCCTGCCCGCAGCGTCCAGCTCCGTTGGGTTTGTCCTCTGGCACCGCCTGCCAGCCCCGGCTTCACCCTCCTCCTAAAACAAAGCAACCCGGAGCCTGCCAACAATCAAAGCACACAATGGGACGGCTGGGAGGCGGGGGGACGCCTCCGCTTGCCTCCGCTCGCAAAATCCAAGGAGGGAGCCAAATGTGCCGGCCTCCAAGCGAGAGGTAGCCATGACTTGCACTGGTCTGTGAGAGTGGGTCCTTGCCACGGCCCCAAACCCACCCGGCAAGGGCTGTGTGTGCCAGCAAGCCCCAGCAGAAGGATGCCAGCCCATTCCCCGGCCACCTTTGCCCGCCGGCCTCTGCCCCGTGGCCCCGGCTGGCAGGGGGACGTGGTGAGCGGCTGGCAGCGGGCGGGAGGTTCTCACAGCTCCGGCAGGGACAGGGTGGCGGGGGGGTGGGTGGGAGAGAAACAAATAATAAAAACAAAATCCCAGTAAGCACGTTAGAATTCGTTTGAAGTGCAAGGGAGCTTTCAGGCAGGGTTATGTACATCTCCCAGCCCGGCGTGATTTACACATTCCTTGCAAGCAAAGGAATCTTCCCCGATTTGAAGTAAAACAGATGTTTTGGGTTTTTCTCCCCCCCCCCTCCCCACCCCCTTTTAATCATTTCTTTATTGAAATGATGGCTATACGGCCGAGCAGTCCTAAGAGCGAGCCCTGCTACCCCCAGCTGGCCTCCGAGGGGCTGGACACCCGCTCCCGTGCACCACGAAGCCGCCTCGCTCCTGCAGCACGGCACGGGACGGGTTGGCGAGTGTCCGGAGGTGCTGCTCCAGAGACACCTCTCCTGGGAGTCTCCTCCCTTGTTTTTCACTCCAGGAGCAGGGACTGCAGCTCCCGGCAGCTCTTCTGAGCTAACACACGGGTCCACCAGCCGTGCTCCACCAGCCCAGGTGAGGGCTCCAGCACTTCTTCCATCAACCACCGGTCCAGGGGACTTGCTGTGCTTGATGGTGGGACTTGCCCATGCCTCTAGACCCCAGCACCATACCTCACCCCATTTGTGATCTGTCCTGAGGGCATTTTTTAAGAACGGTAGCCCAGCAGATGCCCACGAACTGCAAGGGTAACGGGAAGGAAGCACAGAAGCCGCGATGCTCTCGTACCCCCAAGCGCAGCCAAGCACAGGGGATGGAGTTTCTCTCTTGGTTCGAGCACTGTGTCATCTCAGCCAAGTCACTTTGCCCCTATTTTTATCCCATTTTTTCTACCCAGGAAAGTCATTCAGGGAAGGAACTTTCTTTTCCCAGGGGGATGCCCAGCACTGAGTGCAACGGGGGCTTCTGAGCACTGGTTGATGCTGCAAACTACCAGTGCAGCCGTGCTCTCGAATTTACACTCATAATAATAACTCATGGCCAGTAGCAAACCCATCCAGCTACCCCATCTTTCCTTTCTTTCTCTTTTTCTTTCTTCTCCTTTTTTCTTTCAAATCCTGCTGTTATTTCTCAGTACTTCGTTGGTGGCAGGGTGGGAAGGCTTTCTGTGACACATTGGCGAACCGTTGGGACTCACTCCCATTCCCGTCTGGTACACGCGATTGCACAAGAGAGAGAAACAAACGGGGATGAGGAAATGCGTGTTTATGAGAGGCAGCGCTGTCATCGTGAGCAAGGGACCCCCCGCAAGAGAACCAGCCTGGGAGCCGGTTGAGAGTTTCCATTCTCTCCTAACACTCCATTCATGCCTTGTTTCATACCTCCCCGGGGGCTGCGCCACTGGCCGCGGTCCCACCGCGCGGCGCGGGGCTCACCCCCCCACGCACCGCCTTCCGCGAGGTTCGCTGGGAGGGGGGGGAGAGGGATGCTGTTGTCTCATAAAGATAATGAATTGAGAAAGAGCAGCGCCCTTTGCTGTTGCATGCGCTCCTCGTTCTCCTCCCGTGGCCGGCGGCAGGGCGGTTTGTCCCCGCAGCATTCTCCCTGCCCGCTGTCCTCGCCCCGTTCCTCCCCGCGCGTGGCTCTCCGTTAGCGCCCGCCAACGAGGCTCGCTCGGCGCGCCTGCGATGAGCGGCCTCCTGACCTGATCGGGAACCCTCCGGATAATCCAAACCACATTGCCGCCTGATCAGATACATTCACCGGTAAATAACCTTGACTGCAGCGGTCTGGAAGAGCGAGGGATCCTATATCAGCGCTATTAATGATTTAGGGCCGCGCATCGCTTGCGGGTGACACACGCGGGGCGCATCCCTCGCTAACCCCAGGAGTCTGCCCCAGGACAGTCCCCTCCGAAGTCACCCAGCCACCACTCCTGGCAGTGCTGCAGGGCTCCCAGAGACACGTCTGGGCTCCAATTCCTCCCCCCCAAGCAGGTGGGGTATTAATGAAAACAAAAGCAATCCCCCTGCACGCATACTACAACCCACTTGGGTCCCTCTCCCTTCTGCTCCCGCATGCTCCGCCGCATTGCCCCCCTTCCCCACACACCTCCATTTCATTATCTCTGATCTTGAGCTGCCTATTACGTGCTTTTTGCCAACATAAATATTTAATCCCAGCGCACTGCACGGAAAGGCCCTTGTGGAGTTAACGCTTCACCTCGTGTTTCCCCTTGGAAAACAATCCCGGTGCAGCAGGTACAAGGCCACAAAGGCCGGAGGGGGCCTGCAAGGGGCTGGGGAGCCATGGGGGGGACACACACAAGGGGACACCTCGATGGGGAGGCTGCTGGAGGGGTTGGGTTTGTGGTAGAGGAACCTCGGGGATGGCAAGGTGCTGCCCAGGGGGTACTGGGGTGCCCTGTCTTCATGGGGCTGGGCCTCAGCGGTATTGGGGCTGCTGCGGTCACTGCGGTGCCGTGGGTAGCACTGTTGGGGAAAGCCCTGCCTGAGGGGCATGGGTCACCCAGCAGAGCTCCATGCACACACACGTTTTCATTGGGCACCTCAACATATACCTGCATGCCCAGAAGTTAGAGCAGGATCCGGCTACGATTTCACCCCAGGCCACAGGAGCGCAGTTTTATGTGGCTGTTGGGTCGCTCTAAGGTACGTGTTTCTGCTACTGGTATGGGACAGAGCCCAGCAAAGAGGTGTCCCAGTCCCAAGCCAATAAATGGTATGGACAGGTGCACACATCAGTCCTCATCATACAGCTCCGTGGACATTGGTCCAGTGCTCATGGATGGCAGGACCCATGGGGACACAGCACCACAAAATTTACACAAAGCCTAACAAAACCCCCAGACCCAGGGAGAAGAAGAGGGAGAGAGCACAGAGAGGGTCACCCTGGTAGCACTGATGCTCCTCAGAGGTGGCCTGTCCCTCAGGCAAACATGCACCCTGCAGCAGGGCCACAAGGGCTGGATTTATGGGATTACCCTGGCTGTGTGCTCGCTGCCCTCTGAGGGCCCAAAGCTCCTTTATGGGCGTCAAGCAGGGAGAGCTGCACTGATGTGACTCTCGGGCAGTATCCCAGATCTCTGGGACAGCTAAGATCACCATTAGGCAGGAAGGTGCTGCTATTAGGACGGCGTTTTGCACCAGAGAACAGGCTGCCCACACCGGGGACACACCTCGGCCCTTGGCTGCACACGACGGATGTTCCTGCAGGGAGGGCGGCGCAGGGTGGGGCCAAGTGCCCAACCTGCAGAAGCCAAAACAGCCCCAAATCCCTTCCTTTACGTCTTTGGTGACGTGCTGAAGGGCACCGAGGAAGCATTTTGGTTTGTGATGCCTGCTCTGAGAGGTTCCCCAGACAGCCTGAGGCGGGTCCCACTTGCGGCCCCGGCGAGCACCAAGCCTCCTGCGTGCAGGATGCGCGCTCCTCCCACACCCTGTCACAGGCAGGCCGGGAGGCTGTGATGTTGCAATGACGCACACCAGACAGAAAGAAAATATGAAAGCATCCCAGCCCAGCGGCAGGCTCTTCTGTTTGGGGTTGCGCAACAAGATTAAGAGCTGAGGCTATTTCCATAGCTGCAGGGCGGTGGGAGATGCTTAGAAGGAAGGAGAAAACTATGCCAGGGGCTGCAGGCATAGCTTGTGTCCCTGCTCTGTGCACTGCCCTCAGGCTTCCCCAGCAGAAACCAAGGGCAGAAAAGATGGAAAAAAAGCAGCAGACCCCAATTTGAGGGTCAAACACCCCAGAAGGTCTTCAGCCCAAGGGGTAAGCACCAAGCCTGTGGTCTCAGGTGCCTGGGCAAACATCTACCAGAGACCCAGCACTGAGCCCTCTGAATTTCGGCACCCTTCTCTATATTCCTGCCCAGGCAGCAGGTCTTAAACCCAGCTCCATCAGCTCATCCGATGAAGAGAGGACCCCTTCCCCGCTGTCCCCTCCAGCCATCATCCCCTGAACAAAGAGCGACCCTCGCCCCTACTTCTTTTTTTAGAAACGTTTAAATTATGACATAAGCTTTGGCTCTGAAGGCTTTCAGTGAAAGCCAGGGTATTTTCTTTCCCCTTTTCATAACAGAAACCATATTGCTGTATAATCAAATTTATTTCATTCCTGACAAGCAGAGGGAAGTGTGTGCGTGTGTGGTGACCAGGAGTGATGAGGGCATGTGTTGGGGGACATCACTCCAGAGGTACTCCAGGCAAATATATCTATCCCTGGCAGTACAAGGTGGCATCAGACTGGAGCACGAGGTAGCCAGGAGGTGCCAAGCTCAGGTATTAGAGTGAAGGAAAGAGCATAACAAAGTGGGAGAGGAAGCCAAGAAGTAGCTGCTTGGTTGCAGAGGTGGCATCTACACGGTGAGGTGGGACTTCCATGGGTGGTGCTCCATGACGGAGCCTGCCCTGCTCTCTGCTGAACTCCTCCCCATGTCTTGTTCCCTCAGACCTACAGATATGTCTCAACAGAGTGGAAAAACCAGCACGCGGATTTCTGGACGAGACTGCCCAAAGGAAGCAGATGACAAACAGCCACCTCCAGCCAACTTGGCTGCAGCAGGACGGAGCCTGGACAAAGGGCTCTGTGCTGAGCGCGTGCAGCTGGCAGCTGCCCCATGCCGCGCTGTTGCTCTCATGAACCTGGTGCTCACCTCCTGCTGTCACATCGGGCTTCCCAGCTTGGGCTGCAAAGGCAGCATTTGGGCTGTAGGAGAGGAACATTTTTTATCCGGTGATGGGGAGATCGTGCTGAAGTCACGCCAATACACCCAAAGGAACCAGAGATGCTCCAGTCAATGCGGTTCATCTCCCTGAGCTCTCTGGCAACCACTTGAGGCAGCCTTCAGGGAGTTTAGCAAAGGATGTAGCTCAGCTCTAGCACCTCTTTTACAGGCAGGACAGCTCAGGAAGCAGCAGCTATTTTCACAAGTATCTTAATTTTACATTGACCTACTCTGGTACAAATTCAGCTGAACTCAGCAGAAGCCTTGAAGATGGTGCTCCCAAAACAGAGGTACCCAAATTCACTGGTTATTTTTACAAACACAAGTTCTTCAGCAGAGATTTGGCCACCCGAGCACTAACAACTCAAGACAGGCAATGAGGGCTCAGACCTTGGGGGACTGAGGGTTTTCAAACATCTCAGCACATACAGCTGAAAGTTACCAAAATGTGGGATTTTTCCTGGATCTGGAAGAATCTGCTTTTAAGCAAGAGCTAAGCAGCAGCAGTTGCAGCTGAGGAATCGCACACCATGCCCTACCACACTCCTGCTCCATCACCTGAAATGAAGGCTCACTGAAGTCCAGGGAAACAATAAATCCCATCACTGCAAGGGGTCTGGGTCAGGCCCTGCAGGCAAAGACTGGACCAGCCCGAAAATGCCCAGCTGCACTCAGCATCCTCAAAATTCCCTGTAAAAGAGCTGAAAAAACACCAAGCTGAGAGAAAAAAAATATAAACAAACTTCTTTTTTTGGGGGGGGAAATCCCCAGACCCAAGGAATAAGTTAAAGGCCACTCGAGATCTGGAAAGCTGCTGCATTCAGCAACCTCCCATGCAGGGCTCCATCAATAAATAAATAATAAATAAATGTTTAACCACTTCTATGGCCTCACAGACCATATATGAGATGCGTGTACATTGCTGGTCTGAACTAGGACAGATCTTGTAGGTAATGGAATCCAAAAACCTCTAGAGCACGGGGGGAAAGATGGGCAGGCAGGATTAGCTTATGAGTTGTCTTTCTGTGTGGATCAGCAGCACCTTTTGTGCCTAGCATCTCCAGCCTTTGGGACCTGGGGTCCCATCCAGAGCCTGCCTGAACTGATTGACTCCACGGGATGTGTGGATGGCTCGAGGTTCAGCTAGGAGCTGTGGGTGCGGCAGTACCTGAACACCTGGGCCTCTGAGCAGCTTGTCACATCCTTCCCATGGCGTATTTATGGATACAGCTGACCTCCTTTTTGCCGCTCCTAAGGCTGGAATTAGCCTATAAAAAAACCTTGACTTGTCTGCAAATATCAGGCTGAGCTGCTCCTGGTTGCAGGGAAGCAGTCACAGGAGGAGGCAGAATTTTCACAGGTAGCTGGGGTTTGGGTGAAGTTGAGTGAGGACACCCCTCACCTCAATAGTCAGACCCAGCTCAAGGAAAGCTTCGGGCACATCACATCACTGCTCCCTGCCTCAGCTTCCCCATCTAGAAAATGAAGAACAAAGCCACTTGTCCTTCTCCTGACCCACTTTCCCCTATGAGATAAAAGGAATACCCCCTGCAAGCAGTGAAATCCTTGTGTCCTGGAAGGGTTCAAAACCCAGTTCTGCTCTAAGAATCGAATCTCCATGGTCCCCAGCTTTCCAGCCTTCAGAAAAAAGGTGCTCTGTGACGTGGAGAACCGAAGAACAAAACAAATGACTCCAGCGCCACAGCACAGTGCAGCTTTTGGTAGCTTAGAGGGAAATCAAAGCCAGCAATATCTGTGCTGATATTTATATTGTGTCTCCTGTACTTGCTCTGCCATTAGTCAATGAGATAAAACTTGGACCGATCTATGTTAGTTTAGGTTTCTACACACACAGAGGTAAAAATACAATCCAAGTCCATGATTGCAAGGAGGGAGTAAATCTGTGATGGGAAGAGGTGGAACGGCAGAGGTCCATTTGTCTACCAGCAGATGAACGGGCTGAACCCCTCCTCTCCACCCCATCACCACTGCCAGGAAGAATCCTCCATTTGTACACTCCCCCACTGCAATACCCTCCCCAACCATCCGGCTGTGCCTCCTCCTCCTCCTCCTCCTCCCCACCGTCCGCCTTCCTCCCGCCGCCCCAAAGGAGCAATGCAGCCGGGCCGGGACCCAGCCAGGGTTGAAGCTCGGGTGCCAGGAGATTTCAGAACAAAACCACCAAGAATGTTATTTCAATCCGGACGTCCGGAGGAAAGGGTGGGGAGGAGCTGGTTGCGGAAGGCAACAAAGGCTGTTCTGTTTCTCTCTGTGGCACGAGGCGGGAGCAGAAGCAGAGGATTTGGGGAGGATAACTTGGCCTGTCCTGCAAAAAGGCAGGAGATGCTCATGCGCTTGGCAGCTCCTGGGGAGGAAGGCTCCGCTGAGGTCAGTGGAAAGACACCTCCTGGTGCCAGATGTGTCCCAGGTGGCTGGATGCTGGTAGGAGACAGATCCGAAGGAGGATGCAGGCACGAACCCAACTTTCAGACCGGCGATGGCAAACGGTCAGGACAGCAATATTGCAGTAGCACCTGGAGGCCCTGCTCTGAGTCACGCGGGCTGGGCCATGCACAGAAATGGCCAGAGGCAACTTAAAACCTGAGCTTTCAGACCACGGGGGCAGACAAAGAGATGGAGATGAGACAAAGTGACCTGCTCGCATCACCCAGCGGAGCAGATGGCCAAGCTGGGAGGAGCCTCCTGCACCTCGACTGGCCATGATGACAGCAGGGATGCCTTCCATGGCTTCCACACGTGTGCGCTTCTGTGTAGGGTGCTGAGAAAAGAAGCCCATGTTGGAAGCAAGAGCCCAACATGCACAGGACTTCATTAACCTCAGCAGTGAGACTATCTCCTCCCTCTCCTGACCCTATTCTCCCTACAGACTGCCTTTCTTGGGGCCAATCCACCTCCACTGCAGAGAGCTGCACAAAGCCCAGACAGCTCGGTGCTGGGCTCACTTCAGCAAAAACAACCCCACATCCCAGCCAGCGCTGGGGCACCCTGGTTCTGAAGCAATCCTACACTGCTGAGGAAGGAGGAGCCAGCAGCTGGGATTTAGCAAACACTTGTTCCACTCCTGACTTGCCTTGTATGAGCTTCTGCAAGCCAGGAGCGCCTGAGAAGAAACTGCAGCCATGCACTGCTCAACTTCAGGAAGCTGGAACGCATGTGGAACAGCAGAGGTGGATTCAATGAAGCAGCACAGCTCCTGTGCACACGGGGGCCTCAGCCAAGGGCTGTAACAGATGTGTTTTAACCCATGCCACTGAGCTAGTCGGGATCTGTCTCCGATTTCTCCAGTGCTCATTCATGTGTCTTCCTGACGGAAGACCAACAATAACAATTAGTATCATATAAGGAGCAGCGGACCGCTGCCAGCATTAGCAGACACTTGAGCACCAAGGGTTTCCATTCCACTCTTTATCCCAGCTCTGCACAAGGCAGAGGTCAGTCAACATTAATCAGCCTCGCTCCGAGCCAGTTCCTTCAGCATGTTCAGCTCGTTGAGCTGCAGTTGCTGTCTCTCAGTGCTACGGCAGGTTCCCAATATTCAGCCACTTTGCCTCTTTCCTTCAGCTTGCCAAAAAAAAAAAAAAAAAAGAAAGAAGGAAAAAAAACGTATTTTCACTGCTGGGCACACAATGACAGAGGAGCCATGCGGGAGGTGGCCCAACAGGCATTGATGCCGGGTGCACAGGACTTGGTTGTAGTTGGGAGCCTTGTGGTGGTGGTCTGAGAATCCTAAATGCACTTCCATCCCATGGAAGGGCCTGACCATCCCATGGGAATGGGTTCCTACTGTTCCCAAAACTCACTCTGCTAGAGCCTTTGGGCTGGTTCGGGATCACCCTGAGGAAGCTCCATGTGGGCCAGCAAAGGGAAGGCAAATTGGAGGCTCCTTCTCAGCACATGAACACACTCCAAGGAAAGGCTCTGGAAGGGATCCTGATGACTTCCATATTATTTCCAGTAAATTTTGTGCTGATTCTTGGCACAAACACCGGAAATGAATAGGCTAGGTCAGGAATGTAAATAAAGTGAAACATTGGGATTTAATCTAATCTATAATTATAGTATCTGTGGCACAGGGAAGAGGTTGGTGTGTTTGCACTACAGCTCCATAAGGAGCTGGAGGGGGTTTTCATTTCCCTTTCCAAAATCTCCCTTTCTGGCTCCCAGCTCTTGGTGTATCACCACGTATCCGAAAGGAACGTGCTGGGCTGGCAGAGCTGCGTTCAGGCAGCCGATCGGGTACAGCTCAGCAATGAGGCATCCCCAGGAGCCTGGAGAATGATGGGGTGACAAGCCGAGATCGATGAGCAGGGCTGAAGGCTCAGGGAGGCTGCGGGATGCACAAGGGAAGCCCTCATCTCAGCACCAAAGAGAGCTGTTGTGTTGTAGGTGGTGAGCTACGTCAGGATCATGAGCTACGCAAGGTCAGTCCTCCAGGCTGGATTTGACCCCCGAAACAAGGCAGAGCCCCTTCTCCCAGCTGGCATTTGGGACTTGAAACACCACGAGTTGCCTGTCACAGAGCGATGCTCCCAGGCTCCCAAACCATCAGTCTGATTGGCATTAACCTCGGACACAACTGGCTGGCCCGCACCAGCCAAGCACTGAACAGACGCAGAGACAGCTCTCCCTCTGCCTTCCTCACCCCATCCTCTTCCAGATCCACCTGGGAGGCCGCTTGATGGACGGCCTCTGGTCCAGCTGAGTGTTGGGAGAAGAATCCCCAGACCCATGAGGTGTTCCGCAAGAATTACAAGCCTTTTGTTTTTAAGAGCTTGAACCAAACTTGTCATTCTTCAAAGCCCATCAGAGGTACCCCGTGTTTGAGGGCATTCATGGGACTGTAGCACGGATCCCAAGCATGGGCACCCCCACCTGTGGGACCAGCAGGAATGTCCACGTGTGCACGCCAGCCGATGGAGCACACACGTCTTTGTTGAAACAAACTACTTTCCTTTGGAAAACCCTCTGTGCAGGGACTGGAATCTCAGCCCCTACGTACTACAGGCAGGGGAAAGAACAGGGCTGACAGGCAACATATTTTCATCAGGCTGAAATTGCAAAGGACAAAGAAATTAGTTCTCCTTTTGTTAGTTTATGTTTTGAAATTACAGAAGTCTCAAAAGCAGAGGAATCAATCAGGCTGTTTATTTGCTTGTTTGTAGAGCATTTTTTGGTTTTGTTTTTCATGCTCAAGCCCAGCTTTGATCTCAGTCTGGTAATCTGCCAAATGAGTGGCCAACAGCAGTGAAATTGCCGTAGGTACTAGAGAAGAAAAGGGACAGGACGTCAGACGCATTTACAAAGCAGAAGAGACTCCCATGATCTCACAGTCTCCTCTCCTCAGTTTGCGTGATACCCTCAGACTACTGAACAAGCAAAAGCATTTGCTTTTGAAGAGCTCTGATGCTGCAGGGTCCGTGTGCTCACCTACCAGCCTGGAGAAAAGCACAGGTCCCTGCCGAGCTGCTATAACCAGGATTATAGCAGCTCGGGGCCTTCCAACGCAGCTATTTTTTCCACAGAAACAAATGAAACAAGCAGAAGAAATTCAATTTAAGGAGTGACCCCGTGCCCGTGTTTCTGTTGTTGTTATGTCCGCGCGGGCTCAGAACAGAGTGTTAGCCTCACATTTCACTGTTCTGGCTTTCTTCACGCTGTGTCGCAACTGTATGGACATCTGAACAGCGGAATATTTAATGTGTGTACTTATGTATCTGAGAATGCACAGATGCTAAGTAAACATGTGCTGGTTGGGTCCTGGGCTGGAACAGACGCGTGTGTGCTGGATATGGATGCACCCACGGTAGCGTACACGAACACGGGGAGCATGGGAGCATTGGTCCCCGCAGGTGTGCTGGCACGTGCAGCATCAGATGCTGAGCAAGGTGTGCTGCAGTGTGTGCGCTCACATTTTTGGGGCTCCTAGGACAGCAGGTCTGTGCCCCACATGTGCCAGCACGGATGTGTGTCCGTACAAGTGCGTGTCAGCACGTGCAGCCCTGCGAAGGGCACGCCAAGCCCTGCTGAGAATTAGCCGATGGACAGAGCCAGCGCTGTGCGTCACCCCCGTCCTGTCCCCGCAGGAACACCAGGTCCAAAGCTCCTCAGTGCCAAGGGACGGATGTTTGAGGGCTGCACACAGCAGCGGCTCCCCATGGAGAGCTGCTGTCCCTCACCCGGGGGCACCAGGAGCTGCCCACAGCCACCCCGGGCCGTGGGGCACCACTGACCTCTGCTTACCCCCACCATGGTGATGCGAGGCAAGACTGCGGAGCAGAAGCCTGGCTTTGGCCAAAGGGATGACACAACCCCGGACAAAGCCTCACGCCTCCCACCCAAGGTTCTCCCGGCCCTTTACAGACATCGGGAATTAGATCACGGAGCCCCTGAAGAGACGGGTGAGTGCAATTATCCCTGCCCAGCAGATGGGGAAGATGATCTGGCAGCCCGTGATGCCGAACAGCCAGACCTTCTGGCTCCCAGCTCCATGCCTTCACCTCGGCAGCAACCTCCCCATCAAACCCAGCAGCTCTCCCCGTGCCCAGCGCCCTGGCAGCATAAGCCAAACTGCCGATAGCTCACAACCCACCAATTTTACAGGCGGCGCTTTATTAGCAAGCTCTGCAGTTGTTCCAGGCTCTCCTTGGCACCTTTTCAGGGCAGCCCAGTTTCCAGTGATATTAATAATTGTATTTACGCGTTATTATATATTTAACAAGAAAACATTTCAAATGATTAAATGGCAAGAGGTATCACTTGGAGCCTGCTCCTGGACACGGCCCTGCTCGAGGGATGCGTAATAAAGACTGCTCCATTTTTGGAGGCTGTCAACATACTTAACTGGGGGGCGGTGGAGGGGGAGGCAAAGGGAAAGTATTAATCAAGATCTTAAAAAGTTCTCGCTGACAGACCATTTGCCAGCTCTTGCTTTAACTGCTTTTGTGGTCCCATAAAAAGTTTCATTACTCACTACGAAATGTGTTTTAATTATTACAGTCTCTCTGACATTAAGCCCTGGGTGTTTCTCTCTTGCTTACTGCATCTCTCCTTCATCTCCTCGCCTCCTCTCTCCCTCCCTCTCTCCTCTGACCCTCCTGACTCCTGCCATCCCCCACAGAACAGAAGATGCCATTTCTAGAGAGTACACGGGAGGAACAGGGGTCTGAAGATGTCAGCTCCCTGTCCCCCTGCCCGATGGCAGAGGGCTGCAGGCTGCCCTTGGACCTGGGAGCAGAAGAAGTGCTGCATGGTGGGTGACATCTTCCCCATCTGCTTCTGCATTTTGGGGCCTCTGAGACAGACAGCAAAACTCCTCATCACCCCAAGGGCTGTTCTGGCTGGGGCAGTCCACAGCGAAACAAGGGATGCTCGAATGGAGCACCTGCTGCACCTGCTGAGCCTCCTCTGTCCTTTTCTGGTGGGAAGAAAAATATAATGGGGCCATGCTGCTGTGCCCGTGTCATGGCTCTGCCCTGCCTCCTCCGCTCCTTCATGTTCCTGCCTTCAATCTGCCTCCATGTGCTCTCCATTCCTATGGAAGCTCATTCCTACCCTCTTGACCAGACCCCCTCCAAACTGTATTGACACAGAAAGTAATAATTGGATGCTGAAATTTTCCCTTTACTTTGGACACGAGCTACTCCCATGGGGTTCAAACAGAAAATCCAATCCCATTTTCTCAAAGGCATCATCTCAGAATAGTCAAGTGAAGAAGAACACCAGCACAGATGTGACCAAGCACTACAACATAACCGATGACATGGTGGGCAGATGCATTTGGGGCATCTCTGAGCTGGTATACGAGTCCTGCTGATATAAACAGCAACCCACGTGAGCAACACCTCCCACACCTACAACCTTCTGGCCATCTCGGTCCACCAGGAATTTGGCCAGGGTGGGCAGCTTGCTGCCATCTGAGCACATTAGCTCAGTTTGTCCGTGTGAGACAGCCCTACCCCACTAGTCACAGACCTGAAAGTCTATTTTGCTGGAAATCTGAGTTATTTCAATGGGGTCTCCAACAGACAACCAGTGCCGTACTGGCAGACACTGTTTCTGCATTTCACTGATTGAGCCTAACGCCCAAAGCAACAGTCTCATCATTTCTCCAGTGTCTGGTGTAACATGGTAGTGATCAAAAAGATAAATAACAATTAAATAACTGTATTGGAGATCCCCCTTCCCCCAGCATCTCCCCACACGACCCTCCTTACTTGTACAGACCGTCTGGTTCCAGGCATTTGAAAATAACCGAATAGAGGCTGGTTTCGGGGACGTCTCCGTGGCTCCTACCAGCTGCCACGCAGGACGTTGCAAGGCCGGAAAGCAAATCGTCCGCAAAGCTCAAGGATTCTCCTGGAGAGCGAAGAGACGAGAAAGACCAAAACATCAATACGGATGCCAATTATTGCAGGCCATTGACAAAATAATGCAGGAACACCCCTGTGCAGCACAGGCTTAAGGGCAAGCAACAAAGTCCAGCTGGCTGTGGCTGGAAGGAATGACCACGAGCCTGTACGGGGAACATTGCCTGGGGACAAAGCAAGCAGAAAACATGCACAGGCCGTCAGCTGCAACAGGGATCCACAGCAAGAACTGTGGCCAGTGCTAAGTCATAGCTTGGACAGCAGAAAAGTGCATTCACAGCTCACACGAGCAACGTGTGGGCTCACTGCAGACACCATGTGTGGGACCACCACCCAAGGGTGGAATCTGGGTTTCCAGAACAGCACGGGCACCCACATGAAATAGCTCTGTCCTGCCCTAATGGCGCCTTCAGTTCTCAAAAAGGAGACGGTCTTTTTTTCTAAAATTACCTGTCACGGTGAAATATGTTTCTGCTACGTTAGATTATCAGAAAGGAGACATTTATAGAGCGTGGATGTAATTGCTTTCAATGTGCTGTTTATTTTTTTATTCATTCGATGAAAATCAGTAGCTTTGCATTCCCTTTCATGTGCACTCCGCTGGCTCCTGCAGCTGATTGCTGCAGCCCTCGGCTCAGCCGCACTGAAGGACATTCACCCCTTTACAAGCACTCAAAGAAAAATAATAACAATAAAAAAACTGCTGAAAGACTTTTTTTTTTGGTCTCCCGGTTTATAAAGCTTATTAAACACTTAGATCATGACCCAGCTGAAACCGAAAATGTCCCATTTATTAAGCTTTTTGGACCCGATTATCCACTGCTGTGCAAGCTGCTGGCTCCTCGCACGGGGGAAGCTGTCGGGCGGTTGGAGCCCATTGCTTTCAATTCCCATTTTACACCAGCTCAAGGTACCAGCAGTAAAAACCAAAACCCAACAGATGCCCTGGTCATGCCCTCACTCCCACAGATGGGAATCAGGGCGAGGGCTGCTGCAGCTACTGCAGTCAGCAGGGCTGGACCCAGGTCGCTATGCTGGGCACCTCGTGCACGTGGAAATGTCAAGACACCGCAGCGCAGAGAGGAGAAGAATTCCCCGCTCAGCACATTTCTTCCTTTCTTCTTCTACAAGCAAAATTAACTGAGGACTACTGAAACGGAACACAAGTCTAGTTTCTTGGTACAGACCGTAAGAAATATCCCACTGGTACACCCAGCCCGGGCCGCCTCGTTGTGCGGCCAGATTACCCAGGTAGAAGAAAAAATCCTCTCTCCTCCAGCCCCCCCAAGCCGCATTTGCGTCGTCTCAAGATACACAATTCAGTAACAAATGTCCCCCTTGGCTAGAGAAAAGAGCAGCAATAAATTCTTTTCCTCCCTAAAGGAATCCAAGCCTTAATTATTCATTTTAATGCTCCCAGCACGACTTGTTCTTTCCAAACGTTTTTCAGGCAGCCCTGTCACCAGTCCCTGTAGTTTACCCTGGCTACCAGAGCCGGGGCTGTACCAAAGCCCAGGTCAATTCCGCGGGCAGGTTGGGTTGGCAGCTGTAAAATTGCTGCTTGGAAGTTGTGAGCGCTGAATGGCCTTGAGCAAGTCCCTTAGCTCTGGGTTTATGGTTTAAACAAACAAACAAAACCCTACTGCACATTTCCAGTGCTCATTTCCATCCCTTTTCATACGACAGCGGGTTGGGCAGGGGAACTCCCTGTCCCCAGAAGTCACCGAGGACAGACACTGCCGTGACTGATGAATCACAAACACGTAACGAGAAAGCAGCACCAGATTGTGCTGCTGAACTATGGAAAGACCTTTAAGCCTCTTCAGACCTCAAGCAACCTCTCCTCTGACCGGGAAGAAACTTCATGGGGGCAGATCATCCCATGGGTGCCTGCTGTGGGCATCTCGCACCTTCCTCCAGAACTGGCCACTGTATGAAGCCGTCTAGACAGCCCCTGGGTCAAGCCCATCTGGCAGCTCCTATACCATTACTAAGGATGTCAGTGTTTGTTTCGTTTTGTTGTATTTTCATTACTGCACTTTCTTCACCTCATTTCCTGCTTCGTTTGGACCTCACTCTTTGCGGGCTGGTGCCATCCATCTCTGAGCAGACGTCAGGCTGGTCCCAGGGACATTTCTCCCTGACAGCTTTGCTATTTGGAGCTGCACCGACAAGCTGAAGCTTTCCCTGCCTTCATGCAGGCAGGCAAGTGCCTCAGGGAAAGCTGGCAGGAGTTTGGGGCTGGGATGACGTGGGATGTGTCGTAAGGACCGTATGTGCGTGTGTGCTCCTGCGCTGCCGCTCCCGGTGCTTGGACACGCTCTTCACTCTAGCGTGCCGGAGAGCCAACGCTCCCCTGCTATCGGTTTGAAACGCTGCTCTGTAGCTGCAGGGTTTCAGAGAAATGTGGTTGTGTCTAGGTGAGAACTTCTGAAGCAGCCTCCATCTGGAGTGAGACACCAGGGTAAAAATAATGCTTGCATCAGAGAGCGCAGGGAGGTCAGTCGCTGCCCTGCAGGGAATCTCACAAGCCAAGGATGAGAAAGTGTCAATCCCAGAGTCCTTCCCAGCAGCCTTTCCTCAGGATGTTTTTTTTTAAAAAACATTAAAAGACAGAATAAAACCGAAAAAGCAGCTCCAAATCCGTAGAGCATATTCCCAATCTCACATAGCCAAGAGGACAGAAACCAACAGCACCCACCTCCCTCTCCCAGAGCAGCCCCACAGGCCATGGGGTAACCAGAGGTCTGCAAGTTTCTGTGGGTACCTTCACAGGTCCTGTGCTATGGGCATCTTTGGAGGCTGTGAGGCAAAGCTCATGAGGGCTAACAATGTGGTGTCAACCTGGCTTAAACCAAAACCCCCGCAATAAAATCTCAACAGCGAGAGGTTGCTTTGTGTTCAGCCCTGAGCCTCTGGGGAACTTCCCTCTCTCGCTGGTCCTGCTACAGACAAACAAAAGCAAAGAGGTGGTTACAAAAATAGCAAAACAGATGCTAACAAAGGTGCTGAAAGCCAAGGCTGGCAGTATTCCTGCACCTGTGTAAGCAGCAGTAAGATTGCTGCTGGTGCCAGACTGCATGGGCTGGGGAGAGCAGATGCGGGGTCAGGTAAGGGACAGGTAAGGGACAGCCCAGGGACAAATCAAGTGCCCAGAGCCATCGGCCATCCTGCAACCAGTGCAGAGAGCTGCCCTCTCGTGCTCTCCCCCAGGTGAAACAGCACACGGCAGCTTTGTTCATCTCAGACAAGAAAGTCTCTTTGTTCAGTCCGTGGTGCTCTGTGAGGAGATTTCCTAAGCTTCCCCTGGGACCAAAAATGATGTTACTCCCTAGATTTAGACTGGGGGCTTGTAGCTGGATGCAACTAAGGCAAGAGGATGGCGGACCACGAACATAGCCCTACCAGGCAGAAGTGGTCCTGGGATGCTGCAGCAATAAAGGAACCTGCACAGATCCCTGAGGAGCGCCCAGCTGGAGAGCTCAGCTCAGCTGTGCTCACCAACAAGGTATAGGAAAAGCAGGAGAGAAGGCTTTTCATAGGGAAATAACAAAAGGCATAAGTTTACCATACAAGCAGAGACATAAAAAGGCCAAGAAGAGAGAGCTGGTTCTGTGAATACATCAACGGGGCAGGCACTCAGATGGAAACTAAATATTTAGGCTAATGGGCAGTAATGGCACAAGAAAGTAAATTGGATATGAATAGATGGTCGACTCCTGAGAAGGACAAATAACCTAACTATCTCTTAAGATAGAGTTTGATCATTTTATAAAAGGGATTATATGGATAAGTAGCTTGTGATGGAAAGCAACGGGGCTTCTCTTTCCCGTCTGGGCCTGTGTTCTCACACACCCCGCCAGCAAATATAAAGAAGGATTTCAGCCTCCCAGAGCAGCCTCGAAGCACAGACCTAGATTGCTGTAGTATCTTTGCTCGTGTTATTAAATTTCAGTAAGAATCCAAAGATTCTCTGCAGAGTAAATGATAGCTAAGTAGATCATCTCCATGGAGTAGGAGATATTTTATTGACCAGACAGCCATCTGTGTCCTTCATTAATAGTAATAAATAATTGATGTCACGCTAACTAAAGCAATAAGCTTTTACAGATATCAAGGACAAATGACCAGTTCCTGTGAGGATGCCTCACCTGTGTTCACTTCTCAGTAGCAAGAAATCCAGACCAGAGCTCAACATGGCTGTGGTAAGTGCTGCTCACAGAGCCCCAGACTACAGCCAATGGAGCAATGGGACGCGCTCTCCTAACCATACACCAAATCCCTCCCAGACTGTCTTCCCCTAATTTCCACGCCACTGCCTTCCCATGACTGGTGGGCCCCAAACCATCCGATTGCCCAGGCAGGTTTTGGAAACCAGTCTCCACTCTGCTGGTGACTGTCAGAGACACACAGCTCTCCCCGGGGGGCATTTCCCTTCGCTCGCCACCACAGCCCCGCGCTGTAGCCTCGGCCTTTTCTGCAGACAGGGCTGTGGGGTTTGGCAAACCTCCACTTTTTTTTGGTCTTGTAAACACGTATCTTACACTAATGCTGCTATCATGGTGAGTCAGAGCTCTCCCTAAAACAGAGGAAAATAACAGCATGCTTGGAACTTGCCAGGGGGACTTGCTTCACCTACTTCATGAAGCTTTGAAGCCCCTGGCCCAAGGCTGCCCACCCGAAGGCACGTAGGTCAGCTCAGCGGTGATGGTTGTGGGAGAGATAATGGGGAGCCCAACCTGATGCCCGCTCTGGTGGAGGACATCCCTGAGCCAGCTGCCGGTTGGCAAGGCCACGCTGGCAATTTGCTTTCGAGGTGGCTTATTTCTAGTCCCTGGAGGCTAAGAGGGGCAGGAACAGGGACCAAGGAACAAAACCAGAGGCAGGAGGGGGCTCAGGCCCCTCGCTCACAGCATCCCGCAGTCTCAGCCTGCCTCGGTCCTTCCACTGCAATCCGTGCCAGCGCCCAGCAGTCACGGACAGCACGCAGGATGAATCACTTACCAACTATCCCACCGAAGACAACGGAGTTACGGCATCGAGCTCAGCCAGACTAAACAAGAGAGCGAGGCCAAGAGACTTGGTAAGGTTAGAGGACCAAAAGGAAGCTCTGGGACCTTCAGAGGCGTTCCCACACCTTCAGGCTGCATCCCTACATGGAGAGCAGCCTGAATGAAACCCAGGTGCTGCAAATCAAAGGGGAAGAGAAGAAGAGAGGAGACCTCTGCTGCAATTTCCTTTGGAGATTCCTAGAAAGAGCATGAAGGCGAAAGTGGAAAAGCACCAATGTCTCCTTCTTGACAGCTTCTTTACCAGACTGGATTAAACCAACACTGCAACGTTACCAGTCACTTTCCTCTGATTGTGGTTTTCTCTCTCTGTCTTTCTCCCTTTTGCTTTTTTTCAACCTGTTTTCAATTTACTCTTGTGGCATCTCTGACTGTGACCTCATTCTGGTACTTAAGAAAAAAAAAAAAAAAAGAAAAAGAGAGTGTCCTTTAGAAAAGAAATGAAAGAAATCATATTTTATTTAGCTTGGTTGGTTTTGAAGCTTTAGCAGAAGAAAGATTAACCTTTTCTGCCTAACTTAATGAAAACAAGGAGAAAGCCTGTATGGATAAATAAATATCTGTGTGGGTATGGAGCAGGCACGATCGTGTTACAGCCCCGGTGGAGCTGTAATGGGGAACAGGCGCGTTCCTGCACAGCGGCTCCCAATTCCCTATCCATTTTCAAGGAAAGAAAAACAGAGTAGAATGTCAGAGGCCCAAGTGGGCATGAACGAGGAAGCCCAGGGAAGGCAGATGGGGCCCAGTGAGGACTTCCGTCCCCGGCAGTGACCTCCGGAGCAATGCCAGCAAAGCAGATGGAAAAAGAGGCCCTACTCCACTTTGCTCTTGCCAGGTTTTGTTTCCTGAAATGAGGAAACAAATGGCATGCTGAGCCCTCCAAATTTGTCACGTTTTGGGGGTCCTCATCGCACACGCTTCTTCCTCCGGGGCTCTGCCTCTCAAGAGGGAGGCTCAAAGGAGGGCTGTGAGCAGAAGGCCTGGACCAGCTTTTGGGCCTGTGGATGGGGAGCAGGGCTGCAGGGGCTGCTCCTTCACAACAAGGCCCTACCTGGCTTGGATGTGCTCTGGGTCTGGCCCTTGGTGGGGGAAGGCAGCGATAGGTGCTTTGTCTTGGAGATGCTGGGCTGATTTAAATTAGCGTAACGTAACTTTAGGCAATGGAGCTGCTCCGATTTGCAACAGCAGATGGTCGGTCTCTCTGCCTAAGAGATCATTAAAAGCAAACTGTCCCCACTGATCCTGGTGGAAGGATGTCAAAACCTCCTTCTCTGCATGGCTTGCCAGATTATAAAAGAAATGAAAAGGCCTAGTTATTACTTAAACATTTTCTGCCAACATTGTGGGAGCACCCACGCATGCCGTCCTCCCGTGTTACATGGAGCGTGCCTAAACCCCCACGCCCAAAAAGCCTGCAGCCTCTGAAGTCATGTCTTTGTTGTGACTTCTCTCAAAGACACATCAGGAATCTCTCTGGCTGGGCACAAGTTGTCTAGACTGAAATGGAAGAGCCTGTAATTAGTCTGTGAGACTTCAGGCACGGTTTGTGCGTCACTTGCTAACTCGTACGAAGGTGCAAATTGTAGCACTTCTCTGAATGACTTCATCTTACCTCGGTTATGAATTTGGGGGGAACGTCTATGCTTCATACATCTATGCATTACTAGATACATTAAGAATGATGAAAGGCTCTCCTCTGAGCTTCCCAGTTCCTCTGCTGATGGAAGACTGCATTTGTCTGGATTTAAGGAGCAGCATTTTAGCTGAGCTAAGAGCAAAAGTTGTGTTTCAGTGCCACAACAGGCTCTTGGATGGCTTCGCTGGTGCTCTCCTGGGCTACAACTCACTGCATGCAGAGCAACCACTTGGAACTGAAGGATGGGCTGCTACATTCTAAAAACATGATGCACAAGGCTAATCATGAGTGTATTCTTCCTTTAGGGTCATCAATAGGTCTCACTGCTCCTGCACCTCTGCAGATACTGCTTACCACTGTTCTTTCACAGTCACTATCTAAGACCTTGGAAAAACTGCTTCAACTTATGTAAAAATGCATCGCCTCCTCCATCTCCCCCAAGGCAGCATGCTGTTGGAGAAGAATGAGAATTAATGCATTTCATTCTGTGCTGTGAGCCCTCCAGTATTTCTCAGGGTTCACTGGGTTGCTAAGGGTCAACCACAGCCAGACACAAGCTGACTCTGCTATGCTCAGAGCCATCCAGACATGAGCCAGTTCCAATCTCAAAGCCACGTACTCACATTAGCATGGTGGAGAGTCCAACTGGATGTACGTATTCCCTGGGAGTTAGTTCTGGACTCTGCAGCATGCTGAAACAGTTACTTGATTTTGAGGCAAAGTGGGAACCCATTTGTGCTGGGAGTTGTGCAGACGCAAAGCAAAGACAAGGGCTTTGTCCTCAGATACTTCTTGTCTGGGAGAAGATTCTATCTATCACCACAGATCTAGTTCCCACCCTTATTCTTGTTTTCCTTTCATTTTTAGCTTCTTTTAAATGAGAACTTTCTAAACAATGGACCAGCAGTCCAGAGTCCCCAAGGCCCATGGTCAGCAGTCTGCAAAAGATCTAGGGACTGCATGGAGCCTTACGTTCAACAAGAAGCCCACCCGCCCTGCTGCAGCCCCAGAGCCACTCTTCTACCACACAAACCAATATTTCAGATATGCCTCAGACGGACACAAAGCCTCACAACATCTCAGCATGAGCTAGCAGTGTGCCCTGGCAGCCAAGAGGGCAAACCACAATCTTGGGTTCATTCAACACAGCATAGCCAGACGGTCAAAAGAGGTGATTCTCCTGTTATATTTAGTGTTGGTGAAGCCTCACCTTGAATATGGGTGCAGTTCTGGGCTCCAAAATATGAAAAGGATATTAAGGTACTTGAAAGCATCCAGAGGAGGGCAACAAGGCTGGTAAAAGGGCTGGAAGGCAGGTCCTATGAGGACATGTGGCTTGTCTAGTCTGGAGAAAAGGAGACCTCATTTCTGTCTGTGACTCCCTGAGGAGAGGAAGGGCAGAGGGAGGCCCTGGCCTCTGCTCACTGGCTGCCAGTGACAGGATGCACGGGAACAGCACAAAGCTGCACCAGGGGAGGTCTGGACTAGATGTAAGGAAACATTTCAGTACTGTGAGGGCAGCCAAACACTGGAACAGGCTCGCTAGAGAGGTGGTTGATGCCCCATGCCTGTCAGTGTTCAAGAGGTGTATGGATAGAGCCCTTAACAATATGCTTAAACTTTTGTTTAGCCCTAAGGTGGTCAGGCAGTTGGACTGAATGATCTCCATAGGTCCCTTCCAGTGCAACTATTCCATCTTTCTCCTTTAATGCACAAAACTACTGCTGTCTCGTGGTTCCTAGGAAAAAAAGGTAAGGGTCTGTAAGCTACTGTCTGAATATGACAAATTTTGGATACAAAGACAGCACCAATGAGATGGACTCCACCAACCCAGAACACTGGGTGGTTCCGTTTGCTGCTGTGATTAAAATACCTAGCCATGAAAGGGAGCAGCTTTTGCCACGAGGCACATCAGAGGACAATCCAGGGAGCCCTCCTAAATAAAGGTCAATGATTCTGCCCAGTCCAAGTGAGCCCTAACAATATTCCTATACCATGTCTGACACACAAACTTGCCTACCACACAGTCTTCCTAACTTGCCTTGTACATTTATGGTCTATGAAGAAAGCAGGGGACACCTGCCAAGCAGCAGGGTCTGGTCCTTTATTTCCAGCTCTACTGAGCAGTCCATTAACTTTATTTTCAATTCTTTATGACCAAAACCTCCAGAACCTTAATACCCTACAGAAACACATTGGCTGACTTGTGTCAGTTGAAGATCAAGCCTTTAGAGAGGTCTTAAGCATATATGCACATGCACACACACACTCAGCTAGATTCAAATACCAGTCCAGCAGGAGCGGCAAAGAATATTTCCTGGAAAGAAACTCAGCGTGCAATAAACCTCTACAAAGATGATTATCTTGGGTGATTTGTCAAATCATATTATTGCAAACCTATGCTGAAAAGCCATGAGCTGGTCTGTGCTTCAATTCTCCTTGCACTTTTTGGACTTGTGAGATCAGCAGATTTCTTCTTTATTGCCACTATTTCCCATCCTTCCTCCTTCCCATCCTTCCTTCTTACACTTCAGTGCTGGGGTATAGACCAAGCCACACACCAAAGTTCACTACCTGTAGTGGCAATCAATTTAAATAAACTATTATCTGTTTGGTCCTATTTATTCTAAACAGAGGCAATATGCACAGATGCTGATGTTCACAGAGAATTAGTGCTAAGACTCTGGACCAGTACATTCAGAAGGGTTCAGCACGCACAACTGCAGCCAGATTTGCAGCCTGTGAGCCAACGAACACTTATAGAAATTGGTCCTGATGGACAGACCTGCATGGAAGCAGACCTCTTACTTGGCCCTAATACTCACTTTTGAATATTTGAGAATGTGGGGGCAGATCCTCAGTTCATAAAATCTCCTGTAGATCCCTTGAAGTCAATGGAACAATAACAGTTTACACTAGCTGAGTTTCTGCATCCTGGCTGTGAGCTATTTGGAACAACTATGCTATAATGATTATTACAGATATTTCAGATCACTTGTCTAAGATGGATAGGAGAATACCACTGCACATGAAAATAGAGTTGGTTTGCTATGATTTCCAAGGAATTATGGACCCATATCTTGCAAACATTTACACATGTTTAGCTTTATTCATGCAAGTTGTCCCATTACACTCGTGTGCCAGATAAATTAATGGACATGTTTGCAGTACCGAGGTTAAACCCTGTGAAAACACAGTGAGTTCTAAATATTTTTGTCGATATGCTCAGTTACCTCACATTCAGGCTAGAAGGCATGCCATTTCCCCGTGCTTCTTTTCAGAACTTTCCATTTATCCAAGCAAGTATCACAGGAGAAGCCAAACATTATCATGATAAAACTCAGGAAAGAAGCAATTATCTGACCAAGCTCTGGAAAACACCCACTTGGTCAGGACTAACGTATGCAAGAGCTGACATCAGTTCTTGAACAAAGAATACCTGGGTGACTCGTGTACACGACTGCCTTAACACAGAGAATAAACCAGTCACTTGCTGATTTCATCATAATAAATATCACATTTTGCTTCACAGTTTTGATTCAAGAGAAGACAAGTCAATGAAGAGGAGAACGAGCTGGGAACCTCTTGACCATGAGGTGTCTACTTCAGCAGCACTATCACTGTACCAGCAATTACTCCATCTTTTCCATTACAACCACAAGGACAGGATCTACTGCATCGCTGCACGCTCCCACTGCTCACAAGGACAACATATAAACTCTTATTTCTTAAATTGAGTTGATTTTGTTTTCTTGAGGACAAAACATATGTCAACAAGGCTCTTGACACTCAGAGACCTCAATGCCCTTCACAAAGGCCATGAATACTTCTGACAATGTGGCAGCATTTACATTCCTTGGCCAAGCTATGAGCTCTGTTACCACATGCACCTGCACTGCAGAAAGCTGCAGGGAGAAGCAGCAGTCAAAGGAGCCAGAACACAAAGAAAGGAAATTACTTTTTCATTACAGCAGGCAAAAGGCAGATTTGGGGCAGGAGCCCAGGCCCCCAGTCCAGATCTCTAACCTCTAATATCTGGCTTTCATCTCTGAAAGACTATTAACCTCTTTGTATTAGTAAGCAGAACCCAGGCTCTGAGGATATCTGCCACAAGCACACAGCAGGACACTGGCACAGAAGGCAGGACTTCTGCTCTGAATTTTAAGTCCCAATTCCTAGAAACCAAGACAAATCAATCTTGGCATCCACAGGAGCGGGGAGCTGCTTTTAGCCAGGACAGCTCTGACAGGTGATGTCCATGGGGACCCATCTCACCGATGGCCTGCCGTGGTGGGAGAAGCTGTTTGAGTGCCCCGTGCCCTTGGCAAAGGCAGGAACCTGGGCACGCTCCCCACCCCCAGATCTCAAATTGCTCTAGGATGGTTAGCTGGAGACACGTCATCGCCAGCAACTGCGCAACGTCTTTCAACTCAGACGACAAAAGACAGATTCCCTGAATAAGCAGAGCAGGATTAAGCCAAGTGGTAAATGGATTCCAGGGCTGTTGCAGGATCTGTGCTGATGAGGGAAGCCAGTGCCAGGTAGCCAACCCGGAGTTCGTACGGGGAGGTTATCACTTCCCTCTTTTCTTCAAAACCCTAAATAGAACCCAAACATCGCTTGGGCCATGTTAGGAAGATAAGGTGAGTCTCTCCCATCCCTTGCACAGCCTGAAATAGAAGCCCCACTACTCCCTATCCTGACCATCAGGCATAGGATGCTGACATTTAGCAGTAGGGAAAATTACCCAAACAACGAACCCTCTCTGTCTCTCTTCCCCCCTCCCTTCCCCTGATCTCCTGGAAAATGTTCATAAAGTGAAGTGGAAAAAAAAAAAAAGAACCACAAAAAAACAAAACCCAAAACACACCACAACACCCAAAGCCCAACGACCAAAGCCCAACCCTCCTAAGGCTGTGGAAATAACAAGTAGAGGAGAGCAGTGAGTCAGGCTCTGCTCCCTGCGCAGGGGCCACCAGTCCTGAAGGCGGAGATGATTCACCGAGGCAAGATCTAGAAGGTAGAAGAGACCAAACAAAGGGTGGGGAAAGAAAGCTGTGTCCAAGGAGGGGAGGAAATAAGAAATGAAACAGTTCCGGGTTGCATGCACCTTGCTCTTCATCAAACAGCGCTCAGCTGGAACTGACTCAGGATGATTCACTTGATAATGGCAAAATTATTACTCTGGTGCTTTGTCCAGCTTTTCCTTAAGAGGAGGGTGACAAAACATCTGCAAGGCTTCAATCCATCCCCATTCCCTGCTCCTCCCTCTCATCTTCCCCTGCCTGAGATGCTCAGTGGAGCCTCACCTCCCTTCTGCCTCTGCTTCTGCTGGCCTTTCCTGCACCCATTCCCTCGAACTGCAGCAGCATTTTGGGATTCTGTTTTCCCCATAAAAGATGCCTTCAAGGAGATGAGAAAAGCAGGGCCTGCTTAGGAGCACGGCATGCCATGGGGAGGCCCTTCTGGATGCCACTGGCACAGAAAGCACATTGTCTGTCACAAGAGATGGAGAGGAGGATGAGGCTCAGACGCCTAAGGACAACTCTGCCTGCCAGAACTTTCTCCTGCTATTCCTCCGTCCATCCTTCCTCCTCAGCTGTACCCCCTCCTTTTATCTGGTAACCATAAAAATTCAATGACAAAAAACTTGCTCTGAAAAAAAAAAACTAAATAAAGAAAAAAAAAATCCTCCCTCTCAAGTTCACAATGAGAGCTGTAAAACTTTTTCAGCTTGGAAAATTCTCCCGGTCAGTTTTTCCTACTGTTTAATCCCCGCTTTGAGTTACACAGAATGAGTAAACACATTTTATAAGGTTCTAATTCATACCTAACCCATACAGTTTATAGCTTAACATAGTAAAATATACACACACACACACTTTTTATACATGTATATATATACACGATCACACACATGTATAAAACAGCCTTGGTCCCACTCCCGTGAGCCTCCCAGCAGCAGGTCTGATTGCTCCGACATGTGCTTTGCTATGAAAGGAGCCTGGCATGCTTAGGTGTGAGTTAGCTGGCCTGGGGAGCAGTTTCCGCTCCAGATTCCTGCAACCTCCTTTGTAATAAATAATTAGTCAGTCTCTTTAACAGAGCAGCGGGATCCACTGCTCCGTCCTTGGAGGGCTAAGGCACGCCACCACGTGGCATCCCAGGAAGGATTTTTGTCCATTTTCTGCTCAGCGAGCACCTGGAGCGAAGCCCCATGGCTGGCCTGCAGCTGGAGGCGGTGCAGAGCATCCTCCACCTTTGCACGGGACCACCGAGGCTGGCCAAAATGTGCTGTGGATGTGTTAACACCACGGGGCTTCCTGAACCTCAGCCTCCCACTGCAGGACCAGCCACCATCTCGTGCCTTCATCTCCCCAGAGGCAGAGCTGAACGATTTCCCTGGCTAGACCCAGGCTGCACTCTGGGTCTCTCAGGTTCTTCAGCCTTTTAACCCAGTGTAGGCAGGCGAGATGGGGGCCCTTTGACCTGTACTTCTTAGCTAATTCCACCCAGGAAAAACACACCACCTTGCACAAAGAGCTTGTGGGATGACAGCGAACCCCAGCAGCCCACAGGGAGGTCTCGCTTACCATGTCTGATGGGAGCCGGCGCAGCTCCGGTGCTCCCAAGCATCCCCCAGGGTGAGTAGCTGTGCACGTCAGACCAGGAAACTCAGCATCAGCATTCCCAACCTCTGCACATGGGGAGCTTTTAAACATTCAGAGCTGCCTGCCAATGGCTCTGTAACTTGGCTGTAAGCTGAAGGCAGGGGATCTTTACTACTGTTGACTGAAGAACTGCCTCTACCACTGCTGTGAAGAAGGTGGCTCCTCTTGAGCTTTTGTGTTTTGGGTTTTTCTGCACGTTTCTCCCAGCAGCTTGCTATTAAACTAAACTGAGCATCTTGTACAGCCCAATGCTTCTGTCACAGAGAATAACCACATGTGCTTGAAATGCCATTTCTGCTGTACTTCTGCAAGACCACACCAAGAGACCATTTCCTCAAAGGAGAGAGAAATCCAGACAGACCCAGAGAGAAAGGTGTCAGTGGCACAGCCAAGGTCCCTGATAAACAGCAGCTCTGCTGATAAGGCAATTTGAATGAAGCAATTTGTGCCAGCTGGCAATCTGGCTCAAAATCATGCTTGGTGTCCTTCAGCTTTACTCAGCATGAACACAAGAAGGCACCAACGACACCCAGAAAACATCCCTGACACTGGATTTTGTGGTTCTCCAGAAAAACCTTTTCAGAGCATCTGTTTGATTCACAGGATCTGCTGTCCCGAGCCCCATGGGTTCCCTTGATGGGCTCTCCTCTCCCAGAGGGCATCCAATTAACCAGCAGAGAAATCAGTGACAATTAACTCACTGTCATTTCCTGACTCACCGTCATACCTGCCACCACCTCGTTACTCCTTGTCCCTGCTTGTTTACCCCAGCCCCTCTTCTATTCAGAAACCAAAGAAAAACCAGGAACAAATGCAACCGTGACCAAAAGGCTGGGACCAGCTGGGAAGCTGTGCTCCAACAACACAACTGCCTGTCTTGGCCTCCTCGACTTTCTATTCTCACCTTCCAGCACAGCCTCTGCTGTCAGTACACCAAAACCCAGCAAGCCAAGCAGAGCTGACCCTTGAAGTCACACCTTTAAGTCAGGGTGCCCTGCACCCTCTATGTCCTCGAGCAGCCTCGCATAAGGCTCACGTCCCGGTTTGCCTCCAGCGACCACGCTCTGGGGCTCTGCTAGCGGGGATGGCTGTGGCTGGCTGCACCCAGGTGAGCTAACGCTGCTGCCATCCCTGCTGTTGTTTCTCCTTAGTCTTTCTGGCTGTCAGAACCAAGGCTTCATTTTTTTTCAAGTGCAGAGATTGGCCGAAAGACTTGGACTATTCTGGGAGCTTTTTTGGCTAGATGGTCCTTCCAAGGGTGCAGAAAAACACTCCGGGTCCTCAAGGTGAAATCCTCACCATAATTCAAGCCCATCCTGGCTGGTTCTGTGACAGCTTGTCACTTGAAGGCGAAGACAAAAGCCATTGTTCAAGCTAGTGGCTTGAAGTTGCTTCCAGCCACACAAAATAGGAGATGTGGGCTTCAGGCCCCATAATGCCATTTTCATTTTCCTCCTCTGAGAAAATAAAACAAATGTTTATTTCCTGAAAGCTCTGGTCTGAGAAAGGGCAAAACTTTCCTCCAGGAGCCAGGTGGCTGGAAAGGGATGGCAGAGGCAAATATTTGCTGAATTTGTCAATGAGCTCTTATTCCATTTTTCTTATTAATATTTATTTAGACATAATGTGAGGAGAAACCTGCTCAGACCACAGCAATGTGGGAGATTGCACTGTTATTCTCCTCATGCCAGCTTCTGGCAGGGAGGGGGGGGAAGAAGGAAAAACAGAGAAAAAGAGAGAGTGTCAGGGAGTTCACAAGCAATTTAGAGAAAGTCATGGGCTTTTGTGTTGACTTAGCAGAAGACAGGATGCCCTGAGAAAGTCAATGCATCTCCAGACCACGTGGTAGGGCAAAGAGGTTGAAGAGCTCAGCCTTCCATGCTGATACTCAAGGCACAGGTGTAGCTTCGAGAGAGAAAATGATCTCATTATAGATAATTTTTTTTTTCTTTCTCAGGAAGGAATCATTAATGACACAGAGACAAGCAGAATAAACTGCAAAGCCAGGTTTAGTAAATTGTGTGAGACAAACCTTATGTATTTCTTCAGTGAGACAGTTCATTCCCCAGACACAAGAAGTGTGGCATGATCTAATTTATCTGGGTATCAAGAGGCACTAGCCATGACATGACATGGGTAGTTATTAGGTAAGCTTGGAAAGATGGGAATTAACAGAAGAATTATGCAGCAGGTAAGGAACTGAGTAGTGGGCAAATGAAAACAGGCTCTGCTGGAACGAGAGTGATGGGAACTGAGTTATAATGAGCAGAAGTTCCTCAATGATCAGGCTTGTAATCAATCTTATTTCTCACTGGAAATACAACAGTGGTTTTAGCACCGATGAAGTGGAACACATTATTGGTGCACAAGAGATCAGAGTATCAGCCGAGAGAAATTGAAAGATCTTGAGAACAACAATAATACAAGTGGAATGAATGTTAATATTTAAAAATGCAAATTAGCTTGAAGATGGATGTTAGGACCGTTCTTTCGTTACCAGGAAGCTCTTCACATAGAAGCAAAGGAGGAGAAACACTTGGATGCAGTGGCTGATCACAACACAACCACATGTTATCTCTGGCTGAGAGCTGGGAAAAAGGAAAGTTTTGGATCCATTTAGCAAGCATCTTCCAGATGAAATAAAGAATAAAATCATTTGGTAGCAAAACACTGACTGTGGTGGCCCAGGACCTGCACTGCAGAGAGAGGCTCACAGAGCCCCCAGCCCCAGCTCCTCTACAAAGCAGGGCCAACTTCAAAGCCAGCACAGGTTGCTCAGGGCTTTATCCAGGTGAGGTCTGAAAACCTCCGGTTTCTCCTCCAAGACTGCCACAGAGCTGGTGTACAACTGATCCATGTCTGCTAGCAGAAACCTCATCTGACAGCGGAGTCCAAGAGGAAAGCCTTGGATGCATTTCCACGGGGCTCCAAAGCCCCAGCCCTGCTGGTTCCCCAGACTGGTCAGGAGGTGTGTGGCTGTAATCGTGTCCCCTGTTGCCCTCCACTGGATAGAAGGAGAATGCCACACTGCTGTGTCACGTCTGGGGACAGCACATCCTAAAAGCGTCTCCTCTTTCAGCTCGGGTAATAGTCTGTGCTCTGGGAATAGAGCAGCTGAATTCGAGCTCTGTTTTTGCTCTGACTGTGTCTCGTGTAGCAACAGCTGGGGGACATAGGTTTGCTCAAACCACAGCCAGACGATTGGAAATAAAAACGATATTCATATATTAATTAACATCTGCTTACTTGTCTAATTACATGATACAATGCGCATGAGTTTTTTGTTCCCTTCATATTTTATGCATTGAATGAAAACTAAACAAATGTTGCAAAAGCAACACTGAAAAAGCAAAAAAACAAACACTGCCCAAGTTTGCACTTATAACACTTACTGACACATCAGCCTAATTAGCATGTAAAGAAGGACATGACTAAACCATGACGATGAAGATGGTGGTGACACCCAGCTGGAATTAGCGTGCTGCCTGATCGAACCTGGCCATTTTTCATTAAACTAGGCTTCCCTTTAAACATATTCTTAAAATAATACATGTAATAATAAATAAAAACAAAGTCATAATTTGTTAAACTGAGCAGTTCAGGCCCCGATTTAGCAAGTTATTACTTACTTATTTCCAAAAGCCACTTTTAATGTAAACTGGGCCTAACAACATAGCAGGACTGTAACGCACCATCCCAAAGGAACCGAGCTGATGTCACCCTGCGTGTGGAACACATTTGACAGCCTCTGATGTTTTCTGCCACACTTTGGGGAAGAAAATACAGATGAAGAGAGGTGGGAAAGAAAGATTAATTAGGAGAAGTCAGCACTCAGGTTGTCTGTCGGTAGCACATTATCCTGCATGAGCATGTGTGGCCGTCCCCACGCGGGTGGCTGACAGCACGCCTTGTGGCCACCAGGGAGGTGACACAGGACACTGTGCAGGAGTGACAGCCCCAGGCTCACAAACTCCTCCCAGCAATACCAATGGAGTGAGAGGAGTCTCAGGGCTCAGAGAGGTGGAGTTTTACACGGTTTCTAGAAGCAGGGCTCCACAGCACTTGTCCCCACAGTGCCTGCCCTGCTCTGCTGCCTCCTCGGCCTCCAGCCATTACCAAAAACATGGCTCTGTTTTATGCTGATGGCATGAGGGGAACAAGAAGCAACTGCTCTCCACTGAGTGAACTGGTGCTGACGCTAGAAGCCTCTCTCCAGCACAGCACCTGTATGGGTACAACCAGGACTTGCATCTCAGATGTGAGCTCCAAAGGGTTAATGCCATTAGCTAGCATCTGGCGTCAACCTGAGTTTTCTAAGAGGGATCAGAGAGGATTTCTCTCCTTGTTCAAGCCACCCATCCATCATGCTGACCACCCCGGCCACACACAGACTGGTGATGGCGAGGTGCGGCCTTGCTCACCTCCCTGCAGCACCTCGAGGTGCCGGGGCAGGTCCCGCCACAAGCAGTGCCTTCATGGTTAGCTCACGGGCTCCCATCACACAGCACAGACATTTCTATCCCTCTGAAGGAGGGCAGATCCTCTCCTGTGCCCGTGGTCAGCCCCTGAGCACCCTGAGCTCAGCTGTGTGGGCCCTGAAGCCCACGCCGGCCCGGCCCGGCGCTCTCCATTGACGGCCCGTATGATCGGCTCCTGCAACGCCGCTAAACTGGAAGCGTTTGGGCTGAAATTTTCCACACTGGGTATCTGCCTCAGGCTGAATTTTTTTTGGAAAGTTTTGGATAAAACAAGTCCAGGCAATTCCAAGAAGGCAGCTCGGGAAAAATATAGTCTTCCTTATGTTAAGAAAAAAAAAAAAAAAGGACAAAAAAACAAACCAACTTACAAATTCGGCCACAAAGCCCCAGTGGCCCTGTTGTTCAGCGCAAGGACTGGGCATCTGGCAGGCCAGCCAGTGCATTAAGGACATGGCTTTGTCACCCCGCAGAAATCATATTCAAACTGGCGACGTGACAAGGCCCTGTCACTGCCCAGCCTGCTCTCACAGAGAGGCAGCTCGGCTTCTCCTGGTTTCCCTGAGATGCCCCAGCCCCTCACAGCTCTAGCACCGGATCATGCCATGGTCACATCCCTCCCAAAGGGCAAGTGAGCGTGTCCCAGCCAAAAGGCTCCTCTGCTCCTTGCTCAGGGATGAAAAAACATTGCTGACTGCTCCCCAGATGCTCGGGAGAGGCAACCAATGCATTAATCATGACTTCAGTCAAGGCACAGCGAGGGCAGAGGGCCACGCAGGGGCTGCAGATGATGCTGGCACTCGAAGGGGGCACTGCTAGACCACCACAGCCACCTTGCTGCTTGGAGAAGTGCCTGAACGAAAGGACTTCACTCACCTCCTGCTGAAACATGCTGGGGGGCTCCAGAGATTTCTGTGGGGCAGCTTATAATGGAAAAACAGATAGAAGGAAACAATACAACCCAGCAACAAAGCTATATAGAAGCTTCTTGGCTCATTATTACCTATTCTGGGTAAGGAGGCCTGCTGCCCTGCTCGTTTCAGTGCTCTGGGGTTTCTCTTCTATTAATTTATTGAATCACAAATGGCAACAGGCACCACGCGCTGCTGCTGGCTGGGCAGGTAACCCATGTTGGCATGGTGTGTGAGCAGAAAGCTGGGCACACATCGGCTGCCAGGCAAATCCCTTCAGCTGGCTTTATGTCCCTTCAGCCTCTCCAAGGCAGGCATCTGGCTAGGTTCTTCCTTCAGTCAGCAGGAAGGTCGAGGTATCTCCTGATGGTGATTCCTCACACCCAGACAGGGTTGATGAAGACGAGTGAGAAGGATTTCCACAGAGGAAACCTGTGCAGCTCTACTGCCTACTGCGTGGTTTTGGACATGCAAGGGACATGGTTTATTGACAGGACTTGGTGGTCTTGAAGGTATTTTCCAACGTAAATGAATGCATGACTCTGCAGGTCAGCAGATGAAGTTAATGAGATAACATGTCCAGGCCTACAGATACAGCCAATTTATCGTTGAAACAACCAGACTCATATCTAGACTATTCTACAGTATACATGGTAAAGTGCAACTGAAATATGGATGGAGACTGAAATTCAGGAAGGGGGAGTGCGAGACACCATCCCAGATCCACGTTTCCAGCCAAGTCGTTTCAATTGGACTGGACACAATTGCAGCCAGCACAACCCATCAGCGCCACATGGACATTGGTACGTGGTGGTAACTGGGTGCTGGCACCCACGGGCTAGGAGCTCATTGCCCTGGCTGTGGGCACCAACTAGGCTGGAAAGCCCAGGAAACTATTGGTCCTTGAGCAACCCTTCAGGGCTGTGTGCATCATCTATACCTTCTCCAAATGGGAATAACAACAATACTCAGTCCCAGAGATGGTGAGAAAATAATTCATCAAGTACTATAAAATAATGATGGAATAATATCTCCTTCACCAGCATCAGGAAACGTGTTGGGACGAAGAACAGAAAAAAAAAGCCGGCACTGCCTCAGCTTTGCTGTCTGACCAACGCCCTGAGGAGACAACTGTCATGTGAAACTCCTGCAAGGATGGCGCAACCGGTTGCATGTCAGGGGGCTTGGGAAGGGGTGGTGGGAGCTGGCAGGGTGGGCAGCTGCTCAAAGGAAACCACAAAGGACTGACCAAGCACTTGAAGGATTCCACGCATACCTCCCAGATACGCCTGCCGGTGCGGTTACAAAATCCCTGCCCGACACTTGGGGTGGCGGCATGCTGTTGAAAAAAATAGGGGGAGGAAAGGAAGAAAAAAGGGAAAAACAAACCCCCAAACAACGGTTCATGGGACACACAGAGGGCTGCGAGTCCTACGCTTTAACGAGACGCCACAGGCAGCGCTGCCTTGGAATTTGGGCTATGCTTGCGGTCCGTGGGGCGACTTGCTGAAGCCTTTGGTCACATTAAGCAACATTACATGATAATGCTGCAGCACTTTCAGGCTGAGGGAGAAGGAAAACAAAACAGATGACTCTGGATGGAAAGGCATTGCTGTAAACCTGGGAGGGAGAAGAACATTCCTTTGGATACTTTTTTTGGCTGGTTGTGTCCTCCCCTCCCCGCCTCCCACCTCTCTCCTCCTCCCCCTCCCCTTGGAGAATTTGTGACAGCAAGGGTTTTGTTGTTGTTCTATTATTATTTTTTTTACTAACATTTCCATATTAAATAGAAAGGAAGAGTGTGAAAGGCCATGCAGAGTGGTGGCAGCTAGACAGTGGAATCTGTAACTGAAGGGTGGAGCGCGAGCACTGGAGAGGTGCCGGTTATTTATAGGGTATGAGTGAACACAAAAAATGTCTGGCCCCTTTAAGGCCCCTTAATCCAAACAACCAATGGAAAGAAAAAAAATGGGAAAAAAAGAGCGGAAAGAAAGAAAATAAAACAAAACAAGGAGAAAAGGCATCTCTGCACCAGACTGCGAAGTATGAAGGAGGATGGGGCGATGGCGTGGCACAACAAACACGACCCCTGACCAGACCTGAGCCCGGTGTCCTCCGGGAGCCACAGCCTCGGCGAGGAGACCACGGGCAGCCCCAGGCACAGCTGCCTCTCAGGTGGGACAAGGAGGCTGTTTTGAGCATGAGAAGAGAAGTTCAAGGAAATTAAGAAGGAGAAGCTGAGCACGTCAGGAGCATGGGCCAGAAATTCACTCTCTTTGGTCTCCATTAGAGCAACCGGGGATCTTTGCATGCCAAGCCGAGCAGAAGAGCCTGGGAGATGCGGCTGCTTACTGCCCTCACTCTTGCCTTGGGATGCATAAGCTGGAAGGTTATTGCTGAGGCACAAATGCTCCTTCCCCTTTGCTTAAGGCTGCTGAAGTCTTGGCAAGAGCCCTGTGCCTGATTGCAGGCATCGCACTGTGAGAAAAATGGGTCTGCAAGGAAAGCACGGTCTGACCAGAGCAGGACAAATGGCCATGGTCCAGTGCAACCTGCAAAGAGATACTGAAAGGACGGTGGTTGTTTAGGCTAGAGAGGAGAAGACCAAAGATATTAAAATAGTCTTCAAATATTTAATATGTTGTACCAAAGAAGAAAAGGGTAAACTGTTCTCCAAGTCCGCTGGACAAGAAGAAGTGGGATTACTCTTCAGCTAAAGGAAGGACAAAGCTTTTGTGGCCCGGTATTTCAGTGCAGGCGTGGATGCTCTGGGAAGGCCCTTCTCAGGGCTGGTGTAAGCAGGGTTACTCTGCTCTGTCCCTGGAAGATCATCCCTTCCAGCCCTATCTAGGACTTTCCTAGGAGCCCTGATTGATTTTAGCCCAGCTGAGCAGTGTTTTCCCTCTACAAGATCTCCTTCCTGAAGAGGAAAGAGAGGAACCTCAGTGCAAAGAGGTGCCACACAAAGTCACAGCAGTTCTGTGCTCTAAGCAAAGCTCCTTTTTGCTTTCTTTCCAGAAGAAACGCATGAAGTTATGCCTATCTCTTCTAAGCAGACATAAGGGAATTGTGAAGAGGTCCTGGAAGACACTCAGCACTTAGGTGATTTAGTGCACAACAAAGTGGATAAGTCATCAACTTCAATGAATACACACCTGGAACCAGAGAAACCGAAGACAGACAATTCTTTGGACAGAGAGGGGTCGGTAAAGAGATTCAAGAACTCGAGTGGATGACAGTGACACTAAATCCTCAGGTCTTTTCACAACCCCTGCTCTTATTCCCTAGGATCCTGTTGAACCCATGAGCCTTCACTAATAGGTTTCATTCTTCTCTGCCAGTATCAAATAACAAATGTCAGATCTCATATGGGAACCACTAACAACATCAAAATAAGATTTATATGGAAAGACGAAGTTCAAAAGAACAGTTACAAAATGCAGAAAGGTTTTGTTTGTACCCAGTCACACACAAATAAAATCAAAATCAAAACACCGCTGTTCAGGACTGGGCTCACTGTCACCCATGACCTTCTCCCACCATCATTGCAATTTTGAATGCTGGACGCTGGCTACAAATTAATTTGCTGAAACTGAGGAAAATGCTTCCCTGATGTGTAAACAAGAAAAGGCTAAACATGCATTAGCTAATCCCAGACTTCAGCTGATTGCTTTTGGTTCAAACTCTATGCTAATACTCCCTCTAGCTTTCCTTTCTCCAAAGAGAAGGGCTCCAAAGCTCTATATCTGCTCCTCACCTTCCAACCCTGTGAGAAGGACAACAGCGTTATAATGGCAAAATCCTCGAGCGCCAGCTGGTGATGCTGGCTTAGTTGAGTGCCAGCTGGTGATGCTGGTTTAGTTTTTCCGGTGACCACAGAGAAGCCGAAGGCATCTCAGATGTGGAAAAACGGATACATGGAGAGGTAACAACACTTGGCCGCAGAAGGGAGAGGCAGATCCTCAAGAGGCATAAATCATTCCAGCTCTTCTGATGTCAGCACCCCAGGGAGGTCGGGCCAGCGTCGAGCGGAGCAGCAAGGAAGAGGAGGGCTGAGCCTCTTCCTGCTTGTCACAATGCGAGTCCAGGAAAGTCGGACCCCAGCTCTCCTCCTGCTCTGGACTTCTGCCACCATCTCATCCTGCTCAGAGAATCTGTCAGCACACCTCAACCCTCGAAAACTGGGGCTCAAGCCAAGGCCCTCAAAAGGGAGCAAAGGAAGGATGGGAGACGGAGTCCAAAAGTGTCTTTCCGCTCTAAAGGTGAGCCCTTTGGAACGAGTTGGAGTCACATTGGCTCTGCCTGGGGACAGCCTGCCAGTGGCTGTTTGATATGTGGAGTGAACGAAAACGTTACCCCCACGCGATGATGTTCCAGCACCTTTCAGCACCAACTTGCCTTTTCCTTTATCTTTTTTTGTTTTAAACACAGACTCTCGGGAAAGCAACTTAACAGACCAAGCTGCAAAGCAGAGACAGAATAGAATTGTCTTTTTTTTGGCTTCCAATACAAGAATGCAAAGCATTGTCTCTCTGGGAGGAGAATTAAGTATGGGCAAGTGTTTTGGCAAGAGAGCCACAGAGGAGAATGGAAGGCGAGGATGAGGCGGGGGAAGAGGAGGGGAGGGAGGGCTGGGGGTCAGATGGATGGTTTGGTCTTTTATAAATCTTGGATGGGGAAGAGGCACACAGATGGCTTTGTGTTTTAAAATTATTCTAATAAATCAACTCCATAATCATAATCAAAATGCCCTTGTCTCTCTCTTCCCCCTCTTCCATGTATCACAGCTGAGCAACAAGGCTGGAGCGTGTGTCTGCAGAGGGAATGGCGAGCGCTCAGGACAAAAACAGACCGCGGCGAAAGAGCGAGGGGAAGCCTGCGAGGCGAGCGTGCAAATGTGCGTGCACGCGTGACCACAGCGGGGTGCGGGAGCCACCACAAACACCTCGTGACAGCAGTGTGGGAGCGAACAAACGGCACGAGCAGGGAGGGAAAGGGCACAGGGGGCTCTGCAGCATGCAGTGGGTGAACCGTTTTGGGGTGAGGGCAGGCACGTCCCGCAGGAGGGGACCACGTCAAGGCAGGAACGTGCAAACGCGTGCAGGAAGAAGGTCCGAGCGTGAGAGCGAGCAGGCAACTATCTGCAAAGAGAGGAGCTATCCCGATGGCGGGGGAAGGAATGGGAAAAGGCAAGGTCTCGTCTCTCCCAGGCGGGAGCGGACGTGCCGGGGAGGAATGCTGCGTCCCCGTTCCAGTGCTCGCTCTTGGCTGCGAGGAAGGTGCAGCCTCTCCTCCTCCAGCAGGAGCCACCGGGCCTGGTCCGCGGGGGGAGCAGAGGCTCCCGCTGTCCGGGTTTTCCATTCGGAGCTCCACGTGGCACAAAATCCCATCGGTTTCCCTGCCAGAGGGAGCCAGGTGGAGAGAACAATAAAAAGCAGAAGGCGCGGGGTGGGGCGGGATGGTCCAGAGCGGATGCAGAGGATGGAATTAATCAGCTGTCCGGGAGGAATATTAGAGCTCTTCGGCTTGTCGTCAACGCCTTCTCCTCCTTCCCAAAGACAGACACAATGAGAGACCAAGGAACATTTCCTATTGTTACAGGGGATTTGTCCACAAGGTCCAGCCCCATGTGGAAGTCATTACCGGCTGGGAGTGGTAGGTATCTTGCACAGAACATGCAGCTAGATGGGATGGGGGAGGGCAATGGGGAAAAAGTTGAGAGACCAGAGATGATGTGTCCCTGTCTACTTGATTTAGGCATCTCGAGGGAGACTGTCACCATAGCAGCCCAGCTCCCAGTCCAGGGATCGCTGTGGGCTGAGGTACGAAGTGTTTTGCTTAATATCACCCCTTTGACTGAGCCAAAGTCCTGAGCACTCCTACGAGAAGCCATCAAGGGTAGCTCCGCGCCAACAGGAACGGATCATGAATTTCACTGCTGCTACCGAACAGGGAAGGGAGGGACAGTTACGTCAAGGTTTTCTTTTCCCTGCCTCCAACCCTCCCTAGATAGAAAACTGAAGAGTGGCTGCAGCAACAGCTGTACAAAGCATGAGGTGAAGAGCTGACCACTGCCCACCTGCACGTCCTCCCGCTCCAGCAGAACTTGGCCTTCAAGATCATCCGTGGAAGAACGTAATTATCCGTGGGTGAGAGCCCAGGACTGAGTGATCAGAGAGAATCAACACCTCCGAGCTCCCGCGGGGAAGCAGATCCTTTTAGACACATGTTACATCTAAGCCCGGTCGTTTCACGCTAAATCATCCTTAAGTCAGCAGCATCTCCAGCAGTGGTGATGTCAGCGCCCTCAGGACAGCCGGCCTCGCGCACGGAGGAAAGGGGCACCTCGGAAATCAGTGGGAAATCAACATCTAGGTAAAACGCAGCTCTCCCCAGGCCTCCCAAATCCACTCCCAACTTCCCCAGCCGTGAAGGAGCAGATAGAAGCAAAGTCAGCTGTGGGAACTGGGGGTTAAAGTAATCAGATTAAGCCTGGCTTGGCCACTTGGTCTGACAGGAACCGCATAATGCATCCAAGGAGAACTAAGGGGCCAGGGGAGCAAGTGATGGGCAACAGGCAGCTGGCCTGCCTGCTAAAGGCCACCCACCGCTGCTGGCATCTTTAGCACAGAAATATTTCTCCCAGAGATCTCAAAGCACATCAAATGAGCAACTTTTAGGCTCCCAGGAAGCGGAGGTGCCACTTTTACCTGGACGACATTTGGAGCATGTGTACAACTCCTTTAACTGCTTGCCATTCTTGAACCAGCCTCTCCAAAACCACTCAACGTATAAATACACAAATGAGAAGCAATATCAACACTGAAAGGTGCCTTATCACTACTCTAAGCAGTTGCCTTCCACCTGGCGAGTTTTCTCTTTCACACAGCGGGCTTTTGTTAGGTTTCCACAAGGGTAGTGACAGAGGTGACCCGTGGGCTGTGCCAGGGGGTCCACCTCCAGGAGATGCCATACCCCAAACCCAGCTTCATGCAACTGCCTTCAGAAAACTGCAATATCTAAGGGGCAAGGCTTTGGGAGGGAAAGGAGGGCAGGCACATAGCCAAGGGGATTCTGGCAACATGGTGGGACAGGCAGCATCTCCTGGGTTTTTCAGAAGCTCCATGAGCATCAAGCACAACTACCACGCTTGCAGAAGGGCACACACAGCTGTTTCAGACCACACGTCCCCAAACAGTGCTGGGGGAGCAGAAAACCATCACCGTATGGGATGACCACGAGAAACAAGGACTCTCTGCCACCCCAATAAATTGTAGGACAGCAGCCTCCCAAAAGCCCTTTTTTTTGCACTGGTGATTAAGCAGATTTCTCCAGCCTCCTGCCCTTGCTGCAGGGCCCAACACACACCACACCATTTCTTGCCTGCCTTGAGTTCAGCGCACAAAGAAGCCCTTACAAAAATCAAGCCCAAGCACAGTGGTATGATGCTGTGCTCTGTTTTCTTAAAAATAAATAAAAATACTTGTTATTCTTCCATGGAAAATGAATGCGGGGAAGATCAGCATGGTCAGCTCATTTATCTCCAAGAAATTTCTTCTTAATTGAGCAGGGTGTCCCTCCCCACAGGACAGCTCTCAGCTGGGTATTTTTACAAGTATGAACATTGCAGCTTTTTCTTGTAAATGGTGTGAATGTTCTCCTCTATTTATGTCCTACAAAACCTCATTTTTACCAACATTTATGCATCATAACACATAACCCTGATCCTGCAAAATCTCTACACGGGCACAGATTTGTGTATTCCTGAGATCTCCCTGGCTTCAATGAGCTATTCATCTGCAGCTTGCTGAAGAGGCTGAAACTGTACTTATGTTTTATGTATGTGGAAAAATTATTACATAGCAATAGGGTTCAAACAGGAGCCCCCAGATTCATCAGATGTCTGACTCGCTTGGTACACACAGTATAAAATGGAAAGAGGGGATGGGAAACATAATAAGATGCAATAAAAATGTCCTTAAATGTTTCAGGTTATTGAAAAAATCTCTCTTTGTGAGCTCTCTAACTTTTGAAATCATGAACATGCATTCTTACAAAGTTAGACTTAAAAGTAGCTTATATTTAATTTAAAATTGCATTGTTCCAATTATACCTACAAAATACACACAACACATACATGTATAAAATGTATTATTACACTGTAAAATGTATATTTACATTATTTAAATTAAATTTAAAATTAAAGTCATACTGAAACTAAATGTACTTGTTTGCCATATGTCTTGGTAGGACACGCTCTGCTCATTCCGTAAGACCAAAGAATAGAATAATAAAAGCTAGGTATTGAACTCAAGTAGAGTTTTTCTCTTTATTTTTTATTTTTTTTTAATTTTTAGGCAACCTTTTTATATCTCCACGTACACATTCTCAACTGTGGAACCAAAGACACAATAAAAACGGGGCAAACCCGGTGCTGCCCTATGGAGTCAGCGCCTCACCCCGTCCGCGCGGCACCACCAGCAGAGGTGCCGCCGTGGTTGGGATGGACGAGAGCAACTCCAGCACTGCTCTGGGTGCTCTACATCACACCCTTTGTGATTTGCACCTATGTCACCTCCCGTGGCACCGGAGAGGTGACAGCCATGCACTGAGTGCCCCTCGCCACCCAAGCGCGAGGCCACGCTTCGCCCTGAGCCAACACCGCTCGGACGCAGCCCGTTCCCAGCCCCACGTCTCTCCCACCTCCCTCCCTCGTGCTCCCCCTGCACACCGAGTTTTCCTCTTCGTTGCCTCTCTCTCTCTTTCACTCTCCTACCACAGCTGGTTAAAATTACGCTGGAATTTTGTTTTTCTGTCAAGTGAATTTGGACCTGGTAAATCCCTCCCAGCCATTCCAGTGGCCTCCCAGCGAACATCGAGGCTGCATGTAATATACATGATTTAAGAAAGGTGCTGCTGGAGCTATTTCCGAGCACGTTCGTGATAGAGGGCCCGGGGCAGCCAAGAGGGGCTCCCGCGGCTTGCAGACACCCGGGGCCGGGGAGAGACGGCGCGGTTTCTGCCTGAGGAGCGGATGGGGGCAGGAGGGGAGGGATGAAGGCATGTCATGTCAGCTGGGGCGGCTCACCTTGCAAGGACGATGCACAAAACTACAGCAAAACAAAACAGAAACATCCCGGGCTTGGAGAAATCCCAGTGCTTTTGTCTTGAGACACCACAGGAGCAAACATGAAAACCCTCCGGTGAGCCAAGCCAACGGGGAGCTGTGGTACAGCAGGAGCGGGACACGTTCTTGGCTGACCCGGGGAAGCTAAGGTCTTGCAAAACCATACAATAATAAATCAAGGGGTACTCGTGCATGTAGGCACACACGTGCACCTGCACACGTGCCGGGCACAGAGCAGAGGCCGCAGTGCTCCCCCCATGCTCGGTGGTGGTGGAGCCACCTTGGACTCAAGGCAGCAGAACAAAGTGCAGGGAATTTTGGCTTGCTTCGGGGCAAGGATGGGACCCAGCCTGGGGATGTGCCCAAGGACCCCCAATGCTCCCCTCCGCTGCTCCTCTGGGAATCCCAAAGGGTCCTGAAGCTGGTAGCCCCCCAACCAGCAAAAGGCTTGGGCCACCCTCATAGAGCTACAAGAGTTCCCAGAAGACCAGGCTGTAATTATGAGCAGGACCAGTCAGGAATACTAGGTCAAAAGCAGTTCTCCAACAAAAAAAATCCCTTCTGGTTAAAAATAACAGGTTTAGAAACAGGCATAGAGTTCAATGAAATTTTGTTTCGGGGGAAACAAAGCAAGGCAATGTCTTTGATAGTGTTGAAACTGCCCCATTACAACATTTTTTGAATGGAACAATGCAGTTTTAGCCTTCAAAGAGAGTTTCTTAAACACAAAATCACCAAACATTAAAAATATTAACTTTTTAAAAGGTCAGGAAGAGAAAAACTTCTCACTTTCTCACAACAAAGCCTCTAAATTAACCCTAAGTAGGTTTTATTGAGGGCTAAGGAATGGAAGTTGGGGGCTATAAAGGGGAGATTTTCTTTAATGGAATATTTCAAATGATTATAGGAGGGAAAAAGGGGGAACTGTTCCCTTTCGTCATAATTAAATGCATGCATTTTGTGTATGTATATATACATGTATATCTGTGTACATGTACTTCTCTTCCCTTCGGACTGAATATCCAGCCACTCCCCAGGTTTAATTAATCGTGCTGGGCACACAGACACGGCCCCTGCCCGGGACAAATCCCCAAGCAAACCAAAGGGTGAAGGAGCACCCACGGGTGAAGCATCTCGCTTTAACTCACACAATGGGTCAGCAGCAAACCTGCAACCAGGGTTAGCTTCATACCGATGCCAAGTACGTGCAGGAAAAGGCATTTATAAGGTGATGAGTGAACAGTCAAAGAGCTGTCTGCTTTGGGCAGGGCTGGATGTGACCATCAAAGGTGGCGTGTGCATGTGTGTGCACGTACGCACGCCCATACCCACCTCCCGGGTGGGGTTAGCAGCCATCGGTGAAACTACCGAGAAGTGTAATGGAAAAATAAAATAAAAATAATAAAAAAATCAAAGGCTGAATCTTGTTACTAGCCTGTATTTCTTCCCCCTGCCCCAAACACAGCAATAAAAATAGTAAATTAACTTTGAGGTATTTTTTTCCTCTTAGTCTAGTATAAGTTTCAGATGATATGAGAAGCTTTTATATATAATCTAGATTTATGGCTTTTTTGTTTTGCAACTGAAATGTTGGGTTATGAAAGAGAAGGAAGTTGTGTTTTGGTCATAAATAGAAAACATGCAAATAGAAAATCATTCAGCTATTAGTTTTGCGAACTTGATCCATGCATTTGTGTACCTACATAACCATGCACGCACGCACCAAGATACAGAAACAAACCCCACACTGCTACATCACGTTCCTACAACATATCTGTGCGTACTTATAGAGAACCCACTTACTGCCTTATTTTGGTGTTTGAAAACCTGCCAGTAAAAAGCCAAAATGTCAGTAAACACGGTGGATGCCGTCACTGTTTCTCTTTACAGGTTGGTTTCCCTCGTGTACAAAGGTCAGCTCCAGCTCCAACATAAATTATTACTGCCTACTTGACTCATAATAACATACCCAAATAATAGCCAACACATGCTGGATGCCTTATGGATGAAAAATCTTGATCCCGAAGAACTGGCAATTTAAAAAGCTCACTTGGATTAAAAAAAAAAATAGAAGAAGCGTCCTTGCCCAGGTTTTGCAGGCGGGGCAGAGCTCACCACTCACTGGGGCAGCACGCAAAGCCCGCGGCACGAGCCTCCACCTCCGAGCCCACCCCACGCTTGCCCTGTGGCATGGAGGAGCACCCGGGGCCGGTTTGTAGAGGCAAAACCTCTGCTAAAACTCGGCCCTAGGATGCTTCGACTTGATACCTGGTTGGGAATGCCCAGGTGGGTGTAAAGGCTGGGTGGGAGCAGCATCGGGCCGCACGCTGCCTGCCACCTGCCCCTGCCCTGGCCGAGCACCCCCCGGCCTCCTGCCGCCCTGCACCGTCCCCACGAGCCCATCGGCAGCGCTCGCTGGCTCTAACCCTGACGTGTAAATAATGACAGACCATTTCCACGGCTTTCCAGCCTATTACACCGCTCTTTGGACCTTGCCTCCGATCAGAACAGCAAACCTGTGTCCCTGCGTGACCCCCCTGGCGCAGCCAAAGCAAACCAACATGCTATATTTGTTTTCCAAGCCCAGGCCAGGAACGATTCCCGTAAGGCTCAGCCTGGCTTAATGGAGCTGTGTCTGTGCTGTGCCTCTAAGCCTACATTTGGCAGCGGGGCCTCGCCTGGCTCAGGCGGGCCGCAGCGGTGTTTGCTGAAGGTAACTCCGAGGCGAGGAGAAGCGGCAGCAAGCGGCAATGGCGGGGAGGGGAGGAAGCAAAACAAAAAAAAAAAAGGGAGATGAAGGACAACGAGGAGGAGGAGGGGCAGCAGGAGGGTGCTCCCGACCTTCCCAATGTATCGCGGCTGTTCGGAGACAAAACTTGGCTGTACAGCAGGTTTCCAGAGGAGCACAGCAAGAGGACAGCTGGGGCTGCAGCCCGGCACAAGAGCCGGGAGCTCCTCGCCCGCCTGCGTCACGCCGCTGCCGCGCTCGCCCCGCCGGCCTCTTGCTCAATCGCCGCAGCAGCCGGGATGTTTTCCTTGGAGGAGGCGGCTGCTCGAGGGCAGGCTGTGCTCAGGGGTGGCTGGGGTGCCACCGACAGGGGCCCCCCGGGTCATTGTTCTGCTGGGTGACAGTCCTGGCTTCCCTTGTGCCACTGTCGCGTGCCCAAGCCGTCACAGAGCTCCGCTGTGTTTCCTTGCCCATCCCTTTCCCCAAAGCTCGTGCTCTTGAGGCCTTGGCTACCTGGCCCCCTTCCAAAGGAGCATCCTCAGGACTGCACCCGGCATGAGACATCCAGAAATCACTTCTGGGGCCTTCACACAGCCAGGCAACACACACACCCTTCCTTACGCCCAGCCAGCTGTGGCTTCCAGTCACTCCAAAGAGCAAGGATAGAAATCTTGCCCTAAAACAGATGAGATCCTGAGTTTTTTTCATCCCATAGCCCTTCCCTGCATGCCAGCAAAGCCGCTTTCCACACTGCCCAGGCACCTGCTTTAGTGCAGGGCTCTGTTTTGCCAAGGCCTGGTACCAGCCGAGAGCCACAAGCTCAGCCCCACGTACTGCTGCCCCCGACATCAGGGCATGGAGGGAGATTTTGCTCAAGGAGGGATATTTGCCAGCACGATTTCCTCACTGCCAGTGCTCAGCAGAGGAACAGGCAGGTCGGTCGCACCAATGAAACCTGTAACGCACAGTCATGGCCTGCACTTAACAGGCACTAAGATGCTAATTATAATTTCAGAGCAAGTCCCATTAATTGCTTCACTGAAATCCAGCTGTCCCACCATACTGTGCCATGCAGCCCTGGTGTGCTGGGAGCCTTCCCACCAGGCCAGGTGCACCCAGCACGAGTGGTGCCACCCTGATGTGGGACAGGAAAATCTTTGGGGAGGATGAGAAAAGCACGGCTGCTGGGCCCGGATCTTCTACCGAGTGCTGACACGGATCCAGAGCAAAGCAGGAGAAAGGAGAGACACTGAATCTGCAAAGTTTGGCTCAACAGCCAGAGCAGAAGCTGAGCTTGCTCAAAGCTTGGATGTATTCGGACCGGGAAGAGATTCAACTTATTAGGAAGAGGATGGCCATAAAGTTTGGACCCAGAACTGCACTGCTATTGAGTTTGTCCTGTTTGAGTTCCAGGTTTTTGCTGGACACGTAGGTGGTGCTGTCCCTGTCCTCGGAGGAAGGTGTACAGGGCTGCTCCCGTGTGGACCCCTCACAGCTCCTCGGCCGCCTCGACACTGGGGGAAGGAGACGGGCTTCTGGCTGTCCCTCCGGGACACAGAGAGGTCCTGTCACTGCCTCGTGGGCAGAACTGCTCCGCGTTCTCCAAACAAGCAACCTCCGAGCCCGGAAAAGGCTCATCAAGGCTGGCTGTGAAGAGGATGAGACATCTTCCTCTGAGAGTCCTCAAAAACAGCAAACAAGCTACCCAGAAAACCACTGAAGAAAAACATCCAAGAGGTCTGGGTGCCTCTAACACGCCCCAGGAAGGGAGCCGGGCCCTGCGCCACAAGGATCCACTTGGACATCTCCAAGGGCAAGCCCAGGGGACACCAGTGGCTCGTGGAGCCTGAATGCTGCTTGTACCTGTGGCACTTGCTCCCACCTAGCCCTGCTGCTGGCATAGGGGGTGTAGGGACATCACTTTCTGTGATCAGCCACTAAAAACAGGACGTAACCGCTGGGCCCTGGCACAAAGGGGCTTCAACAGCAGCTCCTGCACTGCAAGGCTGCCGAAGGCCTCCGTCCCTCAGCAGCATGGGCAGGCAGGGAGAGGCAGCTAAGCTTTTAACGGAAAACGTAAAGATTTTCCATGAAAACAAACCCTCTACGACAACAAAACTGGATGTTCTGGCAGCTTTCCCCAGCGTGGCACTGGGCAAGCGAAAACTATTTCCCTGCCACCTCCACCCTCGACGGTCCTGCTGTGGGGACAGGGCTGCGTGGCACCTCTGCCGATCCCATCGGCGATCCCACTGGGATCATCAGGGCTGGGACACAGCCCCCAAAACCCCGTCAGGGTGGGAGCACAGGGCAAGACCCCCAGCTGCCCCCAGCCGCTGCCCGATCCTGGACACGGGAGGGAGGCGGCGGTGGCGGCCCCTGAGCCAGCCGGTGCTGCGGCGCCGCGAATGGCAGCGCTGGGGCTGCCTGAGTTCAGAGCGACCCAGACGGGGCCCCCTCGGCTTCCCGGCCAAGGCAGGACGCAGCAGCCCAGCTGCTCGGGCTTGGCTTCGCCTTGCATGGCAGCTGGGGGGGGGAGAGCCAAGCACGGGGAGGGACGGGACGGGGAGCGTGCGCGCACACGCACGGGGGGCTGCAGGCGGCCTTCCCATCTTGAAATAAATAAATAAATAAGGCCGGGCTGGTAATTAGAAGGTGAAATCAGGACATAAAAGCAGCAGAAAGTCATCTCGGAGGGTGCTTTTTCTTTTTAACGGTTTCACCAAGATTTTTGCTTTACCCCAGGGTGTCCTTTGCAAATCAGGCCTCACTGCAAAGGCTATTGGATACGACTCTGACGTCAGCAGGGAAAAGGTCCCCAGACTCTCATTAGAAAGGGGAAGAAAAAAAAATCCATCTTTTTTTTTTTTTTTTTTCCCCTGACCAATTTAACCTTTTCAGAACAATAAACAGGCTGGTTACAGGACAAAACCAAACAAGCTGGAGGGCTGCGGGCTCGGCACGGGGATGAGAGACGGCGTGCAGGGAGCTCGTGCCGGGGCTTGCGCTGGCTCCGGGGCCAAGCTAAGCACCACAGCTCAGCACCACAACCTGGCGTGTACGAGGGGCTTGCTTTTAACCCCTTTGTGAGCAGGGATGACGCTGCCTTGCCTCTCCCTGCGCCAAACCTGCCGACTGCAACCCTGCGGTGCTGGGAGGAGGAGGGAGGAGGAGAGGGGTGGCTGAGGGCACCCAGCAGCAGCACCTCGAACGCCCCTGCACCTTCCACCCGTTTGGGAAGGTGTTAGGATGTCAGGTTTCACAAGACCCTCGCACGCAGGTGCTGCACAGGAGCAGCATGTGTTTACCAGCAGCCACACACACTGGGAAGGGAGCAGCTCCTTGCTGCAAAACAACAGCCTCTGGAGACCAAGGTTGCTGTTTTGGGGGGATGACAGAGGTGCAAGGAGGCCCTAAGGGGCCAGGCTTGACCAAGAAGGGTCCCAGCCACAGAGATTGTGCCCAAGCCTCTGGCAAATAAGAAATTTAACTTTCATGATGGTGAAGGGTCACACCTCAAGCAAGCAGGCTTTTCTGAAAAAGAAAGATGAGGCTCGTCGGTGTGTGGGGCAGCGCTGACAGAGCCTGGCCTGAGGTGCTCGGGGTGGGCAGTGACCCAGAGGGAACAGCTGCTCCTCGCGGGGTGTTTTGGGCCCCATTTCCCAGCCATGGACGGGCAGGTCACGGCGAGCAGCCCTGGCAGAGCCGCTCCTGAGAATGGGGCTGCTGCCGTCCTGACACAGCCATCACTCTGGGGTGGGGGAACGCTGCCAAGAGGGACAGAGCCAGCTGATGGGGATGGAGGCAGGAAGGACCCGGCTGCCCTCCCAGCTCCACCAGTCACCCCAGAACCAGGCTGGCTCTCCTGGGGGCTTCTGCAGGGCTCCCTCCATGTGTACCCTGGTTGTCTCTCATTTCTGGGCTCCCTTCTGCCCTCAGCAACCCCTCACCCTTTCCTCTGAACCAGTTCCTGTGCTGCTCACACCATACAAAACCCAGTTCCCACCTGACACAGCAGGACTCTGCTCTCAGATAACCCTAAATCCCGAGTGCAGCCACCCCACACCGCTCGAGGACTTTCTCCTCAGCCCTCACAGCACCATGTGGGCACGCAGCCCTTCTCCCTGCTGCGGCCCCAGGAGCACCCCGGTGCCGGATACCCGCTGCCCCAGCTCAGCTGTGCTGGCGAGCAAGGCCAAGCGGCTTGGCCAGGTCCCCACCCAGCCCCAGCCCTCCCCACCCACCCGCTGTGGGGTGCAGGGGAGGAAGCAAAGAGGCCGCTCGCTCCCGAGCTCGGCCTGGCTGTGCAGGGTGTGTGTGAGCTGGGCTCCTCGCTTCTCCTTTCCACATCACTGCCCGAAGTGCAAGGCCTCGCCGCCATGTCCCTCCCCTGCTCACCCCTCACCAGCACCATGGTGCTGCCACCCCAGCTCAGCCCTTCGCCGGGGTGCACTGGGCTGGGCAGGGTTTCCAACAGGCTGCGGGGACCTTTCTCTGGCCGGCAGATGACAAACAGCCCCTTCATAGCAGAGCTAACAGCTCCGCAGACAGATTCCTGGCCATTTTCTCATCTCCCACTGAACGCAGGGGTCAGCAGCAGCAGATAGAGGAGCTGGTGCTGTTGGTTTGGGGATCAGGGTGCAAAGCCCTCTGAGCAGCTTTCCCTTACCCTGTGGGTTGGTCAGAGGGCACCAAAAGGTGCCACGCCTCATCAAGGTGAGGGGGCAGAAAACAACAGGGGGTCCCTGGCTCTTATCACCACTCGATCTCCAGCCTGCACCTTTGAACACCTTCATTTTGGTCCCTGCAGCCTCCCTGCTTACTTTCCCCCTCCCACCTCCCACTGTGGCTAAGCCCCCAGCCCAGCCTGGCTCAGACATCACCTTGATTTTACCCCGGCGAGGCACACCGGGGGACGTCTGCCTGCTAGCCCCAAAAGGGGCTTTGTGCTGCACAGGATAATCCTGGGGGGGGGGGGGGGGTGATAAAGATCTCCTCATCCCCATGGAAATTGAGCCATGTTCCTCACATACCTCTGCTAATTCAATTTTACACAGTGTGAATAGACCTGCCAAGCCTTTATTATTCTTTCTTCCCCAGAAGGTCGCTGCAGAGGGGTCCGGCGGGTGGAGGGGAGGGTGGGTGCCTGCCCTGGGTGTCCCCTGGACCCCTCGTGCACCCCCAAGCTCCATCCCTGTGATCAGTGGCCATGCTCAGTGCTCCTCAGGCATGTTTTGGTTTTCTCCTTTCAAAACACAGGGCTAAGGATGGAGGGGAAAAAAAGTCCGAGGCAGATATGTAATTGCTTAGAAATACCTGGGGCAGGCAGCGGTGGATTTGGGGTTTAGGCGAATATAAGGGAATAAAGCACTTGAGAGCAGTAGAGCTGGTGCTACAAGTCCTTACGATCCTCTATAGCTATTCTTGGTTTGCAGTGGTGCCTGCAAACACACCTCTGTAACACCCTGACAGACCCATTCAGAGGTCTTGGAGACCAGGAGAGAGCTCAGGGAAAGCTCAGTGTCCTGGACAGGCGAATGCTCGCACAAGCACATGGGTTTCAGAACAGCCTTGGTCTGCTGGAGCCCTAGGTCTGGTCCAGTGCCCTCAGCTGACGCTGGAAAGCAGAGAAATGGACTCGAGCCACCAGAGCTGGAAAACCCAACCTCTACCTGCAGCTTGCCTCCTAGCCTGGACATCACCACCTCGGACTTGGGCTCCTGCACGTGGTGCAGGACACACAAGGACACAAGTCGTCCTCTGGAAAAATAGATTCTCGGTTTCTAAAGAAAACCAGAATCTGAGCCATTTCTCCCCCAAAACCTGTCCCAAATGGAACATGGATTAATGAGTTCATTTGATGACCAAACACAACTGTTCAACCAGGCTTGGAAAAAAAGCACACCAGGACACACAAGTGACAAGATATTTTGACTAAACTACCACCAAGGGCGGGCAAATCTCCTCAAGCTCCAGTTTCCAGAGATGACAGAAGGAGGAGGAAATTAGAAAATGAATAAGTAAATACAGTTATTAAATAAACACACAAAAAGGAGGAAATTCAATATTTACAAGATTTTTTTTTTGTTAAGTGATAGGAAAAAAATAATGAACCTTAACACAAAAATTATTGAATGCATTTTAAATTTAACTATTTTAACGTATTACTGAATCTCTGATGTACTTTATGCCTCCAAATGGCAAGGCTATGCTAAGTAGCTGCAATATTTCCAACCTGTCCTGGCTACTTGAAATGCCAGTCAATGAGCTGAAGCGACTTAACTTTCACAATCAATAGCTCGGGCTTTTTTCTTTCCCTCTGCCCTTTTTTTTCTAATTTTCTTGCAAGATTACCCACTAGTTTTCTCTTAAACCTGAAATTACTCTTATCCATTCCCTACATTAGTTCCACACTGAAGCTATTTGTTTGGGATTAGTTATTCTTACCCGACTGGAGGGGTGCTGGGAGGATTACCTGGAGTTTGCAGAGGGCTCTGACGATGGAAAGCACTATCTAAATGCTAAGTGTTACGAAGGCAGATGAGCTATTTACTGATCCCGATTGGTAATACCCCCCCCTCCAATTTGGGCTCAGAAATTGAAAGAGCAGAATTCTTTTTTTGGAGAGACAAATAGTGGGAGAAGGCCAAGACGAGGTCCACAAATAAAAGAAATCCTAAACCATCACTTAAGGTCAAAAAAAAGGGAGGGCTGGCTTTATTCCTGGCGAGAGCACGTGCCGATGATGCTGCAGGACCCAGAGCCAGGTGGGTGCAGGGGGGAAGAGAACCACATGGGGGGCAATCGCCCCTCCTCAGTCCAATTCCAATCGATTCCAATCATTCCTTACACAAACCTCTCTGGCTCATCTGGCAACAACACGCCCCATGGCTCTACAACAGAGAGATAGACCGAGCTCCTCTTATTTACAGAGAGGAGTTTTACTGATGCGCCGTGACATTTCTCCGTGCAGTGGTATTTGATCGTTTCATCTTACAGTAGCACCTGGAGGCCCCCAGAGAGCTCAGGGTCTTGTTGTATGAGATTTTGTACACATAAGTACCCAGAGACAGCTCCTGCTTTAAATACTGTCACCATTGCGGCCCCACATCGGCTCTGTGCAGGCACAGATGGGGGAGATAGAAAAAAAAACTATCAACAATCAACCCTTGTCCCCACAAATTCACAATGGTGTTTTAGAAGGTGGAAGGGTTGGGGGGAGCACGGCCCCTTGGTTTCATCAGCACAGCACGAGCTTTGAAACTGCACCCTGCAGCCAGAGCTGAACCTTCCCTGACACGGCCAGGCAAGGTCGAGTGGAGAAATGAGGGAGAAGGGCATGGGGATGAGGCAAAAAAGGGGCTGTTTACACAGGGTGAGCAAGTTTTGGGAAAAGCTTTGAGCAAACACAACGAGGGGATGGGGACAGTGCAAGAATCCTTGTTTACAAGCCTATTAAATAGGCAGCAAAAGCAACAGTTGAAATGGTGGGAAGAAACTCAGAGATAGGCAAGAGGTCAACAACAAAGCTGGGAAGCGATGCGCAGCGCTTTACAGTTGAACACGGGCACCGGGGTGGGATTTTTGCACCTGCTGTTGGTCAGAGCTTGCTGGTGTGAGCAAGGAGCCCGACCTGCCTCAGGGGGAAGCGCTCTCATCTGCCCAGGAGGATTTTCCAACGAGCACCAAGGGCCTGGCCCATCAGAGCCTGGCTGCTCTCTGCTGGATGTTTTGGCTTGCCAGCACTGTGCCGGGCAAGGCAGCAGCTGCAGGGTTTGTGCTCAGCACCACAGCTGAGGAATGGCCACAACAAAAGGCCATGCTCTGCTCCAGGGATGAGCTGCTCCACAAAACCAGGGGCAGGGCTCCTCTTGTGCTGTTCCTGCTCCATGGGGACACCAGGGTGGAGGCGAGCACCTCTCCAACAAGCACTCGGACCAGGAGGAGGGAAGGAGAACAGTGATCTGGATTAGATCTGGATTAGCCAGTGATAACATGTCCAGAAGTCTGTCCTTTTTCTCCCAGTCTACTAGGTTACCTAAGAAAAGATGTCACCTCCCCTAGCAAACCACAGCTCACTCGGTATTTCCACACAGTGGAACTGAGCAGGAAAAAGAGCACGCGAGCACCGAGAGCATCCTCACACACAGAGCTGCCACCCCACGGCTGGACACTGCCCTGGGGATGGGAAACCCTCGGCCACAGGCAGCGGAAGGAGAGGAGACGGCGTCCTGCAGCCCCCGCGCTTCGCCCAGCGGGGACCCAGCTCCTCGCCCTTGCTCTTTTCCCCAGCCAAAACTATTCCATGAATTTGACCTTAGCTTTTGTAATAGTTTGGGGGGTGACGAACGTGGCATTTTTGACGTAGCCAGTGTTTGTGGAAAAAATAAAAACAAGCGGGGAAAGAAAATAAATAAATAAGCTAACACCCAGCCTCAGAGCGTGCTGTGTTTTGCTGTGGTTGGCACTCGCAGCCTGCGGTGGGGATGACACAGCGGGGTGGCCAGGCAGGGCACCGGGGGACAGGCTCGTCCTGGAAGGGGCACCTCTGCTCCCCAGGTCACCACAGTGGTTGGGCACGTTCACCTAGAAATGCTTCTGGAAGCATTTAGCATTGGTCTTGGGTGGATAACGGCTCAGTTCAGCCTTTAATTCCTTCTGGAAGAAGTGTTGCCCAGCCTGACTGGCTTCCCACCCCACCTCGGGCACGTCCCCTCGCCCCACTCTGCTTCAGTCCCCCCGGCCTCGGCTGTGGGAAGCAGCGGCCCTGACGCACACTGTGCCCGGCACAGCAGCGCTTCCACCCCAGCCCTACGGCACTAAGAGATCCGTGAAACCTCTTGGAGGCCTCTTGGGAAGCGCTTTCTTCATTATTCATGAATGAAGATGAGAATTCTAATTGGGAAAAGGAAATCTCTCTGGAGATCAGCTGCTCCAACATGCGTTTTGCTGATTGCTCCTAAGAGCGGAGAGAAGGGGTGAGCTCCTCTCCTCCGTCTGCACGCAGAACAGCATTTGCGAGATAATTTGGTGGTCACAGAGGACTGGGTTTTATTCCTGAATTGAAAACTAGCTATTAAACATCATTTAAAGAACAAAATAAAAATAAAACAGCAATTTCTTTTTTTATTCTCTGCCTACCATCATCATTAACCTTCTTTCTGCATAATATCCCTCTGCCAAGGAACTCCATCCGAGTAATAAAATTTTAGTGCATGAACCTTATCAGTGCTCTGGAAGGGAGTATTCTTCTCATTTCAGGCAGGGAAACCAAGGCACAGGGAACTGAAACGACCTGCTCAAAGTCACACCGAACATTGTTAGCAGAGCCAGGAATAGCTTCCGTGAGCGCTGAACCCCTGGGACGCCGCGCGCCCACAGGTACGCGGCTCTTACAGGCCAATTAGCTTTTATGGAAACGTTTAAGGAAACATTTCCTTTCACAGACTCTGCCTGCTAATTTACTCCCGAGCTTTGTCAGCCGCGAACGACAGCGTGTTACTGCCGGGCTGCCACGGCACAGCTCCGAGAGCCCCTTCCCTCGCTCCAGACAAACGCACTTCCAGCAAAGATAGCTGAAAACGCAGAGCGATGCGCTGGTAAGAAAAGGGCTCGAGGAGTTTTTTCTGTGTGCCCATGCCTGTTAATTAAATCTGATTGCAGAGACTTCATCAGAGCAGAGGGCTCTGCATAAGCAGCCCCTGCTCGTGCTGCACGCTGCTCAGAGCACGCTTTGCTCTCCAGCACTCAGCTCGGTCCAGGTCTGCTCCGTGTGCTGGGGCAGAGCCCATTTGTCACCTCGATCCTTCCAGTCCCCACCTAGGTCCTGCCTTTGCAGAAGCCAGGAGAGAAGCCCAGACAGGGCAAAAGCAGAGCAGGGCACCGAGGACGGGTGCGAGCGAGGCGCAGGAGCAAAGCACACCCTGGTTTGCTTTCCGCCTCTCGCCGCGGAGAAACAGTTAACGGGTTGCAAGGTTTCCACCCTTCCAGGCCGGAGCCTTTTCCTCCCCTTTCGAGTGCCCCCTGCCTTCCTCCTCCAGTGCCTGGGAAGCTGTGACTGCTCTACACCGCTGACACCTCGGCTGCTCTGGAAACCCATGAACTGTTTGAGAAAGGTCAGCTGGCAGCCTCCGCAGCCCCGCTCCTGCCTCCCCAGCCCAGCCGGCCTCGGGCAGTGCAGGAGCCCCCTCTGTAGGCAAAGACCCTCAGTTACCAGCAGCCCCTTGCTTCTTGACATGCTTTTTTTCAGCAAACATCCCTTTTTGGCCACCCCAAAGCAAGCCCCCTGCCGTGGGGATAGCGGGACAGGGGGCTCCGTGCCTGCTGGGTCCCTGCTCTGCCCCTCATTAGGAGGTAGCCCCAATCCAGGCGATGCAAACCCATGCTGGACAGCCAGCAGGACAGAAGATCTGCCATCAAAACAGGCAATTTCTTGCCAGCTTGCTGTTGGCAAAACATAACAAGCCCGCCTCCGTACGGCTCCGGGCTTCGGCGCGCCTCCTAGGTCCAGCGTTGCCCTCCCACCCACCTCTCCGCAGCAGTCACCTCCTTTTCTCTGCTCCCCGGGCAAACCCGAGCTCCCCAACGCTGCACGAGCACACTCCCTGCCCATGCTATGGGCTCCTGAGCTCCCCAGCCGAAGGAAACCTCCCAGCTCCATCCCTGCTCCCAAACCTTGCCCGAGCCCTGCCCAGCGACCAGCTGAGGCTCCCCAGCATCGCCACGGCCCCCCCAGGCCGCGCGGCTCCAGTTCAAAGTGACCCCGTTTGGTCCATTAAAACTGTGCAAAATCCCCCCGGGCGGCCGCTGGGGCCAGCAGTGAATTAAGGGCAGACGCCAGACTGGAAGTAGCCGAGGCAAAATTCCTGCCTGGCTGCAAATGAGCTCCGTCCCTCCCCAAGAGGAGCCTTTCTGGGGGTGGGAGGCGAGGAGCCGAGTCGAGGGCTTCTGGCAATCGTTATCAGGCACTGCTCCCGCAAAAGGGTTTGACCACAGCTTTTAAGAAAATGTGTGAATTCGCCCGTGTTTACTGCTCTGTCCTCACCAGTCCGAGTGCCTCCTCCTCGGAGATGCTCAGCCCGCGCTCACTGCATCCCTTTTTATACGGCCAGTCCTTCAGCACCCCTCCTGCTCGTGAGCACATTTGCCAGCAGCATCGGAAGGATTTGCTAACCTAGAGCAAGCATCCCCATTTTCAGATGGCTTCTAGCTGGGAGAAACACCAGCCCTTTACACAAAGCCCCGACTGCTTGCTATTGCTCAGGCAGACGTGTCCCATGACAAATAGGAGGGAAAGCTAAGAAGAAAGGCTGCGAGGATCTAAAGCCAATTTGTAGGCACCCTGAAATAACTTGATTTCTGTGGTGTCCCAAGATAACTCCTGTCTGAGACATAACATCACTCACTCTCATTTGGAGAAGTTTCAGCACGCAACAAAAATATCTCAGGCTCAGTAATGAGGCAAGAAATCGTGCTTACGTAGCTGAGCAAGTAACATCACTCAACTTCCCTGTCCTTGCGGCAGAAGAAAAATGATCGGAGAATAAATTAATCCTAATAAATGTAGGATTCTGATCAGGCATATATAACCAGCCGTGCGTCTGCGGGATGAGCAATTGATGAAGTCATTGCTTCGAAGGTGCCTTGATGCAATTAGTCACTTGTGAAACATGCAGCAGAGGAGAAAATCCCGCTCCTTTTGTTAAGGAGCATGAAAATGCTCCACGCATCGGAGTGATTTATGGGCTCCAGGGCAGCAAAATTAAAGCCCATGGCAATTAGGGTTGTTCGCTCAGTAAGCACGGGGATGAAAGGCAGAGGGGAGAGGAGCGAGAGGATGGACAGGAGGCAGAAGGGCCGGATGAAGACGAGATGCCAACGCCACATTTCTGTGCTGTTGGTTTTTAACAGGGATTATTTCCCCTTTGCACAACTCGTTACGGGGGGAAGCAGGCTTCACATGTAAAACCAGTGCCACTGGAGATGAACCAAGCCATTAATCACGAGCATGAGTATCCGTAATTAGAGCTGCTGGGAGTCACAGGAGCAAGAGTCAAAGGCTCTAACAGGATTACGGACAGAGCTGGATTGTTTTATGGCTAATATTAGCAGATAAAGGGAACCTATCACATGCCCGGGGAGGCCAGCTGATGAGGGCTGGGGTGCAGGGAGGAAGGAATTTCCCACCTCCAACCCCAGTTCTGGTGTCCGCAGCACCATCTGCCCACAGATGTGGGCATCTTATTGCAGGGTACCCCGGGGGGAAGCACCCTTCCTGCAGCTCCTGGGGTGCAGGATGGGCCCACAGCCAAGAGCTGGATGGAGCTGCCTGACTTGGCCACACCAAAGCAGGGTTGGTGCCAGTGCAGCTGGGCACGTTCCCAACAAATGCACCAGCTGCTCGCAGCTGGGGTGAGCACAGGGTGCCTTTTTGGCTGGCTGTGGAGCCCAGCCATGCCCAGAGCACCCTGAGTCCCCCCCTCCCAGCTCACATACTGGTTTTCATCCCTGCTCCCAACAAGCCCTGACATCGGGATGGGACTCTGCACACACACAGAGGCAGGGCAGGCACCAGAAGCTCTCCTCAGATGCCAGGGAGGGGAGCACACAGCTGCCTTTGGTGCTCCTGGTGCCCCACTGTAAGCAGTTAGGGCCGCCCCTCTTAGATCATCCTTGAGGGCTTGCAAAGAAAGCTCCTCAGCCTAAATAAGGGGGCAACGGGCTCCTGGGTTCACCCCAGGGTGGGTGTTGAGTCCGGGCGTGCAGTCAGACACCGTCCCGAGGGTCTGACAGAGGAGACCCCATCGGCTGCAGGGTGCAGAAGGACCTTGAGTGAAGCCAGGACACCAAGGGGGAACGGTCCCCACGGTCACCGCATGTTGTCCCATCAGGGTCCCCAGCGGTGACCATCTCCCCATCCTTGACCCTGGGCTGCCCCAAGGACAGCAGCCAGCACACACCTCCCCGGGGCTGCGTTAGGATGGGGCAGACCCCAAGGCTTCTTCAGTGCCCTGGGGAGCTCCTGCTCGCCTCGGCCCCTGGCAGGATGGGCACACTCGCCTGGGTCTGACACGCTCCATTTACCAAAAAGGCACTGAGGTTGCCTACAGGAACGGGGAACAGAACTGAAAACAGCCTGAAGCCAAGTGTAAAATTCTGTGGCTTGAGAGGAAAAAAAAAAAAAAAAAAAAATCACAGTAAATATTAACTGTACATGAGCTTCGACCACTTCTTCTTAACTGGCTCCTCTGAACAAGGCTCCGCAAACAATTTCTGGCCATTACTGCTGAGTGCCTCAATTTCCCAGGCTGTACAATGAAGTCAGCGAGATTTATTGATTTCCACAGATGACACAGAGGATAAAGGAAAGCCAAGTATTATCTGTGACTGCGTGCAAGCCCTCTTCTCCCAGGACAGCCGCGGTGCTAGCTGCTCCGTACTCCTGCAGTCAGTGTCCCCACACGTGCACACACGTGTGCTAGGGGGCAGAAGGCAGTGGGGTCCCCCAGCCGTACCCAAACACCCCGGCTCGCCAGTCCCCTGGGACAGTGGTTAGGGTTAGCACCAGGGAAACAAATCATGAGCCTCATTAAAGGCAGCTAATTGATCAGGCTGCACCGGACCACTGATCTTTGAGGTTCAGGTCTTACCAGTGGGTGTAAAATGCTCGTGGTGGTGAGGCCAGGCCCAAGGACAACAAAGCAAGTGTAGGAGCCAGGCTGCTGCATAGGAAAAGGAGCCAGTGAGGTATTTCCTACCCCAGCTTTGTCAGGGTGAGTCACCAAATCACCACGAAAAACCTCGGGGTTTCACTCCAATGGCTGTGATCAGAAGCTTCCCTCATTAACTCAGCGGCCATCCCCTCTCTGCCATCTCCCTGTTAACGAAAGAGAAGCGATGGCTGGAAGCAGTGCTGCAGCCCGCAGCCAGCTCTGTGTCAGCAGATCTCACATCCAGGAGCTCTGGGAGCTGCTCCCAGGGCAGCCTGCAGGGTTCACCCCACACACCAAACGGGGCTCAGCACACGCATGGGGAATTTCCCTTTGTCAGTACCCCCAGGATGCTGCTTCAGTGCAGCATTCCCAAGTAGCACAGCCCTGAAACACTTGGGTACGAGCTCGTCTTGCCAGCTTTGACAGGACTGGCACGAGGTCCTTCCCCATGTACATCTATCACATGGGACAGAAGAAAGTGCGTGCCAACATGCCCACTGCTGTAAGTCACCCACCCTGGACCACTAAAAAACTAAACCCCTTCCCTCTGACAAGACAGCAAGGAGGAGGATCTCACTGTCCAAGTGACAGCAGCTCAGAAAATGAAGCTGTTTCTACCCCAGGGTTCCTCATGACACAATACCTGTTTGGGGAAAAAAAAAAAAAAAAAAGTTTGTTCTGTTCACAAGCCCCAGCAGCAGGTCATCGCTGCCCACCCCTCCCTGTTTCAAAGGGGAGGTCGTGGTCCTGTTCCGTGGAGCAGCAGGATTACAGGGGAGGAAAGAGTTCAGAGGCAGCCGCTCCCAGCAAAGACCAAGTCAACGTGATGCTGAGATAAGACCGCTCCTTGACCCCTCCGTCAGTGGGAACCCAGCAGGGGAGTGCTGCAGAATATCCCCTCTATCCCCCATAACCCAAACTAGCCACAGCAGTATTTCCTATTTTGTCTCCATAACCTAATCTGACCCCCTCTGGGGTCTGCAGATTAATATCTGAGAAAGCTCCCAAGTCCAATCACCCAATTACGGGGAGGAAAGGTTTATCCTATCCAAACAGCGGGCGGTGTAACACAGCCCCGGCTGCCCCCTCCCTCCTGAGAGCCACATCTCGATCCCCAGCAAGCTGAACAAACTGGGAAGGGGTCACAGGGGAGACGGGGAGGGTCTCTCCCTACTCCTGTATCACACGAAACCTGCGGGAGGAGCAGCTATTTTAATTGGCAAATCCCCCGACTCAAGGCTTAATCCCTCTCTGGTTTTTGCTTCAACTTCCCTCGCTCTGAAGCGAGGCGGGGAACAGAGGGAGCGCTGCGCCTCGAGCCACAGCAGCCCGCAGCATCCCGGGGAGCTGGGAGGCAGGGGATGGGAGGTGGTGGTCCTCAGGGCACACGGGATGGAGGGACAAAGGGCCACCTAGCACGGAGCCACCTGGGGAGCAGCGTGGGTTTAGAGCAGCTTTGGCATTGGTATGGCAGAGCAGGATCCCGGCTGAGAACAGCTGTAACGTTCAGGGCAAGGCTGATTTACCACCCTGGCTTCTGGGACCGTCCCCAGAGTACCTCCTGCACTTCAAACAGGACAGGATAGGTTGTTAGGGCAGCCTTTGTGCCTCCTTTGATCTCTTTTGCACCTTTATTTCTTTCCAGAGACTTGCGGAGGGATGCTATCTAACTGCCCGGATTGCATTTCAGCCTCCTGACAAAATGAACACACGCACAGGAAGCCCCAGCAGCAGGCAGAGGACTGGAAAGCAGCTTCACCGCCCTGTTCAGGCTCCCATCTCAGGCTCTGGTTAGCGAGAAGAACACGGGAAGCCTCCAGGAAGATCCAACCCTGGCAGGGAGGGCTGGCCGGGGCGTAGCTCACACCCAGCTTTCCGCCCCGAGCAGGGTCGCGCTGCACCCGCTGTGCCCCACATTTTCCAACCCTCTCTGGGCTGCGTGGCCAAGCACCAGCTCTGCAGACGCAGCCCGAGCTTCCCTCCAAATCCCAGTCACAACTTATTGACTAGACAGGCTTTTCTAATCAATGAAGGCTCCCACGTAAAGGCTCCGCTGACGCGCTCGCACGCCACGAGCAGTCCAGCCGCGTTAGCTGCCTTCTCTCCTGATGCTTTCTGACAAGGCGGATTTGTGGCCTTGACTTTTCCAGATCAGGAGAAACTTTATCCTAGGGGGTAAAATTACAGACCTTAAAAAAAAAAATAAAATGAAATACCCATGCCTGGCCTCATCAAACTGCCATTTAAGAAGTTCAGAGCCCTTTCTGCTAGAAGGGAGCATCTCCAGCTGCCCGGTGCCACAAGGCAGAGGTGGCTCCGAGCGCAGAGCCCTTGGCAAGCTCTGAGTCCTCGGCACCATCCAGGCTGCTCCGTCCTCTGGGGCCAGCCCCAGCTCCCCACCTACGAAGGGATTTGGGAGAAAATGAAGATAGTGCCCGGCTCTGTCCAAAAGGTGTCTGGGCAGATAAAAATAGAAGCCTGGAACAACCCTATGGAAATGTGAATTAATGAAATGCTTCAGCAACTGACTCAACTCTAATTGAGGGCTGAGAGCCCTCCACCTCCCTTCTGCTTTCCAGGATACAGAAATGACACTGGTAGGTGGAAATAACTACAGCTGTCCCAGTGGGAGAGAAGTCAGTGCTTCACAGCGAGCGTAATGGCCAAAATTAAGCACTTGCTTGGTGTTATTACACAACACAGCCCAGGAAGCAGCTTCCAAAAACTTGACCTTCTCTTCAAAGGCTTCTTTTTGAATCAACTTTCCTGTTGTTAACAAGTGAAGTGGATTCAGTGCTTGAGAAAGGTCCTCTGGGCGTTCAAAACAGCTTCACCCGTGTGCTGGTTACAGAGGAGGCAGCAGCAGGAGCCTCAGCTGCTGCATTTCCACCCCTGGCACCCGAGGGGCAGAGACAGTCCTCACCTCAGGGCTGTTACCATCAGCCAAACACCCCCTGCTTGAGCCCACAGAGGTCCATGAGGAGCCAGCAGGTATGGACAGAGGAGGAGATCAGCAGTGGTGGATCACCAGCTCCTGGCCACCATCAGGTCTTCTCCACTTTTGCTCAAAGACCCCTCCAAACACAAGCCAAATGCACAGAAGATGTGCTCTCCTGAAACCAACAGACATTGTGGCTTTTTTTTTTTTCTCCAAGCTACAGCTCTGATCCACCAGCCCCAGAGCTGGTGTCCCCTGGGCCTACAAATGTAGGCCCAGGGGACACCAGCTCTGGGGCTGGTGGATCAGAGCAAAAAAGCCATCTACAAATGTGGCACCTCCATCAGTATGGAGCGTTTTACCTCCGAAGGACTTCACAGCGGCAGTCAGTATCACCCACACGAGATCATTAACATCTCTAACAGCTACTGGTTTAAAGACTCCAGCCCTAATACACTCCATGCTTTGTTGGCATTAATTAAGACTCTGGATGTTCACATAGCCACTGACCTCAAACTCCCACAGCTTTTGAAGCACAATGTCACCTCTGTGGTGCCCAGCCCGCTTGGAAATAGGGCTCTCAAGATTATTTTAAGGAGGTAACTTGGTTTAAGGAGAGCACACCGACTCCTTCCTGACAGGCACAGTACTTGTTCAGGCCAAATCATTTTTTCTCCCCTTCTTCTAGTCTGTGGCTGCTTTTCACACGCCTAGCAGCACAGCTTGCACACAAGGGGGGTGTGGAAGCGTTCCACAGCCATCTCTGCACGGCCCCAGCCACGTCAGAAGGATGCTGTGAGAGCACAGCAAACAGTTATAAATAAGACACCCCAGCCTCTATTCAGAGCGAAACTTGCAAGTGTACAAAGCACTGAACCTGCTGGTTTGACCTATTTCACTTTCTTTTATAGGAGATGCGGATTCAAAGAGTCCCCTGCAGAACAGCAGCGTGCTGGAGAAACCTGCAGTGGTGTCACACGGGTTTATAGAGCCATTCCCTCTCCTCCTGCAAGTTATCCCACCCAGCCCGTCCCCCTGGCGCTCTGCAGCTCACCCAGGGGCTCTCCTCCCTGTCACAGCCCTGCTGCACGCGGCCAGGCTGTGCTGGTGTAAGACAGCCCCTGTGCACCCTGAACAGCCCAAGGCTGCCTTCTCCTGCTCCAAGATCTACATGACCTCCAAGAAGCGCATTCGGCAGCCTGTGCTTCTGTTCCCCTCCTTTTTTGGAGGTCTCTGTTGGGACTGATCCTTCTGGGATGTGGCAGCTCAAGACCAACAGCAGCACCGCTGTGTACAAGCACACGAGAGGCATCCCCTGTGCTAACGTCCCACAGCATCCCCAGCTGCTGGCACACAGCAAGCTGCAGAAGTGGCACCACTGGAAGGACAGAGGCAATCACAGAATATCCCAAGTTGGACCCGTAAGGATCATTGAGGCCAACTCCTGGCACCAGACAGGTCTACCCAGAAATTCAGGCCATATGACTAAGAGCACAATTAATCACAGCTTAAGAGCCCTGACAGAACTGAAGACACTGGGCTAGGGCATTTCATTGCTCTGCGTTTTCCCCGTTCTACCCACTGGGCTGCTGGAACACAAGCAGGAGGGGACAGCTCCGTGCCCAAGGAACGTGACCCCTCAATGCTGAGGGTCTATTGCTGAGTAATTCACTGCCCAGCTCCCACGACCTCAAACAAGTCATTTATCTGCGTCTTGGGGGTCCCCATCCTCTACCAAACATGGGAGAACCCCTTCCTGCCTCAGCAGCTCACAAGGTGCTGTGCTGGGCACCTCCCCAGGCCCCTCCGTGACATCCAGGGACTGCCCACAGGGCAGCCTGCTCCTGCTGCTGGAGGAGGGCAGCAGGGAAATGTGAGATGGAGAGAGCACCCTCGGTGCTTTTTCTAGAAGCAGCCCCACAGTTTCCACCCTGGAACATTGTGGAGGGGCTGCAGGATGGGTGCTGAAGGCAGCACTGGGAGCAGAGGATGCTGGCACAGGCTGCTCTGGGGGCATCCAGAGAAACAGCAGCACTGCCCGGGCACTGCAGGAGGAAGCTCGCAGCGGAGAGCCTCTGTAAAACCTCACTGGGTAGAGGAACACATAGAAAGAGACAGAGGAGCTCAGGAACATCACAGCAACACAGCCACCAACCTGAGGGTGGCACAAACTCTGCTCACAGACCCCAACACATCACCCAGCCAAAGCCCACAGCCACTGCCCTGTCCTCCCCCAGCCCCGCTGTACATGCACTATGAATGCAGTTAAAGCACTTTTTTTTCTCTAATTTCTAAACCTCTGGCTAACACTGCTATTTTTGCCCCCAGGCTGAACAGCCACCCCACCACGGCGAGCAGGAGGTGGGATCAGCAATGTCACAGCACCACCCCCTTGCACCCAAGAGGGGCCAGCCATCGAGGAGCCTCTGCATCACTGCAACCCGAGCCACAGAGCCCAGCCAGTCCCCTCCTGCCCACTGAAGCCCCACACTGGGTGCATCAGTGCCTCTCACCCACCATGGCACGGAGCAGCTCCATCTGTCCTGGCACCTGGTGCACGTGCCAAAGCAGAGGCCTGGGGAGACTTGTGCACAGAACAGAGGTGAGGAGGAGGATGAACCGTGGCCAACACCACCCAGCCTTCACCAACTGCCACCGCCACCTGTGAGGTTCTCGGCAGAGGGGCTTAAGGCACGGTGAGAAGATCACAGCAGCAGGACCCAGCCTCCCAGCCTGAAAACAAGCGGCCTTCTGTCCTCCGACCCCACCCTGGCTGGAGGACGCAGCGCCCCACGCGCAGGAACGTTTCCCATGGCAGGGCTCAGCTCTTGCTGGGGATCTTTGATGTAAAACCACCACAACGAGCCCTTGTGATACCCCAGGTCCCTCGTCTGATAGGGGCAGGGACACGGGCTGGCTACAGCAACCAGGCCAGAGAAATAAAAAGCACTTTGCACGGTGGTCACGTTATCCCCTCGTCCCTCCCCCTCATCCCCTTTGGAGCTTCTTAACTTCAGAAACCTTCCTCCAGAGGAGTGTTGGAGTGACAGAAAACATTTTCCAAGCCTAATATCAGTTCCAGATGTTCACAGCCATTTCAGTTTGTACCTCACCCTGTAAAACACATTTCTCTCTCTCCCTCTCTCAAGTGCAGCGCCTGCTTCGTCCATGACATAATGCGCTGGCGGCCCGGCCGCGCACACACACGCGCGCCTGCGCCCTCTGCGAGAGCCTCATGTTCAAACAAAGAGCATCACTCAACTACAAAGCCGTCGCACACATGGAGTTATGAGTAATTTCCACAAGTTTTAATAAACAGTTTGGGATGTAATTGCTCTCTGTCTTCTCCGCTGGCTCCTGAGCAGAGAGGCTCTCTCCGCGCGCAGTGGTGTTGAAAGCGTGGTTTGTTTCGCACACCAGTTCACCTCGGGAACTGCTCCTATTAGCATCAGATGGTCCAAGGGCCGTGCACTTCCAAGCACCAGTAAGAAGCCTCTTTATGAACCACGTCCAGCCAGGGGGCAGCCGACCCACACCAGCTCCCAGCTGCTTCTGCCCCATCCCAGGAGCAGGGGGCACAAGTCCCACCAGCCCCCTGCCTTGCTCCTGACTCAGCTCCAAGACGAAGAGGAGCAGATATTTTGTGGCTCAAGGGAAAGGCTTCAGCCTCCAATTGCAAAGCAAGGGGGAGGCCGAGGAGTTTTGCAAGTATGGGAGCCTGGAAGCTTTTTGCGGGGGGCAGCAGGCAGGAGCCAGGTACCAGCCAGAAGTGAAGCCTGCCACAGGGCTGAAGAGCACAGCCCGTGCCAGGGAGCACAGTAAGAGGTGGCTACAACTGCAATAAAAAGACACAGCCATAAAAAAAAAAAAACTACATGCTTGAACTCAGGAGATCCAAGGGATGAAGAGCAGTGTTCTCAAGAGCCTTCACACCTTGCAAGATCCTCCCAGCACTGCCAAGGGAGCACCTCCAGCACCGGGAGCACCCTGCTCCTACCTGCCAGCAGCCCCAGGACCGGTGGGGAAGGAAGACCTGACGATATCCATAAAACCCTCTGGATCTCCCTTCCTGCAACCCCCTTCTAGGGTTGACTTCATTTTCCTTTTTTTTTTTTGTGCACACTGCTCGGATGGGATGGAGACATGCTGCAGTGTGTTGGGTGGGTGGTGCTGAGGAGGAGATCCCCACGGCTGGGTTTTGGGTCAGGGTGAAGCAGCACGGCACCAAGGAAAGCCTCCGAGAGCTGTCGCAGCCAGCAGCTCTGCAGACCTACGCAAGGTACTTGCAAGAGTCAAGTCATCTGGTGAGAGGGGCCTGGAGGGTAAGAAAGGAATGAAGGAAGGAATGTTGTTTGGTTATAAACAGCGCAGAGAAAGAGGAGAGGTTTAGGATCGGCTTTTCTCTTTAATTGGTAATGGGGTCATTCTGTCCTGAACAGTCCCCCAGAGCAGGTAGAGGGGAGGGCAGCTCCTCACAACGAATTCAATCGCCTAACACATGGCGGTCATAAAAAGAAAATAATAATAATAATAATCTGCCTTTCCTACTCTGGCTGCCAGGCAGAGCTCCAGCCACTTCAAAGCAACAACCCCACATTTCCCCAGTCTGGCCTCACCTGACCGAGGTGTGAGCAATCTGGAATCCCCATCCCAAACACGGTGCTTCGGTGGCTTGTTTTCCCTCCCCGTTACTGGAGCGTGCCCCTCCAAGACACAGAGCAAGCCTTCTTCCACCCTTCACCTTTTGTACACCAAGAATAAAGAAAGTGGAGGCACGACCCTGGCAAGAAGGTGCAGGAGGAAGTTTCTGCAGGGTGGGACTGATGTGGGAGCAAGGAAGCAGAGCTCCTTGTGGGGGGCTCCAGCTCTGCCCAGCAGGAAAAGTCCAGATCTCATGGAACAGAAGCTTGCACCTGATGGTAAAAGCAGCCACAGCAGCACCAGCCCCGTGCCCACATTCAGCTGTGTCCTTGCAGGCAGCCTGGCCACGCACACCTTGCCACCAGCTGACCGAGCCCAACCTTTAAACCGAGGAGGTTTTAATCACCACAAAGCCCTCACAATGCCTCTCTCCAGCTGCAGGTGGAAACCTTCTCCCCCAGCCAGAGGTGGGGGAGCTGTGGTACTGCCAGCACCTGTTTGTTTTTTTTCAAAAGGCAGCTCCCAGCTTCAGCCAGCACCAGGCTGCCTCTGGCATCTCCCACCAACCTCTTTAATGAGCTAAACCCAAAGCCCTTGAGCAGAAAGCAGCAGGAGGTTTTGCCTGGTTTTCGACGCAGCAGTAGCATCACGCAAGGCCTCCAGTGATGTTTTCTGAAATAAATTATTGATTCGCTCAAATCCAGCTCCATCCTTCACATCCTGCACCTTGCCCAGCAGCTCCTGGAGCACAGCTTGAATCGCTGACAAAGCCTTCGCAGGGCACAGAGCGCTCAGCCCACGCCTGAGCTGAAAACTGAGCTCCAGCCCAGGGAAGGTTCAGGTTCCCCTGGAGAAGTTATGTGCTGCTTAAGTGATCCCTCTACACATCGCAGGCTTCGGATTGCCTTGCTGGCTGCGCAAGGTAACTCGACGTGTCCTTCTAACCGCCGGCATGCAATCCCCACTCAGTGGAACGGCCCTGTGCAGCCCTTGGCTGCTGCGTGCTGACCTTCCCCCTGCACCCAGCACCCCGAAGCACTTCAGGCTGATGCATCAAACAGTCAATTCAAGTCATTTCAACCAACAACTCCAGCTCACAGCTCTCCTATCCAAAAAAATCAAATTACTTCCTTCTTCCATGCTCTATTTTTGTTTTTCCCCTTCCCCTCCCATACCCATCTCTACAGAAGCCTTCAGAAACCTCTTCTGGAGCTTCCAACACCACACCTAACACCTCTGCTCCTTGCACCTTTCTGCACGCAAGCAGCAGCTCTGAGGAGGACCCCATCAGGGCTCAGCACCATGCACACCGCCGTGCGCCCTCCGGAGCGCACGGAGCCGTCCCGCCGCGGCGCCACCCACCTGTGTAGAGGTCGGTGTCCGTGTACTCATCCACCTTCTTGTGGTGCAGGACGTAGTCGGACACCTTGGTCCCGATGGCAGGCTGCACGTCCAGCCACTCCAGAGACACCACGGTGCTGGAGGGTTCCACATTCGGGGACAGCCGCAGGCTGGGCAGGAGGAAACCAAAGAGCACGTCAGCTCCCCTCCCAGGGGATCCCCTCTCCCAGCAGCACAAACCCCAAATTCTCACCCTCACACACAGGGATGTGCACACAGACCATGGGGACAGGGGGGTGAAGGGAGAGCAGGTAGGTGGGCACAAAAGAGAAGCTGCCAGCTGGGTGCAGTCTGTTGGGGTTGGTGTTCTTACCTCCCAGCTCCTACAAGAGCTTCGTACAACCCCAAACGTCCCGTCTGCAGGAGGGCTCATTGCCTGGGAGAGCTGCTGGAGCTCAGCAGCTCCACGGGGAGCTAAGAGCCAGCTGCCCAGGAGCAAGAGAATAGGGGAGGACCCAGCTTAACCTCCACGTAGCCCAGTGGGGCTGAGCCTACACGAAGGGAGGGCCCCGGGCTGCACGGGGAGCGAGCAAAGAAGGGGCAGGTGTGGCCGTGAGCTTACCCAGCTGCAAACAAGCAAGCCTCTGATGGGCGTGAGCAAAAGGAAAACCAGGGCAGCTGCACGCAGAGTGCTGTAGGGACCAGAGTGGGGCATAGGGGCAGGCAGAGCAGCTTTGGGCTGCTGGCTGTGCTAGCACAGAGGTGCTGCTCTGCACGGGGCTGAGCAGCAACGCAACACAACTCGGGGCTACGGAGCGCCTGGCTCCAGCACACGAGTGTGTTTGTTGAACTCGGGGTGGGAAGAGACTCCCCTCTGAGGATGTTGGCTCGCTAAGGTGTTCTGCTCCTCGTGGCTCGCTGGAGCCAGTCTTCCTGCTTTCTCAGCTAATTTCCCATCACTTTGCTCCTTATTTGCTCTCGCTCTGACAAGCCGCAATGGATCGCGCCGTAATTCCATTTCTTTCAGCATTTGAAATCCCGTTCTCCGAGCCCTGCTAATCGGGTGATGAAAAATCTGGAAGGAAACCTTCCAGGGGCCACAGCCGGAGCCAGGATATCCTAAAGGCATCACTCAGGCAGCGAGGCGCCCTGGCCCGCAGCCCTGGGCTCAACGATGCAGGGCAGGAGGTGCCCAGGGGCTGAGCTGTGTCTCACAGGACCGGGGAGGGCGCTGGGGGCCACGGGGAATCGCGGGGATACATACATGGGCTGTGGGAGGGGGCTGCAGTTCGGCAGTCCGTTCTCATCGAAGGCGTTGAGGTCGCACCTGCACCAGTCTTCGATCACGTCGCCTTTCCCCGAGCACCAGTAGGAGCTCATCAGGGCGCCCTTGAAAGCCTGCCGGGAGAGCACAAAGCATGAACGTGCGCGCTGAGGACGCGGGGAAAGGCGGCCAGCAGCTCGGCCGTGTGCACGGTGAGGGTTTTGGGAAATGCTGGGGGGGTTTAGGGTCCTCCCTGCCCTACCACTGGCTCCCTGCATGGCCCCGGGTGAGGCATTTCACCTCCCTGGGCTTCAGCTCCCTCATAACAGTGATTGGGGTTGGGGCTCCCCCTCTGTGCTGCTGTGGGGTGGGGATGGGAGGTGTCGGCACGATGCACAGAGGGCTCTTGTGGTGCACCGAGACTGCCCCAAACACAAACAGGAGCCCCTTAGTGACACAGGACATCACCTCTAGGGGACCTTCCAGTGCTGTTGCAATGAAACTTTTCCACATGTCCACCCCCCAGGTGTTTCTGACCCCATGCAGTGACCCCACAGCACACACCACTTCCATCCCTCTCAGGTTTACACACGCTGCCTCCTGCGAGCAAAACGATGTTTTATTCACTCACATAAAGCGTATTCACCAGAAAAAAATGCAGTATCAGAAAAAAACAACCCCGGCAGGTACCTGTGGGTGCTCTCCAGCTGGAAGCCTCCCCTCTGCTGGCTGCCCTCAGCCTGCCCAGGAGCTCCTCGCAGTGCAAGCTGACCCCAAAGCAGCGCCCACCCGCTGCCATCCGGGGCTGAGCCTCTCACACTGAGCTCCTCAGCCTGACCCCACGGAGCCTCCAGCTTGGGTTGGGGTCCCCGTGGTCCAGGACGGGGCACCCCTAACCCCAGAGGCTGCTCAGCTCAGCCTGAGTGGTTTTACGGTGGCTTCTCCCGCTCCCTTTTGCCTGTCCCATGGGCATCGAAGCCAGCACCTCTCCCCGCACACAAACCCAGCCAGAGTTAAAACCGACTCCGCTAGAAAACCCACCCCAACACCCGCTCAAACAAACCCCTCTGTGATGCCTTTAACCTTTTGGCACACACATTTCGGGGCTGGGCTGCCTTCCCAGACCCTCCCTCGTGCCCGGCAGCGCTGCGGGAGCCGCAGCCTGCGGATGCCTGGCCCCGGCGATACCGCCCGCGCTGCCGGGTCGCACCCTGCAGATAAAGCGTGCCCTTTGGGGGGACAGGGACAGCTCCGGGGGATGTGGCATTTAGCAGAGAACTGTAGGAAAAGCGCCGTCCCGGGGACGTTTATGAAAGGAGGAGGTATAAATAGAGCCTGACGTCAGGGCTGCTATTGTTTGGGGTCGTGCCACTTTCCCCAAACACACCGGCACCTTCAGCGCGGCGCCTGCCTCTGCCATACCTCTGCTCCCAGACATTTACGGAGCGGCACTGTTCCAGAAGGGGGAAAAAACACCGAGAGAGAGAAAATGTGATGTTATTTTATTTCGTTCTTTAGGAAGTAATTAAAGCGCCGGGCTGGAAAGGGCATCACAAAGCAATGGGACGCGTGGAGGGCAGAAAGGAACCTATCTGGCACACGGCTAGATGGGTGTGGGTGCGTGCCCGCAGAGACCACAGGGTCTGTGCAGGGCAGAAACAGAAGGAGGGCCACAGGAGCGGCCCCTGGGCTCCCTCGGGGGCTGCAGAAGGCACCAAAGCCCCTTCGCTGGATGGATGCAGGCAGGAGGCAGTGGCCGTGCTGCCTCAGCGAGCTGGTGCGCTCTGCGCACACAGCAGGCGGTGGTGACAAATAACTAGGTCGTCTGAAAAAAATCCAGGATGACAGAGAGACCGGGCAGCGGATGCTCTGCGAATAAGGGTCTGAAGGACAGGCGCAGGGACAGCTCCTCTCCTGTGCCAAGCCCAGAGCCTCGACCCTCTCCAGGGGCCGTAAGGGGGGTGTCAGGAGGGTCCCTGTGGGGATGTCCAAGGGAACGTGTCCCACCCCGCGTGTCCCCCATGCCTCTGCCTGCTCCCTCCGCCCTGCCCCATCCCCATCACCCACACAGATGTGCTGTGCCTCCTCCTGTCCCCACAAGCTCGCTGCCTGCAGCGCCCTGTCCTCCTGCCTGGTCACAGCAGCACGCTGGCACTCTCTGCACTGTCACACCGGTGGCACCGCTCTGCTGTCACCCCAACCCCGTCGCTCAGCACGCTCCCTCCCTGGCACAACCCTCAGCCTGGGGAAGAAATCCCACCCGCCCCATCCCTGCCCTTTTGCCAAACCCAAGAGTCAATCCTTCCTTTCTGGGTGTATTTTTTTTTTTTTTTTCCATGCTAAGTGCAACGCTGGATGAGCAATCCCCTCCGCTGCGCCTGCCCAGCCTTACCCACGTCGTAATTAGATCCTGCAGGTACCCAGCCGTCATCTGCCTTGTGTCAGCCCTCGCGCAAACAAGGTTAGCAAATCGATGCGGCCTCCAATTGCGGGCTGCAGCCTCCCATTTCCCGACCCTTGCTGACGGAGGAGCGGCCGGACGGCACACGCTGGTGCCCAGCCTCCCCCAGTGCCCAGCAGGATGCCCAGCCAGGTGTTTTCAGGGTTTTCCTGCCTGCAAGGGTGGGGAAGTAGCAGGAGCAAACTGAGGGAGAAATAAGATTGTGCAGAAAGGAGCTCCTTGCGCATGGAGCTCTTGCTCACCGCTGCATTGGGAGGCTCTGTGCCCTCTGTAGGGTCTCCTGCCTGCCCCTTGGGGATGCTCACTGGCCCCACAGAAACTCCAGGTACAAATGAAGGGTCTCAGGGAGCTCTGGGAGCTCTGTCTGTAATCCTCCCAGCCCTGAAGCCAAGTGTCCAGACCAAGCCCATGCTTCTTTCCATGAACTCCCCATAGCCTCGTACAGGAGCTTGGTGGCAGAGGATGACCAAGAGCAATGGACAACGGATGCAGGGAAGGCACTGGTCGCAGAACATGCAGACACCGAGAGCTTCCCCTGGGAGCATCTCCTGCCCTCCCTGCCACCTCACTCAGCATCCTGCAGCCTCCCCTCCACGCCAGGAGGCAGCAGGCACAGTTAGAAGCCCGTCTCTGACACCTCCAGCTCCTCAGTGGATGCCTGGCCGTGGTGGCCACACCAAGGCAAGGAGCTGTGCAAAGCCACCAGGCTCTGCAAGGGCTCCCTGGGACCAGCTCTGCCCCCTGGTCGCGCTGTCCCTGCTCTGCCAGCCGCATCTCAACGCCCCTCCGTGCCCTAAGGCAATTTTGTCTTTCATTTAAAAGTATCCAAATTGTATTGTTTGCCTGTGAGTCAGCCCATTTAGTTTATGTCCTTCAGTGCCAGAGGGGAAATTTATGAGATGAGAAACTGGCTCAAAACGTTTATTTTCTAGATGACGAGTCATGCCATTAGATATATAGCATTATGAATCATAGGAACAGCATCTAATTTGCTCTTAAAGGTATAATAGGTCTGACTCCCCACACCCATGCGCACACATATATCGGATTGATAGCTCCCCCATAGGATGGCTAGTTCATTTGTTTTGACATGAGCAAGACTTACAGGACCATAAAGTCCCATCTTACCATAAGTTAAGCCTATTCATAAAAAAAAATATTAGGAAATGAATGATCAGCTAGGCACATTCATCCTACACTCGATTGCATATGGATCTATCTCCTGTTGTTATTTGTGCTCAGGGGGAGGCCATTTGGCCCCGTTTTATAGCTCAGACGCTCTGCAACGAGCAGAGAAGAACATTTCCTCTTTGTCCTCTGTTAGACCTAGCTGGAGGAGGGAGAAGCAGCAAGTTATTTCTGACCGCGGGCTTGCTGTTGACATCCCCGGAGAGAAAAATTATAGGACACGAGGAACACTGCAGGTCAGCATTTGCAGGACACAGCATGGAGCCCGTTGTTTCCAGATGGGGCACTGGGAAGGGTGTGAGCTGGGTGCTGATCTCCCCTCGCAAATCTGGTCTTCTCCATGGCTGGTAGGGATGTGAAAATCTGGCCCAAGCGATGCTTTATGTCTATGTTTCTTTATGGTTGGTGGGCACACCTCAGTTTCTGCTAGAATTAAAAAGGGAATTCAGGGAGATGATGGAAAAAACCAAACAACCAACACGCAAACAAGCAGGCAGGCTGGAGGCAGACGTGCTGCAGGTACCCTAGGTGAACCAGAAGCTGGTGCTTTGGCACACTGTGGTTTGTGCACTGCTTTTCTGATTACTTCCTTCAGGAGTTTTTCTTTGAGGCCACCGATGAGTGCAGCTCCCCGGTGCTGCCACGCTCCATGCAGCCTGTAGATACCAGCAGTGCTGCCTGTTCATCAAGGGAAAGGAGAGCTGGGGATGCAGGATCAAGCAGGCATTTTACAGCCTGGCTGGGATGCTATCACCACGACAGGGTGGCTGGAAGAAAAGCTTTCCGTGCCCTTACAGTGAGGCTCACAGGAGATAAACGCTGCTCCTTAGTCGTCTAGACATCTCTGGGAGGAGGAAAACAAACAGAAAGGAGGAGGAAAATGAAGGATGTCCCAGGCCAGAGACTCTTTCCAGGATCACGCAGTTCGCGTCTGAAAGTCTGCTCCAGGTTCGCGGCGAAGGAGGATGAAGTTTCCCCGCTGCTGCTGGCAGGTGATCTCATCTGCTGCTGCTCACACCCTGCCTGCCTCCGGCCGCCGGGCCTGGGGGAGCAGCATCAGCAGCACTTCATCCCGGGAAGGCTCTGCAGCGGTCTGCCGGAAAGGTCAGGGTGCTGGAAGGGACCCAGGGTGGGCAGCATCCTGGCTTCTGGCACCGATGGGAAGCGAGGGAGCAGCAGAGGACACCGTAAAAGCTGGCAGCGGGGGAAAAGGAGAGCCTTCGCAGGGCAGGGAGCGCCCCCGTTCACACCTCGGCTCCGAAGCTCCCCCCGGGGTGGTTACAAAGCCTCCATTCTTCCCCCGCCTAACGCGAGTCGGATGTGGGCTGGAGCTGCGTCGGGATGCACAAGTGCCGGGCTTTGGCACGAGGAGGAGGACGGCCAATTAACAGATATTCAAATAAAGCAAAAGCAAACCCAAAAGCCCAGACCAAAACAACAACAACAACCAAAAAAAAAAATAATCTCACCTCGACAATACAAACATTGTCCCCGCTCGCCCTGGCTCCCTTTCAGGTTTTGGCAGTGGAAAAAGAAATCACTGGCACCAGCTCCCTGCGCCTTTGGAGGCTGCTCCGGAAAAGACACAGGGAGGGACGACGCTCTGCGTGCGGCGCTGAGCCTGGGCTCCTTTCCCCCTGCTCTGCCCTTCGAGGGCCACGTCCCCAAGGGGGACACACAGAAAGCTCCCTGCCCAGGTGCTGGAGAGCCCCAGTGTGAGTCTTGTCTGCACAGATCAGGGTGGGCTCCCCCTCACCCCAACCAGTGAGTGGTGATGGATGTCTGCGGGGTGTTTCACCCCATTACGGGCTCTCAGTGTCCCTCTGGGTAATTCAGGGCTGGGGTAAAGGCACAGCGGTGCTCCAAGCATGCAGCCAGGGTAAGGCTCCGTCCCACATCATATAAACAGCAAGTAGGAGACAACCTTGACCCTGAGATCTGACCAAATCCCACCAACAGGAGATGCCAGAGCCATCTGCACTTTGCACTTGTGCTGAAACGCAGCTGTCAGGGCAGAGCATGAGCCTGGGAAGGGTGCAGAGATCAGCAGGAACCAGGGAGGAAAAGTGGCACCGCTCTCCAAAACCACTGCCACCACGTCACCACCGCCTGTCCCTCTGCTCCAGCACATGCACACCGCTGGTGCAAGCGTGTACAAGTGGTGAAGCAGCTCCTGGCCACACAGAGAGCCCTGGAGGGGTCCCAGCCACGTGCTGGGCACCTGTCAAGCCCGGTGGAGACAAATCCCGGCCAGCCCCACGCTCCCTCCACATCGCGGGCTGGGTTGGGTGCGCTGCGAGGGGTTTGTGGCTGCAGACGAACGCTGAAATTACTCAATTTTCAAATTAAACGAAGGTCCTAGGGGTCTTCTAAAATCCAAGCTCAATGTCCATTTGTCTCCTTAAATACAAGCAACGAGGCTTGAGTGCATTTCCCCAGCAGGAGCAGGATAAATCTCTCCTGCCCGCCACCCTCTAAGCGCTTCTGCAGCTGCTCCGCAGGAGCCGTGGGGTTTGTGTGTGTGTGTTTGTGCTGGGGGGAAAGGGAGGAGGGAGAACAGTGCACAAAGCAGACAGAGCTCGCTGCTGAAGGCGCCTGCCCCTGCCTCCCCCAGGTCCCGGGGCCGTGTTGGGGTGGGAGGGATGGGGATTTGGGTGTCCCCGCTCGTCCCGGGGAGCCCGCTGTCTCCTCTCGGTGCCTCTCGGTGATTATCGAGGTGAGCTGGGCTCTTCGTCAATCCCACAGCTGCACAGGAGAGAAGTGTTTTGCCCGTCCCGTGGGGTGAAGCTGGGCAGGATTATCTCGGTGGAGCAGCGAGGAGGAGGAAGGCCACCAGAACTGGCTCGCTGGCTGGGGTGATGTGCAGCTTTCCTCTCCTTTGGCCTTGGGACCTTCACTAAAGGGAAACCACACAGAGCCACCAGGTCTCTCTTCTCTCCTGTTATATGCCCTGACCTGAAGTGCCTGGGCACTTCTTTCAGCAGAAAGGCACAAAATGGGCAGAGGCTGGTTGCTGTTGGGTCTGCCCAGCCACGGACACCGGTGCAGGTTTCTTCCACAATCCCACAGTGAAAAATCTCCTCCAGTTTCACCTGGACACAGCCATGGAGGGATCTTTGCTTTAACCACTCTGGTGCCTGCACTGCTACAGGGCACAAGCAGTTGTGATGGCTACAGAAAAGCCATCCAACAACGCTCTCCAAAAGGTACCTGGACTTCTGAACACATTTCCTTGGCCCACACCTCTTCTTGCCTCCCTCCCCAGAAGCTTTGAGTTCCTGGGGCAGCTGAGATCGCCTTTCAGGAATGTTTTCTTGGACAAAGCCTGAAATCACCGTGTGTCCTGGGATGGCAGCAGCAGCCTGGGATGTCCCTGCCCTAGCACCAGTGCAGTCCCCAGGTATCAGTGACCGTGCAAGCCCTCCAACAATGCTGTTAAGCCACAGAGGGAACAGTTTACACTGCTGGGGGCTGACCAGAGGCTTTGAACTGCAGCCGTAAACCAAAACTCCCCCCGATCAGCCACAGCTGAGGGTTTCCTGATGCTTATGGCACAAATGGCTTTGGAGAAGCATTCCCTGGGCAGCACGAGGCAGAACCTGACTCCTGGAGCCCTTCGAAATTTCATGTCCTTGCTTCAACGCGAGGAGAAAACAGCCATCCCTAGCTATGTGGAAATAAGGAGCTTTCCAACCTAGTTCACATGGGCAAGGCAATATATTGTCACCTAATCTTTCTCTTGGAAATGGTCAGTTTTAGCTGAAATCAAACATGCATGCATACAAAAAATAATAATAATTAAAAAAAATCACAAATCAGCCCAAGGCAGACACTCAGCCTGGAAACTTAAATCCCAGCACTTAAAGTCTGGCAAGGTCATCAGAAACCCAGAACAAGGCCCTGTGCACGAGGTAGCTGTAAATTTTAACCAGCGTGTAACTCCCTTTGCTGAGGTGGATGAGCAGACACACCTACTGCAAACCACGGGCAACATTTCTTTACCTGCAGCTTGCCTTATCTCTGCGGCCAGGCTTATCATAGAAAACTTCAGCAGAACCTCATAGATCTGAGCATCCGTGCTGTTAACGACCTTTCCTTCCTAACGACCTTTCCAATAACGTGTAACAGTCGATGTGTACATACATGCAAAGAGAAAGATCTGAATTTTTTGGTTGTGTGTCCCCCCCCTTCTTTTTGTTTTTGACTTCTGTGAGGGAATTGGGATCTGACTGCAGTTCCTATGGGGTCAGCCTCTGCTCTACCAGTTATTATCCACAGAAATGGGGAACAAACAGCAGGACAGCAGGCAGGAGAGCCGTTAGCTGAGGATGCTCCACTGGGAGGGGAGGGACGTGGCCGGTCTGGTGTGGTCGTGTCCCCAGCCTGCCACCCCGACGTCCCCCTCCCTGCACAAAGGGACCCTCCCGTGCTCTGAACTGCAGTGTCCAAGTGCTCACCCCAGCCATCTGCAAATCTTGTTTATGCCACAGGCAAATGCCACACTGCCAGTGCCTGGGACCACCCCCAGACTCCAAAGTGATGCTGGAAAAGGGAGTCGCACCCTGCGGGCCTTGCACCAGGCCCTGCTGGCAGCACAGCCCCCTCCAGCACCCGTCCTGGTGCACAGAGCAAGGCAGCGATTGAAATCTGCAGCTTCACGGCACGTTGGCAGGGGAAGCAGGCACACCTGCTGGGTCCCACCACGCAGGGGATGGCTTCTCAGAGCAAATAACCTCCTCCTGATCTCTCTCTCCCCCCAAAAATCCTGACCACTGCCAGCTCCACCTCCCTGGGAGAGGCTGGGGAGGCTTTGCCCATCGCACAGCGCCGGCAGGAAGGCTCCAGCACCCTGCCCCATGCAGGCAGCACCTGGAGGTTTGCTTCTTTGGGGTCTGCTTTGTCTGCCTGTTTGGTTGTTGTTCTCCCCAGTGCCTCGGCGGACAGCACAATGCGGGCAGTCCTCCCGCTGCAGCCGATGGGACCAGCCCTCTGCTGAGCCCGGGGAGGAGGAGGAGGAGGAGGCTGGAGAAAGGCAGGCCGTGGCTCCCCAGGATGAGGAGGCAACCCCAGGGCAAGGAAGAGGAGGAGGAAGGCACCTTTCAGGAGGAGGAGGAGGGCGCTTTGCAGCTCTGGCAGGGTGGCATTGCCGCCAGGGCATAGGGCTGGTGGTCAGCAGGGGCAGTGTGGGTGCCCCAGGTCTCTGCTCGCTGTCACTGTCAGCCCCTTTCCCGCACCTCACCTACCTCTCACCCCACAAAAGGAACTGCCACCCTGCTGCTGGAAGGATGCTGCTGGAGGCGCCAGGAAGATTAACAGATGGAAGAGCAGGAACGGGATCAAGGGGTTCCCAAGGAGGGACAGTCCCCATGAGGGTGCCAGGAGAAGCCTGGCAGCTCTTTTGCCCATGGATCTGGGAGAGGGGGAAGAATCATTCTTGGTGGTCACACCTCCAGGTTGCTGGGATTGCTTCCAGACCTGCAGCCCCATGTCCCACCCACAGCTGCTGCGCGCTGGCTCTCTCCCTGCATCTTAATCAAGTGCAGGCTTGGTGCTAATAAGTGACTTTAAGCAGGTCTGGCATTCCTGGATTTGGGGTTAGGGGGCTGCAGAGGGGATGGGGGGGGGGTTGCAGGGGAGAGAGAAAGTGGGCAATAAATCTCCAGATGATTACCACTGAAGTTTTCACAGGAAGGAGAGGAGCCCAGCCCCAGGGAAGGGTCACCTCCAGCTTTGCTGGTCCCTCCTGGAGTAACAGTGACCTCCTGTGGCTGCGGGCCCATCCCGAGGGGCTGCTTATTCCCTCCGGCTGCGCTCGTGCTTCCCCCACATGGAGACAGAGGCAGCTCCTGGTGCTCCACCACCCGCTCACTCACCTCCCTGGTGTCGTTGTCCTGGATCAGGGCGTACAGGGGCACCACGCGGTTGATCTCCAGCAGCACGGGCGTGGGGCTGAGCTGCTCCTTGCCCGGGCGCCGGCACAGGTGGCAGGTGGATGGGCAGCGCCCCTTCTCCTCGCAGCGGATCTCCACGCCGGAGATGAGGTGGTCGTCAGACAGCATCTGTGCAGTCAGCAGGCCCGAGAGGTAGGTGATGAACGGCATGGACTTCAGTTCCTTCTTGTTCCCGAGCTCCGTTGTTTCTGGTTTAGAGAGAGGGGAGAAAATAAGGAGGGTGAAGGAAACCTCGGCACGGGCCTTTCCCCCAACGCCAAACTTCGTTGCAGCCAGGATAAATGCAGCTGCTGGAGGTGTGGGCCAGGTGGGAGCAGGAAAGCAGAAAGGTCGAGGAGAGAAGGAGAAAAGCAGGGCTGGCAGGTCACTGCCGGGGAGCGGGTCGAAAGCGGGAGCATTTGCAGACAAACACTTCTAGAAGTGACCGTATCCTCATTCCTCTTTTGTGATTTGCATCTTCGCTTTCTGCGCTTTGCAATGAAACAAAACCACCCGAGTGCATCTTCCCTGCCAGGAGAAACCTCTCCAGAGGGACTCGTCAGGGACCGAGCGCCCTCACCCCACCCCGGCACCAGCCCTCCCCAGTCCCCGTGCCCTTCGTTTGGGCGATGCATCAGGCAGGGTACCGAGACTGAGCGAAGGCAAGGAGGTTTGGCATGGGATGAAGTCCCACGGCAGAGAGGCTCGGTGGCAGAACAGAACGGTCTCACCACAGGGGAACAGACAGGAGCATTTCCAACACTGAGCTGTCGAGACCCTGCTTTTAGGAAACATTCAGGACTTGGAAACCCATGGTGAAGCTTCCTGGTGGTCTAATCCGTGAGGAGAGAAACCCAGAAAGACTGACTTTTTTTTTTTTTCTGACTTGGCGCAAAAGCTCAGTGAGGTCCAGGAAAGGATTGCACCTGGAGATACCCTGAGACGAGAAGGCAGGAGTCCCCTCTTTGTGCTGTACGGGGCTGATTTAACTCTTTAATCAGACCTCTCCTCTTGGGTTGACTGAAGAAGGAAGACCCAACCTTCATGGCCTACAGAAGAGAAAGCTTTCATGTTCTGTGCCCAAACAGGGCTCACGGCACCAGACGGGGATGGATGCTGCCTTCAGCAACAACTTCCCCATCCTGAGAAGCTGCTGCAAAGGAAGGAGTTTTGTCTCCGTGCCCTCGGCTTGCAGTGACATGCAGCTGATCTGGCGAGGCACTTGTCAATTAGAAATCCAAATAAACACAGCATTCATTCATTCCTCTCGGAGCCCTTCGGGCTAGGGACAGCCCTTCCCCTTCTGCCAGGCTGTCAGGGAACACTTACGTGCGCAGGATCAAAGCCGTCATGGGAAGACGAGCAAGTTCCAGGCAGCCCGTCCTCCAGCGGGATTAGGGGGACAGTTGCTAAGATAAATTAAAACAAGGCTGTGGTGGAGGTGCCTCCGTATCTGGGAGGCACTGGGATACACAGACATGGAAAAAGAGCCTCAGAGCTGGCTCTTGGAAAGATTATCTTCTGGGAGAGTGGCTCCAGGCAACTGCATAAGGGAAAGCCATGACACTGCTCAACCGGGTGGCTCGTGGAGAGGGAGGCTACGAGGCAAAGCTTGAGCCTCTCCTGGCCTCTGGATCAGACCAACTCTTGTTGTAACACAGCCACTGAAAGGCACTTAGAGGAAGAGGAGAAAAAAGACAACAGTGACTCTTCAGGCTGCAAAGCTCGTTCACCAGAGCCCAAGCAGTCACCTCTTCCACGGGATGAAGTTTTGGAGTCACACGTTAAGGGAGAACACGAACACACAGCAGAAAAGCCGAATCACTTCATCTCACGGTGGCAATGAGATATCAAACCTTCCTTCCTGAGCCAGTGGCAGCCCAGGCTGGGTGGGGATGCTTCATTTCAGGAGCATTTCTGGGCTCTCTGCTCTGGGCCTCTCTGCCTGCGTCCCCTCTGCTTCGGAGAGCACGGGGCACGCGGTGCATTTGTGCATGGTGCTTGTGACCTTGGGGGCTCTCGGAGTACCAACAAATACTGCAGGGTGGGATAGATACGTGGTAAGAGCAGCCTCCCCTGGTCCTCCTCAGCTGCCACCTTGCTTTGGAAGGAGCAAGCCGAGGTGAGTAAGGAGTAAAATAAACCTTTGAGCATGAGTTCCTCCCTGCAGGACAGCTAACCCCACTGGGACATCCTGCCCCTCCATCCACCTCCTTTATCCTCCACTGCCAGGAAAGGGGCAGGGCGCTGGAGGTGGTGGCTGAAAGAGCTCTCCAAAGGGACAGGCACAAAGATGAAGGCTCCTCCTTCCTCCTGATGGAAACACAGGTCGGGCACAGCCGTTTGGAGCAGCAGTCACCGAACGGAGCTGCACACAGGGCACAGCAGAGGGCTGCAAATAAAACGAGGTGGAAAAGCAGCGGCTCCTCGGGGAGGCTGCGTGCACAGCACAGCTCCCCTCTCTTCGCAGCCACCTTCTCAGCCACAGAAGATTGACCGTGGAGCCAGGTGACGGGTGGCAGACTTGTCAGCATGGCGGATTTCATAGGTGAGGTGGTAACGGGTGTCTGCATTTAATCCTCTCCATTGCGGTTGAAGCTCCAAGCACTTTGGGGAAAGGAATTGCTTTGTAGATTGGGTTCCCAGGGCCAGGAGGGGTTACTGCAGCTGAGGTGAACAGTTCAGGGTGCTGGAAACTAATTCACGGTGTTCCCTCGTACTGCAGAGGCTCTGGGTACAACTCCAAATGAGGAAAATGAAATAGGACGTGGCTCAGCAGAGGGAGACGGGCTTCAGTGCCAAATCACCAGCTCTCATCCAGATGAGCACTTGGAAGCCATCAGCACTGGAGAGCAGCTCCTGGTAGCTTTTGTGGAATGAGCTTTGGGGGCTTAAGTACAGTCCTAACAAAATAATCCCCCCGTTCCTTCTATTAAAACCTATCTGAGAGTGCCAGAAGTGCAACCTGCTCACCAGCCACCTCCTCCAGAGCTGGGAAGAGGCGGTGTGGAAGTGCTGCCCCTGGGCGATGTGCTCTGGGATGAAAGCATCAGCCCCAGGTGCCTCTGGGCTGCACTCGCCCCTCGAAAGCTGATTTCCTTGGTGGAGAGCGTGCTGCCGTCTTCCCAGCCACACCACTTGTCACTCGCAGTGACGCACGGGGGAGTTACTGAGATCTGGGAGGTGTATCCCCAAATACATGGGTGTATTCCTGGACCTGCCGCTGCCCCTTGGGCCAAGGGAGAGCTGAGGGGTCCCTGTGTCTCCCTCTCCCCTCTCTCAGAGAGAGGTTTAAGGGATTTGCTCTACCGCCTGCACGCGCAGCTCCGCTCCCCAAAGCAAACCCGACAGGGAGCTGGAGAAGCCCCCACACTCCTGGAGCCTTGCTCTGGCTTTTATTACCTCGGTGCTGCTGAGGGCTCACCAGCAATGAGAGCCAGCTGACTGGCTTCTGCTGGGACTTAGGTACGCGTGGCCCAGCCCTGCTGCTGCTGAAGCCGAAGGAAGTTTCTGCTGCTGGACTGGAGAATCAGAACCAGACCCTGCAATGTAATGCTGCAACGCCATGTGAACTCAACAGCACTCCTGTTGTCTTCACTGCAAGCTGGGCCGAGTCAATTTAGCTTCATTGTTCAGGTCCACGTTGCACAAGCCCTGTGGGTAACCTCCCCGAGCGCTCCTTCCAAGCCTCTGCCTCCTTCTCAGGGAAAGGCTTTGCAGGTGAGCGCTGCTGGGGAGCTCTGCAGGGCCTGGCAGCACGGCGAGGCTCGGCCACGGGGGCTGCAGAGCACCGGGAGGGTGGGATGGAGGGAATCCTTATCAGCCCTTGCATCTGGACGTGCTTTCATAATGCTGCTGGAGACTCAGTGAGTCCTGGCAACATCTGCTTGGAAGCACAGCGCCGCGGATGTGGTTAGACGCATCACGGCAACTTGTGGGAGTTATTAGTTTGTTTGTTTGTCTGAAATATGTATTTAGAAAGAAAAACAACAACAACAACAACAACACAACAAATAAAATCGCAGCCTTCCGCTCAGCATCCAGCCTTGCGTAAGGAAGGAGGATGAGCAGCACAGGGCAGGCAGAGGCACTGGCTCCGTGCCCCAGCGGGATTCAACAACCCCGCAGCGAGGCCTGCAGTGAGCACAGTGCCTGCTGGGGACTAGAGACGTGGGGAGAGCCTCACAGCATCATCATCAGCACCTCCTCATGCTAGGACAAGAGGGAATGGTGGTAACACTCCTGCTGGAACAACCTCCAAACAGAGCACCTAACTTTGGTGCTGGAGGGCTCTTTGGTCTTGAGGGCTCCCGGGAGGCGATGGTTTTGCTCATGGTCCAGCCTTTTAAGCCGTGCCTTTTCCAAAAGATCCCGAGTCATTCCTAAACCGGGAATCACTCCACTTACCACAAGAATGCAGCCACATCAGGGGTAGGATGTGGTAGCTCTTCAACAGCAGAAAAGCTTGGAACAAGAAGAGGAGGAGGCTCTCCAGCTGACGCTGTGAGAAAATTTAAGGAACAGGCCCAGGTGGGGATACCTCCGGGTTAACCCTGCTGACGCCCACAGCCTGATCAGCCGGGACTAATTTAGGCTCTGCATTCCCACACAAGGCAGAGGACATTCTGGCCACCAGCTAGGGATTTAGGTGGGGATTTATGGCCAAGACGGCTGCTGGTTTGCTACCTGGTGGGAAAACACCCCGTTTGTTTGCAAATCCATCGAAGGGGAGCGAGAAAGGAAATCAATAGGCGTGTTTGCCTGGGAATTTCTCTTGCAGTGAGCTGTGGTCAGAGCAGCAGCCGATGGGGCTGTGCAGAGCCTGGCTGGCTCCATCACTGCCGGCTGGGGCGATGGCCGGGGAACCCACTCGGGGTGCGTGCGGCCACGTGCACGGGAAGCACGGTGCCAGCCCCTGCTGCCACCCAGGACACACCGTAAGGGCCGAGCCACCCATCAGGCAGCAATACCTGCGTGTCTGGGGCTCACACACCGTCTGTGACACATAGGAGCTCGCCAAGGAACCACAAGCAATGCCTCCATCCCTCGGCGTGGCATCCTGCGGGGACGGCATGGGCACTTTGGGGCTGGGCATCACCGCAGCCTGTCCGGCAGGGACATGGGACTCGAGTGCATCCCCTTGTGCCGGTGCTGGCGAGCAGGAGGGTGCCCGTGGGAGCCCCCCCGAGCGGGGTGGGCTGCGTGTGGCCGTGCCACTGGTGGGGCTGCAGGGGCAGTTGTGGCCAGCTTGGTCCGTGAGGACCTGCTGCCCTCTGGTGGCTCTCGGGCTGCAAAACGCGGCTCGCAGCCCTTCCAGCCCCTCGCCTCTCGCCCTCGGGGCTGCCCCACACCCTGGGGAGCTGCTCTGGCAGCCCCCGGGAGCAGCCTCCTCCCTTTGGGGCTTCCCGACCCCTTCCCACCCCCCCGTGCCCCCCGCGCCCCGCTGCCTCCCTCTGCGGGCACCCCGCTCGCCACCCCTGCTCTGCCCGCTGCTTGCAGCTGACACACCACAGAGATGTTCCTTAACGCCGTGAAGAACAGCTTTGCAAGTCCAGGGCATTCAGGGAAAGAAAATAAATAAATAAATAAACAAAATACCTCCAGGAGGGTTTTTAGGGCACACAAACAAACCCCTCTAGAAGTGGGCAGCGTGGGTACCACCAGTGAGCTCGTTGCTGCAAGCCCTGCAGAGCCCAGCACCGTTCCCGCTGCCTGTGCTGGTTCATACCAAAGCCCTGCCCTGCTCACCACATCCTCAGTATCATCGTGGTGCTTGGCCCCTGCCTCGGAGCCATTGCAGACCCCGAGGACAGCTCCACAAGCCCCAGATCGCTGCTGTTGGCTCCCATGGGCTGTTGGCTGCGTGTCCTCCCTGCCCTTCCTTGTCACGGTGCAGGGTCCCTGTGCCCTGACACACTGGGTAACAGCCTTGGCTCATTGTCACCACCTCTAACCAAGTCCACAGAGTCCCTTGCTTTTTCCCCAGGATGCATTATAGGATTATTTCCTCATACTGTTCATTTTCAGGTGTGGGACCTCACAAAATCTGCCAGACCACGCTGGTTCAATCCTAACATCCACCTTGATTCCCTGTAAAATACATCACTGAACGAGCATCTCCCATGGACTCCCAGGGAGTTTCACCCTTTGGCTCTTTATCCCTGAGCTCACTGTGGTGCAGCCCGCCACGACATGGGGCATGGCAGGGCCTTCGTTCAGGGTCAGGCCACCCTTCTGGACCACCCGGCAGACCAAACCTTACCTGCTGCATTTCCCTAAGGGCTGGGGGCATTTCCCACAACCTCCTCTGACCTGGATGCAGCGGTGATGCCCGGAGGTGGGAGCGAGCCCCACGTCCTCCCTGGGCACAGCTCACCTCAGGGATTTGTGCTCAGCAGCTTCCCACTGAGGTTTGTCGCGTGGAGCCTGAAGCACAGCACGAAATCAGGAGAACATAAATCTCACTCATTTTCCTTTGTGAGACAAGCCCAGATTTGCATCTGCTCTGTCTCCAAGTGCCTTTGCTGCCTGCACTGCTCTCTCTGCTGTTTTCTGGTCCTTGCTGGGGTCAGCAAACCCCACGCAGGATGCACTGTGCCCTTCGGCATGAGGTCTGAGCCCCATGGCTGCAGGATGGTGCAGGCTGCGCTGTCCTCCCTGCACACATGGATGGAGAAGCCCCATGCTTATGGCAAACAGTTATTCTGAGAGCTCACATCTTCCACAGAAGGAACTTCTCCATGCCACAGATCCCAGCCTGTGCTCCCACAGAGGAAGCCCCAAACCCGGCCATTTCCTGATCTGCTGCACTGCACCGCTGGGTCACAGTAAAACTAATTTCTCTACTATCAGTGAAGCAGCCTGAAGACTCCTGAATGAAATTCGAGCTGGAGTGGGACCCGTGTTACCGATATTCCTCACACCAGCACCACCCTGCAAAATGCCAGGGCAGAGCCACGATCGAGTTGCTGAAATCCTGCCTCTGATTTCAGCCGTCAGAGCCCATCTGATGGGGAGAAGAGCGATCTGATAGAAAGGTCAGAGGGACGACAAGGAGGAGGGAAGAGGCAGGAGGGAAATGACTGATTACATGATTAACGACTCTACTCATTAGTCCGTGATGTGCGGCAGAGCTGCCATCCTTTGCTACCTCCCATGTGTGAGAGACAGAGAGGGATGAGTCTGGGTGAGTGCACGTGCTGTGAGCACATTAAAATCTGCACAGCAAGAAGGTGGAGACAGGAGCAGGCTCCAAGGTGGCTCTTCCGAGCTCTTTGTGTTTCGGGAAGGGTTGCAGAGCCAACCCCAGCATGGTCACAGCCTGCGCTTCCACTGCAGCACCCTGGGGCTGCTGAAGAAAATGGCAGGAAAAGGTGCAGGGGCTGGGCACAGATTTGACAGCTTTTACAGGAGACCTCACAGAAAGCTGTGACATCTTCTAGAATTTTTCAATGCTTATGAAGAGCTTCATAAATGGCAGCCTCCACCCTCACACGTTAGCCCTGCGGGAAGCAGAAAGCTGAACATGAAGCTCTTAAATAAAGCTCCTAGGGGCACCCTGTGCCTGGTTTTGCTGAGGGCAAAGTCCCACCGATCACCCTGCAGGTGACAGCATGGCCAGGAGGCTGCTGGTGCTGGCTTGAGCCCTGCCAGAGGAAGCACCAGTGGTCAGCAGCCTCACTGACAGGCTGCAGAAAGGGCACTGCAAATTGATTTTGTTTTCCTCTGAGGCATCCAGGTGTTAGAACATGTAAAAAGGAGCATGGTGGCCACAGGTTTTGCTTCCGAGCCCTGGCTGTTGTCCCCTGCATGGTGTGGCTGGGAATTACGGAGGCCTCCCCGCAGCACATCTCCGTTCAGACACCCCCACACAGCGCCCCGTGGTCCAGCTCGGTGTTTGGCAGCCACCTCCTGCACCTCATCCATCTCAGCTCTTCTGATCCTGAATCCCCCAAACCCAGCAGTGCCGCCTCTTTCAACACCAGGCAAAGCTCTCCCCTGACTGAGGAGCCATCCCAAAGTGCACAATTCCCCAAAAACCTTTGATTTCCCACTACTGCAGTTGCACTGCTTGTTGGCCACCACTGCCAGCATCTGGGCTACTGTGAGGGAGGGATTAGTGCCAAGAGGAGCCCTGCACAAGTGCTCCAGTAAGCAGCCGCAGCTGCGGATCTACTCATTGGCAATATTTTTGTGTGCCACCCAATCAACTGATTACATCTGCATCTAAAAATAGGCATTTTTGTGCTGCTTCAGAGTAGTTTCTGAGAGGGGCTGATAACGCAGGGCTGTGGTGTGAGACCCAAAACCTGGCCGGGGCCCTGGCCCCACAGGCAAAGGCAGCCTGAAGGCAAAGGGGCTGCGGCCCCGCAGGGGTGGAGAAGGATGGAGAAAACCATTGGAGTACAGGGACACAGCTGGGAGCCTCAGCGCAGAAGGGCGTGTAAAAAAAAGGGGCGTGTAGGGGAAAAATGGAAAAAAAAAAAAATAAAAAAATATTTTTAGTTTTAATTGACAGGAGTCTCAATGCAGAATAGTGTGTAAGAAAATTGGGGGAAAAATGGAAAAAAAAATGATTAAGTTTTATTGACAGGAATCTCAATACAGAATGTTGTGTAATAAAACAGGAAAAAAATGAGAAAAAAAAAAAAAAAAAAAAAAAAAGAATATTAAGTTTCTGTGAAAACTTCCTATTCTATTTCTATTTAAAGTTTTACTGACAGGAATCTCAACACAGAGTGGTGTGGAACAAAACGGGGGAAAAATGAAAAAAAAAAGAAGATTTTTAATTTTTATTGACAGGCAGGGGTCTCAGCACAGAATGGCGTGTAATAAAATGGGGAAAAAATAATTTAAAAAAATATAAATATTTATTGACAGGAATCTCAGTGCAGAATGGTGTGTGAGAAAACTGGGGAAAACTGGGGAAAAAAAGGATTTTTAACTTTTAATGACAAGCAGGAACCTCAATGAAGAGTATACTGTAATAAAACTGTGGAAAAATGAATATATATATATATATATGTTTTTAACTATTCTTGACAGAATCAGGCAGGGGCAGGCCGCGGACTCCAACTCCCAGCACGCCCCGCGGCTCGGCGCCCTGACGTCACGGCGGCGCGGCGGCGCGGGGCATGGCGGGGGAGCGGCGCGCGCGGCCCGGCAGCGGCGGGCAGGTAGGCGCGGGGGGGGCGGGGCCGGCGGGTAACGGGCCGGGTACGGGGCACTTCCGGGAGGGGGGGGGGGGGGCGGCCCTGAGGGGAGGCCGCGCTGCGGGGCGGCTGCGGTGAGACGGGGCCGGGAGGGGGCGATGGGGGGGGGCTGGGGGCAAAATGGGGGGCTGGGGGTAAAGGGGGGGGCTGGGGATAAAGGGGGGGGCTGATGGGAGCGGGTAGAGGCAGAACCGGGGGGGAAACCGGGAGCTGAGGGTGGAAATGGAGCCTGGGGATAGGGCCGGGAGCCGGTAACGAGGCTCCTGAGGGAGCTGGGGCCGGGCGGTAAACCTGAAATGTGGGGATAAAGCTGGAACTGGTAAAAGGCAGAGCCTGTGGGGTATAGGGCTGGGTGAGCAGGGCGTGGGGAGCCCGCTGTGCCCACAGCCTGTGCTGCATAACGGCTGTGGAGGCCACGAGAAGCTGTGGCAGGGCATCAGGAGCCACCGAGGCGGGGAAGGACCCCCAAGGAAATCTGCTGAATACAAGGAACGCAAACGTGAAGGCTGGTCCGCTGCTCAGGCTGCCCCCAACGCCCTGCCCTGCAGCACAGGAGCTGCCCCAGGACCAGGAACATGCCCAGGACCCAGGGCACAGCTGGCTGTGGGGTAACGCTGCAGCCAAAGGGGGATGTCACAGCACTGAGATGTGTACTGGCCTCCTGACACAAGGGTTTTACGTGTTAAAAGCACATCGTGCATGTCATCGTTCAAAAAACTGGACGTGAGGTAAACCTACACGAAATCGCCTCGCCATCTCACGCTGATGCCAGCACCTGTTCGGGAGGCAGCTTCTTACATAACTCGCATTTTCAGATGTCAGCACTTGTGCCTCATCCTTCCCTATGCAAGTCTTTTGGCGTATTTTCAGGGAAAATAATAACGAACCTTGGACCTTGTATTCCATTATTTAAAAAAAATCACTTTAAAATACAGCTCTTCGTCCCCCAGAGGAATGTTCCTGATCTACACGGCAGTGCCCAAGCTTCTCCTTCCACAGCTGGGACATGGCTACGAATACAAGGGAAGCCTCTTTGGTGCCAGCACCCCGACTGCCACAGCTCCCCAGGTGCCACCCGTGTGACATTCACTGTGCCACCAGCCCAGGGAGCCGGGCATCAGATCCCAGCCTGGGACTTGCTGGGGATTGTGCCCCACCACAGAGTCAGTCCCTGAAATCTGGGCCTTAAACAACCGCGGACCCGATAAATTAAAATGATTTTTTTTTCCTCTGTACGAACATAAAGAACTTTTCCTCACTGCAGTTGTCTCCTTCCACTTGAGCAAACGCTGAGCTGAAACACACTGAACCTTTCTGTCTGAAATGCTCCCGAGGATGAAGCAGGCAAACACAGCAGGGAAGCGAGAGTGCTGCGTGCGTGCAGCCATTATTCAGAAAAAGCAGTCTGTTCACATCCCTCTGCGACCAGCTCTTCATTTTAAAGACTAACTACTTCCTTCTCCTCCTCTCCCTCTAAAGGAAATGTTTTCTCCCCGTTTCTTTTCAAGGCTAAGCAAGGCAATAGCAAAGGTATTGAAACCCAGTCTGCTGAATAATAACTTAATGATGCGAGCCCTTCTCTGTTCCCTCTGAATGGCTGGCTGCTTTAGCGAGACAGCTGCTGGGATCTGCTCCCCGCTGAGAGGGATGTGGGGCTGCAGGAACCTGGTTTGAAGCTGAATGGCAACCACAGCGCTGAAAAACGGAACCAAAATGTAAGAACGAGGGCAGTGCTACAGGAGCACGGCACGAGGAGAAATTACATACAATTAAGCTAAGCACGAGAACTCCCAGCGAACGCTTGCAGTCTGTATTACCAAGTGATTGGAGTTCTGTGAACTCCCTTCAGCTGCTTACCCCTGCTAGCACACCGCTGCCTGAGCTGTGTTTTGTCTGCGTGCTGAAGCAGGATGCAGCGTGGCAGAGGCTAACGGGAGGCCCTGGTGTGAGGTCCTCCCCGTGCGCGGTGATTCTCAGCGAGTGGAAGCTGACAAAATCATCCCTCCCAGCTTTCCTTCCTGGCAGACGCACGAAACCTCGAACATTTGTTTTGGCTATCTAGAGGAGCAGATTAAAGCAACCACATTTATTTCATTTGTATCTGATGTCATATCTGAATGTAGGTCTCCAGAGGTGATACATTAATGGCCTAAAGCATCGCACCATCTGGTTCCTCTTTTGATGCGCAACATTTGAACGCTTGGTTTAATCTCCACGGGTTTCGGAGTAAATTATGTAAACTCGCATGCTTGGCAGCGGGAGATGGGCACCATGAGGAGATGATTCAGTCATCAATATCTATTGGGCTTCCTTATTGCTGCCATTTCACTTCTTTCAGTTCTACTTAGACATTTTGCAAGTGAATAATTCATTGTGCTAGACGCTGCAAGTTAGGTTTGGAATTTTCCCGCTCTGAGATTAGCTGTGATTAATCTGCCCTTTCCAAACGTGGGAAAACCAACTGGGTTTCTTATTTTCCAGGGCTGGGAGGTAAATCAGAAATAAATTGCATGTATGTGTAACTGCTGGTGAAGACATAAATCACGTTTCCTTTTTTCTTTCTTGACAGAATCGGAGCTCTTTGGAATAAATGTGAGTACCGGGCTTGGCACAGGCTAAAGGCGGCTTCGAAAGCCATGGCTTCTGCCCCTCATCTCAACTCGGATGCGCTCCGCGAGGTCCTGGAGTGCCCCATTTGCATGGAGTCCTTCACCGAGGAGCACCTGAGGCCCAAGCTCTTACACTGCGGGCACACCATCTGCAAGCAGTGCCTGGAGAAGCTGCTGGCTAACAGCATCAACGGCATACGCTGCCCCTTCTGCAGCAAAATCACCCGCATCACCAACTTGGCCCAGCTGACCGACAACCTGACGGTGCTGAAGATCATAGACACCGCGGGGCTGGGGGAGGTGGTGGGGCTGCTCATGTGCAAGGTCTGCGGGAGGAGGCTGCCCAGGCACTTCTGCAAGAGCTGTGGCTTGGTTCTGTGTGAGCCCTGCAAGGAGGCATCGCACGTGCCCCAAGGGCACAGCGTCATCGCCATCAAAGAGGCCGCTGAGGAGCGTAGGAGGGAATTTGGGACAAGGCTTGCCAGGCTTCGGGAGCTCATGGATGATCTGCAGAAAAGGAAAGCGTCTCTGGAGGGTGTTTCGAGAGACCTGCAGTCTAGATACAAGGCAGTTCTGCAAGATTACAGCAAAGAAGAGCGCAAGATCCAGGAAGAGCTTGCCAGGTCACGCAAGTTCTTCACCACCTCTTTATCTGAAGTGGAAAAGGTAAATAATCAGGTAATGGAGGAACAAGCTTATCTGCTGAACTTAGCAGAGGTGCAGATTCTGTCTCGCTGTGATTATTTCCTCGCCAAAATAAAGCAGGGAGATATAGCTCTGCTGGAGGAGGCGGCGGATGAGGAGGAGCCCGAGCTGACGAACAGTCTCCCGAGGGAGCTGACCCTGCAGGAGGTTGAGCTCCTGAAGGTGAGCCACGTGGGGCCGCTGCAGATCGGGCAGGTGGTGAAGAAACCCCGGACGGTGAACGTGGAGGAATCGCTGATGGAAACCGCATCCTCCTCCTCCTCCTCGGTGTCTTTCCGTGAGCCTGACCTGCAGGAGGAGGCCAGCTGCACGCCGCACGCCTCCCCAGCCAAGCCGAGGATGCCCGAAGCGGCCGCAAGCATCCAGCAGTGTCACTTCATCAAGAGGATGGGTTCCAAGGGCAGCCTGCCGGGGATGTTCAATCTGCCCGTCAGCCTCCACGTCACTCAGCAAGGGGAGGTGCTCGTGGCGGACCGAGGCAACTTCCGAATCCAGGTTTTCACCCGCAAGGGCTTCCTGAAGGAGATCCGCCGGAGCCCTAGCGGGATCGACAGCTTCGTGCTCAGCTTCCTCGGGGCAGACCTGCCCAATCTGACTCCCCTCTCGGTCACCATGAACTGCCACGGCCTGATCGGCGTGACTGACAGCTACGACAACTCGGTCAAGGTGTACACCATGGACGGCCACTGCGTGGCGTGCCACAGGAGCCAGCTGAGCAAGCCCTGGGGCATCGCGGCGCTGCCTTCCGGGCAGTTCGTGGTCACCGACGTGGAAGGGGGGAAGCTCTGGTGCTTCACCGTGGACCGCGGGGTGGGGGTGGTGAAGTACAGCTGCTTGTGCAGCGCGGTGCGCCCCAAGTTTGTCACCTGCGATGCCGAGGGGACCATCTACTTCACCCAGGGGCTGGGGCTGAACCTGGAGAACCGCCAGTACGAGCACCACCTGGAAGGGGGCTTCTCCATTGGCTCCGTCGGCCCCGACGGGCAGCTGGGACGCCAGATCAGCCACTTCTTCTCCGAGAATGAAGACTTCAGGTGCATCGCTGGGATGTGCGTGGATGCCAGGGGAGACCTGATCGTTGCCGACAGCAGCCGGAAAGAAATCCTGCATTTTCCCAAAGGAGGAGGCTACAATATCTTGATCCGCGAAGGACTCACCTGTCCTGTTGGCATTGCCATTACCCCCAAAGGGCAGCTGCTGGTGCTGGACTGCTGGGATCATTGCATTAAGATCTACAGTTACCACCTGAGGAGATATTCCACCCCTTAAAGCATCTCTGGAGGTAAAGCCCCTTCCGTTAGTGATTCTTCCAGCCTCCCTGCAACCTGACAGGAACCCGTTCAGGATGCCTGTGTGCCATACCCCAGGGGATTCGGGCGTGGAGGCCGTCGTATTTTGTGTCTAGGAACAAAGTAGCTAATGTGGTGGTCTGCTTTTTCTCTTTTTGAATCTGTACAACAAAAAAAAGGACAAGCACGAAGGAGAGGATCCTTCTGGACTCCCGGTTCCTCGCTCAGTAAGCGGTCACTCCGTAAACCCTCTCACCTCCTTAACGCCACATCCACTACAGCTTCAGCCACTGCGCCTCCCTTTGTGCCATAAACGCCGTCTGACTGCTCTAATCACCTTCCTTACAGGACTGGGGAGGCAATCCTCTTCCCGCCGTGGTCTTTGCAAGGAACTCGGTAGCAGTTGTCTGGGCAACTGCTCGAGGAGGCAATTTCTGATGGCAGCACTGCATAAAGCAAAACAGCCCTGGGAAACTGCACGGCGATGGAGCTGGGCTTTCAAACCTGAGAGCCAGGCTTTTCTCTCTCCGTTTTTCCTGTATTTGGGAGATCGCCCCCCTCGTGCCATGTGTGAACCGTGTCTGTTCGATGTGAAGTGAGTACGGTGCAATCGTGGGAGGCCCAACGGAGCCAGAGGGCTGCCCTCTGATGGCAGCGGGGCTTTGACTGCTAGTAAGGACTGAGCTAGTTAGAAGGGGGGGAGGCGAGGGGGGTTGGAGGGGAAAAAAGAAGCCGGGGTAACGTCCTGTTGATACTGGGAGGTGTTCTGTTAGTTGTATGGTGGGGAACTGTCTTGGGAAGGTAAGTCTGGTACCTTCGTTTGGGGGGAGGGAAGGGCTGGGAGCAGGTAATGAAGGTGCTGGGATGCCGAGGGCTCAGCTGCACCTCACCCTCTGCACTCCTCGCACCCAGCACTACGCTTCCACCCGCCTGCATTTCGCATCCCACGAAGGGGATGGGGGGATAGGGGATTGTTTCACTCTTATTTTATTTTTAATACTCAGAAGCACACCCGTTGCTGCATTGCCTTTCTCTCCTCGTGTAGCAAAAACACTACATTCCTCAGCTTTTTTATGGCACCAGCAGGCACCGGAGTTCATGTTCATCACGGCTTTGGGCCAAATGAAGCACAAAACTGCAGCTGTGTGAACCAAGGCCCCCACAGTGCTACGCTCCTGGCTGATAAATGTGTACCTCAGTGTGGTGCTGCTCGCCTGGAATAGTTTATTGATGGAAAGACGCATTTAAATAGGACACAGTGGTAGCATGTTAATCTGCCACAGATAATAGTTACACTGCAGTGCATTTATTTGTTGCCATCAACAACGTAGTTGCAAATTTGGGGGCACGGCAGACAGTATAAAAGCTGATTTTATGGTGGCTGCCAAACCACAGCAAATTGTTTGCTGCTTGTCCAACAACATGTATGCAACAGGTGATTTTTTTTAAGCTCCCAGAGACTTTCCCCCGGTGAAGCAGCAAAGCAAAACAGGCTGCGGAGCAGCAGCTGCAGCCAGTTGCTTTGCAGTTGCAGGGTTTCCAGAAGCAGCACTGGGAGCAGAACCCTTTTGGTAGGATTTTACATTTTTTTTCCTCTCTTTGCTGTGTTCGACTAGCAAAAAGCCAGCTGTGGGATGGAGGTGCCCCCTGACCACGGCAACAATTTTTTCCTGCTGAAATTTGCTGGAAAAAGCTTGTGGAGAAGGGGGTAGGAGCTGAGGGTAGATGATGGAAGACACTAAAGGAGCTCAAGGGAATTTAAACCTCCCTTCCCTCCTGAGCTGCTCTGTGTATTTGCTGAGGCTATCAACATGCACACAACGATTTACATCCCCTGCTTCTTCTTTTGGGTGGGAGGGGGCAGTCTCCTACGGTATGTAACAGCAATTTGGGGAGCTGATCTCATCTTGCATGTATGTTTTAGGGAGATGACTACTATTACCAGGACCTTCTGCAGTTAATTACACTGTAACTCAAGGCATTTTTTTCCAGTATTATGGTAATGGCAGCTCCTCTCCTACTGATCTCTTTTAAACATCTCTCCTGTTTCCAAGAACTGCTCCAAGAAGGAAGCTACCTGAATAACTGAAGCAATATTATCTATGATAATTTGTACCTCTGTCGGTCTCTGTTCCAATGGAATTTTTTTTTTTTTTTTGCAATAAACATCACACTAAGCAAGAACGTTTCCTGGAGTGCTTAAAGCGACGGCAAAGCTGGTCCAGTAAACGGGCTGAGCAGCTGGGTACCCCAGTCTGTTCCTGGTTACACAGCTCAAACAGAACCTGTCTGCTTCTCACGGAGAGATTTGGGAAAAAATATCCCTGCTCTGCATCGCTGGGAGCAGGCACAGCGCGAGGTGCCTGGGTGGGCTTTGTCTGCAGCTCTTTTTCTCATCTGGGGTTTCAGGCAGAAAAGGGGAAAAGAAAACCCGGTGTCCTCGGCCCAGGGTATGCCCTTCCCCTGACAAAGCTCGACAGTGACAGTGAGGTGATGCTGTGGAGCTGTTTCTTGCCGCGGTGCCCCCACGCGATGTTGTGATCGTCTGCCAAATGAGACGAAGCGCAGTAATTAAGGAGTGTGATGAAACAGCTCGCCTTCTGCTCCTTACCTGGAGAAAGGACTTGTCTGCTTCTATGTCTGTGTTTGATTTTTAAAGGTTGTGTAATAAAGGAAAAATTGATCCAATTAAAAGTGCATTGCGAACGGCTCATTTTGTTATTAAAAACACTTCATCTCCTCCCTTTGGCGGCAGATTGTTTTTTACGGCCGCTGGGAATGAGACTCGCTAACAACAGCTACGAGCCCCCTGTTACGCTGGCAGGCTGTGAGGGAGAAATCGGATCTCTTCGGCAGCTCTAAGGTAACTTCAGCCCACACCTCCCTGCCCACCTCCTAACCAGATGCTGGGCTTTCCTACACCCACCCGCAGCGATGCTCCCGCAGGGCCAGGACCTTGTATTTAGCCGCTACCTGCCGTTTCCAGGAGCACGCGGATTGTGGCCACCTGGCTGTGGGCTGGGCTCGGGTTTGCCATCACCCCACTCGCCCCTGGCTCATTTTGGTGCTTTCTGCCCCTGTTTCACACCTTCCTGGTTTTCCAAGGCCCCAGCACACACGAGCTTGCCCCTCACTCTTCTGCCTGGCACCGTTTGCTGCGCTGGGTGAAGGCTTTTATGAGTCCTGCTCATCTCGGCTGATAGGAAGCAGCTCTTTAAGCAGCGACGAGCTGCCAGTTTATCAAACATACACAAACCCTGCAGAACGACGGCTGTGCCGGTGCTGCCAGGCACAGGCTGACGTTTTACGAGGAGTTATGATTTCTTGGGCAGAGGCAAACTAAGTTGCGAACATTTGTTCCGGGCAGCAGCTGACAGCCACGGGTTCGAAAGGGACGAGGGGGAGAGAGTGTTTCTTAATCAAAGGGGGCAGAGCCACAGAAGTAAAAATAAAGCCAGATGCTTTTGGTCTTTTTCTATTGTATAGTTTAAGTGATTTTTCTGGGTCATTACTCAATGTGAGGATTTAAAGTTATTTCATTTTGCACAACTAATTACTCTACTTGCCTGGCAATTCTGGATTACAATGAGCAGTGCATAAGGTCATTTAGCAGACTGAGTCACAGCACATATTTTAGTCTAAACTAAATTTCACGGCAACTAGCTAAATTGTTTTTTTTTTTTTCTTTCCTTCTCTGAACAAAATGTCAAAATCGGAGGTTTTGAAATAAATATAAGGATATAAACCACCAGCAGTGAGAGCGTTACAAAGGTAATAGAGCGGTGGTTATAGGAGCAGAGCTGAAGGAGAGGGAAGTTCCCTACACGATCCTTCAGACAGGCAGGTATGAGGGAAAGCTGTTAGCTCCTCTAACAGAGGCAGAGCTTGCCCTAGCGCTTCCTTCATGTCTAGGAATTTGAATCTAAAGGTTCCCATGGACTGGCTCCTTCTTAATTGTCCTATGGCAACGCCAGACCTGATGGGAGAGGAATTAGACCTTGGAGGACAGAAGGGATCCACAGACCCTACTCAAGAGTATGGGCTGCCCTTTCAGCAGACCTCTAGGCTGCATCCTGTGGCTTATATTTTATGAAGATCTTTATATAATTGCCTGGTTCACAAAAAAGCAAGAAAACTGCAACCTCTGAAAGGTGAACACAACCAATGGCACACGATCCAAGAGAAGGTAAGTGAGTAATGCTTGGACGGGTGATCCGAAAGCCTTTGTGACCGTGGTGGGACCTGCCAGAGCACAGCCTCGCCGTGGACTATTGTAATAAAAGATCAGCTCCTGAGAGTGAACATCTTTCAGACCTGCCTCAGCCACTTCCAAAGTCCAGCGTGCTGAGTGCCCAACGGGGCCAGGGAGCCCCAGCCAAGGACACTCGAGAGATTTGCTGTTTGTAGGACACGCGGGAAGAGGAGTTCATGCACCAGGGACCTAAAGCAACGCCAGAATGTGGTACCAAGAACCTCTGCACCTCCACCTGTGCCCTGCACATCCCGAGCATGAGGAAAGCCCTCCCTGCTCCTCCAGCCCCTCTCCCAGCCCCTTGGTGGTCCTGGCAATGATCCACGGGCACGGTGTTTCTTCTCCCAGCTCTTCCCAGCTGGAGAACAGGAGTCCCCCACACTGAGGCTCTGCCAGGCGTCACGGCGCGAAGGGAAAGGGCTGTCACTTAAATGCTTGACAAGACGAGACCCTCCGCGTTGCTGCTGATAATATCTCCATTTTCTCTAAGTGCCAGAGCACTTACAGGCGTTTGTTCTGCATTTTGTGGAGCGCAGTGGGAGCGAGCTGGAACAGCGCTGGGAGAATCCCACCGGGGCTGTCAGCGGTTGCTGTAGAGCCGCCCTTCCCTTTCCCAGCCAAGCTCTCCTCATCCAGCCAGAGCCAGGGGCCAGGGAGCCAACACATCCCTGCTGGTGGATGAAACACCCCTGGCAGCTTTATTTGCTGGTGGAGGGATCCCTCTCTCTTCTCCTGTGCGTTTCAGGACGCAGTGCAGATCCCAGCCTCCTGAGTGTGACGTTGTATGGCGCAGCCCCTTTGGGTCACCAATCTTGGCCGTGTCCTCTCCCAGCCTCTCGCCCAGCCCCAGCCTGCTCACGGGGGGAACACAGAGCCCTGATGCTGTGCAGGCACTGCTCGGCCCCAGCCAAGGCACCGGGCTGTTAGCACCCCTGCGTGCGCCACAAACCCCGGCTGCAGCACCACCCAGCGCAACCCCATCCCAGGCAGTCCCAGCCCGGTCTTAAATGCAACAGGAGGTGGCCTGGGCTGTCACGTTGGCCCCAGCTGCCAAATTAAGATGTTCACACAATTGCTGGGCACTTAGTGAAGTGCTGTTGGTGTGAAATGCTGCCTTTGGTGGTGGAGGAAACTGAGGCGGGTTCCTGTGGCACAGATCGATGGCCAGGTTGGTCTCAAGGTCCCCCACCTGGAGGCCCCTCTGAGTTAAAGCGTGGCTTGGCTGCACAGAGCCTGAGCAAGTGGGAGCTAAAAATGGGATTTAAATCATTCTGCATGAAATAAAATTTGGGTTCAGGTTGGTTTGCTCACTCAGTTCCTCAGTGGAGCCTGGGGAAGCGTCCGTGTGTGCTCGGGAAGGGGCGCAGCGTGGGCACCCAGCAGCTGCATCGCGTGGGCAGCAGGACGGCCTCCCTGCCTCTCGTTTGTAGGATTTGTTCCTGCACACCCTGGGGACTGGGGCAGGTGGCTCTGTCACCACCTGCAGCTCCTGCCTCCCAACAATCCCCATAAATCGTCCTGGTGGCTCTGCCCTTCCTGTCCCCAGAGCTGGGCTGCTGATGGGGAGGGTTGCTCCTGTCCCCGGCACCAGCTCTGCCCCCCAGCGCAGTGCAGCCAGCAGAACGGCTCAATTTGCATTTCTACAGCCAGAGCCACTTCTGCAGGCTCACCCCAAAGGGGGAACAAACTTTCCAGCAGCCCCCACAGGAGCCTGCATCACTTTCTCCTCCATTTGGCTGCGGACATTGATGCGCAGGCACTGACCCACGTCACCGGCTGCCCTGAGAGCCGCGGAGTTGATTAAAATGTTAAAATAATTCTGCGTGATGCTGCGAACATGCTCGTCTCCCCCTCTCCTGGTCTGCTTTGCTCGCTAACAAACCGTGGTTATCCTGGCCCTGCTGCTGTGTTTATTGGGGATGATGCATGCGTGTGCTCGGAGCGCTTCTGGAAGGAGCCGCGGGGAGCCTGCCGGGCCAGAGCTGTTTCCAAGTCGAGAAGGCATCCGGAGCTGCCTAGCTGGGGCTATTTGTTCAGAGCCTCCTTATGTCACTGCTAAAATGAGGGTAAATCAGCAGAGATGCTGGGAATAAAATCTGTCTATCATAAACGCAAGCTCTGCCTCTTCACGGTGGTTTCTCCATGAGAAAGCCCCGGGCTCCCCGTGGTGCCCTCCTCTACCCACAGAGCCGGCCTCCCCGGCAGCCGCAAGAGCCCTGAGCATCCTCAACCTGTTTCCAGGAGCATTTTCAGGCCATCAGAGAGCTCATTACAGTTCTGGTTCCTCAGCAGCACCAACCAACCCACCTCAACCTCGCCAAACCCCACTCCGGGATGGAGCCATGCACCAAGAATAGAGAGGGAGCCAGCACCCAGTGCCCAAATAACACAGCACAGCCAGAAATGAAACGCTTATGGCTGGGTGTGATGCACAAAATCCCCGTGGGACCTCAGGGATCCAGGATCCTCACCAGAGCCAGGGACCCGGCTGTGGGTGCTGAGGAACTGGGGACATACTGCAGCAGGGCCGGGTGGCAGCACCGGTCACCGCGTGGCCCTGGCACCACGGAGCAGCGGCGATGCCGGAGGATGTGGGTGCAGAACGGGGGGGCCCTCATCGATCCCGTCACCCCTGGGGTTGGACCGGGAGCTGCTCCAGGCCTGCACCTCATGGCCACAACCACAAAGGGCTAGCAGGAGCATGGTGTCTGAGTGCCTCGTAACACTGCGCGTACGCACACAGCTCACCTCCGCACCGCTTCCTCCTGCTAAACAGGGCAGCACTGTGGCAAACTTCAATTATCACAACTTAAAACCCAGACAAATGAATATGGGGTGTTACAAACATGCCTACAGGAATAGCTGTGCTGGGAAGATGGAGGCAAAGGGGAAGGGGCAGCGGGGGCTGGTGGACGCCTTGGCCAACGCAGTGGAGGAGCCGCTGTCAGCAGCGCGCACAGAACGGGATGGAAGCACCTTCATGGCCTCCTGAGCCCTGCAACGTGCCCTAACCCCGCCAGAAACACCACAGACATCTCCAAGAGAAAGATGTCGGGCCAAGGGAATATCCCGAGCTCCCCGGAGGAGGGAGATGAATTGGCAAATGGAAGGTGACGGCGATAAGGGAGTTTTTATAAACATAACCTAATTGTATTACTTCAAAGTCCTGAAGTTTATTGCCCTGTTTAATGATGTGTCTCGTTATTTATAGTGTACCACAATGAGGCTGCTATTGATTTAATACACTTCCTTAAAGACCGTCATTGTCACAAGCAATAAAACGAAGCCATTCTGCGACAGCTCAATTACGTCCCATCTCCATAAACCCACCCGGAGCACCCCGGGCTCGGGGCATGGCGGCGGGGCTGGGAACCAGACGGCGAGGGAAGGGAGAAGGGATAGGGGCTGACCGACAGAAAATAGGAATAAAAAGGACCGGCGTTTAGGGCTCTGCCCTCCTCACCTTTCTGGTACTGGAGCCAGAGCTGCTGCTGCACCTTCTTGCTGGGGAAGTGGATGGTGCAGCTGAACTCGGAGCCGTACAGCGCCTCCGCGATGTAGTGCGAGCCGAACTGCTGGATGAAGGAGAGCAGCTCCTCCCGGCTGCTGTCCTTGGTCAGGATCTTCAGGATGTTTGCGAAGCCTGTGGGAGCGAAGCAAACTGTGGGCGGGTGGGCCAGGCAGGGCAGGCAGCCCCGGGGGATGCACAGACCCCTGCGGGGGCGCAAAGCGTGGTTCCCCCCCTCGCCCCTGCGCTTTGCCTCTGCTCTTGCAATCCACAACCTGCTGCTTACTCTGGGCTGTGGCTCTGCCATCCCTCAGCAATTCCTCTCCCTGAGAGATTTCTCAAGCAAATTTCCGAGGATGTGCACGTGAACGCGTGTGCGCACACATGCACGGACCCTCCATGCGCCCAGGCCGTCCTGCAGAAAGCGGGCACGTTGGGTGATGCTGTCCCCACAGGACATTGCTTTGCAGCAACCACAGCCAGCAATGCCTTGGTGCAAGGACGAATTGATTACAGGTGGCACCGCAGCCCACCCCCTGCGTAAATACCCCGCACAACCCCTGGCTGTGGTTACAAAAGCTGGGGACAGCCCAGGGGGACCCATGGGGCCAGGCTCTGGCTGCTCTGCACCAAGGCAGGTGGGGCGATGCCTCGAGCAGCGTCCTGCAGAGCCCATGTAGGTGGCTGGGGCTGCTGTGAGGGATGGTGCCGTGCACCCTCACTGCCTATGGGGAGCAGAAACCACAGAGGAACCACGCCGTGACACCGGCTGGAGCAGGGCAATATCATCGCTTTGCTTCATTGGCGACACTGAAAACACACTGCAAGGAAATATGTCCCAGTCGTCACCCAAATGGGGTCATCTGCCTGCCTGGCTAGCCGGCTGATTGAAGGAGAAGGTTGGTGGAAGGAAAAAGCTGGAGGAATTCATTTGGGGCTGACTCCAAAGATTTTGTTCAGCTCCAAGCAGGTTGCTTCATTCTGGGGCTGTTCACTGCTCAATCTTTTTCTATTTTTTTTTTCCCTTTAAAAATAGGTTGATTTTTAAATAAGAAATGCTGTTTTGAAATGAAAAGGCAAAACATTCCAGGTCACAACAAAACATTTCAGTGTTCCTCTACCAAAATGGGTAGTTATAAAAATGTGAAAGTGAAATGTTTTGGCATTTGCAGGATCATCCCACCTGCCCCTTCTTCACCTGACACTGCCTGCATTATACGACCTGCCTCTACAGCTTGGGTCCTTTTGAAACCACATTTTTCACTTATTATTTTTTTTTGTTTTTCACACACACCTGCATCAATGCACAGTGTGCATCACACCAATCCCTCCTGTTGTGCTGCTCACCAGCTTGTCCTGGCTCTGACTCCAGCCTCTGCCCAGCCATGGGGCACTGCTCCCTGCCTCAGTTCCCCCCTGTAATCAGGAGCTCGTGCAAGCACCGAAACCTGCTGCCCCATCCCCATCCCCGGAGGTATTTAAGAGACACGTGGACGTGGCACTAAGGGATGTGGGTTAGTGACAGGACTCGGTGGGTCAGGCTGATGACTCAGTGATTGTGAAGGTTTTTTCCAGTGCCAATGATTCTGTATTTCTGAATCTCTGCGCCTGCCTCTGCAGCAGCACTGGGAGCATTAGTTACTGCCTGAGCAGAGCTTGGAGATGGAAACCACCAGTGAGGTGCTTTGCATGAGAAACCCGTGCAGACGTGCCCTCTCCATGCTGGCAGAAACCCCCCAGCGTGGCAGGCAGCCCTCACCTGCAGAGAGGGTGATGGAGCTGAGCTTCACCCGGTACAGGTTGCTCCGGACACGCCAGTGCTGCACCATGGGGTAGCCCATGGCCTCGTCGTACTTGATGTCTCCTGCAAAGGAACAGCCGGCGTTCAGACTCTCTATTTTTGGCTATTTTGCCCGCCCGGGGCAGGCTCGCACAGCCCACGTGCAATTTCTGCAGGCAGGATTGGTGCCACGAGGTCTCCCGAGATGCACCCGGGGGTGCCCGTACCGGTGAGGAGCTGGAGGTCGGGCAGGGGCTCGGACAGGACGCCGCGGCACTGCTCCTCCACGGGCAGCGGGATGACCAGGAGGCCGTCGGCCAGCTGCGGAAAGTCCTTGATGAAGTTGTTCTCCCTGCAGAGACAAAAACACAACTGCAAAGCACGGACGCGGGCTGAGGCTGGGCGGCGGGGCTGAGCTGCGCCGGGGCCAGGCGGGGACGTCTCCAGGTGGGTTCCTGGGAGCAGACCTGGCGGGGGATGCGTTTTTTTTTTTCTCTGCCCCATCTTCAAGCAGCCTGGGTGATGCTTAATGAGCTCCCCGGGGCTGCGGCTCCGTTGTCTCTCTGCTTTCCAGCAGAAACGCCGCCAGCCTGGGGACCCGTCTGCTGCTTCTGGCCTGGATTTTCAAAGCGTGCCACGGGAGGGCTGGCAGGCAGCATCGAGGGGAGAGAGAAAAGCATCCTCCAGCCCTCATTTGCCCGCTTCCCACCACGTGCAGCTTCTTGCCAGGCTGGGGACATCACCAAGGAGTGCCACGGGCACGGCTCTGCCCCGGGGTGAGGGGGGAGAAAAATGCACACTTACAGCCAGGCACCAGGAAAAGCTGAAGCGTGCAGCTCCTGCTGCAATTTCACCACGCGTGTGGGATCTTTTCTAACCTTGGCAGGTATAACATTGTATAATAGGCCCCTAATGAATTGTTTCTAGAACAACGATGCCGGAGAAATTATTTGAAGCAGTGAGCAGACGAGGCTGGGAGACAAACCTCCCCCGGCAAGCAAAACGCCCCACGCCTGCGCAGCGAGCACGAAGGGGGGTGTTAAATATTGATCCCGGAGCCAAAATATAGGCCAGGAGGCTGCGCATCCTCCTGGAGCCACAACAAAAGGGTTTCTGAGCCGAAAAGGGGAGGTTCCTGCAAAACCAGGTCAGCCCTGGGAGCTGGGGAGGCTGCAGCCCTCAGGCTGGCATCGCCTGACCCCGCTGCATTTCCCCGAGCTGATTTCCCCCGACCAGCTCTGAATTTTGCCCTCAACTGCTCCATTTTCCCCCAGTCCTGTAGCTTGCCCCCACCAGCCCCATTTTACCCCCTCCCACTGCTTGTCCCCATGCAGCCAGAAATGCTCCATCGTCCCAGGACCACCTCGTGAGCGGGGACACGACCACCTCCAAGGGTGCCAGCAGGATGAGGTGTAAGGATGGCGGGGGGAGAGCAGGGGGGAGCAGCTCCCTGCAGCCAGCCCCGGGGATGCTCCCTGCGCCGCGTCTCAAAGCCTCCGGCACCTGACAGCATCTCAGGAGCTTCGCTTTAGACTCTGCCAGAGAAAAAGTGTTTTATTTGTCTGCGGGGAAAATCCTCTTGCTCACGCAGCGGCTCACAAATCTCCCATTGATCACGGGCGGGATCCCCAGCGGCGGGGCGGTGATTTGCTGTTCTAAGCCTTTTGCTGGCTTAGCAAGGCAAATGGGGGGCTGCAATTACTGCCAGCCCGCAGCCCGGGGCTGGCTGGGTGCTTGTGGGCTGCAACGTCAGGGAAATCATCAGGGAACACGGGAAGGAGCCCGTGGGCACGTTGGCGTCTCCTCTGCTTTGCCCCAGCGCTACCAGGCAAGGCAAGGTGCGAAATGCAGGATGTGGCTCACCTGGCACCGACCCCCCCTGCCATCCCAAGGCACCAGGACCATCCCGATGGGACAGGGGCCAGCCCCGTGCCCTGCACCGGGGGATGAGAGCACCAGGGGAGGGCCCAGGATGGGGTGCATGGTGAGGATGGGGATACTGGGTCCCCATCATCAAGTCCCCCAAGCAAGGGGGACTGTGCACACAGACACCTGCAGCGGTGCCAGAAGCAGGAGCAATGCAATGGCACCGGTTTGTTCCCAAGCCCTTTTTGCATCTCCTCCCTCCCCTCTGCCAAACCCACACCTCCCGGGGAGCAGCTCAGCGCCATTCCCCTCCCACCACATGCATCCTGCTCCGTGCCACCCCATAAGCACGCCCTGGAGCTGACCACCAATGCGTGGGCACCAGCGTCACCGAGCTGCTGGGATGGAGCCTCCTGACAAACCTGCACTGTGCCGGGGAAGGCTGAGAGCAGGGACACCAAAATCACTGCTCCCGGCCACGGCGTGCCGGGCAGTGTGCTGTGAACCCGCAGCCGGCAGAGGGCTGCAGCTCCTCTTCCTCCTCTCCTTATTAATAACCCTGCGGCTCAGCACCGGTCACCATCAACGCACAAAAAAAAAAGAGTTTCTGCCAGGCTTTTGCAGGAGGCACCCTGTGGTTCCTACCAGCCGTGGGGCCGAGTTTATAACGGTGGGATCAGGGGAAGAAACAGCAAACTTCCAGCAGCTGATAGCCCTGCAACATCCTCCCCTGCTTTTTTCCCTGCCCTCCAGCACCCCCCTGCCTCTCAGGCAGCTGGCAGCCAGCCGCTACCCCCAGGCGATGCCCGCTGAGTTAACTCCCGCTTCCCAGCACACCCAGAGAGATCTACAAGGCTCTCGGGGTGCTTTACAGACACTGAGTCATTGCAGAGGGAAATGTTTCTCCCTCCTTTCCCCAGTCCCCCCCCTCCCAGTATCCAGACCAGCGTACTTCCCACCTCGGGGAAATAAATGCCAGCTGAATGGGTCTCGCTGCTGACAAATACCAGAGGATCAGCAGAGCTCCAGCAGCAAAAGCTCACCTTGCCCACGTCCTCCTGCCCTTTAGAAACTTGATACAAGCAGTAGAGATTCCGGGGGACTTCTGACCTTAAATACCACCCCAAGGTCACGCAATAAATCCACGGAGAGGCAGAGCATGGGCTCTGTCCCCGCAGCACTGCCACCACGTCATACAGCAGGTGGGGAACCTCCGGGAGGAGCGGTGGCATCCCATGGGGTCCAGGAGCAGAAGGTGCCCTGGTGCTGACACAGATATTTGGGAGCATCCGGAGCACCCTGGGTATCCTGGATGGGGCCACGGCCACCAGGTCCCGCAGCAGCCACGTGAAAGCCAGGGACCAGCTTCTGCCTCCGCCCGCAGCTGGCAGCAGATGCTCACAATGCATCACGGCAGCCGGGCAAATATATTCATGAAGGGGTAAAAAAAAAAATAAAAAATGACCCCGCAAGTGATTAGCTGATGCCCTGAAGCGTGAGATTTAATTACCCTTATCTGAGCCGGCACAGCTACAAATGTTAATCACATTATCATCCAGGGTGGTTATGTTCAGCAAAGTGACTACGCGAGGATTGCGCTTTCTGCAGAGCTCTGCTATGTAAGCCAGCCAGGACGCCTTCCCCAGCAAGAATAATTTATTAATCTTGCTTCTTTCTGACCCGCAGTGGCTTGGGGACAATGGATCTGAGGTTGCTTAATGCCAGCTTTTGACCCAAATTCCCTTCAGCGAAGTTTTTCTGTTGGGGTGGCTGTAAGTTCACAAGAGCCCAGCTTGCGGTGGGGATGTTCAGAAATAGCTCCTTCTTTTTCACTTGAATTTGCAAAAAATATCAGCTCGAGTCACTGGGAGACAGAAACGAGGGTGTCCTGTTTCCACAGCCACTTTGGGAAGAGCAAGCACACCGCAGATGTCCCCACATGTCTCCTTGACCTCAGCCACGGGTGAATGAGGGCTGAACATGAACCTTGCCAAGTAGCCAAATTTACTCCAAATGCCATTAGCGCGAGCAATTTCCCCTGCTGTGTGATGAGGAGGGATGCAGAGGAGACTGAGGAGGTTTTGCCAGGCCCTGGGGTCCCCTCCAGCTCCCAGACTTTTGGTGCTCCCCATGGATTGCAGCCGTGCATGGCTGGATGGGGCTGGGGACAGACTTGGGGGAGCGAGGACAGAGCCGTGGGGTGGCACAGCACGGCCACAGCCGTTGTCCCCAGCCCTCCATCGGCTGCTCGGTGCTGGCACCGTGGAGAAGACCTGTCCCTGTGCCACCATCCCTCCCTGCCACATCCCCAGTGTTCACCACTCCAGCAGTAAACAGCCTGACACTAATCACCAGCTGCTTCACCCCTCGGATCGGGGAGAATTAGCATTTAAATTGAGGTGTTTCGGGGAGGTAAATCACTGGAGCGCTGGGGCTGCAGAGCATCCTCGGTGACGGTGGGCACGCACCGTGCTCCGCGTCCTAGGGCACGATGTCCTGCACGTGCTGTGCGCTTGGGGCTCAGCGCCGTGCCCTGCCTTGCAGCGTGCCCTCGGACTGAGCCCCCAAACCTGCCCTGAAATCCTCTGGGGATGGAGACTGGCAGGGACTGAGGGTGGGCACGTGGGGACCTGGACACAGCACGATGATGGTGACAGCCAGCAAACGAAATCTCGACATGGACTTCAAGACCTGAATGCATCCTCTCCTGAAGCTGTTTCTCGAGGAAACACGCAGGAATCTGCTGGGGAAGGGAGCTGGGGGAGTAGCAAGCGATGGGACAGGAGATCTCCCTCTGCATCACGGCGAGCCTGGGCATGGCAGGTGGGGGTGACGTGCTGCTGCAAGAGGTTTGCCAACAGCACGTAGTCTGACCAGCAGAAACAACAAAGCTGAAGATGCAAAATTGGCCAGACACTCACATTACCCTCAGCTCCAGAGGAAAAGCAAGAAGCAGCCACCCAGTGCCTGTCCCCATGCCTGGGAGGCACAGGAGGAGCACGTCCAGCAAGCAGCCGAGCTCCCCAGCTCTGCCCCTGCACCCAGCAGCAGCTCCGCTTCCAAAACTGCAAATCCCCCGTGCACAGCCCCAGAGCCCCCCAGGCAGGGCAGCCCCAGCACCCACCTCCTCACACCCGCCTCGTGATCCCCCTCTCCACCCACCCTCCCCGTTCCCTTCTCTCCCCATTATGCAGCTGTTTATTTCTTCCACCAAACCGCCTCTCCTGTGGGGGAGATCCTGCGGTAGGCTGTGGATCTTTCTACCTCTGGAGTGCCTGTTGGGAGCGAGCTGAAACAGAGAGCGGAGTGGAAACAAATTCGGAAAGTTGCGGTTCCCACAGCAACGCCTCGTGCCTATGGAGCAGGCAGGGCTCAGGTACACAAAGCTGGATTTATGCCTTCATTACGGAGTCAGGGCTGCAAGAGGAGTTCCATGCAAAAGCTCTGATTTTTTTCACAACTTTGCAAATATACAGATTATTCCCTTTGGGACTGAAATTTCCGATGCTTCACCTATGCTCAGAGGTGGTTTCCTGCATGAGGTTTCAAGAAAAGTCCAAGAAAAAAAAGAAGTGTGTTAGTGAGAAGGTGGAGATGAAAAGTGGGCTCATCTCTGGCTGGAGAAAGGGAAGAGAGCAGAGACTGAGCCTCGCTTGCCTGCTCCTCTGCCCAGCAGCAGCTCCACCGCTGCCTGCAGACAGTGCCAGGGCTCAGCCGCATCGGTTCCGTGCCACCCTTACTTTACGGGAAGGTCCTGGAGATGTCCCACAACCAGTGTGGCTAACGAGGCATCAGCCCGTTCGCGAAGGGCTGGAGCTGCTTTGTGCCTGCCAGGAGGATCCGTGTCTTGCTCCGTGTCGCTGCTGCTCGAGGTGCCTTCCCCGTTAGATCAGCATCACCGACAGCCAGCGGGGCTGCTTGGCAAATCCCAGCCTTGTAACGAGCTGGGTGGGAAGGTGCCCCGCAGACAGACAGATGGACATCCCGGGGCAGCTCCTGGAGCTCCCATGGAGCGAGCCGGGATGGGTTTCTGTGTCTGAGCTGCTCCGAGCGGGGCCGGGCTTCTCTCTGCACCACGAGCTGGGCGCCCAGCCGAGCCAAGGCTGCGGGTCCCCTCCCTGGCTGGCTCTGGGTGCTGTTTGCAAGCATTTCCAGAGCGTTGCTCAAGCAGCTCCATGCCTGCCAGTTCCATTAGGCTTATTTGTAATGAGGTAACAAATAACAGAACTCCCACTGCCTTCAGAGGAGCCAGGGCTGCACACTGGGGCTTCCCACGGAACCGGCGCGAGGCTGGTGCCCGGCGTGTGGCCCATTCCTGCGGGATTTGGGCACAGCTGCCAGAAAAAGCCACCCAAAGCCCGTGGCCTCTATGCACACCCCCCGCAGCCCCTTGCCCAGCAGCTCTGCCAGGCAGCCCCACACTCCTACAGCCTGCCGGGAAGCACAAGCACTGCCTTTCAAACAGCATTCGCCTTCCCGACGTAGACGCAGACCCAGCGCTGTGCCCAGCACTGCCATCCGTTCTCTTAACAACTGGGGAAGTTGAGCGTTTTTTTTTTTCTCCTAAGCGTCATCATTAACCTTTAAGATGGAGATAAGGCGTCGGAGTTTGGAAAGGACTCAGAGGAGACCCTGGAAGCGAGCCAAGAGCAGTGCCGAGGCTGGGCAGCACATCATATCTCCTCGGCTCTTCCTTCGCCCTAGGGTGATTCGGCCGGCTCTCGACTACCACCGCAGTATTACAAACTCTAATGAGGTTTGGAAAATAAGAAACCCACTGCGGCGTGGGAGAAACTAATAGAAATTGTTTCGTCTTCTCTCTATTAGTCATTAGAAGCAGAGGAAAAACAGCCACAGGCGGTGGCAGGGCTGTAATATCCCCGCACATTTCATATGCTGGCACGCTGACAGAGGCATTTCAACGCCGCTAACGCGCCCGCATCCCCTCCACGCGGCGCCCACCGTGTGCCAGTGCAGGTTCCAGCTGTGCCAGCCTCCACGTGTGGGGCTGGGCCGTGCCGGGGGGGTCCCATGGGTGCCCCATCCCCGTGGGGTGCCCCATCAGAGCCTGGGGGTCTCCGGTGATGCTGGGGGAAGGTGAGGGCAGCCCCCGGGCAGGGCAGGGCGCAGGGCGCAGCCGTAAGCGACATCTCCCCTGCTCTGCCAGGCAGCCCAGACCATATGGTTAATTAGCTGAAATTTGCTGCCACATCTGCAAAGGGAGGTTGCTGCGTGTGAAGTTAATTATGGAAGCCACGAAACGCCGCGTGTGCTGCGCTGGGGCGGGGTGAGGGCACCTGCAGCCACCTTAACCCCCCTCGTCCTCCCAGGAGAAGGCAGGCGGTGAGAATGAAGCATCAGGAGCATCTTTCGCTTTGCTTCCCCTCCTCCCAGCTCCCTGCAGAGCTGTGTGCCACTGCTCTCGGCTGCGGGGCCACCTAATGACAAGTGACAGAGCCATCACACCTTCCAGATGTTCGCCTGCTGCCCTCTGGCACAGCTGCAGCTGGCGAGCGGTGCCCGAGAGCCGGGGCAGCGGCACGGAGCCTCCGCTTGCTGCTGCTCTGCATGCGCCTCGCATTCCCTCAGCCACGCGGCTCCTTCAGCCTGCGCTGGGGGAAATGAGCTGGCACAAATGCCCGGAGCCTCCATCGCAGGGAAATTGTTACCGAGCCCAGCAGCCCGGGGGAGGCTCCGTGCGCACCCATGAGCATCACCAGAGGCCGGGGAGGAGGGCGGGCGGTGCTGGGTCCCTGCTGCCCACCTGCCTTTGGGTTTACACAGGCAAGAGAAACACGAGGAATGCCAAATCCTCCGTCTGTGGGGAGATTCCTTAGGCTGGGGAAGAGACAAGATGAGATTTTCTGCTGCACCAAAGCCTGTGTCCAAGACCTGAGGCTCGGCAGCTGGCGGGGCCGTGCAGCGCTCAGGTACCCCCGTGCTGGTGCCTGATCCCAGCTGCGAAGGCAGCATCAGGCTGATGGAGTCCTTGGAGGGCAAAGCTTCAGTGACAAGCGCTGGCACCAGCGAGGAAGAGCAGTGATGAGCTGGCACCAGCCCGGTCCCCAAGGTATTTCTGAGCACTGTCCATGGTGCAAGCAGGAGCCTGCCCTGAGACGAGTTTTGCAGAGCACAAAACCACAGCTCACGCTGCTGGTGGCACTCGCAGCGTGCTGGAAACCCCGGCTGTCACCCCTCAAAGCTGGATGGGTGCAGCTCACTGCCTCAAACCCTCCCTCTCCAGTCCCTTTCCTCTTTCCAGCAGGACACAACCTTTGCTTTCACCTGTCCCAGGTGGGTGCAGGGCCCCTGCACCCTGTGCTGGAGCAGGGGGAAGGGAGAAGCAATTCCCCTCCGCAGGCCTGCTCTAGGGCTATAAAGCTGGCAGGAACCCCACGGGACGCACGGTACTTGATAAATCCGAGCTGTTATTATTATAAAACCAATTTCCACCACATCTCTTAATAACACAGATTAACTGTGCAATAACACCGGCTATAATTAGCACCGTAAAAGCCAAGGATGGGGAAGCCGAAGGGGTAAGCGAGTCCATCCCAAGGACTGCTCCCCACGGCCCCGTGCCTGGGGCCTCCCGCGTGCTCCAGCAGCTCGGGAAGGCAAATCCAGGGCTGGTGGCACCAGCACCGGGGAGGCAGCGGTGACAGGGAGGGGACAGAGCTGCCAGGCCCAGGAGGGCAGCAGTGCCCTGTATTTGTTTCCCTGCTGTGTGGGCTTGTTCCCCTTCTCTCCACTCCTGGATCTTTTTGTCCCTCAGGGCTCGCGAGCAGGCGGTGGCCACCAGCTTATTGCACAGCGTGGGCTCTGAACACCTCACTAAACCCCATCACATCAGCCCAGCAGCTGCATGGGGGGACGGGGCTGTCCCCAAAGGTGCCAGACCAGCCCCTCCAAGGGTCCAGCATCCCCGGATCCCCACGAGAAGTCCCCAGCCCCACGTGCTGGCAGCCTCAACCCTCCCACCTGCGCTCTCCTCCCAGTCTGGGTCGTGGTGCCCATGCTCACCCTTACCATTGCCCACCCCACCAGCACACGAAACCCCAGCCCTACACCTGCTGCCTTCCTCCTCCTGCTGCTCCCGGCACTGTCGGAGGCCCCGGCGCTGCTCCCAGGGGCACGGCAGAGGGGGGAGCTCCCCGCGTGGGCGCCGCGCGGCTCTGCCCAATTACTGCTGCTGGGTGCCAGGCTCTGTTTGTGCTGCGTGATTAGCTGTGGAAATGCAAATCCGAACTTCCTGCGCCACGGCAGCTAACAAGATAATGAATATTTTCATCAGCTGCAGAGAATACAAACAGCTGCGCAGGCACGAACGCGCCGCCAGGGCCGGGGGGAGCGCGGAGCAGGGGCGCGGGGTAGAAGCAGCGGCTCCACTGTCGGCCCAAGCAGGGGCTCCCACGAGGCAAACTGGGTCCTGTGCTGGGCTGACCTGCTGCTGGAACAGGCTGGGATGAAACGGAGCAGCTCAGGGGCACGTCCGGAGCGGGGACACGACGGCAGGAGCAGGAGGAGGCTGTGATGGCCGTGCCCACGCTCACCGCGATGAGCTGGCCTGTTCCTCCGCTCCTCTCTGCACTGGGTACAGAACGAGCCTGAAAATCTCCCGTACTTAAAATACATCTACTGCCAACATCTCCATCGGTATTTTTTAAACCATCTTTTCTGCCCGGCCCCCTGTGTTGTCTTTAGGACATCGTTCTGCTTTTGTTTTGCTACGAGAATGGAGAAATGCTAACAATACGGTGCAAAGGCACGCGGCTGCAGGCTGCTGGAAATAGAAGCTCAAAGCAGCACAATCTGTTCTCCTGCTCTGTGGGATGCTAACTTTGAAATGGAGCAGGGCTGCTGCACGCAGGATGCAATAGTAAGCTAACTGACGGGGTGCTGTGCTAATTGCATTAGTCATTTATATCCTCGACTTGACAAAATCTCCATGCTTAGCCTGGCCGGCGCGGGTGTACTCAAAATATGTGGCGTGTGCCTACGTGCAGCCATTACAGGCTGTGGAAAGGGCTGGACGGACATGAGAAAGCAGCCAGGATGTCCCCGAGAGGCTGAGAGCAGGAAAACATGGGAGGGAAGAAAAAAGGTGACAACCCGACAGGGGTGGCAATGCCACCGTGTGTGACAAGCAGGGATGCTCCTGCGCCAGGCACCACAGCTCTGCAGGCAGCTGGGAGCGGGCGGTGGGGAGAGAGCAGAGCCCTGCGTCCCCCCACAGCCCCACAAAGCTGCTAAAACCCTAAAGCCCCCTTACCCGCTCCGGCTGGCACAGCGTGGTTCTGCTCCTTAGGACCGGGGCCCGAGGCATTAGCCTGGCTTGAAAAGCCATCATCGCTTCCAACCAGCATGGCTGAGGCTTCAGAGTTGTGAACAGGTAATAGAATTGCAGCAACAAATAATAAAAAGAGGAATGAAATGGAAGGCAGCCACTGGAAAAGAGATCTATCCGTTATCCCGGCCTGAAGGGTAATAGGTAAACAAGGCGTTTGGGTACCGGCTGGCGCACAGCTCGCTGGCACAGGAATAATAAACAGCACAATTATAACTTCTGCACTCGGAGGGGAAAAAAATCAATAGTGTTAATTTAACTAGTTAGAGACTTACCATTAGTGATGCTGCAGGGGCAGCGGGACGGCCTGGCCGGGGCTGGCACCAGCAATGCCCCTGCCTGGCTGTGCCCCTGTGCCCACCCAGCACCCACCCAGCACCCATGGATGGGGCACGGGGGGCATTGGGTGTGCAGTGGGGCGCGAGGTGGGGACCCAAAGCCCTGCGCCGAGCTGTCAGCACGCCCCGCCGTCGCGGTGCTGGTTTATTAAGGGCTGAGAAGCGGCGAGGGGAAGGAGTGACAGATTTAAAATTAACTTGCCAAACTCCCCATCAATATTATGACAATTCCCCAGTTCGGTTCAGCGACCCGGCGTGCTGCCTGACAGCCTCAGCAGCGCTCGGCGCCACCGCTGGCTGCCTGCCTGCAGCGCTGGGGTGTGGGCACCCCTTAACCCCCTGGCACCCGGCTCAGCTCCCCCCCGAGAGCCTCGTGTCCCTTCCAGCTCGGGATGTTCAGGGCTAGGACACAGGTCCGTGCCTTCTCATCCCCAAAGCGGGGAAGCAGCAGCTCCAGGCAGGGCTCTGGGAGGCTACGAGGGCTGCTTGGCAGAGGGATGGAGCTGCAGGAGGGTGCTCAGCACGGCACAGCAGCCCTGCATCATCCAGAGCCATCCTCCCTGGCTATGGAGACGTGAAAACACTTGGAGCTCAGCTTTTTTTTTGTCTTGCACTGAGCACCAAGAAGCAACGGAGCACGGACACAAAGCCTCTCCCCACTCAGCCACCAGGCACACACCCTGCTCCTCCCTGCAGCCGTTTCAGCCACTTTTTTCCCCAGCACCCCAAAAATCCCTGGCTTCAGTGTATCCCTGCTTGGGGGGGGGGCTTGGGCTCCCCTGTTTTGCAGGGAGAGCTGGAGCGAGAGCCCCCAGGAGGGCTGCACTGCACAAGTCGTGTGGGCTCCGGCATCTCATGCGCCGTGCGGTAATAAGCTAGCGAGTAAAGCTGGCTCCACGGGTAGTAATTTGGGTTTCCTACATATTAACGGCGTAAAAGCAACAGGCTGAAACCGCCAACAGCACTTAAACAAAAAATCTCTATTCCCTCGTGGCAAAGAGACAGCACAAAACAGATAAGGAACTAACAAACAACCCATTTGGAAAATAATCCCCCGGTGATTTGGGCACCGTGGAGCCTGGGCTCTGCCCCACCGCGAGGCAGTGGGGGAAAACAGCTCTAATCTAGTCCTTAGCAAGCTGGATCCAGTGCTGAGCCTCCCGGCTAAACCCAGAGGTGTGACTGGAATAGATCAGCTCCGATCCCATTTAGTTATTAATATTTCAGGGAACTTTGCCAAATAGAAGAAAAAAAATGAAGAAAAAAAAAGAAAGAAAGAAAGAAAGAGGCACCCAGAAAAAGCAGGCAGCTCCGAATGAGCGTGGAGCTGAACAGGAGAGCTGCAGGGGAAGGAGCAAGGGGTGGTAATGGGGCACAGCTCCTGCTCCATCACCACACCAAAACATCATCGCACCAAAACATCACCCCCAACCTGAAATAAAGCCCCGAGCAGGGGAGGGAGGTGCTGGCGGTGACACCGCGACAGCAGCAGCGGTGTGGAGAGCTCCTCCACGAAGAAACCTTGACACTGGCTTCTCCAGCAGGTCGGGTGAGCAACGCTACCACCACAGGGCTAATTAACAGCTAACGAGCCACCTCAGCACCCAGAGAGCTGTAGGCAGAGCTGCCTGACACCAGCACAAAGGGACGGGGCAGGGACAGGCTGCGGGTCCCAGCACGGTGTCACGGCACGGGGTGTCGGTACGGGGCACGTCCAGCACACGCCAGCAGGGACAGACACATCTGAGCGGCTGCCCCGCTTCACAAACACCCAGCTGTCTCACCAAACACCCTGCCTGCTGTGTCTTGAAGGTGCCAACCCCATCCTTCAGAGCGAGCTGGGCAAAATAAAGCCACCGCTGCTCCACCAGCCCCGTCCCCGTGCCGCGGCCAGCAGGGGCCATCGGCACCGCAGGCTGCTGGGTGCCAAAGGGAGCACCCAGCCCCGATGGGATGGGAACAGTGCTGTAACTGCTAGGCGTTGCCCACGACAGCGTGTAAGAGACACCGCTGTTAGCAGCACAAAGGCTTCCTCCCAGCCCCATGCTGGCATGCCTGGCGGATGGCGAATATCCTATTTATTAAAGACACTGAAGATGCGGCAACATGGGAAGCAGACACCATTCAAGGGACTGTCACATCTGCATAGCTAAAGGATCCCAGTGGTTATAAATCCCTCTAAAATACTCAGCCCCTTGTTCTGATAGCAGGTTCTTGCTCCTACTTTGCAGAAACAGGCTTTTAATCCCTGGTATTAGGCAGCTTCCTGCTATGTTTCAAATGCACCAAATTAAGGGCTTCTCTAACAGCTGGTGTCTTAATGCTCAGAGAGGTTCTTGAATATCTATGAAAATCAGAGGCAAATTACATCTTTTAGTTAATAATTTCTTCTCCATTAACCTCCTTCTCTTCCCTTGTTAGCAGATGATGTAATGGTGCTCCTGCCGCCGAGCCCTCCGGCGCACGGGGCTGTGGGGGGGACGCAGGGAGCCCTCCTCGTCGCCACCCGGCACTGCTGGGTTCAGCCCCCTCCAGCCTGCTCTTTGGGGTCAATCTGCAGGGTGCTCGTGGTGCAGAGCTGTTTTCTCCTGCCCCCAGGTCTGGTAGGGCCTGCAGCAGCCCCCCAGCTGATGGCAGGCAATGAAAGCCCCGTTCGCCACGCTGAGGACCCGGCTCCCACCGCACGGCCCCTCGCTGGCAGAGCCCCCAGCACCATCGTGCTACACGGGGGGAGTGCAGGGAGCCCTCGGACCTGCTCAGCCTCCCAGCTGATGGAAAATGTCAGCTCCGCAGCCCTGGCTCCGCTCGGAAGGACCACAGATGCTTGCAGCATGGGAGGGAGAGAAGGCAGAGAGGAGCCTACTGGAAAAAATTGCCTTTGCATGCTGTCAATTCTCACTTCCAGCAAAGGCTGTGGATCTGTTGGCTCCGAGCACTCTGCTGGCTGCTGCTTTCTGCGTGCCTTTGTGCTGGTGGAGCCCGTAATTCATCTGCCATCCCCAGAGCAAAAGGACAGAGTTCAGCGCGAATTCATAGCTAGGAAGACTTTCACACTCTGCTGGGGAGGAAGAGCCCAGAAAAGGAGCATGGCCAGAGGTGATGGGCACCCGCAACGCAGCTAAAAGCACAGCAGTGAGCTCTCGGTGCCTGAAAAGGGAAAAAAAAAACCTCTGTGCATTGCAGGTGCTGTGCAAGGAAGAGTTGGGCCTGGGTGGGATATGGGGTAAGGGTCCTCGCTGGGGCCTCTCCTGGCACCCCTCAGCACAGGAGCTATGAAGTTCATAGGCCTGCTTTGGTTTGCACCCGAACAAAACGTGGCTGCATTCTGAAGAAAAATAGACAAATCAGCTAATTTTCCAGCCCTGCATTCAGTGATTAAGCAAGTTCTGCTCTGTGAGCACCGAGGGGCAAAGCTGTGGGCAGCTCAGAGCTGTTTCCCCCCCTCTTTGCTCTCCCGACGCACCCAGGACGCAGCCTGCGAGCGCCCCGCGCTGTGCTGCTGCCTGGGCTTGTGTCAGATGTACCTGCCTCACTCTGCTGGTGCCATTTCTTATTATCCACAGCCACGGCTTCTCCCGGTGCTATGACTCGGGCACGGAATACAATTTGCTCGCACAGGCTGAGAACATGCAAAGGGAAATGCTTTTCCATGCTACAGTTGAGCAAACGGCGGAGCTCATGGCAAGAGGGGGAGATGGAAGATAGCAGCGTTCGGGAAGAGACGGGACAACGAGGCAGGGAAAAGCCCATCAAGGACAATCAGACCTCGGCCAAGGAGACAGACAGCAACCCCACAGGAGAGCCCTGCACTGCTGCCTGCGGGAAGGATGAACGAGTGGGAAAACCCCAGGGGCTTGGTGTCCCCCTGCTCTCCTCCCCGTGTGTCTGGCAGGGAACGTGTCAGCGCTGCTGTCTCTGCACTTGGTCCCGTCAGCTTGGCCCCGTCTGCCCACCCCAATGTGCCCGAAACCAGGCGTGGAGCCGGGCCATACCTGAAGGTCATCTGGAACACCTGGCCCTGGTTGACGTGCTGGCTCCTGTTGTTGTAGCCGTGCAGCATCTCCCCAAAGAGCGTGTCGTTGAATTTGGCGTCCGACTTCAGGCACTTGGGGCCCTCGCAGATGTCGGACAGCATGAGGCATGACTTGCCGTCGGGGGCCAGCTTGTACTCCTCCACGCACCTGTGGGCACCAAGAGCCACGTCAGAGGGACCTTAAACTTAACCCTAACCCTAACCCTAACCTTAACCTTAACCCTAACCCTGTGGGACGAGCAGGGGGCAGGCGCTGAGCCCAGCCAGGGACACCATGGTGCTGCTTGGAGCTGTGCCCTGCAGGGGCGCAGGCTTTCCGAGGACACCAAAATCAGCCACCTCCAGCAGTCCTGTGCTGGGGAGAGCTGCAGCAGGCGAGTGCTGGGCTGGGCATTAATCCTGGCTACTCCTGGACAGCCAGAGCAGTGCTCCAGCCCCACAGACAGCCCTGGGAACCATTGACAGCCGCAGTGGCTTTCCCAGAAGCAGAAGGGCAACCCCGTAATGCCTGAGCCCTGTGCCTGGGAATCGCCCCCATGCCTCAGAGCAGAGCTGAGCCCACCACACATCATCTGCTCCATCCTTACAGGCAGCCCCAGCCCCCTGATGCTGCTGTGGTGCAGGCTCTGATGTTCCTCAGGCAAAGCGAAATCTGGAGCTGCTTCCCCGTTTCTGTCACATCAGTGCCCTCCTGCAAGGACGCAGCTCCAGCACGGCTGCTCCTTTGTTCCTCGGTCCTGCTTTCAAGCACTTTGTGGGCAAGGCAGACACTTATCTTCCACGTACAGCGAGGGAAACTGAGGCAGGCAGCAGGGATGTGATTCAGCTACAGACACCAAAGCGATCAGTGGCAGCGTCTGCGTGCGCTTGTGCTGCTCTCCTCCTTCTCCTCCCCTTCTTCTGCCTTTCCCTTGGCACTGCAGCTCCCAGGCAAGGAGGAACTTCCACGTCCCCTGCCTGCCCCTTCCCCTCTGCGTTGGCAGTGCTCTGATAACCTCCATCCCACAGCTGCCCGGGTTTGTGCCCCTCTCCCACTCCCCCACTGCATTTGTCCACCGCAAGTGGAACTCCCGCCTGGCTGCTGTGCTTCTGCCTGTCCCCGCCGTGCAGCTCTGCCTTGAGAAGGGATTATACAAAAAGTGAGGGAAAAACTCCCTGTCCTCGCAGTCAGACAGCTGAAATCCCAGCCCTGCTGCTGGTGCCTGGTGTGGGCTCAGATGGAGACCACACAATGTCCCCAGGCTTCCCGACCCTCTCCGCGGAGATTGCTGGGCCCGTATGGATTTCCAGCCCCCTCCCAGGCACGGTGGAGGCAGCGTGCTCTCGCTCGGTGACTCAGCCTCTCTGTGCTGCTAAACAATAATAGAGAGGAAGCAAAAATACAGGAGAAAAGAAAGCGAGCAGCTTTCTGACACGGGCAGCTCCTCCCTGGGGAGCGCTGCGGGAGGTCTGTGCAGCACCTGCAGTGCTGGGACTGGTGGGTGCCCCTCGGAGCTGCACACCCACCCGCTCCCCTCCGTGCTTCTGCACCACCTCAGGGGCAATTCCTCCTCGGAGGGGCTCCTGCTGCCCTCCTGCCCCCTAATCCTTGCCCCGAGGGGGGTTCCTGCGAAGTGCTGGCACCGTGCAGCATGAGGCTGGTGCAGGTGGTGGATGGCGGCTTCTGCAGCCAACAATCACCGCAGGGCACGCCGCAGCCGGGGAGATTTTCCTGAGAGCAAATGCTAAACCGTGTAGGATTATAGGATCCCGGCCAAAATCAGGGATGAAGCTCTATTTTAAGAGAGTCACAAGGGGTGGGGGGGGAAGTAGCTTTTCAAGAAAGCAAGTCCTCCACCTTCCCCCTCCAACACACCACGTACAATTTCGGGGTACATTGGTGGTGAGTCACAGAGCGAATGGTACCATCACGGGCCCAGTGGGGGAGACGAGGAGCGTGCATCTGCTCACCCAGCTTCTTGCACTCCTGTTTGCTTTTTTCTGTAGGCAAACCAAGTGGCTGCTGCAAGCCGGCTCCACGAAGAGCCTCTCTGCCGGGCACCCAGCTCGGCTGCGAGTGGGGACGGGAGGCACAGCAGGAGGGTTGGTGACGATGGGGAAGGGAACGGGGTTACTTAGCTGGGAAGGGGAGAAACGGGAGCGTGGCAGGGGACTCACCCGCAGAACATGAAGATGGTGCTGGACGAGGGGTCGTGGGGCAGAGGGAGGGTCTGCTGCAGGCAGAGCTGCTCGCAGCCGCCGTTGAAGCCGTCCGAGCAGTCGATGCCCTTGGAGTAGTCGTAGCAGCCGGTGCCGTCCTTCATGGGGCGGAGATCCTCGGGGCACTGCAACGGGAGGGCACACGGAGAGGTCACCCTGGGACCCCACGGGACCTGGGGCCACAGCTGGGTGGTTGCCCACTACCCACCCAAGGGCCAGAGGGGGCGAGGAGAGGGAAGAAGCACATCTGGAGAGGGATGGAGCCCCTGTGGCAGCAGAGCTACATGGTTGGACCTGCCCTTGTCTGGCTCAGGATGAAGCCTTGAGCCAGCCTGGGGTAAGCCTGGTGATCTGATCTGCAGCGTGCTGGAGAAACCCCCTGCATTCACTGTCTGCTCCTCTGGGACATCGAGGAGCCCTGTGCAACCCAAAAAAACACATCAATGCTTGGGAATGCCGGTGGCTGATACCCACCTGCCTGGGCATCATCTCCAAATTTACCTTGCTGCCTCCCTTGGGATAAGGCAGCTGTGGTGAGGACTGGGCCGTGGTGGGAGAAGGACTGGGGAGGCCAGGAGCACAGCCCGAGTACTTGGAACGTCTTCCCTAGAAGCGTGCTGATTCACAGAAGCAAGGATCTGCTCCTGGGTTTTAATTTTAGTTCCCCAGCTGGCTCTCCTTGTCCCAAAAGATAAAAGCCAGCAGGCAGCAAACGCCATCAATAAATTGTCGCCCAGATTAAAGCCCTCTTCTGTTCCCCTCCCGTTATTTATCCCTTTTCGCCAAACATGCGCGCGCACAAACAACAACAAAAAGGCCAGTCCTTGAAAAAATAAATAAATCTTGCTGAGGAACAGCTCGCAATTAAAAATGCATTATGGAATTTCTTGAAGATGAGTTAGACCGGAGCTTGTTCAGGTAGCGATGAAGGCAGGTTATAAATGGCCTCTGCCAAGCAGCAGAAAGGTTATAAAACCACTATACTTCGTGCTTAAAAAAGAAAATCAATTTTCCGTGCAAGCAGAACGCTGTACATAGTAATGAAAGTTCAGGAGCCCCCGGACCCTGCGTCTGCTGCCACAGGCAGGGTGCTGGCAGCAGACAGCTGCTGAGCCTGGCTCCTGGCTGCCGAGCAGCAAAATGCTCACAGGGGACACTGGAGAAGTGCCCGGGGAGGCCTGGCCCAGCCTGGAGAAGCTTCCCTCCACCTCTCAGCACACCTCATCCTTCCCTGATGTCCCACAGCCCTGAGACCTCAGCCCTGAGGCTCGCCAGGGCACCGGCAGCGTCCTCGCAGGCAGCGGTACGGTGGGAAGCAGGGGCGAGGGGACACGGCGAGGCTTTGTAGCCAGGGGATGTGGCAGTGAAGGGCCTGGCCCCACGGTGCTGCTGTCCCTGCGAGGCAGGAGGACAGGCCCCGAGAGGCAGCCCTGGAAGCAGCAGCACGGCCCCGGCACGGCACGGCAGGAGGCACGGGGGCAGGAAGCTGCCTGGCTGCGTAACCAGAATAAATATAAAGGGGGGGGGGCTTGGAACAAGCTGTGCTTTTCACTGCTGAGCTGCCTGGGAAACAGGACGGGGATAAGAGTGTTTGTGAATCCCTGTACCTCACGCTCATCTCCTGCAGCCTCCTCCCAGCCCGCGGGCCCCGTGGGACGCTAAGGGCTGCGCAGATGGGCAGAGACGCATCTCCCCGAGGACGTGTGGCTCTGCGGCCACATCTCTGCTCCCAGGGTTGGCATGTCCCAGCAGGGCTCTGCCCAAGTCCCTGCTGAACCTCCTGGGACACCCTGCAGGATGCTGGAGGGAGCTGACGGGAGTTGGAGTCAACAGGAGCTACGGGAGCACAGTCAGGGGACCAGCCGCAGCCCTTCTGCGCTCAGCATCTCCCCCGGGCTGCAGAGGATGATGATGGCTCCTTCCCCAGGATGGTGTCAGTGGGTCACCGAGGGCTCTCCCTGCTTTACACTGCTCTGCTGGAGGCGACCCCTCAGGATATCCCTCCCATTTGGTTTTTAATCACCAGGAAGCACGCTTCATTTCTGTTTGTAATCATGCATCCTAATACGCATTAATTATGGCATGCAAATAGCTCAGCACGAAGCGTGCAAAGGAAAAGCACCTCCGCATCCAGCCCTGTTCTGGCCCTCCAGCCAGCTGCTGGGCTGCAGCACGGAGCTCCCCAGCTTTGGGGAGAAGATGACAAGGACAGCGAGCAAAACAAATGGGCAAAAGGCAGGGGAGGCAAGAGGCAGCCCCGGGGGCTTCAGGTTTTGGGCTGTGCTTCCCCTGCAGGATCGGTGGTGCCAGCAGATAGCAGGGGTGCACAAGTGGACGGAGAGATGAGTTGGCACGGTAAAACCTCACTGCAGGTTTCCGTGTCGGAGCAGAGGATTTGCAATGTGGATGTCCCACGGAAAGGTCAGGGCAGAGGGAAAGGCAAATCCCATTTGGGTGCCCCTATGTTCTTGCCCACGGGCCGAGAGTCAGGAATTACCCAGAAAAAAACTGAGAATGGAAAAAAAAGCAACTTCCCCAGCACAGCTGTAGGGTTGCACTGGGCTCCCGGGTGGACTCAGAAAACCAGCACTCGCTCTGTGTTTTCTGGGCTTCGGTACAGGACCATATCTGTTATTGCTGACATTGATTTGTCTGGCTTGGGCAGCAGAGAACCAATAATTACTGAGAGCTTTAATCAATCCCACATCAATTCAGCTGCAGTTCAATTTGTGATCCGCCTTGGCAGTGACACAGGATGGGGGGCTGCGTCTGAAAATGATTAGAAAATCAATGAGTTCCTCAGCCAATAACTCTGTCTGGGCAATGGTGGGTGACACGTCCCGCCTCGCTCTGTCGGGGAAGCTGGCACGAGGTGGCCCCGGCACCCGCACCGAAACAGGAGCTGTCCTTTTCCTCAAGAGAGCAGAGGGATCCCACCACCATCGGCTGCTGCTCCAAGGATTTCTGTGTTGGGTCGGCAGGGCTCGTGGTGCTGGCACCAAGACACCCAGCCCGTCCTTCACTGCGGGATCAGACCAGCAAGGGGATGAACCTCACAGCCGGGGAAGTGGGTCTGGTGCTTGAGAGATGTGGAGAGCAAAGAGGAGGTGGGGAGAGAGCCCAGCTCACCACTGCCATGGAAAGCCACGGAGAAGATGTCACCATCCCAATCTAATTCTGCTGTCCTGCAGAACCACTCGGACCACACAGCAATGGTTTAGGTTGGGAAAGACCTTCAAGCCCATCAAGTCCAACCACAAGGACGAAGTGGTTTCTCTGTGGTGATGGCTCACCCTGAAAACTGCTCCTGGGATTGGAAAGAAAACCGAGCTTCTTGTCTTCCCGTGCGTTATCATTGATAACACAGATTGTGCAGACCCGCAGCCACAAAGCCGCAGCCCTGCTGCTCTCAAAAGGTTTGTGAAGGCAGAGCCCAAGGCAGCTGGGCGCACATTTTGCTGTGCACGGGTCAACTTCAGCTCTTCCTCCTTGTCCGTGCTGGGCAGAGCCCCGAGGTCCTGATTATTGTCACTGCAGTCAGCCAGACAGACTCTGAGAGCACCCAGGGAGCAGAGATGCAGAATAAGAAGTGCTATTTTTACCTGGTTTTCGGAGCAGTGTGCTTTTTACCCTTTTAAATGAAGTCACCGAGGTGACATGGAGATGCAGAGGGTGCAGGAGCCCTGCCTGCATGTGCTCGGGTGTCCTCAGGCCGTGTAAAACCAAACGGGATCCCCATGCCCCACGCCATCACCCCAATGGGACATCACCGCGTGGCCACCTCCTGCCAGGACCCTGCACCAAGCCCCTGCCCACTGCCACCATTCCCAGCCAAGCCAGGGCAGGCACAGCGGGAGGAAGCCCCACTCCGAGGGGCAGAAAGCAAGGACCCACCACAACCCGAACGAGATTGTTTCTTTGGAAAACATCTGCCTGCACTGTTTGTGTTAGCGAGCAAAGGCCCTTCCTTTTCTCTCTTGTTCGCAAAGCTCATTAGCAGCAAGACGGGCGGCGGGGTCACTGCAAACAAAACGGGAGCCTCATTACCGGCACCGAGCCCCTTGCCGACAGGAGCCGGCGCTGCCCCAGCACTGCCTGGCAGCTCTCACAGCCCCGCTCCTCTTCTCTGTTGTTAAAAAAAATAAATAAAAATATTTAATAAAGTGTTCCAGTAGAGAGCTAACTGCCCTTTTTGTTATTCCGCTCTGTTTTCTCAACTTCAGCAGACTTTTTGTCGGAGACAGCAGCCGGGACTTCTCCCACACAGGCTCCTGGTCCTCGACACGAGCTGGGGACCCCATGGGGGACCCCATAGTTGTGGCCAGAGGCAAGGACCTGGCCCCACAATGACATCCTGGTGCCTGCAGCCACCAGGAATGTGATTTACAGCCCCCAGTCCCTCTGTGACGTGCTCGGGCAGTCAGAGCACAACTGGACCAACTCCTCCTTGGCCAGACAGACAGACAGACAGAGGAAGAGAGCTGCTCCAGTATCTGCTGCGTGTAAAAGGGCCCTAACGAACCCACCTTCGTTAGAGACATCCTTGCTCAGCACTGAGGAGCCTCTCCAGTGTGAAACAAAACCATTTTTTCAAGGCACCGCCGAGATACCAGCAAGTGCCAGCATTTTAACGAGCCCCACACTACGCGCTGGCGTGTGTTTTATTTGCTTGTTGGAGCTCAGAAATCATACAAATGCCTCACACTCCTTTGTGCCCCTCCACGGATATCTAGACAGCTTTGGCTCGTTCTGCCTCCGCTCCCTTGGCACCCGAAGCCCCTTGGGGCTCTGCCTGCCCCTCTCCTCTCCCTTCCTCGCCTCCCCGGGCAGCGATGTCCTCGCTGTGCCCGAGCCCCACCGCAGGGAGCATCCTTCCCGGAGGGCACCGTTCCAGCTGTTTGCTGCAATCACAGGCATTATCTTCCTGCTCTTTTCTCCCTGTTTCCTTTTCCATCCCAAGGCCATCAATCATTACTGTAGCCACAGAAAAGCAAACCCATCTGTCCTGCAGCTCCCACAGCACAGGCTGCAGCAGCTCGGGCTCCTTGGTGTGTCCCCAGAGCACCCTGCCAGCCCAATTCGGGGCACGCTGCCGGCTCCTGCCCGTCGGGGTGCTTCCCTTCCTGTATGCATGGGAGAGCCTGGCACCTACAAAACTCTTTTGGGAGACCAGAAATTCAACCACAGCCTCACCTGGCCCCAGGGCACAAAGCTACGTGCCAAAATCAGTGACCCCAACCAAAGCCAAGGACCCAAGGCGGGTGTGATGTGCCCAGGACACACGAAGCATCCCAGCCTGCCGGGCAGCAGAGGGCTGCTGCTAGCTGGTGACCTCTGAAGAATGTCACAGCAAGAGAAGAAGGAGAAGAAGGGGTTTTATCTCCTAAATTTCCTCTTTCCAGCACGGGCAGAGAGCGCCAGCTCACCTCAGTGCCTCCATCTCAGCGCCGAGGGCTTCTGCTTCCAACCACAATATGCATAAGTAGCAATCTTCTGCTTCAAGGAGCCAGCTAAACTTTAAAGGGATTAGAACAGAGTCGTCCCCTCCCCACTTCCCTCCCCTGCGTGTTGTGCATCTCTGCATAATTAGCTAGGTGCCTCTTAAGGCAGGGACGGATGAGTTTTTATTTTCCAACGAACAATTGTCTGTCGGAAAATGCAGATTTGATGAAGCTTAAGTGCTTTATGGGATTTCATCAATTACAACTCAAAATTCATTGGGAAATTAGGAAAGCATTTAATTTTGACAAGGGTGAAATGTTTTAGTTTCCACTGCTTAATTTTGTTTTTATTTCAGGCTGTACACCGGGATAATGTCATATATAACATAAAGCTCCAGATGATAATGGTGGAACGAAACATTTCCCCCTCCTTTGTAGGAAGGAGATGTTTTGAACCAATATACTCTGGAATTTGTGCATGGGGGGGGGGGTTCTGCACTGGTTTTTGGTTTGGGCTGAAGCTCCCAAACACCCAGCGTCCCCAAAGAACACCAGTGCTCGGTTTCACCTGCTTCATTTTGCAGAAGCTCCCCGCTCCCCTTGGTCCCCAGGAAGCCCCTGGATGGCTCGTGCTGGAAGGAGAGGCCCTGGCCCGCTCCCTCCTTCCTAATCCCATTTCTCTGTGGAATGGTTACACTCCTAAATTAAGCCATTTCTCTGCACTGCTTTGCAGCAGCCGGGGAGCAGCCCATCATTTTGATGCGGAAGAGAGCAAAAGAGAAGGATTAGCTCCAGACAGGCTGAGCTAAGGCTTATGCGTCCGTGTGGACCATGCCAAATTCTCTTCCTTCCATGTCTAAGAAGGCCAGGAGTGACACAGCACAGGTGTCACGGCACAGGCCATGAGGTAATTAAGAGCCCGTCTCCCTTCTGCGTGCCGTGGAGACAAACCCTCTCCTACCTGATGGGTTGACCCCATGATCATGAAGAAGAGCAGATTACATTGTGCTTGTGGCCTTTTTTTTTTCTTTCTCTTAAATTAGGAAAAAAAAATCTGCTATCAGGAGCTCAGTCTGAGAGTAGTAAGATGGTGCTGATCTGCTGGATTTAATGTGCAGAACAGCAGTGCTTGGTCCCTTCCTTCTTGCTGGCACCTCTCAGGGGGTGCTCTGGGGCTGACCGAGCCCTGCTCCATGGACAGAAACCATCAGATCCCCCCCCTGCTGCTGCAAAGTTGCTTGCAGAGCAGGGAAACAAGGAGCTTAACTGTGCTGCTGCCCTGATGTGAGACCCCGAGCTGCCCTCCCCACCGCTGCCTGGCCAACACGTGTCCTCGTGCTTCTCCTGGAGGTCCTGGTGGTGGTGAGACCCATCCCAAGGGGCACGGCTGGGCTGAGACACACGGACTTGGTCACCAGCTGGGGCTGCAAACCCAAGGCAAGTGACAGGTGGGGAAACCTGAGTTGTAGCCACGTTGCAGGTGTTTCCTTCATTCCCTCAGGTCCAATAAATGACCTCCATGGGTGGTCAAGCCCTCTCCTTCTTCCAGCACCTCTTCCCTCCTGGCTGAGCGGTTACCGATGTGCCAGCAAAAGTGGTCAGCACTATATATTCCTCCAGGGATTATAACCCGACTTGCTCCTCCTGTACAGCTCCTCCTGGCTTGTTGGGATCCCTGGACGATGGCACAACCCTCACACTGCGCTCAAGGGGCAGAGCAGAGCCACTGGATTTAGGGATGCTCTCTGGGATTTTGTTTTCCTGGGAAATGCCCGTGGCTTCCTCTGACCCGTCAACAATATGGAAGCAGAGGCGTTTCCTAGAGCCTGGGGGCTATTTTGTTGTGTTGCAAAGTCGGGCTCCGAGGCAAGGCTCCGGTTAGCAATCCCAACCACAGGTACAGCAAGGAGGCAACTCGCAGTGCCGAAAATGAAGCAAGGAATAAAAATCCTCCGATAAGTAAAGAAGCGCAGAAAACCATTAAGTACTAATGCCATCTACTGGGTATGAGGAAAAATAACAGAAAAAAAAAAAAAAAAAAAAAAAAAAAAACACGAGAAAAGGGAAAAAAAAGACCCCGGTGGGAATCCAGCAGCCATGGCCCTGAGAATCACCATTCCCATATAGAGCCCAGTGCTGAGACTGCAGGTCTGAGCCCCGGGTCTCCCAGGTGCCTTACCAGGGCGACGTGCTCATGTCCCCTCCAGGAGCCCAAGGAGACCGACCTGGGAGAGCCCCCAGCCAACATCTGCAAGCATTTGCCCCCCAGTGTCTTAAACACGTCCCTTGAAGACCAAACAATTAGGTAATGGCAGGGACTGCGCTGCTAAAAGCCCTAAGATAAATGCATCCTCACTCCCCAGAATTACTGGAAGCTGTGTTCAGGGCATGAAGGAGCTGGTAACAGATGATGATTATAAATAAAAGGAAGAAGAAATCTTTGAGATTTGCGCTGTTCCCTGGTTGAGCTGCAAGGCTCCGGCTCTGGTGGGTATTAATTGCTTACAAGCCCACATGTATATTTTATGCTCAGTACCTGCCTGGAACATTTGTTGGATTTAGCCTTGATTGATGAACCACTGATTATATACTTCTGTGGTCCTCGGCAAATTAATAAACTGTTGACTGGTAAAGATTAACAACATGTCATGATTCGAGAAACAGTGTCCAGAGTGAAGCTGAAGCAAACCTAGTGCTAAAATTAGTATGCGAGTGCTCCCTGAACTCTATAAAAAGGGGATAGTTTAATTAAATTACATCCCGATATTGCCCATAGCACTTACCAAATTGGCAAATTGAGTTCACAGCAGTTCAGCTTTAAAACTAACTGACATCCCTGCAAATGTGCAGCAAATGACCCCATCCCTGCTGGCACTGGAGAGCCAGCTCACGCCCGCAGCCTGGGGAGGCAGCTGGGGAGGAGACACTGGCACCGAGACTGGGGCCGGGGGGGATTCAAGGTCACGGCCAAAGGTTGTGGCTGGGTCAGAAACTCGGCTCCCACCACCTGCAGTCCCACCCTGCGCCACAAACACAGCCCGTGGGGAGCCCAGATTGGGGAATCGCTGGGTTTGGCTTTTTTTTTTTTTTTTTTTTTCCCCCCAGGAAACAGCCACGTTTGCTTGCAGTGCTGCAGTTCCTGGGCACCTGCAGGGCACCGATGGGTGTAAAATCCTGCAGGGGGGGAAACAGCAGCGGGGGGCAGGGCAGGGGCGAGGTGGCTGCACCCCAGCACCGCTGCATCCCCAAACTCCCTGCCCAGCTCCTGCCAAAGCTTCACGCCAGCAGGTGGGATGGAAGGGAAAAAGGCAATTTCCCGAGCAACAGAGTGTGAGGCCGTTTGCAAAGCAGCTCCGGCATGTTTCCACGGGGAGGGCTGTGTTAAATCCCCCAGCATCACGTCGGGGATGAAAGCAGCCCTCCGTTATGGGGCTCAGCACTGCTGTCCCCAGGCTTTGGGGAAAAAGGAGCCACGAGGAGGGACGGGCATCGCTGAGACCGTCTGGTGTGATGGGGGGCACAGGGTCCCTGGCACCCCCAGGGCTCCAGGCAGCACCTCTAGCCCACAGCCCTCGGGGAGCAGCAGGAGGTGACTCCCCGCTCCTTCCTCCCGGCCTTCCTGCCGGAGGTGTTTTGTTCTCCTTAAATACAGCCTCGTTTAGCCATTACAAAAGCAGGGGGGGTTATTTTCCCTGAGTGACACAGTTTTCAATTTCTGCCGCTCTGTGTGCCGGCACGGTGAATGCTAGGCCTGTAATTTATTGACAATTTCTATCTTAATATATCTTGACTTTTAAAAAGAGGCATCTCTTCCCAGCGGCACAGGGCAATCAGAGCCCCGATTGTTTCTGACAGTGTCTGGAAGGCACATTAGTTTCCAGAGCAAAATGACACCCAAAAAAAAGGAGAAAAAGGAAAAAAAAAAAAAAAAAGCCTGAAAGTGAGCCCCTCCCTGGAAAGGGCCAGAACAAAAGAAAACAACAATGGCAAAAGAAAGCACGAAAGGGGGAGGAATAGGAAGGAGGAGACGCGGGCGCTGCAGGGCCGAGCGCTGCTGTGACACATCAGGCTGCTGTGCTAAATGGCCTTAACAAGCAATCGGAGAAGGGGATAATGAAAACGCCACCCCGGAGACGGCACCACTCCAGCCTGACCTTTCCAGGCTGCTGCCGTGTATAAACATCTTCAATAAATAAAGAGACACTTAACTCCTGCCTCGGTGGCGGGCAGGGGTGACGGGCGCAGCCTGCGGGAGCTGGGGGCTGTGGAGCAGGGGCTGGGGGCAGCTGGTGCCGTGCTGTGATCCCCTGCGATCCCCTCTGATGGCACTTCCCCTCTGGGCAGGTGTACAAGCATTCCCGTGCTAATCGTTGTCTTGTTCTGGGCAGATGGAGCCGTGATGCTCCAGCTTCCCCTGGCAGTTTCCCGAGGCTCTGCCCCCTGCCCCGTGGTTCAGGCTCACTCCTCGCCCCAACCAGCGGTGCCGTTGCCATCAGGAGAGGGGGCAGAGCCGGCTGGTGTGCTGAGCCCCGAGCCAGCCTGCTCAGAAGCACGGCAAAACCCCTCTGCGCATCGATAGCTGGGAACAGCTCAGAGCATCTGCCCCAAATCTGGGGTCTGAGAGGGCTCTGGGCGCAGCCGGCTGTGTGGTCAGCCGTGAGCGTGTTCAGAAACAGATCAAAATATCTGCTGTACTCAGCGTGCAGCCCAGAGCAAGCAGCAGCATCCCCTCGGTCCCATCCCCGGTACGTACCACGCAGCCCGTCGAGTCCACCTTGCGGTCCGACACGCACTTGAAGTTGCGGGTGCAGCCGCCGTTGTTGCGGGAGCAGTCCCGGACCGGCCCGAAGGAGGAGAGCAAGTCATTGATGGTTTCGAAGTAGGTGGACAGCATCGCTTCTTCCCTTGGAGAGAAAAGGCACCGTTAGAGAGGGCGGGGAGGGACAGGGAGGCGGCGGCAGGGGCAGCGCCACACCTCATCCCCGAGGAGGGCTGCTCTGGCAAAACCACGGCGTGAGAGGAACAAAACTCGGTCGGGGGAAGTGTGCCAAGAGTATGAAGGCTTGATGACCTTGCTGCATAATTCATTCGCTGCACAGCTTTGACATCCTTGAGAAAAATCAGCCAGCTCTGAGGTTGCCAGGTCTACCTGCCTGCCATTCCCATGCGAACTGCCCGCTACAAGAGGCCTGGTTGGTATTGCTAGTGGGGAACCAGCCCCATACGAGCCAACAGGGAATCCACAACAGTGAAACTCCTCGTGGAGGTTTTACACCTGAGCCAAGCCTCCCTGAGCACCCGCACCCCATCCATCACGTGGGGATGTCCCTTAGGATTTAAAGCCACACAAAACGTAGCTTTGCTTTCTTGCTGGGATGTGGCCGGGGGATGCTCGTGCCTGCGGGGCTGGGGACCCCAGCGGGGTTTGGGGGTGTCTGGGCACAGCTTCTCCACCACGTCCCTGCACACCCCGGGCACAGCTGTGCTCTGAAATGCCTTTCTTAAACATGCAAGAAGTGCTAACGTTGATGAATTCAGTGGCCATATAAAGACTTGAGAAGCTCCCAGCCCTGCCTCTCCGAGCTGCGCACACAGCAGATTTTGTCTGTGACAAAGTACTCGGCACTTTGTGCTGGGTTCTTGCTAAGGGAACGCAGATGCTTGTTGAGAGCTCTGAGCATCTCTGAGGTATTTGTCATCTGCAGAGCATGTTCTGTGCATTAACAGATTGCCGCAACCCATCTTGGGCACCGGATCCGGACACCGACAGCAGCGACGCGTGGGAGACGAAGCGCTTCACCCAAGGTCAGGGAACAAGTCGGTGATGGAGATGGACCTGCCCTCCGCAGGCTATTTATTAGATCTTTATCCAGAGGAGGCTGCAAATAAGCACTGACCTTCCAGCCTTAAACCACCCGCGAGGCAGTGCCGGCAGCCACGTGGCGCTGCCACCGCCCTGCGGCACCTCCCCTGCTCTCCCAGCGGCACCAAACAGCCCGCACGGCCACTCGATGCCTGCTGCTACGCTCTGGTTTTGGAGTTTTTTTAACTCAAAAACCTCACGCTTGGCAACAGAACGGCAGAGGAGGAATATTCAGCAGTCCCCGAGGACGGCGGCGGAGCAGCGCTGCACCAGCCGTCAGAGGAGGGCCCCTGCGCACACAGTCGCCGTCACGCTCACGCACGCAGCCCTGCCAACACCCAGCGCTGGAAAAAGCATGAGTCAGGCCTTAAAAAAAATGGTAATGAGATTGGCATAAAAACGATGAGATTTTAAAAATAAATCAATCATTAGGAGGGTTTTTTCCTTAATTTGCCTTCTGCTTTCTGAGCCTTTAGGGCGTAATTGAGTTTTTTTTCCCTGCAAACGTGCAGGCCAGAAATCATCCGAAGACCAAACCCAACAAAAAGCAGCAGCTTTCAAGTCGAGTTCTAACAGATTTAGGATTTTCAGGCAATTCTTGGATTCCAGAAGCTGGGACTCACTGTCTGCACTGCCCGCTTTCACCCCAATTAATGCTTCCCAATTAACTTTTCCCTTTTGCTTATCTCGTTTCCCATATTCCCCCTCTCTTGGCCCATCTCCTAGATTTTCCAGTATATTTGGAGCTGAATCTCCCTCTGTCCTTTCTTGGTCATGTTTCAAATATCTTTAGAGGCCCTTTTCTATTAGCACTCTGTTCCCACCAGAATTTGCAGCTCCTCCGAAGTGAGGGAGTGCGAAAGGCAGAATATATTAGATCAAGGCGCATATTTCTGCGGGAGGGAAGTGGGGAGAGAAAGGGCATATTATTCACTAACCAAAAAAAAAAAAAAATCAACCAAAAAATCCACAAAAAATCTTGATGACTCCCCCACCAGCCACACGGAAAGCTCAGCCCCACCTGGGTCGGATGCTGAGCACCTCGGGACCGCACTGGGCTTTAATTCCAGCCTGGAGGCACAAACGCGGGGAGGCTCACGCACCTGCTGCAATCAGAGGGGGGAGCAGGAATCTCACTCTCCAAAACGGTGCCTGGCATCACGGATCACCGCAGAGGAGCCTGAATGAGCCATTAAGAGCATTAAAATATTAACGTCTCTGGGAGGTGGGGAAGCACAGCTGGAGGCATGCGTTGAAATGTCACCAGCCCCAGCCGGGCAGCCCCAGCCCCTCTGCCTCCTCCCCTCCAGCTCCTGCCCTTGATGCTGCCCAGGCCCCCACTTGGGTGCCTGGGCACTCCTCCAGCTACCCAGATGTGTTAGGGGAAAATGGATGGTATTTTACCAGTATTTTATGCCTGTCCTGAGCGTAGCCAGAGCACCAGAGCCTTGCTGTGCCTGTCAGGCTGAGCTTGCCATGTGTGGGCAACTGGAAAGCTGTCCAAAGGCAGGGGATCCTGGAATGGAGAGGATGGGGAGCTCTATGCTCCACACAAGTTGTATGTACCGTGTCACACACTTGGAGGCAGGGGGAGATCTGAAAGGCGTGTATCCTCATCCAAAAAGTAACAGAAAGGTGGAGCAGGGCAGCGGAGCAAAATTTCCCTGCATGCCCGAGCTCCTTAGTGCTGTACCACAGCCAGGTGGAGAAAATGGGAGACCCCCAGGGGATCCCCGACCCTGGCACACCGGGGGGATGGGGCAGCTCCCCAGCAGCCCCAAGAAGGCATGAAGGACTGTCGAAAGGGCATTTAGGTGCGAGTGACCTCGTTTCTCACACCGTATTCCCCACAAGCACACGCACACCCGTGAACACACGCACACTCGTGCTTCACTCCCCAGCCCTCCAGGCACCCCCAGACACCCAGGTGATATTTTTCAATGAAATGCACTCTGCTCCCTGCCAGAGCCCGCCGATCACAGAGCACACCTTGGTAAAACCTACCCTCCTGACAAGTTATAACGCCACAAGGGGTCTGTGCAGCATGGCACAGCAGCCCTGCTCTCCGCCACACCTTGCACAGCTCCCGCACAGGCCCATGGTGCCCACCCCGTGCCACCTCCTGTCACCTGTGTGTGTGTCACTTCACTCCAAAATGCTTTCCTCTTCAACCTCATCACGGCTCCGCATCCTCCCCCTTTGTTCCAGGCCCTCATTAATGAAGCAGATTCAGTGACAAATATTGCTGGGGGTTATTTATTCATGAAATATCAACACCGTGCAATTCTCAAAGCCTCCAAAGTGCTCATCTCAGAATAAGCTCCTGAGCATCACAGTGGCTCTGCTCTCCAGCTCATCTTGGAAGGGGATTAGTGGGTGTTATTCAACTCAGCTGCCCCTTTTTATTGCCTACTAATGGTTAAAGACTTCAGCATCTTACAAGGTTAACCATCACTGAGAAAAACAAGGAAGAAAAGGAGGCAAGCTGGGACTTAGCTAGCGCTGCTCCACCATCTGCTCCCTGAGCTGTGTTTGGAGAGGGATCAGGCTGGAGGTTTGGGGCCCATGCCTCTCTGCATGCTGCAGTGCCAAGGCAGCGTCACCCCAAGGGGACAACGCGGTGCCCCACGTGGAGCATCCCACTGCTCTCCTGCACCTTGTCCTCCCCCAGCAGCAGGGCCACACACAGGGGGTGTCACTGTCACCCCCGTCCCACACCCGGACAGGCCCTGGCTGCCTTCAGCTGCAGGGAGCAGCACACAGGGGACATGCCTGGCCCAGGGCAAGGGCAGCACCAGTCCCCCAGGGACCCTCATTCCCTGCTTCCATCAAGACCCCACTTGGGGACCTTACCAGCACTTGCAAAAGAGCACTTAGCAATGCACACCCAGATTCTCCATTTTTCAGCCCAACAGATGCTTCCCTGAGCAACTTTGACTGGTTCCTGGCCATGAAGCTTCTGTGCTGCAGGTGTGGGGAAAGGGCTGCCCTCCTTGCTGCTGTGGGGTGTCTCCCTGTGCAGCCAGACATTATATCCAGATCCCCCCTGGATCCTTCCTTCTTGGCATCTCACCCGGGGATAGATTTACCCTGAGCAATGCCTGAGGTCCCCAGCTATGCCACGAGCACTTATTTCTCCCCATGCATAATGCTTTCAGAGGACCACCTGTGCTCTCACCTGCTCCCATCTTTCTCTCTCCTCTTCCTTTTCCCCTCACGTCTCTTTTTCCTCTGCTAAAACAGCCAGCACTGAAATCATTACTGAGGGTGCTGAACTCTGCATCGAGCTGCAGAGCAAACCGCTCGGAGGAACCACTGGGACCAGGGATGCCAGAGCTGGGGGAGCCCCTGGGTGCCTGGCTCGGCGCTCGTGGAAGCTGGGGAGCTGGGGAGGGCGAATGCTCTCGGCTGCGAGTTTGAAAGATCAGCCCTGAGAGGGAATTGCAGCCTGTAGAGGAAGCCGAGCTCACTTAGTCCTTTGTCCCTGGCTTGCGTCAAACCCCGGCGATGCAGAGCTCCGGGAGGCTGAACAACGCCGAGCACAGCTCGTTACAGAAACGATGCGCTTCCCAAAGCCGAGAGTGTGCTGCAAAACCAATAATCACATTTTGTAAAACACAACTTACATACATATGGAGAAGCATTACCTCTGCAAAGCCGAGCGTGCAGACACGAGATGTCAGGAGCTGACCGGCCCAGCTGCATGCAGGCAGGACACGAGGCGTCCACGCTCATCTGCACAGCAGGGCCATGCTGCTCCCCGGGGATTTCCCTTCCCTGGGGTCACCCAAAGACCCCAAAGCCCCCTCTACATTACTTCATTTTCACACCTCTGTCCACGGTCCTGGTATTACTTCATTCACGATCACGTTGGGGAATGAAGGCAATGAGAGAGAGGGATTAAAGGTGCTCGCCACTGTTGGGTCTCCAGCTGGAGATGCTGTCAAAGTTATTTACAGTACTCCTAGCACTTCAGGTGCTCGTGGCACCATTCCAGCTGGTTTCATCATGACACAGGCTCAGCAGTTTTGTATACAGAGCTGTGCAGTTAAACATCCAAACTATGACAAATGTGCAATAAATGGTCACCTGAAAAAAAGTGGTCTCTGATTAAAAAGCCACAGAGCATGATTCTCCCAAGAATTCAGGATTATTTTTTTAAAAAATTCTGCCTGCAAGAAGAGACCAGCATCTCTACAACCCTCTCCTCCACCCACTGCACTGTTAACAGCATCTGCAGTGAATGAAGTGACCGCTTCCTGCAGCACCAAGCCACGAGCAAGCATTTCCACACACTGAGAGAGCAAAGATGCTCCGGGAAGCCGGTCTGCAGGCACGGCATCAAAGGGGCCACTAAGCACAGATGTGGTTCATGGGGCTGCCTTAAAGGGGATGGCAGCTTCTGCCTTACAAACTGCACGGTTTCAATCTTTAAGCTCACCTCCCCAGCCAGGTTTCTTAACATGGTACAAGGAGATGTGTGGGCACGGAGCGGATTGCTTATTTTATGTGGAGTTTCTCAAGTCTGCCCAGTGTACCCACAGACGTTTTTCAGTCATTCTGACAGGGGTGGGAGATTTGAAGAAAAACTGTCATCCATGTCAGGTCCTAAACTGTGCTAAATCAGCCTGATTTGGGTGGCATCAGAGAAGGCATTTCCGTGGAGCTACCTGTCACACCACTGCCGATGAGCTGCTTACTATCAATTTTCCTGATAGTTCCACTTCTTTTGGTAATGCTATAATAAATGCTTGCAAGAAAGCAAAAACAAAAACAAACAAACAACAAAAAGCTCTCCCAAGAACCTTGAGGTTGAAAGTGTCAAGAATTTCCTACCACGCTTCAATAATTTGCTAGAGAGTCAATAAAACCATCGCTCCGCCGGAGCGTTTCAAAGCCTGCCTTGGCAACCAGAAGGACCAGAAATTTAATTAAAGCAAAGCAAAACAAACACTACACAATAAAAGCAGCCTGACAAAACCCACCCCATACAGCAAATGTCCCAGTGGGCACAGGGCAGCCAGGGAAAGGTCCCCCTAGTCCCACTTGATGTCCCCTCAAGCTCTGCAGTGCAGCTCTGCCCCGTGAAGGGTTGGGATGCCACACATGAAGTGACCAAGACTTTCCCCATTCTTAACATTTTTCCCATCTCAGGAAAGCCTCAGCAGTGCTGCTTTGACCCTGCAGGAGCCAAAAGCTAACCAAGTGCCCTCTGTGCACAGTGGCACTGGCTCACTCTCCCAAGCAACCACAGCACGGGCAGGTTTAAGAAAAGGCACGAGAACCATGATGAAGTTGATGAACCACATTAGTTAAGTGCCCTGGAGATATGTGCATCAGCAGCCAGTTCACAGCAGCTCATAATGACCCCCAAATTCACCAGGTTGCATGTCCCATGCAGTGGTGGCACCATCCAGATGCTCCCGCGCTGCAGGCCCCGTAACAGCAAAATGCAGGATGGGGTGGGATGGGACAGGGTGGGACAGGGTGGGACGGATGGGTCACGATGGGATGGGTTTGTCCCTCAGGGGGACAGAAATCTCCCCAAAAGCACAGGTCTCAGCCTTGCCGTGCCACGCTGGGCAGACATCGCCACTCGCTGCACGCCTTCCACACACTCCTCATTAGTCTCATCAGGCGCTAATTATTCAAGGCAGGATGTGACTTTCCCTGTTTTGAAGGTGTCTGGCACTGATGGAGCCATTTTTCCCCCTTTCACACAAAGGTGGATCCCTGGTGGTACTGTCACAGCTGCTCCTAAAACCTCAGCTAACTGCCCCGAAAGGACTTCCCAGCAATCTGCTTCCCTCTGTACTGGCAGCCAGAGACAGACACACCAATTCAAGCTTTTGTTATGAAGTTCTTTAAGTAACTACAAAAGCCTCAAAATTATCTGAAATGAGCCTGACCCATTTCTTTCCCTTCCCTTCTTGCACACAGCTACTCCAAACTTCACTTGCAAAGAAAAAACTCTTTGCGACCTGATTTGTGAACGTTCAGAAAGCTGCAGCATGCCAGGAGCATGTGGAAAGCACAGCTTCAACTCCTTAAGAGATGGAATAATACAAAATTGTCACACTTGGAGCACCAGGAAAAGAAACCTGGAGGCTCAGGGAGGAGCCGTGGCAGCCCCGGGTGCAGCCAGGGTCACCCAAGCACTGCGAACACCGACCTGCACCTTGTGGCCAGGGGCTCCAGGCAGCTCCAACCCTTAATAATTTAAACAATTAACAGCGGTGGAATCTGCTTGCTTAACATGGAATCGGTGGTAGTAATACGTCCTAATTGATAGTAATTGAACACTAATTAACTTACAAAGTAATATGTTTATCTAGCTAAATGGATCACGCTAATGGTGCGGGGTTATCAGTCGGGGAAGCAATGCATAATTAAAAAAATACATAAATGGAAATTATCAAATGATTTCTCTATGCTAATTAATATTTTTATTAGCTCAGTTTGCCCAGCAATTCCTTCCATCCCATCTTCCCAATGTATTAATTTCAAAGTTGTGGCTGTGTAAATACATTTCTGCCTTACGTTTAGGAACACAAGCGGAGGGACCCTTCCCTGCTCAGAGGCGAGGCGGCGTCAGGCAGGAAGGCGAAAATCTGGGCAGGAGAGGGACCGGAGGCAGCAGCGAGTGCTGCTGGGCACACCTCACTGATGCTGCAGCGAGATGAGGCATCTGGAACCACCTCCAAACCTCCCAGTTAAATGATGTGATCTGCTGGTACCTGGGTGCGACCCAGCGGAGGGACTCACCGCACTCACTTAATCCCCAGAGAGCAAAGCCACAAAGCCCTCCAGGCTTTCTCTGCCTGCATGTCGGGATCTCCAGCAGCAAAGAGGTCCTGCAGAGCACCTTCTCTGCGAGGCAGACCCAGAGTGAACCCCCCAAGGAAAGCCCTAAATGACTGCAGACCCCACGGACAGCACAAAGCCGCTGAGCCACGGACCCAGCCCGCAGCCCCGCACAGCGCGGGCACGCACCAGGTGTGTGCGAAGTAGAGGGAAGGAAATGGCACAGGTTGCGAAGTCACATACTCAAAACTTCAGAAAATGTGAGACCTAAGGTTGCCTAGGCAACCTTAATTCAGCCCCCGGTGATTATGCACTCTGATGAAGGTGTTGATTGCCAGACCACACACGCGAGGGTTATCTGAACGACCCGATCCTCCCCGGCTGCCGGAGGTGATGGTGCTGAGCAATAGCTCAGCGTCTCCGGGGGCCAGAAAGAGCAGGGAGCTTGGCATTAGGGCATCCCAAACCGACCCCAGGTGCCTCTGAACACCTGCAGGTTTCTCAGTGCCTCGTAAACAAATCCATTTGCAGCTTCTCGGCGTGTTTGCTCCTCGTTGGAGGACGCAGAGCTCCCCTTCATCGTGCTCTGCCCAGACACTGCTCTGCATGCACAATTACTCGGCTCCTCATGGGTTGCTTGTTGGTTGCTCGACGCCAGGAAGCAGCAGTATTTCACAACCAATAAAGTGATTAAGTTCCCAATCTCCCTGTTATCGTCCCCGTTTTACAGATGGGGAGCCAAGACCTGGGAACGGTAATGTAAAAAAATATCCCCTGCATTACGTGAACCAAATCTGAGACATTTAGACTTGATTTTTCAGAGTACTTAGCATTAAATGACACTTCCTCTGCTCGCAGCACAGCTCTCATTGACTCGGGTGGAAGTTTTTACTGCTCCACATTAACGCAGATCATTCCCCGAGCAGGTTCATTGCCTGTGCTGAGCAAGGCAGAGGTGAAAAGCAGTGCGTGACCGTGCCATTAGAGACGTTTCCATAATGCATATGCACAGAGGGGCTGCCTGAAGGCTGCACTGCAAACTGGCCCTGGCACCTGTTGGCTTTGGAGCTCGGCAACCTTAATAAGGTTTGCTAAAGAGGAGGTCGCCTGGGGTTTTATTCTGGGGAGGGAGGAAGGGGAAGGTGTTGCGAGCGCTTAGTTTCTTAAGCTGGAAAAGAAGGAATTCATCTCCAGCAGCTGCCAGGAGCAGCCATGGCTCAGCCTGCGGGCGGGCAGAGCTCTTCACCCTCAGCTGCAGGAGCAGGGCCCTTCCTGCCCCGCTCACGGTCCTGTCCCCTCTCGTCCTGGTGTGTCCCATTCCCCCGGGTCCTCTTCCCGACCCTTTTGGCTGCCTGCTGCCTCCCTCCCTGGGGATGCTTTCTGTGCTCAGCCAGGGAGCTAAAATCAACCAAGACTTCACTCTGCGTAAAGCAGTTGGAGGTTTTCGGAAGAGCTTTTAAGCTGGCCAAATTAATGTATTTTGTTGATTGTTTTTTGTTTGGTTGGTTGTTGTTTTTTTTTTTGTTGTTTGTAAAAGAGCCTCATAAATGTTTGCCTCAATCCCCTGCCACGGTTTTGCCTGGAGAAGCGAAAGAAATCTTAGAAAAACAAGCAATCAAGCAAAATCCTGGACAGAAGGCCTGGGATGTATCATCCTAAATTATTAAAGGCTGAAAACATCACGAGATGGGTCAGGCCCCCCCAGTACGAGGCAGCGACTGCCCAGGCTGACCTAGAATACAGCAGAGCCAAGCAGACCGCGCTTCAGCTCCGTGCAGCTTGGCCAAAATCCCATTAATCTCCCTTCTGAGATGGCCGGGAGCAGTTCAGCTGACAGCCGACCCCTCTCCAAGGCACACGTGTCCGCACCCAACCCGGCCTCATTAAACGTGAGGATGCTGGGGAGGGCCCGAGCACCTGGTTGCCTTCCCCAGATCTTTGTCTTTCAAAATAATTAGTGATCAGCAGTCCAGGACTTCAGCTCGCTGCTTGTTCCCCATCCCCAAGTGACTCCTGGTGCTTCATTCCTCGCCCTTGGGTGCAGGTCTGGCACCCACAGCTCTGCTCTTGCAGTGGCATCGTGTGCACCTGCCTGCAAAATGTCACCATGCCTGGGCATCCCGAGCCTCTGCAGGGTGACCGGTGCCTCCAGCAGCACTTTGCAACTGCAAGCCTGCAAATCCCAGCCTGGGATTCAGATTCATATGTTTGCTTAAGCACAAATGCATTGCTGTTTTCTTTTCCTTCCTTTCTACAGCCTTCCAGGGTACTTTGGGGTAAGTTCTGGGATCTAACGGGCTCTTCTGGATCTGAGTTTGCAGCAATTTGTGAGGGTCAGTAGGGAAAGCTGGGCTTTGCAGGGAAACAGGAGAAGGAGCCCATCCGTTCACCTGCAGGCAGGCACCAGGACTAGCCCACATCCCAGCCCCAGCCACCCTCGTTACACAGCGATTGTGGGCTATTTCCAAGGTACCTATAAAGTGCTTAGATGCAGTGGTGAAAAGCACTTTAGAAATGCCAATAGAATTAGATTAGATAAATAGGAAACGGCCAGGGCTGCGGCAGCAGACGGTTATGCCCTGATTTTTCGCAGTTGCTGAGCACCTGCTGCTCCCATCGATCTGCTGCGAGGAGACGGGGCCGAGTCCTGGGAAAGCGGGTGCTGGCGCCTGCAGGCCGTGCAGCACCCACGGCTCTCCTGCCACAGCCAGGGCAATGCCAGGCTCTGCAAGAAGGCTTCCTACCCAGCTGACCCCCCAAAAAACACACCATGATCTCCTTTCCCCGATCTCTCTGCATCCCAGGCTCCACCAGACCCCTCCAGCTCCTGGTGCTGCACACCAGGGATCGGCCGCGGTGTGCCCCCGAGGAGCCAAGCCCCCAGCTGCATTAACCAAACACCACTCGCCTCAGGCACTTCCTAGGGGTGCCTCTGTGCGTCCCTATCCGTGCACAGCTCCTGCTATAGGTGGTGCCTTCTGTCAGCAACACCCGGTGATTTCCACAAAGCCAGGTGAAGGTCCTCAGACAGAGGAACGGAGGCACAACGGAGTTATTTAGAGCTCATTTCCCGAAGCAGCCTTTGAAGTTAGAATCCAATTAATTTTCTACCTGGGGAGAGATTTGCATAGGGATTCTCCATCCATATGGATGGATTTATTTTTTTTTTTCCAAAAGGCCTCAGCTCTTATCCAAGACACCCAACGTGGTCCGTGTTTCCCAAGGTGCCCAGCATCCACTAGCAGTCCCTGGGAGCACAGACGGGTTTGCCCCAAGGGCAGCACACACGGGGAAGCTGGCTGGGCACCAAACCCTTCCGAGGACTGCTCCTCCCTGGCTCTGGTCCCTGGGGCACCCCGATCTGCTGCCGCCTTTGGTAGGGACCCTTCGCACCCTGCCCGGCGATGAGGGCACTGCTTTACCTCCCTGAGCAGGAGCTTTGAAAGGGCTTTCTGCTGCCTTACCTCCCTGAATGGGCTCAGCCCAGGATCAGAGATGCCACCGCTGGCGTGGGGAAGTGATGGGCATCCATGGCTGGGGGAGCACCAAAACCACCCCGTGCAGCAGCCACAGCCCCGTTAGGTCACTGTGGCTTATCCAGATGCTGCCCACACACTGCCAGAAGGAGTTGCCTTTTTATCCCCTTCCCCATGAAGATGCCACACGCCCCGTGCCCCTCCTGCCACCACTGCAGCTCTGCCAGCACGGCCCCAGTGCTGAACAGCCCCCACACGCTGGGCCTGCGAGCTCTTTGGGGCAGGAGCTTTGTTCAGCCCCCTGCATGGGATAACTCTGCTCATTCATCAGTTTTGAACCTGTGCTGCTTCGCAGCCTGATGAACACCCTGGCAGAGATGGTGAAAGAAGCAAACCACAGACCCGGGGAGCCTGCGGTGCGGTGCCTGCACACCTCTCATCCAGGGAACGGCTGCACAACGTGGCCTCCAGCCTTCTGAGGAGGACAGCGAGCTCCAAATATGCACTAAGCCCCCAGATGCAAATGTTTTACCACCAAACCACACGAACCAGCAGGGAGCAGGCAGCCCTGGCCACCACCTGCAATGAGCTGACCCGCGGGCGTCCTCCCGGCTCTGCAGCCCCAGGGGAGTTGCTGCACATTTTTAGCCTCGCCTGCAGCCATATCACAGAGCGAATGCTGCCAAGCTGTGTCCAGGGCCAGGTGCATTCAGGAAAAAAAAAAAAAAAAAAAAAAAAAAAAAAGGAAGATAATCAGCACTTTAAAAAAAAAAAAAAAAAAAAAAGACAAAAAATCTGGCACTGAACTCTGTTGCATCCATTTTTGTTCCTGCTGAACCAAATTGGCTGCCATCAAAGCAAATGGCAGATGAAGAAAACATTGACTTTCTGCTTGGGTCAATAAACAAGATAAATTGAGCAGGGAGTTGGAAACGGGAACATCATCATTTACCTGGGGAAGGGAGAGGGTTAAAGGCAGAGAGACCGGAGCTGTGCACTAGCCCATATCTCCGGTGAGGACCAGCTGTCCCCGTTCCCCTGGGAGCTCAGCGCTGGGAGGTCAGCAAATCTTGGGGCTGGGGCTCTGCTGCATCACTCAGTCCTTAAAACAGAGCACCCCAGACCCAAATCCTGGGATCAGACTGTGGGGGATCCCAGCCACGTGATGGAGCATCTGCTGGTGCCAGAGGCACTGCCATGGGGCCAGGCAGGCGCCTGCAGCGCTGCCCAAGGACAGGATAACGCAGCACCGAGCTCACACACAAACACACCCCGATGCCGAAGTTAACTTGGAGCTCCTCTGGACTCACTCAGGTACCGAGCACCTGCAGACATCCTGCTGTTTTCTGTAAATCCTCATGTTGTTGCATTATTAAGCGGGGCGTAAAGGATGCACGCATTTATTAAAGGCAGAACGGAGCGTGCCCGTTGGCAGATTCTTCGACGGGATCAATTATTGGCACCGAGCGCCCCACATCAAACGTGCCTGGGAGAGCTGTGCTCCAGCAGGGGTGCACCAAGGGCTGAACCCGCGGGTCAGCGATGGGAGCTGAGGGCAGAGGTGTGTGGGGTGGGAGCATCCCCCCCTCGGAGCCGTCCTGCCCTGGTCCATCACCTTCATTCCAGCTGCCCGTCGGACCCGGGTGCTCAGTCTGAACCACAATTCGCACAAGATGCTGATGTGTGGGATGTGGGCATCACTGCTCCTGCCCGATCGGATCTGTCAGAGCAGGGGAAGCTCGCTGGGGAATCCGTGCTCCAGCTGCACATCCAGCAACAGGAGACTGAGCTCAGGAGAAGAGGAGAGGGGAAAGAAAAGAAAGGAAAAGAAAAGAAAGGAAAAGCAAAGCCCTGGTGCACTGCAGGACCACCTTCTTCCCCCCGCTCGTTGCATTCCGCTTTTGTTTTAGTGCCTATTTGAACAAAAGAGACAAAACGGAAAGGTTTCCATGCTAATTAATCCAAGGTCTGCTCCCAGGGAGCCGAGGGGATGGGATGGGGCTGTGCAGAATACAATTTGCTTCCTTCAAGAGGTGTGAGAGACAGCAATGTAAAACCCAGCACCGTGGAGGCAGCAGCGGGAAGGTGCTCGGTACAAAACAGGCATTTGTACAGCACAAAACACGAGCCCGCGTCGGCGGGGTGAATACAAAGGAGGTTACAAGAGCTCTGAGCAGCGAGGCCTCGGCGCTGGATGCTGAGCAGCCACCAGCACAGACACACAGCCACGGCAAGGGACGGATCCGGCAGCACCGCTGGGGAAATGCCAGGAGCTGGGCGGTGGAGAGAAACCTCCCGGGAGGGGACGATCCCTGCTGTTCCCTGATAGAGTGGGGAAATGCTCAGCACCAGCATCCCTGCAGGTGATGGGATGCCAGGAGTCCATCGGGCTCGGTCCCTGCACATCGCAGGAGGGCTGCTGCCCCGCGGGGGCTCACAGGGCACATGGGGTGCTTGGGGGCACACAGGGGGCCAGCCCTGGCACGGGGCGCTGCTTTGGGCATGGCAATGCCCTGGCTCGTTTCACACACTGAGTGAGGCTGAGCCGAAGCCTCCCAAACAAACAGACCGAGACGTACATGACAAAGTTGGATTTTTCAGCCACTAAGCAGCATCAGAAGAAACCTCTGGAGTGGCTGCGAGCGTGACCCTTCAAAAAGGGGTCAACCGAGAGCTTTTTGGACACAGCGCTCAACAGAAAGACAAACCTGGGGATTTACGAGTGCGAAAACAGGCTGATGTTTGGTTTTTTACACCATTCTACCTAAACAGACCTCTGCACACATATTTGCCAAAGGGAAGACCGGACTGAACTTGCCTCTCCAATTTTTTGTCTCGTTGGAAGGAGCACTGCAAGGCTGAGCCGACCGCCAGCCGTCAGCCTGAGGGCAAAGAATTTGTCCCCATCCGCATCACAAGAGCCTCCCTCCCCAAGTTCGACTTCAGCAACATTCACTTCTACCTCTCCACCACCCAAGTCCGGTTTAAGAAATGAAGATGACCTTAAACCTCCTAAGGGGCTGCTCTGCCAGAGGAACGAGGAGGGAACGCTACCCAGAAATAAAGCATGGACCAGGGGCTGGATTTACTGCAGCCCCTGCTGCTGAACTGCTGCACGACCGCGGGCGACTCACGAGCTGTGTCGGTGCTCCAGACTCCTCATCTGTAACACGGGGACAACACCAGCCACCTACCTCCCACGGAGCCGTGCAGTTAATTAATGCTGCTTTGAGCTGTGAAGATGAAAAGCGGCACGTAACTGCAAAACAGTGTTTTATTATGATTATGAATGGAGCTTCCACTCGTTCCATTAGAGTGAACCTTACAGCAGTGCTACTGTAGATACCGCGAATCGTTCCTGGCGGCTGCACGACTGCTGGCACTCACAGGGTTTTGATTGTAGACTTGCACGTAAGAGCTTTGAACAAGTCAGGGGGAAAAAGAAGAAAGCGAGGTAGCGGGGAGAACAAACAAACAGAGATTCCACCACATCTTGTGCTTAGCACCCAGCGAGCACACGCCCACCCGCCCGGAGGCTGGAACAACAACAACAAAAAGCCCGCAGACAAAAGCATCTCACCTCCTGCTCTCGGCTCTGCTTTGCATGCACGGGCTGCCACAGCCCTGTGCGTGTCACGTCGGGACAGATTGTACAGCAAGGGCACTCGAACAGCAAATTGGAATCTCACGGCCGCTTTAGGAAGTGCTTCACTGCTTCGTCTCGACTCGACAGGTGAGACAACTGCGGCACAAGGCGCTGAAGCCGCCTGCTCGTGGGCGTGTGGTGAGCTGTGGGCACAACGAGGCGCCCAAAGAGCCCACGCCACAACCTGTCCAGGCTCAGCCAAACCCCCCGTGCACCCCTTGTTTGTGCCTGTCCTGAAAAGCCCCTGGCTCTGCAGCCAGCATCCTGCCCTGCAGGGATGCTCCCCAGCACCAGTACCCAACACCAGTACCCAACACTGTGCCAGATGCACGCAGGCACAGTCCCCCTCCTGCCACGAGTGTTTTGGGGTTTGTGACACCAGAACACAGCAAACAAACGCTCAGTTCCTGACTCAAACCCTTCAGGCAAATCCCCTTTTTGTGGCTGTTTCCTGCAGGGAAGCCAGTAGCATTTCCTTTGCTCCACCCTGTGCTTTTTTAGCCCGTCTCTCCAAGGCAGAAAGCCCTCCTTCCCTGCACATGCAGCACCTGGCATGGGTTTCCTGACCCTGCAGTTGGCCTTTCAGTGCCCTGGCACTGCGGGCAGAGCAGCACGCAGCTCTCAATCACACCTGCACTGCTGGCACCTCCACCGTGCCCAGCTGAAGGACGCGGTGCCTGTGGTACACAGCGGCAGCGCTGCTCCCGACGGCTCCCTCCCATGTTTAATTCAGAGGCTAGTTTAGTTAATCTATTTTTTAATAATTCATCCCTTCCATCTTAATTTTGGTAGTTGTTGAAAATCCCTAATAAAACATTTAAGGGCTCTTTTACTGAAGCAATGGCATGATTTACTTGATGGAAGCCGGTCTTTGATGTCCTGCCTTAATTCCCTCCCTCCTGCCGTGCCTCGATCCTGTTTATCGCCGTGCTGGAGGTAAGAGGTTCTTGTTGAGTTTTGTAGCGCTCCGACGCTTGGTCAGCGTTAATAATTCAGCCTGGACAAACCGTGTAGAGCACAGGAGCCTCCTCCTTTTATCCGTGGCTGCCTCCGTCCCCGCAGCTCGTGGCACCGGCACTGGGAGCAGGCAGGGCATCCCGGCCGACGCACGTCAGAAGCGTGAGCAAAATACCACAGGTGCCAACTACATTGTTCAAAGAATATACACCCTTTTATAGCACTTATATTTCATTCTCTACTGCCGGAATGGAGAAACATGCTGGGTTTTTGCATCCGTAATTGGGGAAGAGCAGATGGTAGAAGCACAGTTGGAAGTAATACGGCCATTAAAATAATCTATACGGCTCGTAACTCTCCAACACGTGAGGAGAAGTGGAGCCTGCCTTCGCCAGCACGCTTCGCCTGGCCCTTCACCGGGCTGGGATGGGGGTGGGAGTGTTTTTTGTGGTTTGGGGGATATCCGGGTGTCTGGGTGGCTCTGATGGCTGTGGCCATTCCCCTCTCCCAGGCTGTCGGTCACCTCACTGCTCAAGAGCTTCTCTGCAGGGTCAGGCCCAGAGAAGTGTCCAGAAAAGCCCCAAGTGCAAGCAGCTATGTGGAAACCAATGTTCTTGCTCTACATGTCCTAAGCTGTGGTTTCAGAAACCTCTGTGCCCTCCAGAAGTCCCAGCCACCAGGTTATTTGGCAGCTCTTGCTGGGTGGGGGCTTATTTCTGGGCATGGTGATTGCTCCACATTGGTTTGTTTTCCTTCACAGACACACCATAGAAAAGTTCCTATCTTAACGATTCAGCATAGAGAAATGTATGAAATCTCAGAGGAGCAGAGTGGAAAATGCAATCCTTTCCTACACAGACCCAGCGGCCAACATCCCCGTCCTGATTTACAGAGTGAGGAAGCAAAGTGAATCGCTGCAGGAGCCGTTCCCTGGCAGGGAACCCAAGCCCCCCAGATCTCCACGAACACCTCCCCAGGCCAATGCAATGATTTTCCCAGCCAGAAAGCTCTTCGTTCAGCTTAAAATCTTCCCTGCAATCATGCAAGCGCCTCCCCAGATCCTTACCCTCTGCCCTGAACACACTGGAGCCAGCAGGACATTACCTTGACAGCTGGCTTTGCTTTATGGAGCTGTAAATACATTTTTTAATAGGCTGGCGGCAAGAAAGATGTGTTTCAGACTTGACAACATCCCAAATTAACTGAGATTCATTTCAAAAAGGGTGAAGGGGGAGAGGAAGGGGGAACACGAGCCTGAAACCCGCAGAATATAAAGCCTTGAAAGAACTGCCAGACAGCCCCTGCACAGCTGCCTCCTGGCCCTGGGAAAGGGAAAAAAAAAACCTCCAGCAACATCAGGCTGGAGTGGACAACACCGAGGAGGTTGCTGTGGGCCATGCTCATGCTCAGAAAGGCTTTTTTGTTTTAATTACGCTTTTTCTGGGAAGAACACAGCCTCTGCTGGTGCCCAGCTCTCCCCTGCCCCATTTCTGCCCTGAGGCAGCCCGGGTCGGGGTCCTGCTGCTTCCCGGGAGCACCCCCAGATTTTAGGGGACCAAGAGCCTCCAGAAGGGGTGGCTGAGCCCTGCACGTCCCCCTGGCCCCAGGAGCAGGGGGCAAGCACCAGCACTGGGGGGGGGGGGGGGGCCTGCAATAAAAGGTTTGCTGCCTCCACTCTGGTGGCATCTCCTCCTCCTCCTCTTCCTCCTCCTCCTCCTTCTTTCTCCTCCTCCTTCTCCTCCTCCTCTTCCTCCTCCTCCTCATCTTCACCTTCTCCTCCTCCTCCTATTCTTCTCCTTCTTCTTCTCCTCCTCCTCCTCCTCCGTGTGCTGGAGCATTAAGCCTGACGTGCCTTCGTTAGCCCCAGCACTGCTCTCTGACGCCTAATTTGACTAACCCTTTAGTGACTAATTTAATTACCCCGGCCCACAAACTGACAGACAGCTGTTAAAAATGGTTATTGCATTATTAATACGCTCCAGTAATTTCCCATTAAAACTATACTGTTAATAATTTTTTCCCTGTATTTCTTCCCTCTTAATTAGTCTATTTAAAACTTTGAAGGAATATTCTCTTTATGGTAAATGGGAGCGTCGAGCAAATTACATTTTTGATTGAATACTTCTGTGATAGGCCAGCAAATAAGACCGTTGAGTTGTTAATTATTGTCAGAGTTTCACACGATGCCTGCTAATGAGGCAGTCAATCTTCTCTGCCATTCCTGGAATATTAATGGAAGCCTTTGGTATTGATTTTGTCACCGGGGGGAACCAGGAAATCCTCTCCTCCAGGTGCTGGGGGGCGGGAGGGGGCTGCCTGGTGCCGGATGGGGTCGTGGAGGGGACCGGAGACCTTTGGGATGGGCTGAGCCAGCGGGGGCGTGAGGCAGGGTTGAGCTCAGGAAGATGTTGGGTGCTGGCCTGGCTTGCACCCCCAAAGGGTGAGCCAGCATGTTCCCACTGGGCATGATGCCCTGGAGGAACGATGGATGAGCCTCCCCAAAAGCTGGCAATTGCTCCCAAACCACTGCTCAGTTGGGTCAAAATCCCACAACAAGAATTCAGAGCAGCCAAGTGACAGCGAGAGGCAGGGACTGGGAAGCTGCTCAGTGGGGTGCACCCATCAAAAAGGAAAGGGAGCAGCCCTTGCCAGCACAGGAGCATTTCTACGGGGTATGTGGGGCTGTGCTGGGCAGCACGGCATGGCACTGAGCTTACCCCAGGCAGCTGAAGCACAGTGACCAGAGACATTTCCCTGCCACCCCAGAGGTTTGCATGGCACGGTCACACCTAGCACACAGAGTGAGTGGCAGCTGTGCAGGTGCCCCATTTGTGGGATCAGCAAAAAATAAAAAATAAAAAAAATGATTGTGGACCAAAGGAAACCAATTTCAAAATCCAGATGGGCCTAAATGGATTTTGATTTCAGCTCCAGGCAGCGGCGGCGGACACAGAGCTGGATTTGTCAGGACTGTATGGCACCAAGTCAGAGCAGAAACGTGGCTCTCCTAAATAGGTCACACGGCATTTTGTGCTCGGTTTTATTTCTGCAGACGTGCTCTGAGTCTCTGGGATTGTGCCCAGGACGGGCACAATCAATGTGCTCACACACAGCCCCCAGCCCGGCCCAGCTGCCTCCACACTGCCTGAGCATCCCCAGCCCCTCTCCCACCAGGGAAAGCCAGGGGAGATGAGATAAACCTTGCAAAGGTCACCAAATCCTGGTGACAGCCGGCGATGTGCCGGCACACACCAGATGGCCCAGCTGCCATGGAGAGGCCAGAGCCTGGGGACATCCCTAGAGCGATCTGCTGCAGCTACCTCACACAGCACAACCCACGCCATCCCCCCAAATTCAGTGGGGCTGATATGGGGCTGCCCTATGTCTGCAGGTACATCGAGATGTCATCGAGAGAGGGACAGGCAGGGGACATCATCTGTGCAGCAGGGTGGAGGATTAGTGCTGCTGCTCCCTGGGCACCCGGTGTCGCCCCCGCTGCTGTCCCCGAGCCCATCTGATGCCCGCTTTTGCTTTACGAGCAAGCCAGGCGCTGGTTTTACTGCAATGAAGTTTTTCAGGCTCAGGCTAAAAGCTGTATTTTTTTCTTTTCTTAAACTAGGCTTCAGTAAATGAGGAGGTTTCAGCTTATAATTAATTGCCTCTGCTGCAGCATACCCTGGGTGTACCGGGAAGGGGGGAGCCTGGAACCCCCTGGGCTCCAAAGGAGAGGCCTTGAAAAGCGCTTGGGTCAGTGCAGCCGTTCCTGACTCTCCTCCTTTTACATTGGTATTAGTTGTATGAGTTGTGTTTGGGCACAAACTCTGCCTTTCGCCCCCAAAATCCCACGCCATCGCAGTGGTCTGGCACCAAGACACAGTCCTTCGTCCAGGAGATTGGGACCCGATGGAAGCCCACGACCAGCTCCTGGGTAAAACACCCCCACGAACGCTGGGGGCAGGCAGGGAGCAGAACCCCACAAGTTTTTTTTCCCCAAAGAACAGCCAGAGGGAAGGCTCCTGGGCACGTGGGATAAATGGGGGCTGGGGTCAGGAGCCTTGGCACAGGTTAACTTCATTGCTTTCCGTGGGGTTTTCAGGGCATCCCTCCGGGGAGCTGGCACAGAGGAGCGGCCCTGCAGCGTGTGCTCAGGTGCACGAGCCCTAGCAGATGCCAGGGCTCGTTACACACAGCCCCTGCCTGCTACAGATGGCTGTAAGCAACGTGTTCACCCCTCAGACTCCATAGGTCAGGGAGCCCTTTGTTAAACCACCCACCGTGTTTTAATTAACCCGTTATCAACTACCCAGCTACAGCCCAAAGCTGCTTCCAAACCCACAGCAACTCCAGGTCAGAGCCGCCGTCCTCAGCTCTGGCCCATCTGTGTTTGATACTCACTGATTAAAAAAAAAGAAAAAAAAAGAGAAAATGTGGACTGAACTGAATAAAGAGACTTCTCACTGCAAAAGCTCAGAGCATATTTACACAGTATCCTGCCTTAATTCTCAGCTTCTTCATTTATGTCATTTTAAGCCCTCCACAGTCACAGGGAAGTATTAGCTGGTGTTTAATTGTGTGCTCCTGGGTTCAGCACGACTCCCTGCGAGCTGCCACGGGGAGAGAGCCTCCATCCACGGGGTGAGTGGGTGGCACAGGAGGGATTAGCAGGGACTTGGGCAGGCAGTGACAGGGACATCCCGTGGCACAGCCCTGAGCTGGGGGGGAGCTCTGCCTGCAAACACAGCCAAGTCTCAGGGAAGTGAAGGGCCACATACGTAAGGCACGTAGGACACCAGCGCTGAGCACTCTCCGACACGCACCAAGGGCACAGAGCAGCGGTGCCACGGCAGCCCCCGCGTGCCCTGGCTGCGTGACACTTGGGACAAATCCCCAGGTGAGACACCAGGACCTGCCGTGTCCCCCAGCCTCACCCGACCTCAGAACTGCCCGCAGTCCCCTGCAAAGCCAGCTCGGTGCCTCTGCTTTAAGCCTCGTGTGGAGGAGAAATGCACAGGGTGCTGTGCCGGCACCGCCGGGTCCATCCACACCCACGCCCCTCCGTCCCTGCTGCCACTCCAGCCAGCTCAGCTCGGGGCTGTGGCTGCACCCTCCATGCTGTGACAAAAGGCGCTAGGTTCAGCCAGCAGCACCTCCTTAAATCAAAAGCACTGGAGGAAATGTCTGGAGCTGCATTGATTAGTGCTCAGGAATTCTTCAGGCAGTGAAAGCAGGGCAATTCCCAAGATGGGATTATTTTTTTGCAAAGCTTCACCTCATTTTCTACATATTTTTTTCCCCCCCCAGCCTTCCTTCCAGTCCTCGCCAGCTTTGCAGCACTCTTTGATTTCGCCTCTCAAAACAATACTCTACTTAATGCACTCCACCGTGGCACCCGGGAAACCACCGCCGCCCACCAGACCCCCGGGCTTTACACGCGTAGCAGCAAGAAGATGTTTAGAGAGCTTTTCCTTTTCACTCCACAGCCAGCAGGCAGACTTAGGGAGACCAGAGAAGCTGCCAGCCACTTATCAGCATCTACATCAGAAAAGGAGAGGTCAAGTGCGTAGCAAATAAAGAGATGAAAAGGGGCAACGATGCGAAACCTGGACACGGCAGAGGCGAAGAGCGGAGGATTTGCAGCTGCGGCGCGGCACGGCTGCGGTCCCACCAGGCAGCTGCAGCAAAGCACGGGAAGGTCAAGGGCTTTCTGTGCCCATGGGCAACGCTGGACACTGTACTGACATGGTCTGCACAGCTTTTTGGTCCTTACACCTGGAAAGTGCCGTGCCGTGGGTACCCTGAGAGAGGTGGGGGTGATAAAACCACCCCAAGAGCCGGGTGAGGTCCTGGAGCGGAGCAAAGCCCCTGGGGCAGCAGCTGTGGGACAGGGCATCCAGCCCAGCAGGGTCGATGGAAACCTGGCTCTGGCTGCTGAGGAGTGGAGCCAGTGCTAATTAACTGCATTTGTCTTTGGAGAGCGAGGCCGCCCCGGTTCACTGGCTGCAGCTGCGGCTGCCCCGTGGTCGAAGCCGGACCAGGGTTTTCCCCACACGTTCCTGGTGAGCACGATATTCCTCCAAAGCCACATCAGCCTCCCCCATTCCTTCCACAAACAAACAAAACCCCATAAAATAAACCTAGGGGTTAATTTTCTCCAAGAGTCCCTTCCAAACCTGCAGGAATGTTGTCCTTTTGGAAATGCCCTTAGAGGAGAAGGACGAACCTGCCCGGCTCGTGTCCACCTCTGCTCCCGCTGTCCCCGCTGAGGCCGTTTCTCATCCTCCCAGCAGCTCCGAAGCCCGTCGCAGGTCCCTGGCACGCTCCCAGGAACATTTCAGCTCTGATGGATTTTATTAGTTTTGTCCTCTGAATGAAGTGATCCAACAGCAGTCACGGGAGATAAAAACCAGAGAGGAGGAGCGGAAACGGACCACACTGGGCAACTTGGCGGCATTTGAAATCTCATCAGAACCGGCTGGAGGATGGTGCCGGCTCTCTCCGCTGAATTGCATTTAAAAATAGCTAAAGAGGAGTTATTAATGTTTTCCCAAGGTCACGACCCCGCACAGGACTGTAGCTCCCAGTCACACAGCTAAGGGAGAGGCGTGCAGCCACGTGGGAGCAGGGACACCGTCACCCCCCGCTTCAATGCATTTAAAGATGGGGCTGCTCACGGCAGGGAGAGGGCACTGGCTCAGAGCATCCTTCCCCAGACACGTGGGGAGTTCTGGCTGTCCCTGTCCTGCTGCTGCCACCACCCTCGTTTCTCAGCTGCCCCTCTCCTTCCCCACCAACGCAGTGCTGCATGCTCACGGCTTGGGATGGGGGAAGGCAACGTGGGGCGGCTGGGCTGGGAACAGGAGTCAAAGCTGACTCCTAAGCCTTTGCTTTTGCAGGAGCTCAAGCACCTGCACCACCAGCCAGCCCTGCCCCACTCCTGCTGGGCTGCTGTGGTGTCCATCCCCATCACCCGGCACTCTCCAAAAGCACCACGTCCCTGCCAGGAGTGGCCGTGCGCTGACCTCCATCCATTCTGCCTGGCAAATCCCTCGCATCTCCCATCCCCAAACACTGCTGTGGTTTTTAAATCACGTGCAATTGCCCCCTAAAAAAAAAAAAAAAGAGCCCTCTTTTTTGCTTGCATACTTGCTCAGCAGCCCAGGCACACCAGTCCCCAGCCACTTTCTGACACCTCCCCAGGCTGCCTGGGGCTGACACCAGCCCCTCCTTGTGAAAACCCCGGCAGGCTGTGCAGCTCGTTCCTCTCATTTCAAATGAAATAACGAGGCTCGGCACACATGGTGTGGAGGAGCAGAAGAACAGGAGGAGCAGGGCAGGGTTTCCCAGCCCACGCTGGATGCGGCGTGCCCAGGAGGTGCCAGCCCGATGCCTCTCCTGCCGGGCTGCCCGGAGCCCTGCCCAGGCAGCAGCCGGTCACAAAATCACAGGTAATAAACTGAGATGGGGAAAAAGACATAATTAGGGGAAAATAGTGCAGACAGGCTGAATAAACAGAGAGGCCATGGGGCCACAGTGTCTTTGAACAGGTGGCTGCAAAGCACACTCCGGCCAGTGTTTAACAGGAAGCAAAGGCAGGGACATAAAACCAGACAACACCACCAAACAGGGACGGGGGAGCTCCTTCCACTGAAAGAAACCTCAATGCCTCATTTTGCTTCCTTGCAGCTCCTTACGTGCACGCATCAGCCTCTGCCTGCCCCTCCAAACCCCTTTCTGCTCGTTACTTGTCTGGGTGCTGGCAGGATCCTGCTCAAGAGCTGAGTGGGGCTGGCAGCAGGTGGTTTGGTGGACGGACAGACGGACACACGCGACAGGAAGAGAAGCTCTGGCATAACGAGAAGCTGCAGAGCTCGGTGCCAAATCGTGCTCTGCGCTGGGAGATCCCAGCTACATTAAAGGGAACCGTTCTGGGTGTGAGACAGCATGTGTGTATTTGGCGGGTGTTGGGGTTTTTTTAATTGTCTCAATAAATACATAAACAAAATCTGTTTGTGCATTTGTTTGCTTTTCCCTCCTGGGCTCCATGGCACCGCTGATGAGAGGAACAGCAATCACTCAGCTGCACAACTTGTGGCTGCTCCCCGCGATGGATTTGCCTACCAGCTAGTCCAAATTTACATCACTGCCCCTAGGAGGTTTGATCATTTTCGGTGTAGTTTTATAGCCCAGCATGAAGAGCTCAAGAATTTAGCAGGATCACACACAGAACTGGAGCAGAGAGAGGGAAATTCAGCAGCACTGTACCAGGGATTATAAAAAAGCCCACAAGGAGGGAGGCTGAGATGTCTCTGCACCCTCTCAGTGTGACAGAGGTGCTGGTGAACACGGCTTTCAGTTCTGACCTAATGGAGACAGACACTCCCTCGGTGATTCCAGATTGAGTTTAGTTTAGTTTTTATTTTTTTCCCCCTTTCCTGCCTGCCCCTCATTTCCCTATCACACCACTCCTTTGACTCCTCTCTCCTTCTGCTGCTCCCAGCCATCGGCGGCTGCCACAAGGTTACGTCCCCGTTTAGTCATCCCTTAGCCAAATGAGACATCGCTGACTCCTCCAATCTGCTCTCATAAATCAAACCAGGAGGCCAGGACCAGGAAAAATCCCACAAGCAGCCTGATGCAGAGTTAACGCACGCGTGGCAGAGGCTGGCAGCTGCCTCTCTGCACCACATCCATCCTTCCCCCGTGGAGGACGAGGCCAGGGGCTGCCTTTATCCCTGTGTTATGCACCAGAAGTTGTTCCTCCACTGGTTTTCGTGAGCTGACGGCGTGCTGGGGTGATAAGGGACCCAGCCCAGAGCTGCAGGGACGTTATCTCCGGGGATGCCGGTGTCTCTGTGATGGGCACTGTAATGGATTGTCGTCCCTCCAGAAATGAGTAAGTTGTGCTTGGTGATGCAATGATCAATTTGCTCCACCACGTTAAGCTGTCCATTCATCACAGGCACCTGCTGTCAGCTGCAGCGTTGGTGCCCACGGCTGTTGTTACCAACAGGACAAAAGCCTGGAGGGCAGCAACGCGGGGTCGCTGCTCCTGCTCAGAGACAGCCCCAAAAAGGGCTTCCCTTGCATGACTGCACCCCAGGGCTGTGCTGCAGATGGAGGGACCATGGAGACAGAACAAAAAAGTGCACCAGGAGTGGGTCCAAGAGAAACCCTTTTGCGCAGAATCGGTGGTGCTCGAGGTGGGCAAGAAACCCTCCTTGTGCTGGAGCAGGGTGCCCAGTAAAACCCTCCCGAGGCTCAGCGGTGCTCCCCTGCAGCAGCACCCCTTTGTCTGTGCTCCTGCGGGAGAGGCACGAAGCCCAGGTGCAGAGCAGATGAGCCCTGCTGCTGCTGTGGCAAAGCTGCTTCCCCTCTCCTGGCCCAGATTTTTCTTTTCTTCTCTTTTTTGCTTTCCACCACCCCTGGCGGGGCAGGGAGCCTCACACTGTGGTGCTTGGCACCAACTCGCAAAGCACCTGAATCATTGCAAAAGCAGTGCCACTCGGTGTTTCTGGCAGAGCCCCTGCAAGGCAGGGGCAGTGGATTTGTCACAGGGGCAAAAAGGATTTGTCCTGGGGCTGAGCCAGGAACGGCCAGGCGCAGGGGGAGCGAAAGCTCCTGGCCTCGGCACGGGCTGGTCCCTGCTCCACGGGGTGCGTGTGCTCAGAGCAGGGAAAGGTGGCTCGTGTGCAGTGTGTGAAGCACTGAGAGAGCTGAAAATGAAATAGTAATAACAACAATAATAAAAAATCTTGCTGATTGTACTTTGGCAAAGAATTCAGAGAGCAAAGGGGCTCACTTGGGAGCAAAACGAAGATGAATTGACAGAGAGTTCAAGAGAATTCATTCTGCCACTGAACACTTGTCTCTCCATCAGGACATCTCAAAGGCTTGTCAAGCGAAGGCAAGGCTTTTATTTGTTTCTATGGTTGCCATAACGATGGAGCTATATGTCATGTCAGGCAGCAGCTGAGGCTCGCTCCTCTGATTTATAGCCACTCACAAGAAATTACAAACTTTTCCGCCGAGCTGGGGACACAGCGGGGCTGCAGGGCGCTGGGCAGGGGGTGCCGGCCCGTACCCATCCCCACAGTGATAGGAGGGCCCCCAGCATGTCCCAGTGCTGCTCTCTGCCCCCGGGGGATGTCCCCAGAGGCAGTGCCACCACCAAGGGTGCCCTTGTCACCCAGTGCTGGGGTGCTGGGTGCTCGCAGCGGTGGGAGCAGGGCCGTGGGTCCTCCCTGCTGCTGTCCCTAATGAGCTGCTGATGGGGTGAGCAGCCTGCTCTGAGCAGAACAGTGATGCCCTGTCCCACAGGACAAGTGATATGTCCCAAAGGACCATAAAGCGAAGGCCACGTGTCCAGGGAAGGTCAGCAGAAGGATTAAACACCTGAGAGTAATCTGTTAACATCAGTACAGGCTGCTGTGCTCATCACCGAGCTACTGGAGGGAGAGAGGGATGGGAGAGAGGTGTGGGAGCCATGGGGAGAGGGAAACAAAGGGGGGGCTTTAAAACAAGCGAGACAAGGTGAGATGCTTCTGGACCTGGCAGCTGGAGCATCCAGCCCAGCACAAGCCAGAGGCCAGCACAGGGAGAGCCTCCAGTGCTGGCCACCCTCAAAGGTGTCACCGACAGCGTGGTGCCACCGGTACCGGGCTGTCACTGCTGGCCTGGCTCCCAGGAGCTAAGACGTATGACCGATGTGATCACTGTGCAGAGGATCATGCTCTGGAGTTGCAGAGGGGACACTTAAAACAGTTACTGCTAAATTATGCACAGGCGCTTCTCCAGCTCTGAGGGAAACCTTTTGCTCAGTTTAGGATGCGTGGCCCTAAAACCTCCACCGCCAAGTTCTGCAGGACGAGCCCAGTCCCCGCTCCCCTCCAGGGGTGTGCAGAGCACAGGCAGCGTTCCCAGCGGGGTGTCTGCACCCCCACCTTGGGATCCTACCTGCAGGGCTGGCTGCAGCTGTGGGAGGAAGCTGGAGAAGGCTCTGGCAGCGAAGCACGTGGAGAGCAACATCCCCGCGAGCTGCAGCAGGGAGTCAGCATTGCTCCAGAGAGCTGCTGAGTGGCAGAGCCCCACCTGGCCTTTCTGCAGTCTCAAGCATCTTCATAAAACCACAAGGCTACGTTTGAACCTTTAACCCTCCAAGTTGTAAAGACTTCATCACTTGTTTTCTCCAAACCAGGCTTTCTGCAATTTCCCTCCATTAAACTCTTCAAGACGAGTGACCCCAGAGCCAAAAGGTGCCAGCCTAATGAAAGGTCTGGAGGAATTCAGCACGGCTGTTATTAAAGGCACAGAAGAAATACAGGACTGAATTACCAGCACGGCATAATGGGACAGCAACCAGGACACCAGGCGCTGGGACGCAGCGTGTTGCAGCTGCTGTCGGGTGCTGCGGATCTGACCCTGGGCACGGGAACAGGGCTGGATCAGAGCTAAAGCACCGCAAGCAGGAGCTGCAGGCACAGAGGGACAGCAGTGCCACCGTGCTCCCAGTGAGCAGGGCCCTCCGAGGGCACAGGGGTGGCTTTTGGATACAGGTACAGTGGGTAGTATGCGTTCAGCTCCAAAATCAGGTCTGACATTACCAGTCATCACTGGGACATCTGGACCACCAAACGGCTGCGTTGCTGCTCCCTCGGCTTGCTGCCAAGGTACCTCTCCATCCAAAGCTCCCCAAAAGCTCAGCACAGAGACAGGGCAAGGTGATGCTTGTGAGCACCCAACACCGCAATGTCCCTGCGTGTGGATTGCCTCAGCACTGAGCACAACTTTTTGGCACCAGCTCGGGAGGCACCAGCTCCACGTCCACCCATCACAGGGTGCTCGGGACCCTGCGCCAGCCGCCTGATCCCGGTTTGAGAAGTGTTTAGGTTCTAATGCAGAAATAATAGATCAGTTTTTGGTTTTCACTGTATCTGTGAAACCTCCCATAATTCAACATCAAATATTTATTATTACGTTTATTAAAGTTTTAATAATTTAGCATCTTCTGCATGTACGATACAAGCGCTGTGAACTTGCCTCCCTTATTCCACTTGGGTCACTCCAATATTTATATCTGGAATTCTCAGTTCGGGTTTCGTTTAGGAGGAGAGCAGGCAACAGCCTCCATGCCACAAGCTCCCTGCCCTGGCATTCCTCCATCCCGAGGCTCCTCCTCGAGGATCGGTGCCCAGAGACAATCACGGCACCGGGGCAGAAAGCTTCCCAACCTCTGCTTCTGCTTTCTAACGAGGATGTTAGGGAGCAAGAGACAGCGGTGGTTTGGCTTGGAAAACGTTGGCATGCAACAAGGCGACCCTTCTCCTCAACCAAAAACCAGTCGTCTTCTGCAGACAAGAACTACCTTTCCCAGCAGAGCCAAATTGTGACAGATATATACCATCAGGCTCCCTTTACAGAAGAGGGAACGAGCGCCAAACATCAACAAACACACCCCTGGAAGCGAGGACCGTTTGGATGCCAGTCCTGGCTCTGCCACAGGTTTTGGAGGTTCCTGCTCCAACTGCAGCCCTGCCAACACCCCTGATGGAGCAGAAACAAGGAAGCCACTGTCCCGTTGCTCTTGGGAAACGGAAGGCAAGATAGGCTGGGGAAATAAGGAGCCTGCTGGTGCCCATGAAGGTGATTCACACCACAGACAAAATGTCAGGAAATTGTGTCTGAGGTGAACAGGAGAAGGCAGCAAGCAGGGAGGCAGGGAGGGCTCCCACAGTCTCCCTGGCACCCAAAGAACACATGCTCGATCTTGATTTAACGGGGGAGAGGCGATGCACACCAAATGCCTTAGGAATCAAACAGTCAAACCCTTGCAAACCAGGCAGAGGCAGACAACCACTTTGCTTGGACTCCTTTTCCAAGCCCCCTGCTTTGCCCACCCTCAGCCCCCTCTCCCAGCCCCTCCTTCCCCTGGGGCAATTCTCCTCCTGCAACACCCCGAGGTCACGCTGCTGAATTAGACGTCAGAGGAGGTCTGGCTGAGGCACGAGCTAGCCAAAATGATGAGTTAGAAAAACATTCGGGCATTTGCTGAACTCCAGGAAGGATAAAAAAATCCCCTAATTGCGCACTAATTGGACAAGCAGCACGGCCTTTCACCAGGTCTGACCTTGGCCCCTCGGGAGCCCCGGAGCAGGCTGTAGGGCTGGGCTGATGTGGCACACAGACGAGATTCTGCACGAGGATGGCACTTCCATACCTGCGAGTGCCCTGATTACAGCTGTGCAATCACACGTTAGATTGAAGCCACTGGAAAATTGCCTTGCCACGGGTTCATACCAATCTACCTGCCTGCATCAGAGTTATACGCACACACCTGGCCTAGACCCATCAGGACCAAAAAAAAAAAAAGAAATGCTGCAGAGTTATCACGTCGGATTTCTTATTGGAAGAAAATTAATCAAACTTATCATCGCAGAAATTACTGCATCCTCAGGAACAATTTAAAGAGCAGTCTAGTCACTCGAGCATGAGCAGAGCGAGAAATCTGCTTCCTACCTGACATCTGCTGGATCTTCTGTCACCAGCACATCTGTCTTGCAGCTGGCGAGAGGATTGATGGAAAGCTCCACGGGGGGAACCACGAAGCTCTTACTGACCGGCAGCCACAGGCCTTGTCCCAGGCTATAGGTGGACCTGGAGTGAGGACAAACGTGTCAGATGGGAAAAAGGGGTAGGAGGTGGACTTCTACCACAGGAGGTCCAGCAGCTGGAGGAGACCAGCAGTCGTTTGACCCACCTGAGTATCTTCTCCGGTGCCTGCTCTCCTGTGACCAGGTCGTATCCCCTCTCCAGCGTTGTGTAGGGCCACGGCCTGCGAGACCAAGAGAGAAGCTGCGTCACGCCGCCAGCAAGGCCAGACCAGCAGCACCTGTCAGGCGCCGGGTCCTTGGGGATGGTGGCAGCCAGGGGGGAGCAGAGCTGGCCCCGGCACCCCCCAGGGAGGAGCTCGGCCCCCACTCACCCCTCGCTGTGTCCCCAGTCACTGCGCACACACAGGTGCCGATGGACGGGGTCTGGGGCGTAGCCTTCGTGGCAGCTGCACTCCCCTAAAAGAGAGCAGGGAAAGGTGAGACGTCTTTGTGCGAGGGGCCGGTCGGAAAGCACAGTGTCGGCCGCTCCTCCCCTGCTGCTCAGCCCTGCTCGTCACAGGCAGTCCAGGTGCCTGCAGTGGATTTGGAGCTCTTTGGAGCCTTCCGAAACCTCCCGGTGAGGAAGCTGGGAAGAAACCTGAAGTTTTTCTGAAGGGGCTATGCGAGATGTAAGGATGCAAAACGTCTGGCCTCAGCCCCTGCTCCTGTGCACCCACGCAGCTCCCCAGATTCGGCCGAACTCTGCCCAACGGCCTCCGAGGACAGCTCTGCCTGCAGAGAAACTCCACGAGGACATGGCTGCTTCCGTCCCAGCCTGCAGCAGACGGGCTGCCCTCCGTCCTCAGCGTGGTGCCAGCCTCACCCCCTGCAGCCAGCCTTCGCCGTGCCCCTGCCCAAACCTTAACGAGGTCTCACCCCGCTGCGCCTTCCTCCTGCACCCTGCTACACCCCACTGAGAGCAGGAGCAGGGATCCCACCCCAATCGATTCTGTGTTTGGTAGAGAGGCGTAACCCGGAGCAAGAAGCAGCAAAATAAGCAGAGGAATTGGATTTGCACGTGGAGTTTTCTCCTACAAGCGCCCGTCGATAATTTCCCCCTCCCCACTTGCCCCCATCACGCTTTTCCTCGTTGCAGCGGGCTGCTCTTTAAGCAGTGGTGCAGAGCCAGGAGGAGAAGGAGGGCACAGAGCCACTGCTGCCCCGCTCAGAGGGGGGAGGCAGGGAGAGGAGAGCCCCCGGAGCCGGCACTGCTGCAGCCTGGCCGGTACCTGCGTGCTCCTCGGGCCCCTGGGTGAGCTCCACGTGTCTCGCAGGGATTACAGCAAGGAGCTTTCTTGTTGGGAAGGAACAAAATGGGGGTGCAGCCTGTGAGGTTTTTGTGTTTTTTTTTTTTGAGAGCTGTCTGGAAAGGGGGAGGTAGGAAAACGGAAGGGGGCTGAGGGGGAGAAAGAAAGAGCTAATGGCATGCTAAAATGCAACGGCACCTTCATGAAATATTCACCGCTTTAAACACGTCTAATATTAAAGATTAAATGTCCTGGGATTTGTCCTAGCGACTTCGAAGCACTGATTTATGATCTGTCAAAAGCTGCTAACCTCATGATTCATAACGGGAGAGGCAGGAGCATTACTCCTCCAAAGGGAAGGAGTCGGGTGAGCTCCTGCTCCAGCTCAGCCTGCCTGGCCTGGGGCTGGGGCGGTTTCACGGCAAGGACTGCGCGTCCTAATGGTCCCTCCAGTTAAAAAAAGGGGAAGTTATTTTTTCCTTGGGTGCTTAGTACGCAAGTTTCCCCAGCCAGGCGGCGGCTCATTAATTCCTGGCGCTCATTACATAACAAATATCGGCTCTGCAAACCAGAGGCACCTCAAAGTGCTTGCAAAGCAGAGCTGGGAGGCTTGGGGGCACCGGCTCACTCCCAGCGCCTGCCATGGAAATGAGAGCAAATCGGGGGGGAAAAAAAACACCTACAGAGGCTGGCATCAAACAGCCCCACCACCTCCTTCTGGCTGCAGTGTTTGTTGTGTCCACCCGTTTGTTTCCTGTCGAGGCAGCGTGGTGTGGGAGGAAGAACTCCATCACCCCACGGAAATATCGATTTTATCGACCCCATCCTAGAGCTCCAGCAGCTGCAGCTGGCACTGGAGGCCTTCCCAGGAGGTTTAGGGGAGGTTTGGGTGAGTGGGAGCACCCTGCGGCCACAGCAGGGGATGCCACAAAGGGCTGAGACCACCGGCACCGCCCCAGAACCGTGCAGGATGCGGCCCCAGCTTGTCCAGGCAGAGCTTTAGAAATGCAATGGGAAAGCTTGCAGCAGGACCAGCTGAGCATTGCAATCTGCTGGGCTGTGCAATGCAGCAGAACGGGTGGTGCTGCTCCACGTTTCCATGAGCTTTTACTCTCCTTGCCCTGCTGGGCATCTCCTCTCTTCCTTCAGTCCCTTCAGATACTCCGTGATTCCCTCTTTGCTCAGCCCGGCCAGGCATGATGCCGAGCCAGCTCCTGCCACAGGGCACGGGGTGAATCCCCACGGAGGGAGAAATGCTCCGTGGGACAGGGATGGGGGCCCCTAATTCCTAGCTCCTCCTTTGAGAAAGTGCATTTCCTAAAGAGCAGATTTCCACATGCTGAAAAAACACAAAAACAAAAACAAAAAAAAAAAACAACAAAACACCACCACCAAAAGCCCGAATAGCAGCGCTGCTGTTCAGAGCTACCCAACCTTGTTTCTGCCTCTGCTGCGGGAGGATGAATGAGTCAGGATCTACAAAGTGCTGGGACAAGCATCCCATTTCTGCAGTCGCCGACCCGCAAACAGTGCAGACACGGCCGCTGGTGGTTATCTGTCTTCTTTCAGATTCATAACCCACAAATGGGACTGGATAACCCACAGTGAGTCTTGGTCTGTTCTGGCGAAAGGAAGGATCACCGCTTGCTTCGTTTAAGCACAAGCAGATCCCGGTGTTATGTTCGGGAGGCCCCACGCTGTATTTGCAGTCTGTCATTTAACAAACCACTGCGAGAGGGGGAGAGGAAACCCCTCTGCTCATGCAGGGAGAAAGTACATTAACCGGGAAACGGAAAAGCACAGATCTAGTCAGAGGCCCAGAGAGCGTGCCTGCTCTTCATGTGGCACACATGGTTATTTGGGAGGGCAAGGGGAGACCCGAGGCCGTGGGAGAGCAGCAGCACCCTGCCACAGCCAGCCCACAGCCCTGTCTGTGCCGCTGCTTCTCCTGCTCCCCTCTCCCACTTACACCAAATCCCAAAGGCAGCACAGCCACGGCTAATTGCAGGGAGCACCACGTCGCTGGGTCAGCTTCTGCTCGCGGGTAACCTCTGTCACGAGCTGCAGGATCTGTCCAGAGCTTCGCAGATAGTTTCGTTGAGCCTCCCTCCTGCTGTTCTTTCATTTCCAAGGAGGCTGCTTGAGGAGCCGATGGGGTGAGGAGCTCTGCGTGCCACCCAGAACTGCAGGATGCCACAAAGTACCCGTGGGCTCCATCCCCATGGCACTACAAATTGCCACTCCAGCTGGGCAGGGGAGCAAGATCCAGAGCCTGGAGGAGCCGTGTAAACCAAGGACATGCCTGCCTGGTGGCTGCACGCAGGCAGGAGGTTGCTCTGCCCCATTTCCAAGCACAGGGCTGCAGTGCCTGCTTCACGTGGTGTAAGTGCTGGAGCTGCAGAAGGGCAGAGCCGGAGCAGTCCACAGCCATGGTCAGCACCGTCAGCACCCCTGGCTTTAGGCTCAGAGCTGGCCCACAGCAGGGCTTCCTCATGCCTAAAGGAGGTGAATCCTCCAGCATCGGGGCTCCTCACCTCCAGGAGCACGGGCGAGATGCACAGGAGCTGGTACTAAGGAATAAAGCAACCCTTCAGCAGCATCCAGACTGGTGCATCGGGGGCTTCAGCTCTCTTTTCGACACCTGCAGGCTTGAAGCTGCAGATCTTCCCCTTCATTTCACCCAATGCACTACGTTCCTGCTCCTTCTCAACAGCAATAACCCCAGCCAGCTCTTTTCTTTGTGCAGCTGCATGAACACCGCACAGCCAAGCACGCCGGTGCCAGCGTGCCGGGTAATCCTGTTAGCCTCGTTAGGGCGAGCGGTGATCTGCTGTGATAATGCTGTGGGATCCCCCTAATCCTCCAGCCTGGCACGCAGCAGAAGCTCCTGCAGCCCCCGTGCTCCCAGGGAAGCTGCTCACTGCAGGCAGTGGCACTGTTACTGGTGGAGCTGGGAGGGCTGCTGGCAGCAGTGGAGCAAATGGGGCAGCACAGCCTACCCAGATCCCTCTGTAGGGCCACCCTACCCTCAGGGAGATCAATACCACCTCCCAACCTTCCTGAGGGTGCACTCAATCCCCTCACCCAGGTCATCAAGAAAGGTATTAAACAAGACAGACCCGAGGTGCCCCTCTCCTTCCCCACGGCAGGGGAGCAAAGCCTTCAGCCCAGCTCTGCTGGCCCCAATGTGTCCCTCTGGAGGTGGGGACAGGGGGCTGATCAATGCCTGTCCCTCCTGCCACCCCAGCCACCTCCCTCCCGTAATGAAGCCATTGAGGTTTCAGAGGTTCAGGAGCATCCAGAGGAAGTTCAGCATTGATTTATCCTTCGTGAAAGGTTTCTGAGCTCCTGGCAGAACGTCAGGGAAGGAATCTCTTAATCCAGCACTCAGAGAAAGCCTGACAAGGCTGAACCAGACCCTGCTGTCCTGCAGCCACCCAAAGCACTGTGGACGCCTCTCCCAGCTGCAGGATCTGCTCTCCTTTATTTGCAGACCCTGGGTGCAGGCTGCAGGGCTCCCTCCAGGTGTGGATGAGGAGGAGCTAAAAACACCCTCAGCAAAAGCCTTCCTTGAAGAGGTCGCTGCAGCCCCGTGGGATGGCAAAGAGGGCGCCTTTGAGAAAGAGATTCGGTAAAAAGTAAACATGGAGAGGATGAAGAATGGTCATATAGATGGTTAAATCCCCAGCTTCAAGGCACGTGTGAGGGGTCCTCAGGGAGCAACTGCTGGAGCTGGGGCTGGCCCAGCTGAGGCTGTGACTCCCCAGCAGGGCAGTGCTGGCTCCTGGCTCTTGTTATCCGTGGCTCCTGCCCTTTGGGGTGAAGTTTCCCAAATTCTGCCTCTGCTTAATCCTGATGAGAAATGCAGCTTCACTAACAGCAGTTCAGCTTTTGAGGAACGAGAAAGGAAAACTCTTTTCTAATGGGATGAACTTTCTTTCTCATTGATTCTTTGCTCCATCCCTAAGGGGACACAGCCACCACGAGGCAGGACAACCAGACCCCTCTCCCCCAAGCCTGGGGCTGAGCCCCCTGGGCAATGCTCCCTCGCCCCACAGGGGCAGCACCAGCTTGGTGTGGACACGATGGGCAGCTTGAGGTGGCTCCTTGGAGGCTGAGGGCTCGGCTCTGTGCTTTGGGTGTGCAGGGAAAACCTGGAATTAACTTGACAGTTCCCCTCCTCTTCCCCCACTACAAGTCACCCTCCTTGCCCAGACGCATCAAAGCAGTTAAAAGCAAGCTTAATTTGTGAGGCTCGTGCCTGGTTTACGCTCAGCACAGATATTATTCTCATTATCATTTGCTAAGCCCCTGAGCTGTGCTGCCGAGGGAGCTCCCGGGGGGCACACGTGCGTGGCTGATGCAAGGCAGCAGCGCAAGGTCCTGAGCTGGCGGCACCCAAGGGTGCTCTGCAGTGCCCAGCTGCTGTCTTCTGGCATGTCCACTGCCCAAATCAACGACCACGGGTGAGGAGTGACCTTCTGCAGTGCTGCTGGGATGGGTCAGGCAGGTGAGATGGGCCCAGGAGCACTCGCTTCCCCTCCCTCCCCTCCGTGGCCTTTAGACAAGCTCAGAAATGCCATTACAAGAACATTAGTAGCTGCAGGATTAAACACTCTAATGGCAGAAAATGAGAGTGTAAAGACAGCACAGATAACCTTAACTCAGCCCCCTCGCGGGCATGCATTTTGATTGCTGTTTATGTCTAACACTTCAGCCCGAAGCTAAATTAGCTTGGGAGTTAACTGCCTCCTGCCCTGCTTGGTGCAGAAGGCAAGCTGTGCCGCCGCTTGGAAGGAAATCGTATATTACATGGTTTTTGACCAAGTTATTAAACTACATACCTTAGAGAGACGGAACCTCATCTTATAAAAGTCTAAGTCAATAAAGACACTGGGATCTTCCAACAGCGAAAATAGCCGAAGTGTACGAGAACAAACAAATATTACTCGATGTGCACAAAAGCCGCATGATATTACACTGAACTATCAGTGAAAATGACTGTTTTCGTAAACACAAATACACCCTCACTGAGGTTGGTCAGCTGCTGATTTACATGTTCAGCTCTGCAACCTCCAAATCCCCTTTACAAGTGCCTTTAAAAAATGGGGATGTTTAACAACGACTTTCATCTGTTTCCTGCCTGCAAGAGCCTTGTCCTACCAGGACAGCAAAACCATCTGCAGCTCAGGTGACAAACTAGCCCATTTGGAAGATGATGGAAACCTTTTTTTTTTTTTTTTTTTTTTTTTTCCTGCCAATTTCTAGAAAAGACCTTTCACTACCGCATCTAATTGGGTTCTTACAAGCATGTGCCTATTGTTTTGTGGGTGCAATCAATTGTGGATGCATAGAAGAGAGCTTTGACGGGTAAGTGCCTGATTTATGGATGGGGAAAAAAAACCAACGCACTTGCACCTGCTAATCAAGGTAGCGATCCATCTCATTTATGCCACTGCTCTAGCAAGCCTGACAGCACAGAATCACAGGCTGTTTTTCCCAGCGTTTGGCCCTCAGGGACCAATTCTCCAGCAGGCCTCTTAAGTGATGCCCACAGAATGTGCAAGTGAATCGGTTTTGTGCATACAAAGCAGGTAATTGTGCTCACAAATCAGGATTTGCATATGCCACCAAAAATGGATGCCCTCATAATGTTACCAGCACTGGTGAGGGTGGCGAGTGACAAAGGACTCTGTGATTGTACGAGAAGACATCCCAGAGTGTGGCACAGGTGCCACATCCACTGAAAAAAAAAAACAGAGAGTAAGGAGAGGTGTCTGCAAGCACCAGCAGGACACAAACCTTCCTTGTCCTCGCTTCAGGCAGCGCCTGCCAAGATGGGGCATTTTGGCTGAAGCTCTCCAGCTGAGGAGCAGCTCTGGGCCACGTTGTTTGCACTGTGTGAGGATGTGCCAGCATCTGGAAGAGGCACCCAGCTCACCTGAAGGGAAAGATGGCACTTTGCTCATGTGCAGATGTTGGTGCTCTCTCCGAAAAGCTCTGTTGAGTTGGTACTTTGCAATACGGGCTTGAAATTTGTCAGGGGCAGCAATCATTTAATTAAAGAATGAGTCACACTGCGAAGACACAAGGGAAGGCAAATTAAGGTCAGGCAAGCAAAATGTGTTTTGGCATTTCCTAGCGTTTCAGAGCCACCGTTTTCAGTGTGGATTATTATTTATACTGAAGTAGCACTCAGTGGCCTCAGTCACGTATCAGCACATCGCACAGACAGGCGTTAAACAAAAACTCCAACCCAAAAGAGGTTTTCAGTCCTGGGAAGGGTGAGAGGTTGAGTCTCAGCAGACAGAGCCTGCGTGACCTGGTGGCCTCTGTCCAAACGTGTGCCAGGAGCTGCTGCTGAAAACACCTCTGCCTGAACCCTGGAGCAAAGAAGCTCTGGGCCAAGGCTGGATCCATACTGCAGGAGAGATCAGCTATAAATGTGTGGGAGCATTTCAAGGCTGGCCCTGAAGCTCTTTGCAGGGGAAACCTGCAGGGCAGTCATCCCCCAGGCAGGACAAACCTTGGTCCAGCCTTCTCCTGGACACCCAGCAAGAGAGGAGGGAGAGGAGGGAAACTCCCTGCACCCACTGCTTGGGATGCTCCCGGAGATAATAAAATCCCTGACCTGGAAAGGTTGAAACCTAGATGGGATTTATATCCCCTACTAAAACCACAGGCCTCTCTCTCTCTCCGGGTGATAAAAATAAATCACCCTTAAAAATAGAATGACATTAATAAAAATAAATCTCAAAATGCACTCTGGGCATCAGAGAACTACAGTTTGCTCCCAGCCTGGCACGGGAGCTTCTCACCAGCTGAAGGCTGGTCAACAGCGACGAATGTGAGCAATGTCTGGGGCTGTCTCCTGGGGCTGGGTGTCCAGCAGGTGCTTCCAGAGGCCTCGTTGTCAGTGGATGGCTGCTCGGCTCTTGGTAAAATTTGGAAAACTGCTCCGAAAACCTGCAGCCTCACCAGCAAGTCCTGCCCTGCCCCTGGGGATCCAACGGCACAAACAAGAGAAAGGTGTTGGTATATCCATGTGCAAATTGCCAGGATGGAGAGTGGGGAAGAAGCTGATGTACATTTTGGGTGAGGAAGCTGACAGTTGAGAGCATGGCTTCTCTGCCCTCCCTCCATCACAGGACTGGCTCAGAGCCCCAACGTGCCAGGACCACAGAGACCTGCTGCCTTGCTCCTCCTGCTGTGGCTGTCACCTCTGAACAGCTCACACACCCTTCAAACCCATTTCCTTCTCCCCATCCCAGCACCTTCTCTCCATCCAATACCCAGGACGCACCAGACTTCAGTCAGCATCAGGCAGAGTCATTGCCACCCAGGTTTTGGCCAGATGGGAAGCAGGGATGGGAGCTGTAAAGCAGCAGATAAGGTTAGGACCCAGCACGGCGCCGGAGCTGAGCAGCCCCCAGGTTAACGAGCATCACTCCCTTCCCTGCAAACGAGATCTGACACGTCCTGCTCAAGCATGGGGCATCCAGCGAGAGGGAGAAGCTGCTCTGGTGCACTGGGGATGCACAGGGGGCAGCAGCAGCTGCTGTGGGAGAGCACGAGACCACTCAGGGGCTGTATCAGCCCTTCTCGGTGCCAGCGAGCAGAGCAACCTCTGTAGGGTCTCCTCGTGGTTTCTGCTGGCAGCAGAAGTTTTTCCTTCCTCCTCCCCTGGACCTGGGGAGAGCTGAAGTGATCTTCCCTTGTCCTCAGAACTGTCTGAGTTTTGCTGATGTCCTTCTGTGCTGAGCCACCTGGGTGTGAAGATCCTCCTCCTGCATCACCTCCACATGCCAGGGGGCTGCTGCCACCTCCCACCTCGGGGCTGCAGGTGACACCCAGGGCTTGTCAGCATGGGGAACTGGCCAGAATGATTTCTGTGCTGTGGCTAGGCCTGTCAGTGCCTTCTGCAGACAAGACTTGAGGACCAGGAATATGATAAGAGAACATTGTCTTGACCATGAAAATGGATTTATGAGACCCAGTTTAGTATTTGCATCTCAGATGAGAAGGGAGAGACAAAACTCCTGCCAGCCCCCAGCACACTCTTTGCTCCCAGCTCATGGCCTGGGAAGGTTTCTTTCTTTCCATCTGCCATGTATCAGCAGCTCAGCCTATGGCAGTGGGATGCTCAGAAGAAGCCTCCTCCGTGAGCTGTCCCTCTTCAAGCCCACCAAAAACCAGCAGCCAACACGGGGTCACACACTCATGCACTTCCCACCGCACGGACCCCCTTCATTCCCTGGTTGCGCTCTCGCTGTGTCTGTGTTCCCGGCTGGCTGCAGATCCCCGTGTGTCACCCAGGACGGTGTGAGCCAGAAGGAAAGGGGCCACTTCACCAGCACAGCAAGGGCAAAACTGCGTGCAGGCAGGGTGTGCTCAGTGAAAAACTCATCTGTGGGTTGGGAAAGACAGCAGCAGTGTCTGCAGCTCCACAAGGCAGGTGGAGGAGAGATCAGACCTAGGTCATATTAGGCAGGAGCACAGAGGGGAAATGCTGTGCTCTGCCATTAAAACTGTCAAAGAAAGACAAGGGATGGTGATGGGGCAAGATGATGGGTAGATTTTCCAAAATGGACAGCAAAACAGCACAACTTACACACAGCCAAACTCCACGTGCCTGCTGTCGCCACACCAACAAACTGATAGACCCACTGTTTATAATCCCCATCCTGGCACCCACCTTCTTGATGCCTTGCTAACGGTGCTCACCACTGCGTGGCCCTGTTGGTACCTCTCCTACCCTGTGCCTAACACCAGGCTAACGTGGGGCTGAGCCAAGTGGGCATTGGCAGACCCTGAGACAAACCTCCTGCCTCGCCTCTCCAGCCTCGGAAGGGTTTTGGCTCTTCCCAGGCCTCCCTTACCTGTCTCTTGGTCACACAGCTGCTCGCAGGCATCGGTGGTCCTCTGCCCACAGAGGTCTCTCACCCAGGGTGACGTGGCATTGATCTGGTAGTAAAGGGACAGCTTGGCTGGGTTCAGCCAGTCGGAGATGTCCAAGTAGCTGCCTTCACTCACAACGAAGCTGCTGCCTAAGGGTGAAAAAAAAAGTGTGTTAGGTGTGCAGAAAAAGGAAAAAAGAAGTAAAAGTAAAAAAAAAAAAAATTATAAAAAAGGAGCATGTCACAGGGAAGAAAAGGGATATCTTAAATAAGGCACCAAGGAATTTGTACAGGAGGCAGCAGAACTTCTGAGCTACTGCCCCATCATTCTCCACAGCAGAGCCCCTACTGCAGTGGGTCACACCTTGGTACTCCAGCAACAACGGGAGACACCAGCCCTGCAAAGGCTGAGAATTGGATGAGGGGCATGGGTCGGGGTGCTGTGGGCTCCTCAGCCTTCTCTGACAGATTACTAAGCTACTTTCACTCTCTCATTTCTGATTTCTCTTTCATGCCAATTGGGGAAAAAAAAAAAAAAAAAAAAAAAAAAAAGAAAAAAAGGAGAAAAAAAATGGTCCAGTATCAGACACGCTGTTCTTCTGTAGCTGGTGTGATGCTGAGATCAGCAAAATACTGCTGGAATCACCAGCACTCACACCAGAGAACTGCATTTGGCTGTGAAGTTCCTCCACACCGACACCCCAGCAGAAGGTCTGAGTGCTCCACCAGCTGAGATGCTGCCCCCATCCCACCCCTCCCAGTATCACGAGATACTGGCTCTGCTTCCCAAATCCCTGCAGGAATGCGGACAGATGCGATTATTCTGCCCCGTAAGATCTGAGCATCACGTCCCCGGCTCACCCAGGTGGTGCCCACCAGAGGCAGGATCCCAGAGGCAGGAGGCCAGCAGCACCCCAGCCCATCCCCACCTCCCAGCTCAAGGCAGCAAAAACTGGCCCAACACAGCTCCCCGCAGCAGAGAAACTCCCTCACTCTCTCCCCCGAGAATTAGAAGAGAATTCCTGCCAAAAAAAATCTTTCCTTACAAAATCTTATGTTTCTTTATTTTGTGAAATGTATTTTTCCCCACTGGCATCTGGGAATATGCATCATCTAATTAGCCAAATAGATTTTCAGTTCAGCCCAATCATTTCCTTATCTAACATCTGAGGCCCAGCACCGCTTGGGGGATTTTGCAGGCACAGAGGTCCTCATTAACTCTGATCTTCAATTACATTGATTATAAGACTGCCTCCATAATAGTGCTGCACGGATCAGAGGGGAGCCAAAAAACCTCTGCCATTAAGTGGTGTTTTACAAAAGTTACCGGGGTAAAAGCCTCTAAAAACCGGGGAGAAGAAACCTTCAGAGAGGAGTGGCCCAGGTGAACAGCCAGGTAAGGCAGGAGATAGCAGGCATCCTCCCAGGTGCTAGGACGTGGAAACAGGGACAAGCTTTGCAGACACTACCTGAAGACTCAAATCCTTCTTAGTGATTACACGAGGATGGCAAGTCTACAGATCCAGGGTGTTATTTTCCTGAAACTTGAGGGCTTATGTCACTTAGAAAAATAATGTCTAAGTGCTTCACTAAGCACTGCAGAAGTTCTTAGCTCAATGAAAGCCAAGAGATTAAAAAAGCAGAAAAATAGGAAATATAGCAGCAACCACCCCACATGAACCTGCTTGAACATAAGCTTTGCAATTTCCTTCTGAATGAGAATTGCAGATGCTTGAGGAGGAAGGAGCCCATCTCAACCTCATCCTGCACCACGTTACCACACAAAGGATAAGAAAGCAAAGCCTGAAGTCAGACGTTCAGGAGAGAGACCCCATTTCCAGGTATCCTGAGATCTCAGCGCCATACAAATATAGCTCCTAATTTACGTGAATTCAAATCGTTTGTATTGATACTGCCTAAACAGATGCATCTCTACGCTGACAGCTGAGGAATGCAGCCCAACTCCTGACTGCACGAGCAAACAGAAAGGAGAGCTGCAGCTGCTTGGGGACCCAGCGGAGCAGGAGCCTGCTCGCCAGGGCTGCAGGAGATGTCTCAATCAGCCACACGGCAACAGCAGATTGCAGGGCAAATGCCACAACACCAGAGGAGAGCATCGAAATGCCAGGCTCAGAGGATGTCCTTAGAGCCATCTGATTTCTTCTGTTAATTATCGTCTCTACCATCAACGTTGAAAGACAGCTTTAAATACCAATGGTAACTATTGCTGGTTTGTTTTACCAAGTGAAATGCATCGTGAACCCGTTGGGAGTGTTTACATCCACGCAGCATCCCGTCAATCTTGCTTGCTTGTTTTTGTAGCTTCCAAGCACGGCTCAAGAAGCACGTAAGTGCATTTTGAGGCTCGGTTACAGACAACTCCCTCTGTGCCCAAAGACTGAAGAGCAAAACCACCAGCTCTTGATTAAATCCTTACTTAATGAACCCCACTTCTATTTAAAATACAGCCAGAGTAAAAGCAACAGAAGCAAATCAGACATAAAATAGTCGTATAATTTGGATTCGTAAAGAGGAAGGTGACTTGAGCCGTCGGAGTGCCCTGGCACAGGACCCGCCTGCTGGAGGGGACCCAGCGGGTGGCAGCGGGGAAGCTATCCGGGGATGGGCTGACCAGAGCCAGGTGCAGTTTTGTTGGGTGAAAAAAAACCCACAGATCTGAGAAGCTTGAAATAATTTGCAGATTTTGCTTTGTCATATTTTTTACAAAGAAAGACCTTCCCAAATATAATGCAATTGGAATTGAAAGAAATAAAAAAAAAGGAAAAAAAAAAAAAAAAGGAAGTGAAAACACTTGAATCCAAAATCCCTGAATTTAAAGTTCAGTGAAATATTATTTGTTGTTTTTTTTGTTTTGTTTTGTTTTGTTTTTGTTTTTGTTTTTTTTTTTTCATTTCAGTCTAAGAAAAAATAAATAAATAAATAAATAAGCTGTGGAAATTGAAAGTTCTAGTTAATTGTAAACCCTTCCTTTCTTTCCTAGGAGGAGGAAAGAGGGGACAACTTCCAGCAAGGAAACTTCTCACATCACGGCCCAGAGACGGGTAAGGCTGTGAGATGTGTTCACAAATACACTCCTCACCTTCACTCTTACTGAAAACACAAACAAACAAAAATCCCAACCTTGATCCTTTCATAGCTTGCCTAAAAAAAAAAGAAGAGGAAGAGAAGCTTTACAAATATTTTGAAAGCTAAAATTCTGAAGATTTCAAAGCCTCTCTTACACAAATTTTCTTTTTGTTTTCAAAGAATCCCCACACATAAAACAGTTTTCACAAGTCACCAGCATGCACTTATCAAAAACATCTTGAAAAGCCAAGAAGGGGAAGATTGAATATCAAATCCTTTCAGAAACCACCAAGAACAAACATTTTCTAAGCGAGAGCCATTTCAAACACCTTCAGCTCGTCAGAAACATCTGCCAGATCTGCCTTCTCCGACGCGCAGCGTTCAGCAGAGGTGACAGAAGAGGACAGCACCAGGGGACATGAAATCCATGGGGACACGAAACCCACGGGGACATGAACCCCAAGTGGCTCACACCGCCTGTGCAATGGTGAGGGAAGCCCCAGCTCTGAGTTGTCCTCTGGAGATGTGCTTTGAGAACCACAGACCCAGCTGGTTCACCCAAACCCGGCCTCCAGGTTGAAGCACACACACGGGGTCCACGGGGAGCAGGGCCCCGGAGATGCCATCCCCCAGCTGACTGCCTTCAGCTCAGCAAAATTCCCCTTAAACACAGACATTTAGGGCCCAGGTAAACCACCCAGCAGCCTCACATCAGCCAGATGAGGGAACACAACAGCAGCAGCTCCCAACCTGCCACCAACTCCCCGCGGTGTAGGACACGGCCCTTGGGCTCCACGGGCTGTAGGAGCAGGACTGCACCCTGTGCTGGCACCAAGGGGGACTGCACTACAAGGCCATGCACTGCCAGTGCTTCGGGGGATTGTTTTGTTTGGGTTTTTGCATGCATCTGTGTGTGTTTTTCCCCCCTTCGTTCTCAAATGCTGATCAAAGCCGGACCTGCTCAGGCTGCATCCAAAGTTCGCGTCTCTCGTGCTGAGGTCTCCTTCAAAGTTCAGTGGGACTGCTTAAGCCTTGACAAAAGAACCTTGAAGTTTTGACATTTCAGAAATCATTTTCCAGAACAAAACAGGATAAAACAGCTCAGAAGAGATATCTAACAAGGGAAAAGAACAAAGCGCCCAAAAGGCAGCCAAAAGGGTTTGGCTTTTCCTTTCTCTCTCTCTTTTTTTTTTTTTTTTTTCAAGGGACGAGATCAAATAAAACATATATTTTTTTTGAAGAATTTCTGTTTCTTCCTCCCTCCTCTCTTTTTGTCTTCTTTGGTCAGCTTGCTATATCTTGGACAACGAAACTCCCTTTTATCTAAAATTAGTATTTTTTGTTTGAAAGATATGGGAGGTCAGGCGACAGGTTGCTATTCATGTACCCATCCCTGCACTATCTCACAATTGTAATCCCGTTAAAGATTTACTTATTTTTTTAAAGACCACAGGAAGGATTATCCTCTTGCTCCACTCTATAAGTACAAAGAATAATTCAATTTCTTTAGAGACTTTCTTTTTCTTGTAAAACTTGAAAGAACATTTCCCAAAGAGATAACTCCTCCCCTACCAGCTCTTCCCATTGATCAGCTCTCACGCTCCTATCCTTGTACTGGGGAATAAGAAATTTTGCTTCTTAAATCTCTTTCAGGAAATTCAGAGGAAAAGACAGACAGATGCTCAGCTCCCAGGACACAGACACCTTGAGCTAAGCAGGGCAACAGGGCTTGGTGCAGGGCTTCATCCACAGGCTAACGCAGGGCCCAGCTCTACCACCCCTCCCCTGCTTAGCACAAAGCTGGGCAATTTTAGAGTAATTTCCATTCTGCCACATGAAATTATTAATTTCTGATAACTGAAACCAGGAATAGTATCACAGTGGGTTCAAATCCACAGTAGCCATTTCCGTTTTGGATAATTTTGGAATGATTTCAATTCTGCCAGATGAATTTCTTAATTTCTTCTCCTAAACTGAAACCAGGAATAGCAGCACAGTGGGTTCAAATCCACAGTAGCCATTTCCTTTTCGCTTTTCAAACAGTTTTTCTCTTGAACAAGATAAACACCTAAACAGAAAGTTTAGTAAGCTTTTAAAAGCACAAAGCTCTATACATACGTCTCTCTTTTCCATTTATTTTTTTTTCTATCAGCCAAGCTGAAAATGCAGCTCATACCACACACAGGGCTTGGCTCCAGGAGGTATTTTCATCACCTGAACTCTGTGCACGGCCGTGGGCTGCTGGCGCCAGCGCTCCCCAACCTGCAGATGTGCGAATCCGGAGCTTCCCATGCATTACAAACGCTGTCAATCCTCACGTTTTTCACCCTGGCACAGCAGAAGCAAATTAGCGATACAAATCTGTATGTAATTACATCTAAGACTAGAAGCATCTTTCCTGTGGGAGGAGCGGGGTTACATTTTAATTGTTAAATCACACTTGCTCGGTAATTTTGACAGATTCTTTCTTTGGATTTTCTTGGAAATCAGTCCAGATTTCACCAGGGATGAACTTCTGTCAAAGAATGCATGTATTTCATTTTGTACAGCAAGTGATCACTTGGGCACCCTTCCCCAGACCTGAGTGGAACCAAAACACCCACATGCAAACGTGCCGTGGCTTCACCTCTGCAAGAGCTGCGCTGAAGCCTCCAGCACCAAGCCCTTGAAGTAAGGGGCTTCTCTGCCTGCTCCACGGTGTTATCGGGCACCAGAACTGCCCAGGTGCCAGTACCAGCACACTCAGGTCCTTAGTAGGCATCTGGGCTAGCAATGGCTGAGACAAATCAGATTCCTGAAGCAAAGCTTCTCTTTAATGCTCTCTATCTCCAAACTCCCTCGCTCCAGCCTGGGGCTCTTCTGCAGTGACACTCTAGATATTGGACAAGAGTTTGGGGAAATCCACCCTAAATCTGATCACTCCGCAAAGTATCTGATGGATGAGCTACGATAAGCTTTAAAGAACATGAAGTGTGTGTTAATATAAGAGAATTTTCAGCCAGCACCAAGACCAAACGTTCCCCCCAGGGCTGCAGAAACACAACCAGGACACAGCACACGCAAAATCGATGCGCCACAGGACCAAGGTGAGCCACCACCTGCTCGTCACACCACTTGGGAGAATTAGCAAGTGAATTGGCATGCTCTTGGCGATGCAGCCTCAGCAGGTCCTCTTTGCATTGCTGCTTGTTGCTGCTGCAGGTATCCCATGAATTGTTGCTTGAAAGTAAGTGTGGCCTAAGCCAGCTTCCTAGGACTGACCCACCAACACCCTGCTGAGACAGGCAGGGTCTCATCCTGCAAATACCGATGCCCGGGTTTTCATCTCTCCTTCCTATGGAGGGGAGCAGGCTAGCTGGCCAAATACACCCTGCCTTATTGCACTCTGCCCTCACCGTCCCTCCCAAATCAGAAACTGAGCGGTGCTGGTGCAAGCTCAGCAGGCTCTGGGCAATGCCACCTCCCCAGGGCTGGACTCATCCCGCCCCTCTCAGGATGCCACAACCCCCAGCTCCAAGCAGGCCCTGGCTGACACCATCCAAACAATCACCACCAGTCCCCCAATTTGCTCCAATAAATCCCACGAGGGACTGAGGAAGAGGAATTTTCCTTCCCTTGCACGCGGAGCTGCCCCGGCACCAGGACAAGGCAAGCGCGGGATCACAAGCCTGTCACAGGCACGATAAAAACATGATGTACTTCAGCCTCCAGAATCTTATTAGTTCCTCATGCAAAGAGTGTTCACGCCGTAAAACTGCCTTGGAATCCCTTTGATCCACGCTGATACAGTTTATAAATTGATGTTAATATTTAGAGTTCATGCCTGGTGATGCTGCAGCCATTTGCTCGCATTTTCTTGCCAGCCAAGCAGGCGCAGGAGCAGGCAGGAGTTGTAAGGCAGGCATGGAAATGACCCAGTGATTAAGAGCTGATGAAATTAAATGCAATCTGCAGAGCTGCCCCCGGCACAGCCACCTGGCCAAGTACATGCTGTGTTTGGGGCAGCCAGACCCAGTGCCGAAGCACTGACCGCATCTCCATGCAGTAAATGGGCATTGCTGCAGCAGAGCAACTCCAGGCTGAAAAACTACAACAGAAAAGCCCGGTTTCAAGCCAGCCCTTTTCTTTCTGCTGATCTCAGGGGGGTTGATGTGGCTGGGAATGGTTGGGGAGCTCTGGAGCCTGGCTGCCATAGGGGAAAGCTCTGAGGGATGGAAATCTTTGAGACCCAAGCCCTTCCTCCATCCTTCTGGTGCCAAGCAGGGATGCTTCATTTGTAAATCAATGAGCATCTCCAGCTTTTCCTTTGCTGTACAACAGAGCCCAGCACTGGGCCGCTCCCCACCGCCTGCATCTCTCCTTGCTGCTTATTTCTATGCAAGCGCATGCGCAGCACGTGCCCAGCACACGTGAGCCAGCGCCTGAGGAGCCAAACTAATGCCTGGTCACCTCTGAGGGCTGCACAACGTTGAGCAGGAGATGTCAAAAGCAAACAATTTAAAGCAACAAATTTAATTAAAACCAAAATGAGAAGTTGTTGCGAGTCCAACAATCGCAGTCTACAGAGCTCAGCCAATCTTTGGGGAGAATTAGCAGAAGCTGCTAATAGCAGCATCCAATTCCACCAGCGTCTTGGAGGAAACAGTCGTAGGGGGAAGGAAACAAATAATCTTCAGACGAAACAATTACTGATCAGCTGTGTGACAATCGCACACCATCATCACTCAGGTGGGCAGATGCAGATGCATGAAGCTTGGGAAAAATGCCCCAAAAGCTCAGCTTCCTGCAGCTCTGCCCCCTCGCCAGCCCCTCACACCCAAAGCACTGGCTCGCTTTACACGGCTGCCAGGAAGCTTCAGCCACCCGTGGGGGCTGTTCCCAGGGATGCTCGGTTTGTTTTCCTTCCGCCTCGTTTGCAGGGCTGGCCGGAGGAGCCGGTGCTCATCCCGTGGGATGCCCCCACACCTGCAGCTGGGCTGCAGCTGCAGGAACACCAGTGCTCTGAGCGAAGCCCTCTGCGAGCATCCCAGCTGCACAGGCCGTGCCCCTGCTCACTGCTTTTCAGAAACCAGCCTGACCCAAGCTCTGAGCTGTCCCCGACAGAGGCAGCACCGCGTTTTCCTTGGCACACATCTCCAAAGAGGCAGAAAGAAGGCTGCAAATGCCCAGAGATGCCTCTGAAGCACCAGAAGCCTGGTTTATGTCCTTTACTTTATTTCCACTTATAAAACGAAGCCCTACAAGCCCCTGGTTAAATGTAGCTCTTCCTTCCTTCTGCACGCCATGGAGGACCTCGCCTACCTCTCCCACTAAAGTATCCCGATACAAACATCCACCAACACCATATATAACCTCTTTGCAGGCTATAAAAATGGGAAGCTTTAATTGATACTATATTTCAAACTGTTGTGCAGCAAGGACATACTCCAGGCTAAGTCCTCTAGGGTATCTTTCTCCAGCCCTGCTTTCCCTGCAAGCAGCTCCCATTGCTCTCTCTCTACTTTTTGAGTGATTACTTACAAGAGAAAAACCCTCCTGAATGCGCAGAGCTGAGTGGCTAACATATTCATAAGGGGTTTTATTGCTCAGATGGAGGGACTCTCTTTTCCTTTTCCCCCCTTTGATGCTGCTAAATGTTCCTCTAAATAATGCTTTGCATTTCCAAGTCCTCATAAAAGCCACCGCAAGCCTTCCTATAAATTCAAGCCAGCTCTGAAATGGGCATGATGCCTGCTGCTGGGTGCAGGCGAGTTCCTGACACAATTTCTGTGCCCTGGGGCAGTGGCAGAAGGGAGCAGAGGCTGCTCGAGCCATTTGGGGAGGAACCAGAAAGGAGCTGGAGGCCTCCCTGCCCTCCCGGTGTAATGCAATCCCCTGCGGCACCGAGGGCAGGGACAAAGCCAGTGCCTTCCTCAGCCCCATGCCAACCCCACAAGACCCGTGCAGCAAAGGAGGCTCCTTGCAGAGCAGCACAAGAGAGGATTTACAGGTACAGATGTGTTTGTCACACGGGAGACCCCCAGCCTCCCCCTGGCAGCCGGGGCAGCACCGAGCAGCGCAGCTTGTGCCAGGCTCCTGTGCAGGTGGCTCCCGGGGAAATGAAGGAAGAGCAGCTGTGCAAACCAGTCAGTAATTGTTCAGAGGGGAGCGAAACGGGGGGAGAACCCATCAAATGAAGACAAGGAAGAAAACGAACCAAGAGAGGGAAACAAGGGCAACAGAGACGGGCTGGTTATTAACACTGCTGGTGGTAATCTGCTCTCCCACCCCAGTTGGCTTCTTGTCCCAGCCCTTCCTCTGTTCTCTCCTAATCCTCCAACTCTAACAGGCTCAGAAGCTTTGTTTTCCAGCACCACTGCTTGTTGCAGGGGGGAAGCTGCTCTCCCCTGGGGCTGGAGACGTTTGGTGGGGCTTCTCCCCCCCTCTTTTCCCCAACTTGCTTTAGGATCCTGGCGCACCAGAGCTGGCTCACATCTATTTCCTTCACAGATGAGTCTTCATCTGACAGCAGAGGGATTGCTTTCAGCCTCTGCCTTTGTTTGGCTTTTCCTGCAGAGGTGTTGGTAGCTTCTCTGTTTTAAGATTTTCCTTGGCTACTGGCATCTGTTGCAATCCTGCGCATCAAACAGGAATTGGAGGGCACCCTCCTCTTGTGCGGGAGCATCTCCCACGAATGCACCTTCCCTGCCCGCTCGCACAGCCTGCCTTATCCTCACACGACGTACAAAGGAGAGCAGCTTAAGGATGCAGACTGGTGAAGTGCACGGCAACATTAACGAGACGTCGGGTGCCGTGCGAGCAGCTGCTGTAAGACGGATCAAAGCTCCCAGCCCCATCTGGGCCAACGTAATCAGCTCTGCCGCCGCTCTGCTCACGTGGCAATAACCATGCCAGCATCCCCGCCACTTCCTCCCACCTCCCAGCCCTGATATTTGGCAAAAAGCAGCATAAAGAGCTGGAAATGAACCCAGTAAGTCAGGAGCAGGTCCCCCTTTGCCATCATACTCCAGGTCACAAGCTACACGTCACCTCCCCAAACACGGCCAGCGATGCTTTCCTGGGTGCCATAAAGATTTCCAAGCCCAGCTCAGTTCAGTGTTGCCTTTAAACGTTTCCTAGCATTTTGCTGCCAGTTTGGTGCTGCCTTGGGATTTGCTGTTAATCAACTAGAAGGGACAACTTTAAGAGCTTTCCTCTTCCCCGGCAATGGACTCCGCCATCACATAAAACGATGAGATTTCAGTAAAACTGATAGCCACTGCAAAATGTCTTTGCTGCTTCTGTATGAAGAATTTGACTGTTTCCCATAAAAATATTTAAAAAGTTTTTGCAGTTTGTAATTATATTTTACAGTTTCATTACAAAGCTCATTTTAATTCTTTGCCAAACCGTTTTTACCAGTCCTCTTGCCACTTTCTCTTTAAAGAAGTCATTAAGTTGGAACTGGAGATCATCCCATTTCCCCCAGTTTCAATGATATTAATCTATTTTATTGGTATTTCATTGTCATTTCCATTCGAGTGTTCTCTGTATTTGCATAATTTGCATTGCCACCCCCTTCCTGGTGAAAAGCACGGACTCATCTTTCCACTTTATCTCTACGGAGTCGCATTACGTTTTGTTTTATTTTAGTTTTTGAGGACACAAGCCTTCTGTAGGCCAGAGGCTCTGCAGGATGCTGGAGCCTATTTCCACCACTGCCTTCCCCCTGGCCTTCAGCACGGCTCCTGTGCTCTCCCTCTCTTCTTGAGGCTGGTTTTGGGCAGGGGACAGCGCGTCCCTCCCAGCCTATGCGATAACCTGGCCGGTGCCCTGAGGGTCGCGAGCTGATACTGGGGCAACCTCATTTCCCCAAAGCAAAATGAGTTTCTGTTCTCTGATTGTTCGGAATAAAAATCTGTGAAACTACAGAATATTTATGTGCAGCCTGGGCAGTACTTAATGCCTTTCAGAAGCAGGTCAAGGCGTAGCCAAGTCCCTTATTTCAAGTTATGCCCTTTTTCAGCTCTGCACTCCTCTAACGCTCCGTTCCCCCAATCTGAGGCCACAAAGCAGACACTCTCCTCCTCTTTTTCTTAATAACCAAGTTTTAGCCATTAAGGCAGCCTCCAGCCCCTGAGATTGGACTGCAATTTCCAGAGCCAGCGGCTAAGAAGCTTCCTCAGGGGGCAGAGCAGAAGCAGCCTTCCCACCAGCACAGGGCACCAGCCCGCTGGCCGCACGCAGCACCCATCCCAAAAGCATCATTACGGGTGCAGACACACGTGCGTGGTGAGGCTCCGTGCTGGGACTGAAGAACCCACTCTCATCAAGGCTGAAAACCATTTAAAACAGACCGGGGAATCCCTCTGTGTCATGGGGGGATGCTTTAAGCCCTGCTCTTCCACACTGCTGCACCTCATTAAGCATCTAACTCTCCCCACTACATTCACCCCCCCAGGGGACACGCTGCATCCCAACCCCAATGGGTGGATGGGAACCAGCACCGGGCTGGGAGCACCACAGTCCTGGCAGGGAGAAGGTGTACCCTCAGCACGCCCCGAGCAGTCAGGCGAGCACGGGAGCTGAGGAATTGGAACTGACTGAATAATGGGTCCCATCGGCTGGAAGAAAATGAAATTTGCCCTCATGTTACTGAAAACTTGCACTTGACGCTCACTGCACATTATAAAGAAAAGGTCAGTGAAACACAACAAATGCAAGGAGCCCAGTCGGAGAAAACAATAAATAGTGACAGCAGCCCTTGTCTAATTTTTCAAAGCATCTCTGCCTGTGCTCAAATGCTACCAATTTCACTCTGCACTGCTGCAAAGGGGCTGGGACAAACGGATCAGCTGCTGCAGGACAGGAGCATGCATAAGCAGGCTCCCGGGGCTCATCAGTGAGTCCCGATGAGAACAGGAATATCCATCAGATATGTTCAGTGATAACAACAAAGGTGCAATCGAGAAGAGGAAAGTTTACCCCCATGGTGTGGTCCTCTAGAGATGCCTGCTAAGGTGCTGACTCAGGGAGGCTTTAGGTAAGCTATAAAGAGAGCGGCTGCTGCGGGGTGAAGGGGATCTGATGCCCATGGGGTCTTACCATCGGCGATGAAGTGCTCGGGTACATGAAGTGTCACCTTTACAGTCAGCGGGCAGGAGAGCTGGGAGCCGCACACCATGGCAAGAATGCAGGAGCTGACCGCAATGAGGGTCAGGGCTGTCTTGTTGATGGGGCTTTTCATCGAACCTGGAAGGCAAAGAGAGTGGTGGGTGCTGCGGGAGGGACCCGCCTCGGCACCCCCACCCCGAAAGGCCCCCCCAGCTTGCTCTGCTTCCCCCTGCCCCGTGAAGACCAGAGCTCCTGGATCCTTCACACCCTATTCTTCCCAGCACGGTTTGCTCATGGTCCTGCAGGCTCCTGCAGCCAAGCCCCAGGCAGTGTTCAGCAGCCGAGGTTTATGTGGCAAATTTTAGCAAGTCACAAAAACAATCAAGCCAAATCCGAGGGCTGCCGGTACCATGGCATCATTTACTCTTGCTTAACACCAGGAGAAATCTATGTCTACAAATTTTATATAGCATTGCTGAGCGTTAATTATTTATACAAATATGTATAAAGATTCAGTCATCACGCAGGGACTATGATGAACAACAAAGCGACCTACAGAGCCAGCCGCTTCTTACAGGCAGCAGAGATTACAAGAGAAGTTTCATTTTGGCAGTCACAGAAGCTTACGGTACCTTCAAAAAAAGCAGCTCACAAAAGATTTTGTTCCAAGTGCCAACTCAACACTTTCCAACGCTAAGAGGGGCTTCTGAAGCCAGCACCTGGACGGGACGTGGGTCGCCTGTCCCCAGCTCCATGGCCATATGCTGGACACGTAGGGTAGGGGATGTCTGCACGGAGTAGCCATCAGCTGGGGACATCCCATCGTCCTGCTCCTCCCCTGCTGCTCTGTGCAGACCTGCACACACAGACAGCCTTGTTTGGCACCTCGTGTTTTATTCTTTCTTTTTCCTTTCTTTCTTTTTCATTTTTCTCTCTTTCTTTCTTTCCTTCTTTCTTTCTTTCTTATTTATTTTTAAGCAAATGGAGTTATAAAATCATAGAATAGGGACAACTAAGGATGCGACAAGGAGACTAGGAAGCACCAAAAAGGACTTTATGTCTTGGAAAGATGCTGAAGGGATCAAGCCTTGTTCTGGCTACAGGAAGCATCATGCTCACAGGCTCTCATCCTCCCGAGGGATTTCAACCACCTGGACGTCTGCTGGGAAAGCCACGTGGCAGGCAGTAAGCAACCCAGGAGCCTCCTGGTGTCCACAGAGGACAACTTCCCTGTCCAGACATTAGACAAACCAACCAGAGGAGAAGTGTTACTGGACCTGGTGCTCACCAATGCGGAAGAACTTGTTAGCAAAGTTAAAACTGGGGGAAGCCTAGGTTGCAGTGACCATGCCCTGGTTGAGTTTGTGATCTCAAGGGATACGGGCCTGGCTGAGAGCAAAGACCCTGAACTTCAGAAGAGCCAGCTTCCAGCTGCTCAAGGAATTAGTGGCTAAGATCCCATAGGACACAGTCCTTAGGGACAGAGGATCTGATCAGAGCTTGATCTCTTTAAGGATGTTTTCCTTGGAGCACAAGAGCTCTCTTTCCCATATGAAATAAATTGAGAAGGGAAGGTAGGAAACCGGCATGGTTGAATAAGGTCCTGCTGCTCAAACTCAGCCAAAAGAAGGAAATGAACAATTAGTGGAAACGGGGCCATGTGCCCTAGGAAGAGCACAAAAACGTTGTCTGGATGTGCAGGGATGGGATCAGGAAAGCCAAGGCACTGACAGAACTAAACTTGGCGAGGGAGGCAAAGAATAACAAGAAGGGGCTCTACAGGTACACTGGCCACAAAAAAAACACTAGGGAGAGCGTAGCGCCTCTGACAAATCGAGATGGAGAACTGGTAATGACACACGTGGAGAAGGCAGAAGTACTTAACAACTTCTTTGCCTCGGTCTTCACTAGTGGTCAGGCTTCTCTCGTGTCCCCGAACCTCTGGGTAGGGGCTGGGGGAGCAGAGTCCCCCCACTGTAAGCGAAGAGGAACTTCATAACCTCCTGACGCTACTTAACTACAGTCTATGGATCCTGACGACATGCACCCCAGGGTCCTGAGGGAATTGGCTGATGTAGCCACCAAGCCACTCTCCATCATATTTGAAAAATCGTGGCAGTCAGGCGAAGTCCCAACTGACTGGAAAAAGGGAAACGTCTCTGCTATTTTTATAAAATGTAGAAAGGCAGACCTGGGAACTACAGACCAGTGAGCCTCACCTCTGTACCTGGCACGATCACGGAACGAATCGTCCTGGAGGCAATGTTAAGGCACATGCAGGACAAGGAGGTGATCTGGGACAACCTGCATGGCTTCGCCAAGCTCAAATCATGCCTGACCCATCTGTTGGCTTTCTGTGATGGAGTAACTGCATCAGTCACCAAGGGAAGACTGATGTCATCTACCTGGACTTCTTCAAGGCCTTTGACACGGTCCCACATCACATCCTAATCTCTAAATTGGAAACATATGGATTTGAAGAATGGACCATCTGATGGATAAGGAATTGGCTCAATGGCCACACCCAGGGTGGTCAATGGCTCTGTGTCCAAGTGGAGGCCGGTGACAAGCAGTGTCTTAAGACGAGCAGTGACTTAATTGCATTGTTCCTAGCCCTGATAGTTCTCATTGAACACAACTACAGTGAGGGCGTGCTACATTGTTGGTGAATCCGTGACTGTGATGGTTCGGTACCCTCAATCTGACCAGACCCATATTGGTAAATACGTTATTGGTGAACCTGTGACTGAATCCAACCAGACCCATAATGGTTAATCAGCTACACCTCTTAACATGACAGCTGGAAAAGACCTCCACGATCACCAAGCCTGACCTACTGAGTCCACTCACTAACCCTCATTCAAAACATCCCTTGAATACCTCCCAGGATGGGGACTTCACCATGTCCCTGGGCAGCGCATTCCAGTGCTTGACCACCCTCTCCACGAAGAAATTCTGATATACAACCTAAACCTCCCCTGCTGCAACTTCAGACTGTTTCCTTATATGCTGTCACTTGTCACCTGAGAAAAGAGACCGACACCTTCCTTGCTGAAACACCCTTTCAGGTAGTTGCAGGGAATTCAAGTAAAAGCCAAAAAATAACTCAGACATCAGCAGGTCTAGAGTCACAAACTCACCAGTGGCATTAGGATGGCTGAATCAGGTCATCTGCAGTGTAGGGGGACAGACCAACCCCAGACGACGAGGGGAAAGGATGTGAGAGTGGGCAATGAAGAAATGTTTGGGAAAGACCTGGCTGCCCCACGAGATGTAGATGCTCTTGTTCAGTGCAGGCCAGGAGCAAGCATGAGCCACCCTCTGATGATGGAGAGAACCAGGAGAAACCATCCCCTGGCCTCTGCTACCCCATCTGTGAGTCCCTACGGCCCATGCAGGGGCAGTCCCAGCACCCCGAGGCCCGGGAGCTGCACGTTGTTCTCCCCAGCCTGACCCCTCCATCAGCACCATGTACCAGGATTGCAACAGACACCTCGCCCTCCAGCTCTGCAACTCCTGAAAACTATTTGGGGAACACAGAAATGCCAATGAGAGGGCAGGGACCAGCACTACACCCAGCTGCTGCACAGGCTGTTACAGTGCAGCCAAAATGTCCCAGCTGCTGGCAGACCTGTCCGTGTGCCTGCCGAGGATTCAGGCAAGGACATGTCTTTATTTTTGGCACTTGATCCAGCTCCACCCTCCTTGCTCTCTGCCATCATTATTTCATCAGCAAAGAGAGATTTAAAAAGCATCTGCTTAAAAATTGAACGGGAAATGCATCTAGCAAGTTAGCACTCGCGTGTTTCACCCGATAATTTCATCAAACCCACTTAGAGATGCGGGTGTCAGAGCAGGGAACTGGTGTCCAGGCTGGGCCTGAGGCACAACCTGCATTTTCCAGGCCAGCAGCGTGCCCCATCAAAGCCTCCCCTGCAGAAGGATGGAGCCTGCACCATGGGTGCTCCTCCTGACATTTGCAGGACAAGAGAAGTGACTGATCTGCTGGGAAACACCCCATCTGCGACCAACAGGAGTATGCAAAATGATTATTTATGAAGCATCTTTCACTTTCCTTACGCATGCATCATCTAAACAGCCTTCCCACCTCTCTTTCACAGCTTTATCACCCATCTCCTGTGCCCTCCACCTTGCCATGCCCCCTTTTCCTTTCCAGTCTATTCCTATCATTAGCGTAAGTTAGCACCTCCAAACTCATCCTCTTGCAGGGCATGCTGTGCCTGCCACAAACCCTTCTTTTGGTTGGCATTGCTAAACTAATGCAAAAAGAGAAAAGAAAAGAAAAAAAGATGGAGAAAACCTGCCATTGAGATAATTGGACACAGTCAAGTACACAATAGAGCAGAGAACACTGGATTTTACCATTATAAATCACCTTTCAATCCAGGGTCTTAAAGTGCTTTGCAAACATTATATCACAAATCCCTTATGAGTTAGGCAAGCATTATCCCCTTTTTACAAAGAGCCTGAATCACAGGTACGACAGCAGCCTTCACCGCCCTGCAGCAGAAGCCGAGCTGGGATTAGGGTCTGGGGGCTCCCATCCCCATCTCCTCCCCATCACTTCTCTCTCTGTGACTAAGAGGAAAGGTGCACAGGGGCCTGAAACAGCAAAAAGCCCCTTACAGCTCAATGAGTTTGAGCTTGGCTGCCCAAGGGCAGGGACAACGTGCTGCAAGTCTCCTCTAACTGCCTTCCCCGCTTCTCTGCCTTCCCCTTCCTGCTCGTTTCCACCACACTGCTAATTGCTGACCTCTAGAACTGCCTGGAGTTGGCTGTCACCAACTGAACCAAATCCAGGGGAATTCTGCTCGAGCAGAAATTCTGTTTCCAGCTCAGCTCTTTATTGCTTACGACCAGTTCCCTGGCAGGCTATTAGGAAAGCAGATCCTTTCCTCCCTCTTTAAACAGAGGTACATTTTTTGATTTCCATCCCCTTGCCTGCCCCTCCGACCACTGACACTCCAGTAGAAGTGTTTGAACACCCATCTGGAGATAAAAAGCTGAGTGCCAGCCCTCTGAAAACACAGCTGTATTCTTAACAACACAATGCTAACTAAACAAACCTCAACAGGTTCACCAGGGCTACGTGCTCCTGTTCAAGATGTGAAACACAATGAATAATTCCTTCCTTGTCCTGGGGGTGGGAGCCAAACCGGCTCAGTAATTCAGGAGGAGCTGTGCCTGGGCACTTTCCCTCCTCCTTTTGTAGTCTCTGGGCTTCCAGGAAAATGTTTAATGTGCAGATTTTAAAACTCAGTTCCACTGAACTTCTTTAGCTACGGGGAAGAAATGCAAGACCTTCCCAGGCAGAGGCTAGGACTCAGCAGCCCATGAGATCCCCAGCACACAAGCTAAGGCTTGGCTCAGGTTTTCTGTGGTCCAAAAAGAAAGGCCCACAGTATGTCCAGGCACAGCTGAGACCAAGCTTGCTCCCCAGATTCTTCTGCACTAGCAAATCCTTGCTATGTTGAGATGCTCTCAGCCTGCTTTTAATTAAAGAGGTCTGTGCTCTGCTTTGGATGCTTTCAGCAGAGCATCAGGGTGCTCTAATGCTCAGTCTTGGCTTTAGCCTAACTTGCAGGGAAAGCAATGGGGGAGGCACCTCTGTGAGCCCTGACACCCCAGCCTGTGCCCGGGGGGATGCAGCAGGTGGATGGACAAGAAGAAGAACTAATTTCTTCTTGAACAGGGAGAAATGAGCTCCCCTTGAGCCCCGGGCTGCAAGAACATTGGAGAGAGGAGGAGAAAGAAAAGGCAAACTGCTCTGGTGTAGGGCAGAATCATACTTGAGAAGCTTTCTTCTACCAGCCCCATTAACCACAGCTTAATTAAGACTGAAAGACGGGAGGAGTTCAGGAATCTAAACCTCACTTACAGCCTCTGACCCGAGCGTTGGAGCAGCTAGGGCAGTGGTTGAGGGCCTCTGGCCCCTTCCACCTTCCCACCTGGGACTTTTTTCCCCATTAAGCACTGGTGCCAGTTAGCCCAGCTCCAGCCTCACAGAGAGCGTGCGAGTCCTTCCGCAGCCAGCTCAGAACCAGCTTGCAGAGCACCGAATTCCCCCAAAGATTTTGCACCTGCTGCAAGATGAAGATAATTTCAGAGCCACCAGTGTAAACACGCTGCAAACAGACCCTCCAAATGCACCGTGTCTCCTTGGAAATATAATTTACTTATGCAGTTAATTACTTGCGGCTTTGTATATTTTCCCTTGCCCACCTAAAGGACAGGGGTGGGAGAGACGCACCAACAAAACTCCAGGCTCATTTCTTTTTGCTATTGGCAGCGCTGCTTAAATTCGAGAAAGGAGAAAAAAAGAAAGGTAAGTTCAGAACACGTATGGATTTACAAGCAACACGAATATCCTGTGCTCTCGGTAATGTGATGTTTCTAAATCAGGCTCATAAATACATGCTTGGGAGATTAGTCTATAAAAAAAAATAAACTTTAATTACCCCATCTTTATCAGCACACAGCCCATAGTGTTAGCCATATGTAGGCGTTAAACGCCAAGTGCTTCACAATCTTCCCCACCCCCCGGAGATAATAGCATAATACAGCATGTTTCGAGGCTACTCGGATATTAAAATGCATTTCTATCACCCGAGAAAGACAGGGATATGGAAACCAAAGCAGCGGCACAGCAAGAGGTGGGACTGCTTAGCAACACACAGCCACCAGCACCGGCACCACAGCGCGGCACCGACACCACGGACACCACAGCATGGACAGCATGGCATGGACATCATGCTATGGACACCACAGCATGGACACCACAAACATCATGGCATGGACACCACAGCATGGACACCATGGCATGGACATCACACTATGAACACCACAGACACCACAGCATGGACACCATGGCATGGACATCAAACTGTGAACACCACACCACACCACAGACACCACAGCATGGACACCACACCTCTGACACCACAGCACGGACATCACACCACAGCATGGACACCACACCACAGCCACCACAGCACCACAGACACCACAGCACCAACACCACACCCCACACCCCACACCACAGACACCACACCACAGCCACCACAGCCACCCCGGCACTGCCAGCGGGGCCTGGCTGCAGGCTCCCCGGGGTGCGGAGCCCCCGATCAGGGCCAGGCCGCAGCGTGCCCGTGCTCTGCGCTGCTTTCTGCACGCCAGGCGAGTTCACCGCTCCTAATGATGCTTCTTTATGTTCCAGCAGAGGCTCATTAATACGGTACAGCAGCGTTTCCAGGACAGCCTCACACACGGAAACATCTCAAGGTGTTTTACAAGCGGGAGATCATGTTAAATCAAATCAAATACCAATCAAGCTAAGCGGCAGTGGTGGCAGGCTGCTATGGGCACAGAGCGTCCCACACTCTGCTCTCGCCACCCTTCTCCCCACCCCTGCCCCACACCAGGTCCCAGGCACTGCTCTCCCCTTCCTCCTGCCACACAGGGCTCCCCCTCCACCTCAGGGTGTCCCTGTTCCTGGGCCAGCAGGATGGAGAAGCCCTGACCATGCAGCTTCGGTCCCCACGCTGGGGACACTGGCTGCTTGGTGAGCACCCCCCCAGCCCTGAGACCACAAGGAGGCACGACGGGGAGACGAGGAGGAGATGCCCACATTGTGCAGCAGACGGGGGAGATCAGATGGTTCTGGATTTATGGAGGGTTTGATCTTGCTAAGAGCGTGCAGAATCAGATTAATGCTATTAACGCTTACGAATTGCCCATTAGCAGAGAGCTGAGCTGCAGCACAGGAGGCTGCGGAGAAGGAAGGCAGTGGTGGGGTGGGGGCTGGCAGCCGAGCCCCATGTGCACAGCAGCCTGCGTGCCCCGTGCTCGCTCACCCCCAGCTGCTGCCACGCTCCTGGAGCATTAATGCTCCGGTACTGAAGGGATGAATTCGGTTTGTATCCGTCCAGCTTCCAGCGGGGATCCCCCCTTGCTCTAACATACATCTAGCAGCCTGGAGGGAGATGCCGCAAGCACAAATCAACAGGGAGGAGGAGGAAAAAGGGAGAATGAGGGGAGTGGAGGGAAAGGAAAAGCCCCAAAAACCAGCGTGGATGAGGGCAGGGAAGGAGAGGGGAGCAATGGAGAAGGCAGAGGTGGCACAGGTTGGTGCCTCCTTGGGGACCATCACCACCAGGGCCATTTCTCTCCTGCTGTTGTTGCTTTTCTTGAATTTCCCTGGGCATGTACAATTAAAATCAATGAAGTCAGCTTTGCTTTCATGTTCTCAGTGTGGAATTGGTTGGGATAAAATCACATTAAAGAAACAGTTACATATTTAAAGCCAGAGACTGCCTGCACTGGAATTTTCTTGCACGCAAATCAATGGAAACACTTCTCTCGGAATTAAAGTCTGTTTTTTTTTTTTGTTGTTTTGTTTTAAACTCCAAATGAATCCCAGTTTTACACTATACAAGCACAAAGGCAAATCTGAGCGGAAGGCTTTATTTCAAGGAGGGTGGAAAGCAATTTTCAATACAGCACAATGAAAATATATTTCCTCCAGGAAAAGAAAAGTAATCATTATCTAGAAAATAGCTCGCACGAAGTCACAGCCCAGAGAGGATTGCTCTCAGCGAGCACTGGGCTGGGCAGACAGACTGACTGGGGAGGCTGGGGGTGAGATGAACCAGGGGCTGTGGTGCCCGTGGTGCAATACCCCATGTCCCTCCTGGCTCTCCACATGCCCTTGCCACCGCCTGCAGAGCCCGGCTGCCCTGTGGCCATGCCACAGGGCAATTGGGCTAGGACTTCCAAAGCCAGCCATGCAAAAAAAAGGCAAAGAAACACTTTACCTCCCCTCCCTTCCTTCTGGAACAGACGCACAATAAAAATCCCTGCTCTGCAAGAGCTCCCCGGGGTTGGGGCATGGCCGTGCCTCAGTTTCCCCAACAGGAGCGAGCTTTCCCAGCAGAGCCCTGACAGACGCTGCTCTCCACCTCCTCCCCCTGCTCAAGCAAGAGGAGGAACGAATCTCACCACGGGTGGGGAGAGCAGCGGCACTGCACCACGTCCCCTCCGCTACCCGTGAACCTGCACCCCCCCACCCCGTGTCTGTGTTGTGCTTCCCATGGAACAAGAGACTTGTTACCATGCGGAGGGTGACAGCGGAGCGATTAGCGAAATTTGTTACCCGCATGCTCTGAACAAAATTAAATTAAAAGTGCTGCTTTGCTGTCAAGATAAGGGCCAAGCCGGGGAGATAATTTTTCACTCTCAAACACTCAATTACTCGCGGAGGCTGCATCAGATACAATCAAAAAATAAATAAATAAATAAAGAGGCCCACGCTGCCGCTGGGAACAGATGTAAAAGCCGTTATCTCCAGCACAGTCTGGGGATGTTAAAGAGCCTGAGGCTGCCACGGCACCGGGACTGCTTTAATTACAGACCCCTCTGCTCCCCAGCCCATGCTTTGTCACTGGCTCCCCGTGGCAGCCCCTTTCCCCAAAAAGCTGCCGGAGCAGCCCAAACTGGGCTCCCCTGCAGGAACAGGCATCAAACTGAAGGAAAGCAGTGCAGGGGCGGCTATTTGCTGATGCAAAAAAAAAAAAAAAAAAAAAGCACTACGTTTGTTTGCTCTCTGGAAAAGGGGCACTGACGACAGAGCTTTGGTAGCCAAGAATGTGAAGTGACAGCATCCCACATCTGTCCTGGGGGATGGGGGGCAGGGGGTGCACCCCAGCACTCCGCGAGGTAAGGACGTGCATCACACTGCTACCCAGAGGTGTCACAGGGGTTGTCCCCTCCTGGGTGCTGCAGGCAGCAGCACAGTGAAGCAGCCGGGTAGGTGTGGAGCCATCGGGTCTTCCCTGTCTGTCCGTGCTGGCAGCAGGGCTGCATTTCCTTCCCAGTGGACAAGCAGCAAGAAAGCTGCAGGAGCTGGGGCACGGCCAGCCCTGGGAGAGGACACACTAAGCGCAGCCCAACAGCAGGAGGCACAGGACAGGCTGATTATTCCCTCTGGCCAGTGTAAGCAATGAAAAATGACATGTTTGCATTATCACCTTTTCTTTCCCATTTGATCCCTGACGGCGTCCGTGATGTGCGAGGGCTGCAGGTGGTCCAGCAGCCAGTGCAGCTCAGAGCAGGGACGCGGCTCGCCGAGGGCCTGGTGACACAGTGACACGGTGCCCACACCGCTGCGCGTCCCTGCTGGGGCTGGGGGTGCAGTGCACGTGGAGAGAATCACCCAAATTTTATTCTGACTTTTGTTTAGTTCCCCGTGAAATAATAAATGCCTGCTGCCTCTGGAGACAGGAGAGGATCAAAGTGAAACTTCCTCACATGTAACAGCCCCTGAATAACTAATATTCCCTTATAAAAGGCCTTGTTTTATACACCAAATACCGAGGCAGATCAAAGCTCATCTTCTCATTTCTCTAACAGCTCTCAGAAAACTTTGCAAGCCATCCAGGCACAAAAAGCACGCGCACGTGGCTGACACCAACCCAAGACCCCTAACGGGACTCTGCTCACTTGTGCTGATATTCCAGAGCACGGTGCTGGGGAATGATCTGAGAGCCTCGTCCGTGGAGGTCTAACCCAAGGGCACGCCACGCCACATGCTGCCATCCCTGGGGTGCACAGCGGGTCTGCTGGGGTGGAAGCAGGTTATTGGGATGGGAGAAGGTAACGGGCACAGGAAGGCAGAACCCAGATGAAAATGGTGCCTGGAAGTCGGGAAGGAGCTTTCTCTCCTCCTCTTGGAAAAGATTTCAGGGAGTGTCAAAGCAATTAAAAAGACAGGAGTGGCGGAGGAGAACAAGGAGGTAGAGAAGGACTGCTAGAGGTGTCAGTGGGAAAACAGGATTGATGGGAGTGAACGACAGGACAGTGCGTTACGTGAGCAATGAGACAACTGGCAGCAAAAAATCCATGCTCTGGGTAAGTTAAGGGTAAGGAATGGGTTGGGGATCTAAGGTTTAGGGGTTAGGGTTGTTAGGGTTTCAAGAGAAAGTGCAGAGTCCCGTTGTGTGGGGGGTTGTGTAAATGCTCCCAAAGGGAGTTCAGGTCTACCCAAAGGCTTCCGTTGGGAGCAAGGTAAGATGGGAGAAACTGGCAACGTATGTATTCTGTTAGGGTCATAACAAAAGTTCAGGTTAGGGATGTTAGGGTTTGGAGAGAGAGAAGGCACAGAGTCCTGTTGTGTGTGGGGTTGTGTTAAGGTTAGGGTAAGGGTTACTGTTAGGGTTTGGGTTAGCGTTCAGGTGAGTGAACGCTAGGGTGTTAGGGTTAGTGTTAGGGTTAGGTTGGGGGTTAGGATTTGGGTTCGGTTAGGGTTAGGATTATGTTTACGGTTTGGGTTAGGGTTAGGGTGGTGGTTAGGGTAAGGAATAAAGAACAGTTATGGTTCGGTTAGGGTTAGGTTTAGAGTTAGGATTACAGTTTGTGTTAGGGTTAGGGATAGGGTTAGGGGTAGCTCAGCCTTTAGGGTTAGGTTAGTGTTAGGGCTACTCTTAGGGTTAGTTCTGCCGTTAGGGTTAGGGTTACAGTTAGTGTTGGGATTAGGGTTAGGTTTAGCATGGGGGTTAGGGTAAGGGTTAGGGTTCGTTTAGGGTTTGTGTTACAGTTAGTGTCAGTGTTAGGGTTCAGGTTATCTCTGCCATTAGGGTTAGGGATAGGCCTTGGGTTACGTTTAGGGTTGTTTGGAAAGAGAGAAGGTACAGAGTTCTGTTGTGAGTGGGGTTGCTTTAGGGTTAGGGATAGTGTGAGGGTTACACTTGTCATTAGGGTAAGGGATAGGGTTAGGGTAAGGGTTAGGGTGGGGGTTAGGGTTAGGGTTCATTTAGCGTTCGGGTTAGGGTTAGGGTTCGGGTTAGTTCCGCCATTAGAGTTAGTGTTAGGGTTACAGCTATGGTTAGGGTTATGGATAGGTTTATTGTTAGGGTTAGGGCTCGGTTACAGTTCAGGTTAGGGTTAGGTTTAGGGTTAGGGTTAGCCCTGCCATTAGTGTTAGGTTTAGGGTTAGGTTTAGGGATAGGGTTAGGCTTAGGGTTAGGTTTGCTTGGAAAGGGAGAAGGTGTAGAGTCGTGTTATGTGGGGGGGGGGTTGTAAAGGCTCCCCAAGGGAGTTCAGGTGTACCCAAAGGTTTCTGTTGGGAGCACTTTTTGATGGGAGAAAGTGGTGCCGTATGTGTTTTTAGGGTCCTAGTTAGTGTTAGGTTTAGGGTTTTGTTTGGTGGTGTTTGGAAGGAGAGAAAGCGCAGCGTCCTGTTGTGTGTGGGGTTGCGTAAAGGCTCCCAAAGGGCGTTTGGGAGTTTGCCCAACAGGCAGACAAGGACCGAAGCTCCACAAGAAGTCCTCTTTTGCTTTCACACGCTTCCCCCTACACTTCTCCAGAGAGTTTCTAAAAGGAGTTGGACATTTGTGGTGTAGGGGATCCTACAGCCCTTAAAGCTGGGAAGACACACGCTGCATCATCCTGGGGGCTGCAGACACGCAACGTTCCTACCTCTGCTGCTGGCCTCATCAGCGTTACTCCTCCGTGCATTCCCATCCTGCAAACCAGATGTCAGCGTCTGCTGGTGCTGAGATAACCGAGCAGCCAGACCCATCACAGCACAGTGAGCTCGCCCTCGCTCAGTATTTACCTCTGGGAACATCCTGCTAATTTACCTTGTCAAGCACACCCGTGGGCCTCATGAAACCTGCAGCCTTTCTTCTATAGCAGAAAAATAAAGCCTGCAACCACTTAACCAGCCTGCTTTGACGCAGCACAAAGTCAAAGTGAACCCACACAACACCTAAGTGGAAACTTCCCATCACATCACCTGGGATCAATGACTCGACGGCATCAGTAATTGTGCTCAATCCTGCAAAACCTGGGCTGAGGAGAGGAGTCTCGAGGAATTTCTCTCCTTGGGCCTGATAACTATCGCACGGCACCAGCAATGTCACGCAGCCATTGCAGAATCAATATGGGAACATCATTGTAAGAATTAACTGTATCTGACGATGCGTCCTTCTCTATTAGAATTATGATCTTGTCCAATTATGGATCTTTGCTGAACTTGTAATTATGAGTTTGGTACTGTGGCTTCCCACTAAGCTATTGCTTTCCTTCCACAAGGGATAGAGAAGTCAATGAAAGGATAATGGAAAATTCCTTTCAAGGATGCTGCAATGGCAAAATTTACCTAAACGGGAGGGAAAATACAATAGGGACTTTATGCAAGACAATTCCCTTGTTTGCCCATTACTGAACACAAACAAAGGTGTTTTCTGCAGCATCGCTCAAGCCCTAACACAAATCTAAAAACCAGCTCTGCCTCCTGAGTTCCCCTCAAAGGCAGTCATCAAAGCTTCCCAGGTGAACAACTCCTCTTTCAAAGAAAAATAAATGTATTCTTCCCATTTATCTGTTCCTTTACATTTGCATACAAGAAGCATAAACGAACAACCCAAAGCCAACGTTCATGTCAGTAAGAATATCTTTGTGCTGGGTGTACGCAGTGCAAGTGTGTTTCAAGGCACTGGCAGAGCACTTGACCTAATGGGGATGGTATAAGGGCACCAGGAAAGCAAAGCTGTGTTTGTTTTTCCTTCAAACACAATTTCCTGCTCCTTGCTTGGGCACCACCTCCCCTCTGCCAACAAAACAAACCCAAACCCCAACCTCAGCAACTTTTCCAAGGTACCCATGGACTCGCCCACAGCCCAGGAGTTCAGATAACTCATTGAGAAAACAACTCTTAGTTCGCCACACAACCAATTTCTTTCTTGTTTTCTAAAACAGGCATCAAAAAGTCTTTTAACTCCTAATCCATCTATATTAATACTGCAACAAGTAACTTAAGTCTTGATTTCTCTCCCTGCTTTTCATCAAAAGCTCCTTTTAAACTCAGTGAGAATTTCTCATGCTTCTAAAACACGCTGGGGGAAAAAATAAAACCCGAATTCCTTACATTCATCAGGAACAAATGCCATACGCCATGCACACGTGTGTTTATTGCCGTGTGCAATCATCAAGCTGATCGTAGGTGTGGAGGCAATTTCACATTCAAATTAAACACATTGTGAGCATTTATCTGAATGCCTAATCACTGAAACAAACGGAGCTGCACTTGCGGCGGTGGGCGCAGGCACCTACCTAGCACACTGCTCGCTGCCGACGCCTGGCTCGGGATGGAAAACCAACGGAGGGAGCAGCCCCCCTGTGCAGTTATTAAATCGCTTCCCAACAGAGTTATTTCCTGACAGCAATTTTGCAAGTGCAGCAGCAGCAAGGCTTGTGCTGTCCTCCTCCAAAATGTCTGGGAAGTGGACAAAACGCTTTGGTATTGTGTCACTGCAGGAAACACGGACGCTGGTTTCGAACTGCAGCCAACAGTGCCATATCTCAGCTTTGCTAACTCACAAAACTCTGGTCTGTAAATCCCTGCCCCGGCCCTCATTTTGGGTTCGTTCCTTTTAATTGCCTCTGTGTTGGGAGGGAGCACGGGAACTCTCCGTCGGGCAGGTGCTGCAGGTCCCAGGCAGAAGAGCAGCACCCAAAAAACCCTCTGCTCCTGAGCCACCCCAGCGCTGGCCTGGCAGTGGGATGTGGGAAAGGGGCTGAGGAGCCACTGCTTGGGCTGCCGACATATCTAACATAACCAACCCCAGAAACAATCAGAGAAATATTAAGCACCTCAACGACACCGCTGGGAAACGTTACTGGTGGATGCTGATAGATCCTGCACCCTGCTGCATCGCGGAGAGGCATTGCGATACCCTCACCATGCAGACTGCTCGCACGGCCCTCACCCACAGCCGCGTGGCAGCAGACGGCATCGCCCCAGGGCAGAGCCACGGTGCTCAGCTATTTTTTTCTCTCTTACACCCATCCACGCCATGGGTGGCTGTTTCGTTCTTACCTTTGCTTCGCCTCCTGCTCCGGTACTGCTCGGTGTAGAAGGTGAGCTGGGTTTCATCGTCCGCCTCCGAGCCCGAGTTGCCTTTGGCGCGTCCAAACCCGATCCCACCTGCAAGCAGCAGAGCAGAGCAGGTCAGTGCTGACAGGGGGAGTGCAGCAGTGCAAGCAGTGAGCTCCTCCACACGGTTGGTGCCTGTGGGGTCTAGTAACGGTGCCTTTAGGGCCCCCACCACAGAGTGGGGGACTGTTCCCCCTCCCTGCAGCATCAGCTCACCCCAACAGCCACAGGACAGCCAGCAGCACGCATCCTTACGCTGCCTGCCAGGCTCCAACGTCATAAATATCTGGCACAAGCTCCACAAGGCACTGGGCTGGCTCTCAAGGATTGAGGTCTGCCTGCTGAGGGAGCTGGGGACATGGTTAGGGACCTGGTTAGGTTCCCTGGGTTAGGGACCTGGGGACACTGAGGGACCCCCTGTGTCCCCGTGCCAGCGCCCAGCTGCTAGGGAGGAGCAGGCATCTGAAAATCAGCACGGACTGGCAGAAAGCCTGCAATCCTAACAAAGTTTTGAGCAAAGAGGTCTCTGGGGGTTGTCAGTGGGCCTTTAAACTGCCATTAAAATATTTTAGTGTTTTTAAAAAATCCTTTATTCTGGGCAGAAGCACAATTTCTTGGCAGGAGGACAGAAAATGAAAGTGCTGCCTTCTGCCCTGGGAAATTCTTCACCGCCAGGATGATGGGTGGGCAGGCAGAGCCCCGGGGGCAGCCCGGAGCTCCCGCACAGGGGGATGTGCTCCTATCCCTCCGTGCCCTGACCCCATGCAGCACCCTCAGGGCAGCAGGAGGAGGAAGGGAAGCAGCTCCAGCATCTCCCTTCCTCCCGCAAGCAGCTGGGAGGACTCAGTGCTTGCACATAGGTCCGGGGACTTCACAGACTCAGTGTAAGCCACCCCCTGCTCTTATTCAGACCTCCTCATCACAGCAAAGATCCCACTTCAGCATGCAGAGACTAAGGTTTTGAGGGGCAAGGCTGCGTGGTAAGAACAATACGGCACATTCTCATCAGGGAGAAAATCTGACCCAGGTCCACGGGCTGCAGCCCTGCCAAGCATCCCCTCTGCAGCCCCACAGGGACAGCCCCGGTCCCCTCTGCTCCCAGCGGTGCCCGGGGGCAGGGACAGATGCTGAGCACAGGTTTTCCCCCTGGATGAAAGGAGAGGGGTGCAGAAAGGCACAGGAGCAGCTCTTGGATGCCCGGAGCCAGGCAGTGCCCACCGTGCGAAGCATCAAGGTGGAGCAAGAAGCCTGGCAGCCAAGGAAGGGCTCGGTGGTGATCCCCGCCGCTGTAAAGGCTGCCGGGTGTTTGCTGTTTTACTGCCAGGTGTGATGAAGGGCCCTAAAGCGTAGCTGTTAATTACCTGGTGTTACCTGGGTATTTTCATTATGGTCCTAAAAAGACAGCAAGCAGCAGGAACGTGCTAATGCAGCACAGAGCGGCGATCAGGGCTGATGCCTCTGGCTGTGGTCTGGGACCCCTGCCACAGCCATGCCCCGCCCGACCACCAGACCCAGGACCTCGGTGTCCCCCCCACCCCACTGCATGACTTGCTGGTGCCTGCTGCAAACGCCAGGGCCAACAGGGAGCAAGCAGCAAGTCCTGATGGGGCAGCAGGAACGGCTCCAGCAGGGCTGCAAAACCAGCAACCAAAGCAAAACCCCTCAGGGAAGGACGAGGAGGGGAAGGGGATCAGGTTCTGCTTGGCCAGGCCCCGCTCTAACAGCGGTGAGGGCTGCCAGCCCTCATCCCAGCCCCTGCAGCTGCCCTACGTTTGTTTGCCGGCTGCGTGGCGGTGATGGATGGCTCTGACATGTTGAATTACTCAGGCTGGATGTCTTCGGAGAGCTGGTGACAGCAATATTGCATTTTCTTATTACCCAGAACCGTGCAGGATGTCAAAGTACGAGAGGTGGGGACCCGCGCCAGCCCACAACAGACACAGCTCCTCCGACCCAGCGCGCGGTGCCCGGTGAGGAACCGCAGCACCCGGCAGGGAAGTGCTTTTATCCATCCCATACGGTGGGGACACCGCAATTCATTCTGCCCATGGTTTGCAGGGAGAAATGAGCACGCAGGATGGAGCAGTGCTGATCTGTGACCGATGCCACCACGACTCTGGTGGTCCCAGAGCCTTGCAGAAGCCTCCCCTGGGCCGGCAGCGTGTCAGGGCGCTGCTGCCAGCACGTGGAGCCGGGCCAGGATGCTCGGGGCCGAGAGCACCGGCGCTGCTGCCATCTGCCTGCGGCCGCTGGGAGGGAAAAAAGACCCTGATCACTGCAACCGATCAGGGAAGAGTCCCTTCGACATGGGAACAACGACCCCGAGGCGCCTGCGACCAGCGATGCACGGGCAGTGCTGTGCTAGCAGCCCCCAGGCTGCCTGGGCTCCCTGCGGCGCAGCACTGCGCAGGAGCTTTTTAGGAAATAAGACCTGACGCCGTGCTCGATTCCCAAAAAACATGCCAAAAATAAAAAGACCACAAGATTTTGACTCCTGTTTTAAAGGTTTACATCTGCAAAGCACAGCAACCTGCTCTGGAAGGACTCGCAAACCCTGCTGCTGATTTCCCCCAGGGCTGGCACCCAGCGGCACACCCGCAGCACCCCGGTGCAGCCCCTTGCCACCGACACCCGCGGGTGGAACCGGACCACAAGGACAGCACTGGGAAAACGCCCGAATGCCCACGTCCCATGGCTGGGACCAGCCCCGCAGCGACAGGCAGATGTCTCAATAAAGGTGCTCTCATCGCTAATCCTGTTTGCAGATTTACAAGCTCGCTAATCCCCTCAAACAGATCCCGGCTCAGCCCCGCGCTGGGCAGGGTGCGCGCTGCTGTTTCCGAGTCAGGCGTTCATTTAGATGGAGCGAGGCAAGGATCCAACGCAAACACATCCCGTGGACGCGTAATTAAAGAGTCTGTCATTAATGAGCACCTCTTACAGCCCAGCCGGGGCTGCAGAGCCCCTGTAATTTGGGCACCTGGGGTGTCTGAGTGCACATGCACAGACCCCAGGGCTCCAGGCGTCCTGCAGAGTGGCCCCACCATTGCTCCCCCAGGCTGCTCGGGGGGTGGCAGGGCCACCAGCACCCCCACAGCCCCTCCACGGGTGACGGGACATAAAGCAGCCAGGAGGGTGCAGATTTTCTGCAATTTTCCTATTAAGAGGTTCAGCTGCCGAGCAAGAACTAAGGAAGCGAGACGCAGGAGCCGCAGGCTCCGTCCTGCCGAGAGCCTCTTTGCTGGCCAGCCCCACGTGTGTTTTTTAAATGCGTGTTTCTGTCATTAAAAAAAGAATAAATAAATAAAATAAAAGCAAATGAGGAAATAAGAACTGGGAGCTCTCTGGGCAGCTCCTATCAGAGGCTCTCACAACCATGGCCCTGCCTGCTAACACAAAAGGGTTTCCCACATCCGTCCCCTCCAAGAAGGGGCCAAACCCTGACCCTGCAGCTTTCACAGCCCACGACTTCCCTGCAGGATGGCGGCTGCTGCCTGTGCCGCAAGCTGGAGCCACACAGCTAGGTAGGTGGGAAGTTTCAGGTGAATTCATTTACCCCCCAAAAGCGTGCCACAAAACTGAAAAGCTGCCTACCCAAACATGCCCAGAGAAAGGTAAATCAGAAGTGGAGAGGGGGAAAAAAAGCACACAAACGTTTTCTCTTGAAATGTGGACAATCGATGCAAAAATGACAAAAGGAAGGAGCCTCTAAAAAATGAAGCACTCCGCTCAGTTTGTCATTGCAGCAGGCATGTACACACACACACACACACACACACATGGGCACAGTTTCCAGTTAATTACAATTCTTCCTTCTCATCAATCTTCACTGTCCCCTCCCTGGACCACACTGTGCTCCTGTAGCAGGATGTGCCCAGCTCCCTCCCAGCCCTCCCAGTGCTCACACAGCCCACGGGGACACCCTCGGGATCCACTTTCAGCAAGGAGCAGCCAAGGGGAGCTGGATGCTTTGACCCAGATGAAGGGAATGCCCTGTCTGAACCCCAAAAACCTCCCCAGCAAAACCAACAGCTCCATGGGACGGGGGGCAAAGGAAAGGAATTGCAAACGCAGCGGGGATGGGACAGCCTGCCCGAGCCCAGCCCTGCCTGCGTTACTTTTGGTAAGTTATGGCACAGGGCAGACCTCTAAAATGTATTGAGACACAGCCCTGACCAACACTAAATCAGGTCTCGGGCCCAACAACCTGTTAATCACTTATTTATTTTAAAAGGGGAGAGCACCACGGAGCCTTCCCATTGACCACAGAAGATGAGGCGAGCTGCGCACGGAGGGCAGGACGGCTTGGCCACCAGCCCCACCACGACGCTGCACTTCAGGACACTTTTTACCAACACAACGATGTTTTTTTACAAATACAGCGATGATTTTTGTTTACAAATACAAAATGCACCAGTGGCCAGGGTGCTTTTAAGTGCCTACCCCAGGAGAGGGCACCAGACCCCGCTCGGAGCCCCGGCCTCACCCAGCGCAGCGCGACCCTGTCCTGCTGCTGGCCTGGGGACACCGGGCTGGGGGTGCCCCAGGTGTCCCCGCCTTGGAAAAGTGCAGGTGGGTGAAACCCAAGACAACGAGGCTGCTCCAATTAGCACCGTAATTAATGGGCATCCTGCTAAAGAGAGCTGGGCTGGAAGAGTAATTTAATTTTTTCCCCCCCCCCTCCATCTGATTTTCGAAATCTCTCCTTGACAGCTCCGAGGGATGCTGGTGCCGTGCATCACGCACTACATCCACTCAGGATCTGCAGAGCCACCAGCGCTCCTGGCAGGACACCTAACCCGAGGAGCCCAGGGCAAACCCCAACAGCTCCGTTCTGCCACAGGACTGAAAGATGCACAAAGAAACCCAGCGCCCCCACGAGATTGACTTCCCAGCTCGGGGACCAGCCCTGGACCCCAAAAACCCTGGTGACCAGATCCTGAATGTGGCCCCACAAAGCACGGAGCCCGTCCTGACCCACCCCAGAGCTGGGTGAAGTCAACCTTCTGCACCCGCAGCCCCGTTATCCCCACTCCCTGTATTACTTATAAACCCTAAATACAGCCCACTCGATAAAAGTGTTTGGGGAGAAAGTTTGTATGAAACAGGCATTCAAAAAAAAAAAAAAGTGGTACTGTAAATAGAGAGGGGGTTTTGTGCTTTTTTTTTGGTGGTTTTTTTTTTTTTTTTTTGGATTGTTTTTTTAAAGAGCAAATCTTGGTAACATACAGCCATTCCCAGAGCTGTTAGAAACCCTTAGTGTGGGATCAGAGGCAGTGGCAGGCAGCAGGCAGTGGTTTAAATGCTCTTAGCGGGGGGAAGCGGAGCAAGGCAGAGCTCATCCGAGCTGTGTGTGCTGGGCTGGGTGTCGGGTTTGTTTGTTTTCCACTGCGGTTTTTATTCCTCCTTTCTTTCCGTGAGGTACTCGGAGTCTTTTTGGAGCCTTTCTGCAAAGGAGGAAATCCTTTTGCTGAGAGCAGTTCCTGCCGAGCGAGCACTCCAGCTGTAGGACTCTGATGAGGTTAAGCATTAATTAAATCGAACTGCGAGGAAATAATTACACACACGCATCCGTCAGGCCAACTTGTCACTACCCAGTAACAAAGTTGGATGCAAACTCCATCAGCACAACTGTCATGTGGCTGTTAGGGGGAAATAAATGCATCCCAAACGGACAATTTCATTTAGAGAGAGGGAAAAAAAAAATGGATTGCGAAGGATTAATGAGGCGAAGGGTTTGTGTTTGCAGTTGGATGTAAAATGCAAACATCCTACATCGTGATATCATCATTTAACCTTAATGTGCGGGAGCGCTCCGACTGCCTGCACGCTGGAGGGACGATTAATGCTGGCCCTAAAACCCAAATTTCCGAATGGGAGGGGAGTGGAGGCGGCGTGGAGACATCGCTCCTGACCCCACACAGCGCCCGGCCTCGCTTCACGTGCGGACAGAAATGGGAACGGGAGGGGAGGGAAGGGAATGGCCCCGCTGGGAGCTCTTTGCTGGAGTTGCCAGAGCTGCTTTGGTTTTCAGGGCTCTTTTGGTGGTTTCTGGTGATTAAATCTTTGAAATTTTCTCAGGGAGGACTCCCATAAATCTCCCCTTAAAGTGTACGGGGTCTGGTATGCCTTAGGGCTCCCCACCACGTCCGAGGGTGCACACAACCACCAGCGTGAGCACTTCAGGGAGGAGCAGAGCCCCACGGAGCCACCGGCCCAGAAAGCTCGGGGTGCCGGCACCGTGCTCACCCCAAAAACCTGCTGCTGAAAGGGCACCCCCGGCACACAACCCCCGAGGGGACAGACGCTTGTGAGAGAGCAAAGCACAGCAAGGGGCAGGGCAGGGAGATTTGTGGCCATGCAGCTGGGCGTGCTCTGCCTCCCAGGGGTCCCCGCTCCCTGCTGGATGCGCAGACAGCAGCAGCAAAGCCCCAAGGCGAAAAAAAAATTCCCTTTCATAGCATGGGGCTGGCCAAACACGCTCCTGGGGGTGTGCAGGAGACCTCCTCCTGCCCAGGAGATCTTCTGGAGGATGCTCAGAAGACCTCAGCCTGCCCTGGGGCACCCTTGGGTGGGTGCAGAGGTTTGGTGGGAGGCAGCGAGCAGCAGCAGGGAGCTGGGGCAGGCGTCACCCCAGGGATGGGGGCTCAGCACCTCGGCTGGGGGCTGGCTGCAGCAGTGCCCATTGTGCATCCTCCCAGCTCAGTGAGGATTAATTGACGTGCCCCACTAATGACCAAAAAGCCTCTTGCCTACGTGTGCTTTAAAGGGGAAATAAAGTAATAATAATAAATAAATTAAAAAAAAAAAAAATCAGGGTAATTTCAGCAGACAGTCACTTTGGACCCTAAAACATGCCCCCCTCCTCCTCCCTGTGTATGCTAAAATGCAGATATATGGATTTGAATAACTACTAGAAAACAAACCAAATAATTTAAACCAGTTAAAGAGTCAGAACATTTTCTTCACACTGAGTGAATAATTTATGGGCAGAGCTGAAAAAAAAAAAAAAAAAGCTCTCTCCAGGCCTGTATCGCAGGAAAATGTATCCAGAATAAAAGATCACATTTCAGACTCATAAATAAATGAAAAACAAAACCAAGAGTAAACAGAAAGCAAAGTATTTCCTCCCTAGCTCCCCGCAGCGTGCTGGGCAGACGCGGCCAGGCCCCCTCCTGCCTAGCCGTGGGGCCAACTCCTGCCCTGGGGCTGTGCCAGCCCACCTTCTCCTTTCGCTCCAGCCTGGTTGCCAAAGCTACACCAAGCCCAGCGGCACCCCAGCACGCTTTGCAGTGCCCTAAAACGCTGCTCCCGCCCTCTGCGTGACCCCTAAAATAAGTGCAAACTAACCAAAATACTGCGAGCACCGGCAGAGTGTGGTGAGGAGAGGTCCCAGGGATGCCAGCTACATCCAAAATGAGCCTCAGCCATTTCTGCAGCTAAAGCCTTGCCACGAAATGGCATTTTGCTCCCACAACACCCTGGCTGGGCACGGCGGCTGGGCAGGGAGCAGCCTCACACCGGACCCAGACGCATCCCTGGGGAGGACACGGGGCAGCACCGCTCCCACCCACCTCCACCAGGCCAAACAGAGGATGCTGCGGGGGGTTCCCCTCCTCACCCCACCACCGAGGAGCTCCAGGGCTCCCTGTGGGCCAAGCCCCTTGGCTCCTTTGTACCTTTACCCCCGGGCCAAGCCGCCGGGACGCGGCACACCGCCGGCAGCAGCCTACCTCGGGGCCGGCTCCGGCGTTTGCGTCTCCCCACGGAGGTGCTGCGCAGCGCGGGCTGGAGCTGGCCGATCTCGATGGGCGTGTTGGTGCGGAAGCTCTCCTTGAACTTCTGCATCAGGGACTCCACCGTCTCCTGCGTCACCTCGGGAGCTGCAACAGCGGCAAAGGGACCGTGGTTAGAAGGTGCCCCAGCGCCCCCAGCCCCACCGGCACAGCCCTTTCCTCAGGGAGCCTCAGTCCCTCGGGTCAGCACGGGACACCAGCCTGCCAGGTCACCCAGAGAGCTCCTCCCAGCCCTTCCCAAAAACACAGAAACAAGCAAAGGAGGAGTTTACGGAAATTACTTTTTTTTTTTCATGCTGCTTTACAGCTCTCTTGATCATTCCTTGCCCCTTCCTGCACTCGGAAGCCTTGTCCCAAGGGTTTAAAGCAGGCAGGACCCCACCGGCAGCCACACGGAGCCTGCACCCCAACCCCAGGCTTAGCAGCTTTTGGGTTCTCCATTTACACTGCTCAAGCCCAGAAAAGACTTTGCTTCGATACACCACGGCAGGCTGGCTGATATTTATGCAACTGCTCTCCCAGTTCTCACCCCCCAGCACCCAGAAATACCTTTTAAAAAAATAACAAAACCCAAAAAAAAGCAGAACCGCCCTGCCAAACCCTCCACAGCAGGTAGAAAACAAAAATGCTTGCAAATGGCAAAGATGAAATTCAGGATCAAAAGTTCTGTCCTCCAGAAGGTTACAGAGGTCACTCAGGTTTAACAAACAGCCCAGCCTCTGTCAGCCCCCCCAAAAAACCTGTCAGCAGAACACCACCTCTGGCTCCGTCCCCATCGCAAGGGTGCCAGAGCCTCGGGTTGGCTCAAGAAGCTCGCCCTGCCTGCAGAGCACCCATGGGGGCTGGTGCAGACCACGAACGTCCTGCCCACCTGGGGATCAGCCCCAGCATTTCGGAGCTCCCCAGGTGATGCCCAGACCCGTCGCAGCCCCGGCAGAGCTGTGCTGGACCAGGAGGGACTCGGGGTATGCGGCCGCCCCGTGCCGTGGTCTCCAATCCCCTGGGCAGCTCGTGGGGAGCCCGTGTTAGTGCGCAGAGAGGAGGTGGTCGGGCAGGACAGGGCGTTTGTAATCCTCAACGAGGATTTAGCTCACATGAGGAGAAAGAAGGCTTGAAAAGTGGCTGTGCAGAGCCCCAGGCACGCAGAGCATCCTCCCCACCCTGCCAAGGAGGGCAGGGGGAGGCAGGGAGCAGAGGACAAAGCGTGCCAGCTCCAGGAGAGGGCTTCCAACCTCACAGCTCCTCTGGACAGCAGGGGCCCTGCAGCCCCCAGGTACCTGTGTCTGTCCCGAAGGATTGAGGCTTTGTGGTACCCCAGGGGGCTTCTCTACACCCGCATGCCACAGGGGTGCTGAAAATTTGCCAAGGCTGTCGCAAGGGGAAGGAGAGGAGCCACCCAGCTGCTGCTCCTCATCTGCACAGGCACACCAGGAGGGCTCAGAGAGCTTCTGCATGAAGCCATCAGCCCGGTGCTGCCACACAGGGCGAGGATCAGACTCGCTGCCTGGTGAGCACTGAAGGTGGAACTGTTTCAAGAAAGCTCCAGAGAGATGGTGGCCTCAGGGAGCAGCCACGCTGCATCTCCCGATTATTTGACATCAGGGACCCCCAGGCACCACACCTCAGAGCCCCCTAAAGCCCCTTGAGAGGAGAGCTTCCAAACAGCAAGCACCACGGGACCCTGCGGTGCTGGATCCCCCTTCAGACACCATCCTGGGGGAACTAAAAAGCAGGGAAAGGTCCCAAAAGAGCACCTCGTGCCATCCTCTGTGCTATTCCCGACAGCACAGCACACGTCCCAGCACAAGGATGGATGCTGCGGGAGTGGTGGCCGGCAGCAGGCACCGCTCAGCCCCTGGTGTGGTGCCTGCAGGATGCAGGAAGGAGGAGGTGGAGATGTGCTTGCAGCTCATGAGGAACCACGGCGAGGTCGCAGCTCCTGCATGTTCCCTGTTCGGCTGAGAGGAGCCATGGGGTGACCGCTCCCCACCTGGAAACCGCGCTCTGCACCTCTGTCTGCAGCCATCCCAAGGCATCTGCTCCTGTGCTCATCTGTGGGTAGCAGGGGAAGGGAATAGGGAACAGGTATCGTCTTCATGGGGAGACAGCCACCAGCTCTTTGCAATGCTACGGGTATTTAGTCTAACTCCAGGAAGGAGGGAGAGGAAACCCAAAGGTTTGACCACTCAGCCCGTGTGCGCTGGCACATCCGTGGCCTTTCCACCCCTGAGCTCTGGGGTTTGGAGCAATGCAGAAAAACGTGAAAATCCCCGTGCCAACGTGATCTCAGCAAAAGGAATTTGATGTGGCCGGTGGGGCAGAACCAGAAGGAAACCCCCACTGACAACGGAAAGGCAGCTGTGCTTCAAGCGGCACAGCAACGGGGGGCACGGGCTAAGGGAGGACCCTCCCCGCACTGCCAGCCACGACAAAAAGGAGGGAGAAGACAGCAAAGACGACAACATCCAGCAACGCCAGGGTGCACCATGCTGATCGAGGCTGGCAGGACCCTACTGAGCCTGGGGGTGCCCACCACAGCAGACACAGACCCCCCCAAACTGCAGCCCTGGCTTTCCCCCCTCCAACACGCGCACACTGCCACGGGGGGACGGAGACCTCACAGCCACACGTGCTTGGCTCTGGACACACCAGGACCACCAGGCAGAGCCCACCACTTGCCTCCTCTCCTGCCCCCAGCTCCCAAGAGGAAGGAGATGGATTCATCGGGACGTAGCTCACACCTCATCACGGCTTCGGGAGTTTTCGAAGCCCCGCAGGGGTGGTGAGATCCGCCCCGGGGCCTGGCACAGCACCGCCACCATCTCGGTCTCATCGCGTCCCAACAACGCCTCTGGCAGCACGGAGGCAGCCCAGCACCCAGCTGAAGCAGAGGAAACGCCGGGTTCCTCAGCCTCCGCAGAATCAGCTTCCACCTCCACCAGCGAGCTAAGGACACAGCTGAAGGTCGCCGTACCTTTGTAGAGCACAGCACACATCGCACACCTCCCTCCTGTCCACCCCCGTACGCTATTCTGAAAGCGATTTGTTCTCCTTATGGCTCCCCTATTCGTTTGCACATCTCCCACAAAACAATTCAGCTCAATAGCCTTCCTTTCTTTCTTTTTCCTTTCTTTTTTTTTGCTGGCACAAATTGCAGTGAGAAAATATGTTCTTTGGCTTAAAAATTACAAAACCCAAAAAGTCATCAGCGGAACAGTGTGAGCGGTGTTTGGGTAAAAATACACCGCGACCGTGCTGGGAAGCAGCAGCGTTTGTTCCAGCCTCCGTGGGACTCCCACTGCAGCGGGGAGAGCTGCGCCTGGGCTCTGGGGGTTGTCTGGGGGAGAGAGACTCAAACCAGCCCCTTACCTCCCACGGCCAGAAAGAAGCCCTCAGCCTTGCTGTTGGGGTGTTTTAATGTCTCTGCACATCCTCAGAGGATGCTCGCTGGAGAACTGCCCTCAGCCTAAGCTCCTGCACTCACAGAGCCCCTGGGTACACTCAGTCCTACAGTGGGGAAGGAGGAGGACTGGCAGCTTCTCTCCAAACTCAGCGCCTTGGTGAGATGCTGGAGAGCTGCACAGCCCCACAGCCTAGCCTGCAGCACGTTCAGACACAGCAGCGAGGCTCAAGAGTCCACAAAGGGAACAGCTTCACTGAGCGTCCCAGTCCTTGGTGCTTGGTTTCAAAGTTCAAGTCCCCAGAGCCACGAGCATCCCTGCCCTCACGCACCACCTGCACCCTCGCAGCTGTGGGAGGAAGGTTGGGGAGGCAAGGCTGCGTGTAGCGGAGCCTCCCACGCTAGATATTGAGCAAAAAGTATTTAAAAATACCTGGGTTTGTAAGCACCTGGTTTTCACATTGCTCTCTTTGATTTCTGAGTGTCAAAGGGTCGCATATCGATCTCCTGGTGGTTAAAATGCTCCCAGGTTCGGAGGGGAGGTAGCAGCGAGAAGCCTGGCGAGCAGCTCGAGCGCTGCTCAGCTGAACACGCCGCTGCGCCGGGATCGAAATGCTTCACGAGAACACGTCAAACTAAATTAAGGATTAACTGCAAAAGTTTGGATGCAATTAGAAGTCAAGGTTGGAGGGGTTTTAGCTCCTCATTTACTTTGACTTTTGCATTCCTGTCTGCTGGCCCCGTGACCACGCGCACGATGCAGCCTCCGCATCTCAGAGGCCAGCTCCTCGTGAGAGCAGCTCCTTCCCTCTCACTGACTGCTTCCAGCATTTTTCGACCAATTCACCTTCACAGCACAGAGGAGGGTGCTCTCCTGTCAACCACTGGCACTGGCTCTGACAGCCTCACGTACCACTACAGCCATAACGTGCTCTGTAAGCATCAGGTACGTTCAATGGCTTAATACCGGTGTAATTGTTCCCTCTAAATCAACCCCTGACTTTCCATGAGCTTATTTTGATGTTACTGGAGGGGCATTTTGGAGATTTCTATTTTACAAAGTATTTTAAGAAATCGACTTTCCCATCCTGCTTGGGATGAGCACGACTGTCACAATGCTGGAGGTGTTCCACGTGCTGGGAGCCCTGCTGGCTCACCAGCTCTAAATAATGGGTGTTTGTTGTTTTCCGAAGCATGAAATAAGCAACGGTGTTTGTTCTAAAACTGGGATGTGGGCTGATTTCCAACAGTGCCACCCTAAAGGTACTAAGCTCCACAAAGCGGAGAGCTTCACTAGCATAAAATTAGATAATTATGACAAAGGCTACGTGATAAAGGTAGGAGAGATTTGTACGACCATTTTACACTTACTGGGACGCCAGCACAGCTGGATAGCAATGTCCTGCAACTGAGTACAGTGAATCCAAAGACTTAAGAAACATTAAAAACTACCAGTCCTGCTCTTTAGCCAGCCACCACACAGCTCTGCCACCTCCTGCCTTGGGCAAGAGCCCCCGACCCCATTGGTCCCCTGCTGTCCCCCCATGTGCAGCCACACCAGGTCCAAGCAGTACTAGGAGAGTGCACAGCCAGCTCAGCAGCTGTATAAATAACACATATTATATACATATAAAATCCAAAATATATATATATAATATATAAAAAATATTTATATAAGCAGGTATTTATTTTTATATATACGTTTGAACATATTTATAAACTTTATGTATATATACAAATTATATATATACACCTGCGTGTGTCTCTAAATCAAAACAAAGCACAAATAACCAGGTACAAATCAGGGCACTGAGCACCTCCATCTCCATACATCTCCAGGCCACCCCTGCGATGGCAGAGCGAGGCTCTCAACCTCTTTGGGAAGCTCTTTCACTCACAGGGGTTTTCAGGTTGAGCAGCACAGGGCCATGGGAACCCCGAGAGCATTTTGGAGACAGGCTGGTATCCCATCTCAGCTTCCTCCTTCTTTTCCCTCCCTTCCCTTTTTGCTGGGCTCTAAAATAGCAGTTGTATACATTTCTTTACGTAGGCATTAATATACATTAATAGACTATTTCAGATGTTAATAAATCTCTCGCTACAAAAATAGATTTTTATACGTAAAGACCTGATTGGAATTGCAAATCGGCGGGGGGATGGGGCGGCAGCAGGAGCTGAAAGTTTCATTCGCGATGTCTAATTTGAGGGAAGCCGAACAAACGCACTTTCCTCCTTCAGATACTCGGCAGATGACGGCTTCCCTGCCCCGCTCCCCACCACCCTCGGCTCCGGGCTCGGAGCCAGCGCTGCCCTTATCTGGCACGAGGCAGGAAGGAGCCCTGATAGCATCGCAGGTTTTCAGCAGTCCGACAAACCCGAAAAAGTCTCCGCTGGCTTCTAACACGGCTCGGGGAAGGGGGACGCCGGCAGCGATGTGCGGCACGGCAGAGACGCAGCTCACGGAGCCGTGGGGGCTGTGATCCCACCGAGGGGACAGGTCCGGAGGGTGCCATGCACCCCACAGCCCCCTGAGGTCTGGCTTGGACTCAGCACTTACCCAACAGAGAGCTGTGACCCTTATGGATATCTGGAGGTTTTTCTTGAGGAGATGCTCCTCCGGGCACCCCGCAGTGCCCAAAGCCGGCCAGGGTTACTCAGAGGTGCTGCAGAATCCAGGCCACAGAGGCTGACTTTAAAAACGCCTCGATGGTAAGAAAAAATTCAAAGATTTGCTTCCTGAGTAGCAAAGAACGTCAAGCCTCGGGTGTAAACCCATCTGAGACAGACCATCTTTGGTTGGATGCTGCTAGCATCACTATTTGGTTTAAAAGTCCTTCAAGCAACATAGTCTAAAGCTCAGGAAGGTGAATGTGGCCACTGAGAAGACCCCGCTGGTGCTGCCCAAGCATGCACAGCACAGGGGGTTCTGCAACATCCTCTGGGGGTCACACCAAGAGGCACTGCACACAGCCATGAGCACACACAATCGGCTGTCCTTGGGCACAAGCTCAGCTAAAGCACCCGCACTAAATAAATTCTGGGAGAGCCCTCACATTTAATCGCCTTCCTTCTCGCTTTTAGCCCACCACAAAGAGACAGAGCCCCTTTTTTTCCACGCTGATGCAGAGACATTTGGCTGGCATGGCCCTAAGTCTGCTGTGGATCAGAGCAGCTCGGCTCAACCCAGGCGGCCGGAGCAGAGAGAGATCACAAAGCAAAGCCTGGGAGGGAAAGAGGGTTAATCTGGATCAATAAAACCCAGCTCTTCGCTTTGCCCCTTTTTTTGCTCCCATGCAAAGCTTTGCCAGTCCTCGCACCTACACAGAGCTGGAGCAAACACCTGCAGGAACAAACACCTGCAGCCTCTGCCCTTGCTCTGGGCAGCTGAGCAGCCCCTTGGGGTGCCGAGCACCCAGCCCGCAGGCTCGGGGCTCCGGAGCCCGTGGCAGCGCCCGCCCCGCGCCCCGACCCGTCCTCATCCTCTCTCCAGTCACGGCACTCAATCACTTCCCAGCTAATTGCCTCCACTCATGTGTGCAAACTAACCGTTTACTGGAAAATGCCACGGAATGTTAATTTCATTTGGAATTGGGTAATTGCAAAGCACTTCCATTTTTTTTTTTTTTTTTTTACGGCACGAAATGAATAAGCATTGTATTAATAGCGCCGCTCCCAGCGCCGACCACAGCCGCGGCCCCACGGACGGCAGCTGGGAGTTATTGGTCACCCCTCACTTTCCCCGCCGTGCTTCCTGCCACCTTTCCCTTCCCCTCGCCACGCTCCTGGCATCCCATTTTGGTAATTAAGATAACGCGGCGTAATTATAAACACATTGCTAGAGATCAAACGCCCGCCAGCCGCAGCCCAACAGCCCAGCTCTGCGCTTCTGCCTAGGGGGTGGCCGTGTTTGTGGCACAGCCCCCCCCCAGGCATTTCCAAGGCATTTATCCCCTTCACCCATTTCTCCTCCTGATGGGGACTGCAGCAAGGAAAAGCCCCTGGCTATGGGATGCCACCCCACTAAGCCTGCCCCATTTCCCTCCAGCCCAGCACCGAGAAGGTCCAGGCCACCAGAGACTCAGCTTCCCCCCCCTCCGCTCCCACCTTTTATTTTATGAGACACCGTAACTTTTTAGCTTAGGCAGCAAGCAGAGAGCAGAGAAGATGGGCAGACCCTCGGCAGCAGCTAACACTCCTCAAGTTATAAAATAATTGAAAACTTAAATAAAAACACTCTGGAGGAAGCTTCCCCGTTCGGTGCTAATGGGCGCATGAAGCAGCCCAGGGTAATGTTGCGTGGCAGGGAGGAGAGCTCCTGGCTCCGAGCAGCGCTGACCTCCAGCTTTCCTCATCCCACATTCCCCAAATCAGAGTAAATCCACCCTGGGGAGCCCCGCTGCGAGCCCACCGAGGGCAGGAGGAAGCCTCAACCCTAGGTGGCCGAGGAAGCCCAGCAGGAGGACGAAGCTGGACGTGGCAGCACCTGCTCGCCTCAAAGCCCAGGCTATGGGAAGTAAAAACCCTTCGGAAACACCGGCACCAGGCTGAGCTCAGCAGGACCAAGGCCGTAACTCACCGGGGCCTTCAGCGAGAAGTGATTTGAAGCCTTGTTAACGAGCTCCCTGTCCCGCCGGCCCTGCAGGTGGGTCGCTGCCGTGTGATGGATGGGGCTGCGAGGTGCCGGCAGACCCCAGGGCTGCGGAGGAGCCCGGCCCCGATCCATCTTCTTGGGGACAGGCTGGCAACGTGAAGGAGCAGGGTGGCGGGGCCAGGTACAACGCGACCTGAAGGGAGAGGGCACGCCAATAGAGCCCAGGGTGACAAAGCACCAAGTGCCACGTGCCCAGCACCCGGGGCTGAGTGATCCCTGTGCTCCCAGGCAGTGACACAAACCCGGAGATGCAGCCCGGGGGCTGCCCGAAGCTCACCAGCACCTATCTGCTCCCGTCAGAAATGGGAATGTTGCACGTTTTTCTCCCTCCTTGCAGCCTCCAGGCTCCCTCTCCACATTCACTCTGGCTTCAGGAGCCAAAGGCAGGTTTTTCCCATGCCGACACCGTGTCTTGAATGGGAGGACAACCCTGAGGACAGCTCCAGCCCTCCCAGCCCCACGGCACTGCACGGTGCAATGCGCCACAAAGCAGTCCCAGCACAGAAAACCCCAGAGGGGAGGATGCTTCAGATCCCGCAGGGTCTTCCGAGGAGAAGAAGCAGCCACCACACTGACTTTTCAGAACTTGCATCAGGCAAAAAAAAACTTCTCCAAGCTAATCCTGGTCACTGGCTGGCCCACAGCCCCGCCGTGCCGTTAATAATGCAGCATGTTATCAAACATTCATCGGCACGCACCGAGCGAGGAACAACGCGGGCCTGGCATCCCTATAAATATAGCTCCTGATGGCTTGTTTTCCTTGGACAGCCAAAACTTCACAGCTCATCTTCTCTGAGCTGGTGATTTTGCCTGGATGAAAAGCACTTTGGACACCCAGGGAATTCAGGGTTCCTGCACGCAAAACTGCCGTGACAGCTTCAGCAGGCGCTGAGGGGCTGAGATGGTCCCACAAAGCCTACAAAACCCAAAGCTAAAAGAGCTGCTGCCCTGGGGGACCCCAAGCCACCGAGCTTTGGCCAGGAGAGGGGATCACAGCAGGTCCTTCCCTTTGCACCGAGCCACCTGCCCGGCTGCAGGCTCGGGCTGCCACAAAGCCCCGAGACGCCAGCAGGGTGTCACAAAGCCACCATCCCTTGGGGATGCTCAGCGAAACGCTGGCAAACTAAAACACCCCGTTCTGTTTTCCGTTCTCTACGGCATCATCAGAAGCTGATTTTTCATCTTCTTCTTCCCTCCTCTGCCTCATAAAATCAGCAAGTGGGGTACAGCAAAGGGAGGGGAAGACAAACAACGACAAAGCCATCACATTGGGAATCCACCCTAGGACCCCCTTCTCTACAACGATGCTTGATGGGCGCCAGGAGCAGCCCTGGGCGGTCTGCGAGATGTTAAAGCCTTCCCTGGGCGTTAGAGGGATGGCATCGCCCTAAAACCAAAGGGCCCCATGGCTCACCTGGCCCCACCTCTGCAGCCGGGCCCCCGGTCTCTCCTTTTCAGCGATGCTCTCCAATCAGTGGGAATTAAGCACACGGCACTTTGTGACAGCCTTAATTGCTCTGATAACTACAGGCACTAGCTAAGCGTGTGCTTAAATGCTTCCCTGAATCGGGATCCATTTCCTGCCCTGTTGGGTCTTGTTTATTTTGATTTAAAAATAAAAAAAAAAACAAAAAAACAGAACTCGCAGTTGGTTGGTTGTGTTTGCAGCGTGGAAGCGGAGGATTGCAGGAAGCCCTCTGCACCACGGCCACACGGGCTGCGTGAATACACATTTTTCAAAGGTCTCTGCAAATTACACAAGGAGCTGCTGAGGATTAGGTCCGGGAAAAGCTGATCAAATACAAAGAGGGTCATGATCCCATTAGGCCCCTGAAAAGAAGATAAAGCCCCGGGACGCATCAGACGCCAGCCTGACGCACTGTCCCATTTTCCTTTCCAGCCCCAGCAAACGTTAAGCCATCGTTTTATTTATTACAGGCTCAGGAAGCCTCTGGTTGGTGCTGTGCCTCCTGGGGACCATGAATCTGCCTGCAGGAGCAAAGCCCAGCGCCCAGCCCCACCACAGAGGTAGGGGCACCTCTGTGGGATCTCCACCAGGGAGGACAACGTCCTACCCCTGCCCACTGCGGGGCACTGCCTCCAGCTCCGTCCCCATCTCTAAACCCACCTCCAAGCCCCTACAGCACTCTCGGATTTGTTAGGAGCAGCACCTCCAGGACACAGAGCAACTACCTGCCCTATTGCTCCGTATCTTGGTCTTCCCCTTCTCCAGCCTCAAAAATCCTAACCTTGGCCTGGGGAGCACATCCCCAGCCCACATCGGACCCCTCCTCCCCTTCCCCTGTGCTGCCGTCCTGCATCCCTGACCCTGCCAAAATTATTCTCCTTTGGCGTCTCCACCTTACAGAGAAACTCAAGAGCAGTTTGGCCATGAACTGGCAGGACCACAACCTCTTTCATCCCCATTTCTCCCATTTCCCTGTGCTCCCTGGCCCACTGCTCCCATTCCTCAGGCAGAGCCCCCTATAGAAAAGCAGCCCCCCCCCCCAGATCCCAGCCGCAGGGGAAGCTCAGGCAGCCCCGCCGGATAACAGCACCTGGAGGAGGTTGTTCCCATGCCTGGAGCAGACAGATTCAGACCCCTGCCCTACCATTTGTAACTTCTTTAGCCCTTGTGGCACCTGCTGTGGCTAACTTCTCCGGGTCAGAGATGAGGAGCAAACACGAAGGGACGTGGCCACCAAAGCAGGCGGTGGCACCAGAGCTGGATCCACCTCCCCAGGCTCGCTCCCGCTGCCAGACCAACTCCGAGGCAGGCTCAAAGCCTCTCGCTCTCACTACAGAGAAAGGCACGGATTAAGTGAGAGGAACTTCAGAGATTTGCCACGTTAACACAGCGGGTTAGAAGAAAGCCCAGGAGATACGAAGTGGGGCTGACTGCACAGCCACATCTCCGATGTGCCTGCGGCGTTAATTGCCGGCACTGCCCTGCCTCCCGTCTAGACTGGGCGGCCCTACCCAGCCTGCGCCAAGGCGAGCACGAGGACCTGCTTGAAAAGGTTTTTTATATAAAGAGAATTTTTTTTTAAGATGAAGGAAATAAAGAAAATAAAGAGAGGTCTTTTGTTGCAGGAGTGGAATTGCTGATATTTGATTTCCAAGTCTGAGATCTATTTTCTGCTCCGCTTTCACCAGGCAGGAGTTTGGGTTTGGCAGTCTCTTCTCCATGCCCCACTCCTGGCTTCCCAATCCTTGGAGGGTCCAGGGAACCCATGGACAACCCCACAGGCACCTAGAGACATCCCCACATGCTTACTGGGCTTCAACCGCCTTCGTTTATCAGCTCCATCTAAACATATTCAGTGTGTCCCACCTGCAGCAGCGTCAGCCATACCGATGGACTGGGGGCCAAACCCTTCGGGAGAGGGCTTGAGAAGCAGAAGCAAAGAGATCCCGCCACTGAGAGATAAAACAGTGTCGGCAGAGATGACAGCCAAGTGTGCTAACAGATCAAAACAAGTTGGGAATTCCCACAGGGCTGGAGAGCTCGGGGCCATCTGCTTGGGAAAGGCGAGAGAGCAGAAACCCTCAGGAGCACGGGATGGAAAGCAGCTGGGGAGATGGGGCACGGCACAGAGAGGCAGCGAGGACACAAACATTGCCCACACAACTTCACCACTAACTGCAGGCTGCTTCGTACGCACGGGGACTGGGTTTGGACAGGTGACACCCACAGGGCACAAACCCTGCTGAGATCTTCTAATCGCCAGTGATAACCCCAAACCACAAGGAGACTGTGTGGCTGCCTTTCCATACCGACACAATAGCATCCTCTTGACTAATTAGAACCGGTTATCACCTCCTCCCTCTATTTCATTTTATTGTATTAATAAAAAAAAGAGTACTTTCCTTCTTAAGCTGCCTCAGATTTCTCTTCTGTCTAAATTCATCTGGGCTCTGAGCAATGTCACCGGGTCAGCTTGTGCTCCTGCTGCAATTCTAATTTTGTCAGCTTTCCATTTTCTAGGGAGTTGGGGGATTTTTCTTTCTTTCTTTTTTTTTTTTTTTTTTTTTTCCTTCCCCAAATCAAAAATGATTTTGCATAACAGCAATAATGTTAATGGCCCTGCACGGCGCATCCAGATTACAGGCTGCGGCTGGGGAGAAATAAACATCTCATCTTTGCCCTGCTGTTTATCTACCCGCAGCAGAGCCCGGTATCAGGTCAGAACCTGTAATTTCATTAACTTTATCACTCAGACACGCTCGTTGCTGGATGTCGTTATTCAGCACATTGCTCCCCTGCTTGTTTGCACCGGGCTGCACTTTGGGTGCTCCGGCAGCACGAGGGAGCTGCCCTCGCAGCCGCGGCAGCGCCGCCTGAGAAGGCAGGGAACAGGGAACGTCTGGCTCAGCGCACCCTTGTTCAGCTCACGCATGGTTTGGGAAGCAGTTACCTGTGCTGCCGGGCTGGGCAGGGACTTCTCTCCCATTTTTCAGGGCTGTACCTTGTGGAGATGTCCAGCGTGCTTCCCGCCTGACCTGATAAATACAAAAGCATTGCACGGACCAAAAAACACTTCCTTGTAGAGAGGGCGATCGAGCCCAGCAGCCCAGGGCACGCAGCACGGTGTGCGTGGATCCCTGTGAATGGAAAGCTCCCAGCACCTGCACATCAATCACTGCCCGGCACCTGGGGGAAGGCAAGCGGCACAAGCAGGTGGAGGGTGAGCCGAAGCGCTCCATCTTCATCGCGTGTGCCATCCCTGGTAATTAATGCTGCGGACTGACACTTGAAAGAGCCTTCGGTGACAGCCCCGGCGATGATACCGTTTGGAGCCCGCTGACAAGCCCCAGTTGATGTCTTATCACAATGCTACACGCCGGGAGTGGCGAGGGGAGCTTTTCCCCAGGGCGCTGACGTGCCCCATGTCCACGGGCACAGCTCCTCGTCCGGCCCTGGTAATCGCACCCAAACCCGACAGCCCCGGGCCAGGAAGCATGGAGGCAAGGCAAGTGGGGAGAAGCAGCGTCAGACTCCAGCTGGGATTGCCTTGACTCATCCATCTCAAATCCACCCGTAAAATTCTGCCTGAACAGCCCCGACACCCTGCGCTGCGGCTCAGCAGGTACGCAGTGTCCGCTCCATCCCACCCACACGTCCCCGGGAAGCCCAGCTGCATCTGCTGCTCATGGCCAGGTGGCAGCAGCTGCGGCGCCTCGGACGTGTCCCACATCTCCGCAGCTCCTGAGCACGTGCAAGCCAGCCAGGAGGGCTGAGAATTTGCATTTCTGGTCTAGGAATCCGGCACCCAGACCGCCTCATCCCCGATGATTCAGACTCTGTCTGGGCAGCTTTAGCAGAGAGGAGCAAGCAGCGCACACCGCAGCTCGGCTGCTTCAGCAAAGCCTCATCAGAGAGGGGAAGGTGACTGTGGGGCAGGAAACACACGGTGAACCAGCACGGTTTTCAGTAACCAGAACCAGAAAGGCACAAACATGCCCCACGTCAAGGCGCGAAGCATGACGGCCTCACGGGCTGTACCGGTGGGGGCAGCAGCCCGGCACGCAGCCCCAGCTCGGGGGTTTTGCAGTCAGCATAAAAACGACTTTATTACCCGTTCCTGAAGCCCTCGGATAGTTTAATATTCTGCCCTAGATCTTGTTTACTATTATGTTTTGAAGAGCACTGAAATGCAGTTGCTGCTGTCTTCCCCACTCATACAACTCTAAATAATTTATAGAAAAGCAAAACAAAGAAGATAATATGAAAGAATAAAAGAGGCAGCTCCGTTACAGCATATGAAGGCCTTCATTTGTTCACTCCCGCTAAGCAGAGGGTCGGGGAAACATCTATTAACACGGCAGGCCTGTGAGAGCCAGCTGCACACAAAGGAGGACGCTAACAGGGATGCTCAGAGCAGCACTCAAGGACAGCAGGCGGACCCCTCCACGGCTGTTTGAGCAGCGTTAACCATCGCTGCTGCAATCACCTTGCCTAAAAGAGCATTTCGTGGGTGGAGGAAACAGCCTCAGACACCACCGAGGGCTGCCGCGGGTTGGGGGAGCTGCCTTCCAGGCACGATGCATCGCCGGGGCTCTGCTGCTCAGCCCCACACGCGGCGGTGTGAGGGGTGGCAGAAGCAGGAGCTGAGCCCAGCAGTCCCTGTCCCCATCCCTGCCAGCACGGGTGCTCCAGCAGGGACCACTCAGCCTGTATGGGAACACCACGCTGCCCGGGGGCACGTCCTGGTGGCACCCTGCGAGCAGAAAGCCCCGTCCACCCCTGCGCCCATCCTTCTGCTGGAGGCGCTCAGCAATTAGCGCTGCCCCGCTGCCCCGTTGTTTCTCCAGCTGCATTTTGCCCTGCTGCAGGTTAACTGCATTAAACCGCTCCTAATGACACGTCGATAAGTAGAGGTGGGTGATGCAGCTTCCCAGAGACAGGTTTTAAAAATGCAGGCAATCAAAGGCACATTAGCCCAGGCACTCTGGGGAAAGTGCTGCTCCTCTCCGTGCAGGAGGAACAGCCGTGTCCGATGGCACAGGGCCCTGCCTGCCCCGTCACCTCCAGCCTTTGGCTGCCCCAGCTCCAGGCTGCTTTACCCACAGGGACCCAAGCTGGGACTGGAGCTCCTCCATGCCCTAGCACCTTGGGGAAGGCACAAAGTACCCGCAGCACCTCACCTGCAGCTGCCAGGGGGTCCAAACCTCTCCAACAGGCACGTTACCCAGCTCCACGCCTCACAGCGCACACAGCACCACGCAGGCAGGCACTATAACAGCCAGAACCCACACGTGTATAATTTTATAGGCTTCAGATGCTACATAAGCTGTGCCTGCAGTGCCCTCTGTAACAGGCTGAGCACCACGGGCAGGCAGAGTTCACACCTGAGACCTGCCACATCCCCACGGGTTCAGCCCCGCCGTTCTTCCCACACGGGGATTTCTCTGATCTGCCATTCCCAGCTCCTCCACGCACGTCTCAAATCTGCAGCCCTGATCACATTGTTTGTGGGTGACTCCAGGCTCGTTTGTCTGACTGCTCGCAGAATGAGACACGAGGAATGTTTTTGCTACTCCCGGAAAACACAGCCTTGTGCAGCGGCTCTCAGAGGAGCGTGAGGCTCAGCGGGGCCCTGCCACGCCGACACGTTTGCCAGCTAGAATTGATGCACTGCTCGACAGCGAGGTGATCAGCATTTCTGCCACCCAGAGAATAAAAATCGGTCTGATTGATGCCCCTGTGCCAGCACTCACCCCCAGCAAGAAGCTGGGAGGTGTCCCAGCACTCCCACCCTGCTCAGGAGCCTGGCACAAAGGCTGAGCAGGAGCAAACCTCATCAGCGCTGCTGGAGGAGCAGGAACGGCTGCTGAGGTACTGCACAAATCCATGGCAAAGGAGCAAATCCCCTTGCTTGGGGGGTAAACGCTACCTCTGCTCCCCAGCCAGGTATCCTCCAAACCTCAGGGGATTTCACAGCAGTCCCTGCCGCTGCCAGCACCAGATAGGCCACCCAAGCCTGAAATTAGAGCCGTCGGCTTCCCATCTCATCGTGCTGGGCCGGCTCTCACTGGAAACGGGAGACTGCTTTGGGGAGAGGATTGGGCAGAAGAGAGAGATCATGTCCTAGGGAGACACATCTCTGAGCCCCTCTTAGCAGCCAGTCCCTGCAGCACCCAAATCTCCAGCACGGCGCAGCAGGGTCACACTGCGAGACCAGGGACAGCTGCGGGCTCACAGTGTCCCCAGTTTCCCCAGTTTCCCCAGCACCAGCCAGCACGGAGTCCCCTCTCATGGCAGACAGCTTCAGGACAAGGTCTGCAAACCACCTCGAGGATCAAAGTTTACGACAAAACCCCAGGAGAGAGGTGATTCCCCTCCCTCCAGCCCCAGGATCCACCTCTCTCAGCGGCCCCACACAGGGCAGACACCCTGGCAGGGGACGTGGAGAGGGAAAGAGCAGGGAAAAACCAACAAACCTTTTTTCTCATAGTCAGGCTTCTCCTCCCCGCCTCGGCCCAGGCTTTCCAGCGTCCGTGTCACCTGGCTGCCAAACTCATCCTCCCTGGTGCTGGGCTCTGCCCGCCGCGGCGTCTCCTCCTCCTCCTCGTCCTCGTAGTCGTCCAGGATGGGGGTCTCGCGGATGGGCACCCCGATGACCGAGTTGTGGGCCTGCAGGCGCGAGTTGCGGAAGCTCTCGCGGGCCTGGGGGCCCAGCAGCACGGAGGGGATGTAGTGGATCTCGTGGGTGGCCTCGGTGCTGGCGCTCTTCTGCGGGATGCGGCGGCGCTTGTGCCAGCGCCGTTGGGCGTACAGGGCCACCGTGAAGACCAGGAGCAGCAGGAGCAGCGCGATCAGCCCACCCTGCGGGACAGCAAAGAGCACACGTCAGGAGGTGTGGATAGGGGTGGGGAGGAGGTGCTGCGACCAGCATCCACGAATACTTTTCCACTTCCATCTCCAGAGCATCCTTTCAGCAACCCAGAGCCCACCTGCGCTCTGCAAGCCCCATGTGGGTAGGGACATGCAGCCCTTGGGTGCCTTCAGGAACACAGACACAACCAGCACTCTGCGCCCTGCCCACGGAGAGGGGAGAGGAGGTACCTGCACCCCACCTCTTGGGAGCAGAGCAAACCTTTAGAACAGCCCAGCAGCCAGGGCAGGAGCAGCGAGGTCTCCGCAGGGACCCCACGTTTTGCACAGAAGGCTGTGCGACGACCGGCACCGCACAACTGCTGCTCCTCAGGGCACGGTTACCCAAAGCCATTCAACATTCCTGCTTGTACCAGCCCTGTTCCTCCTTTTGGGAGCTCCAGGACAGGGCTACAGGCTACAAAGCTGCAGGTGATGAAGGCAAGGAGCACAAGGGGCCAGCCCCCGTGTGTTGTTCTCACTCCCCAGCCGGGGCTCCTCTCATGCTGCCGGTCTGCAGAGCACCTCACGGCCACATCCTGCACCCAAACCCTTGGCTCTCCAAATCAACCGTGATCCCATCAATCACAGCAACGTTATTTAAACTCTTTCCTCTTCCATCCTTGGGTAGCATCCCTCGAGTCACCCTCAGGCCACAGCGCATGCCCCATGGCACAGCATTCAGTGATTTGGCAGCGGTTATGTGGGGTCAGCAGCAGACCCCTGGGCACACCACCACCTTTCCAGACCACGACCTTCTCAACCAAGCTCTTCATTTCACCCAGCTCCCAGCTACATCACCAACAAAGACATGCCACCACCAAAATGAACAAACTTCCCCAAAATCAATGTCTCCACGGATGCAGCGGTGCTGGGAAGCGCAGGAGGGCCCAGCCCTGCCCCTGGCTGCTCGGGAGCTGTGCCTTTGCCAGCTTTGAGCCTCTCCATCTCTGCGCAGCACCGAGGCAATTTTATCCCGTGGCAGACAAGCAAAGCAAGGCAAGTAAATCAGGCACGGTGCGAGCAGTCGGGGCTTTCCGGCGTGACATGTAGCAGGCAGGGCAGGGCAGGCATTTGTTTGGCAGAGGGAACGCCGCGGCTGGGAACTTTACAAAGCATGCAAGAGCAGAGCAAAGACATGCAAATATTTCTTCTGCATTCGATGCAAAACACGGCGCCGTGCTCAGACTCATAAAGAGGATGGGTTGTAAAGGGGCGTCGGCAGAAAGGAGCCGGCGCTCAGGCAGCCCTGGGGACACGGGCGATGGGCAGCAATGGGCAGGGTGCTGCTGGGGGCATCCTGCACGCCTGGGGCATGGCTGCGGGCACAGGACAGGGAGAGGGGACAGGGAAGGGAGATCCCAGCCTGGCACTGCAGGCAGGAGCCCGGTGCAGGGTCTCACAGCAGCAGCAGCAGCCCGCTCCCCTCCCCTCCCCTTCCTCGTCTCTTCCCTAATTGACACTAATGGGAGACTGGCGGGGGGATTGGGTTTGACATTGCTCAGCGTGACTCTCCCAATTTAGCTGATGTGCCATCACAGACGGCAACGCTTTAGCGGCCAGGAAGCACACCAGGGAGCAGGGCAGGGCTCGCTGGAGCTCCTGAAGGGCCCCTCCTGCACAAGGACCCCCCCGACCTCCCCTGATCAGAAGCAAGCAGCAGGGATGCTCCAACCCCACAGCAGCAGTGCACTGCCGGGGGCTGCACAGTGCCTGCTGCACGGACATCCCAGGGCAGCCCCAAACCAAGGCTGCTTCCTCACAAGCCTTGTTTGCATGAGAGAAACCACGGCACACAGACCCTCCGAAAGCAAACCCCAGCGAGAAGGATGCAGCAGAGCCACAAGCCTGGAGGCAACAAACCACGCGGCAAATCAGGTCTGCCTTGGAGCTGTACTTAGAGTGAAGCAAGAGCTCTTGTGTTACAGAAGTGTTTAGGAACAGCGCTCACTGATGTGACTACTGGGAAAAGCCCTCCCCAGGTCCCCAAAGCCAAGCCCCAGGAGCCCCAGGATGGGCACCACCTGCACCGGGACGTGCCCTGCAACTGCAGCACAGAGCTGCTCCTCCCTGCTCTGCACCCCCTGGCAAACAGGCACCGCACCCCAGAACTGCACAAGGGCAACCCGGACACATGGAAAAGGCCAGGGTGACTGAGAAAGCCCAGGCACGAGGAGCAGCTTTGCCAGCAACGAGCTGGGTACGGCTCTGAGCATCCTCAGCAGCGCCGAGGCCACGCGCCTGCCCGGCTGGGCGAGCACCGTGCCAGCCCTGGGGAAACAGTTTGGACCTGAGCGAATAAAACTCCCAACCGATTAGATTAGAGATCTGTCCGCTCAGGAGGAATTACAGAAAGGCCTAAAGCCACAGATGTTATTAGTTTGTTGTTCCTCCTGGCTCGGGGCCCATCACTAGCAACAACGGGGGTGGCTCAAGCAAGCCCAGGGCTCCTGCAGGGAGGGGACAGGGGCTGCTGTGACCACGTCCCCGTCTGCCCTGGGCTCAGTTTTACGGCTCTTTGGGCCCTGCTGGGAGCTGGGCTCGCACGGAGCAGGCTCTAGAGCAGCCCAGCAGCGCTGCCCAGCCCTCGGGGAGCTCTCCTGGCGTTCAGCAGCAGCTCGGTTTCACGCGCTCCCCACATCCCTGACCCCGCTCAGCAGCGGCTCGTTTCAGCGCCGCGCACATGCAGGGAGAGCTTCCTGGGGAAAAAAAAAAAAAAAGTCAAACTTAGGAGGCATTCAAGCCAGCCTCATTTTAATCTATTTTTCATGTTAAATTATCCAACTGAGGGAGCGGGAGAGAGAAAGGGGAAGGAAGGGATAATATGAGAAATGTTTTATTTGACAATGTGTCATTCGGAAACTGATTATTTCTGTCTCAGAGCTTTTTAATATTCCCAAACAATGGCCGAGCCGCGAGGGGATTTGGTATGCTAAGGCTGGATTTATAATACTCTGTTCTGCAGTGATAAGAACATGGGCCTTTAATCCTCTGAGCTGTGAACATGCATATTCTCCCGCGTAATGCCCTTCCTTCCCGCGTGCCCCGGGCTCGCTGGAGCCTTCCCCGTGCCGCGTCCTCCTCGGCCACCGCTGGGGACGGGGACGCGTCCCAGTGAGCACCAGGCTGGGAGCTGGGAGCAGCCCTCAGCCTGCCCCAGGGCTCGGGGCAGGAGGAACCCAGGGTGCAGCGCCAGGGTCTGCAACGAGGCTTGGCAGGAAAAAGTGCCTGGGTGATGAAACAGCGCGCAGAGACACGGCAGGGAAAGCTGCCCGGTGGTAACGAGCCCGTCCCTCTGGTGCCTTGTTAGGGCTGTGCACGGGGACAGGCCATGGCACGAGGGAAGAGGGGGCTGGGGAGGAAAAGGTGCACGTGCAGGACTGCAGAGCTTCACGGCTCAGGCGTGGGGCAGGAACAAAGCTCAGGTGAAGCTGGAAAGCAGTGAGGCTGAGACTTAAACACCAAAGAAAAACTGTTGGAAGAAGCCACCTCCAAACCACAGCAAGTCCTGCCAGAGATTGGGTGTTGTATCAATGGCACAGGCTGCAAAAGTGCTGATCCGGAGGGTGATCAGCCTTTGGGTACCTGCCCAAAATGCTGAGTGATTTCTGGACAGCCAGAGACACGCGTGCTGCTCCAAACCAACCCAAACCATCCCTACAGCCTGGGGGAAACACCATGCAGATGTTCCTGACTCCTGCAGGGAAGGCAAACAGCTGCTACCAAATGGTCTGCCCCACAGAGACCATTTCCAGGTGATCAGAGGATCAGAACTTCAAAATACAACCCCCTACAAGTTATTAATTTTTATTTTTTTACATGGGAAGAGGATGGGAAAGGCGGCCTGTCCCCACACAAGCTACCATCCTTCCCCAGGGAAGCCAGCACAAAAAGTCCTAATGGTCTGCAGCAAAAAGGGGCTGAAGAAGTAGGTCACCTTGGAAACTACCTGAGCTTCATCACATTTTTACCAGTGCTGAGTAAGCCCCACTTGCCCCTCTCTCAGCCCTCTCTCCTGGGCTAGGAGACAGCAGGCACCTGCCAGCATTTCCTGACCATCTCCCTGCCAAGTGCTGGCACCTGCCGGCTTCTGCCCCTGTACTGGCACCAGTGTTTGTGTCTTTGTTACCTGAGGTTTGAGAAAAACATCTTTCAGGCAGGACATTCCCAGCCAGCAGCTCCTGCAGCACTCCTTTGGTGACCCTGGCTGCTCGCTCGCACCTCCGTCACGGGCTGGCATCCCTCGGTGCGCCCCCGCTGCTTTCCCTGAAGGGACTCATCTTTACACAGAGGCAACAAGTGACCCATGGCACCATGCACAGCTTTGTGTCTGAAGGCAGGAGACAGCCTGTGATTTCCCAGCCTGGCAGCCCAAAACATCCTTTGGTCAGACCACAACATCCTCTCCGCAGCGCTGAGCAAAGCTGCTGCAAACCAGCACCGTGCCCAGCCCAGCGCTACAACGAATCCCTGCTGCTGCTCCCTCTGAGCAATAACAAAACGTTAGGCCCTGGAGGAAAAAAAAATAAAAATTATATATATGTATCTCTCTTCCAGCTTTGAAGCCACCAGCATTCCTGCACAACACCCAACCCCAGTTATTGCCCCGTGCCATGCTGACAGCCAGCCCCACCGCTGCCTGCTTCTGGCTCAGCCAGGGCCCCCAGCCCGAGGCCACCTCTCCGGGGACAGTCCCCTGGCATGGCCAAACTGTGCCCGAGCAGCAGCCACCCCCGTGGTCACAGCCCACAGCTTCGGGGAGCAGGACCAGCAGCGGGAACACCGCTGGAGCCCTGCTGGAGCACGCTACGAGCCCCGGCACGGTGAGCACGCAGAGGCGAAAGCGCGCAGCCCCCGCAAGCTCTTCACGCCGTGTGCTTCTCCCTTCCTTCCCTTTCTGGCGGGGAAGGTAATTAAACACTAGAACAATTTACCAGGGGTTGTAGTGGATTATCCATCACTGTCAAGTTTTATTTTTTTTTTGTAGCAAGGCTGGATGCTTTTAGAAAAGTTACACTCTACTTCGGGTGAGAACTGGAAGGTTTCAGGAAGTCCCGAGGTCCAAGCAGACGATCGCATCGCCCCTGCTGGTCTTTTAGTCCCCTCACTTTGTCCTTCCCGCTTTTCTTACAAAGATTTCATCCCCTCCAGGCCGATGCAGATGCAGGAAGAGCCCCAGGCCCACAGAACCAAGCGGGCAGGGAAGGCATGGGCCATGCAGCAGCCCACCCAGGGGCGATGCCGCAAGGACAAAGCTCCCGGCCCCGTGCCCAAACCTCTCCCAGCTCGTCTCAGCTGCTGCCCAGGGCTGCAATAAAGCAATGCTCAATGAGCAGGTGCGGCAAACATTTGCGTTAGGTGTTAGCCGTGCTGTAATTTGAACTAACAGATTTCTAATTCATTTAACTAAAAGTGATGGCAGGGACCCTGGGAATGCCACTCCACCAGGCAGAGCCTCGCGCCCAGCACAGCTGCTAAGGCCAGGCTCCGGGGCACAGCACAACCCGAAATGGAGCTGGGAGCACCCCCATTTCCTGTTCTAATTGTGCCTGTTAATTGGCAATTAATGCTCTGCACCCAGTCCTCTGCCACAGCCCAGCTCGGAGGTGCCCGTCAGTCCCTACCATGGCTGCAGGGCAAGCCCCAACTCTGTCCTCTGCCCCCTGTGCTCACTCACCCCAACACAGCCGCACGCAGCACAATTTGGGAACCAGAACGCCCCATCCCACTCGCTCAGTCGCCTGGTGCCTGCTTCCTTCCCTTCCAGACCAGATCTCCCAGCAGCTCCTCCCTCGGCCTCCTTTGCCTTGCTGCTCTTTTTCTCACTGCCGCACCTCTCAATTTAAATATTTCCTCTGCAAATCTTAATTAGCGCCCTGTTTGCACCTGCTTGCAGAACATTAATGATGAAAAATAAGGCCGAGCTCTGCAGATGTATTCAGCCTTCCCTCTCCTACACCTGCCTTCATCTCTGCGCTGGGCTGGCTCCCACCCTGCCGGCTGCAGGACACGGCCTCTCACCGCACAGCCCCTCCAGCAATAAAGGAGCAGGGCAGGGGGAGGACGCTGTGCTCGGTTCTTCCCCAGAGCTGGGACACCGTCAGCTTCCAACTATTTCCCACCCACATCACCCCTGGGGCTGCCCACAGGACCAGCCCAACAAAACGAGGCGTTTTCAGGTGTTTGCGGCCAAAAGGGGCTTGCGAGAGGCTGGCACACGTCCTACAGGAGGGAAACGGGTCTCACGGGCAGCAGAGGAGAACAAAACCTTCGGGAAGGCCTTGGATTGTGCCTCAGGAAGCACTGCCCTTCGCTGCCCACGAAGCAGGGCACCACTAATTGGTGAGCAGCCAGCAGGGGAACTGAGGCAGGGCACCATGGCCGCACCCCGGACAGCCAGCACAAAGGGCAGCGAGGACGAGATTAAACCTCAGGACATAAAAAATTACTCCTCAGATCTCTGGATCCAGCCTCGAGGTCGGCACAACTCAAGCGCATTTCTCAACAAGAGACAGCAACGACACAGGACAAACCCCAAAACCCACAACATTTCCCCAGGCGCACTCCAAACCCTCCAAGCACTGCCTCACCGAGCCGGGAACCCACACACCACCTTTGGGTGTGTTTAATTTCCATCACAGCCACGAGAGCATGGCACACGCCTCAGCGCCTTGCTCAGCAGGCACGGCTGGGTGAACAGTGGCCAGAAGAAAACCATCTTGTGGCATTTTCCCCTATTTCCCTGCCTTTTACAGCACTGCTGAGTTGCAGTGAGGACAGGCGCTGCCGCAGCACCCAGCCCTGCACCACGCTCTGGGAAAAGCACCCAAGGGTGCTCCAGGCAGCGCCCAGATGCCCATGAGGGTCACAGACTCAGGTCACCGACACAACTGGACCCACAGCGGTGCAGGTAAATGCAGATGCTGGCCCCCAGGTTCAGCAGGAGCGGTTCCTGCAGCATCCCTCCGCCAGCCCCGTGCCGAGCCGTGCGCACCGCGGGCATCACCGTAACAGCACGCACGGTGCTGCGAAGCACGGCACACGCACACGAGCTGAGAGTTACAGTTGCTGTGGGAACCATAACTTTAAAATCTCTGACTCTCCTGCATTAAAAGGAAGAGCCAGACAAAAAGTCACATTTCCATATATTTTTTTTTATTTTATTTTTTTGAAGCCGCACCAACCTGCATCACACCGAGCACATCGCGCACCTCGCTGGGATACCAATCCGCAGCGGCTCCTAATCCATTTTTGTAACGGCACCAAGGCATTTATTCTCAGCCAAGTGAAAGAGAAGGGCTGGAGGTGCTTTTATTAGGCGCCTGATGGCCGGCTCTTTCTAACGGCAGAGCGTGGATCGCATAAATTGGGATTTTAATGTGCGCTAAACGGCTCGCCGAGACCGGCTGACCTGCTAACCCGGAGCTTGCCCTCAGAGAGGGAAGATTTTAAAATGCATTAGGTCGCGTGCGCTGGCGCTCCTGTTTCCCTGACGTGGGCAGGAGTGGAGTGCGAAGCCCTGAAAAAGCTTTTGTGTCTCGCATTTTAGCCAGGCTCCAAAGCAGAGGAGGAAAATCCACTTGAGCTAAGAACCAATAACCCTGCTTTTAATGAGATTTAATAAGAGGCCACTGCAGCCGGCAAACCCCTCTCGGCACACACGATGTGCCAAGGACAAGGAGTGCTGGGGGTTTTGGGGCCCCTCGTGCCGTGGGGGAACAACTTGAACTCCAGTCCCCGACAGCAGCAAGCAGAGCCACCGCTGCCACCACCCCTCTCCTCTCTCCACCACCAGACGAGCCCAACGCCTGCCTTAGCTCACCTCTCACTGCAGGCAGCTTCTCCTCGCCTCCCCGTGCCACAAGGATGTCCTGTTGGCTCTCCAGGCATGGCTTTTCTGCCGCAGCCCTCCCCTTTTTCCCAAAGCACTCCCCCAGGAGCCTTCCAGCAGCCACCACGCCGCCCCCTTGCCCCCAGGCTGAAGGTCAGGACCTCCCTGCAGCCCCCTGCCCTGCGGTCCCACCACACACACACCCATCAGGAGCCCTCAGCCAGGGAAAAGGCAAAGAGGAAACAGCTCGGCGTCAAGGAGGAAGAGCAAAGAGACCTTCAGCAGGACCTACAGCCCAGGCTGAGAGCTGCAGCTTGCCCCCAGCAGGCGCAGCCAGTCCCACAGGAGCCCCAGTTCACCCCACAGTTTGTTCCTACACTTTTAGGGGCAGCTGGAGCTGCCTAAAGGAACAGCTCAGGGGGGGGTTTCAGCCTTCTGTGCCTTGGGCTGGTGACCAGGCTGTGCCCACAGAAGCGTCCCATTCCTGGCACAGCACTGGACACGATGCTGGCCAAGGCACCCTGCTCCTTGCCCTTCTGCAGCCTGCACAGCACCATTAACGTGACCCTTTTACTGCACCCGCAGCCCAGCAGAGGCCAGGAGCCCCCCACAGCTTCAGTCCGAGCTGGTGCCTTATCCCCAGAAAAAAAAAAAAAAACAAAAAAACAAAAAAAGCCCAATATTTATTTTAGTACCTGATGGAGAAACCAGCCCTGCTGGCACACTGGCCCAAAAACAGGCCAAGCAGCGCTGGCGTTAGGTACAGCACAAGGTCCGGAGCAGTGGCGCAACGAAGGAGGGGTGCAGGTAAACTAATTAAACAAATTATAATAATAATAACTCAGAGAAGCCGCACATCTTTTCTCAGCCTTTGCAGCAACCCCTGGCTGATTTCAGACCCTGTGTGGCCACGCACAGACCTCAGCACCTCTGCTGCTGCCCCTGCGCTCTGCTGGGACACCACGGCATCCTTGGGGGCTCCAAATCCAGGGGTCTCCAACTCCACAGCCACCCTCTGCAGCTCCCCCTGCCAGCCCCAGGCTGAAACACCAGAGCCAGGTCCCAAATCCCTGCCGTTGTTACAACGCCCACCATCAGAGCATTTGCTAACGAGTAATGAAGCACAATTAAAAGTAAAGCACGCCCGTCAGATGAACGAGCACCGCGTGCTGCTGTTGCAAACAGCACCTTTTTTAGTTTTTTGTTTTTAATCATTGTGTTTATCCACTTCCTCCCTCGTTTATAAAAACGCAGCTAATTCTCGGTGGGTCTCCCCACCATCCGTGCGAATTAACGCTGCTCCCACTGCCTGCTCTGCATACATTAAAAAAAATTAATCTAATAAGGGATGCGCCTCTCCGGCTGAGGGAGCGTGAACGCAGCTCGCAGGGCGCCTCCAGCTTCCAGGGCCCGCCAGCACCACGTCACAGCATCCTGCTGCTCAATTAGCAGCGAGCTTCCCGGGGCTGCCAGCTCCTGGATGAAAAGGTGGCAAAGGCTGGCAAATGGGGCAGAAACTCGGCACGGTGTTAGGGAGTGAGGATTGCAGCAAATTCCTGCTTCGTACCGGTGCTATTTGCATCCCAAGAAACCCGTTAGTGCTTCCGAAAAGCTGTGCAAGGACAAACGGGGACAGGGAGCTGGGCCACGTCCTTGTACCCGGTGGCCCTACTCTTCTTGGGGTGCCCCAAGTCCCGTTTATGGGCCAGCTCTGTGCTGCAGTGGAGCACGGTGCCGCTTTTCCTCGTACTCAGGATGGAGCAAAGACAGGTGAGAGGATTGAAAAGGAGCCCGAGGTTTATTTTACAGACAGCTCAAAGCAGTTCGGAGCTGGTGGGAAGGTGCTTTTGTGCGTGCAGGAGAGGAAGGAAGGAACTCCCTTTGTCGGCACGGGGTCTTTTAAGGGCTTCTTACCGAGCCCGGAGCTGGCAGCTGCTTTGGGAAGGACCCAGCCCATTGTGTCAGTAGGGCCGGGCGCTTTTTTAAATGCAAAGATTTCAGCATAACGAGCATCCTTCTGAAAAGAGGCAGCACAAAGCACGGCTCCGCTCAGTATCACCGCGGTGCTGCAGGGGCAGTGGGGAGGAACCTGCCCCTGTGGCAGCACACAGCACCCATGGGTGCTCCGTAGGGCTGCAGCCCCAGCAGAACTGAGCAGCTGGATTTAATTTTCCTGCCTCCCAGTGAGCTTTGAAAGGGACCAGACCCCTGACCTTGCAGATCTGGGCTCGGGGAAAGCTGCCCGCCCCAAGGATGGGATGGGAAAGGCTGAGCCTGGCTCTGCAAGGGGCCCTCGGCACCCCTGGGTGCTATGGGAGAGGCTCCAGGGAGCTCTGCAGCCCCAGGGGAGGCAGCCTCCATCCCAAAGCACTCCGTATCCAAGCCACCTGCAACCCCAGTCCCTCTTTCTCCTCTACAGATACAGCACATCAAAGCTGATGGAAGCAGAACAAAGGGAGAGACGGAAACCACAGCTCCTCTGCGCGTCTTCTCCAGCTCTCACACACATCTTCCCCACAGGACAGAGACGCTGGAAGGCACCAGGATGCTGGAATCACCAAAGGGTCTGTGCTGGAGCAGTGATTTGGGGCAGCCCAGTCCAGGCCCACTCACCAGCTTTGGATTTAAAGCACCATGATTTGAAAATGTGTCACTATTTCAGAGCCAACGAGCAAGAAAACCCCTACTTGTGCTACAGCAGGGCTCGAAAGAAGGGACCTGAAGGATTTCTCAGGGAAGCCCCATCCCAGCCCCTCCAGAGCCCCGTCCCTGCTCCATGCCATCGAGGGGATGCTGGCAGGGGCTGCTGCCAGGGCAGGCTCTCGCTTGTGCTCCCACAAAGCAGCCCTCGCCCCCAGCTCTAATTACAGCCACGTCCTCGCGACGAGCAGACAGACCTTTAATTAAGACAAGTTGGGTTCCGACGTGCCCAGTGCTGCCTGGGCAGAGCCAGCTCCTTTCCGCCTTGTGCTGCCGGCAGAGCTTGTGTCTGCTGCAGCGCTGCCCCCACCACGTCCCCAATTTGGGGACAGGGCAGCAGCAGCACCCAGCTCCCAGCCCGTCCCCACACTCTGAGCCCATCCCACATGGCCACCTCCCCCCATTGCAGCACTCAGCCTGTGAAAGAGGCTTTATGGCAGGCACACCAAGCGCTGCCCCAGCTGGAAACAGCGCTGAGCATCCCAGGAGGCTGTCACCCAGCCCCAGTAACCCCAGCCCAGCACTGGTGCTGACCCCAGCACTGATGGAGCGGAGCTGCAGTGCCGGTGCCACGGGATGTGGAGCCCAGCTGCTGAGCAGTAACTCCAAAACACCCAGGAGAGCGGCTGCTTCTGCCCAAGGTCCCCACTTTTAGCATCTCTGATGCTTCAAGCACTGCCCTGTGCAAGGAAATCTGCCCCTTCTGCCCTCCAGATCCCCTGCACCACCCCAAGGAGGGCTCTCCAAGGCTGCCCAGCCACGGCTGCCCAGCACGGGAGCTCTCAGCTCTCCAGCACCACCACAGCACCCTCCCCGTGGCTGTTGTTAGCCTGCATTTAACTTCACAGGTGAATTTCCTTGTCCTGCCTTGTGCCGCCCCTCCTGCCTCATTCCCACACTGGGGATGTCCCCAAGCCATGTCCCCTGGTGCCCAGCGAAGGCAGAGGAGGAAAATTGAAGCACGCTGAGAGAGGTGAGCGATGAGTTCCGCACTGAGGGGCGAAGCCCTCCTGAGGAGCAGCCGCCGAGACAAGCAAATCCCTGCCGGGGGTCAGGACTAGGAAAGAGCCACCTCAATCTTCAATTTAATCTCATGTGGAGGGAGCGGAGGAAATAGGATTTGCCCGCCCCAGGTACTCACAGGGATGGGGCAGCAGCCCGGGACTGCCGGGAGCACATCTCAGCTGAACTAAGCCAAGCACACGCAGTGCTCCTGGCCTCCTGCAGAAGGGAGAGCACCCACGGGAGATGCAAACGCAGCCACGTGTTCCTGGGATGCTCGCCTGTGGGCTAAGTAAAGGCAGGAGGCGAGGTGAGGCACCCCCTCTGCAGGTTTGCACGGGGCTCCTCTGGCTTTCTGCCCCTCCACCTGCTGCCTACAACAAGAAACTCTCAGAACCAAAGCACTCAGCTGGCATCCTCAGCACCCGACCTCCTTTCTGGTTTTATCTCAAGTGTGATGTCCTGTGGGACGCAGGGAACCAGAAAAATTGTCCCCAGTCCTACGTACAGGTGAAGGGCCTGGGACAGGCTCCAGCACACACACACAGGACCTCAGGAGCCCAAATGAGACCAAAGTCACTAAACGCAAGCAAACAAACAAGCAGAAGAGGCCGAGGTGGGCTCTGCTCCCTCTCTGCAGCCTCGTTTCAAGCAGAGCCCCCTGAAGCAGGGCAGAGCCACCTGCGTGCTGTTCCAAGCCCTGCAGCTGCTCCTTCCCCTTGCCCCGATGCAAAACACATCGATCACTTCAACATTCCCAGCGTCACCTTAGGGCTCCCTTTCCAGCGGACACGAGATAAAAATCTCTGAGACGGCCGAGCAATTGCAGCTGGCAATTTGCTGTAATAGCCCCGCACAGCACGAGGAGAGGCAGAGCCCGTCCCCAGAGCACCAGCGAGTAAAGTTACACACGGCGGAGGTACACACAAAGGAGAAGGGGGCTGGGGGGGTCAGCAAAACGTGGGGCTGCTCTGGAGGCTTCTGTAACAAGATCCCAGAGCCTTGTCCACCACGTATGGGTCTCACCAGGACCAAAGGAACCTGCTCTGCTTCCAACCTGCAGCTGTGCAGGGAGGAACAGAGCAAGGCGAGCATCAGGGCAAGGTGCTCAGGCAGCTCACCGGGCTTCAGCTCTTTCCCTCAGTGACCTCCCTGCCATGCTGGGAACGCTTTCCCTGTGCCCCTGGTGGGACATCATCACTCTATCTGGCCAAAAGTCATTAAACCCATGCACCCCGGTGTCCTTTTGCAACCCAGGAACAGCACGGCCCCTGTTTTGTGGGAGTGGGACACGAACGAACCCAGCGCAGTGAGCAGGGAGCGCTGGGGGCCGTGTGTCTGCTTGCTGCGCCAAGCGGAGCACTCCAAGCTCAATCCTTGGAGCAAAACATTTACAGGGAAAGGATTTCAATCAATCACTTCAAACACCTGCTTATTTAAAGCAGTCCAAACATTGTAAAATTCATCTGAAATACAAGGCTTCTGCAAACTCGGGCTGGAGGCAGCGTGCTGGGAGGCAGCAGTGTCTCCGTCCTGCTCCCCCTTAACCTGCCCCGGGCAGCGCAGGCTGGAAGCCCTGCACAACAGGACAGGGAAACATCCATCACGGGTGGCAGAGGTTTATCGGTCCTGCCCAGGGCAGGGAGATGGATTTAACGACCTCCCCAAATCCCTTCCACTCCTGAGTTCCTATGGAGGAGGAATCCTCACGCAGCACAGCCCCCAGGGGAGCCGTCACTCACCGAGCATCCCGATGGGTATCGAGGGTTAAGCACGTGTGCGCAGCTGGAGTACTGAGAACACAACTTCCCCACCCAAAAAATAATAAAATAAACCTTCAGTCACAAAGCAGCACAGCTTTCAAAGCAAAATCACATCAGTGTTAACCTGCAAAACTTGTTGAAAAATGACTCGGGGCTGTCACTTGTGAGATGACCTCGAGCCTTCTGTTCAGGCGACCCAGGGAGCGCTGGTGACGTTTCCATTTGCACCCAGTCCCACCAGCTCCCAAACTGGGAGCCCGAGGGCAGCTCTGCAGGGGTGTGGGGGCAGCACGAGGCATTGATGGGTGCAAACACAGCGGAGTTGCTCCCTGTTCCCTTATCTCCCGCGTTTGAAGTTTGCAGGATGTGCACTGTCAGGATGTTTTCCAGCACAGATAATCGTTGAGATCCGAAACTCCTCGGAACAAAAACACACAATTAGCAATTCCCCTACCAATTAGGGGAGGAAGAAAGAAGCCCGAGACATGATTAAAGGATTAAAGCCTGTGCAGAATGGAAGCAGCCCAGGGCACCAGCCACGAGGCTGAACAAGGACAGAGCAGGTGCTGGGGCAGCGTATGGTGGGCACGATGGGTGCTGGATGGAGCACGAGGACCTCAGCAAGTTTTAGGGCTGCATCGCCAGCCAGGTCTGCAGCTGCCCTAGCTTGGGAAAGAACAAGGCACCAAGGACTTCTGTCTCTACTGTCAAAGATTTGGGACTGTCAGGGCTGGTCCTGTGCTGGGGCACTGCCTGGTTAGGGCACTCAGCCACAGAAACCCGATGGCCTCCCCGTTATGCCGATCACAGCAGCTTTCCAGGCAGCTCCCAGGAGCAGCATCCCCACCCCAGGACCCCAGGACCCTTCCCCACCACAGCCACGCTCCTTCCCCACCCCATCCCGAGGGCCTGGTGCCGGGGTCACGCTGCTGGAGGCGTTTTTGCTGCCGGGAGCTGCACCGAGCCACGGGCACGCAGCGCCACGGGAGGCAGCCCACGTCTCCACGCTCCCTGCCACCTGTTTTGAAGGTGACAGACGGCGCGCAGAGAGCCGGGAGGCAGCACCAGCCAGGGCCAAGCAAAGGGTTTTCTATTTATATGGCCAGAACCACCGCCACCTCCTGGCCCACGCTCCCAGCAGCCGCTGTGTTGAGCTCAGGAGCCATTAACACCCCCCCCAAGCTCCACGGGGTCAGGCAGCGAGGGAGGGCTTGCTGCTGAAACATCAGCACTGGTGTGCACGAGGACTGGGTGCTTTACAGAGACATCCATCCCCTCCAGCCTGCCCCAGGGAGAAGGCAGAAAGTCCCTCAGACCCTGATGTCGCTGCCCAGGGGAGCTCTCGTGGTACCCAAACATCACCGCGATGCCTGAGACTCGCACTCAGGCATCTCCCCAGGGACTGCCCCTGCCCTCTGCAGACACCTGCCTGGGCCTCCTTCTTTGGCCTTGTCCCTCCCCACATGAACAAGGATGCTCCTAGTCCTTAAAAAAACTTTGAGAAGAGGCTGAAGGACACACAGAGAGCTCCTGAAGGGCGATTTGTTACTGGTTATTGCAAGACCAAGACCCCAGCGCTGCTGCCTGGTGCCCAAAGGCTGTGCAAGGTAGGAAGGACAGGACAGGACCTCCCCATATTTCCAAATTCCCTCCCTCTTCTCAGATCTGTCAGCTCAGCAGAGGAGGAGGTCAGACCTCAGGCTTGCTCCTGCAAAACCACGCCAGTGACTGCTTTGCCAAGGGCATGGGAAGCCGCAATCAGACCTGGACTCCAGAAGAAATCCCTGCCCAAACCCCAGCTCCTCGCAACGCAGAGGGAAACCTGGAATACAGAGAAATCCTGGTACGGGCAGAGAGCCACAGACCCAAAGCCTCGCAGCTTTCAGACTGAGCTGAACGTGGCACAAGCTGCATCCAGGCTCCGAGACACTGCCTTGCATAGTCAGAAAGGTTGAGGGTGCACCAGTCCAGCAGCAGCCTCTGACCCCAGGAGGCAGCCGAGCCGCAGGGGAGCTGCAGCCCCAGCCTACAGAGGTCACCTCACAAAAGGGGGAGCAGAACTACCCCAAAAATGCAGGGGATCTCGCCCTCCTGGAGAGGAAGGGCTCTGAGGACGCACGGCTCGTCCACCCCTCGCCCTCCTTCTAGCACCGACTCCGCTGTGCTTGCAGATTCCAGCTGCCTAAGCAATTTCTGCAGATATTTCCTCTTTCTTCGCAATCATTTGGCTAATAAGATGAGCAGGTTGGGCTCATTTATTTTGGACACCGTTCGTGGGTCATTAGCAGGAAGGCTAATCATTGCCTTGGCAGAAAACATCGCTGCTGCTTCAGAGCTGGCTGCATGGCGCGGGGAGGGGGGGGAGAGCAGGAGTCTGACAGAGCCTCGAGAAAGAAAAAGTCGGGATGCCTCTAGAAATGGAAAATCCCTCTAGAAATGGAAATTCCCTCGTATTTCCCACTGCAAGGAGGGGACACCTCCGGAGGATCGCTGGAGCTGTTTGAAGAACAACTCGTGTTCAGCTGGGGAGGGCAGGCTGTGTGGGGAGGCTGAACCTCTGAGCAGCTGAAGGATGAATTTCTGGTGCAGGCTGGAAAACAGAGCCCCCAGCTTTTCTCCCTCAAGAGATGGGAAAGCAGAGGCAAAAGACGAAGCCTGGGACACAGCAGCACTGCCAAGCAGAGCTGTCCCCAGGCTCCACCACAGCACAGCCACCTCTCAGCAAGGGCCCAGGAAAAGCCCCCCAGGGGGATGTCCCGTTAACACAGGGACCCCCAGAGCACAGCACGGCTGCTCCCTTCACCGACTGACCCAGCGAGGGCAGGACCGACACCAGGGAGCTGTGCTCAGGCACCTTGGGTCATCCTGCTCCCCTCCAGGGGCTACAGTTGGCCCCAAATGTCCCAGCCCGTGTGTGCCAGCGATGCTGTGACCTCTCAGCAGCACCCCAGGGGAGGCAGAGGCCGGGCACCCAAGGCCCCAGGAGGATTTTGGCAGCCACCAGCCAGCCATGTGCCTCCCCTCCCAGCTGAAGGACCCCAGGGTGCTTGCCAAGGGAGCACTGCAAAGCCATTACGGGGGGCAGCAAAGGCTGGGAGGGTGCCCAAACTCTGTCCCCTCCTCTCCCCGGGGTGCTGCGAGGGGCTCTTCAGTGTCCCTGCGCTCCCCAGGCAAAGCCCCACCAGCCCCAGCCTGGTGCCAGAGGTGGTGGGGAGCTGGGTGGGCTCCGCGGGGCTCTTTTACCAGAGGAAGAGGAGATTTGGGAGCTAATTTAGAGCTTGTGTTTCCTAAGCCCTTTCAGACACCGAGGCTATTGGCAGGCAGCGCTGCAGCCCCTGCCAGTCTCAGCAGCTATACAATGTCCTTTCATTGGCAAGGGCAGCGGCGGGGAAAAAATAACGCAGGGAAACAAGGGACGTGTGATGGAGAGCTTGGCTGAGGGCTCCCTCCCCCTCACGGGCCTGCATGCCAAGGAGGAAGAGCATAAAGAAGTGAAAAGTGGCTGTTTAAAAAAGGAAAAAAAAAAATAATAACCCCCCACACTGCTCATTTTGCTAAGGGAAACGTGGCCAGCACGAGGAGACGGCTGGAGGTGTCCCCCAGCCCTGTGTGCTCCACGAGGACCTGTCCTGGACAAGGACACCAGGGGGTGGCTGGCACAGGGGCTGGGAGCCTCTGAGCTTGTCCCCAAAGCAGGCAGCTGGTCCCAAAGTGACTGCCCTGGGGATGCTGCAGGAGATGGGCGCTCACCCCGCACCACGGGGTGTAATTACGTTCATAAAACCCCCTGCAGCTGGAGCACCACGGCTGGGAGTGGTGACCACCGAGGGAATGAGACGAGCCTGATGTTTTATCACTGTTTGCCTGGGAATTAAAAGAAAGAGACCGAACGGGAGAGCGAGGAGACTCCCAGCCACCCAGCCAGAGCACGCACACACCAATCTCGTTGGTGTTTCACCCAAAGCCCTCTCAGCTGGGAAGGGCACTTCCACACCACCACAAACACCCGCAGAGTGCTGGAGGGAAGGTGAGGCCTGGCAGGGGGGCTGGGGGCTGGAAGGAAAGGGTCCGAGGTCTGGGGAGGGACACACTGGGACTGGGGTACCCAAAGGCAAAGCAGTCGGTATCCCACGGTGGGAGCAGCTTGGTCAAAAAACATCCCTCCAGGTCTGTCCCTCTGTCTCACTCCAGCCCCAGCTGTCCCTGCACACCATGCAGTTGTGGAAATGCTGGTGCAAACCCACACGTCCCTTGGAGGCAGCAGAGGAAACACGAGGCAGGAATCAGCCAAAGCGGTGTCTCCCTTCCGAGGAGCTACGGGCTGAGGTGGGAGGAGGATCAGGTCCCTTCATTTTCGATTTTTGCAAGGTTATTTCCTCACTGGCGGCACTAAGCAGCAGCTACTCCAACAGCTTGGGTGCCTGCTCCTCCCCTCAGCCCCCAGACAGCTGAGGCCAAGTGGTGAGGGCGGCAGTTCAAGCACACAGCGAGGGCGAGGAGGACAGAGAGCAGCCCCACACTGCTGCTGCTCCAGCACTGAGCCCAGCACCACCTTGAGCACCCCAGGTGGGTCTGTAAAGGGCAGACATCAAGGAGGGAGCTGAGATCTGTCAGCCTGAACTCAAGGGCTGCCCAAGACAACACGGCCACAGCCTTTGGGGCTGAACAAGGCCAGCAGCACGCTGGCTGCATCACCCCGGGCTCGGGGAGCTGCAGGCAGTGACAGCAGCAGGCTCTCCGTGCAGGAAAAAGGCTCACAAAAAGCCTTCGTGTGCAGCTCACAGCCTTCCCCAGCCAGGGGGGGCACAGCCATATCCTCATCTCCTCCTTAAACCTGACCAAGGGCACAAACCTTCCCCGATAACCCCGTCCTCAGCCGCCACGCGCCTCGCAGCTCGTTAGCTGGATGCTGCAGAGCACAGGGAGTCTTTGGCACTAATTCAAGCAGGAGGTCGAGGTACGTGTAGCTTTTGTCTCATTTCTGTTTGTTTCTGTGAGCCTTGTAGCAAGCGTGCCCTTTGGTTGCAATTTGTAAGCCAGGCTTTTCTTTGCCTAACCCCTCGCCTCCGGTGACTGGCAGCCCAACCACTCCAGCAGCTCAGGAGCCTCGAGAAGCAGCTTTCTGCTCACTGCCCCCACTATTTTCCTCTCCAAAAAGCAGGAGGCTGGATGCAGCACTCACCTGGATGCAGCAAAGGGGCCACGGGGTCCTAGGGAGAAGGGGAGACAGCATCCGTGGAGCCACACATCCCTGCTTGCACCCCGAGCGCCCAGAAGGGAGGTGGGGGAGCTGCCTCTTTGCTGCTGCCACCACCACCACAGTCCCACCCCAAGGCTCAGGATTTAGGGTTGTGGTGAGGAAAGTCCTGCTCAGGACAGTCAGTGAGCTCAGCTTGCCACAGGGATGGCTGGTGATGAGGATGTAACCAGAAACACCCCTGAAAAGAGGAGCAGAGTCAGTAGACATTGCTACAGCACCAGCCTGCCGTGCTGCCATCCTCCTGCAGGATGGTTCTTGCTTCCCCATCCAAAAAAAAATAAAAAAAAAGAAGGACAGGGAGAGAAACATAATGAAGCAATACTAATTGTGGAAGAAGCAGGCCAGCTGGCTAATAACCCTCAGTACTGAACCCTAACAGCTCCTGGTCCCTGCTCGGTGGCGCTTTGTGCTCAGCCAGGCCCAGCAGGGTGAGCTGGGGCTGCCCGCGCCCTCCCCAGCCGCTGCAGTGCCTCACCCAGCGCCCAGCCAGGGCAAAGCCAGCCTGAGCCAAGCCCTTCAAAAATCGTTATTTTCCTGCGGCTATAGATAATTGGATTTTTTTATTTTTTTATTTTTAATAACCACCATTAGTTTATTTTCTTTGCTGCGCACCACGGACACCTTGTGGAGGCTAGAAGGGAGCTCCTTCCCTTTGTCCGGGGGGAGGCAACACGGAGTGGGAGCAAGGACAGGTAAAAATAACCACACTTGGCCTGATGCTGCTCCCAATTAAGCCTGTGGGAATTCTGCCCAATTTCCTACAGCAGCCAGATCCAGACACACATGCACACACATCTTTTTTCTCCCCTCAAAGAAGTTCTCAGCTATATCAGCAGCCCTGTGACAACCAGCACAACCACCTATGAACAAGCTTCCCCCTCTATTTAACATGAGCAGGTATTGGAGCGTCCCCTCAAAATAAAAAAGGAGCAGATCACAGATAACTGGGTTTGGGTTTGTTTCCAGCAGTTCCCTGGTTCCCAGGGGATGGCTGCTCACCAGACTCACCGTTCTCACCCATGGCACTGCCTGCATCTGGTTTAGCCACAGTTATTTTAAAAATAAAATAAGAAAGAGCTTATCAAGATTTTCAACGCATGGTTTATCTGCTTATAGGCAGTTTCACATCAGCTGAAACGAAAGCGTGAGTGCTTTTGGGGAGGATATGGGAAGCGCTGAAGAATGGAAACATTTCATTCCAACACGTTACCGAACAAAGAGCGCTCTGCCTTGGCGCATCGCAATGCTGCCTCGTGAAACTAAGGCCGATTCATTTGAAATAAAAAAAAAAAGCCCCCAATGAAATCAAACACCGTATTTCTGGGGACAAACAAGATATTCAGTTTCATCCCGTCATTAAAACTTGTTTCAGTCTTCGTGCTCTGCCAGCAAAACGAGAGTTCACGCTTTTGTAGTGCTGTAACACAAAAATCTTTCCCGACATCTCCGAGCTCCTCCACATCAGCTTTATCACAGTTCACCTTCACACGAGCCAACTCCCGATCCTGATAACGTTTAACTGATAACAAGCGTTTCTAACAGGCACCATGCAGGTTTCCAAACAAGAATAACTACCATGTAGAGAAAGATCTGCAAACAGCAGCAGGCTCAAAGGAATAAGCAGGACGTCACGCTTCTCGTCTGAGCCAGTGACCCAGCACGGGGACAGCACGTGCCACCCAGCACCTGTCCCCAGCTTGGATTCTCATTTGGGGACTGTTTTAACTCCAAAGGGGCTTTGCAGCCCGGCACAGAGCCCAGCACCACTCCCCTGCCCCACCAAACGCTCGGCAGGTCCCACTTGCCTGGGCACACTCATCTCAAAGCCAGCCTGGGTGTCACGACCATCACTACCACAACCCCGGCAGTTCGAGGCTGGCAATTTAGAGTGATTACATCTAGGCTGGTCGCTGCAGAGCGTTTCTGCCTTTACTCCAGTGTTCCAAGGCACCTAGCAAACGCCCGGCGCTTTATGCTCAGACACGACGCAGAAAATCAGCAGGGGGCTGCTGCACGGAGCGGCTCCCTCCAGGAGCTCAGCCAGGCTTCCTGCAGCGGGGGCGAGGACGACAGCCCCGTGCGGGACGGGGATGCTCCTTCCTCTCCCCCAGCTCTGCAAGCCGGAGCTGGCCCAGCAGAGCTCGGCTGTTCCATCTGCTCAGCCATGCTGAGAGAAAGGGCGCTGAGAAAAGGTCCAGGCTCCGCGGCGCACGCGGTGCCCCCTGACACCGATGCTGCACGAGCATTTCTCCTGGACAGATGGCAGGAAGGGGGAGAGGGAGGAGGAGGAAGGAAGGGAACGAGCTCGGGATAAGAAGCTGCAATCTGTGAACTCACAGCCCAGTGCAACCCCCTACCAAAGCGCGCTCGGTGTCGGCAGCACGGAGGTACAGACAGGGCGAGGGCAGACACACAGCGCCGCGCTCGTTGCCCACGTTTCAAGCCATGAGCTAACCCTGCACTGCTCCTCTCCCCTCTTTCCAAAATATCTGTTCCTCCTCCATCTCCTCGTCACTTCAGCATCCCTGTTCCAGTCGAGCATCCCCCAACTTCACAGACTACCTTTCCAACGGGAGGCTCCTGCCTTTCCCCCTCCAACCACTCTCCTTTTTCAGTACGCTGAGACTGGGAAACGTCTACGGCAGCAGATGCAGCCCACGCGTTTGATGCCATCTGCAAAACGCAGGCCCCTCCCGAGCGCCTCTAAGAGCTGCTTCTCCCCAAGCACCAACTTGGATTGCCCTGGGGATGACATGAGAAAGTTAGTTTGCTGCTCAGTTCAGATGAACTAGGAGTATTTATTCATCCTCACTTTATCAGAGATGCAAATCAAGCACTCCAGTTACATATTTTAACACAGTGGGGGGGGATCTGCGAGATAGAAAGCTGGGAAGTGTCTAATGTATTCACAGCAACTAAGGTAGAAAACACAGATTAGTGGAGAATTATTAACATAACAGGTGCCTTTGTCACAAAGGTGACACTTTAAAGACAAATCCCCCCCAAACAAATTCCCTAAACACAAGAGCGTGTCACTAATTGCAGTCAGCACCTGCATTGTGCCATCCCTGCAAGGAGGGGACTGGAGAGGAGGGGGAACCGAAGAGGCTGCTTCTCCCAGCCCAGAAAGAGTTGGTTAATGGAGTGTGGGGACAAAACTCAAAGCTGGAGCAGGTCCCCAGCCCGGGGACAAGCAGATGCCACCACCACAGCAGGAGGACCAGGCCCCTCGCAGCCCTGGATGCCCAACCCACCCGCGGGCCCGTACAGCTCCTCTCCTGGATCAGGAGAGGGACGGCTCTCAGACGAGGACACACTGGATCCAATTAGAAAAAAACATCTCATTGGAGATCAATTTAGCTCTTTAATACGTTTCAGATAAGGAAATCTGCTGCGGCAGCGATTTTTTCCCCTGCCCTAATTAATTCCTAAACATATCGCAGGCTGGGAGCGTGTGTTTTATGAATCCGGTTGACCTCCTGGTGCAGAAATGATGACACAGATGCTGTGCCTTCTTCATTACCTCATTATTCACGTTCCATCCGCTCTCCAAACGAGCTGCCTGCCACCAGCAAGGAGGCAGAGCAGGGCTCCAGCAGCACCTGCACCCCCTGGAGCACTCAGTTCCTCCAGAGGGGTTCCCTACACCCCCAGCAGCACAGGGCCACGGGACTTTTGGGGCAGCCAAGCTAAATCCAGGAGCCTAACATGAACGGGGTTCCTCAAGGAAACACGGGCAGCATGGCACAGAGCGAGACAGTCACAGAGTTGTTACAGGTCATGGGAGGAATAAAAAGTTTAAGGAACAAAAGGGAAACGAATGCACTTCTGGAGAGTGCACTTCTGCAGAGAAGCAGCTCCAGAAAGGAGGCAGCAGCTCCTAAACCCCAAAACCTCTCAGATGTGTCCGCACTGATTCCAAAGGCAGGCGCCGAGCCCCCCGGTAAGGCCGCTGGCTGGTGCCCCCCCCAGCATCGTGAGGTTTCTTGGGGCCACAGCATCCCTCCCCGGCTCCACTTCAGAGCAGGATGCTGAATCAGAGAGGAGCGTTTCGGAGCACACTTTACGCCATCTCGGAAGCTGACAGAGCACAGCACCAATGGCTGATCATTAGGGAGATGTCAGGATGCTTAAGAAGAAAAGAGGAAACTCATATAAATAAGAGCTGAAAAATCTGCCGGGAGACCTAGAAACCAGCAGCTGTCTCCTGCCACGGGCAGCCAGCAGAAAGCAGGAAGCAAAAATAAAAAATAAAAGCCATCAGCCTGATGAGGTCTGGTCACCTTATATTCCAGACGCTCCAATAGTGCCTCGCAGGGAGATGGTATGAGATGAAACGAGAGTTTTTTCTTGTTACCATCCTCACAGATGCCCACCTCGCTGCTGCTGAAGGCAGAGCAGAGGCGGTGTGCGATGGCTTACACGCACATGGGCACGCTCCCAGCTTGGATCTCCCAAATTCCCCTGGCAGCCGCTGCTGGCATCGTTTGCACAGGTGTATGGCATGGAAAGCCAGCCCACAGCACCCGTAGCTGCATTTTCTTGGCTACTGCAAGAGCAGATCCGCCAGGAACACCGCCGCAGGATGCAACAGGACTTCATCTCCACTCCTTGACAGCCCCATCCAGGGAAGCTTTAAGGCATGCATGAGGTGGCTGTACCCCTGTGTCACCTCCTGTGGGGTCCCCAAACCTGCACACACCATCTGTGGGGGCAGGAGGAGCTGGTGGGCGCAGCGCAGGGAACCACAAGCCTGCCAAAGAGCTCAAGTGTGACCAGAAATGGCTCAGTTCAAGGGAAATTGAGCTCGTCCTCCTGGTATCTGCAGCCCCGCATCCTGCAGGTCGGCGCCCTCCTACAGCTGGGAAATGCAGCTCTGGGCCCGGATCTGCAGAGACACAGAACGGTAACTGCAGAGGCACAATATGCTGGGAAAAATATCTCTTATGTTTTGTTAAATTCCGCAATTTGCAAGGCTGGAATAATTAGTAGCTTAAAATGTTTTGACACAAGAGGCCCCAATAATCATGATAAATCATATCAGGCATATGCCCAGATCCTTGAAGTGACAGATGACAAACAGAGCAGTGACAAGACGCTCTATCATGCGGGGAATCATTGAGTTAATGGAAGAATTATTGCTTCTGAAATCCACTCCAGTCCTATTGTGGGGAACATTCCAATTTATCAAAGCCAAATGAACATTAATTGCTGCAGCCTGGTAAGTTTTCGAGCTGCTGTGACCTTCATTGAATTTTAATCCAAAACAGATAAGATTTACTTCCACACAAGAGGAAACAACACAATTAAACCCAAATGACAGCTAAGATTATGGGGAAAAAACACAACAGGCGTAATGACAAAAATATTGATTCCTTTCTACTTGACACTGCAAAAAAAAAAAAAAAAGAGAGTAAATAAATAAAATCTAGCATTTGCTTTTCTTCTTTTTTTTTTTTTTTTCTTCCCTTTTCATTTCGGAGACAAATCTTAGATGCTCAAGCCAAAAGGAAAGGGGTGGCAGACAGTAATGGAGACCGAATTCCCTCTAACTACAGTAATTAATGTTATGTTTCACTGGGGAGAGATTAAGGCAAAACAGTGAGGTAAGAAAAAAAAAGAAAAAGAAAAAGAAGTGTTTTGTTGTTACAGCTAGCCTTGAGCTTGGGGAGAGGCACGAAGAGGGTCACGGCTGCCCCTTGCCCACCACTTCCCCCCCAGTACCCCAAAGGATCCAGGTCTGAATTAGCTCAGAATTAGCCAAGGCGGTGCAGCAGGAGGGAACCCAAAAGCAAAAAAACAAACAAACAAACCCATCCCGAGCCAGCCAGCCACGCACAGACAACCAACATCGCTGGGGAAAAAAAACAGTAACAGAAGCAGAAAGCCAAATTAAATGAGAGCAATGCTGAGATTTGGTTATCTGAGGTCAGAAGCGAGCCGGCTCCCCAGGCGGCGCAGCGGGGCTCCTGGCTTTGGAGGCAGAGCACGAGCGAGGAGCAGAGGCAGCCAGGTCAGAAACATCTACACAAATCCACAGCAACGTCTCTGCACGAGAGGCTTCGCCTTGGAGACGTCTCTCTGGCCAATAAAGCTTTGCCAGAACACTCCCTAAACACGTCAAGCTGGGAATTAGAGAGATCCCACAAGGCAAACCTTACCCAGCTTTCTGTAACTCAGCCGGGGGATGCCAGGACAGGTAGCAGCGCGTGTTACAGTCACTTACAGGAGATTGAAGGGAGCTCTTCCCAGCGTCTGCTCCCGGCCCCTGCAGCAAGACACCAGCCCCGTGATGAACGGGGCACGCAGGGACTGAACGCCGGGTGGGCAGGAGCACAGGAGCTTCTGTGGGGAGCAAGGGCATGAAGGAGGGTGACACAGCGACATCGAGGCGAATGGCACAGCAGGAACAGGGCTGGGGACATGGCAGGCACGAGGGAAGACAGGAGTGGGGCACCCAGGGGGCCAGGCTGGCACCCAGAGGGCTGGGGGGGCTCCCAAGGATGCTACGTAGCTGGGGTGAGGATGGAAAGTAAAAGCACGGGAGAGCAGCCCAGACAAAGCTCAGGGACTCGGGTGAAACCTTTAACCCAAGACACAGACTTCTGACCAGTTCTACTTCGGCTGCACAAACCCATGTGGCTTGGAGAAGGAAAAATAACAACCACAAAACACATTTATCTTCTGCTAGCTGCTCCAAACTTGGCTTAGGTTCACTCAGAAAAAGTTAATGAACCTTCCAAAATACTGTGTAAGGCTTCCAGTCCCTGTGACGAGATCCTGATCCAGGGAAGATGTGCCTGGGGCTCCGGCACAGCTCTGCCTGCCCCCAGCCCTCACATCCCACTGCCAGGAGCATCAGGTCTTGTAAGTAAGGCAGAGTTACAGCTCGGTCTGTGCACAAGGAACTCTTGTTGCTGTCATCTTCACCTTGCTCACCTACAAGGGAAGGCTCGGGGCACGCGTTAGCTCTCACACCAGTGCCGCGGCTGCTCCCATGTTACTGGCTGCAGCGGTGCGTGGCACAGCACGCCTTCGGCAGCCAGCCCAGGAGCAGAGCACGGGAACATCTCCTCTCTGCTATGCACGGGCACGTCTTCAGTTCCACCCGACTGCCACCACGGCACCTACATCACAACTTACAGCAAACGAAGGCTCTGGGTAGGAATTTTTCAAATAAAACCTCCCTCCCTTTCTCCAAAGCATCAATCCATTGCAATCATCACATCGCAAACCAGGGATTGAGCTTTGCACACCCCTGACTTGGGTTTTGCTCTCTTTATTCCTTGCTCTTTCTCTCTCGCACCTTTTTTCAGGCTCATTTTCTCAGTATCCCAGTTCCACCTCCCCCCCCCATACTCCATCACGCTGACATTTTTAGCAGGATGTAAGAAGCGTTCCCTGCCCAATCCGCTGAGCTGCGGTGCCCAGCTCCTGTCCCTTCTGCCATGCCGCTATCACGTTACGTCTTATCTCGCCCAACAGCCTCAATGCAAAGCCTCTCTCCGCACTCACATGTGCTCAGTGCCCAATCTAAAGCCTCACTGACAAGGGCTGAGACACTCCAAAACACAGATTTAAGTTGTAGAAGCCAAATAGCTGCTTGTTCAAGTGGAGAGAGGGGAAAAAAAATAAAAGGCTTCACGCAGCTACCGTCTCTGCTCCTCCTTCCAAAATGAAAAACCAGAAGGTGCGGAGACAGCACGCAGGCTGTGAGGCATGCACAGAGGCACCTTTTGCAGAGGTTGGTGACGTGCACACACACACACACCCCACTCAGGGGACCTACAAGTTTGGCTTTTTTTCCTCCACCTTTTCTTTGAGGGGCAGCTCCTCTCAAAGGCAGGTAGGGGCAGTCTGTTCGGTCCCAGTTTACGAAGGGAGCTGTAAAGCACGGAGGGATGGTGCACCTGCTTCGGACACACAGGTAGCTACCTCACAAGGTACTGAGCACAGCATCTCAGAAGGCAGCAGAGCACACACATATGATAATAAAATGCCACAAAAACACCCGAGATAAGGGGTACTCAAAGCATTTCGATCACTCTCAGGTCAAACTTACGCTCTGAAAAAAAAAAAAAAAAAAAGGATCATACTATGGCTTGTACCCGCTGAATAGGTAAAATTCAGTTTACAAAATCTTCAAAAAAGAAGTGATCGAGCCCCTGATCTTGCCTTTGAACACGCCAGAATGCAGGACCAAGGAGAAACACCCCACTAACACGCTGCAACAATTGCCAGCAGAGGCAGGAGGACTCACAAGCTTCCTGCTGTCCTCCCAGCAGCACCTTCCCGTCAGTCTGTTGGTTTATTTTATTTCATTCTCACAGAAGGCCAACTCCCCTTCTCTTGCTGGCCCATTCAAACACATTTCTCCCTCTCTGGGGCTCAGAGTCAGACGAGGAGCACAGAAGGGACGCAGACACATGCAAACCAGACCCTCCAACCTGTCCTGTACCACCTCCCGTCCCCTCCCCGATGTCCCCCGTGCCCTTGGCCGCAGCGGGCAGCTCCGACTCACCATGACAGAGATGTGAAGAATGTGCATCTGCTCCTCCACTATCTCCGAAGGCTCCTGGAGGCTGGGAGGGGTGGCCCGGGAGAGCTGCTCGGCGCTGCTCATGGAGACGTGGAAGTACAGGGTGCCATTCTCCAGCCACTGCTGCTTCCAGTGCACCAGCGAGATGTCAGCCACCGTCCCCGACATCTCTGCAGGGACAAAACACACAACCCAAGGTCAGCTTTCTGCACGATGCTGGAAGGCAGACACTTAGCAGCCCTGCAAATCAGGGCTGGTGAGTCTCACCCCTAGGACTACCTTCCTGCTGGATGAACCTGAGCATTGCTTTTTGGCCTCTGTCTGCTATTTCCCCTGCATACAGACAGGAACAGTTTTCTTCCTTAATAAAAGCAAGGGGCTATGAGGTGCCCTGGGATTTCTGGACAAGAAAAGCACCGACAGTAAGTAAAACGCTGCACAGGACTCCATAAACCTCCTATAGGTTGCCCAGCAAGCTGCTGGAAGAAGCCCCCAGAGGTCTGCAGCCAGAGCCAGTGGAGGTTTGCTGGTGGGCAGGAGGCAGATGGAGGGCACATGGTGCCAAACGAGCCAAAACACAGAGAAGTGCGCATGCTCCGGTGGTGTTTACACCAGAAACCTTCTTCCAGGTAGCACCAGAGCTGTGTTTAGCAGGACCAGTCCCAGCTCAGGCTAACAAGCACCAGCAAGGAAAGCTACCCACCAAGCTTGACAAATATCGGCCTCAGGGCTGCACGTCTGCTTGTCTGCCTCTAATTTTACCTGCCACGTCCCCCCCGGCAGTGACTTACAGCCTCAGCCCGCCAGGAGCCAGGACTCCAGCACCCCAACGCCAGCACCCAACGCAGCAACAAGACATTTACAGCACCACGCCTGGTTAATTAGGGGCTGGGGCACTGCACAACCAAAAGCAAGCCCCAGGTGTGTGCCCCCAGCCCACCCAGAGGCAGCAGCTCCGGGGCTCAGCTGCGGCTCCTGCCTCGGCCAGGCAGCAGCAGGAGCGCTGACAGCTCCGCAGCTGCCCATCAAGTTCTGAACAGCTCTCTGCAAAGAGCCGCTTTGTCAGTTTGGCAGCCAAACCAAAGCCAAAAAAAAAAAAAATCCGAGTGCAAAATAAGCCAAAATATTTCTCCTTCCACCACCTCTTTTTGCGTGTGTTTGTTTTTCCATCTGCAGCACAAGCGATGGGAAGGCAGGCGGGCTCCCGGTGGCAGTCCTCTTAGTCACCGGGCCCACGGCTTCAGCAGCCATCCACGTTGTGGGGGACCCGAATCCAATTCCCTTCTGTTTGGGAAGAGGAACCCAACGCCTGACTCCAGTGGATCGTGACACACTTCGTAATCCTCGACAAATGCTCTGCCTTACGTAGATGTTTGCACCTTCTGTGGCGTGGCAGCTGAGGGGCATCCCTCCTCCTGAGGGGACAGGAGTTGTTGGCTGCACTGGCAGCTTTCTGCTGTGCAGAGGATCAGAGTAACTTCTTTTTTGGTCTGCAAAGCACCTCAGAGTAACTGCAGCCCTAAGGGGTGTCTGCTCCACAAAGGCCAGAGGCCCAAGTTCAGATTCCCCCTGCACAGAGGTGGGGATGGAGACGAGGTCCTCCCCGCCACCCACGACAAGGTCACCAGGGGAGGATGCCCTGCCGATGGAGCTGCAGGAGCAGCTGGGGCATTTTGCTTTTCATTTTCCCAAACACAGCTGGGCAAAAGCACACCCAGCTCCGAGGGGAAACAAAGATGTGAGCCCAGCTGAGGCCATCCCAAGGAGCTACCAACATCAGAGTCCTTCAAGGCACCCGGGTGCTGGACCACTCGTAGCCCCCCAGGCTGCAAGACCAGGCACTTCCACTGCCACAGACCCACAGCTTAACCCAGCAACAAAACCTTCTCCATTCCTCAGAAATACTTTTTCTTAGCCCTGAAACCAACGCGTTTATCAGCAGCGGCTTCTGGCTTTGTGCCACAGATCAAAGCCGATGCAGCCCCCCCCTGCTCACGGAGAAGTCCCCACCACACCACGGCAGGGCTCAGCAGAGCTGCTCCTGGGGGGTGCCCCCAGCCCCTCCGCTGCCGCAGCACATCACAGCCCCGCCGAGGGCAGGGACAAGGTTACCCCATTACTGCCAACCCCCTTATTCAGCACCTCGCTAATTATGCTGCTGGCATAGCGCTGCCAGCTGAACCTCATCGAGGGCTGTGCTCATTATCGCTGCCTCCCAAGCACAGCGCCGGTCGTTATCCCCAATCTCTGCGCACATCTGAGCACTCAAAGTGAAAAAACTAAACAGCTCCTGACCATGCATGGGATCCATAAAGAGCCCACGCTTGCACTTTGGAGAGGATGCATGAACTCACTGTCACATCTCTGTCATTGCAATGAGATGTCTCCTAATAATCCCTTCTCTGCTTTAATATAAATAGCTGTTTGCTGGAGCAGATCAGTAGCAAGAGGGGCTGCTTGCACTCTTTACCCTGTAAATCTGGCCAGCCCTGTGGCTCACGCTCCAGGACAGGAGCTGGTGCAAGCTCGAACTGTCTAACAAAATGAACACCTTCCCTCTCAGCTGCAAAGAATCACAGAATTATTAGGGATGGAAAAGCCCTCCAAGAGCATCTGGTCCAACCATCACCCTATCACCAATGTCACCACCAGACCCTGTCCCCAAGCACCACATCCAACCTCTCCTTGAACACCCCCAGGGACGGTGACTCCACCACCTCCCTGGGCAACCCGTCCCAGTGCCTGACAGCTCTTTCTGAGCAGAAATGTCTCCTCATTTCCAACCTGAACCTCCCCTGGCACAACTTGAGGCCATCCCCTCTGGTCCTATCACTGGTTATCTCTGAGAAGAGGCCGACCCCCAGCTCCCCACCCCTTCCTTTCAGGCAGTTGCAGAGAGCAATGAGGTCTCCCCTGAGCCTCCTCTTCTCCAGACCAAACACCCCCAGTTCCCTCAGCCGCCCCTCACAGGACTTGTGCTCCAGGCCCTTCACCAGCCTCGTAGCCCTGCTCTGGACACGCTCCAGGGATGAGAGTGTGTCCAGAGAGATGAGAGCAGAGGGTTTCTTACAGTGGTAAAAGAAAGAACAAAACTAGAACAGTATCAGGGCTATTTAACCACAGTTGTCTTCATAGCAGTACTTCAAAGGTCCATTCTGAAGCATCTTGTCTAATTAAAATTGCAGCGAAGGTTACTTTTAGGAGCAAAAGAAATAATTCAGCCGTGGGAAAGATATCACAATCCCTTCTACAGATGCAAGGAGACCATGGGAACAGCACAGAAGCATCAAGAGAGAGGACCCTGCTTATCCAAAGCCATCTTAATCCTGCTCTGAGGCACAGTCACCCACAGGGGAGGACGATCTGCAGCATTACACACTCGTGACACACATCACCCACACATCCCTGCAGCAGACCTTTCCAAATGAGCTTGGGAAAGGAGGCTGTGTTGCCCAGACCACAGCACAGACCCCCGTCCAGGAGCCATTGGGTCCCTACCAGCCCTGTTCCCCAAGGCTGCATGGCAGCAGGGCAAAACTTTGGGGTCAGTATTTCTCCAAAATTCTTACCTTTCACACACGTTTTTGCATGGGATGTTTAAACGGATCACAGAGAACATTTCTGGGGAGTTCTGAGATCCAGGCAATTTTTTGGATTTTAGCCTAGACTGAAGATAAGCCTGTTTCATTTTCAAAAGGTCTCTTCCAAAAGTAGAAACTTCAATTTAACATTCATTTCACAATTTTAAGCAAAACCCAGCAGCGAGGCAATTTCTGACGAAAGCTGACTTGCCAAGCCCGGGTGCCATTTACCATACTTTCATAAATATCTGAATGCTCGTCACCCCTGAATCCCGTGTTGCAAGAAACCTGGCCATTACTACTCCCAGCACTGCCAGAATATCGTGAGCCTTCAATCAGGTTTGCTGCTGCTCAGGGAGGAGAAAAAAAAAAAAAAAAAAGAAAAATACATTTTTAAGCCCTGGTAGCTGCTGAACACTTCAATATCCAAATGCAGGCAAGTTTCTTGGCCTCAAATACTTGACATAAATATTATACTGCCTATGTTTCACTGGACACGCATTGTCACTCCACTATCTACACAGTAGTTACAGCAGTGATACGCCATCCATCAGAAAGAATGCAATAGTCTGCAGCAAGATTGCCTGTTATCAGAGCTTTCAAATGCTTTTGGAACAAATTAAGGGCATTCCTGCACCAAAATAGAATGAGATACAGCCACAGTATTAAATGGGCAGCAATGGAAAAGCACTTGTAGTCTATAGCTATTCAAGATTTCTGCACACAGCAGGCAGGGAGATCGCAGGCAGGGCTCGCACACGGAGCTGAAGTCTGTCCCAGCGCTACAGCCACAGCTCCCTGGGTGAAAAATGAAGTAAAACGGCCACATTGACCCCACTGCTCCCCCCTCACCCTCCTACCTGCTCGCTGTGCAGACAGACAGCGCTCACGGAGAGGAAGATGAGAGCCCTCCTTCACCACAGCACGGGGCCAGGTCACTGCTCGCCAACAAAGTCCTGCTTCTCCTCCCCTCAGCAGAGCCCCAGCTGTGCCCCGTGCCCACTCCTGGTGCAGCTGAAGGCGCTTTGCTCTGTCCTGCTGTAATTTTGGCCCTACAGCCCCGCCACACGGTGCCCTCAGCCGGGCCGCAGCCATAGTGGAGCAGCGGGCAGGCCAGCCTCCTCTGCCCTGTCTGCTCTGGGGAAGCAGCACTGGGACAGATCTCATCCCCTCCCTGTTCCTCCATCGCCTCCCCCCTCTCAGTAATGAACCCTCTTCCCCCACACCTTCCCAGTCCTGTGTGCTGCCTCAGTCCCATCTCGGATGAAGGATTAACTGGGAAGCACCACACATGCTCCCAGTAACCCCACTGAAGGGCTGTTATGGTTAAACACAGCCGGCTATCTCATGGTGCTCCCCACGCATGTCAGAGGTGATATAAACTGCCCCAAAAGGAGGCTGGATGACATCAGCTAACGATGGTCTGAATTCAAGAAAGGAACATACAGAGTGCTTTATCCTTTTCTGCCCTTCCTCTGGGTCCCATAGGGCTACAGTTTTCACGTTTTCCTTGAAAGCCGAGCAGGCCATCCAAACAAAACCCTTCCAGGGCTCATAACCCAGCCTGGGCTTGTGTCAGTCGGACGGTCATGGTCCAGGACAAGGTCAGGGAAGCAAGGGGATGGCAGAGACCACAGCCGAACCCCTTCCAAGTGATTTCGTAATTCCATTTTCCCTTCGCTATCTCTACAATCCTTACATATAAACATTTCATTGAAGTCTTCAACTCCTATTACAATCAAACCTAAAAGCAAAAAGGCCTAAATGCACTTGGTTGCGAACCAAGACGATTCCTATAAAAGCAGATTATGCTGACATGATGAATATAAAATGAAACAGCAGATATTAAAGTTGGAGAATTGTTGCTTCATGCCTTCCAGGCTGCTGGCTGCTCTGCCTCCCTCCTCTCCTCTCCTTTCCTCTCCTCCTCCTCCTGCTTTGTTTCACTGACGGCAGACCGCGGGCAGAGATAGCCTCTTCACCCCTGCCTTCTCCGAGGCAGGCTGCCAGGCCTGAAATATTCAGCAGCTCCCCCCCCACCAGCCCTTATGCAACGCTTCAGCCTTCATCAGTTATTTGGGAGGTTGCAGCCCTGCCTTATCTGCCGTGCCGTTTCACAAAGCCTGTTTTGTGTTTAATTGGCTCATTCCTGCTAATCTGCCACAATTGTTGTATTTTTATTCTTGAAGGTCGTTATTAGAATAAGCCATGTTGCTTACGGCACTGCTCCCCAAATAACCAAGCCCTCTCTGCATTTCCCTTCCTCTCCTCAGCGCTGCTCAGGCTGTGGCACCTGCTGGATGTGCTTAATGAAGGAGCAGGTCCGTGGCGTGACGGGCAGCATGCCCGTGAGTTATTTCCAGTGCACGGATCCAGGCTGCTCCCACCTGTATGCTTGCCACCTGCTTCAGCCCAGCAGGACCTGCACCCTGCAGACAGGCTTCAGCAGCTCACCTGCACGACTCAGCATCATCGGCTGTCGGCAGAGGGGAAGCTGGAGATCTAGTTAGCAATTATATTCCCTCTTATGGCAGGCTCAGAAACACAATCTCATCTCACACGGGCTGGCACCGAGGCCATCACTGACAACTACTTCATCGTCTCCTTGCCCGTGCATTGCCCTAATCCTGCAACACCGCTTCTCCTGCTATTAGTCCAGGAGCTCTTCTGAGCTAATGTTCTCCAGAGGTGCCAACCGCCATCCAAGTGTTAGCTTATAGAGTCTTTGGTGCTAGCTACCACTTATGTTAATAAACCAAAATTATGCAGAAAGTCATAAACAGAGAGCTCTCCCCAATGCCCTTGCCAGTACAGGATTGCTCCCTGCGGAATAGATTATAGCACTGTGCAGACTCGCTCCAAAATGACTCCGGTAATGGGGCTTCCCCCGTGCTCCCCAGGGGACAATTGTGCAGTCAAACAGGCCCTAACATTTCTTAAAGTTTGGGTCTTTTGGTAGCAATGCGCTTTTTTTTTTTTTTCTCCTCAATCATTAGCTCGCTTCATTATTTTCCCCCTTTCCCTCTGCTCAATGTTAACATGTTCCTTTCCTTCTAGCTGCACTCCCCTCACAGTACTCCCTAGGGCAATGCACAAACACAGCTTAATGTTGTAAGAAGTAATAGAGAAGCTCAGAAGTTTAAGAAGGGAGAAAAAAGATGACAAGATCCCTCTGATCATTTCTTTTCAAAGCCCCTGTGCACGAGGAGCACTGTGCTGCACCCGCAGGGTATTTCATGGGTGGCTTTGGCTGCGTGCGTGCCTGCTGGGGCTCAGCGTGTCCCCGGGGCTGGGCCAGGCAGCTGGTACACACAGATGGATGGATGGATGGATGGATGGATGGATGGATGGATGGATGGATGGATGGATGGATGGATGGATGGGGCCTTGGTCTTGAGGTGACCCATGGGGAACCCCCCCAACGGTGTGAGCAAGTTTGGGTGCTCTCTCAGCATCTCCTTTGCTCTGCCAGCAGCATCGCGGGCCTGGCGCTGGGTAGACAAAATGTCAGGCACCCCAGCGCAAGAGGGGACGGGCAGTAAAGTGGATTTGGGTATTTTGAGGCTTTGCTCAAACTGCCTCGAAGGAGAATCCCCCGTAACAGGGGTCCACCCAGCAGGAAAGCCCCCTCAGTTCAGACCCAGCCTGCCTCTCCCTGCTCTAGGCTGCAGCTGCTGCATGCTTTGGGTACAAGCGCCCCCAGCACCACAACGAGCTGGGATGAGGTGGTGGCATTCCCACCTCGCTCTGACTTGGCCAAAAATCTTTCCCTGTGACTTTTCAGCAGACACAGTGAAACCTTGCCCACACCCTGCTGAGCAGCGGTGGCTCCAGGCTGAACCATTCCATGCTTTTGGCAACAGTGCGGCCACCAGGCACCCCAGCAACTTTTCCCCCATGAACAGTAGCACTCCCTGTTTCTTATGGCCTGCCACATGCATCCGAGCTCGTGCTCTTCACCATTTACACCCATTTAACAGTAAAGCTCTCCCCTTATGCTCCAGTTTGTGGGTTCAGGAGAAGCACATGCAGAAAGGGCTCTCCCCATTGCTGACACATTTGACCTTAAAGATAGAAGAGCCACGGCACAAGCCATCCGAAGGCTGGCCCAGAGCATCTGCCCAGCTCCAGCACAGACCAAGCAGCTCCAGCCCTCCTGCAGAAGCCTGGTCTGACGCTCGTGGTCCCACTAACAGTGCTGGATTTCCTCCAGTTAACACAGGCACAGTGAACCCAACCAGAACATTTCCGTTCTTCTCATCTTCCCATCAAACTAGTTCATGAACACACACATGTTGTTTTTTGTTTTAGACAGATGTAATTATCATGGAAGACAACAAGAGGTCAGCAGGCTGCATCACCACGCAGGCGAAGGCTGAGGACCAGATGAGATGGGGTGAACAGTCAAGACAGAGTCAGCCCCTTCCACGAATCACTCCAGCAGGAGCTTCAAGGAGGGTCTTTGCTCCAGCAAACCCTCTCCTCTCCTCACTCTATAGCCCTCAGCACCATCCCCATGTCCCTTCTAATCAAAGGCTGCGGGGCCCCGATGGCAGCCAGCGAGCAGGTATTGATCTGCCTGCACTGCCTACAGATCATAATCTGCCTCCACGCACCTTAAAGAAGCTCAGCGCACGTTACCCGTTCTTACAGCTGCTTTGATTGCAATTCAGTCTCTAGTACATTACCCTTATTTATAATGCCAGGGCTTCAGCGTGGCGCCTCAGGCGGTCTAAAATTATTACAGGGCCCTTTTGACTTTCAATTCCCTTCCATTCAATTCCATTTTTATTTGTCAGCAGAGACTCCCATTGACCAGCGGTGGAAGCCAACTGCACGCAGGCAGACGGTGCTGCTGCATGTTAAGCCAATCCTATAGAAATTGCTGGCACGCAGCTCAACACGATGGGTCAGCTCAGCTCCAAGAGGAAGCGCCAAATCCCCGGGACAGCAGGGCATGGGCTGCAGCTTCCTCGGAGAGCTGCAGGATCCATGCCCAGGAGGGTCAGCTGCCTCCATTCACCCAGCCAACGTAGCCTTCGTCCAAAAAATTGCCAAGGAAAGTGACTTTAAACATCACAGGCGCTCTTGTGGACCTTCTGGAGATGGAAGAGCAGGCTTGCGAGAGAGATGGGTGGGAATGCAGTGTTGGAAATCACCACGATGCATGGACAGGGTGCAGCGGCCCTCTCCTCTTCCTCATTCCCCATTCCCAGCGGAGGCACAGATTTGTTTCAGGGGTGCTCTGAGCTGTTATTGAATGCCTCAAGCTTCGTCACTTCCCCCAGCTCACTCAGGAGACAGAGGGTTCACCTCTGCAAGGGCACCTGAAGGCGTAAGGAAGAGACGAGTGCCTCCTCTAGCCAAAGGAGATTGCTGCTAGCCCATGCTGCATGAGGAAAACTGCAGCTCCCCCCTGCCTCCCCTTACTCCTGATCCTAAAAGCCAAAGAGACACAGCTGATAAATGGGAACTGCTGATAGCTGGTAAAAGCCTTTTTAGACTATTTCAAAGGAACAAGCAGGGTTTTTTTTTTATAGCTCAGTTATTAGTCCCTGTTAAAGAAACCAGTGCACATCACTTCGATGAGGAAGCTTTTCTGCAGGTAACAAGTACACAGCACCACAAACCCTTCCCCATGGCTGTTTTAAGGTTGGGCTATATGAGACAACAGGGATGTCCTGTGCTGGGAATTTCAGCTCTCTGCACAGGACAGGAGAGCTGCAGCAGCAGGGCAGGTTGCTCTGCTCAAACCCAACCCCCCAGGGCTGCCCTGCAAGCACCAGGCACAGATCCTGCTCCGTGCTCAGAGTGCAATTTCTCCTGCCCGGAGACCCCCCTGCACAGCGCTGCCGCAGCTCCGCTTGGAGACAGAGAGGATCTGAAGTGTCTCATGACACAGGCGGAGGCTGCTGAGCAATATCTGCTCCGTGAGATAACCACCGCGTTATTCTTCACGGCGGCTGAGGGAGGGTGAGGGAGGGCACGCACCACGCTCACGCCACCGGCTCTGAGCAACAGCTACGGCACTGAGAGTTTTGTTAAGTGCATGATGGACATCACAGGCATGAATTAACGCTGAACTCTCACTGATAAAAGCATTCGCATGTCCAGAGAAACACGAACAGGAACCTTGGTTAAACAGCAACGCCACAAGCTGGGAAATGCCTCTGGTTGCAGCACGCACTCCCCAAGCAGGCAGCACATGAGAGGGGACAAAATATTTTAACCCAGTTCCAAAGCAATCAAGAGAAGCTGCAAAACCAGCCCCAAGCAGCCTGCATCCCTCCTGCTGTCCTTTAAATGACAAAGGAAGTGACAAGGAGCCCAAGGAGCCGTTATGGCATTAGGTGAGGTTTGTGCAAGACGAGCACCGCGTGTGCTGGGCAGCGAGCGAGCTGCTGGAGTAACGGCGCCGTATTCCAGGGGCAAGCATTGCTCAGAGCTTGATTAAAACTAGTCAAGTGCTTTATAACCTCTATGCATTTTTAAATGTCTCTCTTTGGGAAACACAGCTCTTAAAGTGATAAGGTAGCTTGATAGCTCACGGCACTGCTCAGACTGGAAGTGATTTTTCTGGCATGGTTCCCCCACGGACCTCCCCGCCCAGCTGGCTCCAGCAGCAGCCACAGTCCCTGCAGGACCTGCCCATGCACTAGATGGGATGGGGAGAGGAATGGAGATGGGGAGAAGAGGGTTTGCTGCTTCCTACAGGAGCACCAGGACAGCTCTCCCTGCCGAGATGATGCCCTTCTCCAAAAAGATGTCAGCACAAAGCAGAGGAGCGCACTCACGAGACTGGGAACAAGGAGGTGCATGGCTGGTGGCTGGCATCCTGAGAAAAAAATGGGTAGTGAGGAACGTGGGTTCTTCTGCCTGTGTGTCACCTGGAGTGCCAGGGGGTGCATCGAAAGCTGAGCAGCCTGGAAAGGTCTGCGCTTACCTGGCCCCAAAAAGGCAGAAACATCAGCTGCCAAGAAGGAGTATTTGGCGGAGTCCTTCCCAACACATCGTGACGGGGTGCCCACACTAACAGGGCCCTTCCCTTGCTTTCCAGGCAGACATTTGCTGTTGTTAAAATGTTTTAGGGGCTCTGCCTCTTCCCTGGGAAAGGCTTTGGAGTACTCACTCCCCAAAAAGCCTCTGGTTACCCAAAACCTCCCAGGTACCCAGGCACCGCAGTGGCTGCTCACAAAGCTCAAGCTCAGCTCTTACAGAAGGGAGGTCCTGCAGCCCCACGGGGGATTCACTTCTCTCCAGTATTACACCTTCACCCAGGAGAACCTGCTCCTTCATCTACCCCAGCACCCAGAGGGACCCACCTGGCCCAGCACCACCAGGTTCCTGCACAGCTCAGCGCCACGCGAGAGCAGCCTGCTGCTCCCAGGGGACACCCCAGGGTGCAGACAGACAGACAGACAGACAGAGCCTTCCCGGGCAGGACACACCACCTGGGCAGCCCCAGCCCAGGAGCAAAGCGCTGCAGCTGGAAGCAGAAGGGGCTTGCCAAAAATTAGCTGTGAAAATCATCGCCTCTCCCTGGAGCAACTGGTGATGAAACGAACTGGGCTCGCTGCGGCTGATCTCAGATCACAGAGCAGCTGGAGGGCTCGGGAAGCGGCATCAGATGATGAGGAAACATTAACATCCAAATAAATAAATAAATAAAAGGGAAAGAATTTATTAAGACTTCTCAGAGCCTGTGGGCAAAATAATTTTCCCCCGTTTAGCAGTGGGTAAATCAAAACAGCGGCAACGCAATTTGTCAGAGATTAAAAGCAACTAAGTGGCAGTGACACTTCCAGCCCGAAGCTGTGATGCTCTCCCAGAGTGACACCATGGCCTGACCCTGGCACGACCACGCTCCCTTCCTCCAGCAGCCACACTGCCTTCCTCTTGCAGAGAGCGCTTTGCCCCCTGCAATAAGAACACGATCTGCCTGGATGCCAGCCCCAGCCAGGCACAGGGAGGTCTCCAGCCACTGCCCTTGCCCCAAGGTTCGTCCAGCTGGAGCCTCCCGGTGCCACAGCCCTCCAACAAGCAGAGGAATGCCAACTTCGCTGTCACTGCTGCCCTCACCCGTTACCAGCTCGCAGCCACCCCGCCCCACCCCAGTGTTTCCACTCCTCCCCAGCCACGTCTCGTTGTGTTCCCCACCAGTACAAAGGCTTCGTGAGGCTCTCCCTGCATCCTTCCCTCCTACAGTACCAACGGGGCGACCTCCCCATCCCATCCTTCAGCCTCATTTTTCCCCTTCTCCTCTTCCCATCAACTACAGATCATTTCCCATCCCCTGCTTCGTCACAAAGGCTAATTCATGCCCCCATTAACCAAGGACCTGGTCTCCCCAGCATCACCGCACCATTAGATCCAAAAGCAGCATGGTCTCACATTTGTATCCCCATTTGTTATCCTAAAAAGAGTCCTGGGGTCCCAGCAGGGCCACCTACAACAAGAAAGTGAAGCCACGGAGCGCTTCCAGCCCCGATCTGCATACACAGAGGTCATGGGAGAGGCAGAGGGGGATGAATCCTTGCAGCCTCATTAGAGGGAAGAAAACTGTTTCTGCAAATAATAATTGATTTCTAAATTTATCCCCTAATTAAATAGGTTCCCTGGATGAATCTGCATGCAGGCTGCAAGGTGATGATTTAGAGCCCGGCTTCCTCCGGGAATGCACCAACACATGTCTGCAAATTGTCTCCCCCCCAGATTCAGAGGAGGGGTGATCGTCTCCCCCCCGGCAGGCAGGAGCAGACGGGCCCCTCCTGCCACCTGCAGCTCGACGCCAGCCAAGCCAAGATTTCCTCTGCGCGAGGTCTATCGGCTGCTCGCCAGGGAAAAGGGCATTTGTCACCTGTCTCCTTGCTGGTCCCCGCACGCCGGCCCCGCGGGGACGCTCTGATGGACCCGAGCGAGGCACACATCACAGCGAGAGCACACAACTCACAGCCTGCCAGGCAGGAGGCTGGCTGGAGGCTTTTCTTTGGCAGGCAGCAGCCATAAAACTACGGCAGAGCTGGAACTGTGCTGCCTGAACTCAGCACATAGCGGCGGTGAGAAGGAGAAACATTATCTCCCAAACATGCTCTTGCTTCCTACATCAATTCCACGGCTGCTCCTGTCTAGTCGCTTTGACTTTTTCCTACAGACACCATCAGCTAATAAAACCTCAAGAGACAGATCCTGGGATAAAACCCGGCTACAAGCTCTGCAAAAATTAAACGCATTTATCACTCTTGTGCCGAGAGCTCTTTTGGAAACCAGCGCGCCCTGATGCTCCCAGACAAGCATCAAAGGACGCTGGATGCGGCAACGGCGCGAGGCGGCGCTGCCACTTTGCAGCCCCAGCTCATTAACCACTGCTGCCCAGGAGCCCTCTGCCAGCCCTGGGATGCTGCTGCAGTACTCGTGTGTGTGCACACCCTTTGGGGTGAGCAGCTCTCTTCTCTTTCCACCCCCATTAGCCTTTCAGAAGCCCAAGGGGGCCGTGCCATCCGCGTGGGACCCCCAGCTTGTCCATGCTCAGGGCGGGTGTCAGCACAGAGATGGCTCTAAGCCCTCCCCTCCTGGGAAATGCCCACAGCTACTCACCACCCGTAGGAAGCAGCAGCAGCACCTTCCACCTCCTCTTCTCTCCTCCCTTCTTTCCAGCCTCCCGCCCCACAGCATCCTCTGGGCTCTGGGCACACACAATCTTCAGGGCTCCGTCCCTTCGGTGTGGAGTTTTTGGGACGCAGAGGCACAACTCATCCCTGCTGCTGCCCCACACACTGGGGTTCCTTCTCCTGCCACCTGGAGCACGCAAGGACCAGCCCCGAGCACAGCCTGCGCATCCTTTCCCATACCACTTGCCCCATGGTGACTACAGCATGCGCAGACCCGCACCCACTCAGACACGTGCTCTTCCTCAAAGATGCCAAAAATGCCATCTTTTGGCATTTTCTCCCCCCAGTACCCTAAAAGCATTCAAAACTGGAGCATCTCCATGGTAGTTTTGTATTTCTCAGCGCTTCTGGATGAAAACTATCTTGTTAAAGTGACTTCTCAATCAGAAATCACTGCCGCAGATGGAGCTGGGGCCGTAACCTACTTCTGCACTTAAAAATAAAAAAAGCTATTAGGTGGCTAAATACTTTCGGAGCTGCTTCCCTTCATCCCTGCACTGTGGTACTTGGTCTGCAGCAGAGCATCCTCCTTCATAAATTGCCTCTGAGAGCCTCAGATCTCTTCCAAAAGAAAACAGTATTATTCACAGGACAAAGTAGGAGAGAGAGATGCAAGAAAACTAATTAATGCTTGTATAGAAGAGTTTGCAATATACAGCATTTAAATGAAGCCTGGTTTTCAGATCAGAAAGCTAACAACTCCACGTTGCGTCACCAGCTTTCTTTTCCAGAAGTACATCTTTTGCTCACCTTGAGCAGTTTTAAAGCAAACAAAATTCCTGTCGGTACCGAAGCAAATTCAGCTTCTAGCTCTCCACCACTTACCAACTTGAGCACATTAAAACTCTGTTAAAAGCAGAGCAAGATGAGTCCTTGAGGCCCCATTCCCCAAGGATGCATGCACATAAAGCAAGGAAAATGTGTGGTTATTAGAGTTTAGCTTTATTGTTTTCATAAAACACACTGAAGATTGTGTTTATGATTGTGGAGAAAATAAAACCCTCTCTCCAATTGTTAAAATAATGAACACAGGATACTCCAGTGACTTCTAAACAATCAAACACTTTGGACTTGCATAGCACCCTCTACTCAGATTTTGGAAGAGTCTTCACAGGGATGGAAATAAGCCTCATTGAGTGAAGAATAAAGCCACGAGCCCACCCTATAGCCAAAGGCAGCAGAACAGTTTACGCAGCCTTTGCATGGGACTCAGTTCCATGGATCAGAAAGGGAACCATTTAAAATTCCTCGCAGAATTACTTAAGAGCCAGTTTTGCTGGTTTGCAGTAACACCTGAGCTTCTGAATGATCTAATCCCTTTTGAAAGACAGACTTTGGCATCAGAACCCTTCAAACACACTCAAAAGCAAACAAAAACCTGACCTTATTCTCCCTGGCCCCCCGCACAGGGTTCCCATGTGGCCTCAGATCAGCTTTGTCACTTCACCACCTCGCTGCTTCCTCACCCCCGATGGCTGCTGCTCTCAACAGCTCCCAGCCTTTTGCAGTCTTCAAGCAATAAGGCAGCTCATGGGGTCATTTCTCCCTCCCACTCCCCCTCCCCAAGTGCTGTAGCACAAATCGTGCCAGTTTCTGCCCTTTCTGGCACCCCCAGCCCCTCCTGCTGGCCCACGGGCACAAGCAGCAGCCCTGGGGACATCACAGGGCAGAGGCTGTCCTCAGTGCCACTCACCCCCCTGATGCCCACGAAGCCTTCTCCGACACAAATTCCACACCTTCAGAGGGATTTTGCCTGCTCCACATCCCCGTCACTCCCGAGGGCTCTGCACCTGGCTGTAAGGAGCTTTGTGTGTCAGTGACCTCGTGCCAGTCACACCAATTGGCACCGCGCAGGGAACCGAACCACCTCCATCACTTTGCTGCTCTACCTGGAGGAAGGACAGCCCAAAGGTTTGCTTGTTTGTTTCCTTTAGATATTACAAAGACTGTGCGAAGTTATAAATTAATAAATGGAGCTGTCTCTTCCATTTCGCAGTGTGGTGATGGAAGGAAGGACACACCGTGTGTCCCTAGGGTGGCTGCCAACGCACCTGCACAACCTGGCGGCAGCAGGGCAATGGGGCAGGGAGCCAAAGGGCACCAGGCAGGGTCCTTCCCTGTCTGCTCGGTGCCTCTGCCCATCCATCAGTGCCCACCACCTGCCTGGCACCTCCAGCACAGCAGGGAGCAAATCGTCTCCAAATGCATGTTCCACGCCAGCTGATGCCTCCACGTCCCTGCACCTCTACTTGAAATCCTGGCCCGACTCAGGACCTCTTGACCACATCGATGGTTAACCTGACCTGGCAGAAGAGGTCTTCTGCAAAGCTCCAGCACAAAGGGACAGACTGGGGGAAGAAAATGGAAAAAAAAAAAAAAAAACAAAAAACAACAGAGATACTGAGAAGGTGTTGGCAGAGTCTAGCATTCAGGCAGTTTTGCACACACTTTCTGGAAGGTATTATTGCCTGCTCTAAAGCATCCCTTTTAGTGTGAGCCTTTGGGGCTTGTAATAAAAACCAAGATGTTTTTCCCGGAGCCAGGTTAGATAGAAGACATCTAAAAATTAAAGCAGCAGCCTAAAAAAAGATTCCAGTACCGTCCTTCCCATTACGGATATTTATTTGCAGGGTCCTCAGAGACAGAGGTCAGCTCGGGAGCGCAGAACCTGAGCTGCGTTTGTTCCCAGAGCTGGCACAGCCTGCACAAGCACTGCCTGCTCCTTGGACCCACCTTGCTGATTAACAGCTTCGTTCCAAGAAGCGCATAACAAGACCGAACTGAGACTCAGCTGGTTTCAAAGAACCAACAAATTCAAAACACACAGCCAGCTCTTCCAGCTACAGCAGCTCCGAGCATCCAGACTAACACCACAGTCTCTGTGCATTACAACCCAGCAACACGTCCTAAAATCAATGAAAGTGGAATAAAGCCAGAGCCCTGCTTTTTCCTCTCCTGCAAACTCCTTTTGGACATAACCAAAACCAACACGCTGCCCTGAGGAGATCTGAGTTTTATGAACCAAAGCGCTTCCACTCGTAAAAAGCTGAAAACCAAGTTTTTCCTGCAAGAGATTCGTCACCGTTGGCTGCCCTTGATCATCACATCACAGATGAAATTGCTACCTGTACTCAGTGTTAAGATACTCATTCGAACATCAGAAATGAAAAACGGCACCTTCCCCGAGGAGCACTCGCTCAGGGTCCCTGCAGGATCTCGCTCTGCCCTTCGCCCTCACCCACCCGCGGTGCCCACCGCCGCCGGGCTCAGCCCGCTCTTCTGGGCCCTGCTTCTTAACGGGAAGAAAGCTCCGGATCCATTCGAAATGAATTATACTCCAGTAATTGCAGCTGCTGTAGGGCAGTAGGAGGTCAAACTGCCCATTTTGTGCTGCGTCTCAGACACTGGAGGTGATGAACGGGCTCGTTTCCAGCAGAGTCAAGTGGCCACGGCTCCAGGTGAAGCCCAGGGAAGCTGAGGGTGCCCAGCACCCAACACCATGCCACCGGTGGGTGCCAAGCTCTTCCCTTAACACAACATCCGAGCTCACTCTGTGTAACCACAACCTTGTCTTGTGCTGCCCACCCCATCCTGCAAGCCCTCGGCACGCAGCCTCCTGGTGCCATCCCCACGGCTGCCCGCATCTGACTGCTGAAGAAATCTGTCTCTCTCCCCAGAAGGGCTTTTTCAGCCCCAAACAGGGATTTTCCACCTCCCCTCCCCTTCTAAGTCTACTTTAATAATTAAGATAGGGTGGGATTCCAGAGACTAATTACCACTGTAAAGTTACTCTCCTGAAGGCTGATAAGGGAAGTAATTAGGATGGACAAGCATGGATTACAGAGCTCTAAATCTCTCTCCCTTGTCAAGATAACGCTGCTGCCCAGCCTCACAAACGACAAACGAGTCCATAGGCAAACAGGCAGCAGGCAGGGGGCTGGCAGCAGGCTGGGCTCTGCCACGTAACCCCAAAACACCTTTCTGCACCGTGTTCCTTCCAGCCAACACACCCACACCGCTCCCCCTCCAGACACCGTGCCTGTGGCTGTTTTGCCTTCACCTGGTCTCTTCTCACCTCCCCAGGTATAAGCTAAGAAGAAGTGCATGCTAACACACCAGATAGATGCTGGCAGCTGTTCAATAGGGCTGTCACAAGACCCGTGTCCCCTCGAGATGAGGGTAAGGGTGACGCTCACGGTGCCACAGCAGCATGCGACTGCCTGGGGAATGTGGCTGCTTGAAGGGAAACCCAGGGCCTGGGGGATCCCAAGAGGACCAACCCCATCTCCAGCCACCTTCTGTCCTGTGCCTGACAGCCCCAGCGGGTTCATCCACATCAAAGAGTGGGTCCAGGTACCTGGATTCACCCACAACACCCACAGGGACCACGCTCTGGGACCTTGCACGGGTGATTTGGAGCCTCACAGCGATCAGAATTAAGACCCCAATGCACCACGTCCCTTGGCTGCGCAGGCTGCAGACCCCTGCAGTTCTCTGCATTTATGCAATACGCAGCAAAACCGAGGGTCAGGCTGCCAGAACCACCCAAATAAATCTTCATCTAGATAGCAAGGCACGCGCGCGCCAGCTAACTCGCCTCAGCTCCCCAGCGCCAAGCGCTCGGATCGCGCTCCCCTCCCCTGCTGCAACGCCAGCTCCGGGGCCACGCACACAGCAAATGCACTCCTCACACACACAGATTATTTTCCTACAACAATTTCAGGCACCCTGCACTAGAACATTTATAACTAATACATATTCCAATGTTCCCGTTCACCCGAGACACCCAAAACTTTCCTGGCTCATTTGTCAGATTTTTTATTATTATTATTTTTTAAAATACCTTCTTCCCCTCAGGCCAGCCAAATCAGCCCAGTTAATTTTAATTTTCATGGACGTGGAAAGTCATCTCAAGGTCACTTTTTTGGTTCTTTTCCAGTTTCACGTCTTGTGCATTTTGCAGGATTTGCAATCGAGGCTTCTGATTACCCGCTACGTAATGCAACGCAAAGGAAGCGGCTGAGGAAAGACAGTGATGAAACACCCCATTGACACTCAGGTAATTAAGGAGAAACAAACATGTTTGTTGGCTGAAACAAGGGGAAAAAATCATGCAAACCACTTTATTCTAACAAGGTGGAGAGCGGGGAGGAAAGAAAAAGTGGCAGCTGATGGGTTTCCACCAGAAGGGCACGCTCTGCTCAAGCTGCTCTTCCAGGGGTGTTGGTAGGAAGGCTGCAGGTGCCACAGGAAGACTTTTGTCACTTCTTTACAGAAAGACAACCCCTCAAAAAAGAACAAAATCTGCAAAACACAACCTTTGGGATGCCCATGACAAGCAGATCGACAGAGCCCCATTTGGAAGGGAAAAGCAAACACAGGAAAAACCCATGTATGTCCTAAGGGCTCAGAACAAAAGCAAAATCCTGAAGGCTGGAGATCTGTCTCCTCCTGGCCAGGTTAACATCCAGGAGAGGGATCCCTTGGGAAAATGGTGACAATCCGGTGACAGCTGGGTGTTTGCTTGTGCTCAGGGCCATGCTGGGATGATGCTGGGGTCAGGCAGGGGCACGCCATAGTGAGTTTTACCCTAAATTTTGTCACTTTGCTTCCAAAGTGAGCGCGATGCTGGTGCATCAGGCTGCGCTCCAAACGTGTTTATTAAATGTTTTTAATATTGCGGTGGCAGACAGAGTAATACAACCGAGCCTGAGTCACACATCTCCCCATGTCCACGGGGACTGCGGGTACAAGCCTGTTTTTGTTTCTTTCCCAGGGAACGATCGAGATACAGGGCTCGCAGCTCAGATCACAGCCGCTCTCCAGGGGCTGGCGATGGTAATTAGTTTGTGTGCGTTAGAGGCGTTTTTTGGTTTCCATGCCGTCCTCCGAGAGCCTGGCAGGAATACTTAAACTGCCCGGCAGAGAAACCCAGCCCTGATGTGGGTGGTGAGCAGCTGAAAACCTGGCTCCGAGCTCTCAGAAACCAGCCCTGTACCACCAGGTATTTGCCCTCTAAAAAGCACCATACTCCAGGCTGGGTTTTGTATTTTGTTTTTTCCTTCCCCGTGGACCAACATCGCATAGAAAGGAGCAGCAGCAATACCTCTCTGGTCCCACGTATTAAATCACAGTCACCAACCCGCTGTGCACAACCAGAGGCCAGCCCACCCCGCTGCAGGCTCAGGAGATGTCTCCCCCACACCCCCGTTTTGCTCAAAAACAGTACTAGAAAATCCTGCCACTAGAAACTCCTTGGCCAGCTTAAGAGTGAGATGCAGAAACCCATCTGCACCATTACGGGGCCAGCAAAGCCCTAACACTCCCGGGACTCTCCTAGCACAGAGCTCTCCTTCCTGACGTTGCTCCTCTCTCGCCCCCACAGCACACAAAGACTTCTTGTGGTCTCCTCGCTGCTGGTCTGGGGGTGCTTCTCCACCAGGAGCTGCTCCCTCCAGGTGGAGCAGATCCAGTTCGAGGTCCCACCATCACCTGCCCAGGGAATGCAAGGGCAAGCCCACAGACCCCAGAAGCTCCGAGGCTTGGAGGAGGAGGAACAGCAGCGAGGGCAACACAGGACACAGCATCCTTAACTTCAGCTTTAGCTCTGTGCCGAACAAGGCTCCAGACTTCCTCAGAGCAGTTTGGACACAACACTGAGCGCCACCAAAAGCCTCCACCAGGCAGCATATTCTTTTCCCTGTCCTGCAGCAAACCTTGAAAGCCACGAGAAGCTCCCAGCTGCACCCTCTGCCTGCACACCTCCAGCTGCACTGGCCAGATCCTCGTGAGATGCTAACCCCGTGACAGTGCAGCTGAAGTCAGGGCTATTTTCCTGCTGACTGTGAAATCGGTAAGGAAAAAAAAGAAGAATGTATTGCCACGTACATCTGTCCAAATATAGTGCTGCCAAAGGCAGATTGGACATCAGGGCACAGCCATGAGATTAAGTCATGTTTCTGTTTGCTGAAAGCATTGAGAAAAAAAAAAAAAAAAACACTTAAAATGTTTTGCTGTCAACTTAATGTTTCATCTGGCAATTAGTTCCGAAGCAGGGAATGCCTAAAACAAAGTAAAACTAGTTTTAGGAAAAGTAGCATTAAATCACTGTTAGGCAAAAAATATTTTTTTAAAAAGATGTTTGAGAGAGAAAAATCTCTCCACTGCGAGAAGGGCACAAAGGCAGCTTGCTTTGGCCATGGGAAATTATTAGGTAAACACAGAGAGTTTTACTGCCCAGTAGAGAACAGCGGGGCAGGCACGAGGTGTCCCTGGAGAGCCCATTTGGGGTGAGCCCTGTGGTCGCAGCCAGCAGTGAGGACACCCAGGCTCACCCCATATCACTGCGAATGGTCCACGGGGCATCACCAGGCAGCTCACCAAGCTCACAGGGGGCTGCTCCAGCACCTCACCAAGCTCACAGGGGGCTGCTCCAGCACCTCCAGCAGACCAAAACCCAGCCCAGGCCAGCGGGCTGACCGAACCAGAGCTTGCTGGGGCTGCTCTGCCTCCCTACAGCAGCATTTATTAGGTAGCATTTGTGCACCGAGGTGCGGGCAGAGCCAGCTGCTAATGGTGAGAACCGGCTGTGTGCAGCAGCCCCGGAATGACTCCAGGGCGAATTCTGCCTGTTAAGCACTTTATTTTCCGAGTCGACACGCTCAAGGACTTCGTGGTTTCACATTCAGACAAACCTGCCGTCACCCGGCGGGGCAGGGCGGGCGGGGGGCGTGCAGGGAGGCAGGTGGGATGCAGCGGGCTCCCCGCCGCGAAGCACGAGCTCAGCTGCAGTGATTAGCAATCAAAATTAACACACAAAACAGCGCGCACTGAACCCAGGGGAGAGGGAAGGAGAGCGAAGCGGGAGGCAGCCGGTGGGTAATGTTAAGGGGAAAAAAAATAAAAGGGGACATTTTCATCCAAATCCACTTTCTGCCTGTGGTTCCATGGGGCTGAGTGCTGCCACCCTTCCCATGCTGCGGGCAGGGGGACGGGATCTGTCCTAATTAAACAGGCTGAGGCAAAATGACCCCGGGCTAAGAGAGGTGCCCTGGAGCCGCAGCATCCCTCCCACCACTTGCAGGTCACGGCAGGGGCTGCAGGAACAAGGCCCCAGGACGCAGAGCTGGAGGGGCTGCAGGGCTGGAGGGCTGCTCGTGTGCGCCGAGCTGTGCCGCCGAGCCAAGGATGGGGATGGGGAGCAGCAGGGAGATAAGTGCTCGCGGAACAGGAAAGGATTAGATACTTACAAATATTTTATCCTAGCTAAAGTAATTGCACCACTTGTTCTTATGAGTCAGAGCTATTTATTTTCATGCTTCAGGGCATCGGTTGATCACACCAGCTGAGGTCAGGCAGAAATTCCCCATTGCTCCTGCGAGCGTTTTGCATATTGCAGGAAGCGCCTTCCCACCAGCGCCTGCAGCCCAGGGCGCCTCTTCTCCTGCCTCCTCCAGTGCCCACCGGCTGCAGGGCCCAGCAGGAACAACATCTCCATCCAGTGGCCGCTCAGCCCCCCCAGCACAGCACTGAAACCTCATCGTGCCCTCCCCAGTTTCACTTCTGCCCACGGAGAGCTCACATCCCACGCTCCTGTCCTGCCTGGAAGGTGCTGAGGCTTTAGGACCCGTTTTGGGCAAAGCACACCCAGCTGAGAAGAGAGGCTATCCGTCACCCAGGAGGCGAAAACAAACCCAGCTCCTTTTCACCCGGAGCACGAGGGAAAACCAGGGGCACCGCAGCTCATTTCGGCAGCCGGTGACTCCGTGGCCTCTGCTGGGAGCAGACACGGATAACTGCTCATTTCCCACCACTTAGTGATTCACAGCTCTAATTGTGTCACCACAGACAACGCTCCCAAAAAAAAAACCCAGCATTTGGCCATTAGCAGAGGCGAGGAAACAAAACACAAACAGGCAGCACACGCAGGGAAGGGGCAGAGGAATGCAAGAAGGCAGCCAGAAGCACTGGACCAGGGAAAGAAATCCACCTGCCCTGCTCCCTCCCAGCGCTAACCAGCCAGCCTGCGGCTAGCTCCAGTAACTCAGGAGCATTTAATAAAGGTCTTGGGAAGAACCAGGCATTGATCTCTGGGCAGCGAGCATGAAATGAACAGGCAGAGGCCAGCACTCACCAAATAAAAGGTTCCCCTTGCACAAACAGCAGCTCTGCTGCTCGCGGAGCAAAGCGCATGCACGCAGCAGCTCTGCCCCAGGAATGACAGGGACGAGGGCAGGGAGCCTGCCACGATTTGGGGTGGGTGCAGCAGCCCCAGCACAGAGGGACGACAAGGTCCCACCATGCCCCACAAATCCCATGCTTCTGGCTGGAAATGCCTCACAGCTCCACAGCTGTGCCCCAAATGCTCCGTAGCCCAGCTCCCCTCCACCCTTCCTTTCATCAAAACTAAACCAAACATTTATTCTCCCCCCCAGCTGGCCTCCCAAACCACCTGGCTTTGCCCCCTCACCCCTGTCCAGATGCCCACCAACAGGCAGGCTCCTGCATTTCTTCATCTGTGCTTCCCCCATCCCCGTAGTAATTACAGTGCTGTGGCAGCAGCTCCGTAACTTTAATTCTGAGACCTTTTCTGTTACCATCCCCGGTTTTGACTCGCTACCCCAGACCCCGCTCCCCTTGCCCGCATCCTCCCGGTCACATTTCGGCAGTGAAGTCGTGCAGGTAAGGAGGAGTCCCAGCAATTAGGTATAACGATAATACAGACACCGCTTTCATGCAGAAAGATGTCTGAGCACTTCTCCAAGGGCAGGAGCACAAGCCTGCTCGCTCTCAAGCTTTGACATTACTTATATTATCAGAAACACCATCAGGACCATATTTGCAGCTTGTATTTGTTTACTTCTCAGACAAATAATGTTATTCCCATCCTCTCCAGATCTCTGCCGTACCCTCCTGCTCCAAGAAGGCAAAACCCTTCAGCCCCAAGTCTCCAAGCCCAGCTTCCACACCCAGCTCTGCAGCTCAGCTCTCCCGACTTCACCCAGCAAGTCGCTTCACCTCTCATCCCCCCACCTGTCACCGGGGATCATATTTTTTCCTGACACGCTTTGTTATCCAGAGATAGCAGATTCTGTAAATGCTGAATTATTATCATCAAATTATAATACTCAGAACATTGTCTCCCTTTGGGACTCACGCTGCAAGGGGAGAGAGTGCAGCGCAGCACTCAGCGCCGTGGCGTGCCGTGCTCGGTTCCCTCAGAGACAGCGGGGCTGGATGCTGCTTCCCTGCTTCCTCTCTTCCTCAGCTGTCCTGAAAAAGTCTCTCTCTGACAGGTCTTCTGCCAGAGAGGATTGAACTACATTTGAAAGGTAATTTTGGAGCAAATGGGAACAGAAGTGTCAGAGTTGTCACCAAGAGATTTTTGGAATTTCCTCGCCGTTTCAGAGGGCGAGGGAAAATCAAGACGTTTGGCACTTCGCTGTGTTCAAAAGGGGATGGATCCAACATGGGACAGATCCTGCACCGCTGCCTTCCACAGTCTGTGGGGCTGGAGGACCCCGCAAAAGCCCTCAAAATGGAGCCAGCCCCCAGAAAGCCCCACACATGTGGGTTCTCTCCTATTTTCACCTTCAGAAATTAAAACAGAGCCTCTCACCACATGGGACAGCTGAGTATCCTACCGAGGCTCCCACAGAAGCTGTCTCCCAGCCTCCTCCCAGCCCCACAAGTGGCAGCAGCACCGGCTGGGCACACCCGTCCCCAGACACACCGGTCCCATCACATCCCTGGGACATCCCAAAGTCAGAGCACACAGGCACAGAGCCAGCAACCCCCAGGTCTGGTGTGAGCCATGCAAGGCTTTGTGCCCCCTGCGCCTCCACCAAACTGCACGTGGGACAGCCTGATGGGGACAGCATCTTCTGGGCCAGCCTGTGGAAGGACCTGCACCCAGCATCCCATCCCAACCCCACACAACAGGGGTCCTGGCACCATGCACGGGGCAGACTCGTTCCTGGAGATGTCACCACATCACCAGCTGGCGGGCGGTTTGGCAGAGCAGCATGACCTGCTACACGGTGTTGGCTCGCTTCAGCATCTCCAAGCCTCTCCAATGTCACCTCTCCAGAAGTGGAAAAGACAGCCAAATCTTCAGGCGTGGGCAAAGGCCAACAGATGGCTGAGAGAAGTTGGGAGAATCGGCTTCCCCGGGCAGCACAGCCTGGGTGCTGCTAACATAGCTCATCCCGTGCCTGCCTGTCTCCATAACTCAGGCCACCAGCCCCCAAAAACCTTCCAATCATTTGGTTCATGCTGGGGGTCCCTGGAAGCCCACGTACCCCTCGGCACCATCCTGCCCCTCGCCAGCTCAGGGCACAGCCCGGCTCCATCCCCAGCGCTCCTGCTGTCACATCCCCTGCCGCTCCCTGGGGGTTGTGGCAGCAGGTGATGCAAGACCTTGCATGTAATTGCAGGGGGAAAAAGGTTAAAAAAAAACATATGCTCAGAGTGATGAAGAACCCCTAGCATAAGCCACGTTATTTGTGTCTCTTTTCTAGAGAGCTTCAGAGTTTGCTTGGGGTTCAGTTTGTGCTTTGCGATTCAGGTCTGCAGCGTGCAGAAATAAGTCAGCCACGTGCCCGCAGGCCAGCCAGCCATCCACCCCTGGACCCCTGCCAGGACAGCACGGGAGGTGCCCGGCACTGCCACCAGCCGGCATTGCACACCCAGACAAACACCTCACCTCCACATCGGCTGCTTGCTGCCCTCCTGCCTACCCTCAGCGCGGGGAGCAGGCAGGTACAAACCTCCCCACAACACTTATTGCACCAGGATCACTGCCGGACACCTCAGGGAGAGGAGAAAATATTTCAAAAGGAAACTCCCACACCCTTGCAAGCCCTAGGGTTAAACCTGCTCTCCCTGCCATTGCACTTTTCAGTTTGCTTGCACCAGAAGATGCGGGCAGGGCTTTCCCATGCCCTTCGCGCTCCCCCGCAGACCTTGGGTGCCAATGCCGAGGGCAGCAGTGAGCTTGGTGGGCACCGCGGGGAGGGAAGAAGCACAAGGGCAACAGTCACAGGAGCTCCTCCGGAGGACGAGCCGTGATTAAATATTTATAGATTTTAATGCATTGATTTGTTAAGTCGGGAAACAGCCCTTTAGGAGTTTGAAGTTGCCTTTCAAGGCAGCTCTTAATCAGCAACGCAGGTGCAGCAAAGAGGAGCTCAGCACGAGGCAGAAGCCACAAGGAAGGGTGGGCTCGGGAGCAGTGGGAGCAGGGCTTTCCCCTCCGCTGCTGGGATGGGAGCTGGGCAGCTCGGAGAGCCCAGGAAGAGATTTATTTCTCTTTCTAATTAAGGTTCTCCTGACAGGGATTTATTTTTGGGCAGAGCTTTTGCAGGAGAAAATTAAGTGATGCTGCTGAAGGAGAAACAAACTCGGGGGTCTGATGCCAGCCACGAAGCAAGGACTCCGCGCCCCTTCCCAAATCAGCATGAACAGATGGAGGGAGGCTGCTGCCTGCACCTCTCGCTGCATCTCCAGCCCTAGCTTGGCCCCTAACCATGCTTTGGGGGGGAAATAAAAAAAAAAAATAAAAGAAAGAAAAAGAAAAAAAGTGCCCAAACCAACTCTGCTTCAAATGCATAAATAACCAAAAGCAGAGGGTGCCGCAGAGCTGGCACAGGCAAGGTCAGTGCTGCTGGAAGCGCTGCCAGGGGGGCACAGGGGGCTCCTGCCAGCTGAGGACACAGTCACAGCTCTGGGCCTCCATCTGCTCCTCGTGGGCATTGACACTGCCCTTGCCCGGGCTGGGACAGAGCCCCAGGTCTGTGATATTTGTCCTCTGGAAACGCCTCCCCCATCCCGCGGGAGCGCAGCTCATTTATTATGGTGCAGAACCAGACGCGCGATGCCCACCCAGCAAAGCTTCCTGGAATCCAGCCATGAAAAACAATATTTCCAAGCAAAATGACAGTTTTAATTTTAATTCAGCCAACCGCAGGGTACAAATTAAGTGGTACCCCTTTCCTCCCTCCTTTCCTCAGTGAAATTATGTTTCCTGAGAAGAAAACCGTGAGGAGAGCTTTGGACACTCCTCTCTGGCTGGGAAGCATCAAGTAGTCCCAGGGCTGCCCGTACAACATCCCATAGTCCATTGAATCCATTAGCTTACTTATCAATATGAGATTAATTATTCCAGTTCAGCGGGATGTTTAGTTATTTCCTTTCCGCTCCAGCTACCGCGTTCAGAAGAGCCGCGGTGCTCTCGCCTTGCTTCGCTGGATTTGCTGGTCCTGGTGGTCACTTCCAGCTTTTAAGACACAAACAAATGCCTCCTCCGGGCTCACAAACAAAAAGGCAAATAAAACCCATTTGAGGAGAACCTGCTGATGGCTCTATTAAAAAATTGTGTGTGTTTTCCAGTGACAAGAGCAGGGAGCAGAGCCCTGTCCCCGCAGCCACCTCCCACCCCTCTCCAACCCACGCCGGGGTGCTCCAAGAGCCGAGGCTCCCATCAGGGCTGGGGTCACCTTGAAAAGTATAAATGAAACACCTGGAGTTTGGGTTCTTGCTGCCCAATTTTAACAGGAAAGGGTGGACGGGGAAAAAAATCGTGAGGGAACATGCAAACATGGGGAATACAAACTCGCACACGTTTTGTTCCCGAATCCTCCAAACGTGACTCACTTTGTTCTATTGTGACAAACTGAAACGCCTCTGAGGAGTTCATTTCACGTCTCATCCATTCTCTGAATAATGGGAAAATCCCTCTTTGTTTCTCTAAGATATCAGCACACACTATGCACCACGTATACCCAATTCCATTAGACATAATGGAACGAGATTGTCCCAGAAGTTGTTTTCAATTGCTTGAGTGCATCCTTCATTTAGGGAAACAAGAATATATGAGCTGCTCTACCCGGGCTGACGTGCGGACGCAATCTTTAAGCTCCAGTCAGGGCCATTTGCTTCCTGGCAGGGCTCTGGGATGGGACAAGGGTTGGTCCTCCCTGTTCCCAGCTCCAGGGCTGCCTTCAGCAGGATGCCCAGGTGTCCTCCTTGGGGAAAACCCCAGCAAGAGGAACTCCAGCCAGCACCCAGCCATGCGTGAAGCTGGAGGTCAAGCTGTGCCACAGCCCCAGGGGCCCTCCTACTGCATTTCAAGCTCAGGAGTTCCTAGCAGGCTTGGATGCCTTTGAGATATTACACGAGGTGCAGTGCAATGCTGAGGATGCTGTGAGATGCACCAGGGATGTCCGCGACGCACCAAAGATGCCCGAGGTGCCCCAGGGATGGAGCTGATTCCTCAGGCTCCCCCTCATGCCATGACGCAGCCCCTGATCACAGCTTCAGTCAGGGCTGGAGGAGAGCAGCACCGAGACCTCAGCGCATAACGAAAAGCCTGCTTATCTGCCAAGGAAAACTGATCCCCAAGGAAAGCACGTTCTAGCTGGCTGCCTACAATTTGCTTTGACTTCTTGGGACAAAAGAAAGTTTAAAAGCCTGGGAGACGAAGCGGGCTGCCTCAGAGACTCCGCGATAAGACGGCGGCTGGCTCCGCAGCTGGGGCTCGGTGGGGGGGGAGGAAGGATCACAGCAGACAGCTCGGGTTTTGTTTTTTAATTGGCTGCCACCCTGAGATAGCTCTCTTCCCAGCGTGAGATCAAACTGCACCTTAAGCCTCCAGGATGCTCCTGTTGCTCGCATTCGCTTGAAGCCTTTGTGGCACAGGTGCTTAAAGCAAAGCGCATGTCGGAGCCGTACTGCTGAACGGGACAGATGCTCGCAGAGCGCACACACACACACCCATGTACTTGCTGCGTGCAGTTTCCCCCCAACCACGCTCCACAGCACAGACTTTGGGCATCTCAAGTTTAACATGTTTTAGATTTCCCCCTTGGAAAATCAGGCGCATGATCCGAGCACAACCAGAACGACAAAAACCGCACCTCAAAGCACAGAGCTGCTTCCGAGCTGTTCTTCTCCACTGCACGTTTATTTTCTTTTCAGATTTACCTCCCCAGCCCCCTGGGGAAGGGACAGACCAGCTCCAGCAGTAGCCCAGTGGAAGCCCAGCAGGGGCTGCAGGGAGAGGAGCGGGGCTGAGCTGGGAGGCAACGGGTCCCAGGGCAGCCCCTGCACCCCCTCCTCGTGCCTCCCCCCCTGCTGGAGCTGCCTCCTGCCCAGCCTCTCACCTTGGCCACGGGACAGGGCTCAGCATCTCCTCCCTGCCTGCCCCAAAGCTTATTCCAGCCCTGTCCTAGCCTGCAGATGGATGAGCTCAGGGCCACACTGAATCATACTTTTTCCCTTGAGCTGGCACCCGGCCCTCCTTCTATAGCTTCTCCTGGCTTAGCTTCAACAGCAATAGGTTTTATTATTATGCCTTGCTGCCCTAATTCTCTCCACACTCAATTTTCCACTGACTTGGTGACCCTCTGCCGTGCTGGCTCACTCCGGGCAGGCAGTGCCAGGTCCCATGCCCATGCCAGCACCTCAACTGGAGCAGACGGGCAGGAGAAGCATCCTCCTGGGGGGGAGGAAGGCTGGGGAGCACCTAAAGGGGGACCTGAAGCTCTTTCAGGCTTCAACTACACATATCCCAGCCCTGCATTCGGGTGCTGGTGGCTACCAGCAGCCAGCTCAGCCCCCAGCCTCTCCTCTCCTGCTCCATCCCAAACCTGGCTCGCAGGAGGCTCCCAAATGCTGTAGGGAGCAGCCCCACGGGGGGCAAGAGCGAGGGGACGGTGCCAGCACGGCTGGGGGCTCCGGGAGGAGGAGGAGGATGAGGAGGAGAGTGCTGGCTGCAGCTGCCTGCCGAACACAATGCGAAGAGGGAGAATGGCCTGTGATTACAATTTGGAGGGTTTCTATGCACTGAAAGGGAACTGATTCAATTGTGCCACAACTCCTGAGAAGCTGTCAGCAATCAAGGCATTCTCCCTGCTACAATCATCGGAGGCAGGGTGCGCGCAGAGCAGGAGGAGCACCGTTTAGGTGATGGCAAGGTAGGGCTGCGGGGCTCATTCTGCAGCAGTAATTTCCTTCCCAGAGCAAATCCATCGCAGAGGCAAGCGGGGAGGCAGACAGGGGACATGGAGGAGCCCCCGGGTTGCAAAACACTGCCCTGGTGCATGCAGGTAGCACTGAGACCCACCACACCACTTGCAACCTCACTGCAAACCTCAGCACAGACCAAGACACATTTAAAGAAAATATATATTTTTTTTTCTTTTTTTTCTTTTTTTTTTTTTTTTTTTTAAGCAGACAAGCTAGAAACAACCCCCCAGCTCCCATCCGTCCCTGACACCTGCCATTCCCAGGAGGGGATGTGTGGTCTCCCCAGGAACGTGCCCAGAGGGGATGGGAATGAAGCTGCAGAGCTGACGGAACAAAATTGGAGCCCGGCAGAGCCGACCCAACCCCAGCAGCAGCAGCAGGCTGGGAGCTGCTCGCTGCTGCTCACTTACAAAACTCACTCCGCATGGCTGGAAAGCAAGCCCAAGATTTCAGCTTTTGTGCCTGCAAGAGACCGGAGTTTGTCGTAAAGCATAACTGTGCCAGAATCACAAGGGGTCTGCTGTGCTGCTGGTGGGAGAACTGAGCCACCGGCGTGCTGGGAGCAGCACTGCAAGAGCTGAGTATTTCAGAATTTATCATGAGTGTGGCACAAATGGGACTTTTACAGCTCTGTTCGTGTGCAGAGACCAGAGCCCACACCAGCCTGTGCTCCGCCCAGCAATGCAGCACCCAGGAAAACTCTTCATCAGGAAACTCTTCCCTCCACGTCCCATCAACCAGCTCCCAGCCCCAAAAGCAGCCTGCACCAGGGCGCTTCTCCCAGCACAAATCTGCCATGCCAGGCACACATCTCCCACCACGTCCATGGCTGCAAACCCTCCACAGGGCACCAGGAGCAAGGGCAGCACACGCAGCATCGCCTGCACAGGACCAGCCAGGGAAAGGTTTGGGTTTGCACTTGCATCTCTGGAAGAGGAGCCAGACACCAGCAGCTCAGATGCCCGTTGTGCAAGGCATCCTCTCTCCCATTTTTGGAGACACCAGGACTCTCATCCTCACTCACCCATTTGCAGAGCTCCCTGTCAACCTAAGTTGCCTAAAACTAAAGTTTTGTGATTTATTTTTTGTTAAGCTTTGGGATACTACAGCAGGACACACAAATATTGCCTGAAATCAGGAAAATTCATCACATGCACACAGATAGGTAGGAGCCATCCTATTATCCAAGGAGATTGTAATTACCTCGTTTGCCTATTAAAAGGACACCGTGACAATATTTAAGCTGGAATGCTCTGGTTATTTGCTAAAAATTATGTGGTAGCAATCAAGTGAGAATTTCAGCTGTAATACAGTCACAGCAATATTGCCAGTAATTTGTGTAACCAATAACAATTATTTTTAATGTATTAGCCAACATGTTTAAATATGCTTTTACATGTACACACACATAAAGGTACAAACTTCTCCTATAATGTTTTTCTAACAGCCAGAGCACGTTAGACCATGCAAGACCATGTTAAACCACCCCACTTCACCAAGGGATGGCCCAGGTGGCCCGAGCCAGACCCTACAAGTGGATGCAGAAGATGAAATGCCCCAACAGGCAACCAGCACCAGCAGGGAATAATTCACTGAGCCCTACAGGGCAGGGGGGAGAAGTGTGACAGCAGCATTCTGCCTTCCCTGCAAGCACCCCCTGGGGTCACTAACTCATCCGCCTTGGGATTACTGAAGGAAATGTCCTGGCTCTTTTTTAAAAGGTTTCTCTAGTCCTGCTCCTGGGCTTAATCCTGGTTTTGCTGCCCTTAATATGGCCCGCCCAGTTGTACAGGGTACAAAGCATTATTTTCCCTAAATAACGATAAAAAAAAAAAAAAGGAAACGGACTCATGTTTTTTACTGGCATCTCCCTCAGAAAATAGCAATCTGCTTACTTATTCCTTGCACTCTGCAGGGCTTAAATCCCAAATTACCTTTGCCGGGCCAGACATGGCAAATAAATCCCTGCTCCTAGAGATGTCCTCGCCATTATCAGAGCGCGATGGGACCAGCATCCCATTGACCCGAGGACACCGGGAGCTCCGGCTGCAACCCCTGGCTCTGTGTCACCGCCTGCCAGCCGACACGTGGCCCCAGAGGGATTAGCCAGATCGCCCAGGGGACGATGAATTTCCCATCTGTGAGCAGCCTCGGGGAGCACAGGCACCAATATTCAATTTCTCTCTCCACTCTGGCATTTAACCTGTGGACGGGAGTGATGGGGTGGGAAGAGAAGGGATGCAGGGGAGGATGGATGTTTTTATTCAAGGCATCCCTCCCACGTCCTACCCTGTCTGAGAGGTGCGGGAAGAGGCTTGCTTTATTTGCAGAAAGCAGAGGAAAAAAAAGAGCAATATTGCAGGATGTTGTAGCCTTCTGGCAACTCGGGTACGGGAGAGCCAACACAAAGCAGCTCTGCCAGAAAGGGGCTGCTCCTACGGCTCGGGAGCAGGAGAGATTGCAGCAATCACACAGCATGACCCCTGCCTGGCAGTGGCCGGCTAATTTCATTTTGGGATTTGTGCTTCGTTTTCAGCCTGAATTTATCTAATTGCAGCTTCCAGCTTCTGGATGGGGTTGTGTCTGAGCCCACAAGGCCGGGGGGCTTTGCTCCAAGCAGCCTTATTTTCCCTCCCATACACAGAGACGTGGCCCAGCTGATGTTATTTTTCCCAAGCTTTCACAACAGGGAAAGGCCACCGATGTGTGCCTGGAAAACAATCCACTTCCACAACATAGGAAAGAAAAATAAATCCTCCCAACGCAGGGCCGGGCTCAGCCATGCATCACACCCGCCTTCCCTCCGCACACCCAAGGACTGACCAGTATTTTAGAAGGAAAAAGTACAAATAAAAAGACAGCCACAACCCCGGGAGTGCAGAGCTAAATATCAGACTGCAGGAGGGAAGGAACTTCATTCTCGGTCTAATTGGGGGTCAGCCAATTCGGAAAGCAGCAAAGCACAACCTGAGCAGGTCAAGGCAACACAACTTCCTTAAGGGACTGTGGGAGAGAGGCATGCCGGGCAACCTGGCGGTGTTATCTGCAAAAGCAAAGCCTTTTAAAATAGATGAAGGTGATTTAGAGGGTCTAATTTCAGCGGATTTTCGGAGAGCTTATGATAAAAGTGCTTCATGAAAGATTAAGGAAAATAAATGGCTGCCCAGTAAGGGGCACAGCCAGGCGCGGATTACAGCCGGCTAGACGAAAGGAAACAAAGACAGTGCCTCCCAAATTGAGCAGGGGTTAGCAGGGGCCAACTGCATTAAAGGAAGGCTTCAGGAAACAAAGGGCGAGCTGCAGTTCTGGAGGGTCTTGGGGAACCCCGGTGTGTTGAGGATATGGGGTCTGAGCAGCCCAGAGTACATGGAGGGGAAAATCCTGCACAGCACCAGGTGCTGCACGGGCTGTGCAACCCTCTGCTCCTCCAACGCTGCTGCTGTGCTCAGCTGATGGATTTCGGGGACCACGGGGTCCTGTGGGGTCAGCATCTTGGGGTCCCACTGGACCTCTGCTCCCCAGGCAGCAGGTGTACGGCTCTTGGATCAGCGCCTTCTGAGCTGCAACATCCTCATCAACAGTCAGGTTTATAAACATTGAGCAGTTTGCAGCTTTTTGGTGCTACCTCCCCTCCCTACCTGCTGCCCTAGAAGATGAACAAGGTTCATAGAGACCCCGAAGGCTTCTTTTCCCCCAAACCTCCCCCCAAACATGCTCCTCTGCCAAACTGGACTGGGGACCCTGGACATGTGTTTGCCTGCATCCACCAAGCTGCAACGCTGCTGAAGAACGTCTGCAGGCAGGACTGTGCATGGAGCTTGCTCGAGAGGCAGCCTCAGAAGCCTCTAAGCAAATATTTGACATATATCTTGGGGAGGTTGTAGGGAGAGGGGGCTGCCGGTTCATGCAAGCAAGTTAAATTGGAGAGAAGCTGCTTCAGTGCTTTTCATTAACAACCCACGGGGGGAAAAGAATGGAATTCCCAAGTCTAAAGTAAAATGAAAAAAAAAACACCCTGTTCTTCATGCGAAGCTAACGCAGAGTAAATCAATCAAACTCTGCTCCCCCATGACAGGGGAGGACGCATCATTGCGCAGCACTCATCGCTCCCCCCTGGTGATTTCTCATCTCACCAAAGCCTCTCCCAGCAGTGGCCTGGGGACACAACGAGCTACATGGCCAGCCCGTCCTGTCCCACCGGCTCCCACACCCTGCAAAACACCCCCAGTGAGGCTCTTCCCCTCACAATGCCAGGAGAAGGATCAGTCCTCAGGCTACTTAAGACCTTTGGCAGTTTTTTCAGGAAGCCAGGAAGGTGCCACATCAGGAGCCTCCGCGCACCTAACGAGAAGCTGTTCAGCTACAACTTCTCCAGCAGTCCAGACAGAAAGCGCCCATTTTCACAGGGATTTTTTGGTAGGGAGCACTAACGGCATCAATTAGGAAGCCAGGTGAGCTTCCTACACCCACCACCGTGCGCTGCTGCCTCGCCAGCAGCACCCAGCAGAGCACTTCCAACCAGCCCCCAGCCATGCAACCCACTCCTGCGTGCAGGAAAGCAGCCAGGCATCGAGGTTATGTAGGATAAAAGTGTTCTCATTTAGCCTGAACTCAGACTTGAGAGCCTGGTTTGCACCCAGAAGGACCACCGGGTACCAGCCCTGCAGAAGGGACTGGGAAGAGGCAGTCACCTGCTGAATCCAACTGGAAGAGCCGCACTCTACCAGCAACAGGAGCTCCCCAGCAGCCAGCTCACGTGCTCCCTGCTAACGAAGACACAAGTGAAACTCAAAAGGGAACATGTTTGACAGTCTCTCTACATTCCCCCCTCAGCCAGAGCCAGCAGAGCACATCGGTCAAATCAACGCCTCCATGCGTGTCCGGCAGCCACTCTGTGCAAACGTTGCAAGGGAAAGCCCCTTCAAATGGGATTTCTCCCCACTGGGGGCTCTTCCTCCGGTACAAATCTATTTAAAAAGAAGATAAAGTATCTCTACTTTGACTGAGGTTTTATTCAGAGAAAGCTCTGGCTCAGAAATAATTGCCATTTGCTATAATTGGTGAGATGCAGGAAGGGACTAGATACAAGTGGAGTCTGGTGCAATTTTGGGAGATTTGTTACGCTTAGCTCACTTCTATCAATTTCAGTGGCTCAGACGCTTATGACCTGTTGCTCAGCTTATTGTGAAAATGGCTTTTATTTACTGCACTTCCATTAAAAGATGAAATCCATGCATAGGGCTCACAGGGCAGAAAATCACAGTTTACGTCTCAGCTTATCTCCCTTCAGCGGCCTCAGCTCATTTTCGCCCTGGCTCGCTCCCAGCTGCCATAAAAAAAATATTTCCGAGCAGTGTTTTGAGTAGCCAAGGCCCCTTCCAGCCCACGGGGCAGGCGGTGCATTCAGAATTTAAGGGCGCGCTCGGTGCTGCAGCCACTGCATCAGCCCAGGCTGGGGCTCGGGGATGCCGAGGGCACCAGCAGCCCTCCTGCAGCAGGCACAGATTCTGCTGGGCTCACAGCCACCCTCAGCACCCCAACCAGCACTGCGCTGCCACAGAGCTATCAGTTCCCAGCACCTCTAAGCCTGGGAGATGGGGCGAGCAGAGGGCAGACCTCCTGCTACACTCGTGGAAGGCAGGTTCCTGCACCCCTGCTTTTCCAGAGCCTCACTGCAGAGAGAGCATCGCTGGTACAGAAGCAGGCTCAGTACCTCTCACACCATTTTTCTCGCACCATTTTTCTCCCAGTGCTGCAGCACCAGGCAGCACTTGAAGCCTGTGCATCAGCAAGAGAAGAGCGAGCAGCACTGGGACAGGGGTGGCTCCCTGCGTGCTGCCTCCTGCTTTGAGGAGCAGACACCACCACCAAAATTGACCCCAGTGTTGGGGATGGGGCAGCTCCTCAGCCCTTGTGCGAGGCTGCTGGCACAGCCCTGCCACCTCCACGGGCAGCTGGAGTGGTCCCAGCACCGAGTTGCTGAGGTTACTTCTCAGCTGCCACCTTAGAGGAGCCGTCACTCTTCAGCAGAGATCAGGAGACACGTGCATGTGGGGGGAGAGGAAAGGAGCTTCAAACAAAGCAGAGCATTTTTAGTCCATGAAAAGCACGGAAAACGCCCTAACTCCTGATGTGTGGCCGTGTTGCAGCAGTCAGACTCACCGGCTGCTGGGTGTGCCACAGCCATTTGCTGGGTCAGCACGTGGAGAGCAGCTATCCCAGGCCAGAGACTAAATTCAGGGCTGGCCAGCCCATAAACACACCTCCACCCACACATTTCTTCCTCTTCTTGCTTTGTATTTCCACCCTTGTCCTTTGTGCAGCCCCACCAGGCTGCAGGACAGGACCCCTGGCACCCACCCCCCCGCACAGCCCCAGGCAGGGGCTCAGCATCACCTGCACAAACAGGGAGCTCCCCTGGGCCCTGCGAATGGGAGAGAAGGGAGGACACACGGGGATCTTGCTTAGTCAAGGTCATTTCATGAGTCAGCAGCAAAAGTGAGAACAGGATCCCAGAATGACCCAAAAGCCCCATTTTTCACCAGGCACACCTGCACTTGTGCTTCCTTGAACTGCAAAGTGAAGACAATCAAGGGGGGCTGCTTCTCTTCCCCCTGCATGCCAAAACAATCAACAAATCGCTTCCACCTCCCCAGCCCTCTCGCCTAACTCAGGAGACGAAGGGGCACAGCAGATCCCCAGCCCCACCACAATCAGTTGCTGTGGCTCCGCTGAGCCCCTCTGACCTTTGCAGGGCAAGCTGCAGCTGCCAGGCTTGCCAGGAGCTGTGCTCCCAAAGCTCCCTGCTCTGCACACTGCAAAATCCTGGCAAAAAGCCTCAGAGCAGCTGAAAGCCTCAAGCTGCTCCTCCAGCCTGTGGGGCAGGACCTTCCTTCAGCACCTCGGTGACATTGCTGTGCTTTTGCTCTGTCCCTTGGTTTTACAGAGCAGGAAACAAGCTTGGAGCACGGAACAGGACACAGCAAGAAACAGGACACCTTGAAGAGCATCACTGAAGTCTGCTGCTTTTGGAAAAACCCAAAACACATCCCATCTACAGCAGCCCCACGGTGCAGCCAGCTCCGAGCAGCCTCCAGCTCGCTCCCACCCCAGCTCCAGCAGCAGAGGACTCCTCCAGGAGGCCACCAAGGAGGAGACAAGACCTCACCCCCGGCACACGATACACACTCAGATTTGGAGCACCAGGCACAGGGAGCCCAGGGCTGTCCCGTCCAGCCCAGCAGCCTGGGGAGGAAACAACAGAAAACCAGAAACCCCTCAGGTTTCGTGGCCAAGCCTTCAAGGAACAGGAGCGGTGCTATTCCTGGTGGCAGCGCTGCCGGGGTGTTACTTTGCTGCTTCAGAAAAAAGCTTGAAGAGCAGCAGGATAAAAAAGCAGATGCAGCCAAAAATGCAAAGAGATCCCTGGAAGTGAAGCACTTGCCAAGCTTCTCCCTAACGCTTCAAGACACCCACTCATCCTCCCCAAGGGCCTGTCAGACTCGCATGGCAAAAAATACACGCTCCACTCCCACCCGAACCCAAAAGAAAGGACCCTTAAATAAACCTGGAATCTAGGGCTGGCAGGGAGACCGAGGTGGGGGTGGAAGAGGAATTTTTGGTGTCTATTTTCTAATGGGGGAACCGCCTGACAGCTCTGCTACAGAAGGCCGGGGCTCACAGCCCTGCAGCTCACACAGCCCCCGCGGCCGTCGTAAGGGGTTGCTTTGACACGCTCCGAGGCTCCGGGTATCTGAGAGCACGTAGTGGAAAGCAGAGTTTAATGGTGCTAAAAACCCACCACCACCACGAGGAAACAGAAAACGCCAAGAAAAGGCATGGACAGGTGCCTACAGATGTCATCTTCTGTCCTGCATCTCAGCAGTGCTGCCTGGCGCAGGAGGCAGTGCACGAGCAGCTGGGGCTGCACCCAAGGACTCACAGCCCAAAATACGTGAGCAAGGAGCCAAGGTTGGGGCTGTGGGGATGGGGACAGCCTCTGGAGGAAGCAGGGAAGGAGGTCTCCCTGCTGGGACGCCCACCAAGCCATCACACCCCTCCTGACACCGTTGCTCACACATCCAGCCTCTGCCCCCAGCCAGAGGCAGGTGCCTCCAGCCTCCCCCCTCACCCAGATGCTGTCCTCTGGCTGATCCATTATGCAGACGCCTGCTAAACAGCTGTGAAAAATTTGTTTTCATTTGTCAGCTTTCAGACCCGCTCTAATTGCGATGAGCACAGCTCTGCCCGTCACACCGCACGGGATCCCCAACACAGCAGCCGAGGCTCACAGCCCAGCCCTGCGGCTCCTTGGGGAAAGCCACAGCAATGCTGGCCAGGGAGGGTTTCAAGAGCTGTCTTCCATGCAAACACTTTTTTCATCTTTTAATGTGTGTCAGTTTAAGTTTAAGACACTTTCATCTTCCAAACAGCATCACAACTCCCCTTCAGCAGCTTCGTACCAACGCTGCAGTTTCTGCTGCAGACCAGCTTTTCAAACTCACTGCTCACCCGCACACCCAGCTTCAGAGCTGAGGAGTTGTGATGAAACTGGAGCTGGTTGCTCATTGACTAAAGCCAACTTCTTTCATCCAGTGCTAATTAACAGGAACATCCCTCCCTGCACGCAGACCCTGGTCAGCGCTCGGTGTGTCCGTGAGATGCTGTGCAGGTACAGGACGGGGATGCAGGAGGCTTGGGAGCTGCTGCGGGACCCCTCCAGCTGGGTCTGGAGGCACAGACCCCACTGCAGCCCTGTGCTCTGCGGGGAGGCAGCAGCAGACCCCTGTGGTATCTCCATCTGTGTGCACCCTGCTGGGTGGGGTGGACATAGGTGGCCCCAGGAGACCACTCTCCCAGGGCAGCTCTTCCTTTGAAGGCACCTCGTGCTCTCTGGGGAGCTCCCTGAGCCCTGCAAATATTTGTGAGAAGTTGGAAGAAGCAGCAGGGGAGGCTGGGGGTGACAGCCTGGCCCCCCGCAGCGCAGGGAAGCTGCAGCTCCTTCCCCAGGGCCTCACATGCCCTCCAGCTGCAAGTACCATTACAAACAACAAAGCTTTTTTTCCAGCTTACACCTTCCCCCACCTAACAACAGCCAAAGGAGAACATCAACGCCTCCCGCTTTGCCCTTGGGTGCTTTCAGAGCAGTTTTATGGAGAGACACTTACAGCCAGCAGTGATAAAACCCCTAACCCTGTGCTAACAGCCTGTCCCTGCCTCTGGGGCTGCTGCCAGGTCGGGAGGGATTTCCCCCTTTTCCCCTACCCATCCTCCCGGAGCAGGGGCCAGGAGCTGCAGTCCCACAGCTCCCTGGGACACCTCTCCCCAGGGAGGTGACCCCAGAGCTGCTGGAGCCATGCCAGGCATTAACAGGTAAATTTGCCCTGCTCCTGCTGCTGGGGAGCTTCACAGACCAAGGGCTGCTGAAAAATTCACTTGAAATAATTCACAGCCCACCCCGAAGCAGCCCAGAAACCTGACAAAGAGCTACCAGCAGGCTAGTGCAGGTTCACACCCATTGGGACCGTGGTTTTGGGGAGTCAGTTCTGCTGGGAGAGGCCACTGGAGAAATACCAAAGGGTGCCCTGAGAAGAGAGGGCTCTCACCAAGCCCAGCGCTCCTTCAGCATCCCCCAAACTCCCCACAGCACTGCCCAGGGCCCCAACTGCTCAGCTGGGAGGAGTGCTGCAAGCAGGTTTTTTTTCCTCCTGTTTTGTGTTTAAGTGGCTCGTTGAAACACGCTGTAAAAACCTTCACAGGCAAGGAGGGGAAGGTTTTACAACCCTTTAAAGCAAGCTCAAGCAGCAGAGAAAACCTCCCCCGGCACGCACGATTTCGGTTTACCCGCGTGGTGTTGGGCAGCACACACACTCACGGGGCTGCTCAGGTTCAGGCGGCCACAGGCAGACTTCGAAATCCTGGCAGACCCCAAATCCTACTCAAGCCACAGCTCTCACCCCTGTTTCCTCATGCCATGGTGTGCTATGAAACAGCTCAACAGCAACGCCAGCTGCTACAAAATCAGAATAAAACCCAGAGCAGCGAGGAACAGCATGTCTGCAGCACAAACTGCTGCTCCAGCAAGACCCCGAGCTGGCTCCGAGCAGCCCCAACCTCCTCCCCATAGCAGCACCCTGTTGGATAAAGGATTTCCTCCTGCAGCACAGCACGAGGCAGAGGCACGGTGAGGCTGGCTGGGGTGCCCAGCTGCAGAGAGCAGGAAAGGGGAAAGAGCAGTGCTGGGATGTGACGAGATGTAAAGCAGTGTAATGAAGTCTGCGTCTTCAAGCAGCTCCAGTTCCCGGAATTATGTTAAAAGGCAATGCTGTGGCTGTTTAATTAAGCACGCTCCCGGTCCCTGTGATTGTGCTTGGGAAAAAAAAAAAAAGGCAAGAAACACACGGCTGTTGAGCCAACACAAGGCACTCAGCTGCAACAATGACAGGAGAAGCGACCACAAACTTCTCCTGCCTCCTTGAAATTTAATCAGGATCGAAGGATCTCGATAGCCAGGGGCCGTGCTGGTAATGCTGCCCCTATCTTGGTGGCCCAAGGAGTCACCACAGCAGGGCTTGGGGAAGGAGGGGAAGCTGGAGGAGCTGCAGGTGGCAACACCCGTGGCTCCTTGGGGATGAGTGTGAGAGGTTTGGAGCTTCCAGTACGAGAGGAAAAGGAAGAAAAGGCTGCTGCACAGAGGGGAAAACGTTCCTCTCCTGCAGCTCCTGCTTCTGGAGGAAGGATGAGCCCTGCTAAAAGACCTGAGCCAAAAAGAGCCAGAGCCTCACGCTCTGCCTGCCAGGCTTCAAGAGTGGGCCAGTGGATGAAGGAAGGCAAACCCAAGCTGGAATAAACAAAATTATTTATCCCATTCAAGAATAAAAACCAGATCAAGTCTTAATAAAAGTTTTAAAATAAAAACAGTCTTCACAATTTTTCCCAAAACCAGCATCTGCAGCACTAACCTGGGACAGAGAACCCCCTGATTTTGAGATGCCCTGCTCCATCCTGGGGTGCTCACAGCAGTCCCATACCCCAATAGTACAGAATAACCTCCCCTGGTGGTGTGGTGCCTTCAGCTTTATCATGCAACCATTGAGAAGCTCAGGGCTGGAGGCACCTCAGCCCCATCTGCACCGTGCATCCTCCATCCCTGAGCACCAGGATGCCTTTAATGGGAGCAAGTTCAGGCAGTTTCTGATTTTACAGCTTGTTTATAGCATAAACTGGAGGAGCTACACAGGATGGGAAAATGCATCCCATAAACAAACTGCTCAACTACGCGGGCTAAGTGTGCACCACTCCAAACAAAAATAGATTCGCGCTAACCTCAGCTTTTCGAGCATATGCCTCCGCTGACGGCTTCATTTAGTGCCACTTATCCCACTTCCAGTTTGGATTTTTGGCCACAGCCACCACCGACAGCAGCTCCAGGGGGCCAGGAGCAAGAGAAAGCAAACCCAGCTCGCAGGAACAGGCTGCACCCCCAGCCCCGACTTCCGGGCTGCGAGCAGCAGGAGGTGGCAGCAGCCCAGCTGTCCCCAAAGGCTGCTGCACGTGGCCACAGCACCGACAGCATGCCCAGAGCTGTTCCCCACCACCTCACTTCAGATGGGGACATGATGACAAGAAAAAACAACAGGGTGCAGGCACTTTCACCATCTCCATCCCCAGAGCTGCCCCGGCAGCAGTCCCACGCCCGGCAGCTGAACCCTGGCGCCTTGCTTACGGCCAGAAGCGATTTCTCGAGCGCTCCAGTTTTATTATCCACTTCCCCGGGGCTGTGCGGAGGGCACGTTCCCCTGTGAAAGCTTTTTCTGCCAAGAAGCAAAGCTGTTGAAGCTGCGCGAAAGTAATTCCCACCCACTCCTGCTGCCCCAGGAAGGATATTTCTTATTTTTCACCATTTTTGCATAACAAACAGCTACACGGCTTTCCTCTCGCTCCCAGAAAAGTCGGGCTTAGAGGAAAACACCAGGCATGGAGCTGGGCTGAGACCAAACTCCATCCAGTTCCCGGGGCAAGGGGGAGCAGGGGGACACATCCAGCAGAGATGAGGCTGCAGCCCTCACTGACAGCACTGGGTGCCCCCGGCAGGCTGCGGCACACGGTGTGCGTAAAGCTCCTCGGGAATCCTTCAAGATGAAAGGTACACCGCGGTACGGAGGCATTATATCCACCGGCTTTGTTACTGCACACAGCTCCCAGCACGGTTTTATTGCCGGAACACAAAGTTCAGCCGAAGCCTGGGGGCTCCTCAGGTGACAAACACAGCCCTCTGTGCCCCCTCGGTGAGGGGTGGAGAAGCCAGGAGCCCCCAGGCAGTGAGGACAGCACCCAGCTCAGCCCCTGTCCCTGCCAAAAGCACCCCTCGGGTCCCCAGGGTGCTGCTATCAGCTCCTCTGTGGTGTCCCCTCCTCTCCAGCAGAGCCCCCGTCCCAAACACCATCACTGGGAAGGGCCAGGAGCCCAGGGCTGAGCCTCACCGAGGGGTACCCGGTGCTGGCATCCTCCAGCAGGCCCCGAGCTGCCCTCCCAGGGCACCAGACATGAAGGCTCTGCAGGACATTTGCTGCATTCACACAAGGGCATGACCCTACAAAAGCCCAGAGAAAACCCAACATGATGCTTAAGCCCAGGCTGCCCTTCCTGCAGGCTCCTGCCAGCCTCTGGGAGGGAGTGAAGGAGGCATTTGTATGCTGGGAAGAAACTGAGATCCTATAAATGAGTCCATAAGTGCAGCAGGACCCTGGGCTGCCCAGGGTGGATGGGATGGGAAGGAGGGAGGGAACATACACCCACCGCCTGCCTTCTGCATCACCTTCCCCACACCACCCTCTCCTGGGCACCCATCTGCCCACACCGCCCTTCTCACGTGTTGGGGAAAGGGAGCGTGTCCACCAATGATGCCACGAGCCTGCCTTCAGAGAAACCCAGGAGGAATTCCCTGGGCAGCTTCCCACACAGGAGAGAGTTTAAACCTCTCCGATTTATATGGCAGAGAGCTACAGAGGATGAGAAAGAAATGTGATGGGGGTAGAAGGGAAGGAACACAGCGAGATGTCCCAACTAAAACCCAACCTCTCCAGGGACACTCCCTGTGCTGAACCAGACCCAGAGAGCCACGGCAGGGGAATTCCACCTCCCTCAGCACCAGCCTGCACCAGACAGCACTGAAAAACCAAGACCAGAATGGGAACAAGCAACAGGCACCTGGTGGGAGCCCCCTGGCCCCAGAAACCCACCCCAGTTGGGAAAAGGGGGCCAAGAGCAGACCCCACTCCGGGCACAGGCTGCACAGACCAGTACCAGCTGATGCTCTCCTGTACCAGGAGAGCATCAGCTCCTACCCCAGCTCCTGCCATGCCCCCAGGCAGTACGAGCACGAGCAGCAGGGCAGGCACAGCACAGCAGAGGCTTTGCAGCCAGGGAAGAGGTGCAGTGACCACGTTGGCCCCAGCCCTCCTGCCTGACCCCCCTCACAGCACACTGCTGGCGTGGGAACAGTGAATCAGGAGCTGATGTTGCTGAGCAGTTGGCTAGAGGCAAAAAGTAAAAAAAAAAAAAAATAAAAAAAAAAATGCTGCTGCCTGTTCCTGTTTTCTGTCACTTGACGCCAAAGTTTAGGGATGATCTGTGCTGCCAGGTACACCACTAGGTCACCAACCCTAAAGGGAGGAATAGGGGCTGCGAATGGCCTCAGGATGGACACAGCCACAGACATGCTGCAACCCCAGCTCGGGTTGTGTGAGCACCACGGGCAGCCCCCGGCCAGCCTGAGAGCCCAGGTCCTGCAGCAGATCCCTGGGGAAGGCTCTGGCCATTGGTAAGGCTGCCCCTCCTGTGCTGCCTGCCTGCCCCACAGAGATGAGGGAGGGGAAAAACAAATCAAACCAAAGCCTCAAAGATGCCAGCACAGCTGAGCACTTACAAGGATGCCTGTGGGTACCCAGCATGGATGCACCAGCCTCCTGCATCACCTTGGAGACTGGTGCAGCCACAGCCAAGTGGCCCCAAAGGGGACAAAATTACCAAATGATGCTGAGGGATGGTCAGCAGCAGAGCTGGAAGCAAACCTCACCCTCCAGACCCTGCACCAGAGTCCGTGCACTGCTTATTCATCTGCCTTTTGCTTTTGGGAGGATCATTTCCCAGCCTGCGTTAGTCTTTGGGTCTTCACAGCAAGGGCAGCACCTCCCAGTAGGCAAACCTCAGCACTGCAGGAAGGTACCAGGCACCAAAATAAGCATCCAGCCCCCAATGCCAGGCTGAAAGGGGACATTCCTGTGCAGCACCCAGCCCCAGGCTGCAGCACAGCCCTCCCACCACCCTCTGCTCCTCCAGCTGCAGCTGGGACACAATTTATGGTTTATTCTCATGCACTGAAAGAGAGGGTGATGGTGCGTGGGGGTGCCAGCCCCAGGGGGCTCCCTTACATCCACACCACTCTCCTTCTGGGCACCACAGCCCTTGTTCCTTCTCCCTGCCTGGATCTCTCCCGTGCACACGCCTGGAGCGGCACCATCAGCTCGGTAATCTTCCCAAATACAGCAGTTACCAGGTGACTGGGAAATCTCTTTTACTGCTGATGCTGCTAATGGAAAATTTCTCCCCTTTCTCTGCTGCTTTCAAAGCCAGTCTGGTTTCACACAGACTTTGTCTCGCACGGAGACGGCGGAGTTGGAGGCACAGAGGGGGGGCGCGAGGCTGGTGGGGAGCAGGTAATGAGAAACAGGGGGGGCTCCTGCCTCTGCCTCCCTCCCCCCCAGCCTCCCCTGCCCCAGGCAGACCTGGCTCCAGCCCCTATCTGCCCCATCTCCTCACAGCCCAGCCACCCCCATGGGATCCTGCCCTGCACCCCAGGAGTCATGCAGGATGCACTCAGAGGCATAGGGGAGATATCCAAAGGGATCGATGGGCCAAAGTTATTTACACCCTGATTTTTTTTTTCCCTGCCTGTCTCCTTCCCAGGAAGAAACCAGAGAGCCTTGCCCAGCCAGTGCAGATGCAGGAAGCCAAGATTGCTGCCTGTCCCCTCCGCATACCATCCTGCTTCTTCAATACCATTAAGTGTCTCCACACTGTCTGGACACTGGAAGCCTTAACCAAATTAGCCGAGCCCCGAGCAGCAGCACAAGCATTCAATTGTCTTAAGTGGCACCACTTCTTAAGCTGGTTATGCACAAGCAGCATCCATCCCTGCTCGGAGCCCTCGCAGGTAGCGAGCGGGAGCAGCAGGGAGGCTGGATGAGGCTCATCGCTCCCCAGTTCACGTGGCTGCAACTGGAGGAGGGAAACTCCGCCACGAGCCGTGCTGTGGGCACTGCAGATGGGAACAGCATCGCCAATGCAAGGCGCCGCTCAAAGCGCTTCTAGTTTCCTCGCTTTTCCTCCCAGCCCCTGCCTCCCCCCACGCGCCACGAGGCATTTTGGTGTGATGGTAGGTGTTTCCCCAGCCACCTGCGACTGCTAACATATGTGCCAAGGTAGCACAAGATCGATGCCTCCCCGTTCCCACAACACCAACCCGTTCTTGTCCCATCTCAGCCAGCCCCATGCCAAGCTCCTGTTACTTGCCCAGCACCGGGGAAGCCCCCAGGTTCAGCCAGGTTTCACAGCCAGCCAGTGCTGTGTATTAGCACCATATGGCTGAGGCAGGGCAGAGCCTTGTCCATCAAACAGCCTGGCTTTTCAGTTTTAAGGCTTAGAAAGGCAAAAGCAGCACATTTTACATGTACTGTCCCTCTGCGCCGTGGCACAGGCTTCCTCAGAGGCTGCCCCCCTCCCCAGTGCCCAACACACATGGAGAGAAATGTGAGCTGCCCACCTCATTCTGGGGAAAAAAAAGCCTATTTATTCCTCCAGCAGGAGAGCAAGAAAGCTCTCCGGCACACCGACATCCCAGGCAATGTGCTCCCCTGGCTCGGGGAGCAGGGGGATCCCCAGCTCCAGCCCCGCGGCACCGCTCCAGCCTGCCCGCTGCGCAGTACAGGCGGCTCTCTCCATAGTTAATCTTCTGTTGCCACTAGCTGGTCAACACGGGTACTCTCGGAAAGCAGCAATTCCCCGAGTACAGCTTCCCCTTCAGCTCAGGCTCCAGTTTTAGCTGCGATTTTCTCTCCTGAATGTACCTGAGATGAAGCAAAACCCCTGCACCCCACGGTGCTGGACACGCTGCATCTGACCTTGGCTTGGAGGAGTGAGGCGGACATCTGAGGACTGACCTGTTTTAATGAACACTTTGTGCCCACAGCCCTTCTGGGAGCTGTAGAGCTCATCTTTCCTGCATCCACAGCAGCAGACCTCGAGCTCAGGACCCACATTGCTGGTACAACCCCAGAGGGGCCATTCTGTCTCTCTGCGCTGCCCTTCCTTTCCCCCAGGGACCTGGCTCAGCTCCCCAGGCAGCAACACATCAGAGCCAGCAGGCACCAGATTTCCCCGCAGGACCCATCCCATCCTCCAGCCAGCCCTGACGGATTCCCAGGCCAGCAGCTTCACATCCCTGTGGTGCCCACAGCCCCACACACCCCATTTGGGGTCCCAGCCCCCTTTCAGAAGGCTCCTGAGCATTGCTGGGTCTTCCCCCCACACCCTCCAACAACTCATGCAGCGCAGTGCTTGTGGCATTTGTTACTCCTTCCTCTTGCTGTGATACCACCGCCCTCCCCAGGTTGTCCCCACTGATGCAGACCTGACCCAGACCCCAGGCACTGCAATAAAAAAAAAATCTTAATTGACCAAATCTCTGCCCAAAGTGCTGTGCAAGTCTTCAAGTCTAGCAGGAGGCAGTTAGCAGAAACAGGAGGTATCCAACCCTCACCCACCTCTGCCGCACAGAGAGGACCCACTTTGCTGAAGCCGTGCCCTGGAGAGCTGAGCTCTGCTGCTTAGGGGAAGCCAGAGCATCACAAGAGCCTCACACAGGGAACATCGTCCCTTTGCCACCCACACGACCCTGCTCAAGACCCCACAGACCAGCTCAAAGCAAGGCAAGAGCCAGGAAGAGCAGCGCTGCTTAAAAGCAGCACCAGCAAGCTCCGATCTCACCAGGGTTTCCAGGCCAACCCTCGGCCTCTCCCCTCAGGCTCTGCAAAGCCAGGAGATGTTGACAAAAGCAAGCAGCAAAACCCTGCTCATGTATTTGCAGGGAAAAAAAACACAGTGAATTCAAACAATCTGCAGGGGACTAAGTGTTTTCCATTACTTTAATGCATTCTCATCCTAGCGAGGAAAAGAAGTTCAAGTTCCAAGATGGCTTCAAGAAAAGTTAAGAGAGGAGAAGAGGAGCAGCAGCACAAAAGCACCGGGGAGATGGGGGAGCTGCACAGCTCCAGGGACGGGGACAGGCTGCACGCAGAGGGGCCACGGCGAGACACCGGCAATGCAGAGGCACGAGCACCTCTCTGCCAGCCCCAGGAACAAAGCGCTGCAGACACCAGTCAAACAGCATCCATTAGAGCCATTTAGCAGAAGCGTGTAGTAAACTGTTCTTATGTAAGCCACTACCGGCTAAGAGCAGTGGTAAAATTCTCTCTGCCTCTTTCTCTCCCCTCTCTCTATATATAATCTGCACACACACACAGACAGAGCTCAGCCAAATTAGCTCTGAAGCTAACTGCTTCGTTCCCTGAATTGCACTTAAAGCAGGCTACGTTGCTCATGGAGCAGCTATTGTACAGAACACATGGCTGCTGACTAAATCAAGACACATACCTTAGAGAGACCTCATTGTACAAGAATAAAGTCAATGATAGGCTGCACCATTTGCCAGTGTAACACTAGAAGAGTTAGGGGAAAAAAAAAAATACCGCAAAGCATCAGTTGTATCCAAGGTTAAGGAAAGGGCAGGGTGCTTTTTCAGGAAAGGGGATGCACAGCAATTCATAATGCACTGGTGGCGAAGTTACATTTGTCATTTCCTGCCATCACCGTGCTTTGCTGTGTAATTTTCAAGTAATGTAATCGTGGGGTAAGGGGAGAAACATCCTTCTTGTCTCCGAAGACAGAGATAAAGGAAGCAAAACGAGGCTTGGGAAGTGCAGACAGCGAGACGCCCTGCTGGAGAGGGGACACTGAGCTAACTCCAGCTGCCCACAGGCATCTCGGCTGCAGCTCCCCTGTTGCAGCTGGGGAGGGATGCGAGAAGGAGATGAAGGAGATTAAGTTTCCCAACTCCACTGAGGGCAGGAGGCTCCCTCGGTGCCCACACACCTGCAGCCGGCAGCTGAGCATCTCCAGGCTCCCGCCACCCCCTAGTGGGCTCCTACCTGTGGCTCTGCCCAGCTGCAGGGGGTGCCCCCAGCCATTCTGGGGAGAGATTTAGGCTCTTGGCAAGGTTTCAGGCTCGTCATCCACAATGTGTCACATCTCAGATTGGCAGGGAGCAGAAAAAGTTGCCTCCCACCTAGAAGGGCTCCTTTAAAGACAAGGGATGCAGAGCACTGCACGCGCTTTGTACCAGCCACCGACTCGAAGCATCTGTTTCCTTAGCCCATTTTAACTTGATCTGCCCTTAAAAAAAAAAAAAAAAAAAAAAAAAAAAAACAGCAGAAGTTTCACACAGCTACAGACAAGGCTCTGGCACCAGCCAGCCTTCAGCTACAGATCCCCCATCCTCCTTCAATGCACAGGAGGGACAAGAGGCTCAGGAGCAACCCCAGGCAGGGAATTACTGAGCAGCCAGCCACAGGACCACAAACCACCTCCCTCGGCCCCAGTGTTTAAATAAAACCATCACCAACAACCAGCTGAGGTTTTATTTCACGCTTCCTGGCCTGGAAAGGCTTTTGAGCCCCGCAGAGGGAGCAGGAGGGGCGGGCAGCAGGCTGGGGAGCAGGGGAGAGGCAGTGCCCAACCTGCTCTCCTTCAGCAGCCACCCCAGAACAGGATGACCTCGATTTCTTCCCAAATAATTTCTCTTCAGAGCCCAGAGCGTCAGCACAAAGGCTCTGCACCGCCTGCTTTACTATGCTTTTCTTTTCCTCCCCACCCCCAAAATCCCTCCAGGATGCCAAACCAATGTAGCTGGCCTGGGGCATGGGTTGTAGGAGTGCTCCCTAACACATCCTCACCCCCACAAAGCCAGGAAGCTTTGCTAGCAACCAGAGCCCAGACTCAAAGGTATTTGGGAGTCTTCACCCCACTGCAAATCAGCAGGACCTCAGCTCCTCCACAGCTCCTGCAGCTCAGGCCCAGGCGTCCACTAAACATGCTCAGCACCACACACAAACACACATAAGCAGCAGAAATAAGGGCTATCAAAGATTTGGGCAAAGAGAAGCAACTGTTTAAAGCAATCCCTGCCCGCAAGTCCCTGCAAAGCAATTCCACTGATCTCCCACATGTAACATGATTTTCACCTCCAAGAGCCCATTACGAGGCAGCAGCAGCGCTCGGATTCCCAGCCACTGCTGAACTTAGAAAAAGATGGAGCAGGAAAAAAAGACAGCAGAAAACTCCAGCGTTACTTACTGCCCTAGAACAGCGAGCACACAAGCCAGTAGGAACCCTCCACAGCGCTCACCCTGAAAAGAGTTAAGTGCGAGCGAGGCTCAGTTGCCACTCCAGGAGATGGGAAGAAATGCGACAAATTTGAAATATCAGAGCATCCACGGCAATTCATGAGCTAGACCTTGGGGAAGGACAAGTGCTTTACTTTCTCTGGAGGCAGCCCCCTGATTAATTTCGGGACCCTGATGAAGCCATCCCACCACAGGCAAAGCTCCCATTTATCTCCCAACCTGCCCGACACCTGCAGAGTAAGGGGAGCAGGAGGGGATGTGCTGGTGTCCTGCACCCAGCCACAGAAACACAGCTCAGCAAGGGATGTGCTCCATATTTAGGAGCGTGTGCGTAACCAACATCCCAGGCAAGGCAGAGATTTTTTTTTAGACGTGGTCTCCTCACCAGCAGTCAGTCACAGGAATAGGATTTGCTCTACAAGATCATGTCTCAGATCTATCAAGACAAATCTCTCTCCTCTGACTTGAGCTGTTACCTACACTACACACACAGGGGTTTCTCTGCCTTCTGATATATTTAGAGCAGCACGCAATTCACACCCAGTCCCTGAAGAAACTGTACTCTAATCTGAAAATTCAAGGCACTGAACCATGAAAGTTCTTGTTACTTTTAATCACTGTAAGATAAATGTCATTCCTACTGCATCAGGTCTGATTTCCACTGTTATTGCTTCAAATAGACTACCTGGTTTGTTTGGGATTTTTCTGTTTGACCAACCGTGTCTAAGGAAGCCAAACTGCAAACCAGAACAGTGATGATGCTCAGCTCGAGAAGTACCATTAAGTTATTTATTACAGGTTAATCGCTGAAGGAAAGCATCGCAGGAAAGGACCGGGGGATGCAGTCGGTCATTTTCCTGCCCTGGCACATCAGACCCAGGGGAGCAGCAGGGTCACTGCCAGGAGGTGCAGGAGCAGCCCCGTGGCTGGGTGCCCGTGGGGTCAGCCTGCCCGCAGAGCACCTCGACATGCCAGCCACACACAGCACAAGCCACCAGCAGCCTCAGCTGAGCTGTGTTAACATGCAGCATCTCAGACACAAAGTTAGGCAGGTGCTCAAACCATCCTGGGTTCAGACACCAAAACGCAAGCAAGCTAGGGGATGAAGAGATCAACAAAAGCCCTCCAGTGATCTGGCACAGCGAACACGCCGCCTTCCACGCAGAATCCTGAGCAGTTTGCTCTGAGGAGAGCCGGGCTGATGGCACACAAAAGGCTGAAGGGGACGAGGTGCAGCTGGGGCACCCCATCCACACCAACGGGAGCAGACATGGGGACTGAAGTACAGCACCAAAATGATTCCTGGCCCCATCCCCCTCCCCGCAAAAGATGAAACAGGGAGAGAAAGTCTGCAGGCATGCTGCGACGGAGCCAAGAACCCGAGTTGTGCATGAAGCAAGAGGGAGCGTGAAGGCAAAGCGTGTCAAAATGTGGGCTCGTACGAGACACGCAGTCCCTGCTGTTCGCCCAGCCGCCGTGGTACCTCCTCTAGGGCTCAGCGGCTAAGTTGGAGCAGGGGAGGCAGCACCCACCACTTCCCAGCGCTGAGCCTTCGCTCCCAGGTCGAACCGGCAACAGCAGCAGCGCTCAGGCCCTGCTTAAAAAATAATAAAAAAAAAAATCCCTCCCCAACAGAAAAAAATAATTACAAAAAAAAAGCAATGAGCAGGCAGCAAGGACAACGCCAGAAAGCCCTGAAACAGCGCCGGGAAGCCGGGTGCGGGGCAGGAGGAGGAGGATGCCGGGGGAGAAGCCGGGCACGGAGGGCTCCGGGCGGCGCGGGGGCGCTGCGGGGGGCTCGGGGGCAGGTGCGGGGGCACCTACCGAGGGTGAAGAAGGGCAGCTCGGTGTTGTCCAGGTCGTCCTGCACGGCGACGCGGCCGGGCAGCTCGCTGCGGACGAAGAGCAGCAAGCGGGAGTCGGCGGCGGCGGCAGAAGAAGCGGCGGAGGCAGCGGCGGCGGCGGGCGGGGGGGCACCGCTCCAGCTGATGTCGTTCTCGCGGAGCACCGGCAGCGTCGACACCGTCACCGTCTTCACCCGGCACGGACCGGGGGGCTCCCGAGGAGGGGACGCCGCCGCCGCCGCCGGGGATGCCGCCGCCGAGCCGGGCCCGCCGCCCGGCAGCACCGCCGGCAGCAGCAGCAGCAGCGCGGCGGAGCGGAGGACGGGCGGCATCCGAGCGGCCATACCGGGCCGGGGCCGGGCACCGGAGACGCCGAGGAAGGAGCCGAACGAGCCGAGCCCGGCCACTCCGAGCCGCCCCTGCCCGCCGCCGCCGCCCGGCTCCGCCTCGGGTCCGCCCCCGGCCCCGCCGCCGCCCCCGCCCCGAGGCCCAGCGAGGGCTCGCACAGCCCCGCTCCGGGGGCCCGGCCGCTTTCCCCTCGTCCTCCGAGGCTGGGGGATGCTGCACGGGGCGCCGCGTCCTCCTCCCGGGCTGGGGGTCTCGGGGCTCGGCTCTACCTGCGCCTCCCGGGCCGAGCAGGGGGGCTCCTTCCTGCACTTTAATGCCAGCACAGCCCTGCCACCTGCTTCTCCCTGCCTCTCCCCCACTGCTGGGACTCCCAGCCCGCTGCCTGCCTCGCTTTGCCTCCCTCCCCTAGCACCAGCCAATTCCTCTCCCCCTGCTGCTGCCCTTTGCCGAGCAGCCCTCGCTTTCTCTGCTTCCTGACATCCAGGTTTTCCTTCCACATCTTCCCCCCGTTCTGGCACCGGGAGCTAAGCTCATTGCCACGCGTACCCGCAGGCTCATCGCTCCTTTCAGGCGATGCCTGGCTGCCATAGCACAGAACTGTGCTTCCCAAGAGCTTTTCCCAGTTGTTAGGTTTTTGCAGGTGAACAGGCACCTCCAGGGTCCTGGGCACACACAGATGGCTCACAACAAGCCTGGAGCAGACAAAGCAGTGACTTAAGGATTTCTGACCCGGTCTTTAACAGCCAGCATTTAAATGGGAGCCAGAGGACCGAAGGGTGCCGAGGTCTGACTGCAGACCCCCACACCCACCCATCACAGGGTGCCCCGGTACCACCCGAGGGCTGGAGCTTGAAGACAAACCAGATGAGCTCCACAGCTGCAGTTTTGGCTCATGCCTCGAACCAACTTGCTCCTGCAGCAGGGAAGCTGGGATTAGGGGGATCAGCTCGGAGGCAAACCCCGTTCCTCCAGGCAGAGGGCACAGGGCTGACCCCAGCCCCACAGCAGCACGAACTGCTGCCCACAGCGAGCGTGACTAACGGAGACAAGGAGCAGCCCACAGCAGTTGTGTGTCAGTGACTCACAACAACAATTTCCGAGTGACTGCTAATCTACCTGATTTTATTTGTAGATGTACAGATAAAAGAAGATGTCAAAACCCTAACAAAGCACGCTTAATGCTCAGGCTTATATTATTTCCACAAGCTAATTAAGATCAATTCATCATATGCCTATTGAGGCAAAACAGCCTTCTGAGATACCTGGGTCATCAAATGTTAAAACCACAAGTGCAGAACAGCGCAGGAGATGAAATGCAGCAAACAAACAGCACAAGCACCGCTCCTGGGGGCCAGGCCCTGCTCCAGCTCACAGCCTCAATGAGCCTCAGCCCCCACAGTCAGCATCCACATGCATGCAGGGCGTATTTCCAGCTTCAGGAATGAACAGAAACCAAGAAGTGCTCACCAGCACACAGGCAAGCCATTACAAAATGCTTGCCATGGGACCCCAGCTACCTTTGCTCTGCTTGATTTCAAGGGCCAGCATTTCCAGGAGCACTGGAAATGCAAAATCATGCAAAAATGCAGTCAGAGCAGTCAGCTGTTGGGTGGGAAACCTGTAATCAAAGTTCTCCCCTTCCTTTTTTTTTTTTTTTTTTTTTAAAAAAAAAAAGGGAAAAAGGGTAGGCTTGGGACTGGCTTAGGCTGCTGTCACTACATGCCCTGATTTCTTCTTCCTAATTTTCAGAATTCTTCTAGGAAAAAAAAAAATAAATCAAAGAAACAGTACTGCATAGGCACCCAAAATGACATGATAAAACAGTCTAAAAAGTGATGAAACACATTTTAGAGAACTGGAAATCCCCCAGAAGTGCATCTATTTAAGGCCACAGCCCTGTTACTTAGCTCTCCCTGCAGCAGTCACTGCAGCCCTGTACACATCCCACACTCAGACCTTTCTTTGCTGTTGGCTGCAGGAGGATCCCACAACCAGCGGCAGGCAAGGGGCTGCCAGCAACCCTTGGGCTGTGAAGCAATGGGCAGCTCGTGCTGGTGTGGGGGGTTTCCTTCAGCTCTGCAATGGGAGGAAAAACACCTTCTAGCTGTATCCAGATGTCCTCTGATCTAGTACATGCCATCAAGCAATTAGTTGAATGGTTTTTAGGGTTTAGAGTGGGAAAATAAAGGTCAGGAGATGGGTTCAAACACCTGCTTCAACACTGCCTGACTTTGGGCAAGTCCTGACAGAAAGAGAGCTTGGGCTGCCTTGTCTGTGCCCCTACCAGAGACCCAGGAAGGTCCACCTGGATGTAGGATCTTATTTTGCCTCTGTTCCACATTGATCAAGTACAGCTAATAGCCAGCTTCTGACAAGCACACGGATTTCTGCAAGTCCTCCTGCACAAACACGGACACAGTGATAAAGGAGGACTTGCCTCAAACCACTACCTTTACACAGGCACATTCAGCTTAAAATTAGCCTGGATCCATCCCAGTGTAAATGCAAATCCATTTTCATGAGGAAAGGATTCCACCAGCCTTATGGTTCCAGAGAACCGAGCTAAACACTGCACTGTTTGAAAGCCCCCGGTAATATTTGCAAAGTGAAATATTTTAGTCCTGGTTTATAACAGAGGTAATGGATTTCCATTATCCACCCTGAGCAGCATTCAACAGAAAAGTAAATGGCACGAACAGGGCAAAGCACACTGCAGCGAGAAAGTCCCACCTGCCAGTAGGATAGCTGAGGATCGCTTACTGGACTTTGCTTAAGTTGCTAAATTTTTAGTTCAAATGTGTACAAACTGGGTTCCCAGGATAATAGCGATGGGATTTCTCTAAGTGAGGTCCATTTTTGATATATTCCTGGTCTTCATGGATACAGCCCTCGCTTAGGGAAGCCAGCAGCAACCCAACCACTGAATGCACCGGGGCCAAGAATAACAAAAGCTGCCACCCCCAGCAAAAAGTCAGGGATGGAAGTTGTCTTACGAGTGGAAACACATCGTGCTGACAAGACCCATCTGGCTCGGGTGCAACGGGGTGGAAGGGGACCTGGCAGGCTGTCAGGAGGCTCCAGCTCCATTCACACCTTGGCTGTGAACCCCTTGTGCAGCATGGGGAGCACCCCGTTCTGGGTCCACCCTCACAAAATCAGTGCTCAGGGGGCTGCATCAGCCCTGCATAACCCAAATGCAGGGAAATAACTTGATGTTGCCACAATGGATATAAAGAGGGATGCTGAGGGTGCAGAAATACCTGTAACAACCCCAAATGTGGGTTTTTCAGCACCAAAAAGCAGACTTGCCCTGCCTGAGCTGGGCATTTCTCTGCTATTTAACCCACCAGTGGGCTGCTATCAGTGGAGCAGCCTCTCAGAGGCACAGCACACATCATGTGCCATGCGATCCAGGAGCCTCAGATACACCCAACTATGCCTGCCTCATGCCTGAGCCTGCTCAACACTTTCTGAATTTTCACCTGAGCAGATTTTAGCAGGAACTTAGGCACTTCCTTATTTCCAAGCAGAGCTGCTCAGATCCAGGGCTTGCCCCTTCTATACAACTATCCCAGGTGGGATTCAGGTAAACCCATGGTTTCGCGCCTCTCTGAAGAACTTTGTGCTGAATTTTGCTGGAAAATGCTTAAAATACTTACACTACCTAGGCATAGGAAGGATGGAGAAGGAAAAGTCATTCTCATTTAAAGGGTCACAGGCGAAGCATTCTTGAACCTTCAAATCCTGTGAGCTGGATTTCTGGACACGCAGAACTAATGCATCTTTTATTGGCTGGCACCGAGGAGGAGGTTATTGCAAAAATATCAATAGCAGCTTTCTGAAGTGGTTTTCAATTGGCTCTATTACCAAATATATGTGCGTAGAGCAACAATCATTAAAACGTACTACGTATTTACAATATACAGAACAATTTATGTCTGTAACACCACAAATCGGACTGCTAGCAAGTGGAGAAAGTCAGAGCTATGATGCAATCAGAGGCTTATATTTCACCCTGCAAGAGTCACCTCGGCATCAATAACTCTGCTACAGAAGCAAGAAGGATTTTTATATTCTGAAGGAAACACCACAAAATTAATTTTGCTCCCAAGCCGCAGTGTAGAAACGCTGGTCTTCAGCCATATGGTACCTGACTGTGGTCTGCGACCACATTGCTCAAGCTGTGCCTTTGTCAGCTCACGAGCAGAGCACGAGACAGGCTGGGTCAGCAATTCAGAGAAACGCCTCCCGGGAGAGCGAGCAAGGGGATGCAGAGATCACCCTTCGCATTTCAGTAGGTGACATCCTTGCTTCTGGGTTAATGGTGAGCCAACAGACCCCACGCTGCGCTCAGGGCCGCAGGAGATGTCCTCCTGACACAGCATCACGCTAGGATCTTCCTGGCCACTTGCAGATAAGCACCCCAAGGGGATGCTTTGCAAAAGCAGGGGAGCTAAAGCCAGCAGCAGCTGGATTCCTTCTCCCCCCCCTCAAATGCAAGTTAGATGCAATAATTCATTCAGACACTGCAGGGATATCCAGTAAAGGATCTCCAGACGCAGGGGAACCATCCCTAAGCTCAGTTCAGAAGACCCTGGGCTAGTAACAGGGGAGGATTAAGAGGGCTGCACAATTTTCACAGCCAGCTAAGGCCTTGGAGCATTTGGGGCCAAGGTATGGAGTAAACACTTGCTTTACAGATAGTGCTGGTACACAGGTGCCCATCACCACAGGGCATTTGTGAATTTTCCTGCTGAGTGGCACCACCCTCTTTGTAACCCACACTGCTGCCCACTGGGGTTTCAGCCACACATCCCCAGGAGCACATCCAGCTGGTCCTAGGACTGAAGCAGCACTGAAAAGGGACCCCGCAGAGCCCAAGGCAAGCCCTTACCTCAAGGTCTGAAATCAGGCAGGTGCCCCACTACAAATCCCCTCTCCAGACAGCCCCACAGCAAGGGGGAGGCAGGGACAGCCTGGCCAGCACCCTTCTGGAGCAGAGGAGACCCCAAAAACAACTGGGAAGCAACCAGTTGCTCGAGCCAAAGGCTCAAAGCGAGGCTGTTTTGCTGGAAGGGGGCTGCAGCAGGAATGCTCCACACCGAGCTTCCCCCTCCTTCATGGCCACCCTCAGCACTGCTTGCCGAGCACTAACAGCCTCCGGCACGGCTCCCTCCTGCCCGAGATGAAAGAAACTTTAAATGCACGTAACTCTTGCACTCTACTTAATTAATCAGTTTGTGCATTACAAGTGAAACTTCTTTGATGCATGAAATATTAAGGAGCAGCAAAGGGAAGGAGAGGGGCGGTGGGGGAGGGAACAAGGCTTGGGTTTCACTGCCAAGAGATGGATGGGCTGAGGGACAGGGGCTAAACTGCAAACAGCACAGCTCCAACAGGACAGCTGGGTGTGATAGATGCCAGCGAGCACAGGATTTTTCCCTACACTTCTTGCCTCTCAAGCAGAGGGTTTTTATTCCATGTTCAAGCCCTCCATGCTCAGCCAGGTTAGCTCACACAAGCAGAGGAAGGGGACAGTGCCTCATTAAACTTTCATGAAAAATAATCTCTGGTTGATTCATTGTTTTTTATCTCATGATGGCTGCAAGAGAGTGAAGCGAAATGCATCTTTGGTAAAAAAAAAATAAATAAAAAAGACAGCTCCGTTCTGGAAAAGCCAGCTTGGCTTTTAGTCAGATGAGGCTCTCCCAGAGGATGGGTGAGTAGTTATCTGTGTTACGGGTCTGCAAGTGCCATTTCCACACCGAACTACAGAGGAGAGAAAGCAGGAATCTGCGCACGTCAGGGCGGATATCACAGCAGCCCTTGATAGCGCACGGTGAGAACTCGGTGCCACAGCACTGGGCGTACAACAGAGCCACTCTGCTCTTAAAAACAAACAACAAAAGCCCTTTTCTCCCAAAGCACCACACTTGATCAAAGTCACCTGTCAGGTCTGCCCCAGAGTCCAAAGCACAACCCAGAGCTTTTGCTTTCCATCCTCCTCCTTTGGAGCTCATCCGAGAGCAGGCTGGGCTCTGGGCAGGGGGCTGTCAGAGCCCTCCCTCCCTGCTCAGCCCCACAGCCAGGTACAGCAGGTCTTTCGCAAACAAATGGTGATGGTGTAGCCTGCATTAGCAGTGTAAAGGGTAATAAATGAATAAATGGGTTAATTATATCCACCACAGAATTTAATTATACCATCTCTGCTCACTCCGCTTCAGCCAGATTCTCAATTATAAGTCTTTATTTTCAAGGTTTTACAGCTTGGACATAAAAATTTGCTCTGGGCTTCAACGTGACACACAAGGTCTTCTGTTCAGGGACTGCTCCAGATTTTTTTTTTAGCCAATCTTTTTAAAAAAAGGTCAGGTTGGAGGACCAGATGGCTCAAGGGGAAGGTAATGAAGACACAGGGCTTCTCTGAAAGTGGTGGCTGGCTGAACCCAGGCAGCTTCACATAGCTGAGGCATTATTAAAGCCTGGGTAAAACCATGCTCAACTCCCCTGTCCCTGACAGGTGGGAGTCCTCATCACCAAATGAACATGGGGCTGCTGCTAATTGGCACCCCCAGTATCCATCAGCAGGGACCAGGGGTTGCAGGGCTGAGGCAAGGCACCCCCAGCCCTGAGGGAGCCAGGCACAGCAGGGCCACGCAGGGGAAGCTCACACAGCTGCAGCCTGCACCAAGAATGTGCTCCAGGGCTGCCAGGTGCATGCTGTGCTCACTGCCTCCCCCAGCACCACGAGCACCACACCTGTCCCACCTCCCTCTGTCAGCACCCTGCTCCCAGGGGAGAAGGGCTGCAAAGGGGGGGGGGGGGGGCAAGTGGCTGGAAAAGCAGAAGGTGAATGAAATCTTGCACTTTTTCTGTTATGGTTTTGAAGGTAATTTAGGACCCACCTCCTGCTTTCTGGAGTTGACAGTATCGAAATCCAGTATTTGTCTCATTAAATGTGCTCTGAAATATTCTGGTCATTCTAAAAATGTCAATAGTGTTACAGGAAAAAAAGCACACAGAAAACATGTTTACCAGCAGAAGTATCTCCAGTCTCAGGTCACATCCTCATTCAATCCAAGGTACGTTATTCTTGTTGTTTCCTCATTGAGTTAATTAGTTGATTTGCTTTTCCTGCCCTATGCCAAACCCTTACCTTCCCGCACATGGAAGCACTGACTGCCAGCAGGGACCAGCTCTCAACAGCCTCCCTGCCAAGGCTCCTCACCCACCTGCAGCCACCACATCCCCTGCTCTCCCTGCAGCACCAGGACTGGTCATCCTGGCTGGTTATCCTGGCTGGGCACTGCCTCCTTGCCTGGGAGCACTGCAGGTGCCTGCTCCTCTTCTACAAGCTTTGGCCACCCTGGCACATGAATGTATTTCACAAAGAAGTCCCCCCACAACCCCAGTGCTGGTCTTTCACACATGCTATGTGCCTTAAATGCACTTGGTAAACTAGAACAAATCCACCTGGTAAGTCAGACTCCAGTGGAGCTGAAAACATTTACCCAACAGATCCCAGCAGTTCCTTTTCTAGCTGGTACATGGGAATTTAACCCTTAGAAAACACTGACGCACATCAGCCAGCCAAATTACTGCTCAGAAGGCTTTGATATATAACAGGAATTACCGGTAATAAAGAAAAAGATATATGGATTGGATTAATCAAATCATAAATTTCTTAGATCTCCGTGGCAGTCCATAAATCAAACCTGGATCTATGCTTCTGGCCCTCAGTCTGTAATGTGAAATGCAGATGACCTACACGTACATAGATTTATTTTTTTTAGATGTCCTATTGGACACACCCTGGGTAAATAATCAAGTGTTTTTCCTAAAAATATCACCTCCATGTATTGCAAGCTGCTCTATTAAGGATGTGCTTTTTGAAAGGTTAAGAAGAAAGCTTGTCCCCACACCAGGAGTTAAACTGGGCCCAGAATACAAACTATTGGGCCAGGGTAACCATGGCACAGCCTGAATCAGCTGTAGCTTTGAGACAGGGCTCTCTAAGCACAGGGAACCACCCTGGACTACCAGCCACCCAGTTTAGTATTTTTTAACCCTATTTTTGTGTGCATAGCAGCTGGAAACTCTGGAAGAGGAAATACTTCACTGCTGAGGTTACACTCCTACCTGGCTGATTTAAAAGAATCCCACAACTACGGGGAGCAGAATCTGTCCTGTGCCTTATCCATATTTCCATTGAGAGCTCGGAGCCATCCTCTTACACCAAAGACCTCAGCCAGCTCAGACTGACCCTTGCTTTCAGCCCACTTGTTTTTAGCACAGTTCCACAGCTTCTGCACTTATTAACTTCTGCTGTTCAGGGAGGAAAGCTCTGATAAGACTTCTGCCATTCCTAACCCTCACTCAAGCCCTGCCTCTGACACCAGCCCTTGCCTTGGGACCTCTGCTGCCCCAGTCAAAGCTGGATTAACATGCCTGCATCCTAGCCTGGGAAGGTCTCAGTTGCTTTGGTGTGAGATCTTAACAAAATAAGAGCAACAGCATGCTCAGAGTGAGCTTGCTCCACAGCCCAAACATCAATGTGTATTTACCAGAGGGAGCAGCAGGCTTTAGAAGTTCGATTTCTTTTTGACTGTCCACGAGAGACATGAAACAAGGAGATTAAACACCAGGAATAAACACCTATAAATAAAACTGACTATTTAAGCCCACAAAAGACAGGACATCTGTCATGAAGGCTCCCACTCTCCTCCAGCCCCAGCACAGCAGTGCTTCTGATTTTGTTTACAGCAGCATAGGACAACATCAGAGCCTCCACCTTCCCTTTGAACCTGGCTCTTGCTCTGCCAGGCTCTACAGAGATCCCACTTAGACACCAGTTATCAAAGTCCCGCCTTGACCAAGAGACTGCAGCTGTGGATTATTGTTCTCCCACCCTCTTCCTTCTCTTCTCTCCAAAAGAAAGGTCAAAAAAAAAAAAAAACCACTACTAAAAAAAGGCTGTTTGCTTAAAAAGCCACTGACAAAGCTTAACCTGAGCCCAAGTGGGACAGGGTTAAAAGCTGAGATGCTCTTTAGCTGAATACAGGCAGAGGGTTTGCAGCAGGAGGATGCAGGCTGTGTGTCTGGCAGCGGATGCCCTCTGTTGGCATCTTTCAGAAATATGATTAGCGATGCAAGCTGGCTGCTCCGAATCGATGCGATTTGCTCATTGTTTATCCTGGGCCACGTGGAACAGCCCTCGGTGCAGGGCCTGAGCTGCGAGCACAATGTAAATGGCAGCCCCTGCTCCTGCTCACCAGCGGTGCCCCCGCACACAGGGGGAATATTTGCACACCCTGTGCAGCACAGCAATGCAAACAGCACAGGGCAGGGACCTGCGGGACTCATCCTGCTTCTGCACCTGCTCTGGGGGTAGCTGCAGTGAGATGCTCACACTGCACTTGACCCAGGCGTGTGCCCTCCTTGGCCATAGATGCAGGGCACTGGTTTATGCTGGTAGGGCAGAGACTTTCTGCAGGGAGCAGCTCTGGCAGCAGCCCCACAAAGAGCACCCAACCCACAGGGGAGCAAGGGCAGCACAAGAGGAGAGGAAAGCAGTGAGGCACAAGCAATGATCTTGCAGCAAACATCAGCACTGAGTATAGAGACCGTGGGTTTCTCTAAAATTGCTCCTTCCAAGAACATAAGTAAAAGCCAAACCACCTCAATTACCTCACACAGCTACTGCTGCCGCCAGGGTTTGTGCACAGGCCAACAGGTTGAAAAATTGTTCCCCTAGGACCAAGCTCTCTCCTGCTCCATGCAACCCAATAACCACAGCTGTGCTAGGTCCCCCCCAGCCCTCCCACCTTACCTGAGTAAGGCTGGATGTCAAGAGTCCAGGGTATAAGGGAGTTTCCAGAGATAGCACTGAAAGCCCATCCAGGAGGGCAGTTTGTGGGGCATGATCCAGAAGAAGAGCACAGCCACAAAAGGACTGGAGACAGCCCCACACACAGACAGAAGGAGGCTGATTGCCCTGGTCTGGGCTTAAATACAGCCCTGCTATGGCTGGGCCAGTTGGGGCTGATTAGGAGATCGTTAGGGGTCATTAGGGTTCTCCTCGTCCTAACCATTTCTCAGGTGCAAACTTTTAGGCAGGTCAGGAGTAGAAATGATGTCTCCTGCTGCTGGGCTTTGTCTCAGAAGCTGCTAAAAGATACACAAGGAGGGCTCTATCTTCCACATCCCCTTTAATGGCAGTTCAGAGGTGTAATGCTGCTCTTCACTACACCCCCAAAAGTTGCCTCGATGCAGAACAAGCACAACAGTTTTTGTGATTGATTTGTGGTTATTTTATTGCTGAAGAAAGCAAAAGTAAACTCTGAACCAAAGGAGATCATAAGCAATAAATGATGATTATTCCAGTTACAGTCTCCTTTGTGCATCTCTCCGAGGAGACTTTATAACAGATTATATGGTCAGAGTGGATTTACCCTTGAAGGAGATCTAAGTGCCTTTTTTCCTGAAATGGGTTGGAATCTTGCTTTAATGGTAGATAAAAAACAAGGTGCAGAGAGGACTTGTCTGTATGTGTGTGGGGAGTCTCGTAAATCCTATTTGGGTATATCAGGGATAATCTAAACAGCTGGTAATAATAAATGTGAATAATCTTAAATAAACCCCGTGAAGCCAATGCAAACATTTAAGTCACTTATTTGAAAGAGGCCATAGCAAGATCTGCCTTAAGAAAGACACATCAAAGAATATCAAAGTTCCTGCATCTGAACACAACCGCACTCATCCTGCTCCATGACCCAAATTTAGCCAGTCTCTGAATTTCAAGCAAACACCTCCTAGCCAATCTGGCCTTTAGAGGAGAAGCTGTCAACACCCTGAGCTATGGGGGCGTTTTGGTACCCTCTTAAATCAGCTCAAAAACGCAAATGAAATTTTGCGGTGGTATTTTACGGCTTCATCTCATCAGTGAATGTACAGCTCAGCATCCTCCTGAACTGCTGGGCTTCCACAACCCAGCCTGCAACGACCCCAAGCAAAGGATGGGGACAAAGACCTTTAGCTCTGCACAGAGTTTTCAGACCCCACCTCATCCCCTTGCGTCGTGGGAAGGGTAAATTGACGGCTGTCAGCCCTTCACCCGCGTTGGGGGAAGGACTTGGTAATGTCTTCGGCTCATGAATATGTAATCTGCTGAATGCCTGTGCAGTACACTTCTAATTGCCTTTGTTCTTGCAGCAAGAAATTCTCAGAGCATCTTATGAGTTTTTCTTTTGTTCCATCAATTTTCTGAGTCATTCTTTTAGTTTCCTCAAGGTTTAATAGTAGCCGAAATTCTGTTTCCAATAAGTCCAAACAACCTTAGTTTTATGTATAAAAGTCTCCTGGCTCTCCAAATAGTCTTAATTTAATTAATTCTTAAAGAATGCCTTTAAACTTGAGCAGTCATTAAAGAAGTTATTGTCCTTTTTTCTTAACAACCTTTAGAGAGGTGCCTCTTGACAGATAAGTAGTTCCCCAATTAATATAAATATTCCATGCTTCAGCTACTGCTGAAGTAGTAACCGACTGCAGCAGCATCTGACCTTGCCGTGTTGTACATAAAGCATCTCACTAGTCATGTAGCAAATGCAAAGGGGAAGCTATTTTCTGAGCGTCTGTACACAGATGCGCAATACTTGCAACTGCACATCTCAGGAGGAGCTTGTCACTGCAAACGTTCAAGGAATCAACCAAGCTTCACGGCAACAAGAGGAAACACGAGTTGAACAGGAGTAGCTAAATCTTCCAGAGACTTGTTTTCCAGCCCTCTGTTTGTTTTTTGTTTGAAGTCTTCAAAGCGCTTATAGACAAAATTACATTCAATAAGAATAATATATCACCTCTTTTGGCTGATTTAAAGTACATATTTTTTCCTACAGGAAAAAAAAAAATAAATATGGAAGAAGCCTGATTTTTATCAAATGCCTTATGGATCTCACAACACATTTTACATTCCTCTTTTTCCTAAATTTCCTGAAACATTTTTTTTTTTTTTTTTTTGCAATAAAACTCATGTCTATGCTACATGACTGTCCAATATACCCTATTTTTTTTCCTCTTTGCTGAAAAATTCTTGTTAGCTGTTGTGTGTTGACCAAATGGTTTCTGGCTTTACAATCTGTCACTAGTACTGCATTTACAGCTTGCAATTAAGGGCTTCGATTAAATATTTTGCACAAAGCTGCATGTTCCAATAGCCAATCCTTATATATTTTCCAAAACATGGCAAAAAAGATAAGTGTATGGAAAATTAAACCAAGACTGAAGTTATAAAAATGGCCTTTGGAGTCTGGATAAATACATACAGTGTTTTATAGCTGAGGATAGTATCTCTTTTGATCCTGCAGCTTGCCCTTGGGTGACAGGAAGCAGAATCTTCCCTGGATTTCTTTAAATGAGGCTGAAAGCCTTCTTTGGTAAAGTGTGCCTATAGCATGGGCTGATATTTGCTGCAAGTACGTGGGGTAGTTTTAAAATGATGTGTTTTTTACGAAAACATATGGTGCTAAAAGCCATTTCTTTTCATCAATATGGATAGGATACCCTTAATTAATGCAGAGACCACCACGCTCTTCTCACTCCCTTACAGGGGCTGTGAGGCTTGCTGGAAGTTTCCCCCAGCCTGGAGAGGAGAAGCTCCCTGCAGTCCCTAGAGTTACCTATAGCCATCCACGGTGGGTTACATAGCGATGTGCAGGCGCTTGGGATCACAAAGCAACCTGACAGAAGACCAGGGATGCCAACAGGAGACCTGAGCTCCTTCGGATGAGCGGTGATGAGCTCTTGGTGATATCCCCTGCACGTCTCCAGCTGCCCCGTGCCTCCTCCTTTGCTGTAGCTCGAGTAGAGCCGATGTCAGCCGATCCAGGCTCCTGCTCCACTCTTTCTCCAAGGCACGGGGGCTTGGCAGCCCTCCCAGGACACAGACAAGGGGAGGCCAACTCCGCACTCGCTTGACGTGAATCATTTTCTGCGGGTTGGCTCTTGGAGCCTGCACGGGGCTGTCTGGCGCAAGGCCTGCCAGCAGACCAAAGAGCCCTCTCTCTGCTCCTCTCCTGGGCTTCTGCCCATCTCTGAGTAGCTATTACAAGCTCCTATTTCTCTATCAAATGGCAATTCTGCAAAGGAAAGGAAAGATAATTTCTCTCTCCCCAGATGCTCATCCAGGAGGGCATCCAGGATGGATCAGCGCTGTGCAGACTGCTGGAAGCTGTGGGCTTCTCGGTTGAGACTTCAGGGGTCCATCTGGAGTGGTCCAAAAGGACTTTTCCCTGCTAGCTGCTGTCCTCTGTCTGGTGGAGATGTTGCTTTGGGGCTTGCTGCAGGAATGTCATCTCTTGTGCCTCTTCACCTGACACAGAAAGCACGGGGACGCGGCAGTCACGGGTAATAGCTCCCTAAAAAAATCAAAAACAAGTCCCCAAAACAGCAGCAGATGAAACCCAAGGACAAGGCCGTTATGTTCTTTGCTCAAAACTCCCCTTCCTCCCCACCCAGTGCTGCTGAGCATGCAAAGCTGCTCCTCTTGCCATCTCCATACAGGTGCCTCCACCACGCGCTGGCACCCAACCAAGGCAGTGCACTGCAGGGTTTTGCTCACGGTGTGCCCTAAATGACAGGCAGAGCCACCAACGTGCCATCCCGGGGGGCTCCACACAGCCCCAGCACACACATCGGGCTGGGTCGGGGGTGATGCCAGGGGACGGGATCAGCTCAGCCCCCAGCAGAAAGCTGCATGCCATGTCCTGCTGACCGTGGCTCTGTCACTCCTCCCTCCACACGCCTGCATAGGCGGCAGGAGACATTTCGCAAAAGGAAAAATGTTAAATTCAGCATTTCTCCAACCTCCCTGCCATGCCTTTGCAGTGCAGCAGCAGACGCTGGGTGCCACGCAGGGCAGATTCCATTGATGCAGAGCCTGAGTATATCCTGAGCGCAGCTCGCTTTATTTACACCCACTCACCAGTCCTCAAATAAATCCAGTGATCTCTTTTTCCAGGGCTCCCTGAGCTTCCAGGCACTGGCTTTGGCTAGAGCTTTCACTTCAATCCAAGATCCAAGCAGAAAAGAAATCACCGTGTTTTTCTCTTTCCGAAACTGGGTCTGCAGATAAGCCTTCATTCCCCAAACAAATATTCCACTTTCCTTCTCTCCTAGACTACTTTTCTCCTTGAAGCCGGTTCCTTCCAGCTCTCATAATTCCTGCTGCTTCCCCCTGATCTCTGTCCAGTTGTCAAACCTCTTCCTTCCCATATGATAACCCCTCTGGCCACGGAGCTCTGGTTCAGCATCATCAGTCCCTACGACTGCTGCACATCTCCTAGATCATCTGCCTTTTTATACAACCTGGGACGATGTTTGTCTTTTCATACAACCTGGATGATGTTCGCCGTTTTTGTAGCAGCTTGATATCACTGGCTCACGCTCACTTTGTGGAACAGAATAAACCCCAGACCTTTTGCTGTTGAACTGAAGCCCAGCTCGCCTGCGCAGTCCATCATCCCCAGGCATATTACTTTCTGGCTGCCCCAGCTGAATCTCAGTCTCTTCGTTTTTCAGTTCATTTCTCCAGTTTGTCACAGAGGCATTTGAAGAAGGGTGTCCTTGATAAAGCCATAATCACTGAGACTCCTTTCCTGCACACCTTCTAGATACCCGCACGTAGTGTATTTGTATCTTTCAATCAGATTTTGCAGAGATTGCAGTTAAATTGATGGGTCTGTAGCTCCCCACCTCTGCCCACTTTCCCAATACTTTTTAAAAGTTAGGCGATTTTCGTCCCTTTTCAGTCTTCTGGTGCTTCCAGAGATAACCCCTAATGACTCTGAGATTGCCACAGCCAGTTCTGCAAGTATCCATGGCTTAAATTCACCAGGTTTGGAATAATCTTCCCAGAAGGGTTTTCCTCCTTGCTTCTGTCAGTCAGCAGCTGGCTTATCACCAGGAACAGAAGGGATTATATCCCTTGTAAGCATTTTATCCGCTTATCTGTGGATGTTCATTATCTGTCTATCACTCTCTGAATCCTCCAGAGCCCTTGTCCTCCATGGTCGTTCCGTAGCACTGAGTTCCCCAAGTCGGACCCTTCCACTCACCTGAATTTCAGTGTAATCAGAGCCAGGCTCTTCTCAAGCTGAAGGATGAGTAGCAATGGTCACAAGTAGCAACAAGAGAAATTTCAACTAGTTACAAGGAAAAATGTTCACAGTGGTTGGAGACAGCCTGGATGAAGCTCCAGCCCGGGAAGTATCCAGGGAGCAGCCCTGAGCAGCCTGACCCAAGTTAGCCCTGATCTGAGCAGGGCTCAGGACCTCCAGATTTCCCTTCAGTGCATGGTTTTGCAATGAAACATTTCCTTCTGCTGAGGCTGGGGTCTCCACTACATCCTTCCTTTTTGGTGTCTCCTTTTCATGGGCCACCAAGAGGACGGTCAGCTCCTTCCACCTCCTCCAGCAGCACCTGCTGTGTGCAGCATCCAGCGCCAGGGTACAGTGCCTCTGCTGATGTCCTTCTCCGTTCAGAAGCCCCCAGTCCTCCCAGGAAACCCCAAGACTCTTTCTGGCAGCCCAGTTTAGGGATAGGTGGGAAGGGAAGAGATGGACACAAAAAATTCCTGTGAGGATACCCAAGGACAAAACCTCATTCTTTAATTTTTCTTCAACTTTTCCCCAGTGAGGCATAACAGACACCCAACCCGAGTGGAGTTTCAGAAAAAAAATAAAAATGCTGTTACTTCTCCAACATTGAAAGCAGACCAGTGAAAAACTAGACAAGAGAGAAGAAAAATAGAAGGAAAAATGACAAAATGTTCTTCCCTGAGACCCACCTGCTGTCTCTGCAGGACCTGCTGCCCTCTGCTTTCTGGAGAGTCTGGCTGTGTGTCCAGGCTGGCCTCAGCTGCCTGAGCTAAAGCCTTTGTGCAGGTAGGAGTGTGTCAGTAGCCAGCCCCTTTCCACCACCCCAGGGGTACATCTACAAAACTTCCAGATTTACCCTGACCTGAGACTTCCCTGCCTTGGAAACTGGCGCCCATATAGGCTTCATCTTTAGGGATGGAAAAAAAAAGGACCAAACCAAGAGAGACACTCTGGGTGGGTCTGGGCAGAATATGGCTTCTGCAACATACAAAGCTGGTTAAAATTGAAAATTCCCCTATTCTGAACCCGAAATGACTGTCAGAGTTCGTGACATTTTGTTCCCTCCAGAGCACTCACTTTTTGGGGGCAGGTGGGAGACCGCGACTCCAACCCCTGCTCCTGACCAAATATCCGTGACATGAGCTTGGTTTGAACAACAAGCACTTGAAAGTCCTGGATAATCTCTTCCTCTCCTTGTGTCTCCTTCCCCTTGTAAGAGGGTTTTACTGCACAGCTCTTGGCCCTGCTAAACCATCTTGTTGGGGTTGAATGCTCTTCAGGAAGGTTTGAGTTTTGAGAAATTGCCTTACACTAATAGGAACAAAAAAAAAAAAAAAAAGAAAAAGAAAAAAAAAGGAGCATGGGAGAGAAAAGAAAAACACATTTCTTTGAAAAACTCCAGTCCAGCTCTCTCTACTGGAGAAGAGCTCTGTCGTACACAATGGAGCCTGCTTTCTCCTCATGTGAACTGCTTTCAGCTTGCTCAACAATAGGAGATCAAAACCCGAGGAAGAAGTGATTTCTAAGTATCTGAGCATCTTAATGGGAAATTCTCCAGCAATTGCTCGGCTACTTTTATCTGCAATTAGATATTAACATTCCAAACCGGAGTATTTTCTGGGCGAAAATGTAAAGTACTACAAAGTCTTGTCATCTACTTTTGCTATTTCCCTCAGACCATGCCCAGCATTTTTTTTTATTTCTTTTTTTTTTTTCTTTCTTATCAGCATGATCAAGGACCTGATGAGGAACACGGGGGAGAGAAATGCCCAGGAAGGGCTGCGAAGGGAGATAATAAGAGGATCTTTGCACTCCAGCGCTACTTGCCTGGCCTCTTATTGACAGAGCCTCCAAGATGCTCAAAGATAGCCGTGCTGCGAGTTGCAATACCTTGAGATTTATTTCAGTGCCACAGAAAAGTGGGGGGAGTGAGGGCAGAGGGAGGGAGGACTGCAAATGTTGCTGTGGGTAGAGTGATTATAACCAGAATTTCTTTTTAATGCAAAAATCTTTAGCCCGACAAAGGATCCATCTCTGGGAGAGGTTTTTCACCACCCGATCCCCCACCCCTTTGCATCAGAGCATTGCAAAATGTACTTGGAAGAGCAGCGAGTTCGTTTTAACCGATAGCATTCAGCGCTTTTTACTGTGCTATTCATCCACATGACAAAGCTGAGAGGGGAGCCCATACTTCTTCCTGACTTTTTATTGCTTTTCAGCCCAGTGGGAACCAGCCGACATGAAAAAAAAGTGGTTTAACCGCAAAATATGTTTAAGCTGCTTTTTTTCTTTTTTTTTTTTTCTTCTTTTCTTTTTTTTTTTTTGGCATGTCAGAAGGAAGGAAGAGGGGGAGGTGAATAATGGTGGCAAAACAGTGGCAAAATAGCAGTCATAAAAACTAACCCAAAGCCAACCAAAACGTTGGCGCATCAGTGCCTGTTCCTACACATCGGAGGGAAGGCTTGAAGATGGACCCAGGTGACGGCCTTCCCATGCTGGGTCCATCACGTTATGTGACAAGATAAATGACAGGATAGTTTTCGTGTGACCAGGCAGAAGCTGCAGGGAGCGGTGAGGGACCAGAAGGGCTGGGGGTCCTGGCACAGGGCCCACGGAGCAGTGCTCACCCTGGGAAATGACAACCTGCTCTCTGCCCACCGCCTTAGGCTCTCTGAATCTGGCTTTTTTCCAAGCCCAAGCCATGGAAGCACATCTGAACGTGTCTGTCTCAGGGTCATGCACTTGACTTTGCTTTTTTGAAATCCCAATTTCTACCTGCTGTAGGCCTCACCAAGTGGGCTGAGGAGATCCAGGCCATTCCTTGCTCTGAGACCAAATGCCCTTGGAAAGCAGGGAGACTTCCAGAACTTGGACTTTGTAATTAAGTCCTTGTGAATTTGTATTTTATTTTATTTCTAGAATAAAATAGCCTTTGATTTTCTTTGGAAATGATTTTTTTAACCTGCACTTATACATTTTTTTTTCTAAATTAGAAAAGAAAAAGAACCCTGCGTTTAACAGAACTGTTATTGAAGTATATCACACCAGAATGAAAAGGAAAAATGTAAGAAATGGAAGGGAAACTGTATTTACATGATCCCAACTGTATTATTTATTTATTTATTTGAAACTAACCCTGCTGATTGACCTGAAACACAAACATTTAATTAGCTCTTTGAAAAAATGCTTACATCTTCAAAAAGAAAAAGGAAAAAAAAAAAAAAAAAAAAAAAAAAAAAGATGATTTCTGATTTGGGAGTCCTGCTCTGTAAATAAAATGGAGGTGTCTGAGCTCTTGCTTCCACCAGACGGTGTAGGACCCCCGTGTCCCTCTCAGTGCCATAATGCCCCTGCCTCCAAACACCCAGCTTTAGCCATGCACAGAAATCTCACAGAATCACAGAATTGTCTAAATTGGAAGAGACCTCCAAGATCATTGAGTCCAACCTCTGACCTAACACTAACCAGTCCTCCACTAAAACATATCCCTAAGCTCTACATCTAAACATCTTTTAAAGACCTCCAGGGATGGTGACTCCACCACTTCCCTGGGCAGTTCATCCCAATGCCTAACAACCCTTTCGGTAAAGAAGCTTCTTGTAGCGAGGGGATCTGCCCCTAGGAGAGGCCTACGGAGGCCTCACAGCCTTCCACAACAAGTGACCACTGCCAGGTCCAAACTACCCAACTCCAAACTACCACCAGCTCTGCACTCAGCTACAGAGTCTTTCAAGGGTTTCTTTTTATCATAGCCTCTCCTGATAAAGTGATTCTCTCCAGCTGAGCCCAGCCTGGCTCCAGTCTCCTTTGCCTTACCTCCTCCCCACCGAGGGCCTCCTGGCATCCAGCGGCTGCTGCGTGCAGGCTGATGGTGCTGCAGCTCCTTGGGTGGACTTGAGGCACTTCAGAATGAAAAGCCACAAAAGATCATGCTTTTGCCACCCCCAGCTCCTGTAATTTGCAAACTACTGTAAGACAGGATGGTAAGAGAAAGGATAGAAGTGTCTACACATGCAGATGCAGGAAGAAAATAAACACCTAGAAATAAATGTATTTCTTATAAAACACAGTGAAGGCATTATCCAAAAACACCTTGTTAATTAGCCAGTCCTACTTGGGTACAAAGCCTTAGAGGCATGGCAAGGTGACAGTCACAGTCTTACCCCTTCTGAGCCATAAAGCATCGAGTCTGCCTATACCTCGGTACAAGGGGGTCACAAAGGCTCTGCATTTATTAGCATGAAACAGGGCACAGAGCACGCCGGGGCTCAGCAGAGATCAGTTGTTGCCCTTAGTGCTCCTCACTGGCTTGTCCAGCCCTTGCTGCAAGTCCTCCTGCTCCATATCCACCGGTGCCCGGGCTGGAGGGCATTGAAAGGAGATGGAGGTCTAGCAGCACCACAAGGTTCCTCCATCCTTGGGTGATGGCTGGGCAAGAGTGGCTCATCTGCCGAGTCTGTAGTGAAGAAATGCTCGCCCAGTTTAAAGCAAGAGGCAAAGAGACCTGTGTAGTGCATACTAGCTGGTGAGATGCCAGGTAAAATGGATAAATGTCTGTGGCTCAGAATGTGGGAAAGGGGAAAAAAATGTCCTCGTCCAGCTCGGCAGCCCACGAGCTGGCTCCAGCAGACAGTTCTCGCTTGCTCGGTTTCTTCTCTGGCACAAGTCCAAGTGATCGTTCCCCGAAGCTGTCTGCGAAAGTGCTATAGGATTTAATGGGAATGCAGTTGATGGGGTTTTATAGAAAATTAACACGGTTTATTGGAATCTCATTCGAAAACCCATAGAGTGCAACAGCAGGGGGTGATTTTCTAACAGTCCCAAGGAGAATTAGACTCCTCGCAAAGGCTCTTGCTCCCAAGACCTGTGGCCTCTTTTTCCCTAAGCCTTCCTCCCCCTGAAGAGACCTCGAAACAAGAGGTCATTTCCCAAAAATCCATTTCAGTTCAGTTCCAGCAATGAGACCTCATCTGCCTTCATTAAATGTGAGCAGCTGAAGCATGAGGAGAGATGCTCTTTGTGTGCCACCCACAGGTTCCTACCATGCCTTGATACTTTGGGACTTACAGGAAGTTTTCATCCTGATTCAGGAAAACAACAACAACAAAAAATCATGCTGAGGAATTTCAGCCAGAAAAGACTTCCAAGATTATTTTTTTTTTCTTTCTAAAAAAATTATGCTTTGTGGGTGAGTTGACTGGAGTGCCTTTGAGCCGGGGCTCCTGTTCCTTTTTCTCCTCTTGGTTCCCTACCCCATGTAACAGCAGCCTGCAGGATGGGTGTCCAGCCTTCCCACCATGAGATGGGGTTAGTTTGGGATAGGCCATTTCCTACAACTCCGTTTCTTTTCCTTGTTAGTCTTCGGAAAGTGCCTGCTCACTTGAGGAAATGCTATTCTTTCTTCTTTTCCTTTTTAGATCACTGAAATGAGAAGTGAGCCCATCTCTTCCTTTCTCCTGGCTGCCAAGCCACTCTTTAATGTTTAAGCAGTGTGTGGAGCTTCCTGATTTTCACCTCCAAGACACTGATTTTCAGGACACGACTTACAGGACACTGATTCTCAAGCTGGGTATCAATACGTACCTGCTGGACATTTTTTCTGGATGCCTTCCTGTGAGCATTTGTCCCAGGACTTTGCAGAGACTGACACTCAATAGTAAATACTAAAAAATTATCCTGTGCAGTAAAATGAGGGATGAGGCAGCAAACACGGAAAAACATTTGGATACAGCCTTGCTGCTAGAGACATTAGAATAACCAAAGGGGCTGTCTGGGGGAAGACAGGTTATTTCTGAAAGATAACTTCCTAATGGCACAGCGTCCCTCCAGCCACGCTGCTGTCTTCCATTAGCATCCAGGAGGGGAGATCTCATCCAAGGCCTGCAGCTGAGAGGGAGTTATTGATTTGTTTATTCTGTACGGCCATCAAAAAGCATTTGGTTCTTGTTAAACCAGTGCTGTGGCAGCCTCGGTGGAGAGGGGGGTTGTGGCTAGTGCCAGGCTGGACAGGGCTGCTCCGTTTTGCATTCCACAATTGCAGCAACCCAATTACGGGTATTACCCTGGATGCAGGTGTGGAGGGAGGGCCACTCTGCTTATGAGTGATGCTGAGTGACTGCGCCTCTTGCTGACAGCCAGGAGCATTGCTCTCTGCCCAGCACTGCCACAAAGCTGGCAGCAGTACAAGCAAGAGCCTCCTGGGGTACTCCATCTTTGCGGGGAAAAAAATAGCACCCTTCCCTCACCGAGGCTGGAGAACAACAATAAATGAAGAGTAAATTGTTCAGAGATGATCTATTTTGGCTCGGAAACCTGCTCAGAAACTTTTCCTAATGCCTTTTCCCCAGTGCAGGCAGCGCTGCTCCAGCCTGCTTCCTAATGACCAGCATTAGTTTGCATTAGATGGATTTGTGATGATTTCTTTCTGCCTGGCTGCTAAGCCTGCAAGCAATTCAAATGAAGTTCAGCTCCCCGTGCCCCATCTGGCAGCAGCAGATCCCCCATCTACGTGTGCTGCCTTCTCAGCTGCTCTCCCTCTCCCACATCCAGCAGTGGGCTGAGCTGCCTGAGCTTTGCAGGCCCACGGACACATGCTGGGGCTCATTGCAGCCCAGCCCCAGCCATTTCCAGTGACTTGCTCTCGGATGCACAATGGGGACTCGGTGGAGGAGGGCAGAGGAGGAGGAAATTGGTATTCGAGTGCTCTGCACAGTGGCTGGCCTGAGCAGCAGCAGCAGGAGCCGGCGGTGCTGCAGCTCCCTGATGGAAGTGGGGCTGAGGAGGGAGAGGTGCCCCAGCCCTGGACCCACCATCTCGGTCTCTCTGGCCCCTGGATGATGTTATCACCTGGACTGAGGCAGAACAGCTCGGTACGGTTCCTGTTAATTCCTTTTGGGATGCCAGCAGCAGGGGGACCATGGCTACGTGGGGGAAAACAAGGCTGTTTATCACATTCACTGAGCGGTGAGCTCCCATATTAAAATCCTAATTCAGAAACCGCGCTGTTCTGAAGACATTTGCCCATAAGGGACAACATCAGGGTTCATCCTGACCACCCACCAAGGTGTTCTGTCACTGCCTGGATCTTAAAACATGCCAGGTAATGCAGATTTCAAATCATCCTTTCTTTTTTTTCCTGGCAGTGGAGAGAAGGCCAGAGGGACTGGGAGAGAAACGGCATCAGCTGGGTGTCCTCAGCCCTCCTTTGGAAACGTTTGGTTTCTGCACCCTGGAGGTGACTCCCAGCGGCTGTCAGACACCCCTGAAGGCTGGGGATGGCACGAAGCAAGGCAGAGAAGTGCCACATCAGAGCAGCAGTGATTCCTCTTTCTTCCCGTTCCCCCTCCTCATCCTTGGCGCTAGGCTAATGACACCGCCAGGTACTGAGCAATAGAGAATTGAGCCTGTTGTTTTTACAGCGAAAATGACTGAAAAGTGCCTGCTGGGTCACATAAACCTGTCAAAAGAACAGCTGGGGCTTCCTGCGAGAGGGATAATAGTTAAGAAACCTGAAATTCTGAGAAGAGGGGATTATGAATCATCAGCAGTATTTACAGTGCAAGCCCCCGTTCCCTGTTTTTTCCCCTTGTTTCCCTCTCCTTTCCCCATGGCAGGTAAATAAGCCAAGCCCAAAGCTCTGATGGAGCTCAGACTCTTTGACCATCCAAATGGGATGTGTCTGGGGGTCTGGGGGTCCCCCCACACTGTGCAATGAAGCCCGTGGTCTAGCAAAGCAAAGCCATGCGGGGCTGAAACCAGAACATCTGGGCAGCCACGCTCGAGCCACACAAGCCTGAACGCTATTTAATCTTTATTTTAGAGTGTTATTAGAGCTCAGATGGTGCAGAGACCTACTGGGGCTGGTGCGCATGGGGTTAAAGGCTGGCTGAGCGTTTGCAGCCATGCACATGAAGCTGAGAGCCAAGCTCCCCCCTTCGAGGGCTCATCAGCATCAGGTCTCCCCGGGGGGGTGCCTGCAGAGACAGGGATGTGGATGTGTGGCTGCTGGGGGACAGCAGCAGGTCCCTGGATGGGAGCTGGGGCTGCGACGTGGGGAGGGGAACACGCAGGGAGGGGGAAAAAGCACGCGGTGGTTTGTGCTGGGCAGGTGCCAAGTGGAAATGTAAAAGCAGATCAAACACAGCCGGGTTAATGAGAGTGCCATTCCCTGGGCCTCTCCGAAGTGGGGAGAGCAGGGACGGGCTGGACGGCAGGCACTGAATGATATTCTGTAATTAGCTGGCAAATAGAATATGATATTTAGTGTAATTGCTTGGAAGAACATCTCGCAGCCCTGTTCCATGCATTACGCGCTGAGCGCTGCATCCCAGCTGCCACAGCAACTTTGCTTCCCTTTGTTTCCCCTTGCCTGTCATTTCTAATCACATCGTTCCCAAATTTGATTGCATCATCTCTGAGCTTTAGTTGCTAGGGTAACACCACAAAGTCATTATGTGCAGGAGACGAGGATGCAGCCCCCTTGGAGGACCGGTCATTTGACCACCCCCGTATGCCCCCCAGCCCGGATTCCTTTGGCTATCCCTTTTAAAGCAGATCCCACCGAGTAAAAACTGGTGAGAGGCCTGTCAGTGATTTCTGTGAGAGCTGCAACAACATGGGGAATGACCATCTGAACATGAGACAAAAAGACCCAAATAAATTGAGCAACTCAATGCGAGAAGTGGGGCCAGCAGCAAAATCACGCTGATTTTTAAAGCACGGGGCTAAGGCGATGACCCTTGCACCACTAACAGCCCAGCCCAAACCTCCTTGGGTTTTTTTGCTTGTGTAAAGACAGACAGCCCCATGGTTTGTGTGGGGTTTGTGGAGGCAAGGGCAGGACATGCAGACGTATGAGCGACACAGGTTGGCTCGGCTGAGTCCAGGTGCACATCTGCGACACCACTACATCTCTGCAGCAAGATGAGGAGGTGACGGCACACCAAAACCGTCCTGACACAAGTGATAGTAGCAGTGAAGGCATCATGGAAAAGGTTTCAACAGGGACTACCAGAGTGCAGACTGTGTGTGCTGGATGGTAGAGCAACCCCCAGCTCCATCCCCTTTTTTTGCTATTGATCCCTGGGCTAGGAAGGTGCAAGCAGTACTGCCCAAAGCTTGCTCTCGGTGCATAGCCCACAGGCGGGAGCTGTGCAGGGAGCACGGTGGCTCTGATAGAGCAGATCTGGCCCTGCAGAAAGCCCTGGGTGCTGCAGGACTTGATATCACCCCCTGCCCCACAACATTTCAAACCCTATCTCTCCCAGCACGGGCTGCAGTCCTGTCCAGCAGTATCTCCAGCCCAGCAGCCACCTCCAGCCCTGCCTTCCTCTCCCCCTGCCTGCACCGAGAGCCATCCCTGCGGCAGTGAGCTCCTTGCTTTTCCACCCCACCACCTCCCCGCTGCCTGCGGAGCCAGGATGGGGAGCTCCCAGCCCCCAACAGTGCAAGGCAGGAAGATGAAAGATATTGTTTTTCAGGTGGAATAGCTTCCAAAACGGTACATTTGCAGTCAAAGTGCTGTTTGGAATGCATATGAACCACTGCCTGCAGCAATAAGAAACAAAGACATTAAAGTTTAGATAGCAGTGTTTTTATTTTTAACCAAATGAGTCAGTCTCCCCTCTAGCTCCGAGCAGGGGAGAGAGAAACTTGGGCACGGCGAGTTCAGAGCGCTTTAACCCCGTTGGGATCCTGCTGCGGGGAAAGTTCAAGCAGCCTGCTCGGTTTAATTGTGTCTGGAAAAGGTATTTAAACCAAAGTTGCCGCTTTGATAGTGCTTTGGTTGGGTGGATTTTTGTTTGTTTGTTTCCCTGGATTTATTTATTTATTTATTTACTTTGAAAGAAGAGCTTTCTTTCCCTGCTTTTCTTACTGTCTCCTTACTCTGAGTCTGTTTTGCCTGTCACGATAATTGCTGAGCAATCTCCCCATCCTTATCTCAACCCTTGAGCCCTTTGTGTCGTATTTTCTCCCCATTCCCTTTGAGGAGGGGGATTGGAGAGTGGCTGTGGCTGAGCTCGGCTGCCCACCCAAGTAAAACCACCCCACCACATGTGCATGGCTCCTTCCCGCTTCTGCATCACAGCCCCGTCTCTTCCTCCAGCAGCTTCTGTCTCCATCCCAGCCCGTTTCCAAGGTTCCTATCCCTGTAGCATCTACAAGATGAAGCATCCAGCTGTTCAAAAACGCCTGGGCTCTTGCCTTGGCCTCCTTCTCTGAGAGCACAGCTCCCACCGTGGCACAAAGCTCAGCACTCCCACCCCGGACAAGCTTAATTCAGAGCGAAGGCTTATGTCCTCATGCTGGATCAGGCAGCGAGGGCTCAGCAACTTGCAGGGGAAAAAAAGCCTCAAATAGATGGAAAATTACAAAATGACATCACTACCTCTATTTATTGGTTTTCTATGCCATATGGAAATTTATGTAAATATTCAAACGAGAAACAGGCCCTGGAGCTCTGGTGAGTTCGCCAACGTGCCACCAGTGCTTGAAATGTTGGCCATTGTTGATGCTTTAGGAGAACAGAGTGAGTGAAATGAATCCTGGCTCTAAGAGTTGTCCAGAGACATGGCTTCATTTTTTTTTTTTCCAACACAATGCCTACTGCTCTCATGAAAAAAACATCCCAGAGTCCCCCAGCTGCTCCAGTGAGAGCTGGCTGCTCAGCCCGATCCCAACCAGTGCTCAGCACTTGGGTCTGACTATGGAGCAGGGATTTTTCGCAAGCATTTCCCTCCACCAAAGCTTACAGAGGAAGGTGTGGATTTGCAGAGAGGCTGTGCATAGGCAGGTGGGGTCTGGCGGCATCTGGAGCAGTGTGTCCACGCGGGGCATTTACCATGGCACAAAGGGGACAAAAGCTGCTTCGAGCAGGTGATGGGGCACTGGGGCTCTCTGCTCCCCAGAGGTGTAAGGTTTGATCCCATGCGTGATCCCCGAATGACACGGAGGCTTTCTGAGAGAGGAGGTGGAGGGGGAAGCCTGCCAGCCAATTTGTGCTACGGCCATCTCCATCTGTTTCTTACGGGGCGATATAACCTGCTCCTCCCTGGAACATCTGGGGAAATAGGAAATGTCACAGTGAGCAATGTCCCCATTATCTGAGCTGCATGGAGCTGGACTGGACCAAAGGTTCATTGCCAAAGTGTAAAGTTTTGTGGGCTTTATACACATATATACATGTATATATATATAAAAATATATGTAAATGTGTATGTTTGTCTATCTTACTTACATCCATTTAGCTCTAAAAAGTGTCCCACTTCTAGAATCTCTTCTTCCTTTCATTTTCTTTGTTTTCTTTTTCTAAGACTCAGCATTCTTTTTTTTTTATTGCATGGGGAAATTTTTATTTTTATTTATTTTTAATTATTTGGCACAGCTTTGGAAGGAAAGCTGGGATTTGCAGAGCACAGGGAGAAGTCTGAGCAAAGTTTTCCTGGAATAATAATAATGATAATAAAAAGCTATTCCCGTGAATTAAAGCTGGAAAAAAACTCCCAGCTATGCAATTTCCTTGCTTGTTAATAATTATTGGAAGTTCAAACATTTTTGACATAAACATTACCACTGGTGCTTTGAACGTGCGTAATGCTTTATATGTGCTAAGTGTTATTATTATTTCAAAAGACTTATGCCTTGAGTAAATTATAATTTGGGTAATTGCATTCTGCCTACCAGAACCCATCCTGCAGCTTCACTGGAGTGTGGAAGCTGCCTTTGCTCCCTGGCCTGCCCCGCTTTGCTGTGCTGTGTGATTAAACATCTGCTCCCTGCTCCCAGCGGGAGCAAGGATGCGTTTCAGTGGCAGGGTCAGAGCTGGCGAGGTAACGCCACTCGAGAGAGGTGCTCACAGCAGGGAAAGCAAGAGAGGTGAGGCCACAGCTGATGGAGGAGGTGGAAAAGGATTTGCTTTTCCATGCGTGCTCGCTGCTTTGGGAATCCTATCCAGTGTTGTGTTGAGCTAGCTCAGAGTTTCGGGAGAAACCCTAGATTTAGTGTGACCAGCTAACACACCCCCAGGACGCCCATCCCTCCCCAACAAAGTCAGCACTGGCACAGTGATGTCAGGTAGGAATACCCAAGGTAGTTATGGTTTGCTGGCCCTTTGTTGGCAGTGCTCTTGTCCAAGTCTTTCCCGTGTTTGGATGGTGGGCTCCATAACACCATGGGAGGATTGTGATTCGTGGTTATGCCTGCCCTGTGTGTGCACTCAAGTCTGAGTCAGCTGAGTCATTTTATGGAAATGCTGCCCTTAACCCTTGAAACACTTTGAACTGGGTCTACAGGGCCACTTCTTGCTTGTCTTTGCCCTCTCCTAGCTCTGCAGTGGGCTTTGTTTCTGGCAGAGACAAAACACTGAGCACCCAGTGGTATGTCTGAAGGACCCCCTGAAGTGCCTGCAAACCGGTGCAGCAGGTGTAAAACCAGGCAGAAAAGCCTCCATCGGGAAAGGTTTCTTTCCCCAGGGTTATTTCACTTGTGGTATGCATGGAAACAGCAAGTTCCCACTTCAGTCAACAGCTCTTGGGAGCGGTCTGGTGTCTGGCAAATGCTGAGGCACCTCCTGCCTCTCCAGTGGTGTTCAGCAGAAACGATGGGTGCTGCGCCGCGCTGCACTGCAAACCCTGAGCTCTCCTAAACAGGAAGATTAAAGGAAGGGGAACGACAACAAGTTTGTCCTTTAGCTCTGAGTAGGATGGGAACAGGAGCAGGTAGGTGGAGAATGGAACTGGGTGTCTGCTTTTTATTTTTACCAGTCACTGGGGTCCAGAGCTGGAGCTGTAAGAGGAGAGACACAATTCCACTGATAAAAGCATGAGAATTGGCCCTCAAGGACTCCGCAGTGGGGTAGGACTAATATGAGTCATCAGTCATGGCAGTGAATAGGGACATTAACATACTTTTGACTAGCATGTGCTAGCATGAATGCAAACTAGAACAAATCTGACAAGTGCACGAGTCACCGAGCCTCCCATGCTCCTGTGCATCGCCAGCCTGCGTACCTCAGCAGCTCTGATGTGGCAGATTTCTTCTTCGTATGCAGAGGGTATGTACAGAAAGTGTGCCCTGCAAGCGCTGGGCTCACCGAGGAGAAGGTTGTTGCTTATTGCCTCTCGGGCAGTGGGCATTATTCCGGCTTCTGTGAGTTTTTAGCCGCTGGGCATCTGGACAGCATGGATCTGCAAGGGCAATGAGTGGGTGCACAGAGCTCGCTGCACCGGTGCTGTGGGGCTGATCCGAGCATTTGGTCCTTTGTTGTTGCTACTCCAAGTGAGTGAGCAGCCAAAAAAATCAACCAAAGTCCTCAAATGCACCCCAAATGGAGTTCTCAGGTGGAAGCGGATGGCACACCTCACCATTCCCAAACACATGGCACCCCTAGAACAAGCCTATCTCAGAGTGCAAATTATCTGGTGCAATATTCTGCTGGTGGATGTTGTTGAAAGCCTATGGAACCATGAATATATAAGGAAATATGGGTAATAGATCCACACAGAAGCATCCCGAGACCTGGCTTGTTAAGCCTTGTTCTGAACATGCCTCTTTTGCAGTTTATGCCTGTAACTAGGAATTCAATTTCTCTGCTTTTAACCAAAAATCTGATTTTCCGAAAACATGTGAAACAAAGCAGAAAATGATGATATAAAAGAAAAAAAAAATGAGAGGAAGGGTGGGGAAGCCTACTGGCATGAAAAGAAATCTTCATTTTCTTGTCTGTGTTTTTGCCCTTTTAGTCTTTGGGAGTAACAGTTTGTGCTGGTAAATTCAGCATTTTTTCGGGATAGGAGATAGGAACTCACCATACACACAGAAACTTGTTATTTTATACCTTGCTGCCAGCATGGATCTTAATCAACCAGAAAAACTCAAAATGACAAACAAACAAGAGACAGCTTTGCTATCTGAGGTTCATTAGCTCCTAGCGACCTTTTAAATCTGCAAGAAGCCAAAGAGAAATGTTCAGAAAATGGGAGGGCTCTCAAGTCATTTTCCCAGTAATTTCCACGTATTCTGCAGTTCCCCCTCATAACGAACAGCGCTTTTTGGTTGTTCCCCCAAGGTTTGCATTTATCTGAGCAGACGCAGAGTGGAGCTTTGACCCACCATCCATAAGGGGTTGGGAGGCAGTCTCCCTGGAGGAACAAAGCATGCTTGGTGTCTCACAAGGTTATTTCAAGCTGACTCTCCAGGGTATCATCGTCCTCATTGGGGAAGCTGGAAATGTGAGCAAGGGGCAGCCAGATTCATGCCAGGCACAAACACACACCGGGGAGCCATCAGCACTGTGCACTGCGCAGGGTTGGATGCAGGTTCATGGGGAGGAGCTGGCAGCCAGCACAGAGCTGGGCTCGGGGATGCATCCAGCAGTGGGAAAGGAAAGGTGAGAGCCCAGTGTGGTTGAGGCACTCTCTGGCATGCAGAGTGACCCCTGGGCCATGGGAAGCAGTGAGCAGAAAGCACTGAAGGGATCGGTTCGTGGACACAGGCAGGCCAGCCGTCAGGTTGCTTCTCCACGGCAGGAGATCAGGGCCAGCTCCTCAGCAGCTGAGCACAGCCCTCACCTTTGGTCTACATGAGGCTAACCCTCTGCACCTTCCCCTGGAATTTTCTTCCATGGGGGATGTGATGTTGGGCTTTCTTGCTTAACTGGAACAGAGGCAGTGGATGGGCATCTTCATGCAGCAAAACATCTGCCCTCTCATCAGCTCTCTCCAGCTTGAGACCTCACAACTGTCTCCAGTTAGAACAATGACAAGGGGAACATTGTCGAAGTAGAAAGGGCTGTTTTAACTTCCCCTGAGACCATCTTGTATGATCCCAGAAAGTGCTGTTCTGTTGGGATCATAGCTGAAGAGCCACTGATTGTAGGTGGAGGACAGAGAAAGGCAACAAAGCATCAGGGAGAGATGAGACAATCAGGGGAGTCAAAATAAAGGAACCTAAATGCAGCTTGGGAGATGTTTTCTGTGTTTTACTGATGTTATTTAATGAAAGGAAAAAAAAAAAAAAAAAAAAAGACTTTTCAAAGAAGAGATATAAGATGTCACCCATGTATTTACAAGACTGTAGTCCTCTTTGACAACCTCTGTGGACTTCCTCCATTGAAGAAAGAAGATGAAGAACTTTTGAAAAGAAAGAGAAACTAGAAGATAGGAGCACTGACTATAGAATGGAAACTCCCTTTCCTCCTCCCAAAAGAGAGCTTGCAGAGGGACTGTCCTCCCAGCCTGATGGTAGCCCCTGGTGCCCTCACTGGGAGTTACTGGGACCAGTGGGGCTGCAAACCAATCTCATCCTGGCACGGGGGTCCACTGGCAGCATGGAGGAAGAGGAGCCCAGGGATGAATAGTGATGAAGCTAGAAGAGGTCTACATCACACAGGAGCAGCTGGGAAGGATAATTTGCCATCTGTGCTAAGTGGTTTCACCCCAGTGCTGTCGGTCACACCAGAATGCAGAATCGCAGAGACCTCAGATTTATTGTGGGGAGGGGAGGAAAAGCAGGGGGAGAAACCATCTGTGGGAGGGAAAATGGCCAGTACGTGTCCTTGGAGAGCCACATCCAGAGGGGTCTGAGCTCGAAAGCACCTGGCATATATCTGGCACCTGTGACACCATGCAACAGCGGTGCTGAAAGCAGCTGCGGGAAGCACATGGCTCAAGCTGTGAGGGGATGGCAGGTACAGGCTGATGGTGTCAGGGATTTGGGAAAGAGCAGCAGTGCTGGCTGTGCTTTGCTGCCAGAGGGTGGGGGTTATCGAGGCAGGTCCCTCTAGTGCCTGCCTTCTCCTGCTGCTTTGTGGTGTGGGTTATTGCTGTGGGAAGGAGAGGAAGGCTCCGGGGGCTGGGAGGTAAGGGTAAGGAGCAGGCAGGTTGCTGAAAGGCGTGTTGTAGCTGGAAAGGGAAAAAGGTGGATGAAACCAGCTCCTGTGTCCCACCACAAAGTGCTTCAGACCCCTGCTGTGTTAGATGCTGCATCAGGTCTGGATGAGGCTGGATGAGGTCTCGGGGAATGGACTCCAGTGCATGTTCATCCGTCACTGCCGTTTGTACAGGCTTTCTTGAATACTCACTGGATAATTGCTTTCAGTTCAGTTAATTCAAACAAGGAGAATAAAGTAGAATCTGCTTTCAGAGTCCCTTGTATGTCTTTGTGAAGTGATGCCCTGTAAAGTTGCCTGTAAATTCATGTGGGGAGCCCTAATGGCCTTTAATTTTTAGGCCCACCATTCAGGGCCTCTCTTCATTAACCTCCCAGCCTGATGATCGGTGAGTGGAGGACCTTACAGACAGAAGGTAAAGCCCTGTGAAGCATCGGGGGCAGGATCCTTGACAGGGCACACCACCTTTTTCTCCCAGCAATCTGACAGCACTGCAGCCCTGTAACAAACCGGAGGAGGAACCGAGGAGTGTCGATAGGCTTCTTCTCCCTGGTAACTCAAACCTGGCTCTAGGCCATGAGTGTTCTCACACTATTACCTTCTAATGGCTTCTTGCTGCTGGCTCAGCCCTGACTTGGTAAGCCACAGCTGTGTGCATTGCCAGCTCTAGCCTCCCAGTTAGCCTCTTGCTGGGAACCTCAGTCAAGATCACGACTTGTGTCTGTGCTGTGGAAATAGCCCCTGTGCAGCGGCTGCTCTCCGAAGCTGCTCCTTCCAGCACGCACCCAACGCTTGCCATCAGCTGCTTCCCTGCTGCCGTGGATGGCATCAGCTGCTCCAGCAGAAGGTGTGCTTGTAGCCCGCACCCCCTCACTGTGTCCTCTGGGGCTGCTGATGAACCTGTGGCAGATTTTGGTAACCGTGCTCCATCTTTTAGCTCTGATGCTGGAGACTTGCAGTACAGGGGCTGGCGATACGCTGGCATTCCTCGCAGAGCTGCAGATTTATCTCCACATTTCACAGCCTGCCAGGTGGGAAGAAACACCTGGAAGACTGCACTGTGATGTGATGAACGTGGCCCACAGTTGCCCAGTCAGATGCAGGAGTGCTGCTGACAGAGATGTCATGGCAAAGCTACATTTCAAAGTACTTTATCTAGTTCAGACACATATGAATGCAGGGAAATCCCATGGCCTCTTAGACCAGAGGTCAAATTATTATTATTTTTTTAGCTTTAGGACCAATGGTTCCACGAGGAGGTCACATCAAGGAGCTAAGTAGGGCAGTATGACGCAGCCAGCACCAGCTACATGAGAATGGATAAGCATCAGTGTTTAGGCAACATGCAGTAGGTTTCAGGCTTATCTGCAGGACAGGTGGATAAGGACTCAGCCCTTCTGTCTCCTTCCTATGCTTATTCTGAGGATAAAACAGGATGTTTCAATGTGCAGGCCCAGCTAAGTAGCACGAAATTCATTTAAAATTCAAAAACTAAATTGGAAAAAAAATAGCCCCTAAGAGTTCCATGGAAAATCAATTACCCAGCATGTGAAGGTGATGCCAAGAACACAGCCCCACAAAAACGGCAAAATTCCATGCAATTTTTATCTATTCTTCCTGCAATTTCCCTCCCAAGCCTATTGATATTTTAAGAGATGGATGAGTTTCTTTCTCTAGTTTTAGATATGCTTATTAGAGCTGGAGGGTGGAGACACCAAGAGAGAAAAGCCCAGTAAAAACACAATGTAAATAAGGTGATATTACTGTGTGAATTACTCATTATATTTTGTTTAGAGCCATTGTTGGCTGGAATGGCTCTGAGATTGAATTGTGCTGCACAGCCCTAGCTGATTTTACCCACACTCATTCATGGTCGGGGACTGAATTGGAGCTGGCGAGGAGGAAAGTGTGGATGGAGGAGGGGGGCCAGTTGGGGAGGTGGGGATCTGCGAATAATTTCTTCCTATGCAGAAACTTTCATCAGACAGATGAAGAAACCACATTAAAAAATACCCTTTTGGCTTAATAAAGCAAAATTGACTGGATGCATGCATGTCTAGGTGGCCAGCTTTGGGGAGAGTGAGACCGCCTTGCTGTCCTCAATCGTATCTTCTGCCCTGGAATGAGCATTTGGGGTGGAGGAGCTCAACGTGTGTTTGTGACTAGGAAGAAGGAGATGCTGCACAGCTGTTAATAGCACCGACTCTCCTCTGCTTTCAGTCAATAATGCTCTGAGATGGGTTTGAACCTGTGACCGAGGAGCAAACAGCTCATCAATCTCCCCTGTCCGCACCTCCATCCCCTGATGTCCTTCTGGACACCAGTGATGAGCCAAAGGCTAAGGGCATCCCCACAGCATCCCCACGGCATCCCCACAGCATCCCCACCGATGTCTGGCTTTCCTCAGAGCATGCTGCCAGCTCTCTTGGCTTTGCACTTTTGGGAGATGAGGCTTTCACACCCTCCACCTGCTCCTGGCTGGAGGATGCGCAGTGATGTGAAGGAGAGAGCGTTTGACACGGTCACTGTATGGCAAGGGGACACTGGGGTACTGGTGGCTCTGGGGAGTCTCCTTAGGGAGAACAAGGGCAACGGGAAAAAATAAGACACAGGACACACTGTGTGCTCTTTTGCCACAAAGGGGCCAAAGCATCCTGCTATGGCTCCTGTGAGGATGTGCAGCTGCCTGGCAGCAGTGAGGGTTCACATTGGCTTATCGGGGCTGTCTCACCACGGCCATGCTGCCTACACAAGGTGTCAAGCACTGGCAGGGCATGGTGAGACCCATGGCTGAGAGGTGGAGAAGGGTAAATAAGACACAGAGCTGCTTTGTGTTAACACCTCTGTCCTCGTTCTGTCATTCTTTGCTACAGGGCTTGGGGTTTTGCCTCCTTGTTCCCTTCTGCACCAAGGCAATATCCCTGTGCATACTCTGCTCTCAGTTCTTCTGCCTGGGTCTTCGGGTTAGCTGCATGGGGGCATGGTGGGGCAGGGTGCTGCTAACCCAGGGTAGGGGTTTGCTGTGTGATCTGACATGGCCTGGCCTTGGAAGAGCTGCCACCTGTGAAAGGGGACGGGGAGAGGATTTCCTGCATCCCCTTTCCTTAAACTATCTCTCATCTGAATACAGTGGGGGAATTAGAAGGGGATTATCTACCAGCAGGAGAGGTGTAATTCATTTCTGCCACTGTCCGCATGTCAGGTTTGATTTTAATTTCAGATAATGTCAAGGCTAGATTAAAGCCCTATCACCTAGGTGGGAAAAAAGGCCCATCCTTCCCACCCATCTCACTGAGACACCAGGACAGTCACTCCCAAACCTCTCTTCTCTCCTTCTGTGCTCATTTGGGTCTGGGCACACAGCTAAGGCTGCTGCATGGAAGCACAGGGCATCCCCAAAGCATAAGACATCCCACCCAGCACAGGACATCCACTCCAGAGCCAGCAGAGCCCCTTGTCCTCCATGTGTTACCCCCAGGATGCTTGCATGGTCCCAGGGTGCTTTATCTAGGGACAGAAAATGGGGCGGGGAGGCACAGTTTATAGAAACTCAAGAAATGAACTTCTAGTGCAGGAGAGTGTGCAAAAAGCAGGGAAAGGTGAGGGGTGGCTGGGCTGACCGGAAAAAAGCAGCAGGTAGAGGTCCCTCTTATTTCTGGCTGTTCCCAGGTCCCCTTTCTGGGATGCCTGCAGAGTACAAAAAGGTTATTGTCTTGGAGGGGTTATTCCTGGCTCTGCCAGGAATGGAAAATTAGAAAATGGAAATGAGGGATGTCACTTAGGATGGCACCATCAAAAGAAAGAGGCCTTTAAATTAGATGCCTATATCTGTGCTTAACAGCTAATGAGAAGCAGCACGCAAGGAGGATGTTTCACCTCCCTTGGAAGTGGGTGCTCTGGTGGTTTAATGTTATCCCTCCCTCGGCCTTTCCCTTGCACGTGCCGGGTCAGAGGCAGCTCTGCTGAGCTCCAGGAGCTGCTCAGACTTATGCTCCTGCTGGCTGTGGCTCCTGGGGTCTGCAGATCCCTGCTCTGGTTTCCTCTCCTGCTTAAAGTGGTCTACAGAAGCAGAGCCACTTTGCTGGAATAAAGATGCTCTCACACGCCTTGAGATCTGCAGATGGGAGGAGTGGAAGCGCCTGGTTATGTCTTCTTCCCTGAGCGAAAGCAGACACAAGTAGTTCCTGCTGCTGCTCATCCAACATTTAAAGCAAAGTGCTTCTGGCAAACAAAGGGGAAGATGGACTTTATTAAAAATAAACAAATCTCTTGAGATCTGATCATGCACTGATAACTCCTCCTGGCTTGTACTAGGATTTCGTTCTATTTCTTGGTTATTGCAGACGGCGGCGGTGAAGAAATGCTGCTCTGATACTGATACAAAAGGCCTGCCGCCGAGCGGTGTGTGTGCAGGTGGATGGGTGATTCTGATGTTTATCGTGGCAATTAATGTGCTGGTGGACTCTTTTCATTACAGCTGGATTGAATCAGTGACAGAGTCAAGCCAAGCAACGAGCTGGGTTTTCCCATTGAAAAACATATATATATTGGAAATATGATTAAAAAATAATAAAAATAAAGGGGCGGGCAGCATCCCAAAGGGTGCTCAGCATGTCTCGTCATCCCTCTTTTCACCTTCCCAGCTGAAATTGAGCTCTGCTCAGCAGCTGTCCCAGCTGTGCTGCACGCACCCTCAAGAGCCCAACCTGGAGCAGGTAACTGCCTGCGGGAGGTGGCCAGGCTGGCTGCTGGGTTTGCCTCCTGCATCAGTTGGTTCTCCTCTAAATGCCTCCAGACACAACACAGAGATAACTGTTCTTGCCCCCTCGGAGACGTGGAGTGGCTGCGAGCTGATATCATCACTCCATCATCTGGGTTTAACAAAATTCACTCTTCAGAAATGTAAATCATTTGCCTCTTGGTGATTTTACCACGTCTGCACTGAGTTGTTAACATATAATACTTTTAAGAAAGATCCGTTCAGCTTCACCAGCCATCAGTGCACACCGTGACTTCCTTGTCGTGTTGTGACAACACCGGACAACTTCTGGGGAGCAGCTCGCCTGCCCCAGGTGGTTTGAAGAGCCATGATGTGAGATGAGTGTTGTGAATCAGCTCAAATTGGTTTCATCCTGCCCAGCTGGTGTGAGATTTGCATACCCCGATTCAGGATTGCAAAGAAACCTGGACTCCAGCTCAATGTTTTTCTGTGTTCACCATGTTCAGCCCTTGTGTACCAGCAAACTCATACCCCTCTGCTCAGCTCTGCTCCCCTGGCTGCTACACCCCAGAGCAATGTGTCTCTGTGGGAGCAGGAGGCCCAGCCAGCCCTGCAGGCACAGGATGTGGATTGTTTCTGCAAAATATATGGTCCATGTCTCCAAGCTATGAATACATACAAGATTTTAGGGATTACCAGGGTGTGACATGCTGGGGAGACCTAAAGCCTGGGTTTGGAAACAGCTGAGGGGGGCTGCTTGGCTGCCTCACTTCACTGGAGAGAAGCTGGGCCTGCCTCAGGCTGGCACTGGCTACGTGTCAGGGCATGGGTGGGCCCAGGCTCACCCTAAAACTCTACAAGGTCTTGGGCATCATATGTGAAAATGTGGATATGGATGGGGCCCTAAGCACAGATTCCCTTCATGTCCTGCAACACATGCAGCAAGTGACTGAGCACTTCACCACAGCCCATGCTGCTGGAGTCTGGAGTTCCAGAAATCCGGATACATCTCTTCACACTGAGGTCCTGTGACATGGTCCTTGGGGATACCCCTGTGAGATGGCACTGACGGGGGGGGCAGACATCTGCTAATGAGTCAAGAGCTGGTCAGGTGCCTGGGAGGCACAGCTTGGGCAAGGAGGAGAGCCCTGTGTGAGCTGAGATATTCCAGTGATGAGCAAAAGCTGCCATGGGACAATGCCATATCTCTGATTTTAGTGTTTGCAAAAAACCCCACGTGTATCATAAATCCGGCAGCTCTCAGGGAGACAAAACTAACCTGAACAAACCCCTGCTTTGTTTGTATTTAAACCCAGCCTTGGTCCTCGAACAAAACCATTCTGTGTCATGGACACAATGGAGGGAAACTGAGGCACGGAGAAGCCCCCACCTCCCAGCTTCCAGTACCATCAACTTGCACAGCTGTGAGAGCAGCAATACACACAGGAGCACTGGGAAATGTTCCTATTGATCGGAAATGAATAATTATCACCCACTCCCTGTTCCAGGGCCTCGCGGTGAGCGGAAGAGCGGAAGCACTAAGCGGGATTAATAACTACTTTTCATTACTTTTAATGCAAACTATTGATTTTAAAGTGTTGTAGGGTATGACAGTTTATTACAATAAGACAATAAAACAGACTATATGAAATAATTGAGAATAATCTCTTCCCTTTTCCTGCACGACGCGAGGACATTATGTTCTGTGCATGTGGAGACATTTATGGCAAACTCTATCCAGCAATGGCAGCTTAAGCACTCTATAAAACAGCACTTTGGAGCTGGAGTATTATAAATAATAGGCAATAAAACTGGTAAATGGGGCTTTAATTTGATTCCATTATGTCACCGAATGACAGCAAGGGGGGGGCAGAGCAGCGAGGGGATGCAGCGCCGCGCCAGGGTGGGGAGCGCTGGGTGCATGGCGGCGGAGCGGGACGTGGCGGTGCCAGCGGGTCAGGTCCTGCCAAACCCCAGCCCAGGCATGGGCTCAGTCCTGGCAGAGTCCACGCAGGGCCCCTCAGTGTTGCCAGGACAGGAGGTGACAGCAGGAACACCTCTGTCACAATTTTTAAGGCCTCCAGAGGATGCTCCGGTCCCACCATGCCAGGCACCACCCAAGTATTTAGGTGCTACCCCAAATCCCCCACGCTGCTGCTTGTCCCCAGCTCCTGGAGATCTCTTTTTCCATGCTTTCTGCCCCAGTCTGGCTGTCAGCCAGCAGCAAAGCCTGGAAGAATCTGCTGTGCACCATCACCACTTCCCACCCATGGATGTGGGCACACCCTGGGCAGTGGGATGGTGGCTGGGGGACAGTCCCAGGCCCCAGGGTGCTGGTGCAGAACTCCCGGCTCTCTGCAGGTGCCAAGAGGAAGCCGCTGCCGGCTGATGGCCTTGCAGGGCCCAGTGAGATGTGAAACAAGCCGAGTCTCAGCCCAGTGGTTTCTGCTGTGGAGCTGTTTCTGCTAATAGGGCCCCTCCTCGTCAAGGCTGCAGAGTGAACGCACCAGGCAGACCCCGAGCCAAGCATGAGGGGCTGAGGAAGCCCTGGGGACACCCCGGTGCCACAGCACATAGTTGCCTCCAGCCCATCACGTACCCAGCTCTCACACCCTCAGCCCCTAGGAGCTGCCTAAAAACACCTCCAGCAAGAGGGACTCAAAGGCTCTGGTACAGGAATGCACCTGGGCAGGGGCTGAGCTTGTTGCATGGATGTTTCCTCTCCTCTCCCTCAGGTTTTAGCAACCCCAGAAGTGCCAGAAGGCCCTGGGTTAGAGGAGGTGGAGTTCACCCTGCTCCTGCGGGGTAACCCTGTGCCTGGAGCATGAAATGAGGCTGGGCAGGGCGTCCATGGCCCAGTGGGATCACAGTAAATAGCTGTGCACTGGCCCAGGTAACGTGAAATTGGAAAGGGCTGGAGGAGAGCAAAGGACCAGGACTTCACAGCCAGTGGGGTAGCCACATTTGGCCCCAAATTACCCACATGGGCTGTGCACTGGGGTGCTGGGAGCTGTGTTTTGCTGCCCTGTGAGGCCTCCTTCTCCCCCTCCACACCACAGAGCAGGATGTCTCCCAGACCCGTCTGCAGCGGCCCCAGCACCCATCATTATTATTTTCCTTCATTATTGTTGCGAAGATTTTTGCAAAGCAGGGGAAAAGTGGGTCAATGGCACTTAATTTTGTTTTCAGTTCCAAAAACCCAGCTCTTCCCAGATTCTTCTATAGAGTCTCAGCGTCTCTGGGGCTTTTCTAGCCTCTTGCCTAAGCATATAATCAGGCAGGACTGTGTTTTAGAGAGGGGATTATGCACACAATAGAGCAGAGGAGCCCCATCAGAGCTATTCCAATCTATTAGGATCTGCACTCTACCCAAAATAAACAACACAAGGAAAACAACAAGCTGCACTAACTTGTCTGCACGTGCTGTGCTAGCGGGGAGGAGGTCTGGGCTCGGGGTTTTAACAAGCTCTTCTTTTCAGTCCTTGCATCAAGATGTCCCTCGCCCACGGCCTTGAATGCTGAAGAAGTTGCAGGAGTGAGCATCAGCCATGGGAACAAGTGGCCGTGCCCACTGCTTATTGCCTGCAACCACTAGCTCAGTACAGAGCTCTGAGCTGGAGGAGACAGCCTTTTTCTCCACCAGGAGAAAAAAAAGCTGCTGCTAGGGCCCCTTCTGGGGAAGAGATTGCAGGGAACAAGGGGATGCTAGAGGTGGGAGAGACCTGTGGGAATGAGAGAGAGGCACCGCAACCTGCGCTGGGTGCAGAGCACAGGTCCCCCCGCTGCAGCTCCAGGGATCTGCAGGAAAGGGGAGCAGGAGGGGGCAGCCAGGAGCAAACAACAGCAAACGACAACCCTGCTCTATTAGATCCAAGCATCCTAATATTACCAGGAGCCATGCATTTGCCTGCTCCATGGGGGTGCTCATGAAAAATAACTATTTGCAGGCATTCAGGCGCTGTGAGAGCTGCTGATGAAGAAACACCCCGCGCAGATCTCTTTCTCCAGCTTTTCATTTTATTTGTTTTCTTCATGTACCCAAAGAAGAGTTACAGCAGGGATACAGCTTTCTTCACACCCTTTCTTACTCACTTTAGTAAGTCCACCAGGAAACGAAGTGTGGCATGTCCTGGCCACACAAACCCCTGCACACACACAGCTGCAGCTTTTGATTTCAATGTGAGGGTAAATTGGCTTCATCTCATCATGGGAAGACTCTTTTTAAGCCCAGAAGCAGCTCTCCACACTTCTTCCCTCCTAGGGTGCACCCGAAGGAAAATAAGCAGTCATCTGTAATCATATGGCTAATGAGGGGTATTGATTAATGAGGCAGAGGGAGGCAGGACCAGGCACAGCCCGTGCCAGGCAGGAAGGGGCTGAGCACAGACCCTTAGGGATGGTTTTTGAGGTGGGAGACTGCAAGGTGAGACGGGGACAGAGGACTCCCCAGGAGGTGCTGCCAGCCCCTGTATCTGAGGAATCAAGCTGAGAAGGCAGCGAGAAGGAGGTGTGAACATTTTTCTGCCTGCCTGGGGAAGTTTGGAGATGGGAAGCTGGGCCAGTGTGGACAAAGGGATGTTTCTGCATTTACTGCCTCTCTCCCCCTGTGTGCTGCCTCCAGGCCACCCGAGCTGAACGCTCACAGCTTGCACTGAAGTGTTGGAGAACTGAAAGGGCCTGAGGCTGTGCTGGCTGGTCCCTGGCATCTTGCATTTCAAATGCCCTCAAAATGATGGATTTGATGCTTCCTCTTTTATTTATTACATTTAAAGCATTTTTGCCAGGGGGGGTAGCTCAAGAGAAGACACAGCTTATTTTCCTGAGGATCCCAGGGGCAGGGCTCTCTGGCAGCTGCCTGCAAAGCAAAAGACAGGAGCCCACCAGCAGCCAGGCGTGCAGCAATCTGCTCTCCTGGGGGGGCAGAGAGGGGCCAGGGGCAAGGCAGGGAGGAAAGGTCCACCTGGCTCAGGAGCAGGAGGCGGCAGCCAGCAGGGAGTCATTTGCAGAGCTTTCCTCCCGGCCGCTGGGCAGCGATTATCGATGCCACACAGCTGTAAATGTTCTCTCGGCGGCTGGGACCTGGGAGCGGAGAGTGCGGCTCAGCTGAGTGTGTTATTGGATTAGCAGCTGATTAGAGCTGTTAAGAGTCCACTCTTGAATAATCAACATGGTGCTTTTTGGCTGCTGTGCGGCGGTGGGAGGGGGAAGGAGGCAGAGCAGCCAGGCTGGCTGCTGTTGGTTTGTGGCTAAGCCCTGGGCATTGCTCAGAGGGCAGACCGTGGTTCCCCAGGTCCAGGGTCCAGGTCCATCTCCACGCTGATGGGATGTGGGGTTGTCGTGGTTCCGCTCGAGTGGGCAGCCGAGCTCCACCACAGCCGCTCTCTCACTCCCCCTCCTCAAAGAGGAATGGGGAGAAAATATGTGAAAAGGGCTCAAGGATTGAGATAAGGACGAGAAAATCACGCAATAATTATTGTAACGGGCAAAACAGACTCGGCATAAGGAGATAGTAAGATTTATTGCCTACAACTAACAAGCGAGAGAAGTGAGAAAACAAAGGAAAAAAAAAACCAAAAGCACCCTCCCCCCCCATCCACCCTCTTCCACCTCCTCCCCCCGAGCGGCGCAGGGGAACGGGGAATGGGGGTTATGGTCAGTCTACAGCACTTCTTCTCTGCCGCTCCTTCTCGGTCACTCTCGTCCCCTGTGCTGTGGGGTCCCACCCACGGGATGCAGTCCTTGATGAACTGATCCGGCGTGGGCTTCCCACAGGCAGCAGCTCTTCCAGAACTGCTCCAGATATGGGTCCGTACCACGGGGTCCATCCCTCAGGAGAAAACTGCTCCAACCTGGCTCCCCTACGGGCAGCAGCTCCTGCCAGATCACCTGCTCCTGCGTGGGCTCCTCTCCACGGGCTACAGGTCCGGCCCGGAATCTGCTCCGGCAGGGGTCTTCCACAGGCGGCAGCCTCCGTCGGTGCAGGGCCACCTGCTCCACCGTGGTCTCCTCCACGGGCTGCAGCGTGGAACCCTGCTCCACCGTGGTACTCCATGGGCTGCAGGGGGACATCCTGCTTCACCATGGTCCTCACCACAGGCCGCAGGGGACTTCTGCTCCGGCGCCTGGAGCACCTCTCCCCCTCCTTCCACACTGACCTTGGTGCAAGGCTGTTCTCCCACTCCCTTGACTCTCCCGGCTGCTGTGTGGCGCAGCGTTTTTTCCCTGTCTTAAATATGCTCTCACAGAGGCGCAAAACAACATTGCTTATTGGCTCGGATCTGGAAAACAATGGGGCCCTTCCCAAACATGGGGCAGCTTCTAGATCTTTCTCACAGAAACCACCCCTATGGCTCCCTGCTACCAAAACCTTGCCACGTAAACCCACTACAGGGGTTGCAGAGGTACCCCTTCTTTCTCTGACATATGTTTCAGGCCATGACATTTTCTACCAGCAGGGTTAGGGTCTGAAGCTTCTTAACCCATGAAAGCCATGCAGCTTGATGGTGTGCTGACTCTTGTGGTGGGCTTGATCCATTGTGAACCAGGGTAAGAACATAGCGCACTGGAGACTGAGGCTGTTTGTTTTTGGTGCTGGAAAAGTCAAGTGGAGGAGGTCTGGGTCTTGTAGGGGGATGGAAGAGCTGACTCCCTCTACTGAGCTAACACAAAGGGTGGAGATGGTGTGGGCATGCTGGGGTCCCCCTGCTTGTAAAGGGGACTCACTTGGCAAGGCGAAAAGGGCAGGAGAGCTTTTCTGGTGAAGAGTTCTAAGTGCCAGTGAAATCAAAAGCTTAGCAGGGGCTTACGGTGTTGTGCTTTAGTGTATTCCTATAGAGACATGGCAAGGCAGAGGCTGAAGGATGAAGCTGAGCTAGCGAGGCTGGGCTGGGAACGCTTTAGATGAAGAAGGCACAGCGTTCTCCGTCCTTTGCTTCTCCTCCAGACTGATGCCCAGCAGCGTGTGGGTGAGGAACAGATAAAAAGCAGCGTGCCTCCTGGCCTTCCTCTTTCTCTTTCCACTCATTATAAATTTTTAAGGTAGATTTGTCCTCTTATTCAGCCATAACTTCCCCTGGAGAAGCTTCCTACAGCCACCTTGCGGCAGGAGCCCTCCTGCTCTCCTTTGATGTGTTGGTTTGCTCCCTGGAGCTGAGTCCTCCTGGTCTGGAGAGCTCAATTCACAACCAGCTTCACGCACCCTGCTTTTCCCCTCAGTCATAACGCTCTTGTTCCCACTAAAATCAATGGCATGGCAACTGTGTGAGCGAGGGGAGAATTTGATATCACAAGGAATAACAAATCACAGGCATATCAAGTGTGCCCTGATATCCAAGGGCACGGAGCGGCAAGGACCAAGGAGATCCCTTGCTCACTTTTTCCCTCCCTCTGCCTGTCTCTGAGGATCAGTATTCTCCTTCCAGAGACCTGTAGGGGTCACAGTTGGATTGTACAACATGCTGTGAGTCTGTCCTTGGGAAGGGAAACCATTCCTGCTGAAGTATTGACCAGAAAGCCAGCAGGACACCAAGTGCCCTCTGCACACAGGCCACTGCCTGAAACCCCGCTCAGAAGTGGGCTCCTACCCATCTTCTGCCTCTTTCTGACACTAAGGCCCAGATGTCTCCCATGGGATGTGTTTCTTAGCTTCAACGTAGAGAAACCAAACGTGTTGCAGGTTGGAAAGAGCCAGTCTCAAGTCCATGCACAGGAGGGCGTGAGGAACCAAGATTTTATTGGGACAGTTCTATAATGGAGAGGAGAGTTGATGCTTTAGATAACATGATTTATACCTGCACAGCCCTATCAAGGGAGGGGAGAGGGACCTAATTAATAACTTGGAACCTAATTAAAAAGGCTCAATCACAGACTTCTGTCTGTGTCCAGGTTTCTTGTTCGTATGAGTATTGGTGGACCATCAAGATTGGTGTGAAGGGGCTTTGCTTCCTGCTTGTCTAACCTGATCTTACTCAAAACCATGTGGTACAAACCTCATAAAACAAAATCCAGGTGACAGAACTTGAAGAATGTCAGGATATGGGCAGACCTCCACTGAAGTGAAATGGATGTGGCAGATTCTGAAACCCTAAGCTGGTTTCCTTTGGGATCATTATTCATCCCTTCAGTTCCCTCATGAGGCTGTGCAGGTCCATCTTAGCTTCCAGATTCAGAGCCTCCCATAACAGAAGTCACAGGACATGTGCAAGACCAGGCATCAGTGTACTGGATGTATGACCTGTGCCTGGACAGATTCCTATTCCCCACGTGAAAGCAGTTGCCTCAGCAGGGTTTTTCTGCCGTGATAGCACCAGTCTGGTCCTTCTTCCTTCCACTGGGTAGCAGAAAGTCTTCGTCAGGTGAGCCCGATCCAGTCTCCATCATAAGCAGCAGCCCAGAAACAGCATCACCCGTCTTCATTCTCCAAGATCCCTGCGGACACACACCCACAGGAACTCTCCAGTCACTGTCAGAGATCCCTTCCCATGCTTGCACTGCACCACAAATTAGGATCTGGCCATGACGCTCACAAGGATGGACCCGTTCCACTGCGCGATAATTAAATTGCCTGTAATTATGTTCTTGACAAGTGAAATACAGGCAGTAAATGATCCTAACATTCTTCGCTCCCTCCCTCTTCCCAAGACTCCCCCAGCTGCCCCTCCCCTCTAAATGCTGAATTATTTTACAGTTGATAGTTCCTTAGATTTGCCGACCTTTAAAAGCTGAACACTACATGCCTGTTGAATTTTAATCAATTTATTTTTTTCAACTGGAAATGTCAGACTTCTGTACGGAATTACTTGGTGCCGGCTGATGTGACAAAGACTCAAAGTTCAGCATCTGAAGCCGCGGAGGAGCAGAGAGTTGCGTGCATTAGCACAGATAATTTGCAGGATGTGAAAATGAGAGCAGGAGTGAGGGAGCATATATTTTTCATTAGCTTTGGTTTAGAGGGTTCGGGGACCTGCATTTATTTCATCCAGTGAACTCTGGCCTCATTAAATCCAGACCGTGGCTGGTAATGACTGGAAGTAAGAAGCTGTGGAGGCCACTAAAGGGCAGGAGGCAAAGTGAGTTCTTTGCAGGAGCACGGAGAGAACCTCGGTGTATGGGGGAGCACCAACCTCTGCTGTGTTGGCTCCACGGTGCCGAGCACAGGAAGGTGCCAGAGGCCCAAACCATCCACCATCCTGCACTGGTGCAGTTTGTTAACGCACATTACACCGCCTGCTTCATGCAGCTCCAGAAGAGTCCAGCAAAGCTTCCACTTGCAGTGTAGCTTTCCCAGCCCGAGTGCAGGGTTGATTAAACTTCTCAGTAGCATTGAGTTTGGCCGGCATTGCCTGGAAGGATTAAGCATTCCCCAGCTGGAGCAAAGCCCTTCCACAAAGATGGGAGGAGGTTTAGTGAGACCTGCAGACTGATTCCTGATGGGGGAGACCATGGCAGTGAGCACACACCAGTGAGGAACCCTGCCGTCCTTACAGGGATTTGCTGGCCTTCACTGTGCCTTTGGCATAACGTTTGTGAGCAGTGGCTACAGCCAAGGCAATGCTGGGAGCTGCCCTGCCTCCTTTCTGAGCAGGAATTTCTCCATGGTCAGTGGCTGGGTAGCTCCATGCTACTCCTGCCATGCATCACCTACTTCCCTACTCTGTTGTTTCAAGCAAAAGTTATCACCTTCTGTTTTTCTTGTATCAGTGGCCTCTGGTGTTTCCCTGTAGTGCTGTAGTCTGTTCTAATCTTGGGCCATGACAGCCTACAAACAAGTTTTTGTCCTATTAAAATTTAATTCCTTCTTTGGAATAGAGACTTCTCATCGCACAGAACCGGATGGATAAATGTTTGCCAAGGTGACAAGGATTGAGTATATTTAATCTTCTTCCTTCTCTTTAAAAAACTGTGCCCATCGTCGCCTCTTGGCACAGGTACCTTAAAATCAATAATGAGCCTTGCAAGTGGATCTGTGATAAAATATGGTCTATCCTTCTCCATTGAACTGTAATAAACATCTTTTTCAAAATCATGCATGCGCCTACATGCAGCAAGAATAATGTGGTGGCTGCATAGGTTCAAGGAAAGTTCCAGTGCTCTGGTCTTCCCGGAGACTTAGTAAGTTGAGGTACACCTCAAATCCAAGTATTCTTCCAGGGTTACAGACTGCATTAAGTAAGAGATGTAACTTCTGGGAACTTGCCAATGGAAAGGGCAATTCTTCATGTGTCCTGGTCCTACACCCTCTCCAAAGCTTCGCAGTTGTCCAAGGCTGTGGTCAAGGATCCTTTGGTCTGAAACAACACCGCAGACCTTTTGTTGTGCTCTCATTTCACTGAAATGGATTTTAATCAGGAAATACTCATGGATTGACATCAGTTCTCTCTGGGGCAAATGGGCCAGGTTAGATGAGTTCCCAACTGGGAGAAGCGTAACAGAGGTGCAGAACTGAGCCATGGTGCTAATATGCAAGGGGCTGCCACCAGCAGAGTACAGACTCCCTGACTTAGACCAGCCTTGCTCTGAAGGAGGCTGAGGCAAAGACTTGAGTCTGTGTTTTCCATATCTTATGTGGCTGTGCTAATTATCATTGTATTGACTCATCCGAGGGAGCATGTTTCTTGGGCTCTTCAGCCATTAACATTTTGAAATTTCATTTTTGCTCTGAGGAAGATGGAAAATTCCTTTGGAATTCTAAGTTTTGCAAGCAAGGGAATCACTGAATCATTCCTACTGTGTAGCTACGTCTTTTTTTTTTTTATTTTTTTTTTTAGGTTGCAGGTCCTTCTCCAACTCTCCCATTTAAAAAGTCCTTAGAGAAAACTGAGTGTATGGAAAGCAGCCCAGGCTTACTAACTCTTCATCAGTATTCCCTTTAAAGAAGGCAAATGTTATTATCCTCCTTGCCAAAAGGGAGTGTGAACACATCTGCTCCTCCACCCACCCTCTTGGCACCCCCTCCCGACGCAGACTCCCACAGCTCACCCTCTGTCACAGCTCGACAGCCCATTACAAATGGCAGTGTTTAAGCAAGGTCTTGCTCTTCGTTTATAGCCCTCTCAGTCACTCCGATGGGTTCCTTCCCTGGCCTTTCGCAGCCTCCGTTTGCTGCAGGTTAAGAAAATGTCAAGCTCATTTGGAAGAGCCTCGCCCCTCCTCGCTTTGCTGCAGCCATTAGTGGTCCTCTCCTGGCTGCAGGAGGCTGACATTTACATCGCAGGCTAGGGTGGGAATAATAGCAGTTAAGTCGGACTTTGTTAATCACCAGTTATGTCCACCTTCAGAAATCAGCTCAGGTGGCCCGAGCTTATTTTCTTCATTTTCTCCTCTCTCACACTCTCATCTCCCCATCCATCCCTGCCTGATCATCCGCCCTCCCACCCCATCTCCGCTTATTTATTGACTGCGGTGGTAAAGTGTCACTCAATTAAAGACAGAATTAAAAAAAAAAAAAAAAAAAAAAAAGAAAAAGAAGAAGAATTGTGGAGACAAGATTGGATTTGTGAATTTACTTCTCCTCACACACAGTCATCCCTCCCAACTCTTCCCATCCTTCTTGAACTGGGAAAGGCAGAGCTAGAGATGAAGAGGGTTGGAGAATGCAATCGGTCCTGCTTGTGTCGGAGATCCTTGGGCACTCTGGTTTTCAGGGGTGAGGTAACTTCAGCAAAGAAAGCAGGTGCTGTCCGTTGCATTTTTCTAATCCAAACACTGCACTCAGCCAGAAAAAGGAGCTGGCAGTCCCTGCTGCTGGTGAGTCTCATGCACGTGGTGCTGTTTGACAAAGGGATGGATTAGGTGACCTCTGCAAGTCCCGTTCATCCCCAATTTTCTGTGATGCTGCAAGGGTGACATTTAAGGATGAGATCAAGTCTGGAAACAGTGGCTTCTGTGAGGCTCTACTAATCACAAGCTTCATTCAGATTTGAAAATGAGTTTTGACCAGGGCTATTGATTTCCCTTCTTGCTTTGCTTTTCCGATGTGTATGCATATGTGTGTGTTTGCAATTTTAACCTGAAAGACTGGAAGGCACCACTCCCCCCTCTTCCTGACTTCTGTGCACCTCCCCTTTGAAGCCCCAGTAAGGGACTTCATTAAAAAAAAGCAGACTGCAGCAGTCAGGAAGTGAACGGGAGGAGAAGTAAGAAGAACTGATGAGGACAGCAAGTGTTTGAAAGCTGAAGAAGAAGGGGAGGAGCTGTGCCAGATGTTGCCAGCTGTTGCTCAGCGCGTGGGTGTCACAGCAGCCCACCCCACAGAGAAGAACAAGCCCACAAATCAAGGCATTGTGCTATGGCCTTGCTGCTGTCCTTTCCTATTTTAGCTGACACCTCTCCCCAGCCCTTTTTTTGTCCTGCTCTTGTAGTCTTCGTTCACCAACATCACTCCTGGGTGCTCTGCTCTGTGCTCTGGCCCTCGCTGCTGTGTCTGATCGCTGTCAGACAGCTGTTAACAAATGGGAAAGGGGAGTGGGGGAAACTGATCTTTATTCATATGACTGAAGTCCTCTAAACACATGAAATCAATCCAGCCTGTGGGTTTTGCGCATATAAAAATAAAAATTAAAAAAAAAAAAAAAATCTGCTCATTTCATGCTTCTCTTTTCCCTTTTAAAAATTTGCTCACTTTCCTGGAGTGACACTTTGCTCTGTCATCAGAAAGGGAGTGCTGACGTGTAATCCTCCTCTATGTCACATTGCTCCCTGTGTACATTAGTCTTCTGCTGGCACCCAGAAGGTTTTCTCTGAGGTGTCAAGATTTTCTGAAGCCCCCCCAGGCAGAAGAACTTGACCACAACTCACTGACAAACCATGCCAAAAATCACATTAATCCCTTGTGTGCCTCCCTTTCCTTTCTCTCCCGTTTGAACAAAGAATATTAGTGATGGCGTAAAAAGGAATAATTTGTATGGCCAGAAATAAAAAGCCAGTTGTCCATCTAACCCTAAATCTACTCCTGATTTAAATTCATTATGCCATCTTTATTCTTTTGTTCACCTAGTATTTCTCTCTGGGACCTTCACCTTATTCTATGTCTAACACTTATGCCTTTCGAGAGTGGAATAGTGAAATGCAACGTAGGAGACTGATGTCTGGAGGACAGTCACTTCATTTTGTGCAGAAGATGATCTTTTCTCTTTTTATCTCTGCTGGTTCCTCCGTGACCCCTCTGCCCCAATCTCTATTCCCACTCCTTCTCCCAAAAGTCAGGAGAAGAAAATGAAAGCTCCTCTGTCCCTGCAGCTAGAAAGGTGTGCCCCTCTGACCGCAAGCTCTCCTGCAACCTTTCCACCGCATGTAAATTTTTATAGCATATCAATAAAAGGATCTTGAGGCCAAATGGAAATCGAGCAGCTGCCTGAACTGCTTCAGGGCAAGGAAACCAATTCAAAGGGTTTTATTATTATTATTATTATATTAAGCATTCAAATGAATGACCCAATCAATTTCAAGCCTCTTTGTTCTGTAACCCTTCCCAGCAATCCTGGTGCTGTAGCCATGGGACCAGCAGCTCTGCCCTGGGTGCTGCAAGAGCTGCTCCTCACCCTTGGGTCCCTCCTCTCCCCCTGGGTTGTCATTTTGGGGAAAGACCAGGGAAAAGAGCAAGTGGCTCACCAGAGGGCTTCTCCTCAGCCCATGCAAAGCAAGCTGAGCCCATCTGAGTGCTGCTGTGTCTAATATTGGCTTTGCATAATGTGATTAATTGATGGCTTTTCAGAGTGTGTAACTAGAACTGGACTGGACTTTGGTGCATTTCCATTCCGAAGACTCTAGCTGGAGACCCTCAGCTTCATTGCAGTGATCAATATTCTGACCAGAGCAAGGGTAAGCCAGCTGCTCACCTCTTGCAAAGCCGCGTGGGCCATGCCTCATCTTTATTCTCCATCTTAGTTCCTTGACCGTTCACCCCTCCAGCAGCAATCAGCCTCTCTGGCCCTGTCATTATCCTTGCTGTAATGATGAAATAATAGCTTGCTGCTTCGAGCTTGCCATCGGGATTGTCCTGAGTGCAGATGGCCTGCGATGCTATCCAGGCAAGGGACGGTGCCAGGGGATGTATGCACCAGCTGTGAGAGCATCCGCAGTTTCAGTGGTCCAGCTCAGGAGTTCTTCCTCAGTGGTGTTTCTGCACAGACTTCGGGGGCAGAGCTGGGCCATGTGCATCTGCTGGGGTGCAGACCCACTCCTTCCCTCATTACCTCATTGAAAAACATCACCCTGAATGTGTTTAGTGAGGTCTTATGATGGGGTGCTCGATCCTCGTAGGGAACCAGTCTCATTTTGGTCTCAAGCATGGTCTCTTGCCCTAGGAAAAAATACGTTTCCTCTCTGTGTATCAATTTGCCTCTTTTATTATTGTATTTTATTCTTCTTATTATTTTTATATCTTACATATATAATTCCATATTATTTTATTATTATTTTTGGCTGCATTAACATCGCTGACTGCAAACTTCATAACATTGAGGTTATCTCTTTGAAGTATTTGCATGGCACTTGGCATAAAGAGATGCCCTGGTCCTACCTGAGCAGTGTGAGCACCTGGATGTGTTATCTGAAGGAGCTGGGTGTTGCAGAGCATCACACACTGCCCTCCGTGCTGAGAGAAGCCCTTCTGCAGAGCTCAGCATCTGGAGGGACTTCATTTCCACCTCTTTCTGAGCTCCTGAGAGCCAGCCTCCATTGCAAAATTCAGGCCAACTTTCCTGCCCATCCGCCTCTTGTTTGTTTGTTATTTTAATCTTCCTCCCCAGTCTACAGTGTGAAGAGAAAGGGCTGATTGACAGCTTAACTGTTTCAAATCAATAGAAAGAGCACTCGGAGATTAAAGCAATTTAAACAAGGTGTTTATGTGGTTTGGAGCTAAAACTGCACTTGAAGGAAACAAGCAGAGGAGACGAAGGAAGTGGGTCAGCCAGGAGACACATGGAAGCTGCCTGAGCAGAGGTAAGATTACAACAATAGGCTGGGATGGCTTTTTCATCAGCTAGAGATCGCTGCTTTCCATAAAGGAGGTCTAATCTCAAAATTGCTTTAGCCTCTGACTGATTGTTCCATCGATTTAAACACGCCGGCCCTGCCCCTCTTCCTACATCCCACGCTCTCTAATCTCTGGTCCCTCTCTCTCTCTCTCTCATTTTCCCTGATCCCCACTTGTTGAAACAGGGCTGTAGAGACAAATCCCCTCCCAGCGAACACCTAAAAGAGGTCCCCTGGCTACCTTTGGTTTGCCGGGCTGGAGAATAGATGTGAAGCCCCAGCAGCACTGCGACTCCTGCCTGGAGCTGATGAAGTACCTCAGGGGCAACTCCGAAGCCTTCACAAAGATCCCATTACATTTTTAATCAATGCAAAGGCCCCGTCCCCTTGCTAAATTACTTGATCTCCTCCCCTTCCCAGGCTTTTAGGTAATTGCTGTAGATGAGCACTACTTCATATCAAGGATAGCTGAGCCAGGGCTATTGATCAATCCAAGTGTGCTGTTGGCATGGTTTAGAAGAGCTTTACTAACCTACCCCAGGGGCAGATCAGGTTTTTGAGTCAAATCAAGCGAGTTTCACATTCTTTCTATTTTACATAGCCCTAATGAGGATGTAATTCAACCCCTCCTTCCCTAGACGCCCACTTGTACGATGGCAATAATTTGCCCTGGGACTTGCCAATTGTTCTCCAGTGACCACAGAAGACATCGAGACAATTGTTTTATGCCAAGGGCTTGAGCTCTGGCCAGCTGAAGTTGGGGGGGGGACAGTGTGCCACCCAGGGGGGGCAGTTCCCCCCGTGCCAACATCTGACCCCACAGGGTAGCAATCCTGCAGAAGAGGCACGGACAAACAGCACCAGAGGTGGAATCAGAGAGAGCAGGTGCATGGGGAAGCAGGTGCATGGGACTGGGAGATGTGGTTTGTCTGTTTCAGTAATTACCGCATTAAAATTTCCTAAAAATCTGCAGCGTAGATCAACAAAGCCCCCTGGCCTGCAATCCAAACACGAAGGTTGTCAGCAGCTAAGGGATGTCCTTTAGGGGCCACCACTGAAGATAAGGAGTCCTCAGGCCATCTCTATGACAAGCAGACCCTGCCATAGAGTCCCTCCTGATTTCAATCAGTCTCAGAGAGGCAATGTCAGGTCCCAGTTCTTCAGCAAGGAGCTGAGAGCAGAGTGGGTGGTAAATTACTGTTTACTCTCCATGTCACCAGAAACATGCAGCGGGATCCTGCCTCTCCGGCTTTACAAGAAGAGCATCAAGTGGAAACACCTGCTCCTTTGGTGGGGGAACCGAGCGTGTTTCGAAGGCCATCCGCAGCATCGATGTACCCTGTTTCTAAGTGTTTATTATTTTCTTGGTGATAAGTGTCCAGCTGACACAGTAATTCACGTGGTGCCACAAGAGCTGTCACAGCTCCGTGCAATTAGAGTGTGCTGCACAAAGGCACGCTCCATCTTCCTGGGCGACGTGGTGCTTGCAGGGATGCTGAATGCCACTGGGTTCATCAGCTTAATGTCAAGCCTTTCAGCTCTCCTGCCTTGTGCACTGGGAGCTGCTCGCCCCAGCCCACAGCTGTTTAATGCTCCTGGGATCCCCAGGGAGCAGGTTTGGGTCTGTGTAGCTCACATCCCAGGTCACTGGACATGGGTGCAAGGTTTGTCCTGCCACAGAGATATTATCTTTACTGTTTTGTGAGTCCAGCAGCTAATCTCCACAAAATGGATCATCATAATTACTTGCCTTACCATTGTTTGCAATATTTTTATTATTTCTTTAATTTAAATTCCTGCCTGGTGTTTGACCCATATCTTTGACGATGGACAGCTTGCTCTGGGGAGGGCCTGGTGGCCTGTGTGTGGAGGGGCAGGGCTTTGGGTGATGGTTAATTATAAAGAGCTTTGTTTAACAGCAAGGCTAGAGACCTGAGTGAGGTGTTGGCTGCCACATAGAGCCCAGAGAAACCCAGGCACTGACAGGGATTCACAAGCTGTGAACAGCCTTAGCACTGCCTGTCTCTGGTGGATGGTGTCCAGCTGAAGCTGTGCCAGCTGGGGCTGGGCTCCTGCCACCAGCTCCTGTCCTGCAGCCCCTGCGTGCTGCACAGATGGGGTTCAGCTGGGGGCTTCGGGATGCGCACGTGCAGCTCGTGGGATCAGCCTGACAAGGGGACTGTGACTGCAAATCTGCTCATCTGCAGTGGCAGGCACGTAGAGCTGCAAAGAGGAGCTATCCAAATCCACCTAGGAGAGCATGAGATATGCTCCAGAAAAGCTGGCTTTGACCCGACACCTTGCTTTTCATTTCCTGGCAGGTGTCAGCCAGGGCTGCTCAGGGAGACAGTGAACATTTGGGATTAATTCGGTATCAGGAAAAGCTTCTGCAAAGCCACCAGCCTCCGGTGGGCTATTCCCTCTGTAACGGGCTGGGAAGCTTGCTGGAAATGGGGTGAGAAAAGCGTGGCATCTGAGGCTTTCATTCCTCTCCTCCCCTCTGTGCGTGCTGGGCCCGTGCCATCCCTCCCTGCCCACCCCGGAGCTGGTGCACATGCATCAGCCGCCAGCTGACAGACTCGGCAGTGACAGATTAGCTGAGCTGGAGGAAGGCCATTTGGACCCCAGGAAACTGGTGAGGCTTGCAGAAGAGTGCAACGGCCGGCAGCAGGAGAGCAGAGCTGAGCTTTCCTCTTGTGGTTTGAGAGGAGCCAGAAGCAGGAAGGGGCTATGTTACCCCAGGTCCTCAGCTGGCTCCTCCTGCCACTCTTTTGGGCAGCTTGTAAGCTAAACTCTCACCTTAGCCCAGAAAATGCTCTCCAGCACATTTTCAATCCTAAGCATCCACCTGTGTGCAAAAGCAGTGAGGTGGCACAGCAAGTTGTCAGCCCTGCAGGGGAGGAAAAAACTCACAGCACTCCACTGCGGTAGCGAGTCCCTTCCCCACATCCAGCATGTCAAATGGCTGTTGTGTGGAGAAGGGGAAGCTGTAGGGAGATGCAAGAGTGACTGCACAAGTTGGATGTGATGTGACCGGGATGCATGAGAGCAGAGCAAGGTCAGCCGTCACCTCCTCGTGCAGTATCAGCGGGTGTGTTTGCGTTGCCAGCCACTGCTCGGTGCCAGTCTGCAGCAGCTGAGCACTCGAGCCATGAGTTTTGTGTGCTGGTGGCATACAAAATGCTTCGTGTCTCACTGTCTTTAGCTTGTAGAAAGAAAAAGGATTGTATTGGAGCTATAGGGAGGATGTCTTCATCAAACATGCTGGATAAATACTGTGCCTTATTTATTAGGCTTTAATTCTCCACCAAATTAGAACCTGACTAAAACATGAATCTAGTCTGCAGTTCTTCACATCACACAGAAAACAATGCCAATTTAAATCCCCATTAATTCAATTTTTGAAGGTAAAGGCAAGTGGAAAAGGCACTGAGTTCCCACATGTCCTTAGGAACGTGACAAACCCAGCTGCCTCCCTTTGCCTGCTGGGGAGGAAGGTGAAGCTCGGCACCTGGGAGCACAGATGAACTAGGGGAGGTGGAGGTACATCACCTAAGGAGGTGTCCCAATGGATCACAGTGTGCTTGCCACATCCATGACATCCTCCGTGGACTCAGGAGGCCCTTCTGTGATAGTCTTCCTCACATGTATGTGAGGAGCTATTAGTGTAGACAGTAGGGGCATGGCATCAGCTACCAAATGCCAATGCTTCTCCCAGGGAAAAAGGAAACTGTGCAAAGGGACCTCCAGATCTCCAACCTCATCTGATCTCATGGGTCTGTGAACATCTAGAGGATGAAATGACCTGTGTGGAGGCCTCTGGCTGCTCTATGGAGAGAAAATACCAGCCACAGAGCACCAAGTGCCAACAAAACCACATTCACTCCCTTCTTGTGCCTCTTGGCGTGATCCCCAGCAGAGACGGGGGGGACCTGCTGGTGGGGGGCACAGTGGCTGCTGCTTTGCAGGATGCAGGCAGAATCCCTTAAACTAGCACTACAGTGGGCTCTCAGATCCTGCAAGGAACGTAGTGTTGTTCAGTAAAGTGAACGAGACCGTGTTCATTGATGTGCCTCACTGCACCAGCGAACAGCTGCATACATTACGGCGTCTGCTAGCAGGCAATTCCAGGGGTAATAGCAGTAACCCAGTCTAATATAACTCCCCGGTGCTGTGAAAGGTGATGGGAGAAGATTGGGAAATTTCTTTCCTAAGGCTGTTCTTTCTCTGCATTCTGAAGTTGGAGATTTCCGTTCCCCCATTCACAGGTATAATGACATGCTCTTAATGGCTGTAAAATTACTGAGCTCTTTTTTAACTCTGGCTCCAGCATATAACTCTCTGACCTCCTGCAGTACTGAATTACATGAACTGACTACACAGGACATCAGGTGTGTGGTGTTTTTTTTTTTTTTTTTTTTTTTTTTTTTTTTTTTTTTGTTCTTTTAACCTGCATTAAATTTACCTAACCATTAATCTAATGGAATAACACCATAGTTTTCATATTATGGGATAAGGCAAGGAGAGCAAGAAATTGCTTTTCACTATATCTCTTATAATTCTGAAATACTCCTGCCATTAACATTCCTCCCCAGGCTAAGTGTGCTCTGAGAATTCTGGCCACATGGGGTGGCCATAGACAAACCCCATTTAGGCCTTCAATAGCCTTTGTTTCCCTTCATTTTTTCAATCTCAATTAAACATTGACACCTTCCCCAGTGTGAAATGACCCAGAACATACAGTGGTACAGTCTAAGTATATCCAGGCTGAATTTGGCTGGACTTTTTCTTCAACAGCTGGGAGCCATGGGCAGTGGCTCTTCACCTAATGCAAATGATTGAACTCCCAATTCCCATAGCTTGAATTTCTTTCCCTTCCCTGAAGTAGTCGCGTCGTACTGTGACTGTCCAGTCAATATGCCCATGTCTTTAGGAATGTTTGAAGGTCCCTTTGCTATCATAATATTGATGATCCAATGTGGTCCAGTCAATAAAGTTTTCTTTGGGTTGAAAACATTGCTAGACTACCTTCACAAGCCAAGAGCCCAGGTACCACCCAGGATGTTTCATCACTCCCAATAGGTTTCAGCAAGCAAAAAATGCCCCCATCCCTTTCTTGGAAAGACCATTCCTGACATAATTTTAATCAAATTTGATGTTTCCATTTGTTCATCATCATGTTCCTGGGGTGCTACAATCCTTGCTGATCCCAGATTCTCATATCCCGTCCCTTGATCTTTTCCCTTTTGGCCACTGCTCTGCTTCAGATCAGCAAACACCCCCCTGTGACACAATCAGATCTCAGAAAATCATTTTTTTGAATCAGGAAAGTCCACAATGGTTGCTACCACAATACCACCCTGTCACTACAGAGATTCTCGGAGTGGTCTTGAGAGGCAGGAGAGCATCATTAGCCCGGTTTCACAGGCACAGTGAAGGGAAGTGATTTATTTGAAGTTGTACCTCAAGGCTGAGGTACAGGCTGGAAAAGATCCCGGGAGTTCTGACTTCCAGTTCCATTACACAGTGTAAGTGGAAACCAACCGAGTGCTCACAAGCTTCTCCAGGTACAAGAAAGGCCGAGGCTGCTCCAGCAGACCTGGCTGCCTGCCAGCTGGAGAAAGAGAGCACATATGGGGTCCAGCTAAAATAAATGAAGTCCTCTCGTGGGAGTTTCAAACTTAATTGGCTGTTTTATGACCAAGTAAGGCAGCAAAAATCTCTGGCCACATCTCTTCCCTACAGCGGAGCAGGCTGTGAAGTCCAAAGCAAGGCCCATAAACACTGCTCATGCCACCAGAAACCCTCTTTCTGGTTTGTGCTCAGCAAATCCTGCGTGAGATTGGCCTTTCTGCCTTTGGTATGAATTCATCTTAGTGGCGTTGGCAAGGGAAACCACAAAGATGAGATTTGTTGGGGCTGCAGGCCTTCTGCAGAGGTAAATGCAAACACGTTTTCTCAACACTCGCCCTACACCCACCTTCCACCTCTGTGCAGTCAGCTCCAGCACCAAAAGCGAGCCTCTCTAGATACCTACACACCAGGAAGGCTTTGAGAAGCACTACCAAGAAAATTGCTGTCCCCTAGCAGCTGTGATCATGAACAAGAGACATTCCCACAGCTTCCTTCTTTTTGCCCTTATCTCCCCATATTTTTCAGCACCAGCATCACCCTTTTTCCCTCTCTTTTACACTTTTCCACCCACCCCTGGGCTAAGCCATAACACCACTTTGCCAAGGCAGTTTGGCAAGCTGTACAGTTGGAATAAGTTGGAGTCAAGGAACCTGAGCTGTTCTTCAGTACTGATGTAATTATAGCCCTTGGGGACCTTGGCTGAGAGTCAGAGCCCATCTCTGAGCAGAGCAGCTGCTCCAGTGCAGGGCAAAGCTGGAAGTACCAGGGTGGATGTCCAACATGGGTGATGATTTGGTGAGGATAAGATCTGGAAAAACAGCAAGCAGGATACAGAACATCTCCCTGGAGCCAGGTGCTCCAATAATTGTGCCTCAGCCCTTGCTTAATGCAGAGCCCAGTGGCCTTTATTTGCAAAAGCCGGTGGCAAACGAGATGAGAAAGCTCTGGGTATTTCAGAGCAGTCACAAACTTTCATGATAAGAGATGTGCAGAGAGGTAAGGGAATGCGTGCACAGCGGCGGGCTGTGTAACACCAGAAGGCACTACAATACTGACTAGAAGAAAGCAGATATCCAACATGCAACCCCCACGGGGATCTGTCTACGCTTCCAGCATAATGATCGCTCAGAGTCAGTGCTCTTGTCACTAGCCTGGCAGATAACCTCTTGTCTTCTCCCTTCTCCCATGCCTTAGCTGCAGGCAGGATGCGACCCTTGCAGTGCAGGCACACTGTACCTACACTGGCCAGTGCTTGGCAAGCAGGTGCCTGGATGCAGCTCCTGCTATAAAAATCTGAGTGAAGCCAGGCTTCTGACTGGCAAGGAAGAAATGCCCATCTTCTTTTCCCTTTCACCATTTTCAGGGCTGCACGCAGCAAAGCAAACCTTTTTCTAAGTGCAGAAGCACAGCCTGCAGAGTTTGGTGATGGAGAGGGCAGAGCAGGGCCCTGCTCCTGCCGAGTGTTTCTAGCAGTTTGTTTCTGGCTTGTTGTTCTGAAAATGCCTTGAGCTTTTTGTTCTTTCACTGTTGCTGAAGGTGGCAGACAAGCCAGCACTGTTGTTCTGCCAAGGGAGAGGAATAGAAATAAAAATAATAATCATGTGCCTTCACCGTGGCTTGGAGTCACGGGAGGGAGTACAGATTAAAGGGGGACCTGGGACCTGGTCTGCTGCCACCCCATCCAAGTTCAGAGGACTTTGTAACATTTTAAATACCAAATACAGCTTCAAGTAGTCTGATGAAGCCTGATATTTCCCCGTCAAATACCCAGGATAACACGAGCCAAAGCCCTCCCTCTGCACAGGTCTGGGTTATATTTGTAAATGGGCAATCAGCTGGTGTTCCTCCTCTCTTCAAAGTCCCTAACCCAGGATATCGTATGCAGACCTCGCTTCACCTGGCAACACAGACACCTACAGCAGAGCGAGCTATTTTGACTTCTGTAGACATCGGAGAGAAACAGATACCTCTGGTGTGCAATTCATCCCGTGCCGAAGCCCAGCAGAGGTGAAATGAATCATGCCCTTGATGTGCCCCTTTTCTCCTTGGCATGGAAAGGCAGCCTGCTGCGATGCAGGCAGACAAACAGCACGGTGGCTTCCAGATGGAAGAGGGGAGGCTCTCCAGGCATCCCAAGGGAGACATCCCAAAACGAAGGCAACCAAAAAGGCTCATTTGGGGACCTTTACCCACATTTGTACAGACAGTCAATGCCGTTCCCCGGTTGTTTCGCTATTAAACCACACTCGTGGTGCAGGCTCCCAGCACATCCTCCTTTCCCTGGGGAGAGGCCATGCCTCGAGTGGTGCCCACTGCCGGCCTGGGCTCCAGGTCTCCTCCACCCCAGCCCCACAGGGACCTGATCAGGATCACCTGGCTGCTCTTTTGCTGGCCTCATGATGGAGCCAGAGCAGCGCGAGGACGTGGCACCGGGTGCCAGGGGAGCCTACCTGCCAGGGAAGGGGCGTGAGCGCCTGTGCAGCTCACTGTAATTTCTCTAATGGCTTTCTTTGGCTTGATAGATATTGAAGAAAGCTTGTTGCCGGGGCAATTTCCATGGAGAGATAATAAGAGATCATTTTCAAGTGAGCGAAACTTTAATGGCACATTGTGGTAATGAGGCAGCAAGGAGAGTAATGACCGGAGACCTCAGAGTGCGAGCACATCACGCGAGGGGGGAGGACTCGGAGTTCACTGCTCGAGGCAGACATTTGAGGCCTGATCTTTGTCCCCTTGAAGTCAGGCTGGAGTTTTGCTGCTAGCTACAGGGAGAACAAAATTAAGATGTACGTGCTGGTAAAGGGGCTGGGTGGCTCCACAGAGTTGCAGGAAGACCCTGGTAAGGCTCAGGCACCAAGCACTCCAGCCCCCTCCTTCTGCAGAAGAAAGACTGAAACAAAAGCCGAGGGAGAGCTGGATAATCCCGTGCACAATTCTCTGCTTCCCTTCTGAAACCAACAGGAAATGTTTTAACCTGTGTGCTAAGAGGCTGTGTTCCTGGACGAGGGGAAAGGCTGTACAACAGAGGGTGAAGGTGCCATCTGTTTTAAGCTCTGGACATCTCCAGAAATCTGCAGGAAGCAGGTCTGAAATTCTGGAGTGGTAGTGCTGGAAGGTTGGTGAGCAGAGATCTTGTGTTTTTTCCTTGTCAGGTCTGAATCTCAGGTAAACCTAAGAAGATTTGCCCAGGAACTGACATGCAGAAGAGGCAGAAGAGTGTGGATGTCCTGCCTCCACCTGAAGGCACGGAGGTGTTTCATATCTCTCATGAATTCCCTGAATTCATCTCTGCAACCTGGTTTTGGCCTTCCCCTTGAGGAGGTCCCTCCATCAGCTACTTCCTAAGGGCAGCCAGAGCAAGTTGTTGTTTACCTCCCCCCCAAAGAAGGAAGGTGAAGGGTCTGCTTCTCTCCAGCCTTGTTAACAGTTGTTTCATTAATCACAGCTTTCTCTTCAAAACCAGAGACAATCTGTCCAATTAACATTAAAGCTCTGGCAGTCGCCTGCGACGCAGGGAACTCTGCAAGCAGCACTTTGACAACCGTCGCTAATAAGTCTAAAATTTCAAAAGCTGCTTGCAAACAAAACAGCTCGGTCGCACCTCGTTAGTGCCCTGTGCCGCCTGTTTTCACGAGCAGCAGAGCCAGCCTCCTCTCTACCCACTCTTATGCTGGATCTCCGCAGAGCCCAGGTCCCAAAATACTTCTCCTGCAGACCTCTGTCCACCACAACCCAGGGTTACCCGGGCAAATCCTTTCTCCTGCAGTGTGCTCCCCACCAGGCTTTAACTTGGACCACACCTGGAACAACTGAGCTCCTACAACACAGAGCTGTAAGTCAGAAAGAATCAGCACACTGAGGTGGTCCCACATAAAAATCATTAATAAGAGCCCGTAGGGGTCATGCCATGGGAGAAGAGAAGAGTAGAAGTAGTAAGTAGTGGAGGAAAAGTTACCTAGTTAACTAGAAGCCTCTTAGCCTAACCTTGGCTCAAGATTTCAAAGTGAATTTTGAAGGAAAGAGCAATTAAATACCTGGAGATAAAGAGGAAATGAGATAAGATGCAACATGGGTTTACAAAATGTAGATTGTGTCAGACGAACACGATAGCTTTGTTTTGATAAGACACTTGATTTTCTAGACAAAGGAAATGCTGCCGATCTCCTTTATCTAGGCTTCAGAAAGGTATCTGGTAGGTGCCATGCGGGAAATTATTAGTGAAGCTGGAGGAAATGAGGATTAGTAAACTGTAAGGTGAGGTGCAACCCTCAGGAGGGAATTTACTAGAAGAGTTTCTCACAGAACACCTTTGGAACTGATCTTTTCTTCTTGTGTATCATCTCAGCAGTGAGAACACAATCCTGAAGCTGAAATCCCCCAGTGACACAGAACTGGAAGTTTTGTTAATACAGAGGAAAATGAGAATGCAAGACTGGAAGAACTAAATGACCTTGAGAATAAGAATAACAGAAATGAGATGGAAAACAAAAAGTTTGAGATGACAGGCCATGAATCTGAGGACTTGCAATAGCCTCAGATATAATTTAGAAGATGTTGAGCAGCAAATGACCAAGGAGGAGATCTGTGTGCTCTGAGTGGCTGCAGACTAACCAAGATGTCAGCCACAGAAAGGCAAATGATATTCTTGGAAGAAGGGGTACTTCAGCAAATAAAGGTTAAAAATGATGTCATTGACTGTGGGTCTTGGTTTTTAAGGTCAAGATAAGCTTAACCTTGCAGGAATGCAGAGGAAGGCTGGAAGCTGATCTAGAAATGGAAAGCAGATCACAGAGAGGGGAGCAGAAGAGTCAGGAACAGCATGTTTTATGCAGTAGAACACAGGCTGATATGGGTGAAGCCCCAGAGAGGTGTAAGAGCTCTGCGAGCTGAGGGAACAATGGTGCTGAGGCATCCATGGCAGGAACGTGGTCAGACAAGAATTAGGAAAGCAGGTTCCCTGCCTGCTGGTGGAAGCTGCAGGGACAAGAGGAAACATTTTGGGGTCTGAGCTTTTCCTTTCACACCTGCAATGACAAGGACTGGCCTTGCCAACCCAGGAGGTCCCTGATATTCGAGTGTTCCCAGGCAGGGGAATTCTCCCTCAAGTTCTTCCCAGTACTCTGGCCAGCTTTCTCAGTCCTGATGCCCCTGCCAGAAAGCCAGTACATCAACGTGGGAAACTGAAGTTACGATTGCAGCCCATGTGGGAACATCTCAGCTCTAAAGCAGCCAGGTCAGGTAACAAAATCAGGGAAACCAGATCAGTAGGAGAGTTAACATGGTGTAAGAACCTGAGCTATCTGACCAGGCTGCTGGTGATCTGCTTGCTATCCTGCACTATCATATTTTTACTCCTTTGGTTAGCATTCCTTTCCTCCTAACTTACATCAATGTATTAGACATACACATCTCCGTTTTGCTGACTAAGGATGCCTAAAGATGTTAAGCTGCCATTTGGAATCAGGTTTGCTGATACAATTTGTGCAGAGCATGTTTTCCCCTCCTGTCTGTTGTTCCTGCATTAGACTCATTCTAACCAGCACTCACTTTTTTTTTTTTTTTTTTCTTTATATTTGCCTCATTTTCAGGCCTTTTGTGAAACTGGGACAAGTGCTTTCTGATGAACCAGCTATAGATTTGAGGACCTTGCTGAGAAGGCTATTTACTGGGTGGGTATGAGCTGGGCTTAAACTTAAAGGAACCATTAATGTCTTGTCTGGCACGGGGCTATCACACGTGTCACAGCTTTGATTATTGCTGCCTGCCATGCTGGGAGGTCAATGTGAGATGAATGAAGATTGGGAAACAGTCAGATTTGAGCAATCAAGGTGATATACCCTTGGAAGGGGGTGGGAGGGAGAGAGGGGAAGGTGATCTGGCAGGGTTTCTTCTCAGTTTTGGACCAGCAGCACACATTATAATTTCATGTAGAAGCTGGCATTCTTCATGTTTAAGATTTTTTTTTTTTATGAAGTTTTGTCCCCTAGTGTGATTTTTGCATTAGCAGTAGCCAGACATTGGGGAATCTGCAGGGCCCTAGGGAAGGAAGAAGCAGGAGCTGTGTGTTCAGGGTTGTCAGTGACTTGTTGCCTCTTAAAAAATGCCAACACACCAGTCTGCAGTGGAGTGGCATCATGCTGTGGACACGGGCTCTACCTGTCCGCCTTCACTACCACTATAACGTGCATGCTGGAGCAGCTTGTCTTTCTGATGTATGTGATGTATGTTAGGAACTCTGCTGAACCATAATTGTCTTTGTTATTTTCCTTCTCTGCAGCTCCTGACCCAAGTTCGTTTCACACAGAGCATAGGAGGGAGGCTGGTGGGCAGGATTTGGCCTGGGGGATGGTGGTTTAGCCTCAGAGGGGATGGAGATGAGCAGTTAGGGCAGCAAGTGACACCTGTGCTCCTGTGCTACCTCTCCTCAGTCCACTCTTGCCGTCCACCCTAAGAAATGCCATAATCCCTGATTGAGCAGGAAACTGAGGTGCAGGGATTGAAAGCAATGGGCCCAAAGTCAAGGTTTACAGCTGTGAAAAATATTCAGGAGTTTTTAGCACGTAGTGCTTTATTCAACATGATGTGAGAGTCAGGCTATCCAAGCTCAGTGTCTGCATGACAGGAGCGCCCTTCCCTGCCCTGCCCGAGGTGTCCCTGGCCAGCACACAGCCAAGTGCTCAGTGACTTGTATCACCCCTCCTGGCCCCGGCAGCTCAGAAGACCTCCTTAGAGAGGGTTTATATGGGGAAGACACCTCTGCTAAGGACCAAGTCCTCTTTCAGACACATATGTAGAATGTCAGGCTTAATTTCCCCGTCTGTGCTGAGCCCCCTCCCTTCCTGTGGGATCACCACTTTGGCAGGTCGACGGTGAACCTCTGAGTGTCAGTATTTGTTCCTTCCAGAAAAGGTCAATGCCCGGCACTTCTGGGCAATGGCACCACGACCTTTTCAAAGCATGGACAGATGGAAGTGGCTCTGTGGAGAAAGGCCAGGGCAGGAGGGCAGCTGGCAGCTTTTCTGGAAGTCTATTTAAGTGGCAGAACATAAAAGTCTCCCAAACCCACACACATTTGTGCACATTTTTGGTGTGATTTTGGACGTTTTGGTTTCAGGACGAGACACAAAAGTCTTTGCTAACTGTCTGAACTCAGTGAAAAGCCTATCTCACTACCCCACATGTTTAGAGAGAGGTTCAGGCCCAAATGCACAGCTGAATTGGGTCCAGATCTGGAGCTGTTCCAGAGATGAAGAGAACAGACAAAGCAGATCCAACGCCCTCAAAAGCGCACAGTTGGGGAAAATTGCCTTACTGGCCAAATGAGATAAAGCGTGGAGTAAGTTTAATTTCTGTGTTACATTCTTGTTAATAACAATATCTAATTAAGGCATCTGGTGACAAGTTAATGGGCAGAAAAGGAAAAAAATCAAGCAGGCTTTATTGAATTTTTCTTTCAACTCCAGCTCTCTGGATTTGAATGAATCCATCATCGGAGACAGCCTTGTGTGTCTGAGTCTGCCTTCATCCCAGTAGTGTAAGTTGTAGCTTTATTGTCTAGGATCTATCCCTTAAAATTAAACTCGTCATTCTTACGAAGATGATTGCTTGAAGGGGAGATTAACCTTTACGATGTGATGATGGAAGTTGTTGTTCATTTCAAGAGCCCATGAATATTACTGGGCGTAATGAAAACATGCAACAAGATCCCTATCCCTGCCTAGGAACTTTACGTGTTCCTAAATAAAAGATGGGTGATTTATCAACAGCTGAGCAGTTTTGTTTGTTACGTGCTGCACATTCCCTTTTCTCGTCTTCCCACTGGCTTGAGAAAGAGACAACCAGGTTGTCCACAGCCTCTTGCAGAGGAAAAGCCCTTTGGACTTTTCTTCCTGTTACCCTTTAATATGGCGTGCATCAGGGCTGTGCATGTCAATATCTGTCCCCTCGGATTGTGTCCACACCACAACCCAAAGGTTTACCACCGGCTGCTGCAGACAGACCAGAGTTAGCTATGTGCTTGGGGAGGGAAGCAATGTTCCTAGGACAGTTCACCCATGGCAAATCTCAACCCTCCCAAAAGGTTGTTTGAGTCCAGGAAGGACACAAATGCAGCCCTGACTAAACAGTTCTGTGTAAAACGACACTAAGTTGGTTTTGAGCTCCTCTGCATGTGATTGATCTCCTGTAACAGGACACGTGCAATTAACTGACAGCTCTGCTATTAATAAATATCCCTGAGAGTATGGATAAAGTGAATTGGGGTCTCTGTGGATTATTGCCTTTCTCCATCTGACACTTCTTTAGATGAATGACATGGAACAAAAATCTTAAGAGTATATAATTGAGTGTGTATTAGGGTTTATGAAGAGATTCCTACAATAACTGTCATGTTTCACCTGATGGAGTAGCTGTTACGTGAACATGCCAAAGTACCACTTTCCTTGCTATGATCTTTGTTCTCACTTGCTTTCTCTGCATTAGCTTAAAATCTCCTCCAGCCAATGCCACTGAATGCAGCCTGAATAATGACTTGAGTGGAAAATAAGGACGGGAATAAAGAATGAGACGAACACTTAGTGTCAGAGGCCTCAAATTGAGCACCAAAGCAAAAGAAGGCCCACTGTTCCAGAAGCAGAGAGTTTCTGCTGCTTCCACCAGTGACAGCTTCTCTGGAAATCAGGAATATTGATTTTGTCCTATTGGAAACAGAAGACTCGGGCACAGCCGTGCCAGGTATTGTCAAGCCTCTGCTCCAAAGGGGGTGGTTAGATCAGGAGGATGAAGCACTGGAAAGAAAGGCACCAAGTAATAGGAAGTACTGAGGGGTCTCTGAGACTGCCCTGCATCAGTGGGAGAGGAGAAGATCTGCTTTCACAGTCCTCAGGGTCATGATGTGTGTCTCTGGGTGCTCTGACCTTCTCTGATAGAGATGTTTGCTGCTCTCAACTACATGTTAATAACATGTGTTTGTTCTGATAAACTGAAGTCCTGTTGGGATTTTGGAGTGTTGGGGTGCTCTCATTAAAGGAAAGGTTCAGCTTACAAGCAGGTTTCTGCCCTCCAGACTGGGAGCACAGGCACAAACCCTTCCCCTGGCCCAGCAGTGGCTGGTGGAGATACAGGCAGCCCGCCTACACCCGCCTGTGGATGTGCATCCCGAGATGGTTTGCAAAAGGACACTCTGCCTTTGCAGCAGCAGCCAGCTCTCGTGTCCTTTCATGTCCAACAGCAAGGAGGAAGCTGTCTGTGCATCCCAGCCCTCCCTCCCCATCGCCAGCCCAGCCTTCTTTTTCCATTGCTGCCCAGGATCTTTACATCCTGTCTTCTTTCCCTGACCTCTTTTTCTGTCCTCCTTCCCCCAGCATCATCCACTTGTCTCACACTCAAGCCTCTCACAGCTTGCATGCGGTGGGGCTGAGGGATGCTCTGTCACCTTCTGCCCCTCCATGCCCCCCCTGCCCTACTCCCCACTGATCTCTTGCAGAAGACAGGTAACCTTAGCCAGAAATACACACGCCACTATTACGTTCCCCTTTTCAGCAGCTCCTTCCCCTCGCTTCTTTCTGATGGAAATTGTGGGCAAGAAAAATCTATTATTACTCTCCAAATCATATCAAATATTTATCAGGGTAATTCTCTAGTTATCACCACCGATTGCAAGCCTTAGTCACGTAGTAAATCTTGTTAGTGTCATCTCTGGGAACGTGTCTCGTCTGTCTCCTCAGCCGAGTGCTGCATAAACCAGGTTGCCCCAGGGGGACTTGGCTTATGGGGAAGGCAGTGCAGAAGGAGCGGGTGCAGGCGATCAGAGATGGCCACAGACTTCCCAAATCCCCTTGCTCCCAGGATGTGAGATGGGGGCTGGTCAGGATGGGGCTAAGGGGGAGCAGGCAGGTTGCACGTGGGAAGGGGAGGTCTGCTGGGTCCCAGCAGCTGATGCCTCCCTGATGTGCCAGGTCTCTGGTGCTAAGGTTCAATTCCGTGATTATTCCTTTGGTTTGAAGCAGCACTGTCCTGGGGGTTCTGTAAGTCAGGGCAACCTTGATATCTCTGCTAGCCATGCCAAGGACTCTCCCCATCCACCTGCTGCATAAAGGAGTAGCAAACGCAGACACTCTAGCTGGGCTTTTTTTGTTGTTGTTGTTGGCACCAAAATGTTTCCAGATTGTACCTATTTTTAAACTCTTTATTGGGTCAGATCTGGACAGCTTGGAGACTTCATCTCTTCCCTCTTTCTACCCCTGTGCACATAACTTATTGCTGCAAAGGGAAGAAAAGAGCAGCAAATTTCCTCTGCCAGAACCAATCAATCTGGCACCTGTCATCAGCATCAGAGCAGCTATAAAATATTTAATTTCTTAATGATGAATTGGCAGATTGTTTAAAAAAGACAACAAGGAAACAAAGAAAAGGAAACAGACACTCACAATCTGCAGTCACTCTCTCTGCCAGGCTAAGCCTTTGGAGCTGATAGCAGGAATGTGTTTTTCCACCCAAACTACCTGACAGTGCTGTCTATTAATAAAGCCCTACTGGCTGTTTTGGGGATGTTCCTGCTCATACAGTCATTGGACCCTTGACTTGCCATGCTAGAGTCCCACTACCAATTCCTGATGAGACTCAGTCTTCAAAGGAGCCTCTTTTCATAAAATAGAAAAAAAAAAATCCTCAATGGAACAGATCTTTCCTCCCTCATGTGCTGCTACACCAGTATAAATAAAGGAGTGACCAGGCTGGGTCCAGAGCACAAGCCAAGTATTCTGTCTCCAGCAGTGACCAACAGAGGATGCTTTAGGAAATGTACAGGAATAGGTCAATCATGCAGTGCTATTTCTCTAGCAGCCTCCAGCAATCTACAGTCCAGGGAGATCTTTGTGTTTTCTAGCTCCAACTGGAATTTTCTTTCAACAAACTTGCCTAGTCATTTTTTTAAACTCATGAAAATTTTCAGCATCCACAAAATCTCCACTCAAGTAGTCCCATAGTTCTCCTGTACGAAGCTGTACATCTTATTTTATTTTCAGCATATCACCTACTAGTTTAACTCGATGTTCCCAGATTTTGCATTAAAGAGACAGTGAAAAATCATTCTCTCTTCACCTCCCATCCCTTGGACATGTTTGGCTCACAAAACAGGGAGCAGCACAGAGATGTCTGGTCTAACAGACATCAGAATTGGGAAGTCTGCAGCAGATAGGCTGATTTCCCAAGGAAGGTCAGCTGGAGTGTACCCAAGGATACCTTCTGCCTCTGGTACCTCCAGTTGTGAGCTTGGAGGGGAGCCTGAGTCCATACCCATATTATGGCACCCATCTATTTCTCTTTGCAAAGTTGGAAAATGATGGTGGTGGCCGTCTGATGCAGCTGCTCTGGAAAAGGAATGGCACAAAAACCAAGCTCCTCCGCTGAAGTTATATGGATTACTTACAGAACTTAAAAAATACATCCCTGTACCCATATCAATTTATTCCCATTCCTCTTGCACCTGAGTAAATCCTCTAAATACACAGGCAAGCAAACTGCCTGGCCAAAAACCTCCTTTAACTGTAGCCTGTTCTAGTGGGCTTTATTGCAAACACAGTTATGTTTGTTTTGATGGTTTTCTTTGTTTGATTAACTTTCTAAGTCCTGTTATTGAAACATTTTAATTACAAGAATCACAAGGTTTCACTAAAGCAAATACAAACTTTTAGCCATCGTATTTGTGAAGAAAAACCCTCCAAAGAGTTCTAAAGGCTCAGGAAAAAAAAAAAAAAAAAAAAAAAAAAAAAAAAAAAAAAATCTGAAACCCTGAAGAAAAGACGAGGAAGCAAGCATTTATCATAGTTTATTATTTTTAAGTTGGTCTCATGATTTGAAGTGGTGACGCTCTGCAGTGGCGTGACCGAACCTACACTATTCATCTGGACTGGGGGAACACGCAGGGAAGTTTGGCAGACGCAAGTGGGTGGCTGGCAGCTTGCATGCGGAGCCTTCGTGCTTCCTCCTCTGCCTCTCCTTGCAGTGGGTGGGGAGCACGGGCTCCAGCAGACATCCACGGTGGGACTGAACATTTGTAGTTGGGTGGCAATGTCCAGTAGGTAGCACAGGACGTGCAACTTAGCTAAAAAAGCTCAATTCACCAAGAGATTTCTGGCACAGCCTTCAAGCTCTGTCTGCTCCAGCGGTTTGATTCAGCCCTCCTGCAGCCATCCTGTGTAAATATGCTAAACAAAAGCTCCCACTTGTAGGGGAAGGGCTTAACCCACTTTCAAGAGGGGTCAGTGCAATTAAGAGCAGAGCCTGTCGTTGCCAGGAGCTGGTCTGTGATGGCAAACTGCTGCTTCAGACCTCCCCCAGCCCTGCTGGCATGGGTTTGCTCTAGGGCAAAGCAGGATTTCCCTCAGCTCCTGTGCAAAGTCTCTGAAGCACAGAAGGATGTTTTCCTATGCACCAAAGCACATTGCTCTCCTAAGGGCTGGTTGCTTTGGCACAGGGATAAGATGAAATCAAAGGCCTCTACTTTTGTGTCAGACAGCTCTTTTCCCCATTAACTCTAGATCTGTCTTCTACAGATGGTGTTTAAAGAGAAGTTTGCTCCATTGATCCTGCCTAATATCTCTTTGAATGTTTTGAATGGAAAACATCCCCTTATCTCTAATCAAAGCTGTGTTTTTATCTGCCTCTGGGCCAAAACATTGCAACAGGCTTGGCCCTTACAGGACGACTGGATGCTGAGCAGAGAGGGGCTGCCTGCTGCCCTTCCAGGCATGGGGACAACCTGAAAACCAGCCTGTTCCCGCTGTGCCACCGGCTGCAGGCTTTTTGGGTATGCAAGGGGTAATTAGAAAGCAGCAATCCAGGAACTTTTAGCTAGGTGGTAGCTGATTGCAGCATAGCAAGTCTGAAGAGGAATCTCTTTCCCATCTACTAAAATAGACACCACCGCCAGCAAAAAATTGGGAAGTGTGACTCAAAGCGGGGGAAGGAAGAGGGATAGGGCTGATGGGTAGCTAGACACCCACATCAGGAGAGCATCTAAGCAAAACTGCTTGCATCCTACCGTTGTCAACGTGATTTCAAATTAAGCATATGCTTAAGTAGAGAAGGTACCGAGAGAATAGTTAGTCGTAGGAAGTTTTTGGCTCACGGCAGTAGAAGACACATTAAGAGTGTTCTTGGGATGGACAGTCTCGGTACCCTTTCTACCACTGTGCTTTTCTATTAAGCTTTAGCAAAGACCATGAGGTTAAATAGACTCTGCTTTTCTTTCTCTCTTGTTGCCCAGAATCAGCCCTGGGGACTGGCCTGAGGGCATCCCTTGCCCTTGACTCCTTGCCAGGAGTGCCTAGCAGGAAACCTTCCTCCAGATGGAGCAGGCTAGGAGAGGTAATGAAATGCAAAGAGGAAAGAAATGAAAACATATGGATATCTCTAATTTTGCTTATGTTTTTGATGTCATTTAGGCCACCATAAAATGCAAGGAAAATATTATGATTCCACTCTAATAACTTTTTACATCCATTTGCACTGGCATAAATTTCTTCTGAGTAGAATTTCTGTCAAAATCTAGTTTAGGCAAATTCTTTATTTTATTGTTTGATTGAAAAGAACCTACTTTCTCCCAGATACATTTTTTTCATTAAAAAGTAATAATGGAACATGGCTAGCCAAAGCCATGTATTATAGTGAATGTAGAGATCTACAGTGTTTGAGAAAAACAGGAATATTGGGCACTGAGGTAGACACATTTCCAGAGCTATTTATAACAGTTTCAGCTTAAATACTTTGGTTCTTTGTTAGCTTTCTTAAAAAATCAAAATTTCTGTGGAAAAGCTTTGACAGGAGGGCTTTGGCTGAGTTTCTCCAAGGGAACACTGTCCCCTCCAGCTCTCTACTGCCATCCCATTTCAGCTCTCCACTTCTCCACTGGGTTTTATGAAACCAAGCCCTGGCTCATGCTGGTGGTGGGTGGTGAATCACACCTTTACCTCCTTGCTTCCGGGGGAAATTTGGCTGAGGCCACAGCAGATAAACAGCCTGAAAAAAAATAAAAATAAAATAAAAAAAATAAAAAACAGCTTACCAGAAAAAGCAAATTCCCTCCCCTGTTTGCGTTGGATGGCAAACTTTTATCACTTCCAGGGATTTTATCAAGATGCCTGGAGTCACAAAGCAGCCAGTTTGGGAGTCGTGCAAAATGGCTGGCACTGGAGGTAGGGGCTGAAAGCAGTGGAAGGAGCAGGATGACTTTCCTTGGCCTCTCCGGGGCTGCAACTTGCTTCCAGAGGACCCGTGTAGGTACAAACTCCTGTGCTGCAATCCAAGCTGGGGACAGGGACATGGACCAGGGTCTGCAGTGCCCGAGGTGGGCAGGGAACATAGAGCTGGGCCTGTGCAGCACAGGGCTGAGAACCAACACCATGGGCTTACAGAGGCCGGCCTGTGGTTAGCTGTCATTTTTTGGGGGGTGAAAGGCACTGTGACTAACACAGCCTGGCTGGGAGCTGGCTGGGGAGGGAGGGAAGGCTGGCAATGTGCCAAAAGTCCCCCCTCCTAACACCAAAGTTTTCAAGTTCCTGCAGTCCAGCCTGCAGCACGAGGGTTCAGCAGCAAGGGAAGTGTAAGCAAGGAGATTTCGGCAGGGCAGGCCAGCACTTCGGTAGGGAGGCCTGTTGTGTGACTGCCAGGTTGAGGGGTCGAGGAGGAGAAAGCAGGGCCTGGAACCTTGGGCAGGTATGGTACGAGTGGCCCAGCATCCCTGGGGACAGGGCTGCAGTGAAGAAGGGGGACGGCCCCTCCGGGTGGGCACCACCAGACCCCGGCGCCCCTTGTTTGAGGGGTGTTTGTCACAGATGGCTGAAGCAAGCAGGAGGGTGTGCCCCTTTCCCAGGGAGACAAACAGCCACATGGTGTTTAAAATGTCCTCTGCTGTGGGGTTTCTCCCCATGTCACCCCAAAGCCCAAGGCCCGGCTGTTACTGCCCCTCATACCCCGCTGCAGGGTGCTCTGGAGTGAGGACGCCCCACGGGCCGAGCTCCTCTGTCACACTGACAGCAGCCCCTGTCCCCATGTAACACCAGGCCTTATTTTCCTCCTTTTCCCCACAGAAAAGCCATTTCAGGCCATGGTTATTATAGCACTTGGTTTTATAACCCAGACCCCAGCATGGCTAGCCAGCAGTGTGTACCCCATTGCTCATCTTGTCTGCTGTCAGACTGCTTCACTTTCCTCGCCTCTGGTGATTTATTTTGTTTTGTTTGGGTATTTTATTTATTTTATTTTATTTTATTTTATTTTATTTTATTTTATTTTATTTTATTTTATTTTATTTTATTTTATTTCGTTTTATTTTATTTCGTTTTATTTTATTTTATTTTATTTTATTTTATTTTATTTTATTTTATTTTATTTTATTTTATTTTATTTTATTTTATTTCGTTTTATTTCGTTTTATTTCGTTTTATTTTATATTTTATTTTAATCTTATTTTACTCTATTTTCTTTTTCTTTTTCCTGTGAGTGCAAGAGCCAGAAGCAAAGGCAGTGAAGCCAGGAGTGCCCTTTGCTGCCCCTGTGCCTGTCCCTGCAGTGAAGCTGATCACAGTGACTGCTTTTTGGCCCCACATACAGGCTGCACCCTGCTGTGTGGGGCCCAAGGAGCTGTGACAGGCTTTTCCTCTCTTCTCTCTCCAGTCCTTTCCTCCCGGTCTGTCTTCCCAGGGACTTAGCTGGGACAGTCTCTGCCCTAGGACATGGTGTGGACAGGCAGGCAGAGAGAGCTGTGAGGGCACTGGAGGGTGAACTGGGGCCTTGTGGTGTGCACATCATCCCCTCTGCTTGCATCAGCCATGTCAGGCTGTGCTGCAGGCAGGGGAGATGTGGGAAAGCATGTGCAAACCCTGGGGCTCCGAGAGCCAGCCTCTCTCCCTGGGCCTGACAGTTCGTGTGGATCCTTCCTCTCCCTCCTGTCCTGCAGGGCTTCTGCCCAGAGCTCTTGGGTTAGCTCATTTTTCCCATGCAGCAGTTCGTATTTTATCTTGCAGAGTAACTTGGGTCTTGGTTAGGCTCCAGGGCCTGTCTGTGCATCTTGCTGCTGTTCTGAGGCTTGGGGAGGGGGGAAGAAAGCTGCAGAGGGCAGTGTGAATTGCTAAAGCTTTGGGCTGGCAAACTGACACCAGATCAATGGGAGAAAACATGAGGGCTGAAGGAGGGTTGCATTTGGAGTTGTGCCCTGGAGGGGAATGGAAAGAAGTGGCAGCAAGAGCCGTGTGGGGAGACAGGACCCATGCTGGCCACAAAGGGGATGCAAAGTGTTCTGGTTCCACAGAGACAAGGCTGCAGCACCCCAAGGTGCCTTTTCTGAATGAGAAGCCAGACCAGAGCAAGCTAAACACAGCGATGCCAGTGGCCCCAGTGCTGCCAGCCATGTGCTCTGCCCTCCCCACGCTGTGCACAGCTCCTCCATCCCCAGCTCTGCTGCTGGATGTCCTCTTCCCAGGTCCCCTGAGGTGGCCGGACACCACGCTGTGCGTGTTGCTTGCTGCTGCCGTCACTGATCGGGGCACTTTGCAGCTCTCACCCTAGGCGCTGTCAAAGCATCATGATGCCATTTGCTGGTGTTGTTAATGAGCACTCTCTCCCATGGACTCGCTTAACAGTGTGGCACGGTGCCCGCTGACAGCGGCCGAGGACCTGCCTCAGCTGGAAAAGGGCTTTTTAAGCAGAGAGAAGGCCTTGCTGGGACATCTGTAGGATGGGGAATTTTCCAGGTGAAACAGAGGGCAAAATCCCCATTTTCCACTCCATGGCTCCTTTGCTGGCAGATCCCTCTGAGATCTTGGTAGCCTTGTGAGATGTTGGGCTGATTTCAGGCCCGTGCTGAAGGGCACTGAGATTGCTGAAGCATTTGGTCTGGAGCTTTCACCCACACTTTGTAGCACAGCCATGCTGGGGCTCAGAGACCTCCCTGGGAAAAGGGGCAGGTCCTGCCTGCCTCCCTTCTCCCCAGCCCCCATGAAATTCTTTGTAGGTTTTCTCTACAGCTCCTGAAAAGTAATGCAAAGACAGCAGGAGAAAAATGAAGCCCAAGTTGATGTAGGGTGGATGTGGCTGCTCTCCTGCCTCTGTGCATGGATGACTGCAGGGAACAAGCGCCTGTTTAGGGTGGGTGCACTCCACTGGTGAGGTGTTCCCTGCAAAATCCCCAATTAACGCATCTGAGGGTCCTCCAAGTTCCTCCTTCCCCACTTTACAAAGTCTTCCCTTTAAGGTCACCGTATGCAGCGGCAGGCTGAAGTAAGGCTGTGGCAGCTGTGGCACCTCCTGGTCTCATCCTGAGCTACGACACAGCCACTGAGCTGACTTTCTGTGGCATGGGGTGGTCCAGAGAGCAGCATGGTGCAGGGCTCTCCTGTGACCATGTCTTGGTGCCCATGCGCACGTGGAGGTGGTGGCTGCAGGACATCCTGCTCCTGGGGGGTCAGTGCTGGGAGCCAGGACCCCGGGGACACCCAGGGTTTTGCTCACAGGTTCCTCTGCCTCCTTGGCCTCTGCGAATTTGGGCATCCAGGAGGTGCTGCAGTGCATACCTAAAGCACAGGATGGCACTGCAGGAGCGCAAAACAGCCTCGGCCTCTTCTGCAGCTCAGCTGGGCTTTTAACCCCTCCGAGGAGGCAAAGCTGCTGCAAGTGCGGTGGTTTTCTAGGGACGAGGTGTGGAGGGAAGCTTGGGGGGTGATGAAGCCCACTGCTGAACCCAGCTAGGGCAAAGCCTTGTGCCCGAGCTGCTGGCTGCCTCCAAGGCATCGCCCATCTCCCTGGGACAGGAGTTGCTGAGTGCATGCGGTGCTGCACCGTGGGCCAGAGCACATTTGTGAGCTGGCACCTCCCAAAACGCAGGGTGGATTTGTGCAGTGGCTCCTCACAGCTGCACGGGGGCAAGTTCCTGGTCTTGGCATGCCCGAGGCCATTCCCCTTCTCTGCAGAGACCCAACGAAATCTTCCCCAGAGAGACCAGCTGTGCCTGACCAGGTGGCAAGACAGATGTAGGGCTAATTTGGGCAGCAGCACCTGGATGCCAGCACACACCAAACGCATTCACCCGGGTGCACTGAAGCGCTTGCCCCGGCCCTCAGCTCACTCAGATCCTGTCGCTGCCACGTCTGGCTTCACCTCCTGAGCTCACGCAGGCAGAGAGATGGGCTCCAGATATGTGCTGGTCGGAAGCAAGCCCTGGTGCAGGTCTTGCATGATAATATCCCGCTGGCTGGCACCTGGGCCTTGGAACAGGGCGAGCGCATTTGTTAGTTTGCTGGCTCCTGAAGCTGCCGGTCCTCTCGCCAAAATCCAGGGAGAGCTGCAGAGACGAACAGAAAGGCTGCAACAGCATTTCCATGTAGCACATGCTTTCTCCTGAAATAATCCCTGCAGGAGAGAAACTCTGCTTAAAATATTTGGATGTGACAATCGTGGTAGTTAGCTGTTCTTTGTAGATGAACTGAAAATGTATAAATGCGGCAAGTTCTGCCCAAATTATTGCCAGATTGTGTGGGTATGTAGAAGTGTGATCTTCATAGAGGTTGGCTTGAATTATCTGATGGACTCAAGGTGGATGGCTCTGCTTTTCCTCCTGTTGTCATCCCCATAGGAAAAAGTTCTTTTTAGCACTTCTCCATAAGTAACAAGACACACATCCAGGAGAAAAAGCACAAAATCAGGAGCAGAGGAGAACACTCTTCCACGTAAGGAGAGGGGTGGAGGGGCTTGGTCTCTGCAGCTTGTGTCCATCTCTCTGGATGGAGCACTCCTTGCTTGATATCTCCCTGTTTTAAATGCAGCTGATTGATTTTCTTTCTCTTTCTCCTTTTGTGCCTGTTTATTTTAATAAAGATAGATTTTTTTTTTTTTTGAAACCTGAAGCAAAATGTTCCGCTGTCTCCACCCAACCCCCTGGCACTAAGCGCTGATGGGTATTTCAGTGGTTATAATTTGATTTCTGCCTCTCCTGCTGGGCTGATGTGAGAGAAACAACATTTAGAGAAGTAGATTTAAAAAAAAAAAAATTTGGAGCAGGGGAGGCAGAGGCTGGGAGTGGTGTGGGAAGAGGGAAAGAGAATCAAGGAGAATGCACTCTCATTTTCTAGGCCATTTTTTTTTCAAGTTCGCAATCTCTGATGGACCAAAATCCCAGTATAGCTCAACTAATCAATCGCTCTCTGAAGAATAGAAAATGCCTCATCTCTTTAGGTATTTCTGTGTTATTCTTGGCCTGCTGCAGTGACTCATCGGAGCTGCTCTGTGCCAACGATTTTGGGCTCGTAGCCCCTTTGAGAGGTAGAGAGTTCTGATAATTCCATTTTGCAAGCGGAGAAACTGAGGCATGGAGTAGTAAATTGGGTCCTTCCCCTTCAGATCATGCATGTGGCGAGGACAGTGTGTGGAGAAGGCGTTAAGGGCTGATTTCTGAACCTGGGATTCAATCAGCACACATAATCCAGATGCATTTTCCGCAGCACTCAGCTCCTTACGCTTAGACAAAACGAGGTTTTCACTAGTGCTTAGCAGTCAGCCCATCTCCAGTGATAATATTGAGCAGCAGCTTTTCAAAAGAACTCAGCAACTCCTCAACTCTTGGAGTTTCTTAGGGAAAAGCTCCTGCTTTTAGCTAACAGGAACGTTTTTTTCTTTGCTAAAAATCTGACCCTTCAGTTCTAGGCACAGAATTAAAAACTCGATCATCATTTTTTTTTTTTTTCCTATTTTTAAAAAGAGAAGCATCCTTCTTTTCATTTTTTTTTCTTTTTTTCTTCTTGATTTTCCTGGTTTCTAGGGACATGATTAGTGAGTGCTTGTGTGCATATCTGAAGTTAATAGCTTTTCTAAATATTTTTTCCTCCTCTAAAATACATATCGAGATTGTCTGCAGCAGTTTGCATTTCCTGCTGTGGAGACAAATACCTTAATTAGAATGGAAAGGAGGAAAAAAAATCACACAGAAGAAGAAAACATCTCTGTGAAAAGAAACCTGAAAGGCTTGAGAGAAGTAGAAACGGGCAAATGAAGCCTCCTGGCAGGCAGGAGGCATCTTGCAGAAACAAGGGTGTATGCACATAGTCTTTGGGGATTGTTTTGCAGAGGGGGTGCTGCTGGAAGCCGGGCTGGGTGCAGAAGCTGTTGCCTTTCTGCCAAGCAATGAGAGCTGTTCTCAAATTGCTCATTCTTGACCTCCTGCAGCTCCTGCTCTGATCTGTCTGCAGGACTTGGTTTCAATGATCGAGTCTTGAGAACAGGAGGGACAGGGGATGTTCTTTTGCTGTCGTAACTGCCTTGGACATGTGTTTTTCCTTCACTTTAGAGTGAGGGTTTACATAAATCCTATGCGGTTGCTGTAGTTCATTGTGGGACTCTTTGTACCTGCTGGCCCTCCCTTGGCTTTAGCATGCACTGGGGAAAGCACAGCAGAAGAAGGCAGCAAGAAATGCCTACTTATACCAGGTTGGTATTAACTCTGAGGACAAATGAGAGGGACGGGAAGCTGCAAGTACAAAATTGTTGCTCAGACCTGAAGATTTGCTCCTTGAGTCTAGTTAGAGGTGAAAGTACCGCATCTAGTTTCGTCTGCAAAGTTTGACAGAGCAGGAGAAAAGGTGACCGTATTTATAACCGAGAGCACAGTGTAAGTCTGCAATGTTTGCCTGCAGGGAAATGGGGTAAGAGACCTCTTGCCTTCCTTATATTTTTAAGCAAAAACGTCAGCCCACAAAGGGCACACATTCAGCCCACTCCCACCTCCACAGTAGGTCTGCAGCCAGAAAAGATGAGCTGGCTCTCTCTACGCCCCTGACTTAAGGTCTTTCTGGGAAAAACTCCCAATCCCCTTCCCCTAACAGGCATCCATCCACCCAGAAAAAGACCCTGCTGTCCCAAAGCACAGCGGGCTGCCAGGGCTTCCTATTTACGGCCAGCTCTGATGCGCTTCACGTGCTGCCCATAGCTGGGGGAGCACCCAGACCTCCCTGACATCGTCCAGGAGAGCAGCAGCTGCCAGCCCTCGGTTTCAGAGGGCAGCCTTGCTCCAGATGAGTGGCAGCCAGCAGAAGGGTCTGCTTGGGTGGATTAATCAGCCTTGCAAAGGTCTTTTTCCAGGCCAGGGGATGGGGGGAAGAAGGTGGACTGAGAGCATCGCAGACTGCCTCCCTGCTGCCGAGCTCGGATTTGTATCCAGCTCATTGAGGATAATTAGATGATCACCATCAGATGGGGAAGCTGAGCGCTCACTTTCTGCACCATCCCTCCAAGAGAGGAGCACATTATTCCTGTTTCTCACCAGCCTGAACCACCAATTGTCTACGTGAGCTGCGGTGCTGTCCCTATATAATTAAGGCTGTCAGTCAAACCCCGACACCTAAACACTACCAACTCCACGGCTTAGGAGGATTGATCACAGGACTTTATTGGCAGTCAAAGCAGCACTTTGTGGGCTCTCTTTTCCTTTGTCAGAGGAACAAACTGTGGGGCCGTGAGAAGGGAAGGTGGGTAGGTGCCTCCTCTGCCTGCTTACTGGGCACGCAGCCGTGATGCCAGATCCTGTGCAGGGGAGGGATGAGCTGCACTGATCCTGAGCAGTGTTTGCAGGGGCCTTGAGGCCAGCAGGCAGAGCACGGGGAGCACCAGTGCTATGTGGACAGAGGCACAGAGTCAGCAAGTCTAGGCTTACGGGACAGGCACACAGCCTGCCTGTCTCTGCAGAAGCGCCAGATGAAAGCTCCCCAGCCTCATTTGACTGATGTTGTCTCTACTTTTTTGCAGGGTGTGTATGGAGACAGCATGAATGCCAGATCTGTAGCAGGAAGACTTCTCTTTGTCCTTTTCCAGTGGAAAAGGCTGGTGATCCTGCTCTGTGTGGGTAAGAAAACCCCAATTTTTACTGAACTTTGCTGTTTCCCAGCCATCCCTCACCCTTGTGTCCCCCTGCACTATGCCTTGCTGGGCCGGGACTGTATAGAGGGAGGGTCCCCTCCTGGCCATGGATGTCTTCACTGTAGAGACCCCCAAAATGGGATAAGCCAGAAGATAGGAGGAAAGGAGACAAATTTCCATAAATCCAACACACACTGCCCTGTGTCCCAAAAGACTGAGATGAGGGGGATCTGTGCATTCCCAGTGTGTAGGGATGTCCCACCATGTGCAGTTCCCTGTGCAACAGCTCTGCTTTCCTGTGCATGAGCCTTGCACTCATATTTGTCACTAGAAAAGTGTTTTTTTGTTTGTTTTGTTTTGTTTTGTTTTTATTTTTTTTTTTCCAAGAGATTCTTTAGCTATGATTCTTTTGGGTGAATTTTCAGAAAATCAAGTTATCTTGGATGTCTCAGGGGGTGTGGTGAGTAGAAAAGCATCTAAAAGGTGACTTTTTTCCCAAAGTACAGAAATCCTTCTGTTATTGTGAAGAAGTGTAGAACAGCTGGGTGTTAACTTCATGAATTCTCCCCTGTATTAATATATGTTAATATTTAAAAACCTCAGAGCAAGGCAAGCCTCCTGTCTGGTATGTGTGTACAGGGCTGCGGGAGGCTAGAGCAGGGTTAACGTGCTTCTGTGATAACCGAATGAGATTCCTGGGACGGGGGAGGTCTAGCAGTCACCTTCTGATAAATGCCACTGCAATCTTTGCAGAATTAGGGTCCAGAGGTGGGTGTTTACCTGCATTGTGTGTATGTGTGTAGCAACCCAGAAATTAATCGGCTGATGAAAGCCTCTGTGTGGTATGTGCAGGAGGTCCAGGGGAGACCCACTGGTACGATGCCTGTACGAGTGTATGTAACTGCTTCTGATCTCCCTCCAAGGGAAAGCAAACCAATTCTAATTTCATACCATCATTGAAAGGCCAGTTGTTTGTCACAGAAAAAAATCACTGCTGCTTAATGGCCAAGATGCAACCATTGTCATTTTCATAAAAAAGAAAGAGCCATCGTGGCGCACAGTAATGTAACGACTATTTTGTCATACGATGTGGGAAGTGCTGAGGAAAGTCAAATTAAAAGTCTTTATCTCCAATCTGAATGGCCTCTTTGCTAATGGTTAAAAAAACAAACAAACAAAAAAAAACACAAAGAAACAGCAAAAACAACTAATGCTGGAAAATCCTTATCCTTACGTGCCAACACCAGCACACCAGCAGCTCCATGAAGCCAGCAGGAGGAGCTAGGCACGCTGATGGGCTGGGTGAGGGGACAGACCTCTGGGCCTCTCCCAAATCAGACACCCTCAGGGGCAAATCCTTCCCCTTCCTCAGGCCCTTAGAGCTGCAGCAGTGCCTGGAGTGTCAATTCCCTCACATTTCCTGCTTTGGGTCATGTCACCAGAAGGGTGCACATGACGGAGAAGTCTTTCCCTGCTGCATCCACGGTCCCAAATTCATGCAGGGCACTCAGGGCAAGCCAGGCTTGTGCTCTGGATCAGCACAACACCTTGCTTAAGGTGAAGAGCAGCTCAGACAAGCTGTGGTCCGTGTTACTAAACTGCTCCCAGCTAATCTTTTGTCTGGCAAGAACCTGCTGATTTCAGCGCTGGAAGCAGCCCTGGTTGGGACTGGAGGATTTCTCCTGCATGTGCATTTCTTCTTACTGCTGCGAGCCTTTGCTGTCCTCAGCTTTCTGGATTTTGTACCCAAGCATCACAGAGTGAGTTGTGGCTGCATTGTGCTGCCTGTCTGGGGGATAATGGATTGCTTTGTGCAGCAGGAGCTGTTTGAATGCGCTCGTGGTCCTCGGGTTCACTACCAGAAGGCCTATTAATTTTTGCTAGCAAGGGCCTAAATCAAATACAGCCACTTGGAGGCTCCAAACTCTGAAACAGGGTCTGGTCTGCTCGACTGCAGATCTGACAGCTGCAGGGACCCAGGAGATGCTGTTGTGGGGGGAGAGGTCCCGTGGGCTGCATGGTGGCTGGTTGTAGCTGTCGTGCTGTGGCTGTGCAGCTGATCTACCTGTGTCTGCCTCTCCATTGCCTTCTGCAGGTCTGTGCATGAAGGAGCTGTACTATTTGATGAACACACTTGAAAGTGATGTTGAGTAAGTTAACTTCTTCCTTTTTCTGACCTCAGTGCTGCTGTGGTCTGGGCTAACTGTGGGTGAACAGTTCATTATTGTGGAAAGTAGCTGCCACAGTAAAACCTGGGCTAAGAAACAGCTCCCCCAGTAAGGTCTGAATCTTTGGGGACTTGGAGGGCTGTGTTCTGCTGGGCAGGGCAGAGCAGATGGAAAAGTAGCAGGATGAAACAGCATTGGTGAGCCTGGAGATAGCTTACCTAGACCACAGCAGAGATTCCCCAGTGTTGATGGTCACTGCCACAGTAACTTGTGGCTGTCCCACAGTGCTCCTCATTGAGTGCCTCCATGCGGAGTGAAGAACAAGGCTTACCTGAGGCCAATGATTTCCTAAAACTCAAGCTGTTCCAGGCCCTGAGCAGCTTGACCTAACTTTGGCATTATCTCTCCAGAGGTCTTTTTCCATCTAAATTCCCCTGTGTTTCTGTTGAGCAGACAAGGAGGCCTTTACATGCTCTTTGGAGGGGACCTGTTCTTGGACAGCAATGGTTCATGAGCTGGGAGACAGGACAACATAGTCAGGAGCTCAAAACCCTCCATTTGTAGACATCGTTAAGAGACCTCGTGAACTACCACTTGTTCTCAGGCAGTAATCTAAGGTTTGAGAGCCTTCAGGAAGGGCTGGTAGGAAATTAACCTTGTTCCTTTTACAGGAGGCATGTTGGTGCTTGCCAGAGACGTTTCATGTGGAGAAAGCCTTTTCTTGGAAGGTTTGTTAGCTGTATCTCATTTGTTTGGGGAATTTTGGTGAGAGATCAGTCAGTGTCTTGGTGACTACTGCCTGGTGGAGACTGGCATTTTGGGGTTTATGTGCAGATACGCAGGAAGGAAATAGAAGTAAGCTCAGCTAACTCTTGCACAATTGTATCTTGGCCCCATAATAAGAGGCCAGAAGGGTGATGCAATGCAGAAAGTGTGAGTAAAATGTCCACGCAGAGAGGAAGAGGTAAGAACTGTTAAATAGGTCAGTGTGCAGTCAGGCTTTGTCATGGGTGTTTTGAGCTTTGTCATGAAGTGAATGAGTAAATGAAATTGGTAACTGGAATTCTCTCCCTCTCTCCTCTGGATAAACAACGAAACAATGAGTAAGCATTCCTCAAACTAGTACAGAGAGAGGAATGACTGAAAAAAGAGAGAAGCTGGGGGTCCAGAACTGCAGAGGAAATGAAATTTTTCTGTCACTGCTGCTCAGAAGATGGGTTAGAAACCGCGAGCAGTAAGGACTGGATTTTAAAAATGTGGGCCATTTCTGGGAAGTACTTCAGGATAGCTCAGCAGCTTTCCAAGGCTCTTCATTATTCAGCCTGCTTCAGCTGCCCTAGTCCTTGTGTCTGACACTGCTGTGACTGCTCCACTTGTCCATGAGCTGCTGCCTCTCTGATTCTCTCCTGTTAGGTCTGAATCTCACTGGAAGCCTTTCCTGACCAGCAAATCCTTATACTTGCTCATGGACAGGCCTTTTAGACGGAAGGCTGAAGAAGTTCTGTGGTTCCATGAACTTCCTTTTGGGCTGAAGAGTTCAGGTATTGCAGTGCCCTGCCCTCAGTGTTGTGGATGGACACGGAGTGGCTGGAGATCCTCCCTCTCCCTGGCAGCCTCGAGTGCTGCAGAGGAGACAGAAATACTGGGTGTCAGCGTGCACCAGGGGCAATCTGGGCTGACTGGATGGGGTGCCTTTGAGAAAAGGTCTTAGTCCATCATAGTAGTCATGAAAGAAGGGGAGCAGTGCTTTAACTACAGGCTCTAGCTGTGCAGGGAGGGATGGGAAGTGGAAAACTGAGAGAAATACTCCTGTGGATAGAGTAGGAGCCACTGCAGAAGTTATTAAATGCCATTGGAAAGAGGATACTAAGTGGACTTGTACTTGTTGCCATTTTCAGTGTGAGGTACTACAGACCAGCTTCAATTGCTGGTAGTGCTGATCACAAAGTGCATGTCCTTCATGTGAAAGAAATGCCCAGTGTGGACAGTGTTGGGCAGGTGGAGGTGCAGTGTTTATGTAGGCTGTCCCATGTAAACTGTCCTGGCACTTTACATGGGGATGGAACCCCAAAAGAAAAAAGAGAGTTAGCCTGTTGTCAGTGGTGGGGCCATGATTTTCCTCTGAAGTTGACTCTTCAACTTCTTCTTTTCTAGTTCTCTTTGCTTTTAACACGTTGCAGCTTCTTCCAGAGCAGGAGCTGCCTGGATCCTTTGGCCGGTATGATGGCTGGGCTGGAGATGGGTGTTAGGGGCACAGGTCTGTCAGGGAAGTGATAGATGGGTTGAGAGCCCTGGTTTCTGCAGCTTTCCTAAGTTCTCTCTCTTAGTGCTCAACTTCACAGTCCTTTCTGCCTCTCACTCCTGCTACTCTTCATCTCCTCTCTCAGTAGGCTTCTCTTTCTCTCCCTTTTAAATGTACCCTTTCAAGCAGTTCTCGTACTGATGAACTTAAGCTGCTAGCTCCCAGCTTCCTCCCTTTAACTTCTGTCATACCCAGAGTTCTTTTCTCAGTGTTGCCCTGTCCCATCTATTTCACTTACTTTAACTCCATCCCAAGCATGACAGACTGGAAAGCTGGGTGAATCCCTCAGTTCTGCCTGCCCACATTCAGGGGGAGCTGGAAGCAAAGTAAGCTGTCTGTGGCAGCTGCTGGCAAGCACTTTCATTTAGGTCCTTCTTTCCTCTAATTCATTAGATGAATTTTTCTGTGATATCTCATTCTCCCTCTCCCCAGTGCACTGCATGCCACAAGCAGAGGTCCACCCCCATAGCTACTGGTCTACTGGGTAAAGCCCAGCATACCAGGTATCTGGTATCGTATGCTATCTGGCTAGGAAACAGCCAGAGTCCTACTAGTCAGGGATTCTCTCCTCTGATGTCGCCCCAGGAGTTAATTGAGGACATCAAAAAGGCCCTCAGGGATGCTGATTTAACCTGGTGGAGATGCTAGTCAGAGGATTTTATCTCTTGCAATCTATTCTTCTACCAGCTTATGGTGCCAAAGGTGCATTGTGGTTGGCAATGGCCACTCCATCCATGGACAGCGCTTTGGGAATTTGATTGACTCTCACCATGTTATCATCAGGTACTGAGTCCATACTAAAACCCTAAAAATTAAGCAGAGCCCAAGGATTGACAATGTGTATGTAGCTTTAGCTTTCTCACCTGGGAAACATCTAGGATCCTGCAGCTCAGGTAATCAAATAACTTTTTTGGAGTTCATGGTTAAGCACAGACACTGCAGGAGCCAGAAACTGTACTGCTCATTCACAGGTGTTGTACTTGGGACTGGAGAGCCACCTCCAGCTCAGTGCAGTGGTGGGCAATCCCAATCTTTGTCTGCATTTTAATTTTACATGCAGATTTAGTCTGACTTAAGCAAGTAATTTAATGTGCTTCATGTTCCTATCTGAAAAATAGTGGTTGTCTGCCACTGCCATCTTTTTAGTGCAAAGGAGGAACTATTGGGATGTCTGGTGGGGTGGCCCTTTCTGTGGAACCAGGCTGCTGGGTTGGGCCATGAGATGTGTTGGTGCCCTCATGTGAGTTCATATGGCCAGTCTGGTATCTGAGAGCACACAGCTACATCCGTGGTTGGGAATAGGTGGTAATGAAACTGGACCAGTCCTACCCTTCTGGTTTTGATTCTCAGATTAAATGATGCTCCAGTTAGAGAGTACAAGAAAGATGTGGGTGAGAGAACCAGCATCCGTCTCTTCTTCCCTGAGTCTGCTCTGCCCAACCCTTTAGAAAACAATGATGATGATACACTGATGGTGTTTGTCCCATTCAAGCCTTCTGATTTCCTCTGGCTGAGGGAAGTGTTGCTGAAAACAGGGAACAAGGTGAGAAGTCTTTAATGAGGGGAGGTTGAAACTAGGTTATTTGTAGTGACATATTCAATAGCTCTAATAATCATGTATCTTTCAAATATTTAATGAGCTGCACCAGGCACCTGAGACCTTATTTTTCACTAATTAGAAAGACCCCAGTCACAGCTAGATTGCATATGGGTGCATGGGAATGAGCGGAAAAGACCAGGAGATACTTTCTTCCTCCAAGTTCTCAGTCCTCTGAGCATCAAGCCAGAGCAACAGACCGCAGCTAACTTTCTCCTGGCATGATCTGCTGTTCATGGATGTGCCATGAGGACCTCTCTTTTTTTCTTCTGCAGACGAAGGTGGGATTTTGGCACCAGCCCCCACAGCAGTGGAATGGGAACATCTCTCAGCTACGTATTCTCAACCCATATGTCACCTACGAAGCAACATACAAACTGCTGCAGCTGAATGCATCAAGTAGGGTATGATATCGTGCTGGAGAGCAAACAGATGACCATCAGTGTTCTGTGTCTTCCCTAATACCTTACTGCTTCAGCACTACACAAGGGGAAGGAAAACCTAGTCACTAGATCAGCCAGTCCCTTCCCCTAGTAAATGCAGTCTTTCCCTATAGCATGGTGATTCAAGTTTTGAGCCCTGCTTCTACAAGGAAAAGGAAGATTTTTCCCCACCTGTCACAACTGTGCAGCATTACTCTAATTCCAATCTGCCCTGTAATCCCTTGCCATTTTGCATTCAAGTGACTTTTCAGAGTTGAATTTCTGGCCATAGTTCTAGACCTTAAGACACCTGCTTCTCTGGCGACTAGCAGCTTTGTCATACAAGCCCTTTCATACATCTTCCTGTGCTTTCCCTGTCTAGACCATTACTGATAATTAGCTAGCATAAAATGTGAGGAATTTTGGTTGGCTTTCCTTAAAACATTCAGTTCTTACAGATCTCTGGCCTGAGGCTGGCTGTTATGCCCACTGCTTCTGGAACGCAAATTTCCCCTTCGCTGCACGATGGAGGATTACTTCATTAATGAATCTAATGATACTTTGTCTTCAGTCCTGATGATCTTTGTGATGGTGCTGTGGAATCTTTAATTAACTTTAAGCCTGCTGGGCACCACCAGGATGTTTATAATCTGCAACAAAGGCAGGAGAAGCTTGAAGGTCTGGTGTGGTGAAATAACCTTGTCCAAGGTCACACACTGACTCTTAGCTAGGCTGAGATTAGATACCAAGTCTACTGCCTGCTGAAGCAATGCTGTAAAAAAGGACATTTCCCTACTAAACTGTTTGGAAAGTGCAAAGTGGGACAATCCAGATAAGGGGTGCTAAGTGCTAGGGTGAGCTTGGGGAACCAGGCAGTATGTTCAGCTGCTCGCAAGCGTGGTGGCTGTTCTGCACAGCCACAAGGCTTTTAAGGTCACGGTTTGTACATGGTCATGTTAGCTTTATGTGAGCAGAGGGCAGTTTTGTAGCACACAGGCCAGGGACAGGAATTTAATGCATGGATTAGAAGTAAGGATTCACACGAGGGCCTCCAGCAGGGAACACACACACAGAGGCACTTGGAAAAGAAAGAGATGCAGGGACTTTGTCCAGGCTCTGTAATGGAAGTGGCCTTATTAAAAAGTGTGCTGGTTCCTTCCATCCAAAAGCTTTCTGATTTCCATGGAGCTCCGTGCTTTATCATTTCAGAGGTTTTACAGTGCTGAGCCCTCATCTTCTGCAGCACCTTCTCAAAAGATGTTCCTTGTTTGAGTTCGGGGAGTGTTGTCCAGGCATTTGTCCTGTTTCATTTACGTATATTTTCTTGCTACGTGGAATATGTGGAAGCTATTGGTCCCAGCTGAAAAGGTGTTGCTAGTGTCGGTTTTGTAATAGTATGAGTTTGAAATGCTAAACAGATGTTCTCTCTTTTCCCTTCCCAGAGATATGCCACCATGGGAATCATTGCTTTGAACTTAGCCCTCCATATATGCCAGGAGGTCAATATTGCAGGCTTTGGTTACCCCGGCAACCATGACAATACTGCACCAATACATTATTACAATACAGGTCGCTCACGGAAAGAAGAGGTAGAAAATGCTTCCCCTTCAAACTGAGGTGTTCTCCATAGGGAAGCCTACTGGCAAAAGCCGGGACTAAAGGAGCTGTGAGCTCTGGTAGCTGTCACTGGTGTTACTTGTGGAAATTCCTGCTGGGGTGTCCTGGGGAAGGTGCTAGGACATGCTTTGCTCCCAGAGAGCAGCTTGAGAACAGATGCTGGCTCCTTTGTGGTGCCTGTCATCTGGCCTAGTTTGGGGAAGAGGGTGCAAATTGGGTCAGGCAGGATCCAGTGCTTTTGGGGGAGGATGAGAGGCACTGTAAGGAATAATCTGTAACTTTGGCTCTCTTGTCCTTGCAGCTCATTCAGTATAATCTCACAGCTGAGGGGAACTGGCTGCTGAAGATGATTGAGAGGGGAGTGATTGCTGACCTAGCCAGCCCTGCCTTTCAGGCCCAGAACCGCTGAGAAAAGGCCGTGATGCTTGCTGTCCCCATCCTGACAACCCTGGTGATCCCAGCTGGATTTTACCCTTGTTCCAGGTTGTTCTGAGCATGTGACAGCATGTCCTGCCCCACATGGGATGGGAGATGAATCCTCCAAATTCAGAGCACTTGTGCTTTCCTCTGTTGGCCTCTGGCTTCCATTGCTGCCTGCTGCACTGGAGGATGAGCAGTATTACACAACCCTTCTTCCTTAAGTAATCCCTTCCTGGTTTGTAAACAACTATCCTTTGCTCACCAGGTTACTTGTGAAAAGCACCAGACTGAGATGCTAAGCTGGTCTGCAGCCCCTGAGAAAGGGAGTGGTGAGAGCGCAGTGCCTACCTTGAGGTTTCAAACTGCTTCCTACACAGATTGGAGTGAGAGAGAGTTGTACCTACCCATCGCCATGGAAAAGGACTGAACACTCAGAAATTTCAGTGTCTTGCTGATTGTTGGCAAATGTTAATGTCTTCAGGAGTTGTTTCTTTTATTGTTCTGTTTGAGAATAAATGCACTTCTCGTTTCAAAGGGTTGGCACTGTCTTGTGGGAGGGGGATTCCCCGTGCAGACAGGTGAGAACTACCTTAGAATCGCCTCTGAGATCTTTTTATGGCTCCATGACCCCATGCAGTCTCTTTTTTCCCTCCCAGCGTTCTGACCCAAGCTTTGCATGTCTCTTCCAGTTTGTTCTGAGCATGGAGCCACCCTGCCAAGTCTACTTTGTGTGCTAAAGATCTTCCACATTTAAGAAACCCCTTTAAAACCTCACCTATTTGTGGCTGGCTCATCTCCACATCTCACAGGTCTCATGACCACCTCTGTGGCCACATCTTCTCATCCTCTACAGCTTCCTTCCAGGAAGCAGCTGTGTCATATTTCCCCGTCTTTACTGCTTTATTCCTGGCCTTTTATCATTGTGGGTTCACCTCAGTTGATGCTTTACCAAAATGTTGCCTCTACCTGGAGAAAGAACCTACGGCATGACGTTAAACTAATGGTGATGTTGGCAGGACCCCTTTGTTGCAGCCTCTTCAGCCAGGTGCTCACTGAGAAGGTTCCTTCTGCATAGCTGTTTAGAAACAAGCTCTAAGAGTGGGGTTGGGTCAATTTAGATCAAGCTGTACGTGTCTTACAGCAGCAGCATTTGGGGTGTGGGAGCATTATAACTGCTAACTATTTCTATGGGAAACGAAGCTTCTGCTTCCCATTTCCTTCCTCCCCCTGCTTTCACTGTGCTCAGGCTTTCAGGGTACTTCCCATGCTATTCTGGGCACTTCTTTTCCTAGGTAACTTATTTTTCAGTATCTCAGGCCTGAAGGCTTTTGATAATGTCTTCTGCAAAAAGTTGATCCACTTTATGTTGTTCCTGCTGCTATTGCCTTTTGTCCAGCTTGGTTCCTGCTCCACTAGAGCTGAAATGCCCTGGTCAGTGCATGCAGCTCATGGCCAAAGGAATGCTGACAAATCTCCCCCAAAGCTGTCTTGTCCCAGGAGCCTGGTGCAAGAACAGGAGGCCCCAGTCCAGCTCAGTTTGAGGAAGGTCACCTGAAGGCTAAAAGGGGATGGCCTGGTCTTGCACGTGCAGACAGAACTGAACTGATCTTGGGAGGAAAAAGCTGCTTCAGTAAGTTCCTCTTCATGGGCTGAACACTGGCTTCAGGTTATGGTCTGTATGCAAGTAAGTCTTTACTCTCTACCTAGCACATCATAGCCACACAGGTTCCGCTTTGTTTCAGAAATACAGTGTTCCTAAATGGATACAAATATGCACGTGGATCTGGCTCAAGCAGGGTTTCAGAAGTTACTGCTTTGTAAGCAATGGCAGTGGGCTCTCGACTATATGGATAATTAATACTCTGTGTTCTTCTCCTGTTAGAGTAAAATGGCATAAAAAATTTAACATCTGAGAGCTGATATATAAAGCATGCTACCAGCTAACCCCAGGAGGTAGCTTACATTTTCTCTCAAGGTAATGCACACAAGAACTTTGCCATAGCTTGCAGGAGCTGCGTCTGCACTTTCCGACGCAGTCATTGCAACATTTTCCTGTCATGTACCGACAAGCCAGGGTAGTGAAACCATAAACACGAGGCTCAAGAGTCTCAGCGCTGGTCACTGCCTGTGGCAGCGCTCTTCATGCTTGCAGCAAGCAGGTCTGCTGCACACATTTTTGTTCTTGTGTCTAAGAGCTGCCTGGTTTTCCCTCAAAACAGGGTTCTGTAATCTCTCCAGGTGACTACAGATCATTAGAGCTGCCTCTTGATCAGTCTTTCACAAGAGTGTTAGGAGAGGTTTTGCTTTTAACCATGCTTCGGTGGTGGCACTGAACGCCCAAATCTACCTGTCCTGTGCCCAGTTTAGAAAGCCTGAGGTGTGCAGTCCTCTGTGTCCTACCCACATTTTGTGCCTGGCAGTCCGAATAAATCCGTGCCCTACCGCAGACTCATTATTGTCAAGGGAACTGGGGTAAAGGAGGTGAAATAAGAAGGATAAAGCAAAGCCACAGTAATACAGAACATATGTAAATTAGGCTACCAGACACCATAATAAGGATGTAATGAAGGGGGAAAGAAAAGGAAAATGAGTCCTATTGTTGCTAGAGGAGCAAAAGCTAGCACCCTCCTCAGGGCTGCAGGAAGGCAATTATTCTGCTTCCCAGCACGGTGCATTTCATGCCAAGGCACCGTGAACATCCTCTTGTCAGTGCTGACAGTGCATCCCCGGCTCTGTGGCCAGCTGAGGGGTGCCCGTGGTTCAGCCGAGGCAGCAGGGCAGGGAGCTGTGGGGCGGCGTGGTGCCAGCCTGCCTCCCCCACGGGACAAGGGAGCTCCCCCATCACTCGCTGCCTGTCCACCAGCACTTGGTGAGTGAATCCAGACACCTCCACCATCCGTGTGAAACCCTTCCAAGCATTTAGATGAAACACTGACTTCAGTAAAATGTAGGGCTCCTATATGACCTGACATAGTCCATATGGAGTACCTGCCACAGATAGTGACTGCCTTGACACTGATTAATCACTTCCTCTAGTCATATATTCGTCCCTGAACACCTGACACAGTTCTTCCCTAATAGCTTTTGCATAGTTCTGGAGTATTCATATGACCTTGGCTTTGGGGAATAACCCATCTGATGACACACATTACCTACTTCAATGTAGGCTTGGATGCTTTTGATCAAACTAACTTGGACAGGAGCTTTTGGATTTGTTTCCTTCCCTTGTGTACACTCCTACCTGTCCTTTTCTGCAGCGGGAAGGAACTTAGCTGTGCTGGATTGTGCTTTGTTTTGAGTGGCACCATTTGCAGTTGGTTGGGGCTTGGTCAGTGCTACATAGCATGTACAGGCTGTCTCTGATTCTACCTTCACGTGCTTACCTGCCATTTAGAGACACAGGCACAACAAGCAATCTGCAGTGCTGATTCTCTGTGCTTCAAAACTAGCAGTTTCTGTGCTGTGATTATATGTAATGATGTAAATGATCTGTAACTAGAGTCATTCATTGCTCAACAGGCAGTGGCGAAGCTTTCTAACAACACCTCAAACTCAAAGCAGAGTTTCTCCCTCAATCTGAACAGTTATCCTCTCCAATGCTGCAAGATCCAGAAGCAAAGGCAAGAGGTCCGACCTTCCATCAGATGTGAAATGCTTCCACCCACTTCACATGGCAGAGCATCACAGGTGAGAGTTACAGGCATCACGGCAGTGTAGCGAGGACCCTTTCTGATGACGCCAGCTTCTCAGCTCCTCCACCAGCCCCGGCGCAGCGGGAGGCTCAGCACCGTCACTATCCAGCGTCTGCCAGGTTGGCCGGGGACGGCCGTGTGAGGCGGTGATTCACCAGTTCCAGGAAGCAACGTGTTTGTGATATTTGCAGCAAGAGCATCTTAAAGCCATTTTCAGATTTTTTTTTTTTTATTGTGATTTATAAAAATTGTTTTTTCCCGGCAGAATAGCTGGGAAAATTCAACATGCTGTTACTTTTTTGAGACGTTTTCTTTTCCTATCTACTCAGACAACCTTTCAGGCTTGGACAGATGACTCAGCTGCGAAGTAAAAGGAGGGACCACGTGTCAGCTGAACCTTAAGCATTCAGTAACTGTCTACGCACCCTGAGCCTAGACCCCAGCTGCAACATGATGAGATTTAAGCTTAATTCACCCCAAGTGACTGCTAAGCTGAGCTGTATTAACTGATACACTGCTAGTTAGGAAGGTACATATGGCCAGTGCTGCAACCCATCTGAAAGCAATACAGGATCAGGTGGTAGAGCGTGCCTGAGCTGCTCAAGTATATTTGGAAGTTCTCATAGTGCTCCCTATCTCTAGCTCTGCAAATACTGTGTCGTGTAAGTACCAGCATTTCATGGATGCTCTCACCTATCTGATCCCTGACTCACAGTCAAGTAGTTATTACACACGATTCTTTCACTCAAAATAAAACCTACTTTGCTCATTCTTGAAACAGTTCTTGCTATGTTCCTTAACCCCCATTTGCAGATAGACTTGGGGACCTGTTTAGCCTGACTGCTAAGCCAAAAACAGCCTCTCTTGTGGGCAATAGGTGTTGATCTACATATGATATTGGGTTAGACATGACCTCAAAATCACCACAGATACAGACTGCCCTATTTGTTCTCGTGGCTGGGACATTGTGCAGCTACATTTGTTCCAGCTAACCTCATACTGAACAAACACTGAAGTTCTCTGTCTTTTGTCTCCTTAGCGAGTTGCTGGGTTGGTTTGCAGATGTTCGTATATTGTCTACACACCAGTTCCCTCAATGAAATGCATGCAGGATATCAGCAGTTGTCTTGTCCAAGAGTTTAGCTAACTTCTGTGTTCAGCTGGAGTTCCATTTTTTTTTTTTTTTTTTTTTTTGTGTTTTAATATATGCAATAGTACAACTTGTTTTGTCAGTACAACTATGTTGTGGCCATCTTATGCTAGGTAATACTTTGCTTCAGATGACAGGGGTTGCGTATATGCTGTCTGCTGTTGTGTTACTTATATTATAATAATGTTCAGGAGAACAAAGATTATCCTGGCATGTGTTTTTAGAAACACTGAGATTTCTGTAACACCTCCTTCCTGAAAGATCTTTGATGATCCCACTAGAAAATTGCCAGCACAGTGAATCATGTTATATTTTAGATGTTATTCTTGTCACTTTAAAGGATTCCAAATAATACTTTTGTTTCTTGTGAACTGAAAGAGGCAATTACAGAGACATTATGGCTTTCTACAGTCATTGCACATTGTATGCAAGCTGAAGAATATGAAGTTAACTGGCATTGACTTTCTAAACTGGTGGCTGGGTTTGATTTGCTAGCTTGCATGTTTTCAGCTTGTGCCCCATCTCTTGCAATTTCTGTAGGATTTGTCCTTGAACCAGTGATGATATTCATTGTGAAACTGTCCCCTGTGATAGAAGCAGCACGCTCTTTGAATGTCCTTCAAGTTGTACTTTCCACTTGACTCCTAAGCATGGCTGTTGGATGGATTTTGTGATGCTCCCAAACTCTCCAACATCTTCAGCGAGTCTCCATTGAAATGGTAATTTCTAGAGCATACTTCAGGCTCATCTCAGCTTTAGATAAAAATTAAATGTGGATTGCTTCATTCTGCATATTGAATACTAAAGGACATGCTCATTTGTCCTCTCTGCAGACACATGATGCTCTGCCAATTTCCTTAATCCAGGCACAGAAGCAGTCAGCAATTGTTTCCATTCACTTTTGATTCCATCTGTAAAAGGAAATACCTGCAATCACAAGAGGCTTTTCAGAACAGGGATTTTGTAGAACTTGCCCAATTTCAACAAACTTTTTGTCTGCTGGCTTAATGGGCGCTATCTGGCTGTAAATCAGGGTGTCAGTTTTAGCTGCCATTGTCTGATATGTGTTTTTTATCACAGAGATCATCTGTTATTTTAGGATTTCTTCATCCCTCAGTGGCCCTCTACTGATCTTGCCAAAGAAGTTCTGTGTCCATCCCCCCTCCCTGAGATTTTATCTTTTTCTCTGTAAGTGGATTACTCACTGGCCTTGTGTTTCAGTTTGTATTTACTATCAATATTCACAGATTTTCATGTGTAGTTGCTCCCTGTTCCATCTATTTCTAGACTAGTATCCTATCCTCATCTCCCATTTTTGCCATTTTTCTGTGTTAATGATATTCCACAACCCTACAGCTAGATCCCCAGTAACAACTCTTATTTATCTACAGAAAGACATCAGTAGGTACAATAAAACACTACCATTTATCAGAGTAAATGAAGGCAAGGAGCTTTATTAGAAAGCTCACAGCTGAATTAAATTGGTATTACCAACACTTGGCTTTTTCAAAGCCTCCTCCAGAAACAACAGCTGTGTCTGCACTGTGAGTTAAGGGTGGTGTCGAGATGACCCTCCACAGACTTGATTTTGTAGCAAGGCTTCAAACCCTGACCCCAGCCCTCCCAGCTTGTCCCAGCCAAGGGCAGGGGAGCACGGAGCCCAGCGCGGTGCTGCGGGCTGAGCCGTGCCTGGGGCTTTGACTGCTCCATGGTCAGGTCTCCGCTGCTTGGCCCTTGTGCATGGCCCTGCGCAGCCTCTTCCTGGGATGATGCAATACCAAGGCCCAGTAAATCCTAGATGTGTGTTCATGAGAGCTCAGCCATAGCTAAACCAGTAACGTAATAGTTACTGGCCTCAGGAAGACATGGGCCCAAGGCCTGCACTTGTCCTGGGAGCGTGGCAGGGGGACGAATGCAGAGACTCATTTGCTCTACACAGTGCATTCACATTATGGGATGTGAAACCTGGCCTTCTTGAAATGGGACTCACAATTTCACAAATTTCCCTTTTTCTCCACCAATTTAGCCTGAGCTAATCTGAGGTAATCGAGTCAAGTGACGCAGCGGTACAACACATATTGCTGTTTAAGTTCTAGTCCAAACTACACCTTTTGGTACTTCCTTTTTTTCTTCCTTTTTTTTAAACACAGAGTTGCAAGAAGCACTCCAAGCATGTCTAGAAACTGGGCAGTCACCAGTTTCACTTCCCCTTGTTCTCTGCAGCTCGCAGTGACGTGCGGTGAGAAGCAGGAGTGGTAGGAGGCAGCGCTCAGCATTTCAGGAGGTTTCTCTCTCCGGGTCCTTGTGTGACACCCATGGTGCTTTCTCCTGCTTGCCTGGCCTCCTGAAGATGCCCAGGAGAGCAGCTCTCCTCCCGTGGACGTTTGTGGGGCTGCTGCAGCTGGTGCTCATCCTGTTGCAGCTGGCAGGCTGCCTCCTCAGTCCCTGTTTGGAGGTACGTGATCTCTGCACGAGCACGAAATCCTTCTGCTTCTCTGGTGCAACTTTCCCCTCTGCTTGGGAGATTTGTGCATCAGATCTGCCGTGTGTTAGTTTTCTTACGGAAGCTCATCTTTCTTTCAAGGCTGTTACCAAGGCAATTGAAATATTTGAAGTAAACGCTGGTCTCAAAAACACCTGAGAACGAGAACAAGCAGCATAAACCATTTCTTCTTCTTGGCTTTCTGTACCTCTGGGGTTACTACACTACAGCTAAACTAATAGATTATGTATCCCTTCAGGAAGAGATCCAAGCCTTGTCTAAAAATTCTGCAAATTATGATATTTTAGCCTGATTTGTGCTGTAGAGTGACTTCACCGGTACCCCAAACACCTGGCACTGATGAACTGCCTTTTGCAAACTTTACTTATTACTCACAGAGCAATTTCTGTTATGGGCACACCATACATCCCCCTGTGTTCGTTTCGCTGGCTCTTTCAGAGGTTGCTGCTGGTTCATCCATAGCCTCGAGGAACACTGTCCTGTGGTTTTGTACCTGCTTCAATCAGCAAGAAATGTAGCTCCTCCTGGGGAGCAGGACTGGTTCTACCAGAGGTGGGAGAGGTACTTAGGATATATGAGATTATTTCCTGAAGCTCAGGGCGGCTCATTTAGAACTGAACTTCGAAGTTCACTTAGAAATGAACTGTGTGGTAGTTGCTCTGCTCCTGCTTTCCTGACAGTATAATTTTCTGATATTTTGTGAAGAGTGGGTGTTGACTGAATGGATCTGCCACTGTTACAGGTCATCCCTAGCAAAGCTTTCAGATGCATGGGGCTGAACATCTCTGGAGTTCCCCCTGAAGTCCCAAACACCACCCAGGAGCTGGACCTCAGCTTCAACAATCTGAAATCACTGAGCTCAAATTATTTTTCATCAGTCCCTGAACTGCAGCTTCTGGATCTTTCAAGGTAATGAGCCTTTTTTATGTGTATACTGGTCAACCTTACCCCAGCTGGGCCTCAACAGTTCCAGATTTTGGGGTCTTGTTGATTTTGGCTCTTTGTTGTTTTGCTCTTGACTTTATCCCTCTCTCTGTCTCTCTGCATATGCCCATGGCACTGATGTACAGATTTTAGTCCAGTTACTGAGGACACACTCTCTCAGAGTTGGGCCTGTCAGTCTGATCTTGTAGGACACGATGTGAGAGGGAGGAGGATGTTTTACTTCTTTACTTCTTTCTGAACAAGAAAAATACCAGACTTTTCACTGTTACAAAAACTCCAAAGTAGAACATGGAACATCTTGGGTGAACTGTTTTTCTAATCACATTTAAAAAAAAAAAAAAAAGTACATTCATTTTGTAAAAGGTGGTTGTTTTAAAATATCAACATATCTCTTCCTTTCTACTCACATATCTGGGGGAGGAGATGAGGGAGGCTTATTAGCAAATTTGAATTGATGTATAATTTCCATTGACTTGAGACAACAGTTTCTATGGGTAAATTGTTTCACTGAAAAATGTCACTCAGTCCCATCACAGTTACAGCTCTGAAGTAGCTGAGTGGCAGAGCATGTTTGCTGTAAGGCACTGACTGGGTTGTAAAGCTCGTTCTGCTCGAGTTCGTTACAGAATGGGTTTGGGTCTCGAACTTTGGGTCTTCTCATATGAAACCATCTTTAGGCAGCCACACTCCTCTTCACTCTCCCTTTTCTCTTTTAGAACCAACACAACCAGGGGTCTGTTCCCTCTCAGATATCAGCAAAACTGCTGGGTTGTGAGCTTTGCAACTGCTGCATCAGTCCAGTGCCAGGGGGACTGCCCAGCTGTTGCTGAGAGAGTCTGGAAGCTGTGAGAGTGCAAGATGTAAGGGAGTCCTCCATCTGGTTGGCTCTGCCATCAATGATGAGCATCAGTCTTACTTTGGCCTAAAAAGAAAACTAAAATGCTTCTGTCCTGCTGCCTGCCTGAATTTTGACCATAGCTCCGGGTATCTTGCTTTGCAACTAAAATTCAGATCTAGGACGAGGAGGAGAGAGAAGTTCTCCTGCTATGGGAAGGTTCCTTTTGCATGGCTGGTTAATGATGCTCCTTGCTGGGAAATAACTATGTTCTCCTGCAGATTGAGGAAGGAGAAGTTGGATTCAGGAGCACAGCAATGCCAAGCTAAGCCCCAGCAAGATGTTAAGTCTGAGAACACTGCATTAGCACTTAGCGCAGTAGTGTTAGTGAATGTAGAGTAAAAGTACATTTATTCATTCATGTACATTTATCCCCTTTTCTTGCCCAACAGGTGCCACATCCATACAATAGAAGATAACTCTTTTGTGGATCTTCATGAACTTTCCACCTTAATTTTAACTGCCAATTCCCTCCAGTACCTGGGGTCAGCAACCTTCTATGGTTTAACATCTCTGAAAAAACTAGTATTGGTGGAAACCGGCATATCCTCTCTGACTGACCTACCAATTGGACACTTGCATACCCTACAGGAGCTGAATTTGGGCCACAACAGCATTGCTTCATTGAAGCTTCCCAAGTATTTTTCCAACCTGACCTCTCTCAGGCACCTGAGCTTTTTCTCCAATAAGATTACATATATCTCCAAAGGAGACCTTGATGCCCTGAGAGAAGCAAACAGGCTCAACCTCACCTTGGTGCTCTCTCTGAATAATATAAAATACATCCAGCCTGGGTCCTTTGCAAAGATTCATCTTGGTGAACTGGTTCTGAGGTCCTCTTTTGAGAACTTCCATGACATGCGCACTTCTCTTCACGGCCTGGCAGGGCTACAGGTCAACAGACTAATAGTTGGAGAATTCAGGGACAGTCTGAAACTGGAAGAGTTTCAGAATGGACTCCTGAGTGGACTTTGCCAGGTACAGATGCAGGAGTTTGTCTTAACCTGTTTCAGGAATTTTGAGAATGACACGGACACTCTTTTTAACTGCATAGGCAACGTCTCCAGTATTCGGCTGGTGAACGTTGAACTTGAAGAGGTGTCAGAGGTTCCTATGTCTCCTCAAGTGAAACATCTGGAATGCAAGAAATGCAAGTTTAAGGAAGTGCCTGCTGTGAAGCTGTCCCTCTTTAAGGAGCTGAGAGTGCTTCGTATTACCCAGAGCAAACACCTTAATAGCTTCCGGCAGAAATTTAAGAATCTAACTTACCTGGAGGTCATAGACTTGAGTGAGAATCGGCTCTCCTTCACTTCATGCTGTTCTCCTCAGTTTTCTGGGTCTGCAAACTTGAGACACTTGAACCTAAGCTTCAATTCTGACATCAGTTTGACCGGAGACTTCACCAATGTGAAGAATCTCTTATACTTGGACCTCCAGCACACAAAGTTAGACAACCATGGCACCTACCCTGTCTTTCTATCCCTTCAGAAACTCATTTACCTTGACATTTCCTATACCAAAACTCATGTTAAATCCGATCATATATTTCACGGTCTGAACTCTCTGCAAGTGCTCAAGATGGCAGGCAACTCCTTTGAGAACAATAAATTGTCCAATAACTTCAAAAACTTGAGCCACCTCCACACCTTGGATATTTCAAATTGCAAATTAGTAGAGGTGGATCAAAGCACATTTAATGCTCTCTCTGAACTAAAAGAGCTGAACATCAGCAACAACAAGCTCCTGACCTTCGATCCTGTAGTCTATGAGCCACTCCAAGCTCTCACAGCCCTGGATTTCAGCCACAACCAGCTGAGTGTCCTGTTGGACTCAGCCCTGGAAATCCTGCCTGCTAGTCTGGTCTACCTAGATCTCTCTCACAACTTGTTTGAATGCTCTTGCAGTTACCTGAACTTTATGAAATGGATCACAGAAATGGAAGACCTGCTGCAGAACAAGCATTTAATGGTATGCCACACACCTGCATACATGAAGAACTTGAGCCTGTCAAGCTTCTACCTGTTCTCCTGCCGTCCCAACCCAGGCACGGTGGCATGCTCAGTGGTCATATTGCTTGCTGCATTGGTGTTCATATTCCTGATTTACAAGTACTACTTCCAGCTCTACTACTTCTTGGTGCTGCTCAGTGGGTGTAAACACTCTGCAGAAAGGGGAGCCACCTATGATGCCTTTGTTATCCACTCCAGCAAAGACCAAGAATGGGTGATAAAAGAGCTGGTCGAACCCTTAGAAGGAGGAAAACCTCCCTTCCAACTTTGTCTTTACTACAGGGATTTCCTACCAGGGGTACCCATTGTCACCAACATCATCCAAGAAGGTTTTCTAAGTAGCAGAAATGTCATTGCAGTCATCTCTACCGACTTTCTGGAGAGCAAGTGGTGTAGCTTTGAGTTTGACATTGCCCAGTCCTGGCAGCTGGTTGAAGACAAAGCTGGAATCATCATGATTGTACTCGAAGAAGTGAATAAGACCTTGCTGAGGCAGAAGCTAGGGCTGTCCCGATACCTCAGGAGGAACACCTATCTGGAGTGGAAAGACAAGGAGATAAGCAAGCATATCTTCTGGAGGCAGCTCACAGGAGTCCTGCTACAGGGCAAAGAATGGAATCACGAGGAGGAAAAGCTCATGTGAAGAGAAAGATCACTTCAGCCTTGTCTCCCATCCTGGCCTTGGCTAATGATGGCTGGTGCTCAGAAGTTGGCTCTTCCGTGGCTGTTCAGAGCTGGAGGAGGTGGACAGAGGCACTGTAAAAGCACTACAAAAACACCCCCTCATGGGAACTTGCAAGCCAAGGAGTGGCAGCAGCTAGAAGAGCTGCAGATGCCTGAGCTCTGTGATTGTCTGTAGCTGTCAGCTGAAGCTGGTCCAGCAATTCTTGCAGGTCTTGTAGGTTGGTGAATGGATGTAAGAATGATGGTAAGATCCATCCATTTGTCTGCCTCTGAAACAGGATTTGGGTCTAGGGGACACTCAGTGGAACTTCAGGGTCTGTCACTTTGAGTGGACCCCAGGACTTCCTGGAGAGAGCAAAGGAACAGGAAAGAGAAACAAGATTTGGATCCCAAAAATACTGGGCAAGCCTTTCTAGGAGCCGTGACTCAGGGGAAAATCCCTACGGAGGGAAATGGGCTGCCCTGCAGCCACTCAGTGAAGCTGAGCAGTTATGTCATCAGTGTGTGGGGAGGTTGTTTGTGGTGGGAAATTTCCCCAAAATGTTTAATGCTTAAAATCTCAATTTTATTTGTACCAAGACCAAATATTGAAACCCACAGATATTTCCATGACCTGCAACTCTTATTTATGTCCAGATTACATAGCATTTGGGGGAGTGGTTTGGGATTTTTGTGTGCGATCTGAAGGTTAGTGGGACCAGAAGAAGCTGCAGAAATGCTTAAAATCTTTAAAGTCAAGATATTTCTTTGCCACAGTTGCTTTTCCTGGTCCAATGTTTCCTTAGAGCCACACATTCCTACAAGAAGCTTTTCTACCACATCTACCAGCCTTAATTCACTGGCGGAAGGTGCGAGAGGAGTCTCCAGCCCATGGGATGATATGGGCCTTAGATATGGTCAGACCCAGCCATGAGCCCCTCTTCCTTCCCCCACCCCCCTGTGACATCCTCTGGTCCCGTTGGGTGTCTGAAGGGTTCGGCTGCTGCAGTAATGTGTCGGAGGCTGGAAGGGAGAGTTTTGCTTTTGTTTCACGGGGAACGTGCCTGGCATTTCCCAGGGTGAAGAGAAAGAGGTGAAAAGTCTGGGTTAGCTAAACTAAATGTATCCCAGCACTACCCTGAATAAAGGGAGGGGAACTCTAAATGCCATTCAGTCATATTGCTGAGAACTCTATTGATGTGTTGAATATTGAATGCTGCTGGAGTATTGGTGTCTATTTACAGAAGGCTTTGGTTGGGATTAATCACTGAATTAGTCTAGTTTTAAACTTGCAAATCCTTCTATAATCAATGACGTTCTACAGAGGTAAAACAGAAGCAATTGAGTGGTGAATCAGATCTGATATTTATTCAGAAGAAAGGGCCTGATCCATCTCACTTTTCTCAGCACCAGCCAGTGACATCGCCATGGAAGCCAGTGATAGGCGAGATTGACTTCAGGCACTGTTTGTGAAAAAGGGAGAGCTAATTTCAGGGCTCGTGCTGGCAAAAGCCAAATCAGAGTCCACACCCCATGAGCTCTGTCAGCAGTAGATCAGGATAACACTACCAAAAACCCTACAGCCCTCTCTAAGGTCTTTTGTGACCCATGAGGCAAAGCTTTAATAAAACTAAGCTGGATGCTGCATATCCTTGACCAGACGGCTTGCTTTGCAGCCATCTCTGAAACAAAATGCTCCTTGCTTCTGTCCTGACTGCACTGCCCAGAGCACCGCATCTTGCAGCCCCCCAGATCCTCACCAGGGCAGGGTTTGGGGTCTGGTGGGGGCCCCACCTGGGGTAGGTGGAGGCACAAGAGACATGGGCACAGCTTAAGGTTCCCTGCATCAAGGCCACAGGAGAGCACGGAGGACAAAGCAAATATTAGCCTGGATCTCAGCAGCCACAAGTTAAATTGGAAAACGGATGAGGGAAAATGAAATGGGGTGGGAGTTACTGCTCCTGAATTGAGCAGCACGGAAGCAGCATTTCTCCCTCGCTCTTTCTCTCTGAGGCTCCTCTGCAAACAATTCAGTGTATATGTATTTCTGGCACAAAGCACAGCCTCCTATGATTCTTGATTGTAATTATAATAATGGGTTTCAGAAAGTCTGCAAGTGGTTCTGGGCATTATAATAAGGGTTTAGGACAGTATTGTTTAAAAAGCGAGTGTTTGTTGAATATCAAAGCAACTTCAGGAGGAGAGCAGGGGCGATGATGAGAGGAGGCTCCCACCTGTACAGTTTAAGCAGAAACCAGTCGCTTGTCATCCTCGTCCTCTTCAAACACACTCAGAGTCTCTGCAGCAGAGGCAGATATGTGAATTGCCCCGGGCCTTGCTGCCACCCAAGAGAAAGCACAAAGCTATCACAGCTCCTGGAAGGTGTGAGGGGAGGGAGATGGTGAGACGGAGACTGGAGCATTCAGAAAGGGAGGGAAATGGATGATGTTCATCCTCTGCGAGGCCAGTCAACACCATTCCTCTTTCCCTCGATGCATTTAGGTATTTCCCTTAGCCTTAGCAGTAGCTGGTGCTTTGAAGATACAAGCTGATTTATTTTATTGTCAAGACCTTCATCAGAACCACGATATTTTTTTTTTTTTTTTTTTTGCTGCAAGGCACAATGCTCAGCAGGACAGGCTGGCTGAGGATGCAAACACGCCTCGATGGGACCTGTGTGCCAGGCAGGGCTGCGTGCTGCAGTTTTCCACCTCTGCAGCCACAGTCTCTGCTGGGCGAGATGCTCCCAGCCTGACCTGGCAGTGACCGTCTGCCACCAAAAGTACTCCATGGTTTATGAGCTGAGGAGGGAAAAGGCTGTGAGCAATTGTATTTTCACTATTTATCTAGCAGAGAAAAATTAGATTTGGTTTCAGAAGACTCAGAACAACTTTCTTTTCCCACTAAAATAAGGGCAAATCCTCCTCTCAAACCAAAACAGTGCTAGGTCAAAGAAAAAATATTGTAGATCACATGCGTGTATATTTGCCCTTGTTATAGGAAGCAAATTTCCAAAAGAACATTCGTGTCTCCAAATACGTTGGTATGCATTTTTGTTTGAAAGTGTTCACTGTGCAGCAGGTAGCTCTAATATTATTATTTACTCATGTGGGTGAATAAATGAGAAAGCAACCAAACATCCGTGCAGGTCTGCATTCATCTCTCATGTAAATAGCAGAGCATGTTCCAGTTATTAAAGCATCTATGTGGCCCGGGTCATAAAAACAGATGGAGATGAAGCTCCAAAGGGCTGTTGCAGCCAAGATAATTTCATCTCATCTGTAACAGGGATGTGCCCTGATTTCAATATGTGCTTAATTTGACCCAAGTGAAGCACCAGCACAGACAGAGCTCCGGTCCTACTTGCGTGGCAGAGATTGATGTCTCCGAGGAAGGCATCATGATGTGCCAGCATCGTCACTAAGATGTAGTTTGCAGCGAGGGCTCTGAACTGAGCTAGCCCTTGTTAGCATGATTGCATTTGTGGTCTCCACACTGTAGCAGGGACATTATGTAAAAATGGAAAAGAGAGCCACTGGCATTTCTGCCTGCCCAGATCTGGCAGGCTGCAGGAGCAGCACTGCATGAAGGCTCCCTTGGCCTCCCCAAGTATTAGCACAGATTTCTAGTGTCAGTTTAAAAAAAAAAAAAAAAAAAAAAAAAAAAAAAAAACAAAAAAAAACACAACACAACAAGGAAAAGCAGCTGGTTTCTCTGGACTGACTGATATTTGACAAGAACAGGTTGAAACTTTTCTGGAAGAGTGCTTGTCCTTTGGGAAATGCTATTTTGTAGGTGGTTTATGTAATTTAATGATGTAGTGCAGAGAATCTATGGAACAGAAATAGTCATAGCAGGGTTTCTGGCTCAGTATTGCATGGGGTTGTAATCTTGGAACAGTCACTTCCCATGGAAACAGCGATCTTAACAATGTTTTGGAGAGGTTGGAAAAAAAGATTTAAAAAAAAAAAAAAGTTAAGTTGCTCCATAACATCACTTTTTAAAATAATGGTTTAGTCTCAGGCTGTTGTGTGTCAAAATAAATTCTAGTTCTGAAATTTCTTTCCATTTTTATAATCTGACTAACCTTCCAAAACAAAAGCAAAATACAAAAATGTTTCCACCTACACAAATTAAAAAAACTCAAAACTTGTGATTTTTTGGCTTTGTACCGTGCTGAGAAGCAAAACTTTTTACAAAATGGAAATTCCACCTCCACAAGAGCTCGTACGCTGACCCTCTGAAAGTTAAACCTTAGCCTGGCTGTATCACATATGTCGGAGGGGCCATAAAAAAACACTGACAAATCCCCAGAATGAATTTCACTAAGTGCTTTTTGCAAAACGTCTCAAGTAAGTGCAGGCAATCAATACAAACTGCCTGAGACTGACTGCGAGCAGTCTAAGAGGGTGGGAAAGAAACTATTCCTTAACAAGTTGTTCTTTCCCGTCGCAGCTCAGGCGGAGAGCTGGGACAAGTAGCAGCAAAGGCATAACTTCCAGAAGGGGAGCCCATCTGCCAGGGGTGCTGACCTTCCTCAGCACCAAGGTTGTGTGGAGGGCAAAGTCAGCCCAGACCTCCTCGTGCTGCTGCATGCAGAGAGAGAAACGTCATTTAATTGGGTGCAGCTCTGGCAAAAGCCTTGAAAAACAAGAAAAAGAATAAAAAATAAATAAAAAAAAAAAAAAGAGGGAATAGGAAAGGACTTGGTACAGCATTTCAGGGACAGTGGCTGCATATTAGCAGCTCAGTCACTGGAGGTGGCTTAGCCCCAGGGTTTCCAGCACTGACAGCCTAAAGCACCTCGAGGGCAGAAGCTCTGTGGTGAGTCTGTTTTTAGGTGCCCCCTTTATGTGTAATACTGATAGGAAAATGATGTGAAATCAGTGCCTCTGAGAAGCTGGCTTTCTGTCAAGTTTTTGCATACTGGTGCCTATTCAGAGCATGACTAAGGCAGCAGTGGTGCGCTTTGCATCGCTCCTGAGAGCTGTGTGCGCTCAGTTCAGTGAGTCCTGCCAGGGGAAGCCCAGGTTCAGGACCTGTGAGATCCTCACCCTGCAGCTGCTTTGCTGCAGAGCCTGGTTTGCCCTCTGAAAACTTCAGCCTGGGACATCCAGAATGGAAATCTTGTTTTAATGATCCTCTTCGTGTCTTCCCTGTATGGGCACTTCCCAGAGGCTCCCACCCACATAGGGGAGAGGGGCTGAGATGTTATTTAAATATATTTAAAAGCAGCTGGTACTGTGGCCTTGAAATCTGTTATGTGCATGCCTTCACGTGTTCATTGGGGGAAGCCTAAACCTGTTCTGCAATGCTCCCTACAACTTCGGTCTGCACAAAGTGTGATTTGAGCTGTTGCTGTCACTCGGTGCCATTTCAGACAAGCATGACAGCACTTCCTATAACCAGATTTCTCGCACTGCATTGCTTCCCCCTGAAGCCTCCCTTTTTAGCAGATGAAACATCTGCACCTGAAAGCATGCCTGTATTTACAGGCTGCCCAGATCACATCCGTGGCCCTCTTCAGCCTTAGCAATGGTATTGATATATCTCCTGGCCTTGTGGCAGCTCCGTGGCCCACGTTCCTGAGTGGGTGCTGGTTTGGGACCTGGGTCTGTGCCAGAGGGATGGAGATGCACATCCCATGGATGATGCCAGCCTTGTTCTGCTGGTGAGCAGGGACAGGTGGTTGGAGAGCTCTTGGTGGAGAGGAGAGGGTTGGAAGGGGATGGAAGCAGAGCCTCGGCCATGGCTGCAGCTCAGGTGCATGGTGGGGAGGCAACGCATGGCCCCCAAGATTCCCCAAACCTCTGCTCTAAGGCATTAAGGGCAGTGGGGCAGCTCCTCAGCTGAAGCAAAGCTCACCTCCCTCTAAGTGTTGGGGCCGTATCCCTCCAGCCAGAGGGTTTTGGATACTGCAGGCAGCTCAGTGATAAGAGAGGGCTGGTGTCTCAAGTGCTGTGTAAATAACAATGGGGTATTGTTAGGCAAAAGAGATTTAATTGCAGCCTACACTCCCAGAGAGGGTAAAACAGACTTTTCTCAAGATCTAATCTCCAGTGTTTATCTCTTCTTTTCCCTTGCTCTCATCCTTTTCCTCTCCTCTAAGTTTCTGTTTGCTCTCTTTCAGCTCCCACTGAGTGACCGAAATATGTGAGAGAAGGGCGGCTGGGAGGGGTGTTCTTTTTTTTTTATAACTTTTTTTAAACAGTCTTTAAATCCTTTGGAGTGCCTGGGCCAGCTCGAAGGATTAGCAGTAATTCCCCTGCCATCGCTTGCCTTCGACAATTCATTCCTTCCAGATCCCCTGGACCCTCTGCTGAATGCATTAACCGGGGGACGCGTGGGGCCGAGCGGGGCCTGCTGCGATCCCCGCCTGCTGCGGGTGCTGCCGAGTGCCCCGAGATGAGAAACGCTGCCTGCTGTATCCCCCTGCCTTGTTCTCTCTGTTCGTTAAGTTAATGAGTTCGTTAAGATGTCTCTGTACAATGGGATTTACAGAGCCAGAGCACCCAGGATAGGTGCAGCCTGGACCAGGGCCTACAAAAACCCCAGTTTGTGCTCCCCAGCCCCATTTCCCCCATCCTGGGGCTTCTGGGGTGCCCCACGGCTCTCTCCCCCTGCCAGCAAATATGTGCCTGGAGCCAGATCCTTCCAACCACTTTCCTGTCACCAGTTCTCCTCGCAGAAATTTTGCTTTCTTTATGGAAAAATTTAAATTTTGCTTTCTTTATGGAAAATAAGTGCAGTGACAAAAGAAAGCAGTGTTTCGTCCCCAGGACCTTCTGTGCAGTTTTACCCTCCAGTTAAAACCCTTCCTGCCAATATAGTTCTTTCTGTCATCCCTCCTCTGTATTGAAATAAGCTGCTAATAAGAAAACCCCAGGGTCTTCCCCCTCTCTGCTCCTCGTCCTTTTCTCCTGCACAGACCCTGCAAGTTTGGGTTCCCCCCAGCAGCCTGGTGCTGCACCGGGCCAGCCCCATGCCACGCTCCGCTGGTCCCCAAATCTCAGCAGCTGGGGCAGGGGGGAGGCAGGAATCGACACAGCCTCAGGCAGAAACTGCATGAGCTGGGCATGTTAGAGCTGGGCACCTTAGCACAGGGTAGGGACACCCTTCAGGACCTGCCCCAAGGGCACTGCTTTCTTCATCCCTGGGGGTTTGGAGCTGCAAGGGGGGGGGAGGTGAAGATGCTGGGACTGGAGCTGCAGCCAGACCTGGGGAGCCGCTTACCCTCTGTGATAGCTGCTTCTTGTGGAAAAAGTGAATGTTTTATAAAGAGCCTCATGAAAGCAAAGCATATCATGATTTCGGTGTGAGGAGACGGCAAGCGAGATAGGAGCATCCCCTTAGATTTGCCTGCCAGAGGTTATTTACCTTCAGGAAGCTGCTGAATAAAAGATACAAAAATACAGCAGAAAGTAGTATTATTTTCTCCTTTCAAAGCACGATGGGAGGCAGAAAAAAAACACACTGTAAGGGGTATCTTTGAGTGTTGCCAGGCTGGGTTTGTCAGGGCAGAGTTTTCACGGAGCGCTCTCCGGGTGACCCAGTTTCTGAGACACAGGCACAGACACACTCGCATTCACACGCACACGCTGCAAGCCGCAATCCACAACTTTAATAACTGTGTGACATACAAAGCAGATTTTGATGCAAAGTGGAGCTGACAGAGAAGTGGAAGGAAGTATCTGTTTTTTTTTCCTTTATTTATTTTTTTTTCCTCCAGTGCCACACCAGGATTGCAGTCAAGGTGGTTTCAACCTTCAGCAAGGACTGATGTTATTGTGGGTTCTGCTTTTAATGACATTTAACAAGAAGTGGTAGCTCAGGGGGAGGGGAAGCAAGGGTTTTCTTTTCTTTTCAGGAAGAATTTACTAGGGCTGTCAGGATTAAATGCATGAAGTGAATGCATATGGGGCTGCAAAGAGGGCTTAATAGCTTCACTGCTGGTAACCACAGAACTGCCCTGGGACGGTGTTTGACAGCCCTGCCATACATCTGTATTAACATCTGCCTGTGCGAAGGTGTGTGTCTAAGGGTAGGTCCCAGCATCGTGGTCACACTGGGGTGACTTGGCAGTCATCTATGGTTTTCTGGCTGTGGGTAGGGTGTGGGTGACACAGGGCTGTGTGTAGCTACAGCTATGCAGTAATCTGTGTTTGCTTCTGAAAGCTTCCCCTTGGGGATGAGGCTGTGACCGCTCGAATCCAGGTGATGAACATCACCTCTGCCACCATGATTTTGATCTATGGGGTCCTGCAGTGAGCCCACAAATATTCACCTGGGCAGCTTTGCCAGGCCCCCAGGGCAAGTGCTGGCTGGAGGGGTGCTCCAGGCTGGGTACCCAGCTCAACAACCCCAAATGCTCCAGGCAGCCCCAAATTCTCACATCCTTCCCGAGGTCGTGCCAGGCTGCTGAATCAAGGGCAAACACACTCTACCCAGGCTGATTCCCACTGTCTTCTTCCATGTACTTAAAGCAAAGCATAGAGTCTATTTACTTTAATATTGCAGAAAATGTCTAAAAATGAACCATCCTCATAAAATCTGGGGCATAAGAAGGGACTATACATCACAGAGGGAGGAACAACAGGAAAATAATCAAAGGAGATGAATGCTGGGCCAGAAGGACAGCTCAGGATTCCCCCAGTGTTCGTTTGTGACAGACAGAGTCCTTGGAGTGGTCTTTCGGCTTGGATCTCCATTAGAAAACACTCTTTAACCATAAATAAGCTGGTGATGCCTTGTGCACCTCAAGGGTACAGTAAGTGGCTAGACTCAAACTTCTGAAAACACAGCAATGGAGAAAGAGAGAAGACAGCCCTACTGCAGAGCTACCGCAGCCCTGACTGTATGAGCTGGCACAAGCCAGCAGGCATGGCTCAGTGGAGATAGTGCCAAATAAAGGGAAAAATAAAATGAGAAGGAGCTATGGTCTGTGTTGTGTGGTGTTGGTGCAATTCCCACCTGCATTTCAGCCGCTGAACCTTAGCAGATGGTGGGCACATTCTCTGGACCAGGCTGGGAGACCTTGTCAGAAACCCCCCGCGTCTTGATTTGCCCAGGAGGAGGAGATCCAGGTGCTGAGGCTCCGGTGTGGGCCCTGTGCTCCCGGGGACTGTCAGCAGTTTTGTGAAGGGACCTGGCAGGAGGAGCAGAGCCCGTCCAGCGGGGACAGCTGTTGGCTCCTGGCGATGCAGCCAGCTAGAGAGAACAAGCAGGTCGCACACCTTGAGCAGAGAGGTGGCAACTTGCTGTACAGAGAAATGTGGTGGTTCTGGCTAATTTGGGGAAAATCCATGTGTCTTACAGCATGGGGAGTTTCTCACAGGCCAGCATGGTGCTAAAAGAGAGGAAGAAACACACCTCTCGGTGGGCACTGAGCCGTGTGGTGCATGTGCACGCTGGGGACCGCAGCCTCGAGCCCCAGCTTCCCTGCCTGGCCCCAGGGGGACAGTGGCAACACCTCTGTCACCTCCTCCTCCAGCAGCACCCACCCGGCCAGCACTGCTGGAGCTGAGCTCAGAACAGATGCTCGGGTCCAACACACGAGCTGCTCTCCTCCAGCGTGGCATGATGGGCTTGGTGATATCTGCGTGCGTCGTTGCTGCTCTTTGCATCTGATATCCAAACACAGCGTGGGGAAATGACAGCAATATGTGCTCCCCTGACACCCAGGGAATATAGTGATATTGCTGTGAAAATGAGGCTGCTGCCGCGCAGCTAAACTCTGAACCCTTCCCTCTGTGAGGGAGCTATGATTAGAATCTCATCTCGCTCTGTATTGCATGGCACCTGCAGAAGAAAATCCCACCCAGTGGCATGCAACTATTTTTAAAGGCCTGTTTCTAGCGGGTTGGGAGATGGGGCTGGTGAGAATCCTGCTGGTGCTGTGGATTGCTTTCAAACTCCTTGTAGAAGATGGAGCTAGACTTGGGGAATGCGGCTGAAAAAGGAAGCAACGGAATTATATTGCCAAGCCTGAAACTTGAGCCAGCTCTTCGCCTGAAAAGCTGAATTTCAGCAACTTCTGTGTCTGCTATTTTTTTTTCTGCTTCTCTGTGCTGAAGTCAGTGAGATGCCTCCAGCTGTCGGAAACTCAGCTTGGCTGCAAAAGGGGTGCCAGGGCTTGTTCCATGGGCAATGTGGGCAGGAAGGGGGTCCTGGAGCTGCTCCGCTCTCCTGCCCAGGGCTCTGCATTGGGCCGGCTGAGAAAGAGGTGGGGAAACCACAACAAAGGGGCAGAGAAGGCAACAAGGCTCAAGGAATCATGCCCTTGAGATGTGAGACGTGATGACTTTGAATCTGGGACATTTTGTAGGAGAACAAATCCACCAGAAAGCCCTGGTAGTGCAAGGGAGAGGGAGGGTGCGTGCGGGCGGTCTGAGCCAAAGCCCCCTTCCCACTTGGTATGCCACTCATGGACAGAGCTTTATGCTATTCAAACATAATTCTTTCTCCCTCTCCGAATGCAACCAGAGAAGTGCATTACATTTATCTTAATATAACACATCATCCTGCGAGCAGTGGAACGGGAAGCCTGCTTTACTATGGTCGTCTCCCATGTGGGGTCTCTGGTGTTGGGTAGGGCAGCTGAGCCCATATCACAGCTTGGGAGTGGGGTGAGAAGTGGGAGGATGATGAGAAGAATTGCTAATTTGAGTCCACTCTTCCTTACAAAGCGAGTTAGAACGTTATTCCTCTGAGACCTCTATTCTTCCATCACCTCTGATCGCAGGCCAGCAGGTTTAGAAAACTTTTATGCAGCGCCTGTGGGCCAGCTAGCCTAAAACCACATGCCTGGTTTCCTTGGGAAACTGCCTTAAAAAGTGAACAGAGCTGACCTGGAATCCCTGCAAATTATTGGCAATTTATTTGGCAAATTATTTGACATTATATCCCCCAGACTTTGACCCACATACCTGTGCTTTTCAGGGCTGACATTTATCACCAGGGCCGTAATGGAGATATAGATGGAGATGGAGCAACAACCCGAGAACAGGTCCCGCTTAGCGTGTGCCATTGGCCATACAGTCTGCAGATTGAGCACGCAGCATTAAATAGATGTACCCAGGCACAAAACCACTTCCCATTTTGTATAATACAGGCCAACAGAGATTTGAAAGATGTTCCATTTCTGTATAGAAAGACTATTTTTAAAATTGAACAGTAAGTTAGTCCTCTATTGACTTTCAATTTCCATCCTCTTACATTTCCATAGCAACTCTGGCCATTTATACATTTATCTTTGTATTTAACTTTCCTCTTTCATATCATTTCAAGTAGACTCAAGTGCTATGAAAGGGTTAAACTGGCCTCTGAAATATCTCTCCTTTTTTAAGCAATTACTTGAAAATACACATATATATTTTAGGCTAAATTGTCAAGTTTGTGGTTTAATGAAAACTGTCTCTGGAATATTTGCCCTGAAGAATCCTTCAGGGTGATAACACGAACAAGTCACAACCTCTCTCCTCTCACCCTACCTTCTATTATTACTGTGTTCAAAATTTTCATACAGCATCTAAACTTGCTGTGATAGCTGTGACAGTCAAATAGCTGGTTATCGGGTAGGCTTGCACTTTGGTAATTCTGTTTCTTTATTTTTCTCCTCTTTTTAAAAAAAATTTGCATGTGTATTCGGGAACAGTGAGAAAGCAAGTGTGCTTCACAACTTTCTGTGCTTCTGGGCTCGGGGCAGAGATGTGCAGTTCATTGTGTCCTCAGCACAGGGTCAGGTTCCCACCAGGCAGCTGTGGGGTGTGTGGTGGGGACACAGCAATCCCCGGGGAGACCTTGCACCTTAGGCAGGTGCAGTGAGGCCAAGTGGACAGCCACAGGTAAAATGGTGAACCTCCATGCACTGGTCATGTCGGTGACACCAGAGCTACACCAGATAGGTTGCATTGGCTGAGCTCTTTGGAGATCTTGTTGGTCCTGAAGTCTTGGGTAAGGTCTGCATGGGGCACCAGGAAGAAAGCTTGCAGTAGGAATCCTCTTCAAAGTCCACACTTGCCATTTCCTCTGTATGGGTTTCAGAGGCCTTGTAGCTCTTTATTCTCTGGTGGGGGTTTCATCCTGGCAACCTCTTGGCTTTCAGTTTGCATTGCAAGTGCTGCTTGTTCTTTAATGTCTTTCCACCCTCCTCCATCCCAAAGGACAGCCAAGTGTTCCTACCACTTACTCAGAGAAGCATGCACCCTGTCCCCAGGATGCCAGCAGGTGACTTACCTGTGGCACGGAGAAACATTTCCCTGGAGTCCTGGCCACCCATTCAAGTGGAGCTCAGGGGAGAATGTGCTGCTCTGGGGAGACCTCTTCCCTGTGACTGCCTTCACCTTGGGCACTGATAACCCACGGCTGCTCTGCATCAAAGACCTACTTAACTGACCAAGGTGCCTGAGTGCCAAAGGCATTTTTAAATTTTTATTTTAATGGGCATGGGAATCTAAATCTCATTGACTTTCAAATCGACTGTGCAGATCAATGCACAATGCCCTGACAAGGCAAGATGGTTCCTTACAGAATGTCCTCCTGCACATCAGCCCGTCCGCTTCTGCACTGCCCTGGCACCACGGGATTCAGCTGGGAGCTCCTCCTGCCGGGGAATTTCTGGGGAGACCTGGAACAAAACGTCACGTTGATTTGTGCAAAGATGTAAGTAAACATCTGATGAAACTGATGCCTGACTCCCATCGAAATCTGGTGCATACCCTGCTTCAATGTGCCTGAAAATCCTACTAAAGCTCTTCCCCATGCCTTTAAGCACCTAAATACATTTGAAAATATTTTCTTAGGTCACTCAGGGGTGAAAAGCCAAGATGTTTCCAGTGGTCTGTGCTCCTAACTCACTTTCTGCTCCCTAAAGAAATCTTCTTGTCTGCATTGTGCTGTTGTCTCATGTAACCTTCCCCTTTCATTCCATCACTCGTGTTGTTCCTCAGTGAAGGACTCTAAATAATTCCTCCCCCTTCCTTACTGTTGACACCTTCCTGAGTGTTTGCAGGCCGTTATTAAATCACCTCTTTACTCATCCTTTATCTGAGCTGTACATAATTAGTTCCTTTAATCTTTCCTCATAGGTCAATCCTTCTAAACCCTTAATCATCTTTATCTCCTTTTCCTGGAGCCCCTCCAATTTGCTGACATTTTTTTTTTTTTTAATTTTATTTTGCATTGAGAAACAAGCCACAAGTCCCGAGTGCTTTTCAGAGCTACCGAAGGTAGTGTGGGGCTGCAGGTTTCCCCTGGGGATCACCTCTGCTTGTCTCTGGCACGGCCTGGTGAGCACCACTGGTGCTGGAAGGGCGCGAGCCTCCTCCTGATGGAGCAGCACAGCTCTGCTAGCAAGGACTGCCTGGCCTCCCTTTATCCTTTGCTAGCACAAAATTTGCATCCCTTCCCAGCTGACTGCTTTGGGTGACGGAAAGAGAAGATTTCCAGGTGTCTTAAGTTCACTGTCCAAGCTGCTTCATGCCACAATGGGTCTTGGATGCTCCTACAGAGGCTCTGGTGCTGGCAGGTGCTCTGCAAGAGGAGCCAAAGTCATGCCAGTGCTGGGACTGGCTGCAGGTGCTGGATGGGGAAGGCAAGAAGCAGCACGGGTGGCTGGCAGGAGAGGAAGGCTCTTTTATTGCTTTCACTACTGCCAGATATGGAGGACAGGTGATGCATCATGCATTTCACCAAATTGAGCTTTTTTTTTTTGCCAGGTTTTGCGTTCCTGCCAGATGAGGTTATCTGCACCACTATCCTGAAATCCCTTTGCAATGCAGATGAGCTGTACAAGTCTCACACTTCCATCCGTGCGGCCACAGCAGCACCAGGCTGTTTCCCCTGGCCCTTAGACCTGTACCCCTGTGACTTCACCTGCAGGACCTCTGTCCTTGCAGGGGACAGATGCTGCTGCTCCCACCCCTGGTGCTGTGCCCCAAGCACAGACACACGGTGCCCAGCTTGGCAGTGCAGGACGTTTGCATGCACAGCCCAGAATAGCATGGCCTGCTTTGCTTTGCTCGTAATAATGCTATTTCTGCCTTTTTTTTTTTTTTTTTTTTTTTTTTTGTATTATTTTTGTCCATATTCCTTCCCTCCAAGGAACCTTTCTCAGCCAATATTGCATTCACCTTCACAATACCCTTGGCTGATAACAACAGGACTGGGGAAACTGAAGCACAATGGCACAGTCCTTGCCCCCCAGCCTCTGTCTCGGGGGTCCTGGCTCCTTTGCTGTCTGAAATCACATGGAATGGACCCCAGAAAGAGCAGGCTTTCTGGGGTAACATGATGGAGCAGTGACCACTCAGAGTCTGTGCTCTGCTTGTCTGTCTTATCCTAAACGAACACTTGCAATTTTCTCCCTGGGAAGCACAGCTTCTTCTTTCTCCTAAGCATGCTCACCAGGGTGCTCCCTATCACATACTCTGCCTAAAAGCAAAGGCCACCTTCATCTCCTTTCCTTTTATTAATTATAATTTGCCTCCGGATTAGACTGATTGCAAGGCAAAATAAGGAGATGAAAGGGTGGTGGAACTTTTCAGCTCAGACTCGTGGTACTCCTAAAACTTCAGTCCCCCCAGGCCTGTTTCTTGGAGCAGGGAGCTGCCTGTGACCACCAGCCCTGGGGCACAGCCCTGCTTACAGGTTTCTCTGCTAGTTAGTGCAAGAGGGCCCTGACAAAGCATCACCGTCACAACTTTGGTGCCTCTCTGCACAGCAGCAAGGACCAGACCCTCTCCAACACAGATGATAAAGCCTGTGTCTTAGGATGGATGATAGTTCTTCAGCAATCTGGCTTTCTTTTCTCCTCCCACCTCAGCAAAACTCTGCAAATTGTGTGTGAGAGTCACCCTGACCCCTCAGAGGATGGCTGCGAGGTCGACCTGCTCTGGCAAGTCCCAGCAAGGTGAGATCTGGCCATCCATGGGCAGTCACCCTTCTTGTGCTGCAAAATGTACTTGAGGTTTCCACTGACCATCACGTGGTGCAAGGGTACGAGCAAAGAGTCAGGCAGTGGCTCGTGGTGGAAGTTAAACAACTGAGACTATTAAATCTGCCTCGAGGTACCGAGGTATCCGCTTGTGCATAACAAGGATGTGAGGCTGCATGATAACACAGGTACTCTTGGATATGATGGGAGAGGCTGCTGACAGAGACGGTTTTGCTTGACAGGGATGTGAAATACTTGATCAATGTAGCAAGGGTCACCCTGATGTAAGCAGGAGCTCCTTAGGAAGGCGAGCAGAGCGGTTGCGGCATGGTCATCCTATTCCTGTGCCTCTCCCAGGGGATAACAGCAAAGTCTGAAGCCTCCTGGAGCCCACAGCAGCAGGAACGATCGCATCCTTCACCTCCCCTTGGCACCACCAGCAGACCTTGCGATGCCTGAGGTGCACTGCTGTGCTAGGGATTTTGGAGCCTGTTCCCTAAAACTGAACCTGCCTGGTGAATAGGAGACCTGCAGGCTGCAGGTCTGCTCCTCCTGGAGCCGTGCAAGGACTCAGGAGGATCAGATGGAGCTGCTCTTTCCAGGGCCTGCACACACACAGCTGTGCACACGCACGTGCAGGGGAGGTGCACATACCAAATCTAAAGCACGCTGCAGTTAATCCAGGCTTGTGTGCCCTTCCAGGAGCCACGCTGTGTCCTTTCCCTCCTTCCAGTGCTGCAGGAGATGAGGGCTGCCTGTGTCATATCCTCGCAAAGGCTTTTATGACGCCCCATACATCCATCTCCTGCTGCTTGGAATTGCCACAACCACTCTGAGCCCCCTCTGAGCTCTGATGTTTCCAGATGGGACTATTAGACACCCTGGGAGAGCAACTGTAAATATCTGCAGAAATGCCACCCGAGCGCTGCAGTGCAGGAGCCTTGCTAGCACCAGGGCTGCCTTGCCTCCGTGCAGCTTGTCTTTGCTCATGAAAGGGGCTGCGACTCCCCATGGGCTCAAAATCAGCAGTGTTTTGCGGCAGCTCTGCTGTCAAGGCTCACAGGAGAAGCAAAGAGGTGGATGCAATGCATGGCTGGTGGGACAGGGCTGCCCTGCCTCTGCCACCCAGCTCCCAGGTGGCCACGGTCATGTTGCTGGACCCAGCTGGTTTGGAGCTGCCAGCAGATGCTTCCTTGGCAGCAGGAAATGTCTCCTGCGATGTGAACAGCCTCCACCACCACGACTAGCATAATTTTCAGTGGAACCTTTGCCATCTTGGCAAGAAAAACTTTACTTTTTTTCTGCCAATAGAAGTAGAATTGTTGTGCTCTGACTGAGATGCTCTTTATGCGTTTTTCCTTTTGGAGCAGAAGCGTAGCTGTGATGCTTCTTCAACCCAAAACGGATTGGGGCGGCACTGCCCAAGGCAGCTCGCTGAAAGCAAATCCATTTTCCAACCAGTAAAACCAGCCCCAGCGTTAACCAACTTCCTACCCCACTGAGCAAGCACGGCCTGTGGTTTCCCTTCTCCCCCATGCTGTCTTCACAGCTGCAGTGCCTCGCTATTTCAAGCCCCTTCTCAGAAAGGGTGGAACCTCAGGCTGTACTCAACACGGTTGCAAAACTCCCAGTGACTTCAAACCAGAGTACCGTCGCCAGCATTTTAAGGAACTCAGCAGGGAGAGCCAGAAGCAGATGCCTCGCTCTGGGAGCCATTTATTTGGAAGCATTCAAACTATCTCGTTATGTTTCTCTCATGGTGCTCTTTTACTGAGCTCTCCCATGAAGCACGCAGCCTCGGCCCCTTCCCCTGTGCCCCCTGCATCACGGCACAAGTGGGGTGACTCCGGCCTCCCCTTGAAACACAGCCCAGGGGTTCTCCCAGGCTGGGAATGCAGCAGCCTTTGCAGCAAATGTTGCTTTCCAGCAGAACACGTGCTTGTCCCTGCAATGCTGCTACCTAATGGCACTTTACATGCCTGTGACCAGCTCTAGGAGAGGGATCCTAGCCATCACTGCTATTGAGATGTGAGCTCCAGTGTGTCTCACCCACCAGGACCTGCAGGAGACCAGGACACCTGCTGCAGAAACTTCTTTCTTAAGAGAAAAAAAAAGACTAACATTGAATAGGTGAAACTGCTCAGAATTGGTGTTTTCATTTTTATTTTTACACTTTGGGAAGCAAGTTTGTTTTAATGTAAACTTGCCACATTTCATAATTATTCACAGGACATATTTTTTCTATTAGAAAACCTTTTTCTCCTCTTCCTTTCCTTTCCTTTCCTTTCCTTTCCTTTCCTTTCCTTTCCTTTCCTTTCCTTTCCTTTCCTTTCCTTTCCTTTCCTTTCCTTTCCTTTCCTTTCCTTTCCTTTCCTTTCCTTTCCTTTCCTTTCCTTTCCTTTCCTTTCCTTTCCTTTCCTTTCCTTTCCTTTCCTTTCCTTTCCTTTCCTTTCCTTTCCTTTCCTTTCCTTTCCTTTCCTTTCCTTTCTTTTTTTTTTTTTTTATTTTTATTTTTTATTTTCTTTCTTTCTTTCTCTTTCTCTCTTTCTCCCTTTCTCACCTTCTCTTAGTCTCCAACCCAGTGTGTGATTTTGCATGCCCTCAGTGTGGAGACTGAGTTTCTGATTTTGGCAGACAGATGACTTTCCAAGGGCACGGTGCACAAACATTGTCAGAAATCCTCAAGGTGTGTATGTTTGTGTGTTAATTTGTCAGCAACACACTCCCCAGATTCACGATGCCTTAGGTCCCAAATGCGCTCCCATCCCTCCTGGAGCTGCTTTTCATTACCTATCGAGGCAGACACGAGGCAGCAGATGGTTCAGCAGAACAGTCATGAAGGATGTACTTCCCCAAGGGGATTGCACTTCTCAGACTGATATTCGATAGGATAGCATGATTGGCAGAAATTTAAAACCGATTTTAAAATATTTGCCCACATCAGAAGTCCATCAGGGGCTCAGCCCTGAAGAGACCTGAGACATGGGCACACCAAATCATAGAAGTGTCCAAGCAGTCTTATGGCATAGGTTGATTTTTTTTTGTTGTTGTTTTGTTTGTTTGTTTGTTTTATGGGAAGAAGCACAGAGGTTGGCATCGTGGTGCTGACTTCCATTGTCAGATCTGGTCCTGCTGGTCCTGGTCCCGCAGTGCTGCAGCATGGCCGAGCCCCTGGGTTGCACAGGGAAGGACACCAGCATCATCACTGCCATCCTTTTGGGACAGGCTTACCCCAAACTAATGGCATCTTCTAGCAGTCTAACCCTGACGCCTTGTGCCTTTTTTCATGGTGTTGTTTCCTTTTTTCCTCTGGGGTTAGCAGGTACTTGTTTGGAAGCAGGGGGAGCCCTGATGGGACAAGGGGCAGGGTTAAAGAAACCTCGGGGGGGAGCCACAACGGGGCAGGGAGATGGCAAAATACGAAGTGAAAGTTCATCTCAGCTGTGTGCATTGATTCACGTGCCCACAAGTAACTTAGAGAGTGCAATGAGGACTCTTCACATGACTTTGTTTACAGGCAACACTTCCCAAAATCGCCTCTTTCCAAATCAGCTCCCATATAACAGCAGCTTCTGCAGAGCCCCCACACCTCTCACTGTGGTCTTGACAGCAAAACTCTAAGAAAAAGGCAGCAGCTCTGGCTTTGTAAAAGCCAAAGCCACCCCTGAGTTCCTCAAATCCCCAATCTCTTCAGTGGGGGACAGCTGTCCTGGCCCTGGCATCTATCCGCCTCCTGACAGCAACCCCTCCTCGCAAATATTTTCAAACAAACAGTGAAGCAGCAAAGAAGCTCAAAGCCTGGGAGATTTGATAAACATGGATTTGTCCCCTCCTTCTGCGTACTGATGTGCAAATAGTGTCAGAGGTCTCCAGCCTGCACAGAGCCGGGCTGCATCCTCCAGACTCTCACAACCGCACGAGGAGGAGCTGAAGGGGTCTCTGCAGGGAGCACGGCGTTTGCAGACCCCTCCGACAGGCCCCGTATTAGCAAATTATGTTTGAGATGGGCTTTAAAGGCAGCAGCCCCTTTCATAACGCGGCTTTGAAAACTCCGGCTCCCTTGAGGCTGCGGACTGAAGCGAGACACTTTCACGCCTTTGAGAAAATGGTTTATAATACATATACGAGAGAAAAATGAAGGATAAAGAGTATTCTCTTGTCTGTCTTCTTTTATTTTTTTTTTCCTTTTCCCCTTTCCTTTATTTACCAAAAGTACCTCCAAGGCTAATGGCATTTTCTTTGGCCGCTGGGAGCAGAGAAAGATTGAAGTCTGAAATATGAAAGCTTTTCTCTTGTTTTTTAACAACTTCGGATCACTCTAGTTAACTCTCAGTCTCAGTTCAAAGCACAAGTAGAAACTGAAAGACTGGTTCTGTTTTTCTATTAGAAATGAGCAATAAATGATTTCTCAACTCAGAAAGAAACATGGAGGCTTAAAATTCCTTGTCCTGGATGAAAAGTCAAAATCTCTAAGACTTTTGTGAACTGACAAAAAAAATAAAAAACTGCCTGCAATACCTCATTTTGATGATATCAAAGTGTTTCATGTGTGACCTCTTTTTCATTTTAAAAAATGTTTTTATTGTAATCAGCTTAAATTTCAAAACAAAGTCACTTTGAATAAAAAGTTAAAACAGGTTGTCTTCATCTCAATTTTTTTTCCCGACAGAAGAAATTCATCAAACTGGCTCTCTTTCTGTGAAGCATTTCAATTGAGATGAATCAGCCTTTTTCAAACTGAAATAAATGTCTTAACAAGATATTCCTGCCCAGCTCTTGTTCCAGAAATAGCGAATTTCTTGGACAAGCGTACACAATAACGGGCAGTGCAGAGGACAGAAGACTGGGGACAATATAAGGTTGAGAAGTCCAAAAAAAGGGGAATATACATCTTGAGGAGTTAGATCCAAGGCTGACAATGATTTCAGCCTTTCCTTAAGGACTTCAAGGTCCTAATCAGTCCTAAAACTGATACTGGTGCCTTAATGCTGTTGCTCATACCAAAGCTCTGGGATTCCCAGCTTGCCTGCTCGAGCGCTGGCAGGAAATTTGTTGTGAATGGCCTTTGACGTGTTATTTTGGTGCTCCCTCTCAGGATATAAACATCCAGAAACAGCAATGTTGGGCAAACTAATCAAATTCTTTTTAGCCTCTGAGAACCCCTGGTGTTTCTATTTGAGCTGTCTGGAGTTTTCCTTTGCTGGGTTGCTTGGCTCAGGCAGCAGCTATTGGAGGGAAGTGCTGGGATCTGAAGGCAGGGAGGAGCAGCAGGCTCTGTCCCTGAGCTTCACTCTCCTCTTGCAATGTCAGAAGGTAACGGGGATACACTGGCAAAGTCCTATGGTCAGTGCTAGGAGGATCCTAGAAAGTTCCTTGCCCACCAGCTGATTGTATCCCCAGTTTATTTTTAAGCCCAGAGTGGCTTGGCTGGGAGCCACTTCAAGGATTCAGCACTTGACAAAGAGATGACATGATGCTCTAATCTTTGCTCTTCTTCTGACCTTAATTTGCTCTGTGATCGCGAGCTGTTCATGTAATCTCCCCTGGGCATAGGTTCTCCAGGAGTGGAATGAGAGTAATATCTGGTTGTAGAGGAGAGCAGGAAGAAATATCCCAGAAGTTAACCTGTCAGGCCAAACGGTAGCAAAGATGAAGGAAATTTATCACTCCTAAACCAAGTGTCCACTGGACGTACAGCTTGAGCTGCTAGTAGGAACTGACTCATTTCTTTATTATGCTCCTTTTCCAAGTTTCTGATTTCACAGGATTTCTTACCTCCTGTGGATCAGCTTTAGTATATCATGAGCTTGATCCCAGGCAAAGTGGACAGGGCTGGGCAAGGGGCCCCTTCCACAGCAGTCATTTCATCCAGGTCAGCTCCCAGGCGTCTCCTCCTGACCACGACAGGTTGCTCTTCTCAACAGCATCAGCAAGAGGAGGTGGATCTGGAGTCAGCGCAGTAATTTTTAGCTTTGGTTTAAATTGTGGATGATCCAAGCAAAGTTATTTTTAAAAACTAGCTGAAAGTACCCCGAAAGATTTGATGGGAAATAATTTCCACTTAAGAGAAGCGTTAAGTTAGGAATAGGATGATGGCCTCTGGGGAGGACAGAAAATAGAAAGGAGAGGAAAAAGGAGGATCCTTAAGGAGATGAGGCCTTAGCCCATGCTGTGGAAAAGGCTAATTTCCCAGGAAGGACAGATAATGGGGATGAGGATGCAGGGAGCATGGCAGCTGGGTCTGGTGAGATTCAGCCTGGCAAGCTGACACCTGTGAGGAGATAACAAATGCTTCCCCTCTCCCCCTCACCTCCTCCTTCACCAAAGTTTAAAGTTTACCTGGTAATTCCCTTATCGGAAGTTTGTGCTAAGAACGCTTATCTGGATTTTACAGGCAGCTCCTGGCACCAGACCAAGCACAGAGGAAAGCATTTCATTCTTCTCCAGTTGTTAAATGAAAGCAGCATTATAAGCCAACAATATTATTCTCATTAATGGGAAGGGACTGCTAATGATGGGAACATGTGTGTTTGGCTTTCAAATGAGACTTGCCATCTATCCCTGCTTCTGACCTGGTGCAGCTTAGCAGGGCTAAATCGCTTTTTAAAGCCGAACAGAGTGAACCTTAATTGAGGCATTAAGAACATGTTCACTTGATCTTCCTGGGACCCACAGCTCTGCACTGGCTGGCGGCTGCTTCGCTCCCCAGCGGGAGCGCCCCGGCAGACAAGTGCGATGCTCGAGAGTGGCTGGGTTTGTCGGTGCCGCCTGCGTTTTTTTTTACAGCTCTCCCCCCAGCTCTCTCTATTTATTTATTTTTTTCCCTTTCAAATGTGATTGCAAGTCATTCTTTTAACTTTATTTATTTATCAGCTTGATACATTTGAAATAGCAGGCGCCTTCATCTCAGCATTCATTTCCTTGCCCTTTAATGTGGACCTGAGTCAATTCCCCATCTCCTTCAAAGCTGTTTATTAGTTCTGCGGCATTTTCCCCCCACCCTTCCCTTCCCAAATTTCTCCTCAGCCTTCAGCAGCAGCAGAGACCAGCAGCCCTGCAGCCCAGGGATGCTCAGTTGTGGAGATGTCAGCTGGGTGTGCAGCGGTGGTGGCACCCCCCTGAGCCTGCCAGGATGAAGCTGATGTTCCCCAAAACACGCAGCCCCAAAATGTCTCTGTGCTGCTGGTCAAATCACCAGCAGGCTGCATGGTGAAGGAGCCCCCTTATTCCTCCCCACTTCACAAAAATCTAGGGGACTCCCTCCCCTGGGTTACATGGCTGGCTGGCTCCACTTCCCCTCTTGCCATTTTGTGCATCTTCCTCCAAAATGAATCATTTTGTGCCCTCCTGCAATGGGATTTTTTTCTCTAGCTAGCAGCCCCTTAGCATCTGAACCCACAAGGCTTTTGTCATGAAGGGCAGGGAATTCAGCAGGGAGGCCAGAGGAGGAACAAATTGAAGGGTACAATAAAAATAATAATAATAGTAATAATTTTAAAAAGGTCATTTATCAACAACTTCCTTTATGAAGGATGGAGTCAGCTCTGTTCTTCCCCAGGTGGGGAAACCGAGGCTTGGAGCAAAGGGGCTGATCTGCTCGGTACAGAGCTTGGAGCTGGAGCTCCAGGCTCTGGCCCCTCCTGATTGTGCCCAGGCACAGAGTCCAAGCCGCCCACTGAGACAACAAACAACCCGCTTCAGGTTTGTCTCGCTGGGAGCCGAGTTGCTTTTTCAGCTTGTCACTGAGATGCGGCGATTAAAGAGATCAGCTGTGGGGCTCGGGGCACAGCGAGGGACCTGGCCACTTCGCGAGCTGTCACCTCACACTGTCAGGGCGAGTCTGGTGCAGAGGGGAGCTGTGATAAGGCAGCTGCTTGATGGGACATGGTGCCTCAGGCGGCGTGAAAGAGCCCATGAACCTCTTCTTACTGATGAAAATGGCTCCTGTATTTTATTTTATTTTATTTTTCCCTCCCCCCCCCCAAGCCTCTTTTCATCCCCTTATCTTCACCTGTAGTTGATAGATTAATGCATGTCTCGGGAAGATAAACACAGTTTCAGATCTTCAAAAAGCAAGGCAGCCTCTGAAACCGGTGCTTACAACCCCTCCTGGCTGGCGACAAGGCAGGCGGTGTGGCGCGACCTTCGGCACAGCCTCCAAGGTCGGGCTGGGCAGCAGACACCAGAGCCCAGGAGGAGCAGTGTGGTCACTGAGCTCCCCAGGACCAAGCTGGAGCAGTTGGGCACCCTGTATTTGGGTTTACTTCTGTTCTCTGCCAGGGCAAAGCCCCTCATCTCTGCCTGCTCACTTTGTTTGGGCACTGAATGAGTTTTGGGGTGGAGGAGGGAAGCGGTGGTGTCGGGGAGGGAGGGCAAGCTCAGGCGCTCCAGGAATCAGGACTGTACAGACACTGAGACTGGCTCAGCCCTAAATCCTGGACCTGGACGCAGTTAGGAAAGAGATTTCCAGCCCCCAGCATGCAGTGCCAATGCTGTTCTCCACCAAGGGCTACATCACAATGGTCCTTGAACTCTGTGAGATCCGAAGTCCAACACGGATCTGTCCTGGCCAGCCCCAAACACCCCGATAAGCCTTCGGACAGCCACCCAAGGGCCTCGTAATGCTGACTCCAGCCTGAGTGTTCCAGGCATACCTATCTAGGAGCCTTAGCCACATCCAAGATCCTGAATTTTATAGGTTCCCTGAGTCCCAAGCTGGATTTGAAATATTCATCCCTGTAGTTGCACTTCTGGAACAAGTTTTCCTCCATCTCCTTCCCTAGAAATCAGGAGCCACAAGTCACAGGCCAGTGTCTCTGGCTGCTGGCTTGCCTGGTGTTGCAGAGAGGAGGAGGAGGAGGAGGAAGAGAAGGAGAAACAGGAGGATGAGGAGGAGGAGGCAGGTTATGTAGGGTCAGGGAAGCAGGGATTGTGTGTACAGAGTTTAAGTGGTGGCTCCAGGGTGGGAGAAAATGTAATTCTGTTTGAGCAGTTTGCAGGCATTTTGAAGCTCGTGCCTGTGAATTAGGGGCCGAGTGAAGTCATTAAACCCTAATCAAAAGCAGCTAATCAGGAATCAGTGGGAGATCTTCCAATTAATCGCAGCTGGAGCCAGTGGAGCTGCAGCACTGGTGGCAGGAGAAGGAGGATGACAGTAAGGGATGAACAGGAGTGTGACATCCCCTGCAAGCCAGACACCCTGACGGGTCTGTGCCCACTCGGAGGGGCACACAATAGAGCTGGGGGCCTCAAAAGTATTCAAGGGGACATGAAAGATGCCTTACTACCTGGGATTTCCCTATAGGATCAGAAACATACTTTGAACCAGCAGTGGCTTTGTGGTTGTGCTGACCCACTGTGATGGAGGTCTCACGAGGCTGCTCTGCTGGAGGGGGTGAAGAGCTCTCACATACAGTTGTTAGCAGAGGCCCATTACCACACGTGTATTTACATCTGTGAGTCTCCAAGTGCTTTACAGATCTCTTAGGTAATTATGGTGAATGAAACTGCCTGGACCTCTGGACACCTCCTGCACCAGAATCCCACTTCATGCTCCTTTCTATTTTATGATAAAAACCCCTCAAGCATGTGGTAGACTCCTCGCACCACTGAATACATCTGGGGAAGAATAGGGCTATTCTGATATTTTGGAAATTCCCTCGCTTCCTGCTCCAGAGAAACGTCTCTCTTCATAAATCTTATTGTACCCATAAAATCTCTTCCTCTTCTTTAGCTTCTGCTTGACTCCCTCTAACGTGACTGTTACACTATTGCATTCAGGCTGCACTATAAAAAGAATAAAGTGCATTGTGTCGGATTGAGCATGGCCATAAATCCTTGCCAGGTTGGAGTCGGCACAAATTGAATTCTATCATGGCTCTTCTTTGGGGGGTTTGCCGACTACCTTTTTAATTTGCCAGGGATGAGATGCAATTTAGTTTAAGTAACTAAAGTGAGAAGTTGCACATTGATGTAGAGCATTGGCTGCCAAGGGTCAAGTCTGTAGGAGAAGGGGCACTGCTCTGTCCAAAACTGTATCCAGAAATGCAGATGAATGCAATTAGCAAGTCTGAGTTCACATTTGAAGATGTGAACTTGATATTTAGACCCCAGGGGACAGATTTTCTGGAAAGCCCACCTCCTCACTAGACAGCAAAGTGACAGCAACGTCTGCTACAATCCCCCAGTGGCTGAGATTTTGCTGTTCATGTGCTTACCCTTTTTTGTGTGTGTGCTGCAGGGGGAAGCTGTGTTCATAGAAGGTTTCAGTCTAGGTTGAGATAAAGGTTTTTAATCCAGGTGACAATCTAGGGTAGTTCCTGTTTTACTGCACGGCCACACAAGTAAATTGACATAACTGAGGAGGGTAGTAAATCAAAGACAAGGATGAGAAATTGCAGGCTGGGCTGACAGAAGATCTGTACCAGCTCTGTGACCAGAGACTTTGTCACAGAGCTGCAGTGTCAGAAACTACCTTAGAGGGATGTCTTCCTGGTATTCTGTGATGTTGGGCAGTTTGGGACCCACAAACATCCCCACAGACCTGGCCTGTCCTACTCCAAACCTAGGGGCAGCAAATCTGCCTCTCTGCAGGTGGGGCTGGGGATTCCCAGGGCTGGCTTCTTAAACCAGCATCACTTGCCCCATGCCCTCTGGGGCCAAGGCCAATGCAGGGCTCTTAAAATTGACCCCCCAAAGTAGCATGAGTGAGGAAGTTCAGTATCACAAGGGCATCTAAGTCCAGGTACTGTCACAAGGATGGCATTCCTTGCAACTTTTGATGCCCTTCTCTTCCCTCCGATGGAACCATGTTTCCCCCAAGGTTTTGTTTCCTGATGCACCATCCTGTCCGTCTGCTGCTTTCCTCACTGTCTCTGTGACTGTGCTGAGCTATTGATTTCTGGCTGGCTCATTTTGTAGATCTGGGGAAGGGAGGAGGGATGCCCCAAGGGAAGGTCAGGATAAATTGGCAATTTGTCTCCACCTTGCCTTCTGCATCCCTTACTCGAGGTCTCCATTGCATCCTTGTCCTTGTTGCAATTTTTCTGCCAAATGCCTTTCTTACCCTCCTCTCAAGTCCCAGAAGGGCTGTTATTTATGACTGGTGGAACAAAACCAAATGACACAAGCTAGTTCCCAACCCACAGGAGGATATCCATCAACAGGGACTTTAGAGAAAGCCTTTTGTTTAATTATGGGATCACTCAGGTTCTCTCCAGTTCCTTGCCCCTCCCGGCCTTCCCTTGCATCATATCAGCAAGAAGTCCATGAGTTGCTTCATTCAGCAGGGACTGATGGTTTACGTGAACCCAGCTGATTTCTAGATGTTCTCTGTTCATATTCCTGCTGGTCCAAACCGTTCTTCATTGCTCAGAATAATTAATGCTTGGGAGGAGAAGGTGAAAGGTCACCCACTTCACAATCAGTTTGGGAATAGCAAGTATTATTTTATGAATATTTTTCCAGAGGGCACAGACTGTCCCTGATTTCCATCTTCTTGCCCCCATATGTAATCAGAATATTTTACTAAATAACAAAACAAAGACCTTAAGGTATTCCTTGAGCAGGCAGAGACAACTTTTTGGAGGGCCCCTGCATGGCACTGAAGCCAGGAGCCCTCTCCCTGGCAGACCTCAGTCATGAGAGGTGGCGGGGATGAGGAGGAGCAGCAGGTATCTCTCCTCTAGACCTCTAAGAGCCAGAAACATGGATCATGCTGGATGGAGCAAGGACATTTGGTTTCTCTGAGGAGCTGGCACTTCCTGGGTGGTGGCATGTGGTATTAGGAAGAGAAATCAATCTCGTTAGTGGAGGGAAAAACCTGTGAGCTCAGACTACAATAACTCACCTGGCTGTGTGTCTGGCCGTGAGCCCCAGGAACCCTTCCCAGCTCTGCTTTGCATTTTGCGAATTGTTTCTAGCAATGACCGGTTTTCATGGGCATGTCGCACCGTGATGAATGGCTGAGGACGATCCGCGAGGATATCTGTCTCCACTGAGGCTCTGTGAGTCAGCTACCCCATGTCTAGCTGCTACTTTTCTGTCTTAAAAGCCTCAATATTCTCCACTCAGCTCACCTTCCTGCTCTTTCCTGGTCTCCAGATCCATTAGTCTGTCTGGGCTGGTACCCATTAAACTGCTGAACATGGGCTACTCCAAGCAATCTAATCAGTGCTGCAGCTATTAAAGGCAGAAATAGTAAGAAAGCGAGTCACCAGTGCCGGCAGACTGGCACTTGGGTGAAGGGAGAAGTTTTGTGAGGGATTGTCATCATTTGTGGGGAACTGCAGAAGCTGCTGAGAACAATATTCGTTTGCTGTGACAGTGGTTATTAATAAACACTTTGCTAATAACAAGCAGCAGTCTGGATTTTGCAAGATTTCCAGCGTGAATGGTATCTGTGCCACCTCCCTAATGCAGAAAGATTTGTGTAATAGGGGAATATTGCTGCTGTCCACCAAAAAGTGAGGAAACTGAGGCACAGACCATGGGATGGAAGGATGCTCAGGCAGTCTGTGCCACCGGCGTTGCCTAAGCTGTGCTGGATAAATAATGTGAAATAGGTGTGCTGGGGGGGGGGGGGTGTCCTTTGACTGAGGTGTGAAAAACATTCAGTTTTGCTCTTGTGTAACTTGGAGCAAGGCTTTGCAGGGCTCTGGGCCTTGTCCGGAGGTGTGAGGGAAGCTGCAGGCCACAGCCAGCAGTGAGGCCTCCATTTTGTGTCCTCAGAGCACAAAGGCCATGCTGAGCCATGGTCAGGAGCACAACATGGCCTGTGCTTGTACAGCAGAGCCCAGTTCCTGGGCTGGGGGCAGTAATTTAATGGTTGGCAGCTCTGACAGGAGGGCACAGGGAAACTATTTTGCATGCTGAATTTTCACCCATGTTCGGAGGTTCACATGTAACTGTCTTAGTCCTCAAACTCCTGTTTGCTCTGGGCCACACTTTTTCCTGTTTGGATGTAAACTTAGCTTAGCTTAGACCCCACTTTCCCTTTACCCTCTTTTTGTGCTTATTTGTCTGCGTTGTCTGTTGAATTCCTTGGAATTAGACGTTTTAGGAAGGGCACTGCATGAAAGACAGAAACTTAGCTGATGTCTCTGAAGGCAAGAAAAGTAGTTCTGCAGACCCCAGCTCTGCCTCTGGATGAAGTTCAAAGGTTTGCCTGGACAGCTGTCCTAGAAAGCAGCTCCTACTGATTCCTTCCCGGGATAAAAAAAAATAATGAAATAAAATATTGCTTTCTCAGTTTTATTCGCTCTCATTTCAGCAAGCAAACTGTGGAAAACTGGCCAAGAGTTTTATTGGCACTTTTAAGTCGTAAAAAAATATATAAAAAAATAATTAAAAAAGCCAGTCACCCTTTATATTGGTGTAGCTCAGGCCAGCCAAACTTTTAAGTGTACACTTGGCCTTTATGTGGGAGTGCTTTAAAAATGTAATAACAGAGTGTCAAAATGAATATGTTGGACAATAGAAGCTCTCCTTGCTTGAAAAGCTCCCAGGTAAGAATTTGCTCAGTGTTGACATCCCATCCATCAGAGATGCTGAGGTTTTGTCACAGTTCCCAGTAGAGCAAATTGTCACATAAATCAGAAAAGGTGGGGCCAGTCAAGCCACAGGAGCCAGACGCATTTATTGTAAAACTACGAGTCACATGTTGAAAATTTCTGTCTTCTGCACCTCATGTCAATATAAAAGGAAAAGAAGGCAGTTAATTCTCATTTTGGATGGGAAATCTGCTGAGTGGTTTGAAGTGACTGGAGATTTTTTCTCCCCCTATTTGGCATGTGCCCATGATTTAGTTATTTCACACTTGGCCTTTGGGGTTTATTGGTATAAATCCCTATGCACTGTGTGGAAAACCATAAACCTTGAAGCCTGAAGATATGTTTTGCTAGCCTCCCAGATGGTGCATGAGCTACCCTGCTGGCTGGATGGCTTCTTTCACAGCATATAGCCACATCCCTAGGAGAGTCTTACTGGGAAGGATGCTAATTCCTGTGGCTGTTTATTTTGTTTGTTTTTAAGCACTTTTTTTTTTTTTTTTCTGTGTGTCTGTGTGTTCAATGTTTTCCTTAATCCCCAGAGAAGGGGCTGCTTACAGCTAATGGACAGCTAAAAGCCCTCACCTCCAGCCAGAGGGAAAGAGTTTTAAAGACGTGTGCAGGACTGTGGGATCAGACTGCCCAGGGAACCTGGGGCTGCATTTCCAGGTGCTTAAAAACCACCCTTAAAGCCAGAAGTTCTCAGTCGTGACTAGTCTGAATCCAGCATGAAAATCGGCTGTTAGTTCAGGAGCCTTAACGAAGGCTGGAAACCTGCCTAAAAAAGGTTCCCGTTTGGTGAGTGGTCCCAGAGTTTTAATTGGTGCTCATTCAAGACCTTCTCACTCTTCGGGGAGTTTGCTTTGAATGTGTATGAGATGCTGAAACTTGGAACTTTCCTGTGGAACAGAAATTGTCACACTTGCGGATTCAGAACAGCCAAGAGTTTTACCCAGCCCATTTGTAATCCCTTCATTTAGATGGAATGAAGCATTTCGTTCTGATAAGGTCAAAGCATGAAAATATGAATATATTAAAATACGTGTCAAAATGAAGGTAATCAAAATGAGAACTGGAGCAAACACTGTTCAAATAATTCACTCTGATTTTTCCCCCACTATAAATTTCAGTGCTGTGGACATATCCTTATGAAATGTTTTCATGGGAAAACTCTATTTTGCTAGTAGATAGCTACCCTGACCGAAATAATAAGATTTTGATCAACCCTTGGAAAAATACAGGCTTTGGGAGGGCGATGCTTGAGATCCCCTAGCACTACCATCAATCACATCCCTGCCTCCAGGCTGGCTGCCCGAGCAAGCCCTGGGACCGATGTTGCTGCTGGTGTGACTCACAGGACCCTGGTGACCCTTAAGCTGAGGGTTCGTGCTCAGGGCTGCCTGAGATACTGAGATTTAATCCATAACTTTCCTCCGGCATCTCCATAAAGACTTGCTGGCAGCCTTAGAGTCTTTCCACAAAGCTGTGTTTACTGTCCTGTCCCCTGCAGGACAAGACAGTCGTTCAAAAGGAGGGAATGCAATTGCAGACAAACACCTAACATTGATCCAGGCTATAATCATCTCATAGTATTTTAATTGTGGGTCTCTGCCTCCCAATGCCAAGGCAGTCAATCATTCCCCATCAAGGCGGCTGCCTCTTCTCTCTTGTTTTTCCCCGGTTGGTTTGAATTCGATTTCCTTGCATCTCCCAGCAAAACACGAACACCGCGTCCTCCTCTCGTGCTCCCTGGCTGCTGCTCCCCCATCACCACCAGTGTTTCTATTCCGCTGCAGGCTTCCTCTGAGGAGGGGGATCTATAAAACTTGGCTCATAAAGGGAAAGAGATGGCGTTTGACTCATGGAGGAAAGGCGATGGTGGATAGGTGAAAAAAAGTGGATGCCCCCTCCCCGAAAAAACAAAGAAATATGGACAGAAAATGAAAGAGATTTAAAGCAGCTATCAATCGGTCGCTGTTCCAGCTTTAAGAGCTGTTGAAACAACATAATAAAAGGCAATAAACGTGGGATTTATGACCTACCTGCTGGAAATAGCTTGCTGCATCTATCATGGGGGGTGAGCAAGTGCACAAGGCTGGGTGCGGGCTCAGGACCCGCTGCCCGGGGTCCTGGGGTGTGCATGGGGCCAG